>NW_026775579.1:24853487-27253487 GCF_030987335.1 Cornus florida
TTCTCCTTACCTTTGTCCGGTGGTTCACCCTCAAAATGTTGAGGTAACTCCGGTGAAGAAATGGAAGGAGATGGACAATCCCACGATAGAGATGGATTTGGTGCTTCCCATAAAGGAGAGGAAAATGGTGATGGAATATCAAGCAAGGAGTTGACTTCCCGAATGGATTTGTCCACACCAAAATCCTCAAAATCAAAAGGGACCAAGCAAGCATGTAGGGGATCCTCCGTTGAAGGAGGTGGGATTGGATTTTGAATGTGTTCATCAGCAATAGTGATTTCAAAACACTCATTGTCATCTGAAGGAAGTTGCACAGCATTGAAGATATTGAGCTTAACATTCATATTCCCAAAAGAGATATCCATCAATCCGGATCTACAGTTAATGGAAGCATTAGCTGTAGCTAGAAAAGGACGTCCGAGAATTATGGGAATGTGTTTTCTTGGATCATGGACTGGTTCCGTATCAAGAACCACGAAGTCTACCGGGAAGTAGAATTTGTCCACTTTTATGATCACATCTTCAATAATTCCCCGTGGTTGCTTAATAGATTGATCAGCAAATTGCAACACTATCGGAGTTGGCTTTAGATCTCCCAAACCAAGTTGTAGGTAAACCGAATATGGAATCAAATTCACACTAGCTCCTAAGTCAAGGAGGGCCCTCTCGATTTTGTTGTCACCAATGACACAAGAGATTGTGGGGGCACCCGGATCCTTATACTTCGGAGGAGTGCTGTGCTGAATGATCGCACTAACATTTTCGGTTAACCTCACTTTCTTTGGTAAATGACTTCTGGAAGTGCGCTTTTGAGTGCACAAATCCTTAAGGAATTTTGCATAGGGAGGAATTTGCTTGATAGCATCCAAGAGAGGAAGATTGATCTTTACTTGCCTAAAGACCTCCCACATGTCTTGAATTTTGCAATTCTTATTCCCAAAATGTGTCGACTCTTGAAGACGTTGAGGGAACGGAGCTTTTGGCTCATAAGTAGTTTCCACATTTGGGGTGACATGCGTGGGACTTCCGTGAATGGTATTTGGACAAGAAGAACTTGGATTTGGACTTGAAGAGCTTGAATTTGGATTTTTCAACGGAGGGTTTTTCTCACTTGTGTCTCCATCAACCTTGTTGTCAACCACTCTACAACTCCGAAGGGTGGTGATAGCTTGAACTTGTTCATGAGTCGGCCCACTCGGAGGAGGGGTTTCATCAATCACATGCATTCCTCTAGGATTTTCAAATGGTTGAGCGGGAAGCTTACCCTTGTCTTTTTGAAGAAGTTGGTTCACTTGGTTAGCTATTTGTCCCATTTGATTTTCGAGCCTAGCTATGGATTGAGTATGGGAGTGAACCATTTGGAGAGTAGGTTGCAAGGATGTCAAGAGATGCTTGTTGGAATCTATGATTTGCTTGTTTAATGATTCCATCATTTGCACATTTAATGATTCCATCATTTGCTTGTTTGCAGCCACTATCTCATCAATTGGATTCACAGGAGGTTGAGTGGAGACATTTGGATTGTATGGAGGTTGGTAGCTTGAAGAGGCTTGGAAAGGCCTACCTTGATATTGAGAAGAGGGCTGATTTTGAGGCCCTTGATTTTGAAGTTGGGAATTTTGTGGGGCTTGTTGCCTCCACGAAAAATTCGGATGGTCTCGCCAACCCGGATTGTAGGTGTTGGAATATGGATTGTTCCCGGGCCGTGAGAACATGGCATTAGCTTGCTCTTGGTTGGGATTGGGAAATTGCTCCGGTGTGGGGCAATCTTCCGAGAGATGAAATGGACTATTACATGAGGCACAAACCGAACTTGCCGAATTTTGAGACACTGAAGGAGGAAAATGTGGTGCCATCAATTGGTAGAATTTATGAGCTATGGCATCCACTTGAGATGATTCCTCCCTTATTGATTTTTGTTGACAAGGATTGGTGTTCTTTGGAGTGGTTGAGGTCGGAGCCCTACGAGAATTGTGTTGAAGTGAATTTTCACTCAAATTCTCAAGTAAGGTCCAAGCCTCATCCGCATTCTTGGACATGAACATCCCACCACAAGAAGAGTCAACCATAAATCTATGGGTGTCGGTCAAACCGGCATAGAAAGCTTGCACTAATTGCCATTTTGGGATCAAATGATGAGGACATTTCCGAAGAAGATCTTGTAGCCTTTCCCAAGTCTCATGGAGTTGTTCTCCATCAATTTGAGAAAAGCTTAGAATGGAACGCCTCATTTGGTTGGTTTTACTCACCGGATAATACTTCTTAAGGAATTCTTGTTGCAATTGAGCCCAAGAAGTAATAGAGTTGGGAGCGAGGGAGTTCAACCAATATTTTGCCCTATCCTTTAGGGAGAATGGGAAAAGATGGAGATGAAGTGCATTGTCCGGAAAACCTCTCAACCGGATGGTCGAACAGATTTCAAGGAACTCATCAAGATGCTTATATGGATCTTCATTATCAAAGCCATGAAATGATGGAAGCATTTGAATGGTACTAGACTTGATCTCATATTGAGCGGCATCGATGTTTGGCATCACTATGCAAGATGGAGAAGCATAGGTGGTAGGGATGAAATGATCTCTAAGAGTCATTGGCTCGATATTAGGAATTTCAGCCCTTTCATTCCCCGGATTTCCTACGTTATCCCCCATTATATTGAATTCAGTTCCAAGGTCCCTTATAAGAATGGGTTCCCTAAGGTTCCGTCTAAGAGTTCTTTCAAGAGAGTTAATATCAATGGGAGAATCGATTGTGGGTAAGGAAAGTGACCTACGACCGAACATCAACAACAAAGCATATACTCAACAAAGCAATTCATTAACCACAACTCCACATACGATGTTCCCTTTCTCCTCAATTATCAAGACAGAAAATGTAAATGGCCACGACAAGGACCGATGCTTGAATACAAAATATAAACAAGTTAAGAGCCTCGACAAGGGCTTCACAACTAAATTAAACACATACACAATATTCACAATGCGAAACTAGAAGTCAAGAGACTTACCTGGGGTCCTCTAGACTTACAATTTGCTAGCAATCCCACGGCGAGCTTCGAGTCCCTAGAATCTTACAACACGAAGATGATCAAAACATACAAGGAATATTCACAAGACACAATATGCACAATCAGACTAAATTTAACCCTAAACTTTGGTTGCTAAACCGTTTGCAGTCCCCGGCAACGGCGCCAAAAATTGATCGGTTGATCAACTATACATCAACCTTCGCAATAGCACGAATCATTGTAAAATAGGGCTATTGGTCGGGTAAGTCGAACCACTGGGACTGCGCTAGTCTTAAGACAACCTAAGTGTCTAAAGTCATTTTAGAGTGATAAGGGGTGTTCATAGAGGGTTTGTTTTATGGTCACTAAACTAGGAATTCAAAGTGCATAAAATAATAGTGTTAGTAAATGAGAGTTAGAGATAATAAAAGGGGAAACTAGAGAAGTGAATCCACCTACGCCCTAAATACATGCTAGATTAGGTCTAAATTTGGGGATAAATAGCATATATGCAATGGTCAAGAATTATGTAGCAACACATAGTTGCTTCATAACCAATAAGAAGTTCATGAGATTAAAACAAGAATGGTCTATCAAAAGACAACACATTTGGACTACCTAGACTAAGGTGTAGTATCAAATACATTAACTTAAGCAAAAGACCATCAAGCATTCAATCAAATGATGAAGCACATGAAGGTAAGAATCAAGCATAATCCATCAAAGGAGGTACCTAAGCAATGGAATATCAAGTTTCAAAATCAACATGCCTTGAAAACCATTCATAGTTAATATCTTCATTGTCACTATGAAAATAAAAGCAATAAGACTAATGTAAGAATCATCAAGACAAGCTAAATAACTCACATCAATCATTTAAACATGAATATTCATTACAAGAACTAATAAGCTCTTAAACTATGAAAAGACCAAAGTTTATACATTATAATCCCCAAAATAGAACCTAATCTAGAACATGAACAAAAGGGGAGGCTTCATCACCTCCCTAGATGAGGTTTAGTTACCCATGAGTGAGCTAGAAGAAGGAAGAAGCTTGCCCTTTTCCTCCATTTTCGAGCTCCCTTCCTTTTGCTCCAAGAACCCTCTTCTTCTTGCTCTCTTCTCTCTCCTCTATCTTGTAGAATATAGCATAATGATATGTGTGGCCTTCCTTGCCTTATCTCCTTCAACAAAGCTCTCTCTCTCCTCCAAAAAAAACATCCCCAACCACCTCATAAAGAAGTAAGTAGAAAATGAGGAAACCAATGCACAAGTGGCTGCCAAAATGAGAATTCCCGAAGGCAATTCTGCCCCAAATTCGAGCACTCTAAGCAAGGCCTCGAGCGCTCGAATTTAGTGTAAAAATGCCCATGCTTCACTTGCTCCGCCCAGACCTACTTTGGTTAAACAGCCATAACTTTGCGCTCCGAACTCCGAATGACAAACCGTTTAAAGATTTGGAGAGCTGATTCAGAGCTTTAAAAACTTTATGTTTTGATCAAGACCCAAATCTCTAGTCTGGTTGGTCGAAAATGGGGAGAAAGGCAGTACTTCAGTGCTGCCAGGCAGTTCTGCGCACCTCTGGTAACAAGGCCATAACTCTCTGCTCCGAGCTCCGAATGATGAACCGTTTGAAGATTTAGAAAGCTAATTCAGAGCTCTAAATCTTTCATGTTATGATGGAAGTCCAGTTCTCGAGCTTTCTGGGTCAAAATGGCGAGCAAAGTCCTAACTCCACTGCTGATCTCGTGAAGCAATCTGCCCTAATTTCGAGCACTCGAAATTAGGCCTCGAGCACTCGAAAATTGGCCAGAATGCCCTATGCTTGGTTTGCTCATCCCGGACCTACTTTGGTAAAATGGCCATAACTTTGTGCTCTAAACTCCAAATGATGAATCGTTTGAAGATTTAGAAAGCTAATTCAGAGCTCTAAAAACTTCATGTTTTGGTGGAGATCCAATTCTCAAGGATGATTGGTCGAAAATGAAGATCAAGGCAGAATTTCATTGCTGCCAGGCAGTTCTGCGCACCTCTGGTAACAAGGCCATAACTCTCTGGTGCGAGCTCCGAATGACGAACTTCTTGAAGATTTGGAAAGCTGATTCAGAGCTCTAAATATTCCATTTTATAATGGAAGTCCAGTTCTCGAGTTTGCAAGGTCAAAATGGTGAGCAAAGTCCTGACTCCACTGCTGCCAGAAATTCAGAATTGTGCCTTTTGATGGCCAAAACTCCACAAAGCCTTGATTTTGCTCCTTTTTTGGCAAATGGACCTGAAAATGCATAAAAACATAAAAATGAAGATAATCTACATAAATTAACATACAACGGACTTTACTAATGCAATTTAGGGCGCTTGAATATATAATATTCGGCGCTTATCATATGTTGAGCAGGCTAAGCAGCTCGAGCATTTAGAGTAGTATGAAGAGCCAACTCTGACTCAATCTGACCACTCTCTCTCTTCCGCCTCTGCCTCTTCCTCGTCTCATTCTAATAAGGCTGAGCATACATCTTCTTTATCTCCACCACCGGTACAGCCAAGCCAGATTAGAAACCGGCCACTCCCGTGATAGTCACGCCTTTCAGTGGGGCATGAGTCAATTTTTTATATTGATTTCTTCTCCCGGTCGGTCTTGACTTGGGTAGCTTTTGACGACATCGAGCGGCACGGCATTTTAGTTATTCTGGCGCCAATTACTTATCTTGTCTTCCCACGGCTAGTTTGGCTCTTCTTCCAGAACCTCTGGCCAGCCCTGGGTAATCTATCAGAGCTGCAGACCACCATCGATGGCTACCCCATCCGGATCACAGTTAACACATTAGCCAGAGCTTTTCAGTGCCTGCATGTCTGCCCTCCTGGGCTTCATTATCCTATCTTGAGGAGGCCTTTTGATTCAGACATGGCCGTTGCACTGACTGGCCACTATGCAGGTGGCGAGACATTCACCACACGGACTTATTTTCCTGATGATCTTTAGTTCTGCGATTCGGTCTTCAACCAAAACGTATTTATGGCGGGCCATAAGATCCAGATGCGTTCAGACTTCTTGGCTGCTTTATGCGCATTCTATACAGGCCATTAGGTATTTATTCTGACACTCTACTGGAATGTCATGATGAAGCTTTATACAGACTATATCAGCAAGGCGAAGCCCAAACGGGCTAAGTACCTTCCATTCGTTCATCTTATTACTCAGATCCTGTGGGACCAGTGCTTCCCTTTCTATCCATAAGAGCGTCCTGAGACAGGGGCCTATAGCTTAGTCAAGAAGGACTAGAACAAGAGCTACAATACTCTTATCAAGAGCCTGGAGGACAATGCTATCTTAGTAGCTGAGGAGGTAGAGCTTGCAGAGATGGAGGCAGCAATAGCAGCAGCAGCAGTGCCAGTCGAGCATGATCCAGCAGACCCACCGACAGCTACGGACATACATATAGATATTGATCTGGAGTGAGAGCTAGCACAAGAGTCACCACATCACTCTCAAGCAGGGTCTCCATTACATATCCTGGAACCTAGTCAGGATGATCATCATTCTCCTGACCTAGTTATACCTGACGCTCCAATCTAACACCTGGCCAAGTAGAGCGTATACAGACCTTGGAGGACGCCGTTGTCTCTCTTCCGTCTGACGTGGCCTCCCTTAGTACTAATGTAGCATCTCTCCACTTAGATGTTATGGCTGCACTGCAAGATATATCCAGAGATATCCGGGGATCAAGCCCCGCTCGCTCGACCTCCTCTACCTGATCTCTCTATCTCTTTACTTTTATCATTTTTATATATCTATGATATTTAACTGTTTTATTTATACTGTTATGATATTTTTGCAGGCCAGTCTGTTAGCCCAGACACTATGATATACATTATTTTTCTTTTTCAACATGTTATCTTTTGGATGTCATATCTTTATATTGATATATATGTCTATGATTGACTCCATTTATCAGGTGCATCCCAGTGACTTCAGTGAGAGAGAGTGCTGCCAAATTTTTTTTCAGGACCACCCTTATTCCTCTCTCCTTAGTTCATTTATTATCCCATTTACACTTGCATGTCCACTGTGCACTATTATTATCCCTTTTGTTATCTGATGAGTTTTATCCAAGTGCCATCTTTTCAGGACCACAGTTAATTCCGAGTTTGGGGGGGTTATACCACTTACTTTGGATACTTGTGTCCCTGCCATTCTTTGCCATAGTTGCACAGGTATACTCTTTCCTTTGCTCTCTTTGCACATTGAGGATATTGTGACATTTAAGTTTGGGGGTAATGGTGTTAATTGCAGTGTTTGCTTTCAATTCAAAATTTTAAGCATGACTTGTGTATTTGAGGGATTTTCTATGATTGGTCCATAACTAACTATGATTTTGATCTTTTGAGGACTATATTGCTTAAAATTTAAAAATTACTTGACTTGAGAGTCCAATACTCCTTGTATGCCTTGTGGATACCATTTAGGAGTAAATTTTTTGAAAGATTGATATCTTGCTTGCACTTTTGGTCCATATCATCCTGATTTTGTGATTACTTTGAGATTCACTCTAGGATTCTACACTAGCACAGGTGCATACTAGCATTCATTTATGGGGTACATGCTTTGTTGATTATTGAATTGGTTATATCCCAATTGGGCTAGTAGTGCACTGAAAGCTTTCATTTTGACAAAAGTGGATAACAATCCCTTTTCATTGAGTAGCTGGGATTCTAGCCTCATCAAGCACTGAATTTCTCAAGCTGAAAGGTGGAGGGCCCAAACTCTAGGTTAATAATTGAATGCTATAAAAAATAAAAAAAAATAAAAATAAAAAGAAAGAAAAGTTGCTGTATTAAGGCGAGGGCCAAGAGTTTTACATTTATAAAAGCCACTACTGCCTTTCACTATAAATATAGCTAGGGGGAGTAGGGATCGTCCCAAGGGATTGTGAGGATCGAACAAGGTTGTGGAATCGCTATTAGGGCTAGTAGGTCGAGTGATCAAACAACTGGTTGGTTGGTTGACTAGACTAGAGAGCAACTAAATTAAACTAAATGATAACAAAAGAATGCAATTAAGAGTAAGTAAGAGAGAGAAGAGTCTTGGGGTTTAGAGATCACTACCAAGCAATGCATTTCTATACCATTGACAAGTGACTAAAGAGGGCAAATGGTGTGTTGCAATATTGGTGTGTGTGTGTGTGTTTGGTTGATTCATCAAGTAAGGATGACTAGTTAAGCATGTATTGTCTAAACATCATGTGAAAGGCATAATATATCTAAACAATAAAGGATATATTATCTAAACAACATGTGAAAGGCACAATAGATTAAAACAAGTCATTAATCCTTTCATTAAGCTCACAATCCAAATACAACACAAGGTTAGAGACATATGCTACTTGCATTCAAAAGCATGGAACATCAAACAACAAGCATAGATTGTCCTCCCATTTAACACTACACTACAACTACACTACATCTACACTACTAGCATGACAATAAACTAGGGGAGACGCATAATCCATTAAGGATTAAGTGTGAACCATCAAGAAAATCACAAGAGCATTCCATTAAGCACTATGTTTTGACAATCTCTAAATCTATAGCATCAATACACATAGACATGCATTAATAACACAAAATCTAGAGACAAGCACATGAACATCTATTCTAACATACATAGACATATGGATAGAATGAAATGATCAATTGAAAGAATTTAACTACATAAATCATTGAACAATCAAGATCTATATATATCAAAGTGTCAAAACTTTAATCCCTCAATAATACACAAGATTAAGATATAGAAAGCATGCTTGGGGCTAACTCTAGCCCCAAGAGGATGTCTAGCCACTCATGGTGATGTTGCTTCAACCCTCAAGGGCTAATTCCATGGAAGAAATATGCTCCTTGTTGATGAAGAGTCTCTAATGGTGTCTCTAGCCTCCTCCTCCTCTAAGCTTGCTCTCTAAGAGATGATATGAAAAATGATATTAGCCTCCTCCTCCTCTAAGCTTGCCTCCTTTTAGAATAATCCCTAAAATTGTATATTATTCCTTGTATCCCCCTCAAAAAGTGCATCATATTCCTTTTATAGGTAGGTCAAGTGACATACAAAATGAGCTGGGGTCGTACAAAGAATATTCTCTAATGATTGGATAGAGGACGGATTGAACAAGCTAGCTTTTAACTTTTTCGGACTGGAGGAAGTTCGATCGATCGAACCTTAGACTTGGATCGATCGAATTAGCTGAGACCCATCGAACTTAGGCTGAATCGATCCAACTGGTTGAGCTTTTTAGGAAAAGACAAATCCGAGATATTTTGGGAGATATTTTTGGGAAAAGGACAAAAGTGGTTAGTGGGTGGTACAGCTGTGGATAAGATCAATCATTTGAATAAGGACAAAAGTGTTCGATTGATCGAAGGGTGGTGTTGGATCAATCGAACTTTGGACTTTATGTTTTGGGTTAAGGTTTGGATCTATCTTGAAGTGCTGAGATCGATCAGTGTTCAATCGATCAAACCTTGGACTTTATGCTTTGGGTCAAGGTTTAGATCTATCTTGAAGTGCTGAGATCGATCTGTGTTCGATCGATCAAACCTTGAAGTTGGATCAATTGAACTTTGCTGCTTCCCACTTATGTGTTCATTGGCTTCTTTCTTTGTCCACTTTGCTTCTTTCTTTGTTTAATCCCAGAATTGCTTCAATTAAGCTTTTATTTGGCTGAGTTAGCTTATTTTCAGGATAAATGCCTGAAAATGGAAATAATACAAAATTAATCTAAAACGGTAAAGTAAGATAGATAAAGGTACTAGAATGCCTAAGCTAAAGGGGTTTAAATACGCACTTTTCAGTGCTCATCACACCCCCAAACTTAAATATTGCTAGTCCCTAGCAATGAACTAGAAAGTAAAGGAATGAAATGAACAACTGTACAAGTATGAATCTAGAAAACAATTAATGGATAAAGCCACTTTCGTAGGGAACACGATTGCACTTAGTATATGCAACAAGCCTTTTAAGCCCCTAGGTTACCCCTAGTGGACGAGTGAAGTCTCGTGAGGGTTTCCAGAAATGGTACCCATAAACATTAAGCTCATTCTTTCTAAAAAGGCACCAATATTACAAGCAAGCATTGGGAGAAAACTACCTCAAGTATGCAATTTTTCAACCCTTTCCAAGCAATCTCCCAAAATCTCAACATTAGGCAAGCAAATATGGTCCTCCACACATCAAGAAAATGATCATGCAAATCAAAACAACTCTAGAATCCTTTTGAGTGGACCGGCATCAAATGTGTTGCTATCTAAGCTAACTAAAGAATTAATCACATCCTTACCCTCAAACTAGCACACAAATCTAATACCGATCATTAAGACAAAAAGTGGACCTTTTATTAAAGCTTTATTGTTCTAGGTGCGCTTATTCTTTTCGCTCATTTTTTTTTTTTTATAGGATCAAAGATGGAAGCATGGTGCAATGTGTTGATATATTAAGCTTTCTAGTGATTCATAAGGTCGAGCGTTAGGTCAATGAATCCCAAAGTGAATCTCAAAATAATCACAAAATCAAGATGATGTGAACCACAAGTGCAAGTAAGATATCAATCTTTTGAAAAATTTACTCATAAATGGCATCCACAAGGCATACAAGGAGTATTGGTCTCTCAAGTCAAGCAATTTTTAAATTTTAAGCAATATAGTCCTCAAAAGATCAAAATCATCACTAGATATGGACCAATCATAGAAAAATCCCTTAAATACACAAGTCATGCTCAAAATTTTGAATTTAAAACTAACACTATAAAGCACCATTCCCCCAAAACTTAAATGGCACAATGTCCTCAATGTGCAAGAGAACAAAGGAAAGAGTATACCAGTGTAACTAAGCAAGAATGATCGGGACTGAAGTATCTGAAGTGGGTGGCATGATCCCCCCAAACTTGGGATTAATTATGGTCCTGAAAATTGGCACTTGGATAAACTCATCAGATAAAAAAATGGGATAATCAGTGCGCAGTGGACATGCAAGTGTAAATGGGATAATGAAATAAAATAGGGAGAGAGATATAAGGGTGGTTCTAAAAATTGGGTTGCACTCTCTCACTGAAATCACTGTGACGCACCTGATGGAGTCAAACATACAGATATGAGAATATAATATATGACATCCATAGCAAAAATAGATATATAAAACAGATAAAGTGCAGGTACAACAGAAATATCAAAGCTGACAGACCGGCTGCAAAAATAATAGTACTGCACAGTGACAAAAATATAGATCAAAGATCAGAGAGGGATCAAAAGATAGAAGGAATTGGGAACTTAGGATGATAAGGTAGGACGGGCAGGTCGGGCTCTGCGGATATCTCTGGATTGATTTCGGAACATAGTCGCGACATCCATACGGAAGGTAGCAAAATCAGCTCTGTGGGCTGTAAGATCAGCTCGTATGGCAACAACAGCATCTTCAAGAGTCTACAGGCGTACTCCAAAGCCGAGGCTCAAATCTGGAGCCTTAAGTATAGATGAATTAGAAGAAAACTCCTAAGTCCTGCTCCTGGTCGTGAATGGGTGACCCAGCTGGAGAGTACTGCTCTGTATTGTCTGCAGGGTGCTCTAAATCAATATCTATATGCTCGGTAGCTGGATCGAATGGTGCATCATTTGCTGCGGGATCTGCTACTGCTACCTGAGTTGCTGCTGCCTTTGCCTCCTCAGCCTCTAGCTCCTCTGCAACCACTACGGCGTGGTCCTGCAGTCTAGTAATAATGGCATTGTAGCTCTTGTTCCAGTCCTTCTTCAAGAAGTGATAGGAACCTCTCTTGGGGTGCTCCCGAGGATGAATAGGGTAGTGCTGGTCGATAAGAATCTGGGTGATGAAGTTGCTGAATGGGAGAGACTTAGCCCGTCCGGGCGTCTCCTTGCTAATATACTCATTAAATAGCTTTCTCATCACGCTCTAGATGAGCGCGGGAATGGACACCCAGTGCCTGGTGTAGAAGGCGTAGAGGGCTGTCAAATAATCTCCCCTCCTCTGAATCTTGTGCCCTGCCATGTAGATGTTCCGGAAAAGCACAGAATCAATGAACCACAGGTCATCTGGAAGGAATGTGCGGGTGGTGAAGGTCTTGCCACCGGCATGGTGACCTATAACAAATACCGCCATGTCGGCATAAGAAGGCCTATATAGCCTCGGATATGTCTCCTGAAGCTCTAGAGGACAGTGGAGTGGGTAGTGGCAAGAACGGGCCAGTGAGTCCACTGTGATAGTAATCTGATAGCCATCTATAGTAGTGACCAGCTCAGCTGTGGTACGCGGGGATGGTCGGAGGTTCTGGAAGAACAACCGTACCAGCCACGGGTAAACTGGCTCTGTGACTGGGGCAAGAATAGCTGCAAGGCCCCTCTGAATGATATCGTGGTAAGCTGATCAGGTCAGCACCAATCTGGAGAAAAAGGTTGTGTTGAACATTGACTCATGGTCGACTGCCATATGCGTATATCTAGGCGCAGGCCTATCATACTCCTGAGCTAGTTGAGCTAGTGGAGATGGTGATGGAGTAAATGCAGGATGGGCCACAGAGGTGGATGGAATATGATCATCCTCAGCCTCATGAGCAGGTGACTGAGGTGGTGTAGGCTGTGCTGGCTCATCCTGTGCATGAGAGGGCTTTGCTGGCTTCTCTATCCGTGGTCTGATATGTCGCTAAGGCCCGTGTTGCCTCTTGGCAAATAGTTTTTTGCTTAGTCATAGCCTGAAAAATAATTTAAAAACTTTTAAGGGGAGTTAGTACTAGAATTTAGAATTGAAAGCATAAAATAGAAACATGCATGTCAAATAAGATAGACAAATCATATATGACATGAATCTATGTAAGTGACAAGATATGAAACATGCTAAACAATATAAGTATGAAATGCATCCAATGTGGAATATCACAGGCATTGGGCATATACGAGATAGCATGAACAAAATATATGAAGAATGAAGTGTGTGTGTGAGATCTGTGAAATTCGATCGATCAGAAAAAGAAGTGAGATCGATCACAAAAGTTGGATTAATCGAAAATAAGTGAGATCGATCACAAAAGTTGGATCGATCAAAAATAAGTGAGATCGATCTCATAACTTCGATCGATCTGAGACACAAGTTTGATCAATCGAACTGTACTCTGTGAAAAATGAGAAGTCACAGATCTGTGACCTTGGAAGCACGGGGCCCACACGATCATGTTTGTGGGCCCATCAACACAACACATCATCAAATCCCATCGCTGTAGAAGGCCCATACTCCCAAAATAGATCAAACACATATATATACATACGAAGCATGTACAAATATATATAAACATGTAAACTCAGTGTTTCGAAGCTTAAAAAATGGAGATTCAATCATGTATAAAGCATGAATGTAACATATAAAGCATGTAATCATCATATCGAAGCTTAAATCATAGGTGAGATCTCGGATTTTACCTCAAAATGATGAGAGAAGTGGAGAAGGTACGAAGGAAGTGAAATTCGAGATGAGGGAGAGAGAGTAGCTTGGATCTTGCCGGAGATAGAAGAGATGAGTATGCACAATGACGGTGACGAGAGAAGCAAGGGTTTTGAGGGTTGGATCGATCTAAATGATCGATCTTGGGACCCTCCAGGTCTATTTTAAAAACATTCCTGATAGAGTTCGATCGATCGAACTGAGACTTCAGATCGATCGAACTTTGATGAACTCTACTCAAAATATTTTTAGATTTTTGATTTTTTTTTTTTTTTTTTGAAAAATGAAAAACTAAAATTAAAAATTAAAATTAAAATTAAAAATTGTAAACTAAAATAAAATAAAATAAAATATTTTTGGATTTGTTTGTTTTGTTTGTTTCTTTTTTTTTTTTTTTTAATTGAATAAACAATAGTAATTATGAACTAAATAAACTAAAATATTTTTGTATTTTTGAAAACTTTTTGAAAAATAAAATAAAATAAAAAATATATATTTTTTGATTTTTGAAATTTGAAAAGTTAAAATAAAGTCAAAATAATGGAATGAAGAACTGAGATCGATCAGAACAAGAGTTTGATCGATCAGACAAAGAGCAAAAATATGCAGGTTTTTGGCTCAGAAAATTGGCTAAGTGTTGGAACTTGAAGATCGATCGAACTTTGAAGTTGGATTGATTGAAGAATTTCAGATCGATCTTGAAATGTTTTCTATCGATCAGACAGAGAGCAGAAATATGCAGGCTCAAAAATTTTATAAGTGTTGATGCATGAGATGGATCAAACTTTGAAGTTGGATCGATCGAAGATCTCCTAATCAATCTAAGAATAAGTTCAAATGATGGGACAGAGAGGTGATTTAGATGCAGGTGGATACAGGTCAAATTTTTTTTCTAAGTGTTGGATGCAGGTGGAAGTTCGATCGATCGAACTCTCAACTGAAATCAATTGAACTTATGTAAACTTCTCGATCACAACATAAAATTCATGCAATCCTAATCACAGTTCCTATCAATGCATATGAACCAAAAACAAGTATCTAGACTTCGCAAGAAATGAAAATTAAGATAGAAATGGGGGAGGAATAGGGTTTTAACACCTTACAAAATGTTTTTGCTAGTCTTTAACGTCTCTAGCAAGACATTGGGCTCTTTTAGCTAGGATCAAAGATCTTATAATGCATCCCCTCCTTGTTGGGGTAATAGATGCTTTGAACTCTACCCAACAAATGGTTCTTTGAAGAACTTGTTGGATTAAGCTCAAAAGAAACTTTTGATCCTTTGTCTATGCAATCACAACCTTTGGGCTTCCATGCCCTTTCAAAGCAAGAATTTGAAACAAGACTTTTAGAATGCAAAGTTGAAGATGATCCTTTTGAAGATTTGGTCTTACACAAAAGCTCATTTCCTTGACATTGAAGATCATGACATTTATCTACAACATTAACCTCTCCTTCATATTTGTCAAATGAATTGGGTGTGGGATTGAAGATATTCAGCTTCACCTTCATGTGGCCAAATGACATCTTCATTATCCCCGTCCTACAATTGATGTTGGCATTAGTAGTTGCCAAGAAAGGATGGCCAAGGATAATGGGAATTTGGCTTTTAGGATTGGGGACCGGTTCCATGTCTATGACAACGAAATCAACCGGGAAGAAGAATTTATCAATTTTAATCAAAACATCCTCAATTATACCCCTAGGCTTCTTAATGGATCGGTCGGCAAGTTGCAAAACTACCGATGTTGGTTTTAATTCACCTAGGCCCAATTTGGCATAAACCGAGTATGGAAGAAGGTTAACACTTGCTCCTAAGTCAAGAAGTGCTCGGTTAATGATATGATCACCAATAATGCATGAAGTAGTAGGTGAACCGGGCTCCTTAAACTTTGGCAAAGTGTTATGTTGCAAAATTGAGCTTACTTGCTCGGTCAAAACCACTTTTATTGGTGCTTGGCTCTTGTTCTTCCGCTTTTGGGTGCACAAGTCTTTCAAGAATTTGGCATAAGCCGGAATTTGCTTGATTGCATCCAAAAGTGGAAGATTAACTTTTACTTGCCTAAACATTTCCATAATTTCACTGGTTTTTGCCTATTGCTTGTCTTTTGAAATGGATCATTTTAAGGCATCCGGAAATGGAACTTTTGGTTCAAACACTTTTTCAGAATTTTCTTTTGAACTCTCTTCAACACAAGAAGTTTTCAAATCACTTTGTTTCAAATCATTTTTCAGCAAAACTTTTTCAACATCATTTTTCAAAACTTCTTTTTCAAAGACATTTTTCAAGACTTTCTCATTCACAAGATCATGCATATGCAATGAATGAGGAATGGGATGTGAAACGGGACGGGTGACAACTTGAGGTTACACCGGTTTACTCTTTTTATTGGACACTTCAACTTGATTGTCCACAATCCTACCACTTCGCAAGGTAGTCACCACATTAATATGTTCAATGGTATGCCCTTCCGATGAGGAATGGGTTTCCACAACACATTGTTGCTTAGGTGGGGCATTAAATGGCATCTTTCCCTTCTCTCTTGTAATAAGAGTGCTTGCTATTTGCCCTACTTGGGTTTCTAGCTTCGCAATAGATTGAGAGTGAGAATGAAGCAATTATGTGTTAGCCTCTAAAGTGCCCAAAGCGTTCAAAACTTTTTTTTTCAAAGGCGGGACTTCAAGTATTTCCTTGGGAATAAGATTGGTTGGGAAAATGAGAATTAGCAAATTGATTTCCTTGTGATTGATAAGGTCTATAACCTTGGGATCCTTGGTTTTGAAGTGGAGGTGGAATGTACTTCCTTTGAAAACCACCTTGGGAAGGGTTTGAGCCCTCTCCTTGGTTTTTCCAAGAGAAATTTGGATGATTACTCCAACTTGGATTATAGCGAGTACCATAAGGATTGTTCCCTTGGTTCACAAAAGCTGCATTGACTTATTCATTAGGTTCATTTTGCACTTGTCCATGAGGAGAATGAGAAGTAGAATGAAGAACGCTAGAACAAGTCATACATGTTTCATTTGATGCACGATGAGAATGGTTAGGGAAGGAAGATACTTGGTTCGCCGAGTTTTGGTTAATAAAAAATTGATCAAACCTTTGAGATAAAGATTTCATTTCGACGGCTATTTCATTTGAATGGTTGACTTGATGCAAGCCAACACTCTTCTTACCTTGTGAATTTCTACCATTCTTGGATGATAATGTTCTATGCAAAGAATTTTCATTAATGCTCTCATAAAGACGCCACACGTCATCCTCATGCCTATCAATGTATGAGCCACCCATGGAAGCATCAACCATACCCTTATAATTGTCTGATAAGCTCTTATAGAAATATTGAACTAATTGCCATTTGGGCATGTCATGATGTGGACACTTCCTAAGCAACTCATTGAAGCATTCCCATGCCTCATGAAACGTTTCTCCATCCCCATGTGAAAATTCTCGAATTGAGGTTCTCATGGCATTGGTTTTTTAAACCGGATAGTACTTCTTCAAGAACTCTTGTTGTATTTCTGCCCAAGAAGTGATTGAAAAAGGCCTAAGATTGTTAAACCAATACTTTGCCTTGTCTTTTAAGGTGAATGGAAAAAGTTTGAGTCTTAAAACCTCTTCCGGTATGTCTGTATATTTTACGGTGGAACATACTTTAAGAAACTCATCCAAATGCTTGTAAAGTTCTTCACTTGGAAGTCCATGATAGTTAGGAAGCATTTGAATGGTTTGTGGCTTAATTTCATAATGTTGTGCTCTAAATGGAGGCAATTGGATGCACGTAGGTGCATTATACTCATTAGGCACATAATGGTCTTTTGAAGCAAGAGGTGGATTAGTTACTTAAGGTGCAACATGAACACCTTGGTTTTGAATTCCTTGATTGATGAAGGGAGGTTGTGGAACATACATTGGCCTTGGTATTCCATATGGAGCTTGGCCTTGTTGTCATGGTGGTTGGTGAATGTATAGCCTAGGCATGCCTAATGGTACTTGTATGTTCTCATTGTGCACATGAGGATGAAGAATACCTTGTTGGTCTATGTGACCAAGGTCCTCTACATTCTCTTCATTATGGCCTTCCATTGATAGATTGGTTCTATTTGAACTTCCTCTTCCCCTAGGATTTCTAACGATGGATTCAAGATGCAAATCAAGAGGGATAAGAGTTGGTCTCAATGAACAACGTCCATGCATGCATAATGCAAAACACAACAAGCACAGAGAATGACAAACACTATACCTTCACAACAATGCAATTAGACTTCTTCCACAAACACTTAATTCATACTCCCATGCTTTAACAATAATGATGCAAAGAACAATTAATAGCAAGCCTCCACGCGGGCCGACGATTTAACTAACGGATTGAGTAAAGAAAGTCTCACAAAGGTCCTTTAGCACTTCAACTCCAAATTTAAAGCTTAGCTTAGCAATTTTTTTAAATTTTTAGCTTTTTACTTTCTTTACTTTGCTTGAATGGTCCTTTGCTTGCTTCCTCTCCAACAATACACCTAGTTAAATAAGAATAACACAATAAGTAACCAAAGAGAAAAATAAAAGTAAAGTAAAGACATAACTAAAAGAGTACTAATCCTAATTAATTCCACAATTCCAACATTGCCAAATCAAATCAATCAATCCTCGGCAACGGCGCCAAAAACTGACCGGTGTTCTCGTCGTCCTACACCGTCAAGCTTGAAGAGTGTGCATTAAGGCGAGGGCCAAGAGTTTTACATTTATAAAAGCCACTACTACCTTTCACTATAAATATAGCTAGGGCGAGTAGGGATCGTCCCAAGGGATTGTGAGGATCGAACAAGGATGTGGAATCGCTATTAGGGCGGTCAAGTGAACAAACAATTGGTTGGTTGGTTGATTAGACTAGAGAGTAACTAAATTAAACTAAATGATAACAAAAGAATGCAATTAAGAGTAAGTAAGAGAGAGAAGAGTCTTGCGGTTTAGAGATCACCACCAAGCAATGCATTTCTATACCATTGACAAGTGACTAATGAGGGCAAATGGTGTGTTGCAATATTGGTGTGTGTGTGTGTTTGGTTGATTCAATAAGCAAGGATGACTAGTTAAGCATGTATTGTCTAAACATCATGTGAAAGGCACAATATATCTAAGCATTGAAGCATATATTGTCTAAACAACATGTGAAGGGCATAATAGATCAAAACAAGTCATTAATCCTTTCATTAAGCTCACAATCCAAATACAACACAAGGTTAGACACATATGCTACTTGCATTCAAAAGCATGGAATATCAAACAACAAGCATGGATTGTCCTCCCATTTAACACTACACTACATCTACATTACTAGCATGAAAATAAATTAGGGGAGAGGCACAATCCATCAAGGATTAAGTATGAACCATCAAGAAAATCACAAGAGCATTCCATTAAGCACTATGTTTTGACAATCTCTAAATCTATAGCATCAATACACATAGACATGCATCAATAACACAAAATCTAGAGACAAGCATATGAACATCTATTCTAACATACATAGACATATGGATAGAATGAAATGATCAATTGAAAGCATTTAACCACATAAATCATTGAACAATCAAGATCTATATATATCAAAGTGTCAAAACATTAATCCCTCAATAATACACAAGATTAAGATATAGAAAGCATGCTTAGGGTGAACTCTAGCCCCAAGAGGATGTCTAGCCACTCATGGTGATGTTGCTCTAACCATCAAGGTTTAATTCCATGGAAGAAATCTGCTCCTTGTTGATGAAGAGTCTCCAATGGTGTCTCTAGCCTACTCCTCCTCTAAGCTCGCATCCTTTTAGAATAATCTCTAGAATTGTATATTTTTCCTTGTATCCCCCTCAAAAAGTGCATTGTATTCCTTTTATAGGTAGGTCAAGTGACACACAAAATGAGCTGGGGTCGTGCAAAGAATATTCTCTAATGATTGGATAGAGGACGGATTGAACAAGCTAGCTTTTAACTTTTTCACACTGGAGGAAGTTCGATCGATCGAACCTTGGACTTGGATCGATCAAACTAGCTGAGATCCATCGAACTTAGGCTGGATCGATCCAACTGGTTGAGCTTTTTGGGAAAAGACAAATCAAAGATATTTTTAGAGATATTTTTGGGAAAAGGACAAAAGTGGTTAGTGGGTGGTGCAGTTATGGATAAGATCAATCATTTGAGAAAGGACAAAAGTGTTTGATCGATCGAAGGGTGGTGTTGGATCGATCGAACTTTGGACATTATGCTTTGGGTTAAGGTTTGGATCTATCTTGAAGTGCTGAGATCGATCAGTGTTCGATAGATCGAACCTTGGACTTTATGCTTTGGGTCAAGGTTTGGATCTATCTTGAAGTGCTGAGATCGATCAGTGTTCAATCGATCGAACCTTGAAATTGAATCGATCGAACTTTGCTGCTTCCCACCTTTGGCTTCATTTGCTTCTTTCTTTGTCCACTTTGCTCCTTTCTTTGTTTAATCCCAGAATTGCTTCAATTAAGCTTTTATTTGGCTGAGTTAGCTTATTTTCGGGATAAGTGTTTGAAAATGGAAATAATACGAAATCAATCTAAAATGGTAAAGTAAGATAGATAAAGTTACTAGAATGCCTAAGCTTGAGGGGTTTAAATACACACTTTTCAATACTCATCAGTTGCAAAAGCAATAAAAAAGTGAGGACTTCTACCAAAAGGTGAGAAGTGGGAAATAATTAGATGGAGGTTGTTTTGATTTGTAGCATAGTTGATTTGAGCTTGTAAGTCCTTAGGGGTGTTTGAACACCTAGTGCCCTAAAGCCGTCTGGTTTGGGAGTCATTGACCTAACGCTCGACCTCATGGATTGCTAGAAAGCTTAATAGATCAACACATTGCACTATACTTCCATCTTTGATCCTTAGTATTAGCAAAAAAAAAAAAAAAATCTAGTGAAAAGAATAAGCGCCCCTAGAACAATAAAGATTTAATAAAAGGTCTTTCTTTGTTTTGATGATCGGGACCTGATTTGCGTGCCAGTTTGAGGGTAAAGATGTGATCATTTCTTTAGTTGGCTAAGATAGCAACATACTTGATACCGGTCCACTCAAAAAGGATTCTAGAGTTGTTTTGATTTGCATGATCATTTTCTTGATGTGTGGTGGACCATACTTGCTTGCTTAATGTTGAGATTTTGGGAGATTGCTTGGAAATGGTTGAAAAATTGCATACTTAAGGTAGTTTTCTCCCAATGCTTGTTTGCAATATTGGTGCCTCTTTTGAGAGAATGAGCTTAATGTTTGTTGATATCATTTCTGGAAACCCTTACGAGACTTCACTCGTCCACTAGGGGTAATCTAGGGGTTTAAAAGGCTTATTGCATATGCTAAATGCAATCGTGTTCCCTACGAAAGTGGCATTATCCTTTTCTTGCTTTCTAGTTCATAGTTGTATAGTCGTTCATTTCATTCCTTACTTCGTAGTTCATTGCTAGGGACTAGCTATATTTAAGTTTGGGGGTGTGATGAGTGCTGAAAAGTGCGCAATTAAACCCGTTAAGCTTAGGTATTTTAGGACTTTTAACTATCTTATTTTCTCGTCTTAGACTAATTTCATGTTATTGCCTTTTTTAAGTGCTTATCCCAAAAAGAAGCTAATTCAGCCAAATAAGAGCATTAAAGAAGCTAACTCAAGCTGGATGGAAGAAAGGAGCAAAGTGGAAGCAAAATGAAGCAAAGTGTGAAAATCAGCATGTTTGATCGATCTCAACATTTCTTCAATCGATCAGAGCAACATCGGTCTGGATACTTCAAGATGGATCCAAGCTTTTGTCCTTATCCAAAAGATTCCACCATGTTCGATTGATCCACACCTACCACCCCACCTACCACTTTTGTCTCTTTCCCAAAATATCCCAAAACATCTCAGAGATTTGTCTTTATTCAAAAAGGCACCGCCAAGGATGATCGATCTCTGCAGCATTTGATGGATCTCACCTAAGTTTGATCGATCTCACCATAGTTCGATCGATCGAACCTCCTCAAGTCCAAAAAAAAATAAGTTCCAGCTCATTAAAATTTGTCTCATGGTGCAATCGTTGGAGGAGCCCTTGTGCACGAGTCTAGACCATTGGGTGTGACACTTGAGCTACCTATATAAAGATTTGAGCTACTTTTTCCACATATACAAAGAGATATACAAAGATATATACAAAGAGATATACTTATAAACATTCTTAGAGAGGAAGAAAAGAGAGGAGGAGAGGCTAGAGATACATTCTTGGGAGTTCTTGCATTCTTCTACGGTTTCCATCAAGAAGGAGGTCATTCCTACCATGGAGATAGCCCTTGAGGGTTGGATGACTACTTCAATGAGTGGCTAAACATCTTCTTGGGGCTAGAGTTAGCCCTAAGCATGCCTTCTAGACTCTAATGCTTTGTATTTTGAGGGGATTTGTGTTGTAATCTTGTTTTGACACTTATTTTATATATGAATCTTGTTTATTCAATGATTTGTGTGGTTTAATACTTCCAATTAATCATTTCATTATATCCATATGTCTATGTATGCTAGAATAGATGTTCATGTGTTTATCTCTAGTTTTTGTGTTATTGATGCATGTCTATGTGTGTTGATGCTATGGATCTAGAGATTGTTAAGGTATAGTAATTAATAGAATACTATTGTGGTTTATTTGATGGTTCATACTCATGTCTTGATGGATTGTGCCTCTCCCTTAGTTTATTTAGTTTAATTTTCATGCCCTTAGCTGAGTTCTAGTGTAGTTGCCTTAGTTGTTAGATAGGAGGACAATCCATACTTGTTGTTTGATGTTCCATTCTTATGAATGCAAATAGTATTATTCTCTAACCATGTGATATGTTTGGATTGTGAGCTTAAAGGAAGGATTAATGGCTTAGTTTGATGTATTGTGCTATTCACTAGGTTGCTTAGACAATATATGCTTAATTGGTTATCCATGCTTGT
Organism: Cornus florida; assembly: GCF_030987335.1. Classification (NCBI taxonomy): domain Eukaryota; kingdom Viridiplantae; phylum Streptophyta; class Magnoliopsida; order Cornales; family Cornaceae; genus Cornus; species Cornus florida. Next base: position 24,875,949 of record NW_026775579.1, read on the forward strand.
TGAAACAATCAATCACACACTCTCAAATTGCAACACATGTTTCCCCTCATTAATTATACATTGAATGTCTAGAATGATGTTGTTTAGTAGTGACCTCTAGACTCCAAGACCTCACTCTCTTGTTTTCTCTAAATTTCATTTAAATTGCTTATTTTACATTGAACTTGTTTTGTTTAGTTTGTAGTCTAACCAACCAAATAATTCACTTTTGATCACTCGACCTACTAACCTATATATTGTTTCCGTTGCTAGTGCACCCACAATCCCTTGGGACGATCCCTACTCAACCTAACTATATTTTTAGTTAGAGTTAGTAGTGGTATTTATAAATTTAAAACTTGGCCACACTATCTTACACAAATTTGGTTGTATATCACGATACGCACTAGATCTCTATTCCTACACTTATATTGGAGCTCATGCACAAGTTCTGGAAGAACTTGCATCACACACAGATCGCTAGAGCAGAGACCTGGCCTTTACCTTTTGGCCATTTGATTACATAGCTACTTCTAGACCAGGCGTCTCAGTTTGACCCTGAGGAGACCAAACCCTGATGCAGAGCTCGTATAGACACTACAAGAAAAATGGCTTTTAACAAGGAGCGAAAAATAGTTCTACAATGGGCATGGCCCGTTGTGGTATCCCCTGTCGTTGTTGACTCAGGGTCTTCTACGATGGTTCTAGCACGTTGTGGAAAGGAAACTTTCTACAACGACTGAAAACCGTTGTAGAAGTTTATACTACGAGAATGGGTAATGGCTGTTGTAAAAAGTGACCCGTTGTAGAAAGTGTCCTTTTCTACGACGGACGTTGCCCCTCTTAGAAAGTGACCAGTTGTAGAAGATGTCATTTTCCACAATGATTATTTCCTGCCGTAGAAAGTTAATTTTTCTACAACGGGTAAGTATACCCATTGTAGAAGGTGGAATTTTCTACGAGGGACATAGCCCGTCTTAGAAATGTAACTTTCTGCAACAATTTTTACTTGTTCTGCTAGGGACTTTGCCCATTATGAAAAGTGATATATATATATATATATATATATATATATATATATATATATATTTTGTTTCCACCTAAAACAAATATTATGCCTGTTTTTCATGAGACCTGGGCAATAACCATCACTCATCCAACATCTCATTCCACAAATTTTACACAATCAAAACTCCACCCAAAGCTATATATTTTCATACCAAACCTTGTGCAAATCAACAACATCAACATATATATTTGATGCATGCAAAAAAAAATGTCAAGCCTTATAAAAAATAAAAAAGGGTAAATCCCACTAATCACAAACAAATAAATTTCAAGAAGTCTTATATTCATTAAAGATTTCAATATACAATTCCATCATTGTTGACATATATGTATACCTACAAAAAAATGTAACCTGGCAAGTAGCAATACCCAAAAAAAATCAAAATATTAAGGCAATTGCTCACTCTTCTAGGCAACCCAATTGGCCTTGTGTTTTTCTTGTCTTGATATCTTCAATGTAGTGCCCGTCATCATATTCTAATGCCCTAAAAAGCACACACAGGTATCCCAAAAGAAGATGATAATCTTGAACCTGTAAATAAAGAAAATATAATTGGGTAGAATTAATTAATTTGTTAGAGACAACTAAGGAATGAAAGTACGTACGTAATGTGCACTTAATATCTAGCATGGTCAGACTGTAGAAGAGCAGACAAAATCACATTAATGTTAAAATATGAATTTTTATTTTTTAATCCGTTTTGCAGAACATTGCCACAAAATTATTTTTGACAACCAATGAGAAAGAAGTCTAAAAAGATAGATTGTTAAACAACTCTTTTGATCATCCACTCAGTCCAAAGCAGATTCCATGTTCACTAAACATATGCAAGTCTTTCTGAATCCGTAAGACCCAAAGAATTGTGAATGGATAGCCACTAATGCATTTGAGATTGCACTTAAAATCTCTCACAATGCAAACACCAAGTTTTTAACCTCTCAGGTAAAATCCATAAATCATCACAATCAAAACACAGTTGAGGGAAATGACAAATGAGCAATTCAACAAAAAGGAGAATGCTAATATTCTGAGAAAGAATGTGACCCAGAATGCAAATATGCTGTTTATGTGAATTATAAATATGTATGTCTATGTAAAGTTACTTTTGGTTGACATCAAAATGACTCGATGAGAACCCCAAGAGCAGCTCTTTAACAAATTCAAATGGTAGATCACAATCCCATGGCTGGAAGGTAAACAAAGGATACCCCAAAATAAATAGATGAATAAAAAATTGAAAATTAACCAACTAAGAAAGTTAAACATGAAAGGAACTGATACTAACTGAAGCATCAACAGCTTAGCCCCTCTACAAGAAAACACAAACGTATTGACCCAAACATTATAGATTACAGTCTCATATAAACTATCTATTTGCAAATTACCAATGTCCGTACATGTATATGCACACATACATGTCTGTAAGTATATATTTATCTATAATATTATCCTTGGAAAAAGGGCATCTCCATTATTTAAAAAGTACAAATTAATCCTACAATCCATCAATCCAGATATTTGTATACTCATATTCCAGGGGGTTATATAACCTAAGATCATACTCAATATTAGAATTTGATCGATTCAGTTGAAGTAGTGAAATAGTAACTATATATTTTTTGCAAAGAAAGCAAGTTCATATAGAAGCAATCAACAAATAAATATAACCCACAATCAAAATAGCTTGGTTTATGTCACTATGCAGACTAAGTATCCACATCAACAATAGCTTGGTGTAAATTGAATATATTCTAGGATCTCATTTATTTTATCTAATCTGTAAGTAGTAAAATTTTGTGTTCTTGCCTTCTAAATGGTGCATGTGTTCAGCTTAGACAGAATTTCAATTTATTAGTTGCTCAATTCGCTTAAAAATTTTCTACCAATGTGTCAATTAGCTAATTCAATGTGTCCAAACTCTGACATAACCAACTGTTAGAAATTAAACTTTATTTTATTTAGTGTTTTACATTTATGTGAGTTTTTTATTGGAGTTAGTGGGGGGCATGAGAGTTACAACTAGTAAATGGTCATGTTAGTGGGTTAGTGGGAGTTTTGCCTACTAAATGATATGTTAGTGGGGTTTTAAGTTTCATTTACATTTATGTTTTGAAGCCTATATAAACCCATGCATTGTACTCATTTTCTATCAAGTGAAATAAGAATTATTTTCCTCCATTTCTATTCTCTTCCAAATAGTATAGTGTTGTGTGTGTAACTAGGCCACTATTTCCAACAAAGTGGTATCAGAGCTAGTTTGTGAGAGAGAGAAGAAATGGCAAACAATTCGGTTCCATTTCAAATGCCTCGATTCACCAAAGATAACTATGAAAATTGGTGTATCCGTATGAAGGCAATTTTGGGAGCACAAGATGTGTGGGAAGTTGTTTCCAAAGGTTATGATGAGCCAGAAGATGAGGCAACTTTGTCTCAAGCCGAAAAAGATGTTTTACAAGCCATGAGAAAGAAGGACCAAAAGGCGGTGATGACCATCCATCAATGTTTGGATGATGGAATGCTACAAAGAGTTGCTAGTGCAGAAAATGCAAAGCAACTATGGGAGATTCTTCAAAATTCCTTCCAAGGAGTTGATAAAGTGAAGAAGGTTCGCCTCCAAACGTTACGGGGTGAATTTGAAGCATTGCATATGAAGGAATCTGAATCAATTTCAGATTATTTTTCGAGGGTCCTGGCTATTGTAAATCAACTAAGGAGATATGGCGAAACCACCATGACTGATACAAGGGTCGTTGAAAAGATCCTTCGGTCGTTGGATTCCAAATTCAACTACATTGTTGTAGCCATTGAAGAGTCAAAGGATTTGGATTCCATGACTGTTGATCAACTCATGGGTTCGTTGCAAGCTCATGAAGAAAAGGTGGTGAAGAAACAAGAAGCATTGGAGCAAGTGCTACAAACAAAGTTTTCGTTGAACGAAAGAGACGAAAAACATGGAGGAAATCAAAGGGGCCGAGGACGTGGAAATGCACGTGGCCGAGGAAGAGGAAGAGGCCGTGGAAGAGGAGAAAGAAGCGGTCAACACACAACCAACAATGAAGAAAAAATCCATGACTCACAACAAATAAGAGGTCGTGGTAGAGGAAATTACTCAAGGTCATATGGAAGGAGGTATGATAAGTCTCAAATTCAATGTTATAATTGTCAAAAGTATGGTCATTATGCTTCGGAATGTAGAAATGTTGCTAACGATGTTGAAGAAAAGGCGAATTATGTTGATGAAGAAGTGGAGCCTACTTTGTTGTTAGCATACAAATGTGAAAGGAGTGATCAAGAAGATGTGTGGTATCTTGACACCGGTGCTAGCAACCATATGTGTGGTAGCAAAGAGAAATTCGTTGATATTGATGAATCAATAAATGGCAAGGTAACATTTGGAGACTTATCACAAATTCCGGTAAGAGGGAAAGGTAAAATATTGATTCGTTTGAGAAATGGGCATCATCAATTTATCTCTAATGTTTATTATGTGCCTAATATGAAGAACAATATTTTGAGTTTGGGACAACTCTTAGAAAAAGGCTACAATATATCCATGAAGGATTGTAGTCTTTCGATAAGAGACCCATTGGGTAATTTGATTGCCAAGGTTCCAATGACAAAGAACCGGATGTTTTTGCTAAATATTCAAGCCGACGAGGCTAAATGTTTGAAGGCTTGTGTTAATGATTTAACTTGGCTTTGGCACTTGAGATTTGGGCACTTGAATTTTGGAGGATTAGAGTTGTTGGCCAAAAAGAAGATGGTGAAGGGATTGCCTTTCATTAGCAATCCAAATCAATTATGTGAAGGATGTCTCGTTGGAAAGCAATCAAGGAAAAGTTTTCCTAAAGAAGCTACCACAAGAGCTACGGCGCCACTACAACTTATCCATTCGGATGTTTGTGGTCCAATTTCTCCATCATCATTTGGTAAGAATAATTATTTTTTATTATTCATTGATGATTTTAGCCGAAAAACATGGGTGTATTTTCTTAAACAAAAATCGGAGGTGTGTGAAATTTTTAAAAAATTTAGAGCACTTGTTGAAAAACAAAGTGGCTATGATGTAAAGGCTCTTCGATCCGATAGAGGTGGTGAATTCACATCAAATAATTTCAAAAAATTTTGTGAAGAAAATGGAATTCACCATCCTTTAACGGTTCCGAGATCGCCCCAACAAAATGGAATTGCAGAAAGGAAGAACAGAACCATTCTCAATATGGCTCGAAGCATGTTGAAAAGTAAGGAAATGCCTAAAGAATTTTGGGCTGAAGCGGTTGATTGTGCGGTGTACTTGTCCAATCGGTGTCCTACTAGAAGTGTGCAAAACAAAACACCACAAGAAACATGGAGCGGAAGAAAGCCAAGTGTCTCTCATTTGCGGGTTTTTGGGAGCATTGCCCATGTGCACGTGCCGGATGAAAGGAGGACCAAGTTAGACAACAAAAGTGAAAAAATGGTGTTCATTGGCTATGATGCAAATTCCAAAGGCTACAAGTTGTACAATCCAAGTAATGGGAAGATTGTCATTAGTAGAGATGTTGAATTCGAAGAGGGAGCCACATGGGATTGGAACACTCCAAATGAAGGATGGAATTTTCATTCACCAAGAAGGCTATGCTAAGAAAATTCTTAAGAATTTCAAGATGGAAGATTGTAAATTGGTGAACACGCCCATGGAAGTTGGAATTAAATTGTCAAGAGATGAAGATGGAGAGACGGTGGATCCAACATTTTTCAAAAGTCTTGTTGGAAGCTTGAGATACTTAACATGCACAAGGCCGGACATATTATTTGCGGTTGGGCTTGTTAGTCGGTTTATGGAAAGACCCACCATAACTCATTTCAAGGCGGCTAAGAGGATTCTTCGTTACATCAAAGGTACCCTTGATTTTGGGTTATTCTATTCATTTTCTAATGATTTCAAGCTTGTGGGTTATTGTGATAGTGATTGGGCCGGAGATTTGGATGATAGAAAAAGTACTTCGGGCTATTGTTTTTTCATGGGAAATACTGCTTTTACATGGTGTTCAAAGAAGCAACCCATTGTCACCCTCTCAACTTGTGAAGCAGAATATGTTGCAGCCACTTCATGTGTCTGTCAAGTAATTTGGTTGAGGAATTTGTTGAAGGAATTACACATGCTACAAGAAGAGTCAACGGAGATTTTTGTGGACAACAAATCAGCAATTGCTTTGGCCAAGAATCCGGTGTTTCATGAACGAAGCAAGCATATTGATACAAGATTTCATTTCATTAGAGAATGTATAACTAAGAAGGAGGTGGAGCTCAAGTTCATCAAGTCACAAGATCAAGTTGCGGATATTTTCACCAAGCCCCTCAAGTTTGCAGATTTTCACAAGTTTAGGAGTTTGCTTGGAGTTGAAAAAAAATCAAGTTTAAGAGGGGGTGTTAGAAATTAAACTTTATTTTATTTAGTGTTTTACATTTATGTGAGTTTTTTATTGGAGTTAGTGGGGGGCATGAGAGTTACAACTAGTAAATGGTCATGTTAGTGGGTTAGTGGGAGTTTTGCCTACTAAATGATATGTTAGTGGGGTTTTAAGTTTCATTTACATTTATGTTTTGAAGCCTATATAAACCCATGCATTGTACTCATTTTCTATCAAGTGAAATAAGAATTATTTTCCTCCATTTCTATTCTCTTCCAAATAGTATAGTGTTGTGTGTGTAACTAGGCCACTATTTCCAACACCAACATGTTCTTGTAATTCTTTCAAATATCTAAAAAGAAAATTTCCAGATTGTTCAAGTACATTTATACAGTTTCTTTGAAGATGGTTGAAATGACAATAACGAGCTACATCAACAGGCATCACACGAACATCTCCTATCTATCATTTATCTTCAACAATCAGCCAGACTATAATAACAAAGTAGAGGCAAAATATCCATATCTATTAGAATGTGATATTGGAATCAAAATAAAATGTGATATTCCATATCAAAACCAATTGTGATATTACATGCACTTCTGACTTTTATGAGATGTTACAGAAAAATTCTTTGAATGTTATACAATTACATGAGCACAAATTAGCTTTTTTACAATTTAATGATTAGAATCTTATGTGTAAAGTTTAAATTTTTTAGTTTTCATCTTTTATTAATAGCAGCCACATTTGTAAGCACTTGAGCCTCAAGAACAAGAGGAAAACCCCACACTGTCAATTCCTAAGAGCCTCTTCCAACGACCTTGAATTTTAATGGCACCACAATGATTTACATAGCATTTCAATGCAATCATCATCATTTAAATGGTGTCATTTAGACCAAGAAGAACTTCCATTGAATTTCTTCAAACGTGGTTAATTAAAAATCCTTACTTTGACAGAATTCAATATATTGAAATAATTTTTGAGATGCTACCATTTTCAAAATGACTCCATTATGATAAGGAATTTTTCACGAAAAAGCTATGTAAATAGCTAACTGGCGTATTCAAATTCAAGGAAAATACAAAAATATCCTAAAACCATAGCCTTAAATGAAATCCCACCTGATTTTCGTGTCATCCTAAATTATTGTCTATCCATGTGATTCATGTTCATGAATGAAATTTCAAATAGTGACATGGATTTGAGCTATTGGGGACACAAATCTCTCCAATTTTTTCGAGAGGTAGGGGGTGATCCAATTAAAAAGCTAATTCAGAAACTTAAAATTACCAAGAAGTCTATTAAAACTTGGAATAAAGAGAAGTTTGGATATGTTTATGAGGTAGTGGTTTTGTGTAGCAAGAATCTTGAGAATTGTCAACATATTTTAGCAGTTGATCCCATGAATGTGGAAGCTATAAAAAACAAATACATACTTCAAGCATCATTTAAGCAAAAACTCAGAAATGCAAACTTATCCTAGGCCGTGTATGTAAACCAAATAGTGTATCCCAAAAGAAGCACACCCAGGTATCCCAAAGGAAGATGATAATCTTGAACCTGTAAATAGAGAAAAAATTGGAAGTAGATGATAATCATATATCTCTATCTTGTATATTAATATTTTGGAAGTTCTAAGCAAAAAAAAATTGATACCTCAAGCATCATTTTAGCAAAAACTCAGAAATACAAGCTTATCCCACGTTCGGCCCTGCATGTAAACCAAATAGTGTTTTTCATATTGATATATCATTAAAAAAATTTAAATATGTGCTCAAAAAAGTATTGAATTACTTCCACACCAGTGAATGAACAGATGAACAAATATATATATATATGTGTGTGTGTGTGTAGAGAGGGAACAAAATAAAAAAATTGTACAATTCAACCAGTCTTCCTAGAATCAAGAGAACATATTGGAAAGGAGACAATAAATTAAATTAGAGCTCCTACCAAAATGAAAGAAGGAAGGAAGAAAAGGGAGGAAAAGAGTCAAAAAAAATAAAGGGAAGATAAGCCCTATTATTATACAAATCATTGGGAAAAAATGCAGATTTAAAAATATTAATTTAGACTTACGAATTTTGATGAACCTGCTAGGCCATGCAATTGTTTCACCCATCACATGTTCAAGAGTATTGTAAGATTGAAGAATTCAGTACATCGGCACGTTGGGTTCAATGACTCCAGTGATATATATTTTCCAACATTCAAAACCAAGAGGAACATCATCTATAAGATCATCAAGATCTGTTGAATCAATTTCACCCTTAGCGACAATTACTCCTATCCCATTATAATGTAATAACTCACACTTCTTATAGACAACATCTTCAGTAGGTGGGGCATGAGGTGGAGCACAGGACTGGTTGTTAGCATTTTGTGCCTACCATAATATAGAATCGTTGATGGAGAAAAAAAAAAAAAAAAAGAAACAAAATAATTAATAATGCTTAAAAAAAAGCCTTATTGACTAAGTCTAATGCATACATACATACATAAAATAAAATAAAAACTATGAGAATCAAAATATTACCGCACAGCCATTTTAGTTTAAGTATACTACATTCTCAGCATTATCATTTCAGAGGACACAGTGGGCTGTCAAGGGCAATTACAGGTTCAGCACTCATGTTTGAGTGCTATAATCATGCTATACTCTGATTGTCCATCATCTAAGGATGATTGAATTGATGATTTGGAGTTAAACAAGTTGAATCATGGTCAAGAAAGTGACCATTACAGTTTCAGCTCTAGTAGACCTCACAAACTATGGTTTGTTTAAGTGTTTACATGCTTGCTATGTGTGCTGTGAGTACAATACCTGTGTGTAATTGCAGTGTTCTTTATTATGTATGTGAATAAAACTATTCTGAATACAAGAAAGTGCACAATGAATACAGACTGTTTGGGAGTTGCTGTGCTTAACTATTGTGTTGATGGTCATTTGGATAGATATCCAATTCTTTCTACAACAGAAGACACACACCTTTACTACATCATTTGTGTCAGCAGGATGTGTAGCATAAGGAAACCAATCAAGTTGCATGTCCTTTACATAATTTTTGTTTATAGAGTTAGCCAACAAACACAGCCCAAACAAAGTGTGCAATAGCAATCACTAGATAAAGAGATGGGTGTCTCCATTAATAGCCTCAAGCAATCACTGGCATGTATATGTATAAAATTAATCCTTTTATATGTGTGTGTGTGTGTGTGTGTGTAGTATGTACAAAGCCCAAATAGGCCCAGGAGATATAGAAGTAGAATAGGCTCAGCTACCTGACGGCCCAATTTTATATGCATATGAAATGCAAGGCTACAAAAGTGTAGCGGCTCTAAAATACTTATGAATACAGTATTTATTAAATACTACGGAGAATGTCAGTAGAGGCATGAAAAGTGAAAACATTATACTTCGATATATATATATATATGTCAGTGGTCAATGATGTGATCTTACTTAGCCTGCAAATAACATATTTAATGTCCTCTAAAACCTTGCTAATATTTTGATTCTCATAGTTTTTCTCCTAAGAGTATAAAATACTTGGTCAAACCAAATTGCATCTCTCTTTAGCATTAAAACCCCACATAAATTAAGCAATGATATTAAAAAAAATTTGAAAAATCTATTATATTACCATCTCCTTGGTCAACCCTGCATATCCCAATCGGCTCATAGTGTGGGGGGTTTTGTTTTTAGCTTTTAATTCTTGTTTTTTCTGTCTATCCACCTACAAATACAAAATTTTAGATAATTTATATACATCATGCAGAAAAATGAAAAGGTAAAAAGGACATATAATTCAAAATATATACTCACAACATGCTCTTTTGATAAACGCTGCCTAGCAAAACTTAGCCACTACTCCATTGTGGGTACATTGTCAGGCTTCATGAGTTAGATATTTTGTGTGTTTTTTCCCACCTTCAGCACATCACTAGGGATAATTGATTTATGGGTGCGCCATGCAGCTCCCATCTTTTGAAATAAGTATCGGGATGCACTATTGTCAATAGGATTTTGGTTCACACGACCGGTTGCGGCAAATGCTTGTCAAAAAGCGTTTGTAACTAATCGTGTAGGGGATTTTGGTTTATTATTAGGAATTTTAACATTAAACCGCAGCTGTAGTCAAATTCCAAACGTAATGGAAATAAGTCATTAGTTGACACTTTAAACAAGCATTTAACTGGGCAAAAACTGAGTGGAAATTATATTTAGTTTATGTCCAATATACTCCCATTTTATTCAAATAAACAATTAAAAAAAACCTGTACGGCCTCCCATAATTCATCTCCGAATTGCTCCAGTACTGTGTTCCATCTTCGTATAGTTACCGGCACAAGCTCCCGCACTATTATCGGAAGGGCTGAATTATATTTCTTACCAATTTTCCCAATTAGATGATTGTTTTCATCAAATTCCACATGGGGCTTCTTTTCTTGTGATGAAGCAGTACCACACAATGTAGACTTCCCCCTAACCTTTCGTTTCGTAGCACTTGTTGCAGTGTCCATAGGGGTAGGGACTTGAGAACTAGCATGATTGGATGAAGGCTCACCAACTACTACATTCTGGTCACCTGTGGATGTATGATGGGAGTTTGAACCCCCATCAGAAATGCGTATAACTGAGCGTCGACGCACCATACCAGCCAAAATTGCTTGACGCTCCCGTTCTAATCGTTTTGTAACTTTTCTAGAACTCTTCATTCTAAGTACATGAAAATTTATAGAAGAACATTAAAAACACAATAAAAATAAGGTCATACCTAAATTTAAACATTAAACTACAAATAATAAAAACATTAACTAAGGTTGATGCTTACCTCGGCATGGTCAGACATAATGAAAAGGATGTAAAATTGATTTGCGTAGAAGCTTAAAAAGATCAATTTTGTGATTATTGACTCATAACAATAATCTCCAGACCATATAATAATTTCTCGCTATTACTATATTAATTATCATGAGACATGCATACAGGTGATAAAATTAATTATTAAAGGATAAAAAGTTGAAATAGTTAACAATTATCACTTGAAAGTGATTTACTTTTTATTGATCCATTTTTATTAAACATCTAATAGCAAGTCACAACTCAAAAGTTGAATTAAAAGGTTTGAAGTCAAATGGAAAAAAGAGTAATTAAAGCTAGAAACAATTCAGTAATCACATCTTTACAGAACAAATTAAAAAGAGTCACATCAAGACCAATGATTTCAATCCTAATTCAGGCCTTTAAACAATAATCCACTTCCTAGACCAAGACTTGTTTACAAATGCACAAGCAGGAATTAAGAACTCTGGCACAAGATCAAGATAGAGACTTCATAAAGCAAGAAATACACAACAGAAATGAAGAAGAGTAGTACAAAGGTTCATTTTGATTACATATTTTTTTGTACATTAGAAGAGTAGAAATACACAGTTTCATTGGGTTTAGTAGAAAACTAGAAATGGGGACAAACCCCTCAATGGTATACAAGAAAATTTGTTAAACAATAACACATCACATTTTGATCCAACTTATCATCAGTGATGTGTTGAATTGTAGAATAACTCAATATGTTATCTATTTTATTCCATTCCTTTTTCTTTTCCTTTTTCCTTTTGGGTGTGTTTGTGGGGTGGGGGAGGGAAGTGGGGGGCTGGAAGAGGAGAGACAGCAAGTCCTAACAAATTGCAAGCATGCCCAGTGCACGAGGATCTTGTGCCTTACAATTCTCCTACTCTTTGAATGGTAAATCAGTAAAGATGCCCAAAACCCATACCTTAGCCAATTATTCAAGAAGTATCTCCCTCACAAAAGCCCCACTTTGTAAGCATGCTCTAGTTTTGTTTTAATTTAGGGAATGAAGTGTGTATATGGTAGTTTCATAATTTATAGACTTACACAAGTTGTAATGGTTTTTCTTTTTAATAAATGATTATGTTGAACTTATTATCTTGCCTTTGATTGTATTTTCTTATGATTATATGGCTTGCATCTTCATAGTGAGAATGGAGATAAGATTATGAAATGGTTTCTAATGGCATGTTGTATGAAAAGTTTGATAGTCCACAGCTTAGGGCCTCCCTTTGATGGATTATTCTTGGTTTTTTACTTCATGTTTTATTATCATATTTATTAAGGAGTTTGATAGTCCCTAGCTTAGTGAGCATGTCAAAAGCTACACCATAGTTTAGGTAGTTCAAGCATGTAAAAATTTGATGGATTATACTTACTTCTTGATTTTATGAATTTCTTGAAGATAATGTAGCAATAGTGTATTACTACATATCATTGTCATATATAAAAGTTGTTCCCCAAGTTAATCACAAGCAAGCATGTTTATATATTCCTAGTTTTATGCAATACATTTCATTTCCCTAGCTCTCTCTACATTAAGTTCATTTCATCTTAATTTCATTCCATTTTATGCAAATTTCAATTCCTAGTTTTGAGTGACCAACAAACCAAACCTTACACCTCTTTCATCAAGTGAAGTGATTTTTGCAACCTTGGTTGCCATAAACTAGCAATCCCTATGGTTCAACTTGCCCTTACGATAGCCCTATTTTACAATGATTTGTGCTATTGCAAGTGTTGATTATTTTTGGTAAACATATTTTAACCCACCAATTTTTGGCGCCGTTGTCGGGGACCATTAGCTTCTCCATTTTTGGGTGTTTGACGAATTGCCTGAACCAAATCCCTCTTCCAAATGGCTCCCAAAACTGCCCCCAAGCATGCTCGCACCTCCGAAGGACCATTCGAGGAAGCTCCCGCTCTAAATTAGGCTAAGTGGCCTATTGAAACGGAAGCCAAATTTGTCATTAAGCATGAGTTTAAGGAAAATCTAGAAACTGCTTGGTCGGTCAAAGAATTGAAGGATCGCGGCCTTAAAGCTTTGTTCAAACCATTCACTACGGTTTTCTATCCGTGTATGGTCCGATAATTCTACTCCAACATGTTTTACTCATGACGGAGCCGGATATGATTAAGACAACCATTGATAGCATGCCTTATGCGTTCACCATTAATGACCTTGTTGCAGCCTTGGAGTGTCTTTTGACATCTCCTTTGGATGAGGAGGACTAGCCTCTCTATGGTGTTTTCCCGGATGATGTGACTCTACTGGACATTGTTTATGACTTTACCGACACTCGCAAAACAAGCATGAACAAGTCATATCTTCCGTGTCGACTTTGGTTCTTGGACTCAGTCCTCGCCAAGAATGTTCTTCCAGTCCCCAAGCACTCTGAACATAAGGGAGTTTTTCTGAACACCCTTTATGAGGCTGAAAAGGGGTATTGGTTTTGTGTCCTAAAACTCGTCTAGGACCAACTTCTCAAAGTATACAATGATCTATTTGTTGCGCAGCTGGATAATGCCTTAACTTGGGCACTGCCTTTCCCGTATTTGGTTACTAAGCTGCTCAAGAACAAAAAATTCAAGGCACCCCGTAATGAGGAGCGGAATACAGAGGTCTTTCTTTATGACCACAGTGCATGGAAGTCAAGCACAGTATAGCTCAAGACATCTTGGCAAGCACACATCGGTGGTGCACTAGATTGGGGGGGGGGGGGGGGTTGCAAATGCCCTATTGCTGCTGCACAGGCTGCCCCTGCACCTGTTGTGCCACCACCACCTGTCATGTCCTATGCCGATTATGACTCTCTCAGTACCCGTATTGACACACTTCAGCTGCGAGTCGAGACCATAGAGGGCACCCTTACGGATTTCCGTAAGGAGACTCAGGAGGGGCAGCAGGTATTGCAGGCCATGCTGCAATCGTTGATTGACCAAGCACCAGGAGGAACCGGGTCCTCATCCTCCACTTCGATGATGGAGTGATTTTCTACTTTCAGTTTCTATTTTGCTTTTTAGTAGTACTATTTGGATTTATTTTGGGCTGCGTTTGACATTCCTTTCAGTTTTTGTTTTGAACTTATAACTATGTTTCTTTCTGCAGTTTTGCATGGATACTCAGTTTTTGCTAAATAAAGTTGTAGTGGTTTATTTTTATCTCTTTCTGTGTTATGTATAATGCTTGTTGTATATATATGTGTTTGTGACAAGTTTTAGGATTCAAGTTTGGGGGCGTTGCTTTTGGAATTCACATGGTGGCATGTTGTCACGATGCCACTGATTTTCCTCCTCTACTTGGTATTATTGCTCTTTTTACCCTCTCTATTTTTCATTCCACTCTTTGTCTTCCCACATTGAGGACAATGTGACATTCAAGTTCGGGGGGTCCATTTTGGTATTGCATTTTTGTTTGCATGTGCTAACTTGTTCATGTAAATTGATAAAATAATTTTTTGGGAAGTAATGATCTTGTAATCTTGGAACTTGTTGGAGATTGAAGCATATGTGAATACTTTGTGTATAGAGGTAAATGATAGTTTTGAAATAAGGAAAATCTGAAATGATCATGTAGATTCAAACTGGTTTGTATAAATGCTTCAATTATATTTTCGTTGGATTTCATTCTTTTCTATGCTTCACATTTCACAGATGCACACCGGAAACTTAATTATGAGGCATGCAACCCGATTTACCTTAACCAATCCTCAGTTGATTTGAATTGATGACCCAAATGAATGGATATCTTTGGCATGCAATTTTTTTTTTTTTAAAAAAAAAAAGAAAAAAAAGAAGAGAAAGTTGAATAATGAAATTAACTTGTTTAAGTTCGTAGCCTTGCTAACTCGAGTTATTAAGCCCTTGGAGTGTCCTTACACTTAGCACCCTAAAGCCATCGGTTTAGGAGTTGTTGGCCTAACACTTGCTACATGGGTTAGTTAGAAAGCTTAAGGGACTTAGGCATTGCACGGTCATTCACAAAAATAAAAATAAATAAATATGGTTTGTTTGAATTCGTAGCCTTACTAACTCGAGTTATTAAGCCTTTGGAGTGTCCTTACACTTAACACCCTAAAAGCATCTGGTTTGGGAGTTGTTGGCCTAGCACTTGCTACATGGGTTAGTTAGAAAGCTTAAGGGACTTCAACATTACACAACCATTAAAAAAAAAGAAAAAAAAAAGAAAAAGAAAAAGAAGAAAATGTGTTTTGAGTAAAATCATGCCTTAAGACCTCATTTAAAAGGGAAATTCAATGATTTGAAAGTTTGTGTTCTTGAAATTGGAAAAAAAATGTAAAAACTGCATATTGGGAATCCAGTTCACTTTAAATGAAGTTAGAGATGATTTCTTTTGTAGATATGACAATTGAAGTATTTATATAGACTATGATGTAAATACATGAGAGTTGAAAGATAATTGCCATTTTGTTATATCAAGGCTTCATATACACAAGGTAGTCTTCATAATAATTCCATCTCTAATGTTCTCTATGTTCTAAGTTGCAATTGAGCTTTGTGCATCTTCTTGCACCATTTTTGATATTTGTGGGTACCATTCCAATTGTTGTCATTTCATTAAGTATTTTCATTTTAGTTTTGCTATGGGACTAACAAAATGTAAGTTTAGGGGTGTGATAAGCGCCGAATATTGCATATTCAAGCACCCTTATTTGCATTAGTTAAGTCCATTAGTTGGTTTTATTGTATAGATTATCTTCAGTTTCGTGTTTTTGTGCACTTTCAGGTTTGTTCCTCAATAAGAAATAAAATTAAGGTTTTGGTGAGTTCTTGAAGATCGAAGTATGTCAGGCCGGGGATCTACAGTTTTACCAAAGTAAATATGGTCCAATGACTCATGGACACATTCTGCAGAGCCCGAGAAGGAAGATGGAGCATTGGGCTAAGCCTAAGGCTAATTTCAGAGAAGTGTTTTAAGCCCATTTATACTATGGCGGGCACCCGCCAGCTATATACAATTCCTGTGGGCGCCCGCCAACATTAGCCTCTAGATTATGTGGGGCTCTGCCAGTTCCTACGAGCGCCCTCCGGTTGCCACGACCGCCCTAGGATGCCCCTTGTTGCGCGCGGAAGAGAGCACCATGGCACCCGCGGGGGCCCGCCAAGTTGCAGACAGCAGATCGTGGTCTTCATTGTTTTACCCAATGTTGTCCCCTTGATTGAAGGGATGGGTTTGCACGAAATTAAGGGAGTTTGGTAGGATCTTTTGCTTACTTTTGGTGATTAAATCATGGTAAAACATTATCAAAGATTGTGAGGATTTCTAGAGAGAGAAATATTCTGTTCTTGAGAGTTTTTGGGTTACACTTGCTGAAAGGGGTGAAAATGGAAGGGCTGAGCTTCTCAACCTCTTCCTCTCTTGCTTCTATGGGTAACTAACTCCCTTTTTAGGTAGGTGATGAAGCCCTTCTTTGTAAGCATGTTTTAGTTTTGTTTTAATTTGGGGAATGAAGTATGTATATGGTAGTTTCATAATTTAGAGACTTACACAAGTTGTAATGGTTTTTATTTTCAATAAATGATTATGTTAAACTTATTATCTTGTCTTAGATTGTATTTTCTCATGATTATATGGCTTGCATCTTCATAGTGAGAATGGAGATGAGATTATGAAATAGTTTTTAATGGCATGTTGTATGAAAAGTTTGATAGTCCATAACTTAGGGCCTCCCTTTGATGGATTATTCTTAGTTTTTGACTTCATGTGCTATTATCATATTTATTGAGGAGTTTGATAGTCTCTAGCTTAGTGAGCATGTCAAATGCCACACCCTAGTGTAGGTAGTTCAAGCATATAAAACTTTGATGGATTATACTTACTTCTTGATTTTATGAATTTCTTGAAGATATTGTAACAATAGTGTATTACTACATATCATTATCATATACAAAAGTTGTTCTCCAAGTTATTCACAAGCAAGCATATTTATGTGGTTGGTGGTGGATTCACTTCCCTAGCTCTCTCTACATAAATTCATTCATCTTAATTTCATTCCATTTATGCAAATTTCAATTCCTAGTTCTAAGTGACAAACAAACCAAACCTTACACCTCTTTCATCAAGCAAAGTGATTTTTGCGACCTTGGTTACCATAAACTAGCAATTCCTGTGGTTCGACTTACCCTTACGATAGCCCTATTTTACAATGATTTGTGCTATTGCAAGTGTTGATTATTATTGGTAAACATATTTCAACCCACCAGGCATGACGATGTCACAAGGAGGCATGATGACCTGGTGAAGAGACATGAAGACTTGGTGGGGAGACACGATGATCAAGTTCGGCGATCAGATGAGCTGCGAGCAGATGTAGCTGAGGTGAGACGTGAGCTAGGCGCCCTGTGCACTGACCTTACCGATTCTCTCACTCGCCACAGTACCGAGATGTCTGCCATGCAGTAGCATATTGCGGACATGATTACTCCAGATCTTACGGTCTGATTTCATTTTCTTTCTCTTTCTTACTCATTACCTATCTCATATCTGCACTGCTATGACTCTGATATTTCTGCACCATTTAGATACTTGCACTGGTTTTGGATATTGTTTGGATATTTATTTTGATATTATTCTTGATATTGTTTGGATATTCTTGGATATTATTGCTTCTATTGCACTGATATAATTTGTCGATATTTGATCCTGCACTTATACTCTGTATATGGATTTTTGGATTTTTTATATTAGTATTGGATGTTATGAGCTTTACATTGCTAGATGCCATGATTTTTGCCTAGTTCTTAGTTTTACTTCTTAGTTATATCATTGATGCATATACTTTGACAGTTGTTAGTGTGACCATTTTCAGACAGGTTTTCAGAATCAAAGTTTGGGGGTGCGCCTTCCAAAGCTGAGCTTCTGCTGCTGGGTCCCTTGTGCTTCACCCAAGGTTATCTGTTGCTTCTTTGCCCATTGAGGATAATGCAGAGATTAAGTTTGGGGGTGTATTTGCATACTTTACATGTCGCACTTACTTTCTATGCATGTGATGTGATTTGAGAGTCTTGGGCTATAATTTTGATCTTTTGAGAACCATGATACATAGAATTTAAAAATTACTTGACTTCAAAATCCAATACTCCTTGTATGCTTTGTGGATGCCATTTAGGAGTAAATGTTTCGAAAGATTGATATCTTGTTTGCATTTGTAGTCCATATCATCCTGATTTTGTGATTATTTTGAGATTCACCATAGGTTTCTACACTAGCATAGGCACACACTAGCATTCATTTGTGGGGTACATGCTTTGTTGATTATTGATTTGGTTATATCCCAATTGAGCTAGTAGAGCATTGAAGGCTTTCATCTTGATAAAAGTGGATAACAAACCCTTTTCATTGAGTAGCCGGGATTCTAGCCTCATCAAGCACTGAATTTCTCGCGCCGAAAGGTGGAGGGCCCAAACTCTAGGTTAATAATTGAATGCTAAAAAAAAAAAGGGGCAATAAAAAACTGATGACTTCTCCCAAAAGGTAAGAAGTGGGAAATGATTAGGTGGATGTAATTTTGATTTGTAGCCTAGTTGATTTGAGCTTGTAAGTCCTTAGGGGTATTTAAAAACCTAATACCCTAAAGCCGTCTGGTTTGGGAGTCATTGACCTAACGCTCAACTTTATAAATCGCTAGAAAACTTAATAGATCACTACATTGCACAATGCTTCCATCTTTGATCCTCTAGGTTAGTAAAAAAAAAAAAATTAGGTGAAAAGAATAAGTGCATCTAGTTGAATATAGGTTAAATAGAAGGTCCTATCTTTGTTTTAATAATTGGGACTAGATTTGTGTGCTAGTAAGGATGTGATCATTTCTCTAGTTGGCTTAGATAGCAACATATTTAATATCGATTCACTTAAAAGGATTCGAGAATTGTTTTGATTTGCTTGATCATTGTCCTGATGTGTGGAGGACCATACTTGTTTGCTTGATGTTTAGATTTTGGGAGATTGCATGGAAAGGGTTAAAAAATTACATACTTGAGGTAGTTTTCTCCTAAAGCTTGTTTTGTATATTGGTGTCTCTTTAGTGAGAAAAAGGTCAATGTTTGTGGGTATCTAATGAGCACTAAAAAGTGCGTATTTAAATTCCTTAAGCTTGGGTATTCTAGAACCTTTATCTATCTTATTTTCCCGCTTTGTATTGATTTCATGTTATTTCCATTTTTAGTACTTATCCCTAAAATAAGCTAACTTAGCCAAATAAGAGCAGAAATGAAGCAATTCTGGGATGAATTAAAGAAAGGAGCAAAGTAGAGCAAAAGGAAGTAAAGGGTGAAAATTCAGCAACTTCGATCGATCTCAAGAAAAGTTTGATCGATCCAACTTTAATCGATCTCAGCACTTCAAGATGGATCTGAGCCATGTTTGTCTTTATTCAAAGATCTTAAAGTTCGATCGATCTAACTTGATTCTCTGATCAATCGAACTTTCTTGTCCTTATTCGCATGCTAGATCTTATCGAGCTGTACCACCCTACCAACCACTTTTGTCCTTTTTCCAAAAATATCTTTAAAATATCTTAGATTTGTTTTTATCCAAAAAGGCGCCACCATAGAGGATCGATCCAGCTTCAATTTGATAGATCTCAGCCATGTTCGATCGATCTCACCACAAGTTCGATCAATCGAACTTCCCAAATCCTAAGAAAATCCAAACTACAGCTCATTAAAAGTTATCTCATATCCAATCATTGGAGGAATATTGGTGTATGAGCCTAGCTCATTTGGGGTGATATTTGACCTACCTATATAACGAATATGAGCCACTTTTTGGGGTAGACTTTTGATATACTTGAGAGGCACAATTTTCATATCTTAGTAAGGAAGAAAAGAAAGGAGGAGGCTAGAGACACAAGCTTGGAGTTCTTCCATCAACCAAGAAGAGGAGCAATCTCTACCATAGAGTTAGCCCTTGAGGGTTGGAGGACACCATCCATGAGTGGCTAGGCATCCTCTTGGGGCATGCTTTCTACATCTTGATTTATGTATTTTTAAGGGGATTTGTATTGTGATACATGTTTTGACACTTTTATATATATAGATCTTGTTTATTTAATGATTTATATGGTTTAATGCTTCCAATTGATCATTTCATTCTATCCATATGTCTATGTATGCTAGAATAGATATTCATGTGTTTGTCTCTATTTCTTGTGTTATTGATACATGTCTATGTGTATTAATGTTATAGATCTAGAGATTGTCAAGACATAGTGTTTAATGGAATGTTCTTGTGGTTTATTTGATGGTTCATACTCATTTCTTGATGGATTGTACATCTCCCTTAGTTTAATTAGTTTAATTTCATGTCATTAGCTTAATTATAGTGTAGTTGTAGTTTAGATGTTAAATGGGAGAACAATCCATGCTTGTTGTTTGATGTTTCATACTTATGAAAGCAAGTAGCATATATCTCTAACCTTGTGATGTGTTTTGTTGTGAGCTTAAAGAAAGGATTAATGGTTTAACTTGATATGTTGTGCTATCCACCATGTTGCTTAGACAATATATGCTTAATTTGTCATCCATGCTTGTTGAAACAACCACACATACACACTTTGTTGCAATACATGTTTTTCCCCTCATTAATCATTCATTAAGGGTGCAGACAAGCTATACTTAGTGGTGATCTCTAAACCCCAAGATTTCTCTCTAATTTTCTCTCCATTATAATTAACTGCCTACTTTAGTTTAAATTGTATCTTAGTGTAATTCAACCACCAACCAATCTTTTTATCACTACACCTACTAACCCTAATCTTGATTCCTCAATATAGTACGACCCACCAATCCCTTGGGACGATGCCTACTTGCCCTGACTATATTTTTAGTGAAAGATAGTAGTGGCAATTTTTAAATGTAAAACTTGGCCGCATTCATCATAGCTCTACACCATTATCTTTTGGTATCACAAACCGTAGGTTTTGGGTTGACGCCCCGAGACACACCAAGTTTTTGGTGCCATTGCCGGGGATTGATTGAAGGCAACGTCGTATTTGTGGAATCAATTTGTCTTTACTTTATTTTCATTTTGGTTACTTATTGTGTTGGTTCTTGTTTGACTAGGTGTATTGAGTAAGAAGGTGAGCAAAGGAGTATTCCAAGTAAGGAGCTAAGCAAAACAAAGGAAAAATGCAAAATCTAAAAAAAAAATGTAAGGCTAAAACTGAAAAATTAATTGAAGTGCTTAAGGACCCTTTGTGAGCTCTTTCTTAACTCAATCTCTAGTTAAATTATCGGCCCGCGTGGAGGCTTATATTTCAATTCTTAGATAAATCATGAGCCCACGTGGAGGCAATTTACTTTTCCTGCATATTTTTGATAGCATGGGAGTATGGGAACATTGTATGTGGAGGAAGTTTGTTGATTGTTGATTTGTTGCGAATGTGAAGTGTTTGTCATTATTCCTTGTTGTGTTGCATTGTGCATGCGTGGTCGTAGATCATTGAGACCCACTCTTGCCCCTTTAAATTTTCATCTTGAATCTGTTTTTCGAAACCTTAAGGGAAGAGGAAGTTCTATTCAATCCATTTCATCAATGGAAGTCCATAATGAGGACCATGTGGAGGACCTTAGTCACATAAACCAACAAGGCATCCTCCACTCCAATGTGCATCATGATAACATGCAAGTACCATTAGGCATGCCGAGGCCATTTGGTCATCCACCATAACAACAAGGCCAAGTTCCATTGGGAATGCTAAGGCCAATCTATGCTCCACCACCTCCCATCATTCAAGGCAATCAAGGTGTCCATGTTGCATCTCCAATTGCTAATCCTCCCCTTGCTTTAAGAGATCATTATATACCTAATTAATACAATGCACCCACATGCATTCAATTGCCACCATTTAGAGCACACCACTATGAGATCAAACCACAAACCATTTAAATGCTTCCTAACTATCATGGACTTCTAAGTGAAGAACCTTACAAGCATTTCGATGAGTTTCTTGAAGTATGTTCCACCGTGAGATACACGGACATACTGGAAGAGGTCTTAAGGCTTAAACTTTTCATTCACCCTTAAAGACAAGGCAAAATATTGGTTTAACAATCTTTGGCCTTTTTTCAATAACTTCTTGGGGCAGAAATGCAACAAGAGTTCTTGAAGAAGCACTATCTGGTTTCTAAGACCAATGCCATGAGAACCTCAATTCGAGAGTTTTCACACGGGGATGGGGAAACGTTCCATGAGGCATGGGAAAGATTCAATGAATTGCTTAGGAAGTGTCCACATCATGACATGCCCAAATGGCAATTAGTTCAATATTTCTTTGAGAGCTTATCAAACAATTACAAGGGTATGGTTGATGCTTCCATGGGTGGCTCTTATAGTGATAGGCATGAGGATGACGTGTGGCGTCTTTATGAGAACATGAGTGAGAATTCTTTGCATCGAACTTTATCTTCCAAGAATGGTAGGAATTCAAGTAGAAGGAAGAGTGTTGGCTTGCATCAAGTCGACCATTCCAATGAAATAGCCACCGAGGTGAAATCCTTATCTCAAAGGTTTGATCAATTCTTGATCAACCAAAACTCGGCAAATCAAGTATCTTCCATCCCTAACCATTCCCATCATGCATCTAATGAGACATGTATGACTTGTTCAAGTGTTTCACATTCTACTTCCAATTGTCCCCATGGACATGTGTAAAGTGAGCATCACGAATAAGTCAATACAACTTTTGTTAATTAAGGGAACAATCCTTATGGCAATCATTATAATCCTAGTTGGAGGAATCACCTAAATTTCTCTTGGAAAAACCAAGGGGAAGGCTCAAACCCTCCCCAAGGTGGTTTCCAAGGGAAATATGTTCCATCTCTAATGCAAAGCCAAGGTTCCTAAGGATATAAACCATTTCAATCACAAGGAAACCAATTCTCTAATTCTCATTTTCCTAATCAACTATCATATTTTCAAGGAAATGCTAGAAGTCTCACTTTTGAAGAGAAAGTTTTAACCGCTCTAGGCACTTTAGAGGCGAACACTCAATTACTTCATTCCCATTCTCAATCCATTGCTAAGCTAGAAACCCAAGTAGGGCAAGTAGCTAGTACTTTGAATGCTAGAAAGAAAGGGAAAATACCTTTGAATGCCCCACAAAAGCAACAATGTGTTGTGGAGACTCATTCCTCATCAAAAGGTCACACAATAGAGCATGTCCATGCGGTGACAACCTTGAGAAGTGGGAAGATTATGGACAACCAAGTGGTATATCCAATGACGAGAGTGAACCAGTGTAACCACAAGTTGACACCCGTCCTGTTTCTTATCCTATTCCTCCTTCATTACATATGCATGATTTTTTAAATGAGAATATCTTGAAAAGTGAGTTAAAAAGTGATTTTGAAAAGAAATATTTGCAAAATGATTTCAAAACTTCTTGTGTTGAGGAGACTTCAAAGAAAATATCTAAAAAGGTTTTTGAGCCAAAAGCTCCATTTTCGGATGCTTTAAAAGGATCCATTTCAACTGACAAGCAAAAGGCTAAAGCAAATGAAATTATGGATGTGTTTAGGCAAGTGAAAGTCAATCTTCCACTTTTGGATGCAATCAAGCAAATTCTAGCTTATGCCAAGTTCTTAAAAGACTTATGCACCCAAAAGAGGAAGAACAAAAGCCAAGCATCTAGGAAAGTGGTCTTAACCGAGCAAGTAAGCTCAATTTTACAGCATAACACTCTTCTGAAGTTTAAGGAACCCAGTTTACCTACCACTTCATGCATCATTGGAGATCATATCATTAATCGGGCTCTTCTTAACCTAGGAGCAAGTGTTAACCTTCTTTCATACTCGATATATGTCAAATTAGGCTTAAGAGACTTGAAACCGATGTCGGTGGTTTTGCAACTTGCCGACCGATCCATCAAAAAGCCTAGGGGCATAATTGAGGACGTATTGATTAAGATTGATAAATTCTTCTTTCTTGTTGATTTTGTTGTCATTGACACGGAACCAGTCCCAAATCCTAAGAGCCAAATTCCCGTTATCCTTGGCCATCCTTTCTTGGCAACCGCAAATGCCAACATTAAATGTAGGACGGGGATAATGAAGATCTCATTTGGCTACATGAAGGTGAAGTTGAATATCTTCAATCCAACCCCCAATTCATTTGACAAGCATGAAGAAGTTGATGTTGTGGAGAAATGTCATGACCATGAATATGAAGGAATAGAGTCTTTGCTTGAAACCAAAATTCCAAAAAGCTCATCTTCAACCTTGAAACCAAAGAAAGTTGTTTCAAAGTCTTGTTTTGAAAGGGCATGGAAGCCCAAAGATTGTTTTGACCAAGGACCAAAAACATCTTTTGAGCTTAATCCAACAAGTTCCTTAAAGAACCATTTGTTGGGTGGAGTTTAAAGCACTTATCACCCCATTAAGGAGGGGATGTACTACAAGATGTTTGATCCGGGCTAAAAGAGCCCAATGTCTTGCTAGAGACGTTAAAGACTAGCAAGACATTTCGTAGGGTGTCAAAACCTTATTCCTCCCTCATTTCTACCCTTAATTTCATTTCTTGCGAAGTTTAGATAGTTGGTTTTGGGTTCATATGCATTGCTAGGAACTGTGATTAGGATTGTATGCACTTTTATGTTGAAATTGAGCATTTTGCATAAGTTCGATCAATCTTAAAATGAGTTCGATTAATCGAACTTCCCACCTGCATCAAACCTACATCCAAATCACTCACTATCCAATTGTTTGAACAAAACCTGCATATTTTAGCTCTCTGTCCCATCGTTCGAACTTGTTCCTAGATTGATCTTTAGTTCTTCGATCGATCCAACTTTATCTTGATTGATCTGCAGTTCCAACACTTAGAAAAATTTTGAACCTACATCAACCTGCATCCAAAAGCCTCTCTGTCTCATCGATCGAACATTTCTTCAAATCTTTACATCCTCAATTGATCGAAAGTATTCTGAGATCGATCTTGGTGAAATCGATCTTTGATCTTTGATTTTCAATTTTGACTTTGTTTTAAATTCTTAATTTCAAAAATTCCAAAAAAAAATATATATATATTTTATTATTTAAATTTTATTGTCATTTTTATTTTTATTATAAAAATAAATAAATAAATAAGTATAAATAATATAAATAAATAAATATTTTTTCAAAAATCCTAAAAATATTTTTACTTTTTATTTTATTTTATTTTTACTTTATTTATTTTTATTTCTCAAAAATCCCAAAAATATTTTGTCACTTAAGAGGAGAGACTGATGTCAATTCGATTGATCTAAGGATTCAGTTCGATCGATCGAACTGGTAAGGGAATGTTTTTAAAAATCGATTTAGGGTCATTCGATCGATTTCACAAGAATCGATCTCAAACCCTCGTTTCACCCTTCGCCGCTGCATCCCAACTCTTATCCATCTCCGACGAGACTCCGGCGACCATCCCAAGCATCGAATCTCTCTCTCTCTTCTCGGATCTAGGATCTCATCTTCATTTCACCTTCTCTCTCGATTCCGGTAAGATCCGAGATCTCATATGCGACTTCAAGCTTCGATTTGATAAATATATGATCTAAATGTTAGATCTATGTTGTTTTGATGATGTATATCACCATTGATGAAGCTTCGAAACTCTATGTATATATATGTATATATATGTTTTATATTTTGTTGATTTAAATTTTGATTTTGGGGGTCACGGGCCGAATCAAGAGACCAATGTTGATGATTTGTTGTGTAAATGGGCCCACGACCATGTTCGTGAAGGCCCCGTGCCATCCACGTCACAGATCTGTGACATTTCAAGTTTCACCTCACAGTTCGATTGATCGAACTTTTTCTTCGATCGATTTGTAACATATCGATCTCACTTTTTCTTGATCGATCGAACTTGCATCGATCTCACATTTTTGTGATCGATCAAAATTCACAAGTATACTTCACACATTTCACACACCATCTCTTGTGTTTTATGCTATCTCATACATGCCCAATGCTTGTGTTTTCCACATTGGATGCATCCCATACTTATACTGTCTAGCATGTCTCACATCATGTCACTCATTCCTTGTCACTTGTATAGATTCATGTTCCTTATCTGTTTTGTCTATCCTATTTGACATACATGATTCTATAAATTGTGCTTTAATTCTTTATACTGGTAGTGACTTCCTTTTTGTAAGTTTTCCTTTCATTTTTGCAGGCTATGGCTAGGGTCAAGACTGTTGCTCGTAGACACTATCACCGCAGGGCCAGGTAGAGTTTAGACAACGAGGCAGGTCTATCTCATACCCAGGAACCATTCAGGAGGAGCCAGCAGAGCCCATTCCACCTCAGTCTCCAGTTGACAGTCGACTACAGTCTTCAGCCGAGGCATCCTCTTCACAGGCTGACACTGAGGCTGAGCACATACCATCTCCATCACCACCGCCAGCTCAGCCAGCCCAGCATTTAGACCAGCCATTACCTAGATACTCACGCCTTCGAGTGGCGCACGAGTCGGTCTTTGACATAGACTACTTCTCTCAGTCTGTTCTTACTAGAGCAGCATATGACGATATAGACCGGAGGGACATCTCAGCCATACTAGCCCCTGTAACATACCCAGTATACCCGAGGTTGGTCTGGATGTTCTTCCAGAACCTCCGACCTGCCCCGAGTAACCTGGCAGAGCAGCGGATTACCATCGACGACCACCCTATCAGTATCATGGTAGACACTCTTTCCAGATCCTGCAATTGTCCACGCGTCTGCCCTCCCGATCTCTAGGATACCTATCCTACTCTATGGAGGCCCACATATGCAGACATGGCCATTTTACTCACAGGTCACTATGCTGGTGGCGAGACTTTCACCACCCGGACTTATCTGCCAGACGACCTGTGGTTCTTCGATTCGGTGCTATACCGAAATATTTTTATGGCCGGCCACAAGACATATAGGCACGGCAACTATCTTACAGCTCTATACGACTTTTATACAGGGCATTGGCTGTCCATTCCTGCGCTTATCTGGAGTGTTATGATGAAGCTATATGTTGACCATATCAGTAAGGCCAAGCCCAAAAGGGCTAAGTATCTCCCATTCCGCCATCTCATCACATAGATTCTGAGAGACCAGCACTATTCCTTCTAACCACGGGAGCATAGTGAGTCTGGGGCCTTTTCATTCAAGAAGAAGGATTGCGATAAGAGCTACAACGCTCTTATCAAGAGTCTGCGGGACGATGCTGCCGAGGCAGCTGAGGAATTAGAGTTAGAGGAGATAGAGCAGACAACAACAGCAGTAGTGTAGGCGGCTGACGATATACCCGTCGATCCACCTGCCATGCACATGGATATTGATTTGGAGCAACCCACAGAGGACCAGGAGCATCACTCTCCGGCTGGGTCGCCCATTCATGATGAGGAGTAGGCTCAGGATCATCATTCTCCCACTCCAGCGATACTTGAGGCTCCAGCACAGACACCCGGCTTTAGAGAGCGACTCCAAGCTTTGGAGGATGTTGTAGTATTTATCCGCGCTGACACGGTCTCTATCCAAGAGGATGCTATCTCCATCCGAGCTGACATTATATCTCTCCGTACCGATGTCATGGCTATGTTGCGAGACTTATCTCGAGATATCCGTGGAGCACGCCCTGCCCATCCTACCTCATTTTCCTGATCTCTCTATCCCTTTACTCCTGTCGTTTTATATATATGTGATACATTATTACTGTTACTGCGGCGGCCAGTCTGTTGGCCCTGATACTGTGCTATGATGTATATTATTTTGTTTTATACATGCAATATGTTGGATGTCATACTTTATATTGATATATCTGTTTGTGATTGACTTCATCAGGTGCATCCCAGTGACTTCAGTGAGAGACAGTACTGCCCAAATTTTCAGGACCACCCTTATACCTCTCTCTATTTTCAGTTGCTATCCCATTTAGACTTGCATGTCCACTGTGCACTGCTATTATCACTTTTGTTATCTGATGATTTTTCTCTAAGTGCCAAATTTTCAGGACCACAGCTAATCCCAAGTTTGGGGGGGCTATGCCACCTACTTTTGATACTTCTGTTTCGGCTAATCTTTGCTATAATTGCACTGGTATACTCTTTCCTTTTATTCTCTTTACACATTGAGGACACTGTGCCATTTAAGTTTGGGGGTTATAGTATGATTTGCAGTGTTTGCTTTAAATTCAAAATTTTGAGCATGACTTGTGTATTTGAGGGATTTTCTATGATTGGTCCAGAACTAGCTATGATTTTGATCTTTTGAGGACTATATTGCTTAAAATTTAAAAATTGCTTGACTTGAGAGTCCAATACTCCTTGTATGCCTTGTGGATGCCATTTAGGAGTAAAATTTTTCGAAAGATTGATATCTTGCTTACACTTGTGGTCCACATCATCCTGATTTTGTGATTGTTTTAAGATTCACTCGAGGATTCTACATTAGCATAGGTGCACACTAGCATTCATTTGTGGGGTACATGCTTTGTTGATTATTGAATTGGTTATATCCCAATTGGGCTAGTAATGCATTGAAAGCTTTCATTCTTGATAAAGGTGGATAACAACCCTTTTTCACTAAGTAGCTGAGATTCTAGCCTTATCAAGCACTGAACTTCTCGCGCCGAAAGGCGGAGGGCCCAAACTCTAGGTAATTGAACTTGAAAAAAAAAAACAAAAAAAAAAAAAAAAAAGTTACAAAAGCAATAAAAAGTGAGGACTTCACACAAAAGGTGAGAAGTGAGAAATGATTAGATGGAGGTTATTTTGATTTGTAGCCTAGTTGATTTGAGCTTGTAAGTCCTTAGGGGTGTTTGAATGCCTAATGCCCTAAAGCCGTCCGGTTTGGGGGTCATTGACCTAACGCTCGACCTCATGGATCGCTAGAAAGCTTAATAGATCAACAAATTGCACTATGCTTCCATCTTTGATCCTATAAAAGAAATAAAAATAAAATAAAAAAATTGAGTGAAAAGAATAAGCGCACCTAGAATAATAAAGCTTTAATAAAAGGTCCACTATTTGTCTTGATGATCGGTACTAGATTTGTGAGCTAGTTTAAGGGTAAGGATGCGATTATTTCTTTAGTTGGCTAAGATAGCAACGTATTTGATGCCGGTCCACTCAAAAAGGATTCTGGAGTTGTTTTGATTTTCATGATCATTTTCTTAATGTGTGGAGGACCATACTTGTTTGTTTGATGTTGAGATTTTGGGAGATTGCTTGAAAATGTTTGAAAAATTGCATACTCAAGGTAGTTTTCTCCCAATGCTTGTTTGTAATATTGGTGCCTCTTTTGAAAGAATGAGCTTAATGTTTATGGGTATCATTTCTGGAAACCCTCACGAGACTTCACTCGTCCACTAGGGGTAACCTAGGGGTTTAAAAGGCTTTTTGCATATGCTAAATGTAATCATGTTCCCTACGGAAGTGGCAGTATCCATTTATTGCTTTTTAGTTCATAGTTGTATAGTTGTTCATTTCATTCCTTTACTTTCTAGTTCATTGCTAGAGACTAGCAATATTTAAGTTTGGGGGTGTGATGAACACTGAAAAGTGCGCATTTAAACTCCTTAAGCTTAGGTATTCTAGAACCTTTATCTATCTTATTTTTTCGCTTTTTATTGATTTCATGTTATTTCTATTTTTAGGTACTTATCCCTAAAATAAGCTAACTCAGCCAAATAAGAGCAGAAATGAAGCAATTCTGGGATGAATTAAAGAAAGGAGCAAAGTAGAGCAAAAGGAAGAAAAGAGTGGAATTTCAGCAACTTCGATCAATCTCAAGAAAAGTTCGATCGATCTAACTTTAATTGATCTCAGCACTTCAAGATGGATCTGAGCCATGTTTGTCCCTATTCAAAGATCTCAAAGTTCAATCGATCCAACTTGATTCTCTGATCGATTGAACTTTCTTGTCCTTATCCACATGCTAGATCTTATCCAGATGTACCACCCTACCAACCACTTTTGTCCTTTTCCCAAAAATATCTTCAAAATATCTCAAATTTGTTTTTATCCAAAAAGGCACCGCCATAGAAGATCGATCCAGCTTCAATTCGATAGATCTCAGCCATGTTCGATCGATCTCACCACAAGTTCGATCGATCGAACTTCCCAAATCCTGAGAAAATCCAAATTACAACTTATTAAAAGTTGTCTCATATCCAATCATTGAAGGAATATTGGTGTACGAGCCTAGCTCATTTGAGGTGATATTTGACCTACCTATATAAGGAATATGAGCTACTTTTTGAGGGAGACTTTTGATATACTTGAGAGGCACAATTTTCATATTTTAGTAAAGAAGAAAAGAAATGAGGAAGCTAGAGACACAAGCTTGGAGTTCTTCTATCAACTAAGAAGAGAAGCAATCTCTACCATGGAGTTAGCCCTTGAGGGTTGGAGGACACCATCCATGAGTGGCTAGACATCCTCTTGGAGCTAGAGTTAGCCCTAAGCATGCTTTCTACATCTTGATTTATGTAGTTTTGAGGGGATTTGTATTGTGATACATGTTTTGATACTTTTATATATATAGATCTTGTTTATTCAATGATTTATATGGTTTAATGCTTCCAATTGATCATTTCATTCTATCCATATGTCTATGTATACTAGAATAGATGTTCATGTGTTTGTCTCTATTACTTGTGTTATTGATGCATGTCTATGTGTATTAATGTTATAGATCTAGAGATTGTCAAGACATAGTGTTTAATGGAATGTTCTTGTGGTTCATTTGATGGTTCATACTCATTTCTTGATGGATTGTACCTCTCCTTTAGTTTAATTAGTTTAATTTCATGTCATTAGATTAATTGTAGTGTAGTTGTAGTTTAGATGTTAAATGGGAGGACAATCCATGCCTATTATTTAATGTTCCATACTTATGAAAGCAAGTAGCATATATCTTTAACCTTGTGATGTGTTTGGTTGTGAGCTTAAAGAAAGGATTAAGGACTTAATTTGATATGTTGTGCTATCCACCATGTTGCTTAGACAATATATGCTTAATTTATCATCCATGCTTGTTAAAACAATCACACACACACACACTTTGTTGCAATACATGTTTTTCCCCTCATTATGCTTAGTGGTGATCTCTAAACCCCAAGATTTCTCTCTTATTTTCTCACCATTACAATTAATTGCCTACTTTAGTTTAAATTGCATCTTAGTGTAATTCAACCTCTAACCAATCTTTTGATCACTTGACCTACTAACCCTAATCTTGATTCCTTAATATAGTAAGACCCACCAATCCCTTGGGACGATCCCTACTTGCCCAAACTATATTTTTAGTGAAAGGTAGTAGTGGCAATTTCTAAATGTAAAACTTGGCCACATTCATCACAGCTCTACACCATTATCTTTTGGTATCACAAATCGTGGGTTTTGGGTTGACGCTCCGAGACACACCAGTATCATTTCTGGAAACCCTCACGAGACTTCACTCATCCACTAGGGATAACCTAGGGGTTTAAAAGGCTTGTTGCATATGCTAAATGCAATCATGTTCCCTACGAATGTGGCGCTATCCTTTTATTACTTTCTAGTTCATAGTGTTATAGATGTTTATTTCTTTCCTTTTCATGTAGTTCATTGCTAGGGACTAGCAATATCTAAGTTTGGGGGTGTGATAAGTGCTCAAATGTGACGCATTTTAGCACCTAAGCTAAGGTATTTTAGTCTATTCATCTATCTTACTTTCATGTCTTAGATACTTATTTATGTTTTTACCTATTTCAGGTTAATAAAGTTCAAAGAGGCTAACAAGAGCCAGTTAGCTCAATTTTGGAGCTAAGGAGCAAAGTTGGAAATAAGCTAAGAAAAATGCACCTGGGGAACTTCGATCGATCGAAAGGAAATCCCGATCGATCGAAGAGATCTACAATCGATCGAAATGAGGTGGTGCCATCTCAACCAATTAGATAAAGTCTGGAAGATATTTTTGAGCCATGTCAGTTTTGATAGATCAAAGTCAAGTGTTTGATCGATCGAACATCTTCGATCGACCAAAATGCCTACTAGCAGTGAGCTGTCTAATTCATGAGCGCGCCGATTTCTACCTAACTTGTGTAGCTGTGAATTTCCTCCAATCAGAGGCAGTAATTCTGACTTCGTCCTTATTCAAAGGAGTATGTAATTGATTTATTGAACATTATTGTATTATACCAAATAGATAGATATTACAAAATAAAGAAAAAAATAATTTTCCTCTCTAGAACTAGGGTTTTGGGAAGAAAGCAAGGATGAAGATGATGATGCCAACCTCCAAGCTAGCCCTTAACGGTTTCATGTCCACTACAATAAGTGGCTAAATCCTTCTCTTGGGGCTAGAGATAGCCCTTAAGCTTGCTTCTCAAACCTAGCTTTTGTGTATTTTTGGGGATTTTAATTGTAATAGATGTTTTGACCATGAATTAATAAAAATCTTGTAATTTCTACTTGATTTGTATGGATCAATGCTTTCAATTGATCATTTGGCTCTAGTCATATGTCTATGTATGCTAGAATTGATGTTCATGTTTTTCTCTCTAGATTTAATGAAATTGATGAATGTTTATGTGTGTTAATAATGTTAATCTAGTGATGGTCAAGGCATGGTGCTTAATGGAACACTCTTGTGATTTATTTGATGGTTCACACTTGTTTCTTAATAGATTGTATCACATCTCTAGTTTAATTAGTTTAATTTCATGTTTCTAGCCTAATTGTAGTGTAATTGCTTTAATTTCTAAGGTAGGTGAACAATCCATTCTTGTTTCTTGATGTTCCATACTTATGAATGCAAAGAGTGCATGTCTCTAGATATTTATGTGTGCATTAATTGTGGTTTAATTGAATGGATATTAGTCTCATTTGATAGGTTGTGCTATTCATTAAAATTGGCTAGACAATCTATACTTATTTGACATCCATACTTAGTTTCAATTGATGTCACACACACACAAGTTACAATTTAAATTTCCCCATTAATGTATAATTACTAGTGTTTGATGAAGTGAACTTAGTGGTGAATCTAAACCATAAGACCTCTTTCCTATATCTTTTCCCTACTTTCTAAATTGCTATTTACTTGCATTAGTTTTAAGTGCATTGTAGTTTAATTAAACAATCACGAACCATCTTTGATCATTCGACCTACTAATCCGACACTAATTTCCATCACAAATACACCTCCCTTCCCTTGGGTTGATCCCTACTCACTCTAGCTATATTTTTAGTTAGAATTAAACTTGGCCACACTACACACTTTTGCATGCAATTTGGTGCATTGGGTAAATGACACACCAACCAAATTTGGGATGGGATGCATCTTGAGTCATATCATGCATGTTCATCACTAAATTCTGCTTTGTGACCAATAATCTTGCTATACTAAGTGAAAACTCACCAAACGACTCAATCTCAACTCAAACATCCAATGACTAATCCCAAGTCCAGCCAAATATGCAACACAACAATGCATATACAATTCTAATCTAGCACACATCACATGTTATGCTCTTTACATTAGAATAAAATCATGCTTAAACAAACGGCATACTACATATACCACATAAGCACATGAGCATATAAACATATAGAACATGGCAACATAAGCATGATATGCACCCAAAACCCGTCGTCTAAGGTATTCAAACCTAGGAGCTCTGATACCACCTGTGATGACCCTGGATTTTTCAACCCAGTGTGTCCTGTGATGACCCAAAACGGATCCAAAATGCGAAAGCAAAAGATAGAACAATGGTCTTTAGAGATACAAAACTCCTCTAAGACACCAATGTGATCCTCAATGAGGTCACGAAACCCAAAAGAAGAAAATGCGGAAGCAAGGTTTCAAAAATGGATAAGAATGAACCTAGAGGCAAAATGGTCATTCCACACTGAAATGGGTGCAACCGTGCGCACCATTGGAAATACAACGAAAAATTAATAAAGATAGACTCAATAATCACTTGATTCGGAGTCCGGACAGTAAAGATATCAAGTTCTGAAGTCGAAGGAAGGGAAACCCTATCTCGGTTCGAACCAAAAATAGACACTACCTTACTAAAACTTGAATAAATTAAGCCACAAGAAGAATATGAAGCTCTAATTTGTACCATTGGAAATCTTATTTCGACGTGATCAATTTAGACTCAAGAACGGACCAATTTGGAGTTAAAACGAAGAAGATATGATGATTTGAAGTCGGAGGTGCAGTGTTGAACCAAGACACACTTACACCCATGAACAGTACCTTGAGCGCTCAAGCAAGGGCTTCGAGCTCTCAAAAATTTCCCTAAGAGTTTTGCCCAAAGTTAGAGCGCTCGAACTTCCCCTTTAGAGCTCTCGAACTACTGTAGGCTGCGCCTGAAATGCCAACTTGAAATCCAATTTTGAGGACTTTTTGGGCCTTTTTAAGAAAAACACAAAGAAGAAACTACCATCAAAATCATGTTTTCTAGCCAACCATGCCAAAATAAAACTTTATTTTTCAAGTGAAAATCCCAAAATGCCCTTATGCTCAGTTTAGGCTCAAAACGGCAAAAATGTGAATTTGCACCAAATATACATTTGAACCCAAATGCACTTCTAGGCTGAAACGAATATGCACGCAAACGTAATAAGTGATTTTGAGCACGCAGGAATGGTCCGTGGCTCCCAAAAATGGTCGAGTCAAAATCCGACCCCCCCCCCCCCCCCCCAAACGGCCAAAAAGCGAAAATGAATTTGAAATGGGTATTTTGAAAACCAAAATTAGCAAATGATTGGAAATTACCGTTTGGCCCTTGGCCACACTTCATGTATGATTAATGATATCCTACGGAAGAATCAAAATGAAATTCCCACACCCGATGCACACATAGTGAGACAATAACTTTACATTTTTCAATATTTTCATAATATTTCATGAATTCAAAACTATATAGGATACAAATACATATCATTGGCCTCCAGCCTCATCTCATACATGTCAAATATATTGTAAGGAGTGTACTCATGTACACATTACATGTTTGAATTCAAATATTTAACGACCTGGATTTCTCAACCCGATGCATTAGTGATGAACTGGAAGTTGACCCGATAACGGACCTGAAATGCGGAAGC
Source organism: Cornus florida (assembly GCF_030987335.1). Classification (NCBI taxonomy): domain Eukaryota; kingdom Viridiplantae; phylum Streptophyta; class Magnoliopsida; order Cornales; family Cornaceae; genus Cornus; species Cornus florida. Next base: position 24,911,343 of record NW_026775579.1, read on the forward strand.
AAAAGAAGCCAAATGACCTCAAGAGATGTATGTCATCCCTAAGGCTCTAAAATGACTCTCCATGAAGCCACGGAACTCAAATGAGCCAAGCAAATGAAACAAGAATGCCTAACCCGAAAAGAGATAAACTAAGGGCAAAATGGTCATTTCTCACTGAAAAGGGTGCCACCATGCACACCATTGGAAGGACAACGAAAAATGAACAAAATTAGACTCAAGAATCATCTGATTCTGAGTCTGGGCAGAAAAGATATGAAATTCCAACACCCAATGCGAAAGTTATGAAGCAATGACTTAACATTTTCTAATATTTTCATAATAAACTTTGAAAACAAAAGTGCATAGAAAATGAGATACATGTCATTGGCTTCCGGCCTCATCTCATACATGTTAAATAAATTGAAAAGAGTGCACTTACGTACACTTTACATATACAAATCAATGAATGCAAGTTTAAACAAATAGGGCTACAAAGAGGCATCTTATGCTAACACTTGCATAAAATAGAAACTTAAAAACTGTAAGCCATCCAAGGTGCAATGGAATCTTCAAATCTTGAGTCCTGTACCTGAAATATGCCCCAGTATCGTAGGGGTGAGTAACATAAAGCTACTCGTAGGAAATGAGCATGCATTGACCTAGCATTTTACAATTTTATCACCTTATGGTGAAATATGTTAAAGGAGCTCATGCCACCTAACGTCTATGTCAAGATGAGACTGAGGGAGCATCCTAAGCTACCTAGATCATTTCCATCATAATCACATTGTTTATGCAATTCAAACAACATGGAAACATGTTATACAAGGCAACAAGATATAGATTCTCAAAGTCTTCAACTTGAAATCCAAAATACGAAAACAACAAGTGTGGGTCATGCCACCTAACGTCTATGTTCAAAATGAATCTGAAAGGTCATTCCTAAACTACCTTTGAACATCAAAACACAAATTATGATATTGATGTAATTTAACCAACAATGGAACTTCCAATACAACGCATGAAGCATACTTTCACAAAGCTACATCTTAAGCTCAAAATAGGAAATCAAATAAGGAACAACAAGTTACGATATCATCTAGTTATCAACTTGAAATGAAATACGAAATCAAATAAAGTGGATACTCGAACATCACGCTGGATCAGACTGACAACATAGTTACTTTAGGGTTACTAGCCCATGGGTAACCTCCCTATGTGCGCACTAAACTATATAGAGGGACAATCTCCCGTACTAGAACCAAGTCTTAGCCATAGCCAAACGACGACATTCCCAAGTTTCAAAAATCAACAAATTGTGCAACAACGTATATATATTAACATGTATATACAAGATATCAACTATTTACCAAGCACAATCCAAATTTTGGGAACTTATACAATACATGCTCAAAATTCACAACTACTATGGCATGTAAGATGTCAAATACAATGTGTGCAATTCCTTACACATAGCAACAATATATTCAATAAGGAAAAACATATTTTCATGAATATAAAAGTAACAACTATGTTATCCAATGCTCAAAAGTAATTAAGTGAACATACATCAAATCCAAATCCATGATTTAAATATAGAAACAATTTCCAAAATGCAATTAAATCCATGGAGTAATAAAGTAGAATTTAATTAAACATAAATAGTTAAATTCTCTAAATTCCAAGTTAATCCAAATAACCTCAATTTAATATATATTGAAAGACATGTCATAGTCATCATATATATAACCTCAAATGACAAGTTAAGTGATTAAAACACTTAAAACAAAATTAATTAAGCTAATTAATTAATTTCCTCTAGATTTATAAACAATTCCAAATGCCCCATCAATTTAATCTATGTTAGAGAACATGCCAAGGCCTATTTAAATACCACATTACAACTTGACTTAATGCTTGATACAACCATGTGAATTAAACTTTCATTAAAGATAAATATTAAATAAAAGTTGTAATTCTTAATCAAATGATCCAAATTTAATATATGTTAACCAACATATCTAAGCATAATTTCCTAGCATGTTATAATTCAAATCAAAGTTATACATCATCATAAATTTTAAATCTTATACAAAGAAAAAAAAATTACTAACTTTTTAGATTTGATACAAGGCATACATATATGTTGTATAATCATGGCAAACACATAATACAACACACAAATAATCCTAAAACATTCCCTACCTCTATTGGAATGAAAATCCCAATTACCACCGAAATGAAATCGCCCCAAATTTTCGGTCCGCAAAACAGATTTTTCAGCTTGCTACCTTCAACTTGTAAAATTCATAAAAAATTCAATTCTTAACCAAATTAAATGAATCCAAAGCCCAATGAAAGCTTAAACACTGTAATTTGATAATATCAATTTAGTTTAACAAAATATTTTCCCAATTGAAACAGTTTTGACCCACAACTTTAAAACAAATTCTGCCCAGAAAACACATTTTCAGCCTATAGCTTCCAACTTTGAAAATTCATGAAAAATTTATTTGACATCCAAATTGGGAAAATCTAATTTATTTTAGAATTAAACATATGAGAGTGTAAAACTAAAAATTTAAGCCATGATCCAATGTCAAAAGGTTAGTGAAATAAATCATCTAAAAATATGTTTTCCAGTTACAATAAAAACATAGATAGCAGATAGTTTTGGATTTTTTAAAAAATTTAGAAATGCTCTAAAATCATGAAAAAATTCTGAGTACTGTAAAACCTATTAGGAAAGTTCCAGTAAAAATTTCAAGGCAATTGAAACACCACAGCTCCATATAAAAATTCATTTCCTAACCAAAAAGGAAAAGCTTTAAATTTCCAGCAACTAGCTTGCAACTTCAAAAATTCATAACTAATTAATTTTAAATCCAAATTACATGAAACCAAAACTAAATGAAAGCTGATTGATTATATTTTCATATTCTATATTTAATTTGACAAGATTAATTTCAAGTTAAAACAGTTTAAGGGAAAAATACAAGTCCTTCTCTTCCATGCATATAAAACACTCAATAATGACATAAAAATACTTCAAAATAATAGATCAATACCTCCCTAGAGAATTGAATTTCTAGATACTAAAGCAAAACTAGGAGTTATGCTAGATCCTTCAAGGGTTTTGAAGAGGAGGATGAGGGGAACAAAACGTATTCCAAACTTTATGGTCTAAAGTAAGTGGAAGGGCCTCAAAGATCAAGGTCAATGCCTAAGGCTTCAAGCTCCATCCATGGAGGCTAGGGTTTTCTTGTAAGGAAGAGAATGAAATAATGTGGTTAAGTATGAGTGGAGGAAATAAAAATCCTCCACTCACTATGTGCTCTTACACCATGGTCAACACACACATTTATGGTCAATTGCACAAAAACCCTCCTTTAAAACCATAATCCTAAAGTAGCCTAAAGATAATTGCAAGACTAAATTGTGAACCTCCACTTGTCACCAATCCATGGCTCCTTCCTAGGCTTAATCCCACACCTACACTTGTCAACCATCCAAGCCAACAAGTGCACCAATCCTAGGCCAACAAGTGGGCGAATCCTCACCCTCCAAATATCATCATCCAATGCATTAAAATGTTTCCACACAAATGTCAACAAGTGAACCAATGAGAGTGGGACACTTGTCACACTTTTCAAAAATTGCAAAAAGGTCCTTTTTGAAAATATCTTCTAAATTTAATTGCAAAATGGTCCCCAAGAAGAAAAATAATTACTTTATTTAATTACACTAAAACCCCACAAGTTAAGAATAATTACACTAAAGAATGCATTAATGCCCCTTTATGAAAGAAGTAAGCAATCAACATGCTTTTCTAGAAAAGTAAAAATACCACTATCATGGAAATCAAATATCATGAATGCATGCAAAACCGGAATCAAATCCGAGCACAAAAAGTGAGGTTGTGCAAGGAAAAAGGATAAACGAGAAAAAGACAAATGTGAATAGTGTTCGGAAAAATAAAATATGGAAATGACAAAATTCCCAAAGGAAGTTGTCAATCCAAGGAAAAGAGTCTCGGAAATCATTCCAGAGCACTCGAGACGACATCAAGTGATGAAAAACCGAACCCAAAAAGGAAAAGACAACGGAAAAAAAATATCCGTTAAAATTTGAGAAAAAGGAAAGGAAGAAAAATGACCGGATCATTACAAAATATACATATTTTGACATATAAGGCTACAAATGGCTTTTCAAGCCCACCTTTACAAGAAATGAAAATCTACAAGTCCACCAATCATCTAAGCATGACGAGAATCGCAACCTTGATTCTTGTACCTGAAATATGCCCCAGTATCGTAGGGGTGAGTAATAGAAAGCTACTCGTAGGAAATGAGCATGCATCAACCTACGTTTTATAAGTTTGCATGATTTAATTATTGTGTTTCATTCCACTTAACGTCTATGTCAAAGGTGAGACTCAAGGAGCATCCTAGCTACCTAGGATCATTTCTAGCATCAATCACCTCATTCATGCAATTTTAGCAACATAGGGTTACACTTACACAAAGCAACAACATATAGATTCCCAAGGTAATCAACTTGAAGTCTAAAATGCAACATCAACTAAATATAACAATTTAGCATAATTAGAATATCTAATACCACACCTCAAGACATAGGTTCTCTAGGTTATCAACTAGAAATCTAAAAGTGTGAAATCAACTAAATATATCAATTTAGTATGGATGTACTTAACAACATCAAAATGATTCATTAAAGTCATAAACGTAGATGTACTTAATAACATCAAAATGATTCATTAAAATCATAAACATGGATGTACTTAACAACATCAAAATCGCCAATAACCAAAACCACAAGTTACAATATAAACATGATTGTTAACTTAGAATTGAATGCGAAAACAAATAGTGGAAGACTTGGACATCTAAGCTCGGAATTCTGTCGAGACCTTAATGGTTATTCCGGGCACTAACCCACAGGGAAGACCACCCTAAGTGCGTACTATCTCAATGACTTAGAGGACTCACGTCCTTGTACTAGAGCCAAACCCTAGCCATCTCAACTCAACAATGTTCCAAGATTCCAAAGTTAAACCAAATAAGTTCAGAACTTATACATAACTTATATAATGCATGAAAACACATTCCATGCACAAGTAGGTTGAAACCACACAATCCATGCCTTAGAGTTTCAATTCTAAAATGACTTACATAATGTCAATTACAAAGTATGCAATTCACTACACATGGCATCAATATATTTCATAAAGAAAACATGTTCTCATGAATATAAACATAACAATAAAGTTATCCAATGCTCAAAACACAACAAAGTGAATACAAAACAAGTTCAAGTCCATGATTTGAATATAGAAACAACTTCTAAAATACCAATAGATCCATGGAGCCATTAGATAAAATTTAATTAAACAAAATAATTAAATTCTCTAGATTTCAAATCTATTCCAAATAACCTCAATTTAATCTATGTTAAACAACATAGCATGCTCATTACATATATCAAGTCAAAAGTACAAAATGAGCAAGATACCTTCATATAGAATTTAATTAATTCAATTTTAATTAAATCTCTAGATTTCAAAAGTTATTCAAATGATCCCAAATTAATATATAACAAGCACCAAATCATGGTCATACCATATCTCAAATCTAAAATGGGATACAAGCAAAACACAATTTACTAGAATTTAAATCAAATTAAATCCATTTAATCTCTAGATTTGAAAACTCATCTAAATCATCTCAAATTAACATATGTCAAAGATCAACTCATGGCCATGCCCTTTACCAAGTCTAAAATGATTTAAATGTAAGATATGATAAATCACTAATTTATCAAATTAGCAAAAGACATGCATACAACTTATAAAAGCATCAATAGCATGCAAGAAACAAAAATATAACCCTATAACATCCCCTACCTCACTAGAGAAGTGTCTCTCTAGAATCCAAGGCAAAATCAACACAAAATGGCAAACCCTTCTAGGGTTATGAAGAGGAAGATGAGGGGAACAAAATGTATTCCCAAGTTCAAGCTTAGAAATCAATAGAAGGCTCTCAAAATCATGGTCAAAGCTTAAGGCTTTAGGCTCCATCCATGGAGGCTAGGGTTTTCTTTACAAGAGAGGGAGGAAATGAAAAATGATCAAGATGAAATGTGAGTGGAGGGGATAGAGATCCTCCACTCACTATGTGCTCTTACACTACCTCTCACACACACACTAACGCAAGATCAAATTGTGAGCCTATACTTGTCACAAATCCAAGGCTCCATCCTAGGCTAAATCTCAAGCCTACACTTGTCAACCATCCAAGCCAACAAGTGCACCAATCCTAGCCCAACAAGTGGTTAAATCTCCACCCTCCACATGTCCTCATCCAAGGCCTCAAAGTATTTCCACACACATGTCAACAAGTGGACCAATGAGAGTGTGACATTTGTCACACTTTTCAAAAATTACAAAAAGGTCCTTTTTGAAAATATCTACCAAATTAAATTGCAAAATGGTCCCTAAGGCGAAAAATAATTACTTTAGAGTAATTACACAAAAACCCCTAAAGTTAGGAAAATTACAAAAAGGTCTTGCATCTATACCCTTTACAAGAAAAGTAAGCACTTAGCATGCTTTTCTACAAAAGTGAAAATACACATAGCATGGAATTTAAATATCGTGGATGCATGCAAAAACCAGAATCAAATCTGAACATGAAAAGTGAGGTTATGCTAACAAAGTGACAACCGAGAAAAAGACGAAAGTGAATAGTGTAACAAAAGTGAAAATATGAAAATGACTCGGTCCTCAAAGAAAGTCGTCAATCCAAGGAAAAGAATCTCAGAAACCATCTCCGAGCACTCAAGATGACACTAAGTGACGAGAAACTGAACTCAGAAAGGAAAAGATCAATGGAAAAAAAATATCCGTGAAAATCTGAGAAAAGGAAAGGAAGGAAAATGACCGGGTCATTACATAATTGCTTCATTCTCACTCCTAATCGATTACAAAACTAGAAACCCAAGTCAGACAAATAGCTAACATGTTGAATACAAGGGAGAAAGGGAAAATGCTATTGAATCCCCCACCGAAGCAACAATTCGTTGTGGAGACCAATTCCTCTTCGGAAGGTCATACACTTGAATATGTGAATGCGGTGACCACTTTGAGAAGTAGAAGAGTTATTGACAACCAAGTTGGTATTTCCAATAAAGAGAGTAAACTGGTGCAACCCAAAGTTGACACCCGTCCTGTCTCATATCCTATTCCTCATTCATTAAATGTGAAAAATTCCATTGTTGAAAATGCTTCAAAGAATGTTTTTGAAAAAGCTTTTGAGCCTAAGGCTCCATTTCTAGATGCTTTAAAAGCATCCACCTCTCTTGAAAAGCAACAAAGCAAGGCAAATAAAATCATTGATGTGTTTAGGCAAGTCAAAATCAATCTTCCTCTCCTGGATGCAATTCGAAAAATTCTGACTTATGACAAATTTTTGAAAGATCTTTGCACCCTTAAAAGGAAAAACACAAGTATCAAGAAAAGTTGTTCTAACCGAACAAGTGAGCTCTATCTTACAACACAACACCGTCCCGAAATTCAAAGACCCCGATTCACCAACTACTTCATGCACTATTGGTGATCATGTTATTAATCGGGCTCTTTTGGATTTAGGAGCGAGTGTAAATCTTCTCCCTTATTTGGTTTATGTTCAATTGGGCTTAGGTGATTTGAAACCGATGTCGATAGTTTTACAACTAGCCGACCGATCAATTAAGAAGCCCTGAGGTATCATCGAAGATGTTTTGATTAAAATTGATAAGTTCTTCTTCCTGGTTGATTTCGTTGTCATTGACACGGAGCCGGTCCCAAATCCTAAGAGCCAAATTCTCGTTATCCTTAGTCGTCCCTTCTTGGCTACCGCTAATGCCAACATCAATTGTAGGATGGGGATAATGAAATCTCATTTGGTCACATGAAAGTGAAGTTGAACATTTTTAATCCAACCCCAAATTCTATGGACAAATATGAAGAATTTTCAAAAAAAATGAGTCATTGCTTGGTGTAGAAACATCAAATGGTTTGCCTTCCAAAAAGATTTCAAAAGAAATTGTTTTTAAGTCTAGTGTTGAACGGGAATGGAAGCCCAAAAGTTTTGTTAACCGAAGGCTGTCAATTTTACTTGAACCAAATCCAGCAAGTTCCTTAGGGAATAGTTTGTTGGGTGGGATTCGAGTTCCATTCACCCTATTAAGAAGGGGATGCCTACCAAGATCTTTGATCCAGGCTAAAAGAGCCCAACATCTTGCTAGAGACATTAAACACTAGTGCTTCATAGGGTTTTCCAACCCTATTCCTCCCTCATTTCTTTTTTTTTTTTTCTTTTTTTTTTTTCCTTGCGTCGTCTAGATACAATCTATGATCATCCATTTCTATTTTGAGGTTTTGATAGGGAATGTGTGCACTTTGATCTCCAAACTAGGCATTTAGTGCCTGTTTGATCGATCACAAGAGCACCCTCGATCGATCGAACATCTCTGCAGCCAATTCTCTACAAATTTTCATGTCTCTATCCCATCGTTCGAGTTTCTTTGCAGATTTTTAGTTCTCTGTCCATCGTTCGAACTTTCTGTTCAATCGTTCCAAGTGCACTTCGATCAATCCGATTGTCTCTGTGGTCGATCTCACTTCCATACTTAGAAAATTTTTGAAGCTCTAAAAATTTCAGGTCTCTATCCCATCGTTTGAATTTCTCTACAGATTTTCATGTCTCTGTCCATTGTTAGAACTTTTGGAACGATCGAGGTTTGATCGATTATACTCCGATCGTTCAGAGTCCCACCTTTTGACCTTCAGTTGACTTCGACTTTTCAAAAAATTAAAAATAATAATAATAATAATAACAATTTTTTTAAAAAAAAATTCAAAAAGATTTTAAAATTTCAAAAATAGTTTGTCGTTTTGCATGTTCGATCGATCCAATAGACCATGTGATCGATCACTCATGTCAGGAACAGTTTTTAAAAATAGACCCAAGGGTCATTTGGATCGTTCATTTCATCAATCCAAAGCCCTTCTCTCTCTCCCGAAGCTCTTCTTAATCTTCCCCATCTTCGACGAGACTCCGACGAGTCCCAGGCTCTAAAACTTCCATCTTAGATCTCAGATCTCTTCTTTCTCTCCATTTATCTTCTCAGATCTAGGTAAGTTCAAGTTTTATTTTTCATTTTTGTTTTGATTCATGTCTTATTTGGTTGCCATGCTTAGACATGAATGTTTCAAAGTTGATTTTGTCTCCATTTTTGGGTTATGAACATGTATATATATATATATATATATATATATATGTATATATCATTTTTGTTTCCGAATTAGGTTTGGGGGTCACATGCCATTTTAAGTGGCCATTTGTGCATTGTTGAGGTGTATAGGGGGTCACGAGCCTTCAAGTGACCATTGGGATTCGCCCCGTGTCTTCCACGTCATGAACGAGTGACTTTTCAACTTTCAACAGGTTCGATCGATCACACCACTGCTCTGACCGATCAAAGCATGATCGATCTAATATATGTCATGATCGATCCAACATAGGATCGATCACATTTTTCTATGATCATTCGAACTTCATTATTTTGCATATTGATACTCCTGTACCCTCTCAGGTGTTCTATACTACCACACTTATACCCAATGTCTATGCTTTCCAAGTTGGTTGCATTCTTTACTTATCATGTCAAACATGTTTCACCATATTTAATGAATCAAAGTTTACCCTTTGTTCTTTCACTGCATATATTTGGCTTGCATTACCACTTGCATAGATAGATTCATGTGCTTCTACACTGTGATATATGCATCATTTCAGTGTCGTGTTGTCTATCTTAATCTGACAAGCATGTTTCTATCTTTCGTACTTTCATTTCTACATCTTATATACCATTCCTGTTACTGACTATAATTGCAAGTGTTCTTTTTTTTTTGCAGGCCATGACTAGGTTCAAGACCACAGCTAACCGGACTTATGGTCTCAGGGTGAGGCCCTAGACTGAGGAGCCAACTCCTGTCCAATCGCAGCATTCTTCTTCGTCTTTATCTTCGGAGAGTGAGCCCGAGCCACCTCCATCACCTGTTCCCATGCCACCACCGGCACAGCCAGTTATTATCTGAGAAAGGGTTACTCAGAAGTTTGCGTGCCTTTCAGTGGCGCATGAGTCTATTATGGATGAGGAATTTTTTTCAGGGGCAACCATAACCAAGTGGTCGTATGACGAGATCTACCGTCATCGCCTTTCTCCCATTCTAGCCCTAGTGACCAACTCAGTCTACCCGAGACTAGTTCGGCTTTTCTACCAGAACCTTAAGCTGAGTCTGACTAACCTGGCAGAGCTGCGGGCTACCATTGATGGGAACCTTATCCACATCACTGTCGAGACACTATTGACAACATCTTAGTGTCCACATACATGCCCTCCGGGGATTGACTACCCGACTTTACAGAGGCCATCATACGCAGAGATGGCCACAGCTCTCCATGGCACCACCACTGTCACTAACACTTATGCCACTCGAACTTACCTGCCTAACTACATGTGGTTCTTTGATTTGGTCTTGTACTGAAATGTATATATGGCTGGGCACAAGACCCAGCGATGGGCCGACTTTCTGGTAGCTCTATATGTCATTGATACAGGGCATTGGTTCTCAGTTCCTACACTCCTCTGGAGTGTCAGGATGAAGCTGTATGATGAATTCATCAGCAAGAGCGACCCGCAGAGGCCCAAGTTCCTCCCTTATGCTCATTTGATTACATAGCTCCTTCAGGATCAGCACTACCCATTTGATGCGCAAGAGATCACCCTAGTGCTTGCCATTATAGGGTGAACTGGAAGAAAAGTTATAATGTTCTTATCAAGAGTCTAGAGATAGAGGTAGCCCAGGCAGCGGAGGACGCAGAGGCAAAGGAGGAGGCAGCAGCAACCGCAGCAGCAGCAGAGGGAGTTAGTATTAACTTTGAGCAGAAGCCTCCAGTGGGATCACCACACCCTTCACAGGAATAGAGCCACCACTCCCATAGCCAGGACGAGCATTAGTCAACTGGGGACTCAAGATTGCACCATCAAGATGACCCAGTTATTCCTAATACTCAGGCTCAGTCAAACATGCCAGAGGAGTGTTTTCAGGCATTGAAGGACGCAGTCCTTTCCCTCAGGGTAGATATGGCCACCCTCCGCATGGATGTCATGACAGTGCTGTGAGATATTTCCAGACAGATCCGGGGTTCACACCCAGCCAGACCGTCGTCTTCCACCTAACCTCTCTTTATCTCATATTTATATCTGTTATCTTAGACTATTATTTTTTATACTAATATTTTATACGGCTAGTTTGTTGGCCTGTAATCTGTGCTGCACATTATACTTTCTTTATTTTTTGATATGTTGGATATCATGATCATATTTTGATATATCTGTTGATGTTGACTCCATTATCAGGTGCATCACAGTAATTTCAGTGAGAGAGTTCAACCCATATTTTTCATGACCATTCTTATGCCCCTCTCTTTTATTTACTATCCCACCTGCACTAGCATACCCACTGTGCACCATTATTTATCCCATTCTGTTATTTGATGAGAGTTTATCCCAGTGCCATATTTTTAGGACCATAGTTAATCCCAAGTTTGGGGGGGTTATACCACTCACTTTGGATACTTGTGTCCCGCCCATTCATTGCCATAGCTATTAAGATAGCCCTGGTTTTTAGGCCAGCACGTTCTGTGATGAACCGAACGTAGATCTGATAACAAATCCAGAATGCGGAAGCAAGAAACAAGATAACAGTCTCCCAAGGCACAACACACCTATAAGACACTTTGATGACCTTCTATGAGGTCATGGAACTCAATGAGAACTAACGCAAAAGCAAAAGATCGAAAAAATAACAATTAAGCCCCAGGGGCAAAATAGTCATTTTTCATGGAAATGATGTCCCAAGAATGTATATCATTCCCGAAACTTATTCGTGACTTCCCACGAAGTCACGAAACTCAAAAGAAAGTAGCGGAAGTGGAAAGCAAGAAAAATTGGACAAAAATAGCCCCAAGGGCAAAATAGTTATTTTTAAAATTATGGATTCAGGTGCCACCAAGCACGCCGTTGGAAAGAAAATGAAAAACTAATTAAGATGGACTCAAGAATCGCATGATTCGGAGTCCGGACGAAGGTGAAACGGCATAACGAAAAAAAATGAGCACTTTAGGCAAAAGGGTAAACTGGTAATTATCTATGAAGATTAGGCTACAACCGAGTACACCGTTGGCAAGACAGCGAAAAATTAGTTAAGTTCAAAAAAAAGTTCACTCGATTTGAAGTCCGGACGAAGGAGAACGAGCGAAAACAAAAGTCGATGTCACAACGTCAAGACGAGCACCCCACAAGCACACCGGCAAACACCATGACATGCACCATGACATGCTCGGAAAGAGAACAATTTAACCAGAACTGAGAGCCGAAACAAGGATTGGAACGAATTTTTGTAGAAAAACACGAAGAAACCCCCCCTTCCCCCTAAAATCGAGTTTTCTACCCGACTACGTGGAAGTAAACGAAACAGACACACTGCAAAAACCCCAAAATGCCCCTAGATCAAAACTGGACAAGAGGGCAAAAGTTGTTGCAGTAACCTTCCACATCTGAGATCAAAAACAGTCTACCAAACGAATTTTTCTGGAAAAACACGAAGAAGAAACCCCTCCCGAAATCAAAATTTATACCCGAAAAAGTAGAAGAAATTGAAAAAAACTCGCTAAAAAAAGCCCAAAATACCCCTCCATGAAATCTGGTCATGAGGGTTAAAAAGCTGCTAAAATGCAAAATAGAAAACTGAACTTTGTGAGGGATTTCTGGTACCAAGATGACATTTTCTAGAAAAAGACAAAGAAGAACACCCCCCCCCCCCCTAAAAATCACGTTTTCTAAGTGACCATGTGAAGGCCATAATTTATTTCTTGAAAGAAAACCCTAAAATGTCCTAAAATCATATTATGCAATAAAAATGCAAAATAAGTCCATAGGAGGCTCAAATCACCAAGGATGAGGTTTTTCTTGAATACGATCATGCACGCAAGCGTAACTTACCTATTTGGACGTGCTACAATGGTCCACGGCTGAAACCATGTGAAGGCCAGAATTTATTTCTTGAAAGAAAACCCTAAAATGTCCTAAAATCATATTATGCAATAAAAATGCAAAATGAGTCCATAGGAGGCTCAAATCACCAAGGATGAGGTTTTTCTTGAATATGATCATGCACGCAAACGTAACTTACCTATTTGGACGTGCTACAATGGTTCACGGCTTAAACCTCCGATGTAAAATTCGACACCCCGACGGCCAAAAAGGCAAAAATGAACAAACAATGGGAAATTTGAAAACTAAAATTAACAAATGATTTCAAATTACCATTTAGCCCTTGGGCCACACTTCAAACATGATTAATGAGACCCTATGGAAGAAAAATAATGGAATTCCCACACCCGATGCAACCATGATGAAACAATGACTTATGATTTTTCAATATTTTCATAATATTTCTTGAAGTCAAAAGTTACCTAGAATACAAAGTACATGTCATTGGCCTTTGGCCATATCTCATACATGTCAAATACATTACAAAAGGTGTATTTATGTACACATTACATATATGGAATCAAAGACACAAGTTTTGACATATAAGGCTACAAAATGACATTTCATGCAAACATTTGCATGAAATGGAAACTTAAAAGCTATAAGTCATCCAAGGAATAATGAGTATCATGAACCAACCCTTCGTACCTAAAACAAATCCCCAATAACTTTGGGGTGAGTAACATAAAGCTACTAATAGGAAATGAGCATGCATCGACCTAGCATTTTACAAAATTATCACCTTAAGGTGAAACAAGTCAAAGGGGCTCATGCCACCTAACGTCTATGTCAAGATGAGACTCAGGGAGCATCCTAAGCTACCTTAGATCATTTCTAGAACAAATCACATCATTCATGCAATTTAAACAACATAGAAGCATGTTATACAAAGCAACATGATAAAGATTCTCAAAGTCCTTAACTTGAAATCTAAAACAGGAAAACAACTACAGTGGATCATGCCATCTAACATCTATGTTCTAAATGAATCCATAGGATCGTTCCTAAGCTACATTTGAACATCAAAACACAAATCACAATATTGATGCAATTTAACACACATTGGAACTTCCAATACAACGTATAAAGCATGATTTCTCTAAGTTAACATCTTGAAACTCAAAATAGGAAATCAATTAAAGAACAACAAGTTACGATATTATCTAGTTATCAACTTGAAATGAAATGCGAAATCAAACAAAGTGGATACTTCGCCATCACGCCGGATTAGACCAACACCACAGTTACTTTAGGGTTACTAGCCCATGGGTAACCTCCCTATGTGTGCACTAGACTTGTAGAGGAACAATCCCCCGTACTAGAACCATGTCCTAGCCTTAGTCAAACAACGACATCCCCAAGTTTCCAAAATCAACAAGTTGTGCAACAACGTATATATTAACAGGAATATACAAGATAATCAACTATCTACCGAGTATAACCAAATTTGGAAACACATACAATACATACACTAAGTCCACAACTACTTTGGCATGATAAATGTTGAATCTTCAGTATGCGATTCGTTACACGCTATAACAATATATTTCAACATTGAAAACATAAACTCAGGAATCTAATACATGTCCAAAATCATGATTTAAACATATAACCAATGTCAAACACATGATTAAATCATTAACGCTATAGAAACGGAAATTAATTAAATAAACTAATTAATTTCTCTGAGTTTTAAATCTCAATTAAATGACCCCTAAGTAACACATGTTAAACAACATTGCATGGTCATTACATACATCCATTCAAAATCTTAATTAGGCCAATGGAACAACAAAGTATAATTTAATTAAATCATGATAATTAAATCCCTAACTTCTAAAGCAACTTCAATTGTCCCAAATTAATATATGATAGTATACATGTCCTAGTCATTTCAAAAATCAAGTTTAAAACTCAATTAAGCCAATGGAACCTTTAAATCGTTTTTAATTAATTCTTTTAATTAAAATCTCTAGATTTTCATACTCATCCAAATGCTCCAAAATTAAAGTATGTTAAAGAGCATGCCAATCCTTTATTTAATAGCCTATCACAAGTTAATTTCATGCAAGGTACGACCATAATAATTAAACTTTCACAAAAGAAAATTATTAAATAAAAGTTGTAATCTTTATTCAAATAATCCCAATTTAATATATGTTAACAAACATACCAAAGCCTAATTTACTAGTATGCCACAATTTAATTCTAAGTTGAATATCATCATGAGAATTAAATCTTAAACATAGAAAATAATTAAATTAAATTTTAAATTATAAACAAAAGTATGTATACAAGTTGTATAAGCATCAATCGCATGCAAGACAACAAAAATAATAACTTATAACACCCCCTACCTCAATTTGAGATGAAAATCTCAAAAGCCACCAAAATGAAACCGCTCCGAATCCGACGAAACTTTGGGGTTTTATCATGGACAACACGGTGAACATTAAACTCCAAAAAGGACCTACCAAAATCCTAACTTGACCTTAAACCCGAACTCAAAAAATAGCCAAAAACGGGTTCTAATAAGGGGAAAAGATGCGCGTAGTCAAAACAAACATAAAATATAAAGGCACTTTGACTTTTTAACAAAGCTAAAAAGTTTTAATTAAGAGAAGAAGGGTGGCAGCCCCCCTTGGGTTACCATGGCAGCTGCTAGTCCCGAGCAGAGAGATATGCCCCGAACAAGTTTGGCGACACCCGAGGCCAGAAACCCTAAAACTGGGGGAAAATGACAAGAAGGCAATTCTAAGAGTACACGGCTCGACAAAAAGTGAAAATGAATCCCGTACGAGGATCCAGGCTCAAAACGAAGCATTTTTGCAATAACTTTCATTAATTGCACAATGACCCCTCTAAAAGGTAAAAACTGCACTAATGACCCAGAATGAAAATATCTTCCAAAAATATTTTCTTAAAAACCCCTGAAATAAAATATATTCCAAAAGATATTTACGAAAAACACCCCAAGAAAAGAAAAAGATTCTAAAAAAGTATGCATCCATGCCCTATAGACACTCGGAGCAACCAGAGAGCTTTTCTACAAAAGTAAAAATACGTATTTCGTGGAAACCACTTAGAATGAAGACATGTGAAGTCAAAAACCAACTCCGAGCATAAAAAGTGAGATTGTGCCAAAAAGTGACAAATGGGGAAAAGACAAAATAGGGAAAAGGACGAAAAGTGAATAGTGCGGAAAAACGAAGAATGTGGAAATGACTCGGTCCTTAAAGGAAGTTGTCAATCCAAGGGAAAGAGTCTCAAAAACCATATCCGAGCACTCGAGACGACACTAAGTGATGAGAAACCAAACACATAATAGAAAAGACAACGGAAAAAAATTATCCGGTCGTTACAACCTACCCTCCTCAAAGGGATTTCGTTCCCGAAATTAGGAACAGACAGAAGAGAACCGAACAAGATCAAACCAAAGGAAAAACCATAAAATGCTAAAGGACAACTCTTAAAGCCTGAAGAGCATCCGAAAGAACGCAAAACCAAGAACTGGGTGACATTTCCCAAACGAATCAACAAATCAACCCAATGTCAATATGGCAGTATGAACAATGACCAAAACCTGCCCACACTTACTCATCAGTAAGGTAGCATGACAGTATAAGGCATTAGTTCATAACATGCCCTCAATAGATCAACCTAGAAAGAAAATTTTCGATATAAATGACATCAATATCGAAAATAATCATTACCAAAAACACTATGGGAACCAAGCATCTGTGAGAGTTGGGGTAGCTAATCCTAAAACTCTAATAATAATGTCATTAGTACCGTTATGTTTAAGGCCTTAAATCCCTAACGCTGGAGTAACAACGACCCCCATATCTGAAAATGCTACAACAACACCAGTCACGAACGATAAGTCTGTGCCCTCAAGCCAATGGATTGGACCCACAAAATCAAAAACCCTAGCATAAATCCAAAGTAGACATACCATAAGGCTACATACAGAAGACAAAATGCTGGGTTAAAATCCTTATAGTGGACAGCTAAAACCTCAAAATGCAAGTCTACAATGTAGCTCACACATCTCTATCCCAACAACCAAGGTCACAAAACCCAACATAAGTGCAAGAAAGATGAAACAGTATAAGCCAAATACTCACATAGTGCATACTCATAAAAATTAAATAACATAAATCAAATAATATCATAGTACCAAACACACAGTACACATAAGGTAAACCAAATAAACCACCTACCACATAGAGGTGAAACAAATAGTGAAACGCTATACACCACCAACGACACTAGCATGGTAAACCGATATAGTATATGAAAACATATCATCTACATCCTCATACAACTACCATGTAGTCATAAATCCTAAACATATTTCCAAGGCATGCCCGAAAATAATGGGGCTCATAAACATGTAAAAGTGATCATACAAATGGCAAGTTCGTAAAATCAAAAGAAATGAATGGAATGCCTCTAAAAAGGAACAACCTCTCAGAAAAGGTAACACAAAACCAGGATGAGTCCAATCTCTCACTACGAGGAAATGAATCATTCCCCCCAATGACCACTAAGGTCTCCTAAACATAGGGTCAGCACGTTTTTCCCAAGACCAGCTCATACCCTGATAGAATCCCAACACTACACGAAACAAAGCAACAACGAAATGGACAGCCCTAAGGCTGGCCGTTACAAGACATAAACGAGAAAACCCCCAAACTAAGATGCCAACGAGCTTGATAGGAACTCTACAGGATTCTACCAGTGACAAGGGAGAGTAATTAATTGCACCAACGCAATTAATGACACGAAACCACTCACATCCCAACCGTAGCCCGTAAGAGCTAACCAAGGCAACACAAGAAGGATCCTAGGTCAACACACCCATCCAAATCCCAAAACCATCGCCCTAAGAAGACAAGACACAAGAACCTCGCTATGAAGCTCACAAGGAAACTTCCCAACTCCCTAAGGAAGGATTCGAGTCAATCCTGACTCATCACCCCATGACGCTAGAAACAAAGACCTCAATGACATCATGACGTCGAGACCACTATGAAGTCCAAAGAGATGATACCGACACCACCATGACGACATCACAAAAAAATAGAGAGAATGAGATGAAATGGTGCCTCCGTAGCCTACGTCTCATCTCGCCACATGGATACTACAACCCTACGTTCACCTGAGCCCTAACAAGAAGACTCTCTGTGAGTCAAGACTATAACACTATATGCATGAAAAGGAAACAAGATCAATAATAACACGAGTTATTATAATCGAATGTAACTCATACTATAAATGCATCAAATAAATAGCACGTCCATGTATGCAACATACGGTCATGCTAAAACAATCAAATGAAGCTTTTTAAACAATTAAGCACTTGAGCAAATGAGCATACATATCAAACAAGGATGCTTTTAAACACATAAGCATATAAGCATAGAGACAAGTCATAATACCAAACGTGTAATCAAGAAACACGTAAACATGTTATAATACCAAAACATGTTAACAAATAGCATATACACACGTATAACATAGCAACAAAAATGTAATATGCACCCAAAACCCATCATCTTGAGGTACTCAAACCTGGGAGCTCTAATACCACCTATGACGGCCTTGGTTTTTAGGCAAGCGTGTCCTGTGATGAACCGAACGTAGATCCAAAAACAAATCCAGAATATGGAAACAAGAAATAAGACAACGGTCTCCCAAGGGACAACTGTAACGACCCGGTCATTTGCCTCCCTTTCCTTTTTCCTGAAATTTTACGAATGAATTTTTTTCGTTTAATTTTCTTTTCTGAACTCTGTTTCGTGTCACTTAGTGTCATCTCGAGTGCTCAGAATTGGTTTACTGAGACTCTTTCATGTTAATTGACAACTTCCTCTGAGGACCGAGTCATTTTCGTATTTTCACTTTTCGGACACTATGCGTCTTTCGTCCTTTTCCCTATTCTGTCTTTTCCCCGTTTGCCAGTTTTTGGCACAACCTCACTTTTCATGCTCGGAGTTGGTTTTTGACTTCATGTGTCTTCATCTTCAGTGATTTTGTCGAAATTCATATCTTTAGTTTTGCAAGAAAGTACTTTGGTTGCTCCCGGTGCCCATAAGGGCATGGATGCACAATTCTTTAGAATCTTTTTCATTTCTTGGGGTATTTTTCATAAATATCTTTTGAAGATATTTTATTTCAGGGGCATCTAAGAAAATATCTTTTGGAAGATATTTTCATTCTGGGGCAGTTTTACATTTAACCCTATTGTAGGGGCCATTGTGCAATTAACGAAAGTTATTGCAAAATGCCTCGTCTGAAGCCTGGATCCTCATACAAGATTCATTTTCACATTTCACTGAGTCATGGACTCTTGAAAATTCCTTCTGGTCATTTTTCTCCAGTTTCAGAGTTTCTGGACCTAATTGCCACCGAACTTGTTCGGGGCATAACTTTCTGCTCGGGACTCAGTTTTTGACGCCGTTTTTTCCGTTATTCATATTTTATCATTTTGAATCTTCTTCTTTCACAAAGTTTTTCCAATTGACCACGTTTGCTCAAATTCCACTTTTCCAGACCCGGTGGGCCCGTTCGGGGCATTTTTTGAGATTCTTTAAAAGGGGGGTGAAATATTTTATTTTTTATCTTCCCCACTCTCCTTACATGACCTGAAGCAGCCGTGGATGCCCATGGAGCTGCCACCTTCTCTCTCCTCTTTTGATTTAATTTTCCTAAGTGAAAAGTCTTCGGCCTTCACGGTTTTTATTCCCCTCGACGTGTTCTACCATTCCCCCTTATTAGAATTCATTTCTAACCACTTCTTGGGTTTGGGTTTGAAGTCAAGTTGTGATTTTCATAGGGCTTCCTTCGGATTCATGTAGATCGTGTTGTCCCCGTCAAAACCCTTTGATTTCGGTGGGGATTTGGGGTTTTCATCTCAAATTGAGGTAGGGGGTGTTATAATTTACTTTCTTGCTATATTACATGCTTGTGATGCTTATATAACTTGATTACATGCTTCAATCACAAAATCTAGAGATTTTATTATTTATTTTTCTTGCGAAGGAATTAATTTTCCCGGTTGTCCATAGCTTTGTTTAATCATGTGGCATGATAGAATATTACCCCTTGATATGTAGATTGACATATATTAAATCTAGATTATTTAGACAAGTAATGAAGATTTTATTTAATATTTATCTTGAATAAAATATTAATTCATGTGGCCTTAACCAGCTTGAAATCAATGTGTGATAGCATATTATATTAGGCCCTAGCATGCTCTTCAACATAGATTAAATTGAGAGTAATTGGAGAAGTTTTGAAATCTAATAATATTTAATTTATTAGATTAATTAATTTATTTCAAGTGTAGTATTCATCCCGTTGGATTTCCAATTTGAAATTCTTGATGTGCATGTAATATAGTTTCACATATATTAAAATTTAGAATATTTGATTTGGTTTTGAAGCCTTTCATTTATTATTTTTCTTGTATTAAAGTTTAATACACATAGCCGTAACTTGTATAGAATGTACTTGTATCATGCTCTTAAATCAAGTCTTGACATGTTTAATAACATATATTAATTTGAGATCATTTGGACGAGTTTCAAAATCTAGAAATTTTAATTTAATGAATTAATTAAAATCCATTCAATGGTTCCATGATCTAGATTAAGTTTCTAACCTTGTATTCATGATTTCCTTGGCAAGTTCCCTCACATGTATCAAATCAAGAATAATCGGATAAGTCTTCAAACTTATATTTAATTAATTCCCTCACATGGTTGCATCTTGTATGTAATGGACTTATAACTTGATAACGAACTTGGTCTTGACATGACCTTTGAAATAACTTGTTCGTAGAACATTTGGACTTGCCTTGTAACCTAGATAATTTAATCCCTTAAGTAGATTAAATTTCCTTTTATGTCTCCCTCGAGTTAATCATGCCTTGATATCATGTATCTAGACTTTTTGTATCTTGGTTTCATTAATGTGCTTAATGAACATGCTCATTTGTTTCAGAATGGTTTATTCACACATGTGTTGTTTAATATACAATTGAATCATGTATCTTATACTTACGGTATATTTGCTTCGATGGATTCCATGTGCTATTTATCTTGTTTGTGGTCTATATAAATGCAAACATTAATTTCTTGACATTTCACATGCCATCATAGTTGAGAACTTAGGGCGTGACTTGTGTGTTCCAAAATCTTGGTTATGCATGATATGTGGTTAATGCATTTCTTGTATTTTGATACAATCTTGACTTGCACAACTTGTTGATTTTGGGACTTAGGATATCAATCAAGAATTGACATGGCTAGAACTTTGTTCTTGTACGGGGGATTGTCCCTCTAAACTACAGTGTGCACTAAGGGAAAGGTACCCATGGGTTAGTAGCCCTAAAGTGATCTCAAGAGTACGGTTTTAATCCGGGCGATATCCGAGTTTCCACATTGGTTGATTTCACTCTTTATATTTTCAGTTGCTATTCCTTGAAGATTTAAACTTCTCGTGTATGTGAAATGCTCCAAACTTGTCTCATTGCATAGATTTTATGCTTCATTCATGATTTAACTCCTTAAATTTTAAGTGTTGTATTCTTTGAAAATTTAAGACTCTTTTCGTGTTGTATGGAAGATTCTATTCTTGTTTAAATGCATAGATACCATGCCTTGCTCTTGATATAACTCTTTTCGTGTTTCATGAAATGTTCCATCCTTGTTTAGTTGCATAGGTACTATGCCTTGTCATTGATTTCTTGTATTAATTTTATCCTGTTAATTGGAATGCTCTAATCTTGTTAATTGCATAGATATTATGTCTTATTCTTGATTTCATGTATCACTCCCAATCATGTTAATTGCATTTGATAATGTGATCCTTGTATTCTAGCATCCTTCTTATCGTGTTCTTGGACTATCCCAACTCTGACTTATTTCATATATGTATATATATCATGATTCTTGTTGCTTATACTTCATGGTAGCTTAGGATGATCCCTGAGTCTCACTTTGACATAGACGTTAGGTGGCATGATTCCTTTTGAATTATATCATGTTAGTCCTAAAAATCTCTAAAGAAATCGAGTCGATACATGCTCATCCCCTACGAATAAACTTGGTAGTCTTGTTTATTCACCCCGAAGTTACTGGGTGTTTTGCAGGTAAAAAAGCCTTGTTGTGGGATACACAACACTCTTAGACAACCTAGAAGTCTTGAAGTATTTTTTATGACATTGAATATGCATATGGTAGCATATCATGTTTAGTTTTGTTTATTTTGACAAAACTTGTACTTATTGTTTAAGCCATGTAAAGTGCACTTAAGTGCACCTTTTAACACTCTTTTGATGTGTATGTAATGAGGCTGGAGGCCAATATTATATATTATGTATGTTATGCACTTTTACTTACAAACTTCATTATGGAAATATTGAAAATTTATGAGATATTATGTCATTTTCGCACCGGTGCGTGCATTGTGTATGTAATTCATCCTTTAGCATTCATTTGCCATATGTGAGGTGTGGCCAAGGGCCAAACACCATTTAGTTTTCATTTTTGCAGTTTAGTTCACATATTAAATTTTGGGGCTAAATAGTAAAATCCGACCCTTTAAGGGTTCATTTTCAAATTAGGTGGTGCAAAGTGTGTTCCGACACCTCCACTAGGTCTCATTTATCTTGTATGAAGTGTGTCTAAGGGCTAAACGGTCATTTGAAATCATTTTCTAATTTTGGTTTCCATATTTTCCATTTCAAGTTCATTTTCGCCTTTTTGGCCGTTGGGGGGTCGGATTTTGACTTGGCCATTTTTGGGAGCCGCGGACCATTCCTGTGCTCTCAAAATCTCCATTTACGTCTACGTGCATGATCGTTTCTGGGAAAAACCCTTTCCTTTGTGATTTGAGCCTCATATGGAATCATTTTTTAATTTTGTTGCATAATCTGTTCTAGGGGCATTATAGACTTTTCACATCTGTTTTACTTTCTTCTTTTGACATGGTCACTTAGAAAACGTGATTTTAGGAGGGGTTTCTTCTTCGTATTTTTCTAGAAAACATCATCTTGGTATCGGAAATCCATTGCAAAGTTCAGCTTTCTGTTTTTTCATTTAGCAGCTTTTTGGACCTTCATGACCAGATTTCGTGGAGGGCCATTTCAGGCATTCTGTATTGCATTTTTTTTTATTCTCTCATTTATCATGTAGAAAACGCAATTTTGAGGGGGGTTTCTTCTTTGTCTTTTTCCAGAAAAATTCATCTTCTTGCCTGTTTTTAGTCTCAGATGTAGACAGATCCTGTAGCAGCTTTTTGCCCTCCTGTCGAGTTCTAATCTAGGGGCATTTTGGGAATTTCACAGTGAGTTTTTTTCGATTCCATCCATGAGATTGGGTAGAAAACTCAATTTTAGGGGGGGTTTCTTCTTCGTGTTTTTCCAGAAAAACTCATCTTGGCCTCCATTTCAAGCCTCAGTTCTGGAATCTCCATTTTTTTTTTTTCTTGCTGTCAGCTTGTGCATGCCATTGGGCGCCGACATGGGCGCCGATGGGCTCGTGCATGTGCGCCATGGCCTTCGTCGGGCTACCGCGACGTCTCAACTTCAAACCCTCATTTCTCCCTCGTCCGGACTCCAAATCGAGTGAACTTTTTTTTGAACTTGACTAATTTTTTGTTGTCTTTCCAATGGTGTACTTGGTTGCACCCAGATCTTCTTGGATAATTATTAGTTTACCCTTTTAGCCTTAAGTGCTTGTTTTCTTGGTCAGGCCATTTCTCTTTCGTCCGGACTCCAAATCATGCGATTCTTGAGTCCATCCTAATTATTATTTTGTTGTCTTTCCAGCGGTGTGCTCGGTGTCACCCGAATCCACATTTTTTTAAAATGACTATTTTGCCCCTGGGGGCTTATTTGTTATATTTTTGATCTTTTGCTTCTACATCAGTTCTTATTGAGTTCGACGACCTCATGGAAGGTCACTTTGACTTCTTAGAGTCTTGTTTTCTGTTTTTACTTCCGCATATCGGATCCGTTATCGGGTCAATCTTCAGTTCATCATAGGACACGCTGGCCTAAAAACCAGGGTCGCTACAGGTGGTATCAGAGCTCCTAGGTTCGAAAACCTTAGGACGACGGGTTTTGGGTGCATATCATGCTTTTGTTGGTGTACCTTGATTTATTTATATGCCTATGATAACATGTTTTGGTATTATAACATGTTTACGTGCTTCGTTTGATAACATGCTCGATGTGATGACATATTTTCTGTACTTATATGCTTATGTGTTTAAAAGCATCTTTGTTTGACATGTTTGCTTATGTGGCACCTTGAGTAGATAGTCCATTGCTATGATACATGCTAGCTGTTTACTTTTATGTCTGGTTTTGGCATTGTCTCTGAGGATCTATCGTATCCCTTGGATGCATTCTTGTTTCACGTGTTTCTTCCTTGGATAGGAGAAATTCATTCTGTAAGGACCCATGTCGGGAACCTTCTTGTCTATTCTGTCAATTGATGCGAGTAAGGCTCATGTGAGTATAGAATCGCAATTCTTGTTTGGTGGAGTGAGACGTGGGCCGGGGAGGCACCGTTTCATTTCCTTTTCCTTCATGGCTTATAGATCTAAGGCCTTAAGCGTAATGGTGCCAGTGTCATTGTTGTCAGAGTTTTGGGATTAACTACCCCAACTCTCACAGATACCTGGTTTCCGTAGTGCCTTTGGTAATGATCATTTTTGACATTGACGTCATTTGAATCAAAAAGTTCCCTTTTGGGTCATGTTACGAACTAGTGCCTTATACTGTCATGCTACCTTACTGACGAGTAAGTGTGGGCGGGTTCTGGTTGTTGTTCATACTGCCTTGTCACTCTCTTCCTTCACTGCGTTTGAAGTTTTGTTTTCTTGGGATTCTCTCGGTGGTTGACGTTGAGTTAACGTGCCGATTCGTATGGGGTGTTATCTCAATTCATGGTTTTGCATTCCTTCAGTTGATCTTTAGACTTCAGGATTTGTCCTTCAGTGCGTTGTAAGTTGTCCTTTTATTTGACCTTTTGTTCGGTCATTATTCTGTTCTCTTTGGTATGTTCCTAATTTCGGGGATGAAATTCCTTTAAGGAAGGTAGGTTGTAACGACCCGGTCATTTGCCTCCCTTTCCTTTTTCCAGAAATTTTACGAATGAATTTTTTTCGTTTAATTTTCTTTTCTGAGCTCTATTTCGTGTCGCTTAGTGTCATCTCAAGTGCTCGGAATTGGTTTCTGAGACTCTTTCATGTGAATTGACAACTTCCTTTGAGGACCGAGTCATTTTTGCATTTTCACTTTTCAGACACTATGCGTCTTTCGTCCTTTTCCCTACTCTGTCTTTTCCCCATTTGCTAGCTTTTGGCACAACCTCACTTTACATGCTCGGAGTTGGTTTTTAACTTCACGTGTCTTCATCTTCAGTGGTTTTCTCGAAATACGTATCTTTACTTTTGCAAGAAAGTACTCCGGTTGCTCCCGGTACCCATAGGGGCATGGACGCACAATTCTTCAGAATCTTTTTCATTTCTTGGGGTATTTTTTATAAATATCTTTTGAAGATATTTTATTCTAGGGGCATCTAAGAAAATATCTTTTGGAAGATATTTTCATTCTGGGACAGTTTCACAGTTAACCTTTTTTATAGGGGTCATTGTGTAATTAACGAAAGTTATTGCAAAATGCCTCGTCTAGAGCCTGAATCCTCGTACGGGATTCATTTTCACATTTCGTCGAGTCATGGACTCTTGGAAATTTGATAAGCGCCAAATATTGCATATTCAAGCGCCCTTAGTTGCATTAGTTAAGTACATTATTTGATTATTTTATGTAGATTATCATCATTTGCATGTTTTATTTATTTTCAGGTTTGTTTGCCAAAAAGGAATAAAAATGACGTTTTGATGAGTTCTTGAATATCAAAGTGTGCAATGCTGAAGTTTACAGCCTGGCAGCAGTGGAGTTCAACTTTGCTTGTCATTTTTTACCCAACAAACTTGAGAACTGGACTTCTATTAAAACATGGCGTACTTAGAGCCTTGAATTAGCCTTCCAAATCATCAAACGTTTCATCATTTGGAGTTCAGAGCATAAAGTTATGGTCTTTTTACCAAAGTAGCTCAGAGTAGAACAAGTAGAAGAATGCAATCTGTTGCATCTTCAAGCGCTCAAAGAAGGACCTTCGAGTGCTCAAAATTTAGACAGAATCACTTCAAGCATCTTTAAGCGCTCGAAGCCACTTCTTCGAGTGCTCGAAGGAACATTTTTGGCCCACTTGTGTCTTGAATCCTCCAACTTCAGATTTTCCTCTTTTATGAGTTGGTTGGAGATGTCTTTTAGGGGGAGTTGAGCCTCATTTTGAGGGGGGTTTGGTAGGCTTATTGGCTAAAAAAAGAGAGGGGAGCCAAAAGAATTGATATCATCACATATATCTTGCAAGATTTTTGGAGAGAGAAAAGGGAGAAGAGGATAGAGTTCTTGTGGCTAGAAAGGTAGAGCTCGAAAATGGAGGGAGCTCTGAAGTTTCTTCCGTCTTTTAGGGCATCCATGGGTAACTAACTCCTTCTATAGGGAGGTGATGGAACCCCTCATTGTAAGCATGTTCTAATTTTGATTCTATCGTGGGGAAAATAATGTACTCTTGTGGTGATTCCATAATCTAGAACTTTTACTTGATGTAATGAACTGATTTTGATTTAATGATCATGTTGAATCTACTTTCTTGTCTTAGAATGTATGTTTTTATGGTTGTGTGGTTTACATTTTCATGGTGACAATGAAGATGAGGTTTTTGGAATGGTTTTAGTGGCATGTTGTTGAGAGATTTGATAGGCCATAGCTTAGGTTCTTCCTTTGATGGCTTATTCTAAATTCTTAGCTTTATGTGCTCTTATCATGTGATTAATGACTTGACAATTTCTAGCTTAGTGAACATGTCCAAAATTACACTTTAGTTTAGGTAGTTGAGCATGTAAAATCTTTGATAAATTGTTCTTATTTATTGATTTCATGAATCCTTTGAAGGTAATGTAGTAACCTTGAGTAACTCCTTATCATAGCCATATATTTATGTTGTTTTCCCCCAAATGAATCATAGTCTAGCATGTTTATATTGTAGGTGGTGAAGTTGTTTCCCTAGCCCTCTCTATCTAGATCTCCTTCCTTTACATTCCTTGCAATTTTCTATTTTATACATTCCTAAATTCATACATTCCTAAATTCATAGTTTAAGTGACAACCCAACAAATCCTCTATAAACCCCCTTATCATTCTAAAAGATGATTCTAGACACTTAGGTTGCCATAGACTAGCAGTCCCAGTGGTTCGACTTACCCGACCAATAGCCCTATTTTACAGTGATTTGTGCTATTGCAAAACGGGTTGATTTATAATTGTAATTGATCCGTCGATCAATTTTTGGCGCCGTTGCTGGGGACTGTAAACGGTTTAGCAACCGAATTTCTAGGGTTAATTGTGAATAATGTGATTTGTGAATATTTCTTGTATGGTTTTGACCATCTTTGTGTGTAAGTTGTTTGTGAGATTCTGGGGACTTGATGCTCGCCGGGGGAACGCTAGCAAATTCGTAAGTCTAGAGGACTCCAGGTAAGTCTCTTGATGTTCTAGTTTCGAAATTGTGAATATCTCGCATGTGTTTAACTTAGTGTTATTTAGTTGTGAAGCCCTTGTCGAGGCTAGTTTCTTATTTATTATCAATTGCAAGCATCGGTCCTTGTCATGGCCATTTATTTTCTGCCTAGTTGAATTGAGGAGAAAGGGATCATTGCATGTGGATGTTTTGGTGAAGGGTTGTTGTGTATCTTGTTTGTGTTGTATATATGTTATGTGTGAAATTTTTTTTTTATGTATCTCAACAAAAGGTTGAATTAGTCCTAAATGGAGGGTAATTTTCCTTCAACTCAATTTTACACACCACATGAGTTTTATGCAGTTTGCTCTAGTCATAAACATCATATAAGAGATTGTCCTCCACCGGGATAATTTTCAGATTTTTATCTAGAGCAACCCAATGCAAATTTCTTTGAACCAGGTAATGATCCATACTTCAATGATTATGACTCGGGTTGGGGAGATCATCAAAAATTCTTATGGCATGACATGGGAAATTCAGCCCCACAATCTCATGGGCAACATTTTTACGCCAATTTTCAACCCAATGATCATTATTTCCAGCCCTCTTCTCTTTTTCCACCGTCTCAATTGGATGAGTTTATTGCTGCCAACAAACAAATGTTGGAGTCTATCAACAAGCAAATGATGGATTCCAACAAGCAAATGTTGGATGCCACTGTTAGTATGCAACCCACCACTTATTCTCATTCCCAATCTAGAGTTTAGCTAGATGATCAAATAGCCCAAATTCAGCAAATGGTTGATGCTCTAAATGATGAAAAGGAAAAAGAATTTCCAATTAAACTTGTGGCCAATCCAAAAGAAAATTCTATGAATGATGAGCTTACTCCTACTAACCTTCATCATAAGAATGATCAAATGGTTACCACATGTGAAAATGAAGAAATTGTGGTTGAAGATCACATTGTTGCCACACAAAAAATTGAAAAATTTGTGGTTAAAAATGAGGAAAATAATGATGAAGAGATTGTCTCCTTTAAAAATCCAAAACAGCCCCTAAAGAATCCTTCGCTTGATGCACCTCCTTCAATGGAGGATCCTCTAAAAGATTGCTTGGCTCATTTCAATTGTGAGGATTTTGATGTTGACAATTCTATTTGGGAGGTAAATTTTTTACTTGATATTCCTCCACCTATTCACTCTCTTCTTTGGGTAACATCAAATGTATCCCTCTCTTAGGAGCTTGCACCTCCTTTCATTCCTTCACTTGAGTTATCTCAAGCTGTTAAGCCCAAACCGCTGGATAAGTGTGAGGATAATGTTGAAAGTCTGAAGGATAATTTGTCAAGCATTCCCGTGCTCAATATAACCCTTCACAAGTCTTTGCTTGATGTGCCCTCACTTGATCCACCTTTCCATCATCCAAAACAACCCCTAAATAATCCAAAGTTCTTCATTAAGGAAGAAGAGTGGGTTGAGGTCTTTCCTTTACCTCTTTTCAACTTTTATCTTCAAGCTCTTTCTCCTCCACTTTTAAAAAGAACTTTACTTTCTTATTTGGGGAAGTATAACTCTCTAGAGAGACTTAGTGTAGGGTAAACCCTACTTTGAGATTCGTCTAGCTATCGACATTAAATTTAGCACTCATGGGAAGCAATTCTTTCAACTTTTAAGCTTTCCTCTTCCAAGTTGCCTTAACCAAGAATTTTCTGGAAATTAGCCAAGTTTAGCCAAAATGTGAACTCTTCTAGAATTGTCTCGAGTTGCATTCCAAAAGCCACATTCGGTCTTCTTAGTCGTTTTAAGGTCTCGGTACCGTTTTCGGAATTTTTCAAGGTCATTTTGGCAATTTTCTCGACAAATCCAAACATCACGAGAAATTTGGGCCTTAAAAATAGCGCTTCTTTCAAATACTTTCCTAATCCCGTTCCGAAAGTTTTACGAGGTGACCTTAGTCCATAAGAACTTAAGTCCTACATTGGCATACTCTCTGACCTTGTTACCATTACCGTATAGCAAAGATTGCAATCTAAGTGCTCATAAGACTTAGAGAAATTTTGCACTGCAGTTCGAGTGCTTGAAGGTGCCAAAATGCTCACTGCCAGGTTTTTGAACGCTCGAAGACCACCTTCGAGCGCTCGTGAGTTGCATCTGGGCCTCCATATCATTCCATCAGACGCTCGAGCGCTTGAAGCTTGCATCCCACGATTTTAAAGCTTTCTGCCCAATCTTTGAGTGCTCGAAAAGCCTTATTCGAGCGCTCGAACTGACCCCTTCCCTTTAAAATCCAACTTTCCCTCTTCCATTTGTTCTAGTTACCTAACCCACTCCCTCCATCACCCCCACGACCTCCTTCCATCACTTCTCCTCCATAACTTCCCTAACTTTCCCTCTCCCCCTTATCCTCTCAATTCTCCCTTCTATCTCTTCCTCTTCCTCTCCTATCTCATCTTCCTCCCTCACTTCATCATCCTATCTCATCTTCCTCCCTCACTTTATCATCCCAATCCCTCATCTCTCATTCTCTTTTCCTCCAATTTGCACCAAGCAAGAAGGCATGGTTGGGCATCTCAATTTGGGTAAATTCTCTTCCCCTCCACTCTCTCAAAGTTTTTGGTATAAATGGAGGATGGGATTGCATGTAGTGGAGATTTGTGGTTGATTTGGGGCTAGTGTATCTTAATTGCAGGTCAAAATTTTTGGGTTTTCAAGAACCATTCATTGTCTTTGCCTCTAATTTTTGCAGAGTGCACACCACCTGCTCAACAAAATTCTTGAACCAACTTCATCTCTCTAAATGGCACCGCTTTTGGCATTATTTTGTTATCCATTTTAAATTTGTGGCTAATGTGTGCATATTTGTGTTTTGTATGGATTTTTATCTTTCAATAAAATTCATGCTAGTGTTATTATCTCTGTTTTGGTTTTTCTTAAGAGACCTATGCTTTTACATGTGTATATTAGTTTTGTTTTGACAAGTCTTCATGTCCAAGTTTGGGGGGAAACATTTACGCATTCACATAGATGGATACCTTTGCCTTCACCACTCCACTTGGTATTATTGTTCTTTAACCCTCTTTGCTCTTATTTTGATTTACTTATTGTCCCACATTGAGGACAATGTGTCATTCAAGTATAGGGGTGCAATATTACATTTTTGGAAGCACTTTTGGTATCACATTTTTGTAAAGCAATGATAGTATATTTGAAATTTGTCAGAGATGAAGCATATGTTTAATACCTTGTGTATAGAAGTAATTGTTAAATTTTTGAAAATAAAGAAAAAAAAAAATTTGAATTTAAAATGATCATGTGGATGCGATTTAGTCTATATAAATGTTTCAATTAGATTCTCGCTAGATCTTATACTCTTTTATGCTTCACAATGTACAGATGCACACCGGAAACTTAACTGTGAGGCATGCAACTGGATTGACCTTGATTTTGACCTAGTTAATCTAAATTGATGAACTTAATGGATGGATACCATTGGCATGATAAAAAATAAAAAATAAAAAAAAGTAAAAGATAATGACTAGCTTTAGTTCGCAACCTGGCTGACTCGAGTTATTAAGCCCTAGGAGTGTCTTTACACTTAGCACTCGAGTCCGGTTTGGGAGTTGCTGGCCTAACGCTAGCTACATGGGTTAGTTAGAAAGCTTAAAGGACTTAGGCATTGTATGGTCATTCACAAAAATAAATAAATAAATAAATAAAATAAAATAAAAATAATATAAAAAATAAATAAATAAACATGGTCCGTTGGAGTTCGTAGCCTTGCCAATTCAAGCCATTAAGCCCTAGGAGTGTCTCTACACTCAACACCCTAAAGCCATCTGGTTTAGGAGTTGTTGGCCTAACGCTTACTAAATGGATTGGTTAGAAAGCTTAAAGGACTTCAACATTGCACAACCATTTTATGTATCATTTTTGAGTTATAATAAATTGTCAGCAAGCAACAAAAGTTGTTTTGTAAGTAAATTCATGCCTTAGTGACTTCATTTAAAGGGGAATTCAATTATTTGAAGACTTGTGTCTTGAATTTGGAAAAAGAAAGTGAAAGCTGCTTGTTGAGAATCCAATCCACTTTCGCTGAAGTTAGAGTTGATTTCCATTCAAGAGATGACAATTGAGTTATTTATATAGACTAAGATATTGATGCATGTATGTTGAAATGTGTTTAGCAAACTTTTGTATCAATGCTTCATATATGCATGGTAGTCTGCTTAATGACCCCGTCTCCAGTCCTTTGTTTGTTTCAAGTTGTATTTGAGCTATGTATGTATTTCATTTTACCATGGTTGATATTTTTGTGGTAGCATTCCCATGGTTGTCATTTCATTGAGTTTTTCATTTTGGTTTTGCTAAGGGACTAGCAAAATGTAAGTTTGGGGTGTGATAAGCACCGAATATTGCATATTCAAGTGCCCTTAGTTGTATTAGTTAAGTCCATTATTTGATTATTTTATGTAGATTATCTTCATTTGAATGTTTTATTTATTTTCAGGTTTGTTTGCCAAAAAGGAATAAAAATGATGTTTCGAAGAGTTCTTGAATATCAAAGTGTGCAATGCTGAAGTTTACAGCCTGGCAACAATGGAGTTTAACTTTGCTCGTCATTTTTGACCCAACAAACTTAAGAACTGGACTTCCATTAAAACATGGCATACTTAGAGCATTGAATTAGCCTTCCAAAGCATTAAACGGTTTGTCATTTGGAGTTTGGAGCAGAAAGTTATGGCCTTTTTACCAAAGTAGCTTAGAGTAAAACAAGTAGAAGAATGCAATCTGTTGCATCTTCGAGCGCTCGAAGAAGGACCTTTGAGCGATCGAAATTCGGGCAGAATAACTTTGAGCATCTTCGAGTGCTCGAAGCCACTTCTTTGAGCGCTCGAAGGAACATTTTTGGCCCACTTGTGTCTTGAATCCTCCAACTTCGGATTTCCCTCTTTTATGAGTTGGTTGGAGATGTCTTTTAGGGGGAGTTGAGCCTCATTTTGAAGGGGGTTTGGTAGGCTTATTAGCTAAAAAAAGAGAGGGGAACCAAGAGATTAGATATCAACACATATATCTTACAAGAATTTTGGAGAGAGAAAAGGGAGAAGAGGATAGAGTTTTTGTGGCTAGAAAGGTGGAGCTCGAAAATGGAGGGAGCTCTAAAGTTTCTTCCTTCTTTTAGGGCATCCATGGGTAACTAACTCCTCCTCTAGGGAGGTGATGGAACCCCTTATTGTAAGTATGTTCTAATTTTGATTCTATTGTGGGCAAAATAATGTACTCTTGTGGTGATTCCATAATCTAGAACTTTTACTTGATGTAATGAACTGATTTTGATTTAATGATCAAGTTGAATCTACTTTCTTGTCTTAGAATGTATGTTTTCATGGTTGTATGGTTTACATTTTCATGGTGACGATGAAGATGAGATTTTTGGAATGGTTTTAATGGCATATTGTTAAGAGATTTGATAGGCCATAACTTAGGTTCTTCCTTTGATGGCTTATTCTTAATTCTTAGCTTCATGTGCTCTTATCATGTGATTGATGACTTGACAATTTCTAGCTTAGTGAACATGTCCTATTACAAAATGGGTTGATTTATAATTGTGATTGATTCGTTAATCAAAATTCCTTCGGGTCATTTTTCTCCAGTTACAGAGTTTCTGGACCCTGTTGCCGCCGAACTTGTTTGGGGCATAACTTTTTGCTCGGGACTTAGTTTTTGATGTCGTTTCTTCCATTGTTCATATTTTCTCATTTTGAATCTTTTTTGTTCATGAAGTTTTTCCATTTGAGCGCGTTTGCTCAAATTCCACTTTTCCGGACCCGGCGGGGCCCATTCGGGGCACTTTTTGAGATTTCTTTAATAGGGGGGTGAAATATTTTATTTTTCATCATTCCCACTCTCCTTGCACGACCTGAAGCAGCCATGCATGCCCATGGAGCTGCCACCTTCTCTCTCTTCCTTTGATTTACTTTTCCTAAGTGAAAAGTCTTCGACCTTCACGGTTTTTGTTCCCCTCGACGTGTTCTACCATTTCCCCTTATTAGAATTCATTTCCAACCACTTCTTGAGTTTGGGTTTGAAGTCAAGTTGTGATTTTCATGGGGCTTCCTTCGGATTTATGCAGATCGTGTTGTCCCCGTCAAAACCCTTCGATTTCGGCGGATTCGGAACACTTTTCTTCCGGTGGGGATTTGGGGTTTTCATCTCAAATTGAGGTAGGGAGTGTTATAATTTATTTTCTTGCTACATTACATGCTTGTGATGCTTATACAACTTGATTACATGCTTGAATCACAAAATCTAGAGATTTTATTATTTATTTTTCTTGTGAAGGAATTAATTTTCCCGGTTGTCCATAGCTTTGTTTAATCCTGTGGCATGATAGAATATTACCCCTTGATATGTAGATTGGCATATATTAAATCTAAATTATTTGGACAAGTAATGAAGATTTTATTTAATATTTATCTTGAATAAAATATTAATTCATGTGGCCTTAACCAGCTTGAAATCAATGTGTAATAGCATATTATATTAGGCCCTAGCATGCTCTTCAACATAGATTAAATTGAGAGTAATCGGAGAAGTTTTGAAATCTAATAATAGTTAATTTATTAGATTAATTAATTTGCTCCAAGTGTACTATTCATCCCGTTGGATTTCCGACTTGAAATTCTTGATGTGCATGAAATATAGTTTCACATATATTAAATCTAGAATATTTGATTTGGTTTTGAAGCCTTTCATTTATTATTTTTCTTGTATTAAAGTTTAATACACATGGCCGTAACTTGTATAGAATGTACTTATATCATGCTCTTAAATCAAGTCTTGACATGTTCAATAACATATATTAATTTGAGATCATTTGGACGAGTTTCAAAATCTAGAGATTTTAATTTAATAAATTAATTAAAATCCATTCAATGGTTCCATGAGCTAAATTAAGTTTCTAACCTTGTACTCATGATTTCCTTGGCAAGTTCCCTCGTGTGTATCAAATCAAGAATAATCAGATAAGTCTTCAAACTTATCTTTAATTAATTTCCTCACATGGTTACATCTTGTATGTAATGGACTTGTAACTTGACAATGAATTTGGCCTTGATATGACCCTTGAAATAACTTGTTCATAGAACATTTGGACTTGCTATGTAACCTTGATAATTTAATCCCTTAAGTAGATTAAATTTCCTTTTATGTCTCCCTCGAGTTAATCATGCCTTGAAATCATGTATCTAGACTTCTTGTATCTTGGTTTCATTAATGTGCTTAATGAACATGCTCATTTGTTTTGGAATGGTTTATTCACACATGTGTTGTTTAATATATAATTAAATCATGTATCTTATACTTATGGTATATATTTGCTTCGATGGATTCTATGTGCTATTTATCTTGGTTGTGGTCTATATAAATGCACACATTGATTTCTTGACATTTCACATGCCATCATAGTTGAGAACTTAGGGCATGACTTGTGTGTTCCAAAATCTTGGTTGTGTATGATATGTGGTTAATGCATTTCTTATATTTTGATACAATCTTGACTTACACAACTTGTTGATTTTGGGACTTGGGATATCAATCAAGAATTGACATGGCTAGGACTTGGTTCTAATATGGGGGATTGTCCCTCTAAACTATAGTGCGCACTAGGGGAAAGGTACCTATGGGTTAGTAGCCCTAAAGTGATCTCAAGAGTACGGTTTTAATCTGGGCGATATCCGAGTTTCCACATTGGTTGATTTCACTCTTTAAATTTCAAGTTGCTATTCCTTGAAGATTTAAACTTGTCGTGTATGTGAAATGCTCCAAACTTGTCTCATTGGATAGATTTTATGCTTCATTCGTTATTTAACTCCTTAAATTTCAAGTGTTGTATTCCTTGAAGATTTAAGACTCTTTTCGTGTTGTATGGAAGTTTCTATCCTTGTTTAAATGCATAGATATTATGCCTTGCTCTTGATATAACTCTTTTCGTGTTTCATGGAATGTTCCATCCTTGTTTAGTTGCATAGATCTATGCTTTGTCATTGATTTCTTATATTACTTTTATCGTGTTAATTGGAATATTCTAATCTTGTTAATTGCTTAGTTATTATACCTTGTTCTTGATTTCATGTATGACTCCCAATCATGTTAATTGCATTTGATAATGTGATCCTTGTATTCTAGCATCCTTCTTATCGTGTTCTTGGATTATCCCAACTCTGACTTGTTTCATATATGTATATATATCATGATTCTTGTTGCTTATACTTCATGGTAGCTTAGGATGATCCATGAGTCTCACTTTAACATAGACCTTAGGTGGCATGATTCCTTTTGAATTATATTATGTTAGTCCTAAAAATCTCTAAAGAAATCGAGTCAATGCATGCTCATCCCCTACAAATAAACTTGTTAGTCTTGTTTATTCACCCCAAAGTTACTGGGTGGTTTGCAGGTAAAGAAGCCTTGTTGTGGGATACACAACACTCTTAGACAGGTTAGAAGTTTTGATGCATTTTTGATGACATTGAATATGCATATGGTAGCATATCATGTTTAGTTTTGATTATTTTGACAAAACTTGTACTTATTGTTTAAGCCTTGTAATATGCACTTAAGTGCACCTTTTGACACTCTTTTGATGTGTATGTAATGAGGTTGGAGGCCAATATTATATATTATGTATGTTATGTACTTTTACTTACAAACTTCATTATGGAAATATTGAAAATTTAGGTGATATTATGTCATTTTCGCACCGGTGCGTGCATTGTGTATGTAATTCATCCTTTAGCATTCATTTGCCATATGTGAGGTGTGGCCAAAGGTCAAACACCATTTAGTTTTCATTTTTGCATTTTAGTTCATATATTGCATTTTTGGGCTAAATAGTAAAATCCGAGCCTTTAAGGGTTCATTTTCAAATCAGGTGGTGCAAAGTGTGTTCTGGCACCTCCGCTAGGTCTCATTTATCTTGTATGAAGTGTGGCCAAGGGCCAAATGGTCATTTGAAACCATTTCCTAATTTTGGTTTCTATATTTTCCATTTCAAGTTCATTTTCGCCTTTTTGGCCGTTAGGGGGTCGGATTTTGACTCGGCCATTTCCGGGAGCCGTGGACCATTCCCGCGTGCTCAAAATCACCATTTACGTCTATGTGCATTATCATTTCTGGGAAAAACCCTTTCCTTTGTGATTTGAGCCTCCTATGGAATAATTTTTCAATTTTGTTGCATAATCTGTTCTAGGGGCATTATAGACTTTTCGCATTAGTTTTATTTTCTTCTTTTGACATAATCACTTAGAAAACGTGATTTTAGGGGGGGTTTCTTCTTTGTATTTTTCTAGAAAACATCTTCTTGTTATCGGAAATCCATCGCAAAGTTTAGCTTTCTGTTTTTTTATTTAGCAGCTTTTTAGACCTCCATGACAAATTTCATGGAGGGGTATTTCAGGCATTTTACATTTCATTTTTTTTTTAATTCTTTCTTAAGTCACATAGAAAACCCAATTTTGAGGAGGGTTCCTTCTTTGTGTTTTTCCAGAAAAATTCATCTTCTTGCCCGTTTTTGATCTCAGATGTAGACAGATTTTGTAGCAGCTTTTTTCCCTCCTGTCCAGTTCTGATCTAGGGGCATTTTGGGGATTTCACAATGAGTTTTTTTCGATTCCGTTTGTATGGTCAGGTAGAAAACTCAATTTTAGGGGGGTTTCTTCTTCGTGTTTTTCCAGAAAAACTCGTCTTGGCCTTCATTTCAAGCCTCAGTTCTGGAATCTCATTTTTTTTTTTCTTGCTGTCAACTTGTGCATGCCATTGGGCGCCGGTGGGCTCGTGCATGGGCGCCGTGTGTGCCATGGCCTTCGTCGGGCCGTCGCGACGTCTCAACTTCAAACCCTCGTTTCTCCCTCGTCCGGACTCTAAATCGAGTGAACTTTTTTTTTAACTTGACTAATTTTTCACTGTATTTCCAACGGTATGCTCGGTTGCACCTGGATCCTCCTAGATAATTACCAGTTCACCCTTTTAGCCTTAAGTGTTCGTTTTTATTCGTCAGGCCGTTTCTCCTTCGTCCGAACTCCGAATCATGCAATTCTTGAGTCCATCCTGATTTTTTTTTTTTTTTGTCTTTCCAGCAGTGTGCTCGGTGGCACCCGAATCCACATTTTTTAAAAATGACTATTTTGCCCCTAGGGGCTTATTTGTCATATTTATGATCTTTTGCTTCTGCATCAGTTCTTATTGAGTTCTATGACCTCATGGAAGGTCACTTTGACTTCTTAAAGTCTTGTTTTCTGTTTTCGCTTCCGTATATTGGATCCGTTATCGGGTCAATCTTCGGCTCATCACAGGACACGCTGGCCTAAAAACCAGGGTCGCCACAACAACACACCTCTAAGACACTTTGATAACCTTCCATGAGGTAGTGGAATTCAGTGAGAACTAACTCGAAAGCAAAAAATCAAAAAAAATGACAATTATGCCCCAAGGGGTAAAATAGTCATTTTTATGGAAATGACGTCCCTAGAATGTATATCATTCCTAAAACACATCCGTGACTTCCCATGAAGTCACAGAACTCAAAAGAAAGTAGTAGAAGTGGAAAGTAAGAAAAATTAGACAAAAATAGCCTCAAGGGCAAAATAGTCATTTCTGAAACTATGGATTCGGGTGCCACCGAGCACACCACTGGAAAGATAACAAAAAATTAATTAAGATCGACTCAAGAATCGTATGATTCGGAGTCGGGATGAAGGTGAAACGGCGTGACGAAGAAAAAGGAGCACTTACGGCAAAAAGGTAAACTGATTATTATCCAGGAAGATCCGGGTGCAACCGAGCACACCGTTGGAAAGACAGTGAAAAATTAGTTAAGGTCAAAAAAAATTTCACTCGATTTGGAGTACAGACGAAGGAGAATGAGCGAAAACAAAAGTCGACGTCACGATGTCGAGACGAGCACCCCACGAGCATACCGACAAGCACCATGACATGCTAGGAAATAAAACAATTCAGCTAGAACTAAGAGCCGAAACGAGGTCTGAAACGAATTTTTCTGGAAAAATACGAAGAAGAAACACCCCCTAAAATTGAGGTTTCTACCCTACTACATGAAAAGAAATGGAAAAGACACAATGCAAAATCCCCAAAATGCCCTTAGCTCAGAACTGGGCAAGATGGCAAAAGCTATTACAGTAACTGTCCACATCTGAGATCAAAAACAGGATACCAAACGAATTTTTCTGGAAAAACACGAAGAAGAAACCCCTCCCAAAATCAAATTTATAACTAGAAGCATGAGAGAAAATGAAAAAAAAAGTCACTAAAAATGCCCAAAATTCCCCTCCATGAAATCTGGTCATGAGGGTTAAAAAGCTGCTAAAATGCAAAACAGAAAGCTGAACTTTGCGAGGGATTTCCGGTACCAAGATAACATTTTCTAGAAAAACACAACTAAGAACCCCCCCCCCCCCCCCCCACCCCAAAAATCATGTTTTCTAAGTGACCATGTGAAGACTGGAATGTATTATCTGAAGGAAAATCCCAAAATGTCCTAAAATCAGATTATGCAGTAAAAATGCAAAATGAGTCAATAGGAGGCTCAAATCACCAAGGATGAGGTTTTTCTTGAAAATGATCATGCACGCAAATGTAACTTACCTATTTGGACGTGCTACATTGGTCCATGGCATAAAAATACCGCCGATGCAAAATTCGAACCCCCGACGGCCAAAAAGTCAAAAATGAACAAAAAATGAGAAATTTGAAAACCAAAATTAACAAATAATTTCAAATTACCATTTGGCCCTTGGCCACACTTCAGACATGATTAATGAGATCCTATAAAAGAAAAGTAATGGAATTCTCATACCCAATGCAACCATGATGAAACAATGACTTGTGATTTTTCAATATTTTCATAACATTTCATGAAGTCAAAAGTTACCTATAATACAAAGTACATGTCATTGGCCTCCGGCCATATCTCATACATGTCAAATACATTACAAAAGGTGTACTTATGTACACATTACATATATGAAATCAAAGATATAATTTTTGACATATAAGACTACAAAATGACATTTAATGCTAACATTTTCATGAAATGGAAACTTAAAAGCTATAAGTCATGCAAGGAATGATGAGCATCACGGACCAAACCTTCATACCTAAAACAAATCCCTAGTAACTTCGGGGTGAGTAATATAAAGCTACTCATAGGAAATGAGCACGCATCAACCTAGCATTTTACAAAATTATCACCTTAAGGAGAAACAAGTTTAAGAGGTTCATGCCACCTAACGTTTATGTCAAGATGAGACTCAGGGAGCATCCTAAGCTACCTTAGGTCATTTCTAGAATAAATCACATCAGTCATGCAATTTAAATAACATAGAAGCATGTTATACAAATGAATAAGATATAGATTCTCAAAGTCCTAAACTTGAAATCGAAAACATAAAAACAACTAAAGTGGATCATGCCATCTAACGTCTATGTTCTAAATGAATCTATAGGATCTTTCCTAAGCTACATTTGAACATCAACACACAAATCACAATATCAATGTAATTTAACCAACATTGGAACTTCTAATACAACGTATAAAACATGATTTATCTAAGTTAACATCTTGAAACTCAAAATAGGAAATCAATTAAAGAACAACAAGTTACAATATCATCTAGTTATCAACTTGAAATAAAATGCGAAATCAAACAAAGTGGATACTTGGACATCACGCCGGATCAGGCCAACACTATAGTTACTTTAGGGTTACTAGCCCATGGGTAACCTCCCTATGTGCGCACTAGACTTGTAGAGGGACAATCCCTCGTACTAGAGCCATGTCCTAGCCTTAGTCAAACAACGACATCCCCAAGTTTTCAAAATCAACAAGTTATGCAACAACATATATATCAACAGGAATATACAAGATAATCAACTATCTACCAAGCACAACCAAATTTGGAAACACATACAATACATGTACTAAGTCCACAACTACTATGGCATGACTAATGTCGAATCTTAAGTGTGCGATTCATTACACGCTATAACAATATATTTCAACATTGAAAACATAAACTCATGAATCTAATATAAGTCCAAAATCATGATTTAAACATATAACCAATGTCAAACACATGATTAAATCATTAACGCTATAGAAACAGAAATTAATTAAATAAACTAATTAATTTCTCTAAGTTTCAAATCTCAATCAAATGACCCCTAATTAACACATGTTAAACAACATTGCATGGTCATTACATACATCCATTCAAAATCTTAATTAGGCCAATGGAACAACAAAGTAGAATTTGATTAAATCATGATAATTAAATCCCTAACTTCTAAAGCAACTTTAAATGGTCCCAAATTAATATATGCTAGTATACATGTCTTAGCCAATGGAACCTTTAAATCAATTTTAATTAATTCTCTAGATCTTCATACTCATATAAATGCTCCAAAATTAAAGTATGTTAAAGAGCATACCAAGACTTAATTTAATAGACTATCATAAGTTAATTTCATGTAAGTACGACCATAATAATTAAACTTTCACAAAAGAAAATTATTAAATAAAAGTTGCAATCTTTATTCAAATAATCCCAATTTAATATATGTTAACAAACATACCAAAGCCTAATTTACTAGCATGCCACAATTTAATTCTAAGTTGAATATCATCATGAGAATTAAATCTTAAACATAGAAAATAATTAAATTAATTTCTAGATTATGAACAAAAGCATGTATATAAGTTGTATAAGAATCAATCGCATGCAATAAAACAAAAATAATAACCTATAACACCCCCTACCTAAATTGGAGATGAAAATCTCATAAGCTGCTAAAATGAAACCGCTCCGAATCTGACGAAACTTCGGGGTTTTATCGGGGACAACACAGTGAACATTAAACTCCAAAGAGGACCTACCAAAATTCAAACTTGACCTCGAACCCGAACTCAAAAAAATGGCCAAAAAAGGATTGTAATAAAGGGGAAAGATGCGCGTAGTCAAGACAAACATAAAATATAAGGGCACTACAACTTTTTAACAAAGGGTAGAATTTTTAATTGAGAGAAGAAAGGTGGCAGCCCCCCTTGGGCTACCATGGCAGCTGCTATTCGTGCATGAAGAGAGGAGAAGATGACTTTTTAATTTTATAATCCCCTATTTATAGTAAAACCCTAAAAGTGCCTCGAAAGGGCCTCCCCGGGTCCGGAAAAGTGGAATTTGAGTAGACGCACTTAAACGGAAAAAATTCATGAACAAAAAAGAACCAAAATGAGAAAATATGAATAACGGAAGAAATGACGTCAAAAATCGAGTCCCGACCAGAGAGATGTGCCCTGAACAAGTTCGGCGGCACCCGGGGCCAGAAAACTTGAAACTAGGGGAAAACGACAAGAAGGCAATTCTAAGAGTACACGACTCGAAAAAAAATGAAAATGAATCACGTACAAGGATCCAGGCTCAAAACAAGGCATTTTTGCAATAACTTTCATTAATTGCACAATGTCCCTTCCAAAAAGTGAAAACTGCACTAATGACTCAGAATGAAAATATCTTCCAAAAAATATTTTCTTAAAAACCCCTGAAATAAAATATCTTCAAAAGATATTTACAAAAAACACCCAAAGAAAAGAAAAAGATTCTAAAAAACTATGTATCTATGCCCCTATGGACACCGGGAGCAACTAAAGAGCTTTTTACAAAAGTGAAGATATGTATTTCATGGAAACCAATTAGAATGAAGACACATGAAGTCAAAAACCAACTCCAAGCATGAAAAATGAGGTTGTGCCAAAAAGTGACAAACGGGAAAAGACAAATTACGGAAAAGGACGAAAAGTGAATAGTGCCAAAAAAAAAGAAGAATATGGAAATGACTCGGTCCTTAAAGGAAGTTGTCAATCCAAGGGAAAGAGTCTCAGAAACCATATCCGAGCACTCGAGATGACACTAAGTGATGAGAAACCAAACACAAAATAGAAAAGACAATTAGAAAAATTATCCGTAAAATTTGAGGAAAAAGGAAAGGAAGGAAAATGACCGGGTCATTACAGCTACACTGGTATACTCTTTCCTCTTTCTTTTGTTCACATTGCACATTAAGGATATTGTGCAGTTTAAGTTTGGGGGTAATGTGTGTTCTTTGCAGTCAATTCAAGATTTTAAGCATGACTTGTGTATTTGAGAGATTTACTATGATTGGTCCATGTTAGCTATGATTTTGATCTTTTG
The DNA here is from genome assembly GCF_030987335.1 of Cornus florida. Classification (NCBI taxonomy): domain Eukaryota; kingdom Viridiplantae; phylum Streptophyta; class Magnoliopsida; order Cornales; family Cornaceae; genus Cornus; species Cornus florida. The sequence goes on from NW_026775579.1 coordinate 24,954,375, forward strand.
AGGCCTATATTGTTACGACCCTAGATTTTTAAACCCAGTGCGTCCTGTGCTGACCCATTGATGGGTCCAAATGCGGAAACGAAGTATCGGAAATATGACAAAAATAGTCCCAAGGTCAAAATGGTCATTTCTTTAAAAAAAAGATTCAGGTATTACCGAGTACACCACTGGAAAGACAATGAAAAACTAATCGAGATAGACTTAAGAATCGCATGATTCGGAGTTCGGACAAAGGAGAAATGACAAAACAAAGAAAAACAAGCAATAAAACTAAAAGGGTAAACTGGTAATTATCTAAAAATATCTAGGTGTAACTGAGCACACTGTTGGATAGAAAATGAAGAATTAATCAATTTTTTTAAAAAAAAATCACTTGATTTGGAGTCCGGATGAGGGAGAAAGGTCAAAAACAAAATCGACGTCGCGGCGGCCCAATGAAGGCCGTGACAGCTACAGTGCCGTCAACCCATTATTGTTGCAACTGAGAGTAAAATCGGGTATCTAAACGGACTTTTTTGGAAAAACTCAAAGAAGAAACCCAACCTAAAAGAAAGTTTTCTACCCACTATGCAGACAGAAACCAAAAAAATGCACTGTAAAATGCCCAAAATACCCTCAAGAAAATCAGGTCTAAAAGTTGAAAATCGTTTCAAACTACTGCCCAAAGAAAGGAAATGGGGCTTCGGAAGGTTTTAAATTACCTAAATTGAAAATGAAATCTTAAAATACACCCACAAGACCCCCGGAAGTTTCGGATCGGTCATCACACTTTTCAAAAAAAAGTCGATGAATAGTACAAAGTACATTTGCACTAAAATCGGCAAAAACCTGGCAGCAATGACTTTTCGGAAAAAAAATAGATTTTTGAGGGCAAAGATGGCATTTTATGGAAAAACACAAAGAAGAAACCCCCCTTAAAATTGAGTTTTCTACTTGACTTTCAAGGAAAAATGAAAAAAATGCATTGTGAAATACCCGAAATGCCCTTAGAACAGAATAGGGTAAAACTCCCTAAAAATGCTACTTAGAGTTTTTATTTCATCAAGGATGGTGTTGTTTACCAAAGTCAGCATGCAAGCATATGTAATGTGATAAAATAGATGTGTTGCAATGGCCTATGGCCTCATGGCATGTCATATGCAAAATAGAACCCTTCAATGCATTAATCTCATAATTTCCATAGACAAACAATGAAGTTAGGCTAGCATACTTGTCATATAATTGTTCTTCACCCTTGGCCTCATTACAAACATATTCATAGAGTATCAAAAGGTACACTTAAGTGCACATTACATGACTTGAACAATAAATACAAGTTTTTGACATAATAAGCAAAATGGAACAAGATATGCTAACATGTGCATATTCTAACATAGTAAAAAACACTCCAAGTAGTCTAGCAAGTCTAAGATTGTTGTGCATCCCACATTATGGCTTCTTTACCTGAAAAACACCCAGTAACTTAGGGGTGAGTAAACAAGTTTACTCATAGGGAATGCATGGGTTTATCTTTGTACCAAGTTTGCAATTCAATACAATTTAAATCATGATATCAAAGTGACATTAGAACTTTCAACATAGCACAATGAGATGTAAATTCACAAAGTTTTGGAATTTAAATGCGAAATCAAGCCAAAGTGGATACTTAGATATTGCCCGGATTAAAACCATACTCTTGAGATCACTTTAGGGCTATTAACCCATGGGTACCTTCCTCTAGTGCGCACTATAGTTGTAGAGGGAAAATCCCCCATACTGAAACCAAGTCCTAGCCTAGTCATGTTCTTGATAATATCCCAAGTTTTCAAAATCAACAAGTAGTGCAACAAGTCATGATATGTGATAAAACACAATGAGTTCCATAGATTATATGACTAAATCGTTAGTTTAACATGGTAGAAATTAAGTAGACCAACTAGGTAATTTCTCTAGATTTTAAGAATTGTCCAAATGATTCCAATTTAATATATAACATGGAGTAATTCATGGCCATGCTTTATATCAAGTCACAAATGAATTACAAGCATGGTATAATTAATTTAAATTTAAATCAACATAAATCAATTAATCATCTAGATTTAAAAGCTCATTTAAATCATGCCAAATTAATACACAACAAGGATTAAGTCATGGTCAAGCCATTTATCAAGTTTAAAGTGAATTTCATACAAGTTACAATTAGTCATTTATTTCTTATTTCAATACAAGACATGCATATAACTTGGATATCACTATAAGAATAATTAAATTACTTGGAAGATAAATAATAACACCCCCTACCTCATAAGAGGATTGTTCTTCTTGAATCCAAGGCAACCAAGCTTAAATATGGAAAACCAAACAAGGGTTTTGTAGAGGAGAGTGAAAGGAATCTAAAGTGTTCCAAGCTTAAAGGTCTAGGGTGAGTGGAAGGTAGCCAAAAATGAAGGTCAAAGCTTTAGGCTTCAAGCTTCTTCCATGGAGGCTAGGGTTTTCTTTACATGAGAGGGAGATGATGAAGCTAAGTGTGAGAGAATGTGAGTGGAGGAAATAGAAATCCTTCACTCACTATGTGGTCTTACACCATGGTCAACACACACTAGTTTGGTCAATTGCACAAAAACCCTTCTTTAAAACCATAATCCCAAAGTGGCCCAAAAGCAATTTGCAAGACTAAATGTGAGACCAACACTTGTCATCATCCTAAGGTTCCCTTCTAGGTTTAATCTTAGGCCTACACTTGTCAACCATCAAAGCTAACAAGTGATCCAATCCTAGGCCAACAAGTGAATGAATCTCCACCCTCCATGTGTCAATAGATTATGGTTCCAAGTCTCTCCACCCAAATGCCTACAAGTGGCACCATAGGAAAGTGACAGTTGTTACATTTTTTGGAAAATTGCAAAAAGGTCCTTTTTGAAAATATCTTCCAAATTAAATTACAAAATGGTCCCTAAGACAAAAAATAATTACTTTTCATAATTACACTAAAACCCCTCAAGTTATGAATAATTACCAAAAGTCATGCACCTATGCCCTTTACAAGAAAATTAAACAATTAATATGTTTTCTACAAAAGTAAAAATGTAGATATCTTAGAAATTAAATACCATGGATGCACGCAAAGCCGGAATCAAATCCAAGCACAAAAGGTGAGGTTATGCAAAGAAAAATGGAAACCGAGAAAAGACAAAAGTGAATAGTAATAAAAAATGAAAAATGTGAAAATGACTCGATCCTTAAAGGAAGTTGTCAATCCCACGAAAAAAGTCTCAGAAACCATTTCCGAGCACTCGAGACGACACTAAGTGACAAGAAATTAAACCTAGAAAAGAAATTTCAACGAAAAAATATTCATCCGTAAAATTTGAAGAAAAAGGAAAGGAATGAGAATGACCAGGTCATTACATATATTGCTTAGAATTTAAAAATTGCTTGACTTGAGAGTCCAATACTCCTTCTATGCCTTGTGGATGCCATTTAAGAGTAATTTTTTTGAAAGATTAATATCTTGCTTGCACTTGTGGTCCACATCATCTTCATTTTGTGATTGTTTTGAAATTCACTCTAGGATTCTACACTAGCACAGGCGCATACTAACATTTATTTGTGGGGTACATGCTTTGTTAATTATTATTTTATTTTTTTCCTAAATGGAGGAAATTTTATAAAAAGAAAAAAAAAATTATATTACAATGGATCCATGGGGCATACCCCACACCAAACAAGAAAAAAATAGTTGCCTAAATAGGCAAAGTCACAACAACTATAACCTAATGAAAGACTAAGACAACATCTTGGAGACAAACTCCCAAGATATCCATAGTTTCCCACAAAACACACTTAGCTAAATCATTTGGAGAAGTATAAAAATCATTATGCAATCTGGCATTCCCTTCCTTCCATAGGTAATATAGAGTTACAGTGAAAATCATCCTATAAAACTTTGTCCTTGTAGAATTCACTTTGAATTTCAGAGCACAGTCCAAAGCCAACGCTTGAATTGAATCAAAAGGTTGAAAAATCCAATGACAAATATCAGCCAAGCTTATCCATACTTTCCAAGAAAAATCACAGCAACAAAAGAGGTGATCACCACTCTCAATACTTTTACAACACAGCACACATTTAGAAGCCAAAGAAAAGCCTTTCTGCTGCAAGTATGTATTGGTAATGACTGCATTTTGCAAAACCAAAACCGCATAGGCGGACCACATGGGCCTTCCAACATTCCAACAAAGATTAAACTAGAAAACCTCTTAACTTTTAATCCATAAAAGCATTCCAAGCCGATTTGTTAATTATTGATTTGGTTATATCCCAATTGAGCTAGTATTGCATTGAAAGCTTTCATTCTTAATAAAGGTGGATAACAAACCCTTTTCACTAAGTAACTGGGATTCTAGCCTCATCAAGCACTGAATTTCTCGTGCCGAAAGGTGGAGGCCCAAACTTTAGGTTTCTAAAAAAAAAAAATGAAGTTGCAAAAGCAAATAAAAAGTGAGGACTTCTCCCAAAAGGTGAAAAGTGAGAAATGATTAGATGGAGGTTGTTTTGATTTGTAGCCTAGTTAATTTGAACTTGTAAGTCCTTAGGGGTTTTTTAACACCTAATGCCCTAAAGCCGTCTGGTTTGGGAGTCATTGACCTAACGCTCAATCTCATGGATCGCTAGAAAGCTTAATAGATCAACACATTGCACCATGCTTCCATCTTTGATCTTAGGGCTACTAAAAAAAAAATTAAGTGAAAATAATAAGTGCACCTAGTTGAATAAAGCTTTAATAAAAGGTCTATTCTTTGTCTTGATGATCGGTACTAGATTTGTGTGCTAGCATGAGATCGAATGTGATTATTTCTTTAGTTAGCTTAGATAGCAACATATTTAATGTCAGTTCACTTAAAAAGGATTCTAGAGTTGTTTTGATTTGCATGATCATTATCTTGATGTGTGTAGGACCATACTTGCTTGCCTGATGTTGAAATTTTGGGAGATTTCTTGGAAATGGTTGAAAAATTACATACTTGAGGTAGTTCTCTCCCAATGCTTGTTTGGAATATTGGTGCCTCTTTAGTGAGAAAGAGCTTAATGTTTGTGGGTAACATTTCTGGAAACCCTCACGAGATGTCACTCCTCCACTAGGGGTAACCTAGGAGTTTAAAAGGCTTGTTGCATGTGCTAAATGCAATCATATTCCCTACGAAAGTGGCACTATCTTTTTATTGCTTTCTAGTTCATTCTTTTATAGTTGTTGGTTTCTTGTTTTTCTTTGTAGTTCATTGTTAAGGACTAGCAATATTTAAGTTTGGGGGTGTGATAAGCGCTGAAAAGTACGCATTTAAACCACTTAATCTTGAATGTTTTAGGACCTTATTCTAACTTATTTTCCCATTTTAGTTTAATTTCATGTTATTCTCCTTTTTAGGCACTTACCCCTAAAATAAGTCAAATCAGCTGAATTAGAGCATTGAAAGAAGCAATCTAAAGTCTAGTGGAAGAAAGGAGCAAAATGGCAGCAAAGTGATGAAAAATTCCTCTTCGATCGATTGGACCAAGCTATGATCGATCACATTATGATCGTTCCAACCCTGCCATAATGTATCGAACCATTTTTCCTTATCCACAGAAAAATTTCTATTCGATCGATCCAACCTTTTATTCGATCGATCGAACCTTTTGATCTTACCCTCACCAACCACTTTTCTTATTTTCCCAAAAATATCTCAATCTTTGTCCTTATCTAAATAATTGCGCCGCCATACTTCGATCTATCAAAGCAACAGTGTGATCTATCGAACTGCCTCAAAATGCGTGCAAAATAGATTTAAAGTCAAATTATAGGTGTGCTCATGGTGCAATCAGTTAGAGGTCCTAGTGCACGAGGTCTGACCATTGGGTGTGACATTTGAGCTTGGCCATTTTTTGTAAGAGGTTGGTTAGTTAGAAAGAGAATTGGCTAGAGATTAGAAAGAGAAATATACATTTTGGGAAAGTTTTTCCACTCTTCTAGGGTTTCTACTAAGAACACTAAGGGAGGGGGATGAATTTAACCATGAAGAGAGCCCTTAAGGGTTAGATGACAACATCAATGAGTGGCTAAACTATCTCTTGGGTCTAAAGATAGCCCTAAGCATGCCTTTTAGACTTTGATATTTTGTAATTAATGGGGATTTGTGTTGTAATTTTTGTTTTGACCTCATATTTATATAAATTTTGTTTCTTCATGATTTATGTAGTTTAATGCTTCCAATTGATCATTTAATTTTATCCACATGTCTATGTATGCTAGAATGAATGTTCATGTGCTTTTCTCTAGATTTCATGACATTAATGCATGTCTATGTGTGTTGATATTATAAATCTAGTGATGGTCAAGGCATGGTACTTAATTGATTACTCTTGTGGTTTATTTGATGGTTCATAGTTATTTCTTGATGGATCGTGCCACCTTCTTAGTTTAATTAGTTTAATTTTCATGTCATTAGCATAATTATAGTGTAATTGCTTTAATTTCCTAGATAGGTGAACAATCCATTCTTGTTGTTTTATGTTCCATGCTTATCAGTACAAGTGGTATATTTTTCTAAATTCTTGAGTGTGCATTAATTGTGGGCTTTTGGAAGGATTAATAGCTTAATTTGATATGTTATGCTATTCACTAGATTGGTTAGACAATGTAAGCTTACTTGGCCATCCAAGTTTAATATTTTAATTAATGACACACACTTCTTTTACAACATGTAATTCCCCTAATCTATCAAATATTAAATGTCTAGGAATGCAAGGCTTAGTGGTAAAATCTATGTCCCAAGAATCCGCTCTCATTCTGTACTCCTCATTTGTTTAGTTGTTTTACATTGCATTATTTTAGCTTAAATTGTTGTATAATTCAACCAACAAACCCCTCTTTTGATCATTCGACCTACTAATCCAACATTGATTCCAAAATACCTTGTTTTTCCCTTAGGATGATCCCTACTCACTCTTGTTATGTTAGTAGTAATTAGTAGTGGTAGTGGCATTTTACAAATTCAAACCTGGCCACATTTCATCACAAACTGTACTTTGGTGCGTCGTTGAGCAACGACAGGAAGGGTAACACCATGTACTACTTGCACTCATAAGCATAGACCATCAAACAACAAGAATGGATTGTCTCCCTAACTAGGAAATTAAAGCAACTAAGCTACAATTACACTAATGACAATGAAATTAAACTAATTAAACTAGTGAGGTAGCATAACCCAGTAAGAAATAAGTATAGTCTATCAAATAAATGACAGCAAGGGCAACACCATGTACTACTTGCACTCATAAGCATAGACCATCAAACAACAAGAATGGATTGTCTCCTTATCTAGAAAATTAAAACAACTAAGCTACAATTACACTAATGACAAGGAAATTAAACTAATTAAACTAATGAGGTAGCACAACCCATCAAGAAATAAGTATAGTCTATCAAATAAAATACAAGAGTAATCAATTAAGCACCATGCATTGACCAACACTGGACTCATCATTTTAATACACATAGACATGCACCAAATGTAAAGAATCAAGTGTGAACACATAACCATCCATTCCATCACACATAGACATATGAATAGAAATGAAAGATTAATTGGAAATATTAAACCATACAAATTATGTAAAAATAAGATTTATATAAACATGAGGTCAATACAATATTTATAACATAAATCCGCACTAATTACAAAGCATTAAGGTTTAGGAAGCAAGCCTAGGGCCATCTGTAGCCCCAAGAGAATGATCTAGCCACTCATGGTTGGTGTCATCCAACCCTCAAGGGCTCTCTTCATGGATGGATTCATCTTTCTCCTCTTGGTGTTCTTGGTAGAAACCCTAGAAATTAGAAGAATCCTCCTCAAAATGTGTATATTCTTTCTCTATAATCTCTAGCCAATATCTAACTAGCCAACCCCTTTACTAAAAATAGCCAATTTCTTTATATAGGTAGCTCAAATGTCACACCCAATGGCCAGACCTCGTGCACTAGGACTTCCAAATGATTACACCACAAGCACACCTTTAATTGGGCTTAAAATATGTTTTGCACGCATTTTGAGGCAGTTCGATTGATCACACTGTTGCTTCAATCGATCAAAGTATGGCAGCGCAATTATTTGGATAAGGATAAAGGCTGAGATCTTTATGGTGAAAAGGACAAAAGTGGATATGAGGATAAGATCAAAAGGTTTGATTGATCAAAGAAAATGTTGGATCAATCGAATAGGAAATTTTCCTGAGGATAAGGACAAGGGCTCGATCCATCAAAGCAAGGTTGGAACGATCACAGTGCGATTGATCATAGCATGGTTCGATCGATCGAACAGGGAATTTTCACCATTTTGCTTCCACTTTGCTCCTTCTTTGCACTAGACTTTGGATTGCTTCTTTTAGTGCCCTAATTCAGCTGATTTGACTTATTTTGGGGATAAACACCTAAAAGGGAGAAAAACATGAAATTAGACTAAAGCTGGGAAATAAGATAGAATAAGGTCCTAGAATACTCAAGATTAAGGGTTTAAATGCATACTTTTTAGCGCTTATCAGAAAAACATGAAGATGACATTTGGTGCCTCTTTGAGAATATAAGTGAAAATTCAATGCATAAATCTCAATCCTCTCGGGTAAGTGGGAATTCTAATGTGGTAGGGAAGAAGAACTAAAACTTATGTCAATTAGAGAGTTCAATGGAGATTGTTGTCGAGGTTAAAACTCTTACCCAAAGGCTTGACCAATTCTTGTTGAGTCAAAAACTGGCAATTCAATCATTTTACTCTTCCTATCCTCAAAATGATATTGGTATGACTTGTTCTAGTTATAATGACAATACTTCCAATTGTCCTCAAGGATTAGCTTTTTCAAGAGAATAACAATGCATGTAAATATGATTGAATTGACATGTATGTAATGAGGCTATGGGCCAAGGACTATATTAAACAGGAAAAATCTTGAAAAGGCTTGTCCTTGAGGAGAATATTTGACATAGGATGAATATTGTGTATTTTACTTGACTTGTTTGTGTATGGTAGGTGACTAATATATTGTGTATATGTATTATACCTTGATGCACAACTTGTTGATTTTAGGAAAGCTTATAAGGACATTGTAATTTGTTACAGCTAGGGCATCGCTTTAGTACTGGGGATAAGAGCTCCCCTATAACATATAGTGCTCACTGGGTGGTTCCCTGAGGGCTAGTAACCTTAAAACACCAATATACGGTTTGATTTCAGGATTAATGCGCACTAGGTAGTACCTTACGGGCTAGTAACCCGAGATCAGCTTGTTTGGTCATTGAGACCGTATGTTCTTGTCTTTCCGCCACTACTTGATTTCGCATTCAATACCAAGTTGTTTAATATGGATTATTTATAGCTTGTGATGTGGTGTTTGACATTTCTATTAGGTGTAGAATATATGTACTTAGTATACTTGCATGCCTTGCTTTTCAATACAAGTTAATAGTACTAAATTGTCATAACTTGTTGTTTCCGTATTTTAGATTTCAAGTTGTTAACTTTGATGATCTATGCCTTGATGCGTTGTATTAGAAGTTCTAATGTTATTCAAAATTGTATTGAAATTGTAATTTGTGTTTTAATTGTTTAATGTAGCCTAGGATGATTCATTAGACTCATTTGGAACATAGACGTTAGGTGGCATAAACTGTTTTAGTTGTTTTCGCATTTTAGGTTGCAAGTTGACAACTTTGAATACCTATATCTTGTTGCGTTACACCATATGCCCCTATGTTGTTACTTGCATGAATAGTGTAGTTTATGCTAGGAATGTTTTAAAGTAGCTTAGGATGATCCCTGAGTCTCACTTTTGACATAGACGTTAGGTGGCATAAACCTTATGAATGGTTTCATATTAATGAAATAAACTGGTAAAAAGTTAGGTCTATGCTTGCTCATTTCCTATGGGTAATACAGGTTACTCACCCCTCTCTGAATGTGACATGTTTCTGGCAAGAAGACGTGATTTCAGGATGCACAATATCCCTTGGATGTTTTTGTAGACTTGAAGTATTTAATTCGTGCAAATATTAGCATGAAATGTTATTTTTTATTCAAAATGTCAAAACTTGTATATTTGATTCTAAATATATAATGAGTACTTAAGTGCACCATTTGGGTAGTATTTGACATGTATGTAATGAGGCCATGGGTCAAGGACTTTCATTTTGTATTCTAAGTACTTTTATTTCTAAGTGAATTATTGAAAAATAGAAAAATGGCATATATTAACTTCATTACATTTGCATGGGTGGTGGGAAGTGGGCTTTAACACTTCCATAGGGTCTCTTCATTTATGTATGAAGTTTGGACAAGGGCTAAACGGTCCTTTGAAACCATTTTAAAATTTTTAATTTCAAGTTTTTCTTTTAAAAGCCATTTTTGGCAAAATTTAAGGTTTAATAGGCGATATTTTGTATTTAGAGACCATTGAGGCCGTAAGCCATTGGAACGCATGTAACTATGTATATTACGTCTGTGTTAATGCTCACATTGCACAAAATATCACATTTGTATGAAATGGATGCTTGTAGGTCTCAAGTTTTCTATTTTAAGGCATTTTCTTTGTTTTTTGAGATTCGGATAGGTTTTATTTTGCATCGGGCATTTTTGGGAGCCATGGACCATTCCCGCGTGCTTAAAATCACTAAATACATTTGTATTCATGATAATTTTAGCACACAACACAATTTAGGGTCAAATGAACACTTGGTGCAAAGTTGTTTATTGTTTTTCATCGTTTTTGACCTAATCTGATCTGGTGGCATTTTGGAAATTTTTTTAAAAAAATAAATTCCGGCCTTGACATGGTCATATAGAAAACATGATTTTAGGGGGGGTTTCTTCACAACATTTTTCCAAAAAATTCCGTCTCGGTCTCGAAAACCCTGCGTCAAATCTGATTTTCTGGTGCGCACATGCATTTTTAGAAAAGTCTGTTTTAAGGGTATTTTGGGGATTTCACATCAAGAATAAAGTTTTCTTTCAACATGCTTCACTTGGAAAAATTATTTTAATGGGGTATCTTTTTCGTGTTTTTCCAAAAAACGTTGCTTAGTGCCTCAAAACGGCACACTATTTTCAGCATTTTGCCTAGGTTACTATTCACTGCAATCAAAACACTATTCACGGCCATTTTGCCCTTAGACTCCGAATCTAGTGATTTTCAAATGGTGTGCTCGGTAGCACCCAAATTTTGCTAGAAATTACCATTTTGCCCTTGGGGCTAAACTAGTCCGATTTTCTTTTTATTTTGATTCCGCTTGCTTTCTTTTGAGTTCTGTGATTTCATGAGAAGTCACGCTTGTGTCTTGGAGATGATGTACATTTCTAAAGATGTTGCTTCCATGTGAAAAGACCATTTTGCCCTTGGGGGCTTATTTGGTCTTTTTCTGATCTTTTTCTTCCCCGTTAGTTCTCGTTGAGTTCCGTGGCCTCATAGAAGGTTATCTTGCCATCCTAGGGATGTTGTATATCCCTAGAGACCTTGTTTATGTTTTCGCTTCTGCATTTCGGATCCATTATCGGGTTAAGATACGGTTCATCATGGGATGCACTGACTTGAAAAACTAGGGCCGTCACAATGATTTTGATCTTTAGAGGCTTATGCTCCATTGAATTGAAAATTTTCTTGACTTGAGAGTTGAAAACTCCTTGTATGCCTTTAGATGCCATTTAAGAATAAATTTTTCAAAAGATTGATTTCATGCTTACTTTTGTAGTCCACATCATCTTGTTTGTGAGATTGCTTTGAGATTCTACTCTAGAGTTCTACATTTGCATAGGCACACACTAACATTCATTTGTAGGGTTTATGCTTAGTTTATCATTGCTTTGGTTATATCCCAATTGAGCTAGTAGGATTTGAAAGCTTTCATTCTTGACAAGATGACCTTGCATACCAATAAAAAACCCTTTTACAGAGTAGTTGGGATTCTAGCCTCATTAAGAATTGAATTCTCATGCTGAAAAGTGAAGGGCCCACACAATAGTTTTTTTTAAAAAAAGTGAGCGCTTCTCACCAAAGGTGGGGAGTAAGAAAATGATTAGATAAGTTGTTTAGATTTGTAGCCTAGTTGATTTGAGCTTTTAAGTCCCTTGGGGTGTCTTTACACCTAATGCTCTAAAGCCGTCCGGTTTGGGAGTCATTGACCTAACTCTCATTACATAGATCTTCTAGAAAGCTTAAGAGATCACTAAATTGCACCATACTCTTATATTTGATCCTATAAAAAAAATAAAAAATAAAAAACTAAAAAGAGAAAAAATAAAAAAAATAAAAAATAAAAAGAGAAAGCATGTTGGAAATAAATTAAATAAAGAGGTTCATTCTTTGTCTTAATGATTGATTCTAGATTTGTGTGCTAGCTTGAGATCGGTTTTACCCATTTTATTGATTTGTTAAGATAACAACATATTTGATATCGGTTCACTCAAAAGGATGTTAGGGTTGTTTTGATTGATTCTAGATTTGTGTTCTAGCTTGAGATCGGTTGTGCCCATTTTTTTGATTTGCATGATCATCTTTCTTGATGTGTGGAGGACCATATTTGCTTACTTCTTGTTGAAATTTTGGAGATTGCTTAAAGATGGTTGAAAAATGGCATACTTGAGGTAGTTTTCTTTCAATGCTTGTTTGGAATGTTGGTGCTTCTTAAGTGAGAAAGAGCTAAATGTTTATGGGCATCATTTCTAGAAACCCTTACGAGACTTCAATTGTCCACTAGGCTTGTTGCATATGCTAAATGTAACAGTGATCCTTACGAAAACGGTGTTATCCTTTTATTGCTTTTTAGTTTGTAGTTTGTATAGTTGTTCTTTTCCTTTTTACTTCGTGGTTAATTGCTAGGGACTAGCAATATCTAAGTTTGGGGGTGAGATAAGTGCTCAAACGTTGCACATTTTAGCACCTAAGCTAGGGTATTTTAGTCCTTTCATCTATCTTACTTTCTTGTTTTAGTTATAATTCATGTTTTTGTTTATTTCAGGTTAATAAGGATCAAACGGGCTAAAAATAGCCCATTAAAGCCTTTTTGGGGTCAAATAAAACAATCCATAAAAAGTTCAGAAAATTGTATCGGAGCATCCATGATTGATCGCAGATCTTTACGATTGATTGCAAGACACGTCATCGTTCGCAGCCACGTCAGCATTGGATAAGGCTGCCACATCATCATTTGTTCAAAGGCATGATCGATCGAAGTCAATTACGATCGTTCGCAGTGCCACGTCAGCGCCAGCTCAGTGGATATTATTGCAAGTTATTAAGATCAGACTGCCACATCAAATACGATCGATCGCAAAAATCCACGATTGATCATAAGAAACTGTCAGTGAGTTGTTTTATTCCCAATTTCAATTAAACTTCACCTACCAAATGGCTGCGAGATTGAACCAATTAGGAGGCCAATTTGTGACTTGTTTAATATTCTAGGAGCTTGTATATAAGGCAAAATGAACCATTTGTTTGGGGTTCCAAAAATTGTTAGCAAATTTTACATAGAGATCATCTTTAGACATAAAAATTCTCTCTCTAGAATTAGGGTTCTTAGGAAGAAAAGAGGTAAAAAATCAAGATGTTGAGGATTTCTACCAAGAAGACCAAGAGGAAGAAGATGGAGCCATGTTTGGGGATTGCCCTTGAGGGTTCCAAAATCACATCCACCTCCTCTGTGAATGGCTAAACACTATCTTAGGGCTTGGAATAGCCCTAGGCTTGTTCTCTAAACATTAGATTTTTGTCTTTTTGGAGGAATTTATTGTTGTAATGAATGTTATAGCCTTGTGAATATATGGATCTTGGTTTTTCCAATGATTTTATCTATGGTTCATTTCTTTCAAATAATTCTCTAGATTAGTTATATGTTGATGTGTGCTCAATGTTACCACTCGCAATAACACGAATCTTTGTAGGATAGGACTATATAGAGGGTATTGATCCTACAGGGAGATGAGTGTTCTTTGTTTTGTTTCTAACTAATCTTATTCTTTTTAGTCTACAGGTAACTGATTGAATTTGATTGATTGGTTATCATGAGCATAAAATGAAATTAAACTAAAATTAAATTAAAGAGATTAAAGAGAAAGGTCTTATGACTTTAACTTCACCACGGACTTTGTACTATTGTTAATCATTCAACTCTGGGGTTTTAACAATTTATATTTTAAATGAATTGAACTCAATAACATTCGTTTAATTCAGTTTTAAAGAAAGATGTTTTATAAATTTCAATTAACTATAACCTATCTGCGGTTAGCATGGACTATCCACCTACCTACTGTAACTAATTTTGCAGTATAATCCATCTTTCCCAAGCATAGACTATGACAACATTCATTTATAAAAAGCATTGAAATACCATTGTATGATCTCCATTCTTATGTCCGATAGGCCTCCACCAGATATTGTCCAATACGAATGGGTTGAGAATAGTTAATGAATACCTAAATCTAAGACAAGTTAATAAATACTCAAAAATTATTTAAAACATTAAAATCCAATTGAGTTGACCCAATTGCTCAGAATCATGCAATAAAAAATATAATATATTAAAAACACCCAAAGTTGAAACAATCATACTATAGTACTTAGATCGGGTTACATTAGTGCCCTAAGAAAGGAATTACCTACTCATGAAGACGCAAAATATTATCTGTGTTGTTGTCATCTTTATCGTCACAGACGAAACTTCTCTTCTCAGGATCTTCACCTTCTAAGTTTATGGAAACCCTAAAAGCCACCACCATAATATGAGAACTCTAAACAATACGATAGAAAAAATGACATATTCTTCTAAGGCCTTGTGCTTTCTTTTATAGAAGAATTAAGGTTCTGGTGGGCTTTTAGGTCTTCTGATCCATCTGGAATGAATTAAGACTTTAAAAAGGATAATTCCCATAGCTTATAAATCCCATCTGTCATGGAGAGCTCAAGCTTTAGAAGCAGAGCTCGAGCTTTGGAAGCAAAGCTCGAGCTTTCTTGAATACAACTCGAGCTTTAGAGAATGGTGCTCGATCTTCACTTTTGTACTTAGTCAAATTTCTTCAACTATTTTCCAAAGCATCTTTTCCATCAACACTTAGAAAATTTTTGGGTTTTCTTCCTTTTAACATTGCTCGATCCTTTCTTTATAGGGCTCGAGCTTTAGGTACAAAGCTCGAGCTTTTGGCTCAGGGCTCGAGCTCTGGGTGAAAGTGCTCAATCCCTTGATGTCTGGCATGAGGCCTTGGGAGCTTGGCTTTCTCTGAAATCAACTTTTCAAATTTCGATGCCTTAGGCTCGAGCTTTTAGGCAAAGGCTCGAGCACCCTTGGGTAAGGCTCGAGCACCTCAGGGCTCGAGCTCTAGAGGTTAAAGCTCGAGCTTTAATGCCTTGGTTGATTTTCTTATTTTCTTGCAAAGCTCGAGCCTTAAAAATGAGGCTCGAGCCTTGGCACTTAAATTCCTCCAAACTTCACCATTTTAGCTCTCGGCTTGCTTTAAATGACCGACAACGATTCTGTAAGCTTTAATATAAATCTTTTCATCATAAAGTCTTGGTTTTAACTGTTTCTTTGGGAAAGTACCTATAAACACACAATAAACATAAATCAGTCTAAATATGGATAGAAGTATTACTTTAGGTTTTAACATACGTATATTTAGGGGCTCGAATATGCAATATTTAACGCTTATCACACCCCCAAACTTACCTATTGCTAGTCCTTTAGCAATACGAAACTAAAAAGCCATTTTCGTGGGAATCACGATTGCATTTAGCTTATGCAACAAGCCTTTAAACCCTTAGGTGACCCGTGATCAACTAAGGGCACTACCGTCCTTTCCTATGGTAATACATAATATATGTGTCATCTTAGGGTTTCTATAAATAATAATAATAATAATAATAATAAGGGTGTGGCATTCGCAACTTGTGTTGAAACAAGTGATTGCAGAGGCTTGGTTAACAAGGGTTAATGGTGATCCTACTGTTAAGGTTGTCCAAAAGCTAAGGGCAGTTAAAAAAGCTGTCAGAGTTTGGAATACAACCAAATTTGGTTTTGTATATGAGCATCTTATCTCAACTAGGACTAATCTAGAGGAATGTCAAGTTGCATTATCTAATAATCCAATGTGTGAAGAGAGAATCTATAGTGAAGAAGAGGCTAGGAGGAATTATGAACATGCTTTGTCTAATGAAGAGATCTTGGTTTCTCAAAAGGCTCGAATCAAATGGAAAAAGGACCTTGATAGAAGCTCAAAATTTTTTTATCAAAAAATCAAGGCTCACAGAGGTAACAATAATATTACAGCTCTTACACAAGCTGATGGAACATTAGTGCAGGATGATAATGGTATTAAAGATATGTTATTACAACATTACACTTCTCTGTTCTCCGCTAGAGAGCATATTAATTCTCCTGATACTGCCTTCATTAGAAGAACTCTTCTTGGGGAAGTTGCTGACAGCTTGGAAGCCAATATTTCTAGGGATGAAATTAAAGTGTCAATTCACAGTATGGGATTGGATACAGCCCCGGGGCCTGATGGTTTTACTATGAGGTTTTTCAGGGAGTACTGGGGCATTGTTGGTGAAGATATTAATTCTGCTGTGTTACATTTTTTTCAATGCTCAGTCATGGATAAAGGGCTTAACAGCACCTTTATTACTCTTATTCCTAAGATAAAGGTAGCAAACAAGATTGGGTACTTTAGGCCTACTGCTCTTTGCAATGTCATCTATAAGATCATTACCAAATTGTTGGCTAATAGATTGAGTGTTGTTCTTAATCAAATTGTGGGTAAGGAACAAAATGCTTTTGTCAGTGGTAGGAAAATTCAGGATAATCTCATCATTGCCTCTAAATTATTGAGAGGCTTTGGAGCTAAGCATACTCCTCCAACTTTAGCTTGGAAGGTGGATCTTCGAAAGGCTTATGACTCAGTTCAATGGGAGTTTCTGTTTAGTCTTCTACAGCTCTATGGCTTCGAAAATAAATGGATTTGTTGGGTTAAAGCAGCAGTGACAACTGTTCAATTTTCTATCATGGTGAATGGAAGTCTATATGGTTTCTTTCAACCTTCAAGAGGCCTTAGACAAGGTTGTCCACTTTCCCCTTTGCTCTTCACTTTGGTCACTGAATATTTATCTTCCATGTTTGAATTTGAGTGTCTAAAGGGGAACTTAGTTGCTTCTCCTGCTGTTGTCAAGGCAAATTATTTGGCCACTCACCAATTTTTTGCTGATGACTTACTTGTGGTTGTGAGAGCTAATATAGCTTCAGTATTCACTTTGCGAAGGATGATGAAACATTTTGAAGAAGTCTTTGGCCTGGCAGTTAATAAAGAAAAATCAGAAGTATATTTTACAAGGTCTGTTAAGAGGAAGAATATTGTGCTGAGAATTTTGGGATGCAGGCAGGGGTCTCTCCCTTTTACTTATTTAGGCCTTCCTATTTCTGACAGAGGAATTAGGAGGTTGGATTGTAAACCTTTGATGGATAAGGTTGTTGCTGCAACTACTAGATGGGTTGGTATGAACCTTTCAATGGCAGGTCGCATTGAGTTATTAAGGGCTGTGGTTACTCCTATGGTTTTATACTGGTCTTCAGTTTATAGTATTCCTGCTACTGTCATTAATTTAATTGAAAGAAGGATGAGAAATTTTGCTTGGGGGCATAATGAGACCAACTTTAAGCTGCATAGCATGTGTTGGAAAAGAGTCACTTCTCCAAAAATAGAAGGAGGTTTTGGTTTAAGGCAAATTAGCGACATTGATAAAGCTGTAAAGTGTTTTTTAGCTTGGGACTTCCTCCTTTCGAAGGATAGGTTGTGGGTAGCATGGTTCAACAAACGCTATTTAACTAATGCTTCCTACTGGTCTATTATTCCAAAGGTTAATCATGCATCCATTTGGAAGAGCATTGTATCAGTCAGAGATACTCTTAAGGTACAATGTTCTTATCGCATTGGCAATGGTGATAAGATTAGAACTTTTATGGATCTATGGTGTGAGGGTCAATTTTTATCAGAGGTTTTCAGTTATAGAACCTTGAGACAAGTATCCTCTAATAAGCAGATTGACTTAAGCAGTTTCATTGTTCAAAATCAGTGGCAGTTCAATGATGTTCCATTTGTTGTTCAACAATTTTTCCAACAATTTAGGATTCATAGTGGTGAGGACCAGTTATTGTGGAACAATAAATCTTTTACATTCAAAGCTGCTTGGGACTCTTTGCAGGGATTCAAAACCTGAAGTTTCTTAGTTTGGTTTGGTTTGGAATGGGGGTAGACCTCGATGGTCTGTGTATAGTACTTTGATTATTCAAAATGCTATCCTAACAGGTGCTAATTTGTAGCATAGAGGAATCTCTTTAGCTTCCAGATGTGGCTTGTGTGGCTGCAATGAAGAACATGTTGATCACATGTTTGTGAAATGTGTGTATGCTTGGGAGGTCTGGTGTGGCTTGGCTGGTATATTTCATTGGAGTGTTCAAAAGCTGAACTCTATTAGCTCTTTCGCTGTTGACCTACAAGCTCAATTTTACATTAAATCTTGCAGGAACAAAGTGCATAAGATGTTGTTTACAGCTTCTATGTATTATTTATGGAATGAACGGAATGGTAGACTTCATACTGATGTTATTCGATCTCCTTCATTCCTAGTCAAATGCATTGTCTGGGATGCTCTTGATATTGCTGGAATTAGTCTTCAAGATTTTTTAAGTTCATAGGAGTTTAAGGTTGTTGCAGGTTTTGTCTGCTCTTCCCTAGATGTGCTTGTGTGTCTTAGTGAAGAAATGTCTTCACTTTTTTCTTGTACTATATTGTTTTATCTTATAAAATTTTTCTTCATTTAGGAAAAAAAAATAATAATAATAATAAATAAATAAATAATAAAATGAGATCATAGCTACAAAGTATGTTAAAATGGTCTACTAACCCATCGAACCCTGTGGAGGAGCTTCATCTGCCACTTCCCGTCCATGTCCTAAAAAATATTAAATATAAGGGCTGAGCAAATTGCTCAGTAGGTGGTGCCTAAGACACACCTCTTGTGACCCCGTGAATCCAAATAATGAATAGGACAATAGGGAGAGGGGTCATGCTAAGCCGGGGAAAATACCACATTAATTCCAAGTTCAAAATAAGTAAATGTCGTGCCATGAATGCAAATGCCATGTATGTCACTCCCCATTTTCAGAAAACATCCATCACTTCAGAAATTGTTAATATAACCCGTCCTTTGGTAACTCCGCAGCGATACAAGAGAAGGGTTGGCTACTGTCCCTGACCCTTGGTACCCCCGCGGCATCATTTGGGGCCCAGATAGCTCAACCACACTAGGGCAATCTCCCTAATTCCCTCTAGGCTATATTAACACACCGGCCCTTTGGTGACTCCGCGGCGACCGAGTTTTCATAAAATCACTTTAATCAAAACATTTCCCCAAAATTCATTTTTTTCATTTATTTCAAATCATTTCAAATAATTCATCCATTTCTTTCATGCCCCATGCTATGAATGCATGCCACATATTTTTCCAACAGTATGAAAATAGAGGAAATTTACACATCACAATTTCACAAGTTTCTTCATAGCAATTTCTAGGAAAATGATAAACACTATGGCATATAAATCAACATGTAGGCATGCTCCTCATAATATCATCAACACATATAGGCATAGATTTTCTAATACAACAATCATGTAATTTCCAAGGCAATCAATTTAAATAAAGCATGCTTTTCATACAAATTTAATTATTTCACATGATCACATATTTCATCTACATAAATCAAATTACTTTAAAATACAATCAACACAATTTAGCATGTTAGGACATAAATCAAGTAAAATTAACTCACTAAGGTGCAAGATTGTATGGATTAGAGACCCCTACCTCTTAGGATGGAAAAACCATCAAAATAAGTCTCAATTTTTAGACTTCCTAAAGTGGCCAAAAGCTGAAATTGCTGTTATGGATTTAAAGATCTCGTTGTGGGCTTCAATTTACCACAAACGGCACTTAAAAATTCCAAAGGATGAGGGAAAAATCTTGGATTAAAGATTGAAACCTAAAAGAAAAAGAAAAAGATAAAATAAATATAGTGGGGCCCACAACCACTTTAAGTGGTTTAGAGACCACTTGTTGCTCAAACTTTGCCTTAATTGTATAATAAGCTTATTCAAGCCTGTTTTCAAATCATAATATCCTAGTAGTTCATCAATCAATTAAATAACACAAGTACAGCAAATTAAATCAATCAGGAAAACTTTCAAACTTTCAATTTCAATTTAGTAGCCGTGGTCCCTATATGTCGGTTTAATCATTTGTTCAATAATCTTAATCTCCAAAACCCTTTAAAAGTGAACTCATAATTTCAAACATATGGCTTACTATCAATACTTGTATTCATTCTATGCTATACCTCAATTTATAGGCAAAACTTTTCAAATTCCAATTCCCATGGTATTTTTTTTTATTATTATTTTCAATAGGTATACATTTTTTAAAAAGGGTACTGTGCAATGCTCAGGCCTATTAAGCTTTTTAAATCACTCATGTAAAGAACTTTCGACCAATGACTCCCAAACCGGATGGTTTTAGGGCATTAAGTGGTAAAGGACCCCTCCGAACCTAATTGTTCAAGTAATCTAGGCAACCTAAACCCCTTATGTAACAAGCTTTCAACCAATGACTCCCAAACCAGATGGTCTTAGGGCATTAGGTGTTAGAACACACCCCTAAGGACTTAATTGCTTAAGCAATCTAGGTACAGACCTAAACTTGACCATTTTCTACTTCTTTTCTTCACTTTTTTTTTTTTCATTTATTTCTTTCATATTGGTAAAGAATTTTTTTTCATTTGTTGCATACATACCAATTCTTTCTTTCTATATATTTTTTTTACCTTGATTATCAAAATTATCAAATTCACCTGCTCATCTCAATTTAACTCAGAACAAAACAAGATTTCCAGTTTATACCCCACAGTGTGAATATATGCAAAGTGAAGTATTTTAGAGACCAAAATCATCAAATGATAATTATCCTGACAAAGTAGACCGCAGACCACCAACTGATTTCAAAAATTCCTTTTTAACATAACTTTGGCATGTAAGCCATCTTTAACCAACATTAGATTGTATAAAGAAATTATGACAATCAACAGACTCAAAATCATGCTTTCAACATAAAAAATTCATGACCCTTGTGTTTAATGTATTATCATAAAAAAATTGAAATATATCCCTTACCCCCAAAATTAGTGTGCATATTGTCCTAAATGTGCGAAAACAAAGGAGAGTTAGAAAGATATTACCATACTACACCAGACCAGCAAAGATATACTAATATAAAGCATAGAAGGGAAAAATAGAGAAGTCACCCCCAAACTTAGTCCTTAGTACCTGACAATAT
Source organism: Cornus florida (assembly GCF_030987335.1). Classification (NCBI taxonomy): domain Eukaryota; kingdom Viridiplantae; phylum Streptophyta; class Magnoliopsida; order Cornales; family Cornaceae; genus Cornus; species Cornus florida. The sequence goes on from NW_026775579.1 coordinate 24,975,804, forward strand.
CATCAAACTCAAACACATATCAGAGTATCAAGTATATGGAGTAAAAATAGAGAAATATCATCATATAGCTCAGATATGGTAATAAATATCAACACAAGGGTATAATAGGCAAAAAAAAATGTATATATAATCATGATCCATACAATGCTTTGAGTAATAGACTTAGGGCAAAAATACAACATATAGAAAGAAATACATCAAAAATATGGCCTTTGTCAATAAAATATGCGTAACTAGCAAAAGAAAATACAAAAAAGCCCTAGACAGCTAATCTGTAAGGGATGGCGGAGGGTCAGTAGAAATAGACCCGACAGATGGAGTGCGGCGTAATAACTCGTCCAGAATGCTCCATTGCTCAGTCAACATCTCTTTCAGCAATGTCTGGCCAGCCTACAGCTCTGCCACCCTAGCATATAACTCACGAATCTTAGCCTAAGAAGAACTTTCAGGCTGTGCTGCTGGGGCTATCTGTAATGACCCGGTCATTTTCCTTCCTTTCATTTTTCTCAAATTTTACGGATATATATATTTTTTTCCGTTTAATTTTCTTTTCCGAGTTCTGTTTCTCGTCACTGGGTATCCTCTTGAGTGCTTAGAAATGATTTCTGAGACTCTTTCGTTTGAATTAACAACTTACTTTAAGGACCGAGTCATTTCCACATTTTCACTTTTTGGACACTATTCACTTTTCGTCCTTTTCCCTATTTTATCTTTTCCCCGTTTGTCGCTTTTTGGCACAACCTCACTTTTCGTGCTCGGAGTTGGTTTTTGACTTCACGTATCTCTATCTTATGTGGTTTCCACGAATACGTATCTTTACTTTTGTAGAAAAGTACTTTGGTTGCTCCCGATGTCCATAGGGGCATAAATGCACAGTTTTTTAGAATCTTTTTCTTTTCTTGAGGTGTTTTTCATAAATATCTTTTGGAGATATTTTATTTCAAGGGTTTTTATGAAAAAAATTTTGGAAGATATTTTGTGACGACCCTGGTTATTAGGCCAGCGTGTCCTGTGATGAACCGTAAGGATGATCTGATAACTGATCCGAATGCGGAAGCAAAAACAGAAAATAAGACTCTAAGAAGTCAAAGTGACCTTCCATGAGGTCGTGGAACTCAACAAGAACTGATGTGGAAGCAAAAGATCAAAAATATGACAAATAAGCCCCCCAGGGGTAAAATAGTCACTTAAGAAAACTGTAAATTCGGGTGCCACCGAGCACACCGCTGGAAGGACAACAAAAAAACTAATCAAGATGGACTCAAGAATCGCATAATTCGGAGTCCGGACAAAGGAAAAATGGCATGACGAAGAAAAATGGCACTTAAGGCAAAAAGGGTAAACTGGTAATTATCCAGGAAGAACCGGGTGCAACCGAGCACACCGTTGGAAAGACAGCGAAAAATTAGTCAAGTTCAAAAAAAAAATTCACTTGAATCGGAGTCCGGACGAAGGAGAAACGCCCAAAAGAAGAAATGACGTTGCGGCAGCCTGACAAGGGGCCATGACAGCTCCATGTGCACGCCCATGCGCGCGCGTGCGCACTGGTGCACCATGGCTGGCAGCAGTAGCCCAAAAGCTACTATGTAGTTATTTTTCAGAAAAATCTGGAACAGAGGCTGAATTTGGAGGCCTAGGTGAATTTTTTTGTAAAAACACAAAGAAGAAACCCCCCTCAAAATTGAGTTTTCTACGTGAGTAACGAGAGAATTAAAAAAAAATTCAATTTAAAATGCCCAAAATGCCCTCCCAAGAAATCTGGTCCAGAGGGTCGAAAAAGCTGCTATATTAAAAACTGAAAGCTGAACTTCGTAAGCGATTTCCGATGCCAAGAAGAAATTTTCTGGAAAAACACGGAAAAGAAACCCCCCCTAAAATCATGTTTTCTATTCAACCATGTTGAAATAAGATATAAAACCACCGTGAAAGGTCCATAACGCCCCTAGATCAGAATATCCAAAAAAAAAATGAAATGAATTCACAAAAGGCTCAAAACACAAACGATAAGGTTTTGCCCAGAAATGACTATGCACGCAAACGGAACTTACCTATTTGGATGTGCTACAATGGTTCACGACTTAAAAATACCACCAATGCAAAATCCGACCCCCCAACAGGCAAAAAGGCAAAAATGGACTTGGAATGGAAAACATGGAATCCAAAAATATAAAACAGGATCAAATGACCGTTTGGCCCTTGGCCACACTTCATACAAGATTAATAAGACCCTATAAAAGAATGAAAACGAAATTCCCACACACGATGCAACTGTGGTGAAGCAATGACTTGCGATTTTTTAAGGTTTTCATGACATTTCATGAAGTTAAAAAGTTACATAGAATACAATACACATGTCATTGGCCTCCGGCCTCATCTCATACATGTCAAATACATTGAAAGGAGTGCACTTATGTACACATTACATACATGGAATCAAATATACATATTTTGACATATAAGTCTACAAAATGACATTTCATGCTAACATTTACATGAAATGGAAACTTGGAAGCTACACAACATCCAAGGAATGCTAGGCATCATGAACCAAGTCTTCGTACCTGAAATATGCCCCAGTATCATAGGGGTGAGTAACATAAAGCTACTCGTAGGAGATGAGCATACATCGACCTAGCATTTTACAAATTTATCACCTTAAGGTAAAACATGTTAAAGGGGTTCATGCCACCTAACGTCTATATCGAAATGAGACTCAGGGAGCATCCTAAGCTACCTTAGAGTGTTTCTAGCATAAATCACATCACCTATGCCATTTAAACAATATGGAAGCACGTTATACAAAGTAACAGGATATAGGTTCTTAAAGGTACTAACTTGCAATCCCGAATACAGAAACAACTAAAGTGATCATGTCACCTAACGTCTATGTTCTAAATAAGTCTAAGGAACCATCCTAGGCCATGCTGAACAATCAAAACGCAAATTACAATTTCAATGCAGTCTAACCACATAAAAGCATATTATATAAGGCAACAAAATACAATTTCTTAAAGATATCAGCTTGGAATCTAAAGCACGAAAACAACAGAAGTGGGTCATGCCACCTAACGTCGAAGTTATAAATGAATCAATAGGATCAATCCTAAGCTTTATTAGAACGTCAAAACACGATTTTCAATATCGATGCAATTTAACCAACATTGGAACTTCCAATACAACGCATAAAGCACAATTTCGCAAAGTTAACATCTTGTAACTTAAAATGGAACGACAAATAAGAAACAACAAGTTACAACATCATCTAGTTATCAACTTGAAAATGAAATGCGAAATCAAACAAAGTGGATACTTGGACGTCACGCCGGATCAGACCGACAATATAGTTACTTTAGGGTTACTAGCCCATGGGTAACCTCCCTATATGCGCACTAGACTATATAGAGGGACTATCCCCCATACTAGAACCAGGTCCTAGCCATAGCCAAACAACGACATCCCTAAGTTTCCAAAATCAACAAGTTGTGCAACAACACATATATCAACAGGAATATGCAAGATAATCAACTATCTACTAAGTACAACCAAATTTGTAAACCTATACAATATATGCTCTAAGTCCACAACTAATATGATGTGATGAATGTCGAATCTTCAGTGTGCGATTCGTTACACGCTATGTATGAATGATGTTAAATACGAAATGTGCAAATCATTACACAATGCAACAATATATTCAATAAGGAAAACATATTCTCATGAGTATAAACATAGCAACTATGTTATCCAATGCTCAAAACATAACCAAATGAATATACAACAAGTCCATGTCCAGGATTTTGATATAGAAACGACTTTCAAACACAATTAAATCCATGGCTCAATTTGATAGAATTTAATTAAATAAAAATAATTAAATTCCCTAGATTCTAATTCAATTCCAAATAACCTCAAATTAATACATATCAAGGAACATGGCATGGTCATCACCTATATCCATTCTAAAACTCAATTAGGTATTGGAACAATAAGTAGAACTCTAATTAAATCATGCTAATTTAATTACCAAGGTTCTAAAGCAACTTCAAGTGGTCCACAATTAATATATACTAGTAAACAAGTCATGGCCAATAGAAATATCAAGTTAAAATCTTAATTAAGCTAATGGGACCACAAAATAGATTTTAATTAATTCTTTTAATTAAAATCTCTAGATTTTTAAACTTAACCAAATGCTCTCAATTTAACATATCTTAGAGAACATGCCAAGGACTAATGTAATATCACATTACAAGTTTATTTCATTCAATTTATGACCATGTGAATTAAACTTTCACTAAAGTTAAATATAAATTAAAAGTTATAATTCTCATGCAATTAATCCCAATTTAATACATGTAAACAACCATACCAAAACTTAATTTTCTAGCATGCCACAATATAATTCCAAGTTGTATATCACCATGAGGATTAAATCTTAAACATGGAATTTAATTAAATAAAAGGTTTCAAAACCTAACCGAATATTCTAAATCAAATATATGTGAAGCTATATGGCATATAAATCAAGAATATCAAGTCGAAATTCAAATAAAGTGAACAGTGCACTCGGGGCAAATTAATTAATTAAATTAATTAATAATTACTAATTTTCAAAACACCTCCAATTGCTTTCAAATTCAACTATGTTGGAGAGCATGCTAAGGCCTAATTTAATATGCTAACACATATTGATTTTAAGTTAGTTAAGGCCAGGTGAATTAATCTTTCACCTAAGATAAATATTAAATAAAATCTTTAATACTTATTCAAATGTTCCAATTTTAATACACGACAATGAGCATATCAAGGGGCAATATAAAATCATGCTACATGTTTAAACCAAGTCATGAGCAACCGGGAAAATTAGATCCCGTACAAGAAAAATAACTAATAAAATCTCTAGATTTTATATTTAATCATGAAAACAAGTAGTATAAGCATCACAAGCATGCTATATAACAAGAATTTAAACCTAGAACATCTCCTACCTCAATTTAAGATGAAAATCCCAAAGGCCCACCAAAATAAAAGTGCTCCAAATTCGACGATACCGAGAGGTTTTGTCGGGGACAACACCGTGAACAAGAATCCGCAAGAAGCCCCATGAAAATCTCAACTTGACTCCAAACCCGAACTTGAAAAATCATCGAAAATGGATTCTAATAAGGGCAAAAGGTAGAGCACGTCGAGGGAAGCAATAAATGCTAAGGCCGAAGGATTTCTACCAAGGAAATCAAGTGGAGGAGAAGAAAGAGTGACGGCAGCCCCTTGGGCTCCCATGGCTGCCAGCCAAGAGGAGGAAGAAGGTCTGAAAATCTGATTTTAAAAATTAGGGCAACCTATTTATAGAAATCTCAAAAAGTGCCCCGCCGGGTCCGGAAAAGTGGATTTTGAGCAAACGTGCTCAAACAGCAAAACTCCGTGAACAAAAAAGATTTAAAATAAGAAAATATGAACAATGGAAGAAACGGCGTCAAAAACCGAGTCCCGAGCAGAAGGTTATGCCCCGAACAAGTTCGGCGGCAACCGGGTCCAAAAACTCTGAAACTGGAGAAAAATGACCAGAAGGAAATTCCAAGAGTACACAACTCGATGAAATGTGAAAATGAATCCCATACGAGGATCCAGGCTCCAGACGAGACATTTTTGCAATAACTTTCGTTAATTGCATAATGACCCCTACAAAAGGGTTAACTACGAAATTGTCCCAGAATGAAAATATCTTCCAAAAGGTATTTTCTTAGATGCCCCTGAAATAAAATATCTTCAAAAGATATTTACGAAAAATACCCCAAGAAATGAAAAAGATTCTAAAGAATTGTACATCCATGCCCCTATGGACACCGAGAGCAACTAGAGTACTTTCTTGCAAAAGTGGAGATACGTATTTCGAGGAAACCACTCAAGATGAAGACACGTGAAGTCAAAAACTAACTCCGAGCATGAAAAGTGAGGTTGTGCTAAAAACTGACAAACAGAGATAAGACGAAATAGGGAAAATGACAGAATAGGGAAAAGACGAAATAGCGCATAGTGTCCGAAAAAAAAAAATGTGAAAATGACTCGGTCCTCAAAGGAAGTTGTCAATCCACAGAAAAGAGTCTCAGGAACCAATTCCGAGTACTCGAGATGACACTAAGCGACACGAAACAGAGCTCAGAAAAGAAAATTAAACGAAAAAAATTCATTCGTAAAATTTCAGGAAAAAGGAAAGGAAGGCAAATGACCAGGTCGTTACATATTTTCATTCTGGGTCATTAGTGCATTTTTCACTTTTTAGAGGGGCCATTGTGTAATTAACGAAAGTTATTGCAAAATACCTCGTTTTGAACCTGGATCCTTTTGTACAAGATTATTTTTCACATTTCATTGAGTCGTGTACTCTTAAAATTTCCTTCTGGTCGTTTTTCTCTAGTTTCTGGGTTTTTGGCCCCGGTTGTCACCGAACTTGTTCGGGGCACATCTCTCTGCTCGGGACTCAGTTTTCGACGACATTTCTTCCGTTGTTCATATTTTCTCATCTCGGTTCTTTTTATTCATAGAGTTTTGCCATTTAAGTGCGTTTACTCAAATTCCACTTTTCCGGACCCGGTAGGGCCCTTTTGGGGCACTTTTAGGGTTTTCCTATAAATAGAATGTCTTAAAGTGAAAAGTCATTTTTTCATCATCTTCCTCCCTCTCTTGGCTGGCAGCCATGGCAGCAAAGGGGCTGCCACCCTTCTCTCTTCTTTTCTGGCCACTTCCCTCATGTAAAACACCGTAGTGCCTTAGTGTTTTGTGTTCGCCTTGACGACGCACACCTTTCCCCCTTATTAGAAACCATTTCTCACCATTTTGTGAGTTCGGGTTTAAAGTCAAGTTGTGATTTTCATGGGGCTTCCTTGGGGTTAATGATCATCGTGTTGTCCCCGACAAAACTCCGCGGTATCGTTAGATTCGGAGCACTTTTCTTTCGGTGAGGATTTGAGATTTCCATCTCAAATTGAGGTAGGGGGTGTTATAGGTTATTATTTTTGTTGTCTTGCATGCTATTAATATTTATGCAACTTAATTACATACTTTGGTATCAAATCTAGGAATTTTATTATTTAATTTTCTTGTGTGAGATTTGATTTTCCCGGTTGGTTAGACCTTAATTTAAACATGTGGCATGGTAGTATATTGCACCTTGATATATTCATTGAATATATTAAATTGAGAGCATTTGAACAAGTATTGAAGATTTTATTTAATATTTTTCTAGGATGAAAATTTAATTCATGTGGCCTTATCTAGCTTGAAATTAATATGTGATGTCATATTATATTAGGCCCCAGCATGCTCTTCAATATAGGTGAATTTGAGAGTAATCGGAGGTGTTTTGAAATCTAGTAATAATTAATTAATTAGATTAATTAATTTTATTCCAAGTGCACTATTCACTCCATTGGATTTTTGACGTCATTTTATTGATGTGCATGCCATATACTTTCACATATATTAAATCGGGAATATTTGATTAGGTTTTGAAACCTTTCATTTAATTATTTTCTAGTATTAAAATTTAATACTCATGGCCATATCTTGCATGGAATTCACTTGTATTAGGTTTTTAAATCAGGTCTTGACATGTTGTATAACATATATTAATTTGAGATCATTTGGATGAGTTTCAAAATCTAGATATTTTAATTAAATGAATTAATTAAAATCTATTCAGCAGTTCTATGAGCTTAATTTACATTGTTGTGCCTTGTATGAAATGAACTTGTAACTTGATATTAAACTTGTCCTTGACGTAACCTTTGACATGCCTTGTTCATGGAATATTTGGACTTGCCTTGTAATCTTGATTATTTAATCCCTTAAGTAGATTAAATTCCCTTTTATGCTTCCATCGAGTTAATCACGCCTTGATATTGAACTCTTGTCAAACTTAGGAATCGGACTTGTATTTCATGGACTTTTATCTCTTTACCAAGCATCATGACCTCTTGTATCTTGGTTTCATTAATGTACTTAATGGACTTGCATAATTATGTTGGAATGGTTTAATTACTCATGTGTTGCTTAGTAAATAATTAAATCATTAATCTTATACTTGTAGTATATTTACATCAATGGATTGTATGTGCTTTATATCTTGGTTGTAGTCTATATAGATGTACACTATGATTTCTTGACATTTCACATGCCATTATAGCTGAGAACTTAGGGCATGACTTGTGTGTTCCAAAATCTTGGTTGTGCGTGGAATATGGTTTAATGCATTACTTGTATCCTGATACTATCTTGACTTGCACAACCTGTTGATTTTAGAACTTGGGATATCAATTAAGAATTGACATAGCTAGGACTTAGTTCTAGTACGGGAGATAAAGAGCTCCCTATACTATAGTGCGCACTAGGGGGAGGTACCCATGCGTTAGTAGCTCTAAAGTGATCCCAAGAGTACGGTTTTAATCCGGGCGATATTTGAGTTTCCACATTGGTTGATTTCACTCTTTAAATTTCAAGTTACTATTCCTTAAAGATTTAAAACTTGTCGTGTTATGTGAAATGCTCCAATCTTGTTAATTGCATAGATATTATGCCATATCCTTGATTTCATGTATTATTCCTATCGTGTTAATTGGAATGTTCCAATCATGTTAATTGCATTGATAATGTAATTTTTGTCAACTTATATCCAAGTATCTTTCTTGTTGTGTTGTATGGATTATTTCAAACCTTGTTTAATTGTGTTGATAATGTAATTTATGTTGATCTATATTCAAGTATCCTTCCTATCATGTTCCTTGGATTATCCCAACCTTGATTCATTTCATATATGTATATGTATCATGATTCTTGTTGAATACACTCTAAGGAAGCTTAGGATGCTCCCTGAGTCTCATTTTGACATAGACGTTAAGTGACATGAGCCCTTTTAACATGTTTTACCATAAGGTGATAATATCGTAAAATGTTAGGTCGATGCATGTTCATTTCCTACGAGTAGCTTTATGTTACTCATCCCCCGAAGTTACTGCAAATTTGTTTCAGGTACGAAGACTTGGTTCGTGATGCTCATCATTCCTTAGATGACTTATAGCTTTTAAGTTCCATTTTATGCAAATGTTAGCATGAAATGCCATTTCCATAGCTTTGTATGTCTAAACTTGTATTCTTTGATTCCATATATGTAATGTGTACATAAGTACACTCTTTTCAATGTATTTGATATGTATGAGTTGAGGCCATAGGCCAATGGCATCAAATATGTATTCTATGCACTTTCGTTTTCAAGGTTCACTATGAAAATATTGAAAAATCACGAGTCATTGCTTCACTATGGTTGCATCGTGGTGTAGGAATTCCATTCCTTTTCTTTCATATAGTCTCTATGATCATGCATGAGGTGTGGCCAAGGGCCAAACACCATTTTGTTCTAGGTTTCGCATTTTGGTTTCATTTATTGCATTTTAAGGCATTTTTGGCCGTTGAGAGGTCATATTTTGCATTGGGGTTATTTTGAGGCCGCGGACCATTGGGATGCGTCTTAAATTTCTTTTTACGTTTATGTGCATGTCTACTTTTCATAAAACTCTTAAGTTTCAACTTTTGACCTATTTTTGGGCGATTTTATGAATTTTTATGAAAAATTCATGCATGGGAGAGTCATTTTGAGTTCCTCTATGTTTTGGCATGTTTTAGATGCTTGAATGAGGCTAGGGAATGTTTTGAAACATGTTCAGATCACGTATAGTCCATGTATAGCCTTAGAGATGGACCAAGCACCACACACACACATTGCAGTAGCTTTTTTTGCTGCAGCAGATGTGTCGGTCGGTTGACGAGGATCCATCAGCCGGCTGACAAGGCCCTCAAGACCATTCCAGTAGCCTTTTATTGAAAAACATAGTTTCGGTCGGCTGATCATTGGGGTTTGGTCAGCTGATGATTGAGTTTTGGCTGGCTGACCCTTTCCGTCGGTCGACCGACCCTTCCTGGAACCATTTTCTTCATTTTTTCCTTAGACAACCTTGTTGTTCCAACTTTGGGAGATTATATCTCATTCGTTTTAGATACAAATTGGGTCATTCTTGAGTCTAAATTTAAAAGCTTGAAGTTAGCATTCCAATGGTACCAACCACTCATCAAAACTTTATCTATTGTATTAGTTATTCCAGTTTTAGTGAGGTAGGTTTGTGGTAACTCTTAGACGGAGAAGGCCATTTTGTTTTAATTTCATATCTTTTCCACTCGGATTTAGAATTAGGCGATTCTTGAGTCTAACTTCGTTCATTTTTTGCTGTCTTTCCAATGGTGTACACGGTGGCACCCATTTCAGTGTGAAATGACCATTTTACCCTTGGTTCATTTCTTTTCGGGTTTGGCATTCTTGCTGCAATGTTTGGCTCATTTGAGTTTCGTGGCTTCATGGGGAGTCATCTTGGCGCCTTAGGGGTGATGTACATCTCTTGAGGCCATTTTGCTTCTTTTGTTCCCGCATGTCAGATCCGTTATCGGGTCATTTTTGGTTCATCATTGACGCACCGGGTTAAATAAAAACCCAGGTCATTACACTACCTGCCTCCTCTGCTGTGCATGTCCATCAAATGTATCCATCTCATCCTCTGTGCCATCCTCGTCATCCTCATCGTCCTCTTCCTCAGTATCATCGGTAGGAAGGTCTCTGTCAATGATGTAGCCAGAGTCTGGATAACTCGCTGCCTTGGACACCTAAGCATCGCTATAATAATGTCCAAAATCTCTGCAACACCCCACATCAACTGCTCAAAAATCTCAAAATTGTACCTCAAAGCTCGAGCCTAATGAACTATGGCTCGAGCTCTCTGCTTTGTAAGGCATGAGCCTAATGTACCAAAGCTCGGGCTTTCTGCAAACAATAGCTCGAGCTCTAAGATGAGAGCTCAAGCTCTTTAGGTTGAAACTGAATCAAAACTCCCTCTAAATCAATCCAAATCCATACTAAATCAACACAACTTCACCTCACCCATGCCTACACCTCCAAAACACTACCTCGTTCCACCAATTTCAACCTCAACTATAAAATCCCCCAATCCGTGTTCGTCGAAGCCGAGTTCTAGATCTGGGATTTTTGTGAATTTACAGGATGATTCAAGGTTAGAATGGAGTTCTATGGGATCTGTGACGACCCTGGTTTTTAGGCCACCGTGTCCTGTGATGAACCATAAGGATGATCTGATAACAGATCTGAATGCGGAAGTGAAGACAGAAAACAAGACTCTAAGAAGTCAAAGTGACCTTCCATGAGGTCGTGGAACTCAACAAGAACTGATGCGGAAGCAAAAAATCAAAAATATGACAAAGAAGCCCCCAGGGGCAAAATAGTTATTTCTGAAAACTATAGATTCGGGTGCCACAGAGCACACTGCTGGAAGGACAACGAAAAACTAATCAAGATGGACTCAAGAATCGTATGATTCGGAGTTCGGATGAAGGAGAAACGACATGACGAAGAAAAACGAGCACTTAAGGCAAAAAGGGTAAACTGGTAATTATCCAAGAAGAACCGGGTGCAACTGAGCACACTGTTGGAAAGACAGTGAAAAATTAGTCAAGTTAAAAAAAAATTCACTTGAATCGGAGTCCGGACGAAGGAGAAAAGCCCAAAAGAAGAATTGACGTCGCGGCGGCCTGACGAGGGGGGCCATGACAGCCCCCATGCACGCGCATGCGCACGCCCATGCATGTCGCGCGTGCGCTCGGCGCACACACGGCTGCCAGCAGCCCAAAAGCTGCTATGGGGTCATTTTTCAGAAATCCAGAATAAAGGTTGAATTTGGAGGCCTAGATGAATTTTTTTGCAAAAACACAGAGAAGAAACCCCCCTCAAAATTGAGTTTTCTACGTGAACAATGAAAGAATTAAAAAAAAACTCAATGTGAAATGCCCAAAATGCCCTCCCAAGAAATCTGGTCCAGAGGGTCGAAAAAGCTGCTAAATAGAAAACTGAAAGCTGAACTTTGTAAGCGATTTTCGATGCCAAGATGACATTTTCTGAAAAAACACGGAAAAGAAACCCCCCCTAAAATCATGTTTTCTATTCAACCATATTGAAAGAAGAAAATAAAACCACCGTGAAAAGTCTATAATGCCCCTAGATCAGAATATGCAAAAAAAAGTGCGAAATGAATTCACAAGAGGCTCAAAATACAAACGATAAGGTTTTGCCCGGAAACGACTATGCACGCAAACGTAACTTACCTATTTAGATGTGCTACAATGGTCCACGACTTAAAAATACCACCAATACAAAATCCGAACCCCCAACGGGTAAAAAGGCAAAAATAGAACTTGGAATGAAAACTTGGAATCCAAAAATACAAAACGGGGTCAAATGACCGTTTGGCCCTTGACCACACTTCAAACATGATTTATAAGACCCTATGAAAGAATGAAAATGGAATTCCCACACCCGATGCAACTATGGTGAACCAACGACTTGCGATTTTTCAAGGTTTTCATAACTTTTCAAGAAATCAAAAGATACATATGATACAATATAATGGTCATTGGCCTCCGGCCTCATCTCATACATATAAAATACATTGAAAGGAGTGTACTTAAGTACACATTACATATATGGAATCAAATATACATATTTTGACATATAAGTCTAGAAAATGACATTCCATGCTAACATTCGCATGAAATGGAAACTTGAAAGCTACACGACATCCAAGGAATGCTAGGCATCACGAACCAAGTCTTCGTACCTGAAATATGCCCCAGTATCGTAGGGGTGAGTAACATAAAGCTACTCGTAGGAGATGAGCATGCATCGACCTAGCATTTTACAAATTTATCGCTTTAAGGTGAAACATGTTAAAGGGGCTTATGCCACCTAACGTCTATGTCCAAGTGAGACTCGGGGAGCATCCTAAGCTACCTTAGAGTCTAAGCAACAAGAATCATGATATACATACGTGTATGAAACGAATCATGGTTGGGATAATCTAAGAACACGACAAGAAGAATGCTTGAGCATAGATTAACATGAATTGCATTTTCAATACAACTGAACTAGGTCTAGAGTAATCCATACAACATGACAAAAGCATATTTGAATACAAGTTAACAAGAATCACATTATCCATGCAATTCAACAACGAAAGAGCTTGTTATATAGTGCAACAAGGTTTAAGTTCTCAAAGCCATCAACTTAGAATCTAAAGCACAAAATAACAGTAGTGGTTCATGCCACCTAACGCCTATATTATAAATGAATCAATAGGATCAATCCTAACCTTTATTAGAACGTCAAAACAAGATTTTCAATATTGATGCAATTTAACTAACATTGGAACTTCCAATACAACGCATAAAGCATAATTTCGCAAAGTTAACATCCTGTAACTTAAAATGGAACGATAAATAAGAAACAACAAGTTACAACATCATCTAGTTATCAACTTGAAAATGAAATGCGAAATCAAACAAAGTGGATACTCGGATGTCACGCCGGATCAGACCGACAACATAGTTACTTTAGGGTTACTAGCCCATGGGTAACCTCCCTTTGTGCGCACTAGACTATATATAGAGGGACTATCCCCCGTACTAGAACCACGTCCTAGCCATAGTCAAACAACGACATCCCCAAGTTTCCAAAATCAACAAGTTGTGCAACAACGCAAATATCAACAGGAATATGCAAGATAATCAACTATCTACTAAGCACAACCAAATTTGGAAACCTATACAATACATGCTCTAAATCCACAACTAATATTATATGATGAATGTCGAATCTTCAGTGTGCGATTCGTTACACGCTATGCATGAAAGATGTTAAACATGAAGTGTGCAAATCATTACACAAGGCAACAATATATTTAATAAGGAAAACATATTCTCATGAATACAAACATAGCAACTATGTTATCCAATGTTCAAAACATAACCAAATGAATATACAACAAGTCCAAGTCCATGATTTGAATATAGAAACCACTTCTAAAACACAACTAGATCATGGAGCAAATTGATAGAATTTAAATAGATAAACACAATTAAATTCTCTAGATTCCGATTCAATTCCAAATAACCTCAATTTAATACATGTTAAAGGACATGGCATGGTCATCACCTATATCCATTCTAAAACTCAATTAGGTTGTTGGAACAACAAAGTATAACTTTAATTAAATCATGCTAATTTAAATCACAAGGTTCTAAAACAACTTCTAATAGTCCGAAATTAATATATGCTAGTAACAAGTCATGATCAATACAATTATCAAGTTAAAAACTTAATTAAGCTAAGGGAACCATTAAATAGATTTTAATTAATTCTTTTAATTAAAATCCCTAGATTTTCAAACTTAACCAAATGCTCTCAATTTAACATATCTTAGAGAACATGCCAAGGACTAGTGAAACATCACATTACAAGTTTATTTCATTCAATTTACGACCATGTGAATTAAACTTTCACTAAAGTTAAATATAAAATAAAAGTTGCAATTCTCATGCAATTAATCCCAATTTTATGTATGTGAACAACTATACCTAAGCTTAATTTTCTAGCATGCCACAATTCAATTCCAAGTTGTATATCACCATGAGGATTAAATCTTAAACATGGAATTTAATTAAATAAAAGGTTTCAAAACCTAACCGAATATTCTAAATCAAATATATGTGAAGCTATATGGCATGTAAATCAAGAATATCAAGTCGGAATTTAAATAGAGTGAATAGTACACTCGGGGCAAATTAATTAATAATTACTAATTTTCAAAACACATCCAATTACTTTCAAATTCAACTATGTTGAAGAGCATGCTAAGGCCTAATATAATATGCTAACACATATTAATTTCAAGCTAGTTAAAGCCATGTGAATTAATCTTTCACCTAAGATAAATATTAAATAAAATCTTTAATACTTATTCAAATATTCTAATTTTAATACACGAAAATGAGCATATCAAGGGGCAATATAAAATCATGCTACATGTTTAAACCAAGTCATGAGCAACCGGGAAAATTAGATCCCGTACAAGAAAAATAAATAATAAAATCTCTAGATTTTATATTTAATCATGCAAACAAGTAGTATAAGCATCACAAGCATGCTATATAACAAGAATTTAAACCTAGAACATCCCCTACCTCAATTTCGGATGAAAATCTCAAAAGCCATCAAAATGGAACGGCTCCGAATCCGACGAAACTACTAGGTTTTGTCGGGGACAACGCCGTGAACACAACCCCCATGAAAGCCCCATCAAAATCATAACTGGACCTTAAAACCAAACTCAAGAAATGTTCAAAATTGAATTCTAATAAGGGGGAAAGGTAGAGCACGGCGAGGGGAACAACAAACATTAAGGCCAAAACTTTCCATCAAGGAAAAGTGAACCAAAAGAGGAGAGAGAAGATGGCAGCACCCCTTGGGCTTCCATTGGAGCTCCAGGTCGTGCATGAAGAGGGGAGAAGATGAAAAATGAAATATTTCATCCCCCTTTTATAGAAATCTCAAAAAGTGCCCCGAGTAGGCCCCGCCGGGTCTGAAAAAGTAAAATTTGACCAGACGCGCTCAAATGGCAAAACTTTGTGAATTAAAAAGATTTAAAATGATAAAATATGAACAACGAAAGAAATGGCGTCAAAAACTGAGTCCCGAGCAGAAAGTTATGCCCAAAACAAGTTTGGCAAAAACTAGGGCCAGAAACCCTGAAACTGGAAAACATCGACCAGGAGGAAATTCCAAGAGTACACAACTCGACGAAATGTGAAAATGAATCCCGTACGAGGATCCAAGCTCAAAATAAGACATTTTGCAATAACTTTCATTAATTGCACAATGGCCCCTCCATAAAGTGAAAACTGCACTTATGGCCCAGAATGAAAATATCTTCCAAAAATATTTTCTTAAAAACCCCTAAAATAAAATATCTTCAAAAGATATTTACGAAAAACACCCCAAGAAATGAAAATAATTTCAAACAACTTTGCATCCATGCCCCTATGGACACCAGGAGCAACTAGAGTACTTTATTGCAAAAGTAAAGATACGTATTTCGTGGAAACCACTCAAGATGAAGGCACGTGAAGTCAAAAATCAACTCCGAGCATGAGAAGTGAGGTTGTGCCAAAAACTGACAAATGAAGATAAGACGAAATAGGGAAAATGACAGAATAGGGAAAAGACGAAATAGCGCATAGTGTCCAAAAATGACTCGGTCCTCAAAGGAAGTTGTCAATTGACATGAAAGAGTCTTAGAAACCAATTTCGAGCACTCGAGATGACACTAAGCGACACGAAACAGAGCTCAGAAGGGAAAATTAAACGAAAAAAATTCATTCGTAAAATTTCAGGAAAAAGGAAAGGAAGGCAAATGATCGGGTCGTTACAGGATCAAAACATTCTATTAAACAATTTTTATAGTAATGACTCGGCCATTTTCCTTCCTTTCCTTTTTCTCAGATTTTTACTAGTAAATTTTTTCCGTTGATTTTTTTTTTCTGAGTATAGTTACTCGTCACTTAGTGTCGTCAAGCGCTCGGAAATGGTTTCCGAGACTCTTTCCTTTGGATTGACAACTTTCTTAAAAGACCGTGTCATTTTCACATTTTTCATTTTTCGACACTATGCACTTTTCGTCATTTTCCTCATTTACCACTTTATTGGCATAACCTCACTTTTCATGTTCGGAGTTGAGTTTTCACTTCATGTACCTTCATCCTAAGTAGTTTCCATGAAATACGTATCTTTACTTTTGTAGGAAACTACTTTGGTTGCTCCTGGTGTCCATAGGGGCATGGATGCAAAGTTCTTTAGAAACATTTTTGTTTCTTGGGGTGTTTTTCGTAAATTTCTTTTGGAGATATTTTATTTCAGTGGTTTTTAAGAAAATATCTTTTGGAAGATATTTTCATTCTGGGCAATTTTGCAGTTACCATTTCTTAGAGGGGTTATTGTGCAATTAATGAAAGTTATTGCAAAATATATCATTTTGAGCTTGGATCCTTGTATGGGGTTCATTTTCACATTTCGTCGAGTCGTGTACTCTTAGAATTGTCTTGCGGTCGAACCCTACAATTTTCGGGTTTTTGGCCCCAGTTAACGCCAAACTTGTTTAGGGCATATCTCTCTACTTGGGACTCAATTTTCAACGCCATTTCTTCCGTTGTTCATATTTTCTCAATGCAGTTCTTTTTAGGTCACGGAGTTTTTTCATTTGAGCGCGTTTGCTCAAATTCCACTTTTCCGGACTCGGCGGGGCCCTTTCGGGGCAGTTTTAGGGTTTTACTATAAATAGGGAGTTTGAAAAATTAAAACATAATTTTCCACTTCTTCTCCACACGTTCTGGATCAGATTCCATAGCCCTTCCATGGCTGCCACCCCTCTTTTCGCAAATTAACCTTCTTCCCTTAGGTAAAATGTCGTAGTGCCTTAGCGTTTATCGAAGGCCTTGACGACGCACACCTTTCCCCCTTATTATAAGCTGTTTCTGACCATTTTTGAGTTTGGGTTTTGAGTTTGGGTTTGGATTTTCATGGTGCCTCAAAGGTTAAAGTTGCTCTCTCGTAGTCCCCGACATAACCTAGGAGTATCGTCGGATTCGGAGCACTTTTCTTTTGGTGGGGATTTGAGATTTCATCTCAAATTGAGGTAGGGATGTTTGAGGTTTATATAAATGTTGTATTGAATGTATTTCAAGCTTATACAACTTGAATGCATGCCTAGGTTTTTTATTTAGAATTGAATTTAATTATTTTCTTTGTATAAGATTTAATTCTCATGGTTGTAGATAGCTTTGAATTAAATTGTGGCATGCTATTAAATTAGGCCTTGATATGTTTGTTAACATATATTAAATTGGGAGTATTTGAATAAGTATTGAAACTTTTATTTAATCTTTCACTTGTATGAAAGTTTAATTCACATGGTTGTAACTAGCATGAAATCAACTTGTAATGTGATATTAAAATAGGCCTTGGTATGTACATTAGCCTATGTTAAATTGAGAGCAATTGAAGTTGTTTTGAAATATAGAGAAAATTAATTAATTAGTCACTTGAATTTTATTTTCAGTGCTTTAGTCACTTGAATGGATTTTTAACTTGATATTGTTGATGAGCTTGACATGTTCTATCATATATACTAAATTGATAATATTTGGATAAGTTTAGAGAACTTTATTTATTTATTTTCTTGGCATTGAGTTTAATTTACCTAGTTGTAACTAGTGTATAATTAACTTGTAATATGATTTTAAAGTGGGCCTTAATATATTCATTAACATAGCTTGAATTGAGAATATTTGAGTGAGCCTTGAATACTTTGTTTAGTTATTTCCCTGTATGGAATTTAATTCATCTAGTGATGCCTAGTGTAGAATTAACTTGTGTCATGAAATTAAAATAGGCCTTGATATGACCTTTGACATGTATGATTTGTAGAATTTTTGGAGTTACTTTGTAATCTTGAGAATTTAATTATTTAAGTTAGTTAAATTCCCTTTTATGCTTCCATTGACATAATTAGGCATTGATGTTGTATACTTGCTTAATTTGTAGTTTGGTACTTGTTATTTGATTGCATGATAGTATTCCAGGAATTGAAGTTATGATTTAACTTGTAAGTATTCACATTTTCTTATATGACAGTTAATATACCATTGTAGCTTGAATGCCTAGAACATGGCTTGTGTGTATTCCATGACTTGGTTGTGCGTGGTAATTAATTTTGGATATGTGATATACTTGTTGCACAACTTAATGATTTTTGGAAAGCTTGTATGGACATTGAAAATTGTTTCGGCTAGGGCATGGCTCTAGTACGAGGGATGAGAGTTCCCTTTATTTCATATAGTGCGCACCTAGTGGTACCCTGAGGGCTAGTAACCCAAAATCACCAATATAACGGTTTTATTCCGGGTTTAGTTACGCACTAGGTAGTACCTTGTGGGCTAGTAACCCGTAACCACTTGCTTGGTCATTGAGACCTTATGTCCTTTGTCTTTCTGCCATTAGTTGATTTCGCATTCAATTCCTCGTTGTAATTATGGATTACTTTTAACTTGTATTTAGGTGCATGATACTTCATTTCTTGCTTAGTATACTTGGATTTGTATATGTGTATGCCTTATATATAAAAAATGCTTAGTATACTTGGATTTGTATACTTGTATGCCATGTATGTCAACATTGCTTAGTAGACTTAGAAATGTATACTTAAATATATATGTTGCATTTCCATTTCAATATTGCTTAGCGTACTTGGTGTGTACACTTGTATATTGATGATTTACTTTCGAGTTAACCTAGTATACTTGTGTCTTGTATACTTGTCTTAAATACATTTCAATATTGAGTGTATACTTGTGTACGTATACTTGTAAATTGATTATCATGTTGCGTTGTACCGCATGCTCCTATGTTGTTTAAATTACATGAATGATGTGGTTTATGCTAGAAATGCTCTAAGGTAGCTTAGGATGCTCCTTGAGTCTCACCTTTGACATAGACGTTAAGTAGCATGACCATTTGAGTTAAACTATAACAACTTAATAGGTTTGTAAAACGTTAGGTCTTTGCATGCTCATCTCCTACGAGTAGCGTTATGTTACTCACCCACGTAGTGGGGACATTTTTTAGGTACAGGAATCAAGGTTCGAGATTCTCATATTGCTTGGATGATTTGTAACCTTGAAAGTTTCAATTCTTGTAAAAGTTGGCTTGAAATGCCACTTGTAGCCTTGTATATAAAAATATGTATATTTGATTCTAATCATGTAATGTGTACATAAGTACACTCTTTACAATGTATTTGACATGTATGAGATGAGGCCATAGGCCAATGACATCTAATTTGTATCCTATGTAACTCTTGACTTTATGAAATATTATGAAAGTATTGAAAGATGGCAAGTCATTGGCTCACCATGTTTGCATCGGGTGTGGGAATTTCATTTTTATTCTTTCATCGGGTCTCATTAATCATGCATGAAGTGTGGCTAAGGGCCAAACGGTAATTTGAAACCATTTTATAATTTTAAGTTTCAAAATTCCCTTTTCATGTGCATTTTCACCTTTTTTGGCCGTCGGGGGGTCGGATTTTGTATCGGCCATTTTTGAGAGCCATGGACCGTTCCTGCACGCTTAAAAACACTAAATACATTTGCATGTATAATTGTTTTAGCCTAGAAATGCATTTAGGGTCAAATGAACACTTGGTGCAAAAGTTGCATTTTCCTCATTTTTGGCTTAGACTGATCAGGGGCGTTCTGGGCATTTCATAATGTGTTTTTTTCGTTTTCTTCCACGATGCCGGGCAGAAAATGTGATTTTTTAGGGGATTTTTTCTTCATGTTTTTCTAGAAAATGTACTTAAGGGCCCCGTTTTTGCTCTCTGTTTTGGCAGATTTCAAAACAAAAACATGTAGTAGCTTTTTGTTTTAACGCTCTTGGTCTAAATTGATTAAGGGGCATTTCGGGAATTTCTTTTAAAAAATAAATTCCAGTCTTGATATGGTCATATAGAAAGCGTGATTTTGGGGGGGAGGGGGGAAGTTTCTTCACAACATTTTTCCAGAAAATGTCGTCTCAGACCCAAAAACCCCGCGTCAAATTTGTTTTCCTGTGCGCACCTGCACTATTTGAAAAAGTCTGTTGTAAGGGCATTTTGGGGATTTTACGTCAAAAATAAAATTTTCTTTTGACACGGTCAGCTTGGAAAATTTATTTTAAGGGGGGTTTCTTCTTCGTGTTTTTCCAGAAAACATCGTTTAGTACCTCAAAACGGCATACGAACTTCAGCATTTTGCCCAGGTTACTATTCATTGCTGTCAAAACACTATTCATGGCCTTGGCGACATCAAAACTTTGTTTTGACTTTTCTCTTCCATCCGGACTACAAATCAAGTGATTCTTGAGTCTAACTTGATTAATTGTTTGTTGTCTTTCTAATGGTGTGCTCGGTAGCACCCAGATCTTGCTAAAAATTACTATTTTGCCCTTGGGGCTAAACTTGTCCGTTTTTTTTTTTTTTTTTTTTTTTTTAAAAAAAAAAAATTGCTTCTGCTATGCTTTCTTATGAGTTTCATGACTTCCTATGAAGTCGCGGATGTGTCTTAGGAATGATGTACATTTCCAAAGACGTTGCTTCCAAGTAAAAGACTATTTTGCCCTTAGGGGCTTATTTGGTCTTTTTCTGATCTTTTCTTCCACGTCGGTTCTCGTGGAGTTCCGTGTCCTAGGGATGTTGTATATCCTTAGAGACTTGTTTTTTATTTTCACTTCCGCATTTCGGATCTGTTATCGGGTCAAACTACAGTTCATCAGAGGACGCACTGGCTTGAAAAATCAGGGCCATCACATTTACAAGGGGTGGGGGGCAAATCCGAGAACTATATACACCATATATATGTATATACACACACACACACATATATATATAATACCGAAATAAAGAGAGGGATTCAATATTACCTTTGTACGAATTGAATCTTGAGATGATGAGGAAGATAATGGAGGGATTTAGAGAGTGGTTTAGTAAGAGATAAGGTGTAGAACTTCCTAGGGCACGAGATATGGAATGAGGGAATGAGTCACGACACGAGGGTTTCTAAAGAACATTTTTTTATTTTTCAATTCTTATTTTTCCTAAATTAATCTAAGTCTAAACTAAACTATAAATACAAAAATAAAACCTATAAATTAAAATCAAAAACAAAAACAAAATAAAACTAAAAATAATAGCATAAAAGAAACTAAAGTACAACATACAATTGCTAAGTTTAACGTCGATAGCTTGACAGCAGTGCTAAGTTTAACGTCGCTAACTCGACAGCAGTGCTAAGTTTAACCTCGACAGCAGTGCTAAGTTTAACGTCATTAGCTCGACGATAAGTGACCTTTTTAGTCCAAGTAAATAGGATCATAAAGTTCTACTACCTCCATTGTGCCTCTCTGCACACTACCCTAAATGTAAGGTTTTAATCTCTATCCATTAACTTTAAATGATTGCCCAGTCTTATAATCTTATATTTCTATTGCGCCATGGGGCGTAACAGAAATAATTTTGTATGGACCCTCCCATCGTAACTTAAGCTTTTCAGGAAAAAGTTTTAGTCGTGTATTAAACAACCAAACCTTTTACCTGGGCTCAAAAGTCTTGCGCAAGATATGCTTGTCATGAAATGCCTTGGTCTTTGATTTATAAACCTTAACACTCTCATAAGCATCATTACGTAATTCTTCGAGCTCAGATAGTTAAAGCTTCCTATTAGAGCCGGTAGAGTTCAAATCAAAATTGACCTTTTTTATGGCCTAGAGAGCTCTATGCCCTAACTGCATAGGAAGATGACACCTTTTACCATAAACAAAACGGTAAGGTGACATACCAATCGGAGTTTTAAAAGCTATTCGGTAATCCCACAAAGCATCATTTAGTCTGAATGACCAATCCTTACGATCTAGCTTAACTGTTTTTTAAGAATTTTCTTAATTTCACGATTGGATATTTTAACTTGGCCACTTGTTTGTGGATGATAGGGAGTAGCAACTTTATGACTAATGGAGTATTTGAGTACTAAAGTACGGAAGTACCTATTATGGAAGTAAGCACCCCCATCACTAATAATAGCTTGTGGCATACCAAACTAACTAAAAATATTTTTTTGAATGAACTCAACCACAACTACGTGATCAACGGTTTTAGTAGCCACTGCCTTAACCCATTTAAGTATATAATCAACAGCCATAAGAATATACTCATAACCATTTAACTTGACAAAGGGACCCATGAAATCAATACCCCATACATCAAAAACCTCAATGACTGAGATCAATGTTAAGGGCATCATGTTTCTTCTAAAAATTGATCCTAACTGTTGACATTGAATGCATTACCTACAAAACAAATAAGCTTTCTAAAAGAGTGAAGCCCAAAAGAAACCACATTGAAGAATTTTAGCTGCAATTTTCTTTGCACTGAAGTGACCTCCACAAGCCAAACTATGACAGAAGGTCAGAATACTATGAAATTCACTCTCAGGAACACATCTACGAATGATTTGGTCAGCATAATACTTAAAGAGTTGGGGATTTTCCTAATAGTACATCTTAATCTGAGAGAAAAATAGATCTTTTTCCTGCTTTGGCCAAGATGAAAGAATTTTGCCTATTGCGAGATAATTCACAATATTAGCAAATCAAGGCAAATTCTTATGAGAAACCCCAAATAGTTATTCATCTAGAAAAAAATCATGAACTGGAAGTGAAGTTGAGGTATCCTAAATAAAAATTCAAGAAAGATGGTCAGTTACAACAATCTCTGACCCTTTCTTATCCCGAATTTCATAATCAAACTCTTGAAGTAAGAGGATCCATCGAATCAGACGGGGTTTGGTTTCCTTTTTAGAAAGAAGTTGTCTCAAAGCAGAATGATAAAAATAGACCACTACTTTGGAACCTGGTGTCATCATGAACCAACAAGTTAAAACATGTTAAAGAGTGGTAAAGTTTGAATTTATAAAGTGCCACTACTACCTCTAACTACTAATATAGCTAGGGTGAGTAGGGATCGTCCCAAGGGAAAATGAGCTATATTGAGATGGAAACAATGTTAGATTAGTAGGTCGGGTGATCAAAAATGTTTTGATTGGATAATTAAACTACAATGTCAAATAAATGGATACAAGGTAAAGCAATTGAAGTAGAGTAAAATGTAGAGAATAAAAGAAAGGGATCTTAGGACTTAGAGGTTACCACTAAGCATCACCTTCCTAGACACTCAATATACAATAAATGATGGGGGTTATATGTTGCAATACTAATGTGTGTGATTGATTGAATCAACAAGCATGGACGACCAATTAAGTATACATTATCTAGACAAACTAATGAATAGCACAATATATCAAATTAAGCCATTGTTCCTTTCTTTAAGCTCACAATCAAAACACATCAACAAACTAAGAAATATACTACATGTATTCATAAGCATGAAACATTAAACAACAAGCATGGATTGTCCTCCCATCTAAAAAAGTAAGGCAACTACACTACAACTAAGCTAGGGACATAAAAATTAAACTAATTAAACTAAGGAAGAGGCACAATCCATCAAGAAATAAGTATGAACCATCAAACAAACCATAAGAATATTCTATTAAAGCACCATGCCTTGACAACTCTAGATTTATAGCATCAACACATATAGACATGCATCAATATCACAAAACCTAGAGATAAACACATAAATATCTATTCTAGCATACATAAACATATGAATATAATGAAATGATCAATTGGAAGTATTATGGTGTCATGGTCATCGCAACACCCCAAATTGCAATATAAAGTGTGCCCAAGTTTAAATTTATAAAGTGCCACTACTACCTCTAACTACTAATATAGCTAGGGTGAGTAGGGATTGTCCCAAGGGATTGGGGGCAATGTTAATATGGAAACAAGGTTGGACTAGTAGGTCGAGTGATCAAAAGATTGTTTGTTTGGTTAATTAAACTACAATGTAAATAAATTCAGTACAAAGCAATTAAAATAAATAAAGGGTAGAGAACAAGAGTGAGAGGTCTTGGGATTAAAAGGTCACCACTAAACATTACCTTTCTTGACACTCAATGTGTAATGAATGAGGGGAAACATGTGTTACAATACCAAGAGATGTGAATGATTGAATCAACAAGCATAGATAACTAATTAAGCATATATTGTTTAGACAACCTAATGAATAGCACAATATATCAAACTAAGCCATTATTCCTTCCTTTAAGCTTACAACCAAACACATTAACAACCTAGAGCATTATAGTACTTGCATTCATAAGTATGGAACATCAAACAACAAGCATGGATTGTCCTCCTATCTAGGAAAATAAGGCAACTACACTACAACTAAGCTAGAGGCATGAAAATTAAGCTAACTAAACTAAGGTAGAGGCACAATCCATCAAGAAATGAGTATGAACCATCAAACAAACCACAAAAGTATTCTATTTAAGCACTATGCCTTGACAATCTCTAGATTCATAGCATCAACACACATAGACATGCATCAATAACACAAAACCAAGAGATAAACACATGAACATCTATTCTAGCATACATAGATATATGAATAGAATGAAATGGTCAATTGCAAGTATTAAACAACACAAATCATTGTAGAAACAAGATTCATATATAAATCAAATGTCAAGATAAGATTACAACACAAATCCCCTCAAAATACAAAACATCAAGATCTAGAAAGCATGCTTAGGTCTAGCTCTAGCCCCAAGAAGATGTTTAGCCACTCATTGATGTAGTCATCCAACCCTCAAGGGGCATCTCCATGGTAGGAAGTATCTTCTCCTTGATGGAAACCCTAGATGAATGAAAGAACTTATAAATGGTGTGTGTCTATCTAATCTCTAGCCTTCTCTCCAAGATTATATTTGATGCTTCCCTATTGATATCTATGTAAAAATGGCCCAAAATCCTTATATAGGTAGCTCAAGTGTCACACCCAATGGTCAGGTCTCGTGCACTAGGGCCCTCTCAATGATTGCACCACGAGTTATCTTTTAATAAGCTGGAATCTATTTTATTTCAAACTTGAGGAGGTTCGATTGATCGATTAATCGAACTATGGCCAGATCCATCGAAGTAAGGCTAGATCGATCAATCTTTAGTGGTGCCTTTTTGGAAAGTGACAAATCTGAGATATTCTTAGGATATTTTGGGAAAAAAATAAAAGTCGTAGGTGGGGATAAGATTATGGAAGTTCGATTGATCTGAATAAAAGTTGGATCGATCGAAGATGGAAATTCTTGAGGATAAGGATAAGGGGTTTGATCCATTTTGGTGAGGTGAGATCGATCACTGTGAGATTGATCGAAGATAGATGAGATCGATCGAAGATTGTTGTTTTCCACTACTTTACTTTCACTTTGCTCCTTTCTTCCATCTAGCTTGAGATTGTTTCTTTTATGCTTTAATTTGGCTGAATTGACTTATTTTGGGGATAAGCACCTAAAAAGGGCAATAACATGAAATTAATCTTAAAATGGGAAAGTAAGATGGATAATGGTCCTAGATTACTCAAGCTTAAGGGGCTTAAATGCGCACTTTTTAGCACTCATCACACCCCCAAACTTAAATATTGCTAGTCCCTAGCAATGAAGTACAAAGTAAAGGAATGAAATGAACAACTATACAACTATAAACTAGAAAGCAAAAAATGAATAACGCTACTTTCGTAGGGAACACGATTGCATTTAGCGCATGCAACAAGCCTTTTAAATCCCTAGGTTACCCCTAGTGGACGAGTGAAGTCTCGTGAGGGTTTTCAGAAATGATACCAACAAACATGAAGCTCTTTCTCACTAAAGAGGTACCAATATTGCAAACAAGCATTGGAAGAAAACTACCTCAAGTATGCAATTTTTCAACCATTTCCAAGCAATCTCCCAAAATCTCAAATCAAGCAAGTAAGTATGGTCCTCCACACATCAAGAAAATGATCATGCAAATCAAAACAACTCTAGAATCCTTTTGAGTGAACCAGCATCAAATATGTTGCTATCTAAGCCAACTAAAGAAATGATCACATCCTTACCCTCAAACTAGCACACAAATCTAGTACCGATCATCACGACAAAAAGTGGACCTTTTATTAAAGTTTGATTGATCTAGGTGCGCTTATTCTTTTCACTCGAATATTTTTTTTATTTTTTTTTTATTTTTTCTATCCTTAAGGATCAAAGATGGAAGCATGGTACAATATGTTGATCTATTAAGCTTTTTAGCGATCTATGAGGTCGAGCGTCAGGTCAATGACTCCCAAACCGGACAGCTTTAGGGCATTAGGTGTTAAAACACCCCTAAGGACTTACAAGCTCAAATCTACTAGGTTACAAATCAAAATAACCTCCATCTAATCATTTCTCCATTTCACCTTTTGCGAGAAGTCCTCACTTTTTTATTGCTTTTGTAACAACTTCTTCTTTTTTTTACTTTTATTTTTTTATTTTTGATCATTCAATTATTAACCTAGAGCTTAGGCCCTCCATCTTTCGGCATGAGAAATTCAGTGCTTGATGGGGTTAGAATCCCAACTATTCAATGAAAAGGGTTTGTTATCTGCTTTTACCAAGAATGAAAGCTTTCAATGCACTACTAGCCCAATTAGGATATAACCAATTCAATAATCAACAAAGCATGTACCCCATAAATGAATGCTAGTGTGCGCCTGTGCTAGTGTAGAATCCTAAAGTGAATCTCAAAACAATCACAAAATCAGGATGATGTAGATCATAAGTGTAAGCAAGATATCAGTCTTTCAAAAAATTTACTCCTACAGGGCATCCACAAAGCATACAAGGAGTATTAGATAATGAGTGCTGAAAAGTGCGTATTTAAACCCTTTAAGCTTAGGCATTCTAGTACCTTTATCTATCTTATTTTACTGTTTTAGATTGATTTCGTATTATTTCCATTTTCAGGCACCTATCCCAAAAATAAGCTAACTCAGCTAAATAAGAGCAAAAATGAAGCAATTATGGGATGAATCAAAGAAAGGAGCCAAGTGGAAGCAAAAGGAAAAAAAAAAAAAGTGGAAATCAACATCTTCGATCGATCTCAGATCAAAGTTCGATCGATCCAACATAATCGATCTCGGCACTTCAAGATGGATCAGAGCCATGATGACATTTTCAGAGATCTCAAAAGTTCGATCGATCCAACATCATTCTTCGATCGATCGAACTACCTTGTCCTTATCTAAATGATTGATCTTATCTAGTTGTACCACCCTACCAACCACTTTTGTCCTTTTCCCAAAAATATCTTCAAAATATCTCAGATTTGTTTTTATCCAAAAAGCGCCGCCATTGAGGATCGATCCAACTTCAGTTCAATATGTTCGATTGATCCAAGTCCAAGGTTTGATCGATCGAACTTCCTCCAGTGCGAAAAAGTTAAATTTCCAGCTCACAAAAAGTTGTCCTTTATCCAATCATTGGGGAATATTTGTTGTACGACCCCAGCTTATTTTGGGTGTCATTTGACCTACCTATATAAGGATAAGGATTACTTTTTACATCATAACACATCATATCATATGTAACGATCCTGGATTTTCAACCCAGTGTGTCCTGTGATGACCCAAACCAGATCCAAGATGCGAAAGCAAAAGAAGCAAAATGGCCTCAAGAGATGTACCCTATCCCTAGGCACCACGATGACTCCCTATGAAGCCACGTAATTCAAATGAATAAAGTGCGAAAACAAAACAAAGACAAGTCCTTAGAGACATAAATCATCCCTAGAGCACAAGAATGGACTCTCAAAGAGTTTCAAGACTCAACGGAAACAAAATGATGAGAAGGGCATCAAAACCCTACAAGAGAAGAGCTAGGGGTAAAATGGTCATTTTACCCTAAAAGGAAGGAATTTAACTTTCAACAAGTCAAATTAGATCTAAAACATCCTAAACCACCCTTTGGTAACTTCACATGAAGTCCCAAGGCCAAAGGAAGATAAATCTTAGATGAACCCTATCCCAATTCAAACCAAATCCGATACCCTCTCACTAAAACAAGGATATCTTCAGCTATGAGAAATTTCTAAAACTAAAACTGGTACCATTGGAAAGAAAACAAAAAATTAATGAATTTAGACTCAAGATTCACCTAATTCGGAGTCCGGACGAAAAAGATATCAAGTCCTGAAGTCGAAGGATGGGAAACCCAATCCCGGTTTGAACTAAATTCTGACACTACCTTAATAAAACTTAAATATCTTGAGATACAAGAGGAATCTGAAGCTCTAATTTGTACCATTGGAAATCTCATTTCAACATGGTCAATTTAGACTCAAGAACGGACCAATTTGGAGTTAAAACAAGTGAGATATGGCCCGTTGAAAAAAAATATCTGGAGTAGGAACAGTACTCGTGGGCGCCCGCCCAAGACCTGCGGGGGCCCACCAAACACTGCGGGGGCCTGCCAAATGAGGCAGAGGGGTAGTCTGGGACCTCAAAAATTGCAGGAACAGTGTTTTTAGCAACGACGTGAATTTGGAGCGCGGTTTATGAGGTCAAGTCCAAAACTTATACAAAATGAAATGCAAGTTACCACATTCTATACACAAGTAAGGTTAAATCCACATAAACCATGTCCTAGAATTCAAGTCTAGATAGCATATGACATGTCATGTCCTTAATATGCACTTTATACATAAAACAAGAATATTTTACCATAATTGAGCCACATTACCATCCTAAGCCACAAGTACTAAATAAGTTTCAATTTAGTAACTAGCTTCCAAGGTAAACAATTGTAATATTCTAACGAGCTCTATACCTACACAAGGTACATTAAAATAAGCTTTGCAAATCAATGATATTCTATATCATGTTAAGTCCAATTACCATTTTAAGAGGCCACAAGTACTAATCATACATCACGTTAGTAGCATGCTCACAAGGTAATTAGAATACCACATTTTAAGAGATTTTTGACCTAATCATAGAAGGTCTCTAGATTTCAAATCTATTCCAAATAACCTCAATTTAATAGATGTTAAACAACATAGCATGCTCATTGCATATATCAAATCAAAAGTGCAAAATGAGCAAGATACCATCATGTAGAATTTAATTAAATTAAATTAATTAAATTTCTAATTTTTCAAAGTTGTTCAAATGATCCCAAATAAATATATATCAAGCACCAAATCATGGTCATACCATATCTCAAGTCTAAAATGAAAAACAAGTAAAATATAATTTATTTGAATTTAAATCAAATTAATTCCATTTAATCTCTAGATTTGAAAACTCATCTAAATCATCCCAAATTAATATATATTAAAGATCAAGTCATGGCAATGCCATATACCAAGTCTAAAGTGAGTTCTATGCAAACTACCATTAATTATTAATTTCTCAATTTAATATAAGACATGCATACATGGTGTATAAGCATCAATAGCATGCAAGACAACAAAAATATTAACTTATAACACCCCCTACCTTACTAGAGAAGAGTCTCTCTAGAATCCAAGGCAAATCAACACAAAATGGCAAACCCTTCAAGGGTTATGAAGAGGAGGATGAGGGGAACAAAAAGTGTTCCAAGCTTCATGGTCTAAGGTGAGTGGAAGGCCCTCAAAAATCAAGGACAAGGCCTAAGGCTTTAAGCTCTATCCATGGAGGCTAAGGTTCTAATGAGAAAGAAAATGATCTAATGATCTAATGTGTGAGTGGAGGAAATAGAAATCCTCCACTCACTAGGTGATCTTACACCATGGTCAACACACACATCTATGGTCAATTGCACAAAAACCTTTCTTTAAAACCATAATCCCAAAGTGGTCCAAAAGTAATTTGCAAGACATAATTGTGAGCCTACACTTGTCACAAATCCAAGGTTCCATCCTAGGCTTAATCTCAAGCCTACACTTGTCAACCATCCAAGCTAACTAGTGCACCAATCTTAGGCCAACAAATGGGTGAATCTCCACCCTCCACATGTTATCATCCAAGGCATCAAAGTGTTTCCACACAAATGTCAACAAGTGGACCAATGAGGGTGTGACACTTGTCACAATTTTTCAAAAATTGTAAAAAGGTCCTTTTTGAAAATATCTTCCAAATTAATTTTCAAAATGGCCCCTAAGATAAAAAATAATTACTTTATATAATTACACTAAAACCCCAAAAGTTTAGAATAATTACCAAAAGTCATGCATCCATGTCCTTTACAAGGAAAGTAAGCACTTAACATGCTTTTCTAAGAAAATAGAAATGCACATTTCTAGGAAATCATACATCATGAGTGCATGCAAAAATAAAAGCAGAACCGAACACGAAAAGTGAGGTTGTGCCAACAAAGTGACAACTGAGAAAGAGACAAAAATGAATTATGCCGAAAAATGAAAATATGGAAATGACTCGGTGCTCAAAGGAAGTTGTCAATCCACAGGAAAGAGTCTCAGAAACCATTTCTGAGAACTCAAGACAATACTACACGACAAGAAACCGAACTCAAGAAAGACATTTCAACAAAACAAAAAAAAACAATTCATTCGTAAAATTCTAAGGAAAAAAAGGAAAAGAAGGAAATAACTGGGTCATTACATCATATCATACCTTGTAAAACTCTTGGAGAGGAAGCTTAGAGGAGGAGGAGGCTAGAGACACCATTGGAGACTCTTCATTAACCAAGGAGCAAATCTCTACCATGGAGTTAGCCCTTGAGGGTTGGAGAAGCACTACCATGAGTGGCTAGACATCCTCTTGGGGCTAGAGTTTGCCCCAAGCATGCTTTCTACATCTTGATTTTTTGTATTATTGAGGGATTAGTGTTGTAATACATGTTTTGGCACTTTTATATATATATATATATATATATATATATATCCTGTTTATTCAATGATTTATGTGGTTTAATGTGTCCAATTAATTATTTCATTCTATCCATATATCTATGTATGCTAGAATAGATGTTCATGTGTTTGTTTCTATTTCTTATGTTATTGATGTATGTCTATGTGTATTAATGACATAGATCTAGAGATTGTCAAAACATTGTGCTTAATGGAATGCTCTTGAAATTTTCTTGTTGGTTTATGCTCATTTCTTGATGGATTGTGCCTCTCCCTTAGCTTAATTAGTTTAATTTCATGTCTTTAGCTTAATTGTAGTGTAGTAGTAGCATAGTTGTTAGATGGAAGGACAATCCATGCTTGTTGTTTGATGTTCCATACTTTTGAATGCAAGTAGCATATGCCTTTAACCTTGTGGTGTATTTGGTTTGTGAGCTTAATGAAAGAATTATTGACTTGCTAGATATATTATGCTTTTCACATGCTATTTAGACAATATATACTTAATTGTTAGATATATTGTGCTTTTCACATATTACTTAGACAATATATACTTAATTGGTCACCCTTGCTAATTGAATCAACCAAACACACACACACATAATATTGCAACACACATTTCCCTCGTTAGTCACTTGTTAAGGGTATAGAAAAGTATTATTTGGTGGTGACCTCTAAACCCCAAGATCTCTCTCTTACTTACTCTTTATTGCTTTCAATTATTTAGTTTAATTTGTTCTGTAGTTTAATCAACCAACCAACTATTTATTTGATCACTCGACCTACTAACCCTAATAGTGATTCCACAACCAAATTCGACTCCAATCCCTTGGGATGATCCCTACTCACCCTAACTATATTTTTAGTGAAGGTAGTAGTGGCTTGTATAAATGTAAAACTTGGCATCTGCCTTAATGCACACTGTCTAAGCTTATGGTGTAGGACGGCGAATCACCACCATTGGACTTTTAAGTAAAGCAATTTTTAAATTTTAAGCAATATAGTCCTTAAAAGATTAAAATCATAGCTAGTCATGGACCAATCATAGAAAATCCCTCAAATACACAAGTCATGCTCAAAATTTTGAATTAAAAACAAACAGTACAAATAACACCCATTACCCCCAAACTTAAACGGCACAGTGCCCTCAATGTGTAAAGAGAACAAAGGAAAAAGTATACTAGTGCAACTAAAGCAAAGAATGGCCGGGACATAAGCATCTAAAGTGCGTGACACAACCCCCAAACTTGGGATTGACTGTGGTCTTGAAAAGATGGCACTGGGATAAAAGCTGATCAGATAACAAAAGGGAATAATAACAGTGCATAATGGGCATGTAAGTGTAAATGGGATAGAAAATGAAGTAAAGAAAGAGATGAATAAGAATGGTCCTAAAAAATTTTAGGCAACACTCTCTCACTGAAGTCACTGGAAGGTACCTGATAATGGAGTCAATCACAGATAGATATATCAATATAATAACCGGACATCCAAAAATATCATGCATAGAATAAAGAAGATAAAAACAGTGTAAGGTACAACATAGGATCTGGGCTAACAGACTGGCCACAAAAAATATAGCAATAGTATCAAAGTGATAGTCAAAAATCACAGATATATGAATAATAAAGAGGAAGAGAGAGAATGGTAAGGCAAATGAAGTTGGTCTGGCAGGGTAAGATCCTCGGATATCTCTGGATAAGTCCTGCAGCGCAGCCAAGACGTCTACACAGAGAGTGGTCACGTCAGTGCTAAGGGAGGCCATATCAGACCGAATAGAGACTACCGCATCCTCTAAGGTCTGGATACACTCTCCTAGGCCGGGTGTCTGAACTGGAGCGTCAGGGAT
The DNA here is from genome assembly GCF_030987335.1 of Cornus florida. Lineage (NCBI taxonomy): Eukaryota > Viridiplantae > Streptophyta > Magnoliopsida > Cornales > Cornaceae > Cornus > Cornus florida. The sequence goes on from NW_026775579.1 coordinate 25,009,013, forward strand.
GACTGGATCATGAAATTGAGGTACATTTTGACTCTGCTCTTGAGAATGTAATGGCGACCCAACCGGAGAGTGATGTGGTGACTTACTGGAGGCTCCTGCTCCAGATCCATATCCATATGCTCATCCGCAGCCACCGGTGGGTCTGCTGGATCATCTGCCACTGCTGCTACTGCCTGCTCTTCCATCTCTGCTAACTCTGCCTCTACAGCCTCCTCAGCTGCTCAGATAACCTCTTACTCTAAACTCTTTATAAGTGCATTGTAGCTCTTGTTCCAATCCTTCTTGCCATAGTGGCAAGCCCCTGACTCAGGATGCTCGTCTAACTGAAAAGGATAATGCTGGTCCCGGGGAATCTGGGTAATCAAATGTCCGAAGGGAAGGAAGGTGGCTCGCCTGGGCCTGGACTTCTTGATGTAGCTCACATACAATCTCATCATAACACTCCAGTAGAGTGCGGGAATAAAAAACCAATGGCCTGTGTAGAAGGCATATAGAGCTGCAAGAAAATCTGACCGCCTCTGGATCTAATGGCCCGCCATAAATACATTTCGGTACAAGACTAAGTCAAAGAACCATAAATCATCAGACAAATAAGTCTGGGTGGCGAATGTCTCACCATCACTATAATGGCCAATTAGAGCAACGGCCATATCTGCGTAAGATGGCCTCCGGATAATAGGATAATGAAGGCTGGGAGGGCAGACGTGCGGGCATCGAGAAGATATGGCCAATGACTCTACTGTGATGCAGATGAGATGGCCATCAATAGTAGTCCGCAACTCCGATAGATTACTTGGGGCTAGCCGAAGTTCTGTTAGAACAACCGGATAAGCTACGGGTAAATCGGGTAGGTACCGGGGCCAGTATAGCTGAAATGTCATGGCGGTCAATATCATCAAAAGCTACCCTGGTCAGAATCGATTGGGAGAAGAAAGTAATATCAAAGATAGACTCATGCACCACTGTAAGGCATGAATATCTCCTGGTAGGTCTATCTCGGAACTGGCCTGGTAGTGTTGGTGGCGGTGGTACATGCTCAGCCTCATCGGCTGAGGAAGAGGATGAAGATGCAAAAGCAGAAGAAGCAGAGTGCTTAGACTGAGTTGGAGCTGGCTCTTGATGCTCCTCAGGCTCTTCCACTCTCTACCACACTCGGCGCTCATACTGCTGGCAGGCAACAGTCTTGACTCAAGCCATGGTCTGCAAAAGAAAGAAACACTTGCAACTGGAGTCAGTAACAGGTATATGAAATATTGAATTGAATGCACATAAATAGAAACATGTTTGTTAGGTTAGGATAGACAACTCTGAATAAATAACATGAATCTATGTAAGTAATAATACAGCAAGGTATGGACAGTGAATGTTCAGATAAGTGAAGCATGCTAAACAATATAAGTATGAAATGCGTCCAATGTGGAAAACACAGGCATTGGGCATAAATAAACTAGCATGAACACTATGGAGGGTGCAGAGATATGAATATGCAAAGTGTTAAAATTCGATCGATCAAGAAAAAGATAAGATCGATCCAAGTTAAATCCATCAAGACATGGTGAGATCAATCTTTCTCTAATCGATCAGAGAAAAATGTGATCGATCGAACTCTGCAAAAATACAAAAAGTCACAGATCCATGATGTGGACAACACTAGGGGCACCCGAGCAAGCTCGTGGGTCCCTCTATACCACAACAAGTCAATATTGGCCACTTAACTAGGCACATGACCCCTTAAATGAAAGTCAAAACAAATATATATACATATATATATAGATATATATATACACATGCTTCAAAGATGGCAAAAATGGCAACAAATTGTAATGACCAGGACATTTTCCTCCCTTTCCTTTTTCTCAAATTTTACGGATAAATTTTTTCCGTTTAATTTTCTTTTCTAAGATCTATTTCTTGTCACTTATTATCATTTAGAGTGCTTGGAATTGGTTTCTGAGACTATTTCTTTTGGACTGACAACTTCCTTTGAGGACCGAGTCATTTCCACATTTTCACTTTTTAGACACAATTCACTTTTCGTCCTTTTTCTTATTTTGTCTTTTCTCCATTTGTCACTTTTTGGCACAACCTCACTTTTCATGCTCAGAGTTGGTTTTTGACTTCGCGTATCTTCATTCTATGTGGTTTCCATGAAATACATATCTTTATTTTTGTAGAAAAGTACTCTGGTTGCTCCCGGTGTCCATAGGGGCATGGATGCACAGTTCTTCAAAATCTTTTTCTTTTCTTGAGGTGTTTTTCATAAATATCTTTTGAAGATATTTTATTTTAGGGGTTTTTAAGAAAATGTTTTTGGAAAATATTTTCATTCTGGGTCATTAGTGTAGTTAACCCTTTTTTGAGGGGCTATTGTGCAATTAACAAAGTTTATTGCAAAAAATACCTTGTTTTGAGCCTGGATACTTGTACAGGATTCATTTTCACTTTTCGTTGAGTCGTGAACTCTTAGAATTTCCTTCCGGTCATTTTTTTCCAGTTTCAAGGTTTCTAACCCTAGTTGCTGCCGAATTTGTTTGGGGTATATCTCTCTGCTCAGGACTCGAATTTCGACGCCGTTTCTTCCGTTGTTTATATTTTCTCATTTTGGTTCTTTTTCATTCATGGAGTTTCTTCGTTTGAGTGCGTTTACTCAAATTCCACTTTTTCGGACTCAGCGGGACCTTTTCGAGGCACATTTAGGGTTTTACTATAAATAGAATGTCTTAAAGTGAAAAGTCACTTTTTTATCATCTTCCACCCCTCTCTTGACTGGGTTCCATGGCAGCCATGGCTACCACCTTCTCTCTCCTCCTTTAAACCACTTTTCCTTGGTGAAAAGTCTTCCGCCTTAACGTTTATCATAGGCCTTGATAACGCGCACCTTTCCCCCTTATTAGAATCCAATTCTAACCACATTTGAGTTCGGGTTTCAAGTTCAAGTTGGGATTTTCATGGTACCTCCTTGGTGTTTAATGTTCCTCATGTTGTCCCTAACATAACCTAGAAGTATCGTTGGATTTGGAGCACTTTACTTTCGGTGGGGATTTGAGATTTCCATCTCAAATTGAGGTAAGGGGTGTTATAGTTTATATTCTTTATGTATTGCATACTATTGATGCCTATGCAACTCATTTACATGCTTTGATATAAATCTAGAGATTTTATTATTTATTTTTCTTATATGAGATTTGATTTTCCTGGTTGATTATAGCTTGGTTTAAACATATGGTATGATATTAAATTACCCCTTGACATGGTCATTGACATATATTAAATTGAGGCCATTTGAACAAGTATTGAAGATTTTATTTAATATTTTTCTTAAATGAAAGATTAACTCATGTGGCCTTAACTAGCTTAACACTAACATGTGTTGTCAGATTATATTAGGCTCTAGCATGCTCTTCGACATAGGTAAATTTGAGAGTAATCGGAGTCGTTTTGAAATCTAGTAATACTTAATTAATTTGATTAATTAATTTATTCCATGTGCACTATTTACTCCATTGGATTTCCGACTTGATATTATTGATGTGCATGCCATATGCTTTCACATATATTTAACGAGAATATTTGATTATGTTTTGAAATCTTTCATTTAATTTTTTTCTAGTATTAAAGTTTAATACTCATGGGCGTATCTTGCATGAAATTCACTTGTATCATGCTTTTAAATCAAGTCTTGACATGTTGTATAACATATATTAATTTGAGATCATTTGGATGAATTTCAAAATCTAGAGATTTTAATTAAATTAATTAATTAAAATCCATTCAATGGTTCCATGAGCTTAATTAAGTTTCTAACTAGGTATTCATGATTTCTTTGACAAGTTCCTTCACGTGTATCAAATTAAGAATAATCGGATAAGTTTTAAAACTTATATTTAATTATTTTCTTTGTATGGAACTTAATTCTCATGGTTGTAACTTGTATTTCGTGAGGCTTTTAGCTTTTTATCATGTATCTAGACTCCTTGTATCTTGGTTTCATGAATGTACTTAATGAACTTGCACAATTGTCTTGGAATGGTTTAATTTCCTATGTGTTGTCTAGTAAATAACTAAATCATTAATCTTATACTCGTGGTGTATTTACTTCAATGGATTTCATGTGCTATATATCTTAGTTCTAATCTATATAGATGCACACTATGATTTCTTGACATTTCACATGCCATCATAGTTGAGAACTTAGGGCATGACATGTGTGTTCCAAAATTTTGGTTGTGCATGAAACGTGGTTAATGCATTTCTTATATTTTAATAAAATATTGACTTGCACAACTTGTTGATTTTGGGACTTGGGATATTAATCAAGAATTGACATGGCTAGGATTTGGTTCTAGTACGGGAGATCGAGAGCTCCCTACACTATAGTGCGCACTAGGGGAAGGTACCATGGGTTAGTAGCCCTAAAGTGATCCCAAGAGTATGGTTTTGAATCCAGGCAATATCCGAGTTTCCACATTGGTTGATTTCACTCTTTAAATTTCAAGTTGCTATTCCTTGAAGATTTAAAACTTGTCATGTTAAGTGAAATGCTCCAATCTTGTTAATTGCATAGATATTATGCCTTGTCCTTGACTTCATGTATTTTTCTTATCGTGTTAATTGGAATGCTCCAATCATGTGAATTATGTTGATAATGTAATTCTTGTTAACTTATGTCCAAGTATTCTTCTTATTGTGTTAATTGGAATATTCTAATCATGTAAATTGCATTGACAATGTGATATTTGTATTCTAGTATCTTCTTGTCATGTTGTATGAATTATTCCAAATCTTACTCAATTGTATTGATAATGCAATTCTTGTTGACCTATGTTTAAGTATCATTCTTATCGTGTTCTTTGGATTATCCCAACCTTTATTCATTTCATATATGTATATATATATATATCATGATTCTTGTTGATTTACATTCTAAGGTAGTTTAGGATGACCCCTAAGTCTCACTGTGACATAGATGTTAGGTGGCATGACCCTTTTGAATTGTTTCATGTTAATGTAAAATCTGTAAGAAATTGAGTCTATGCATGCTCATTCCCTACGAGTACACTTGTTTACTCACCCCAAAATTACTGGGGGTATTGTTCAGGTACAGGATTCAATATTTGGAGCTTTGCACTTGCCTTGGGTGGTTTGGAGATTTGAAGTTTCTTTTAAAGTATTCTTGTTCACATGCAAGTGTTAGCATGTTTGAGTTTTACTTTTGATGTTGTAACACTTAGTTAGGTTTAATATGCTCTTTTTGCCTTATTATATGTAAAGTGTACTTAGATACACTATTTAGGACCTATTTGATATATATGATATGAGGCCAAGGGCCACAAACCTTAAAGTTTAATTATATGCATTTAGATTCCAAGTTTTTCCCTTGAAATGTAACTTTTCCAACTCTGGAGGTTTGATATGTGATTAGGAGTAAATGACATGTAATAAGGCCATGGGCCATTGTAACACACTTCTATACTTAAAGTACACTTGTTGACATGCTTACATAGCTTAAAATCTTATTTTTAGACCAATTTCATGTTGGGGTTTGAGGCTTGGGTGAAGCCTCAACATTTCTTATGCATAACAGGTCATTTAGCACCATCTCGAGTCATTTCAGTCATCCAAAATGCTAGTTCGGTAGACTGATGGCTTTTGGAAACTTCATTGTACAGTAAAACACTTGTTCCAGTAGCCAAATTCAGGGTTTGGGCCTATTTTGGTCCACCGATGGCTTAAATCAGTCTACCAAAGTCACCTACCTTCAAAAATATGATTTCAGGAAATTTTTTGCCCAGTTTGGTCGTCCAAAACTCCATTTCGGTCGACCGAAATAGCTTCCATTCACCAGCCTCTTTAGTTTTGTTTCAACACTATTGTTCTGACTTCAAATAGTCATAACTTCTTCATTTATAATCCGAATGGGGAGATTCTTAAGCCTAAACTCAAGGATTTTGAGTCAAATTTCCAATGGTACCTATGCCATTCTCAGATTCAAATCACAGTGGGAGTATTCAAGTTTTAGTGAAGTAGTGTCAGGATTTGGTTTGAATCCGGAAAGGGTGTTTTGTGGAATTCGTGTCCAAAGTTCTTAGAACCTCTTGGAATGTTGTGAAATGATTAGTTTAGGTTGTGTGCACCTCATTTGACTTGATTAGAGTCAAATCTCCATTATCATTTATAAATTGACCATTTTGCCCTTGATTAACGGGTTTTTGCTCATTTTTTTGCATTTTGTCGTTTCTCTTTCATTCAGACTCCGAATCATGCAATTCTTGAGTCCATCTTGATTACTTTTTTGTTCTCTTTCCAGCAGTGTGCTCAGTGGCACCTGAATCCATATTTTAGAAATGACTATTTCGTCCCTAGGGGTTTAATTGTTATTTTTCCTATCTCTTGCCTACGCACTTTATTCCTTTGGGTTCTATGACCTCATGGAAGGTCATCTTAGGGTCTTAGAGGTGTGTTATGCCTTGGTAGACCATTTTTTTGTTTCTTGCTTCCACATCTAGATTCATTGATGGGTCAATCTTCGGTTCATAATTGACATACCGGGTTGAATAAAAATTCGGGTCATTATAGGTGGTATCAGAGCATCCGGGTTCGAATACCTTCGACGACGGGTTTTGGGTGCATATCATGCTCACGTTGCTTTGCTTTGATATGTCATTTATATCTTGATAACATGTCTTGTATGATAACATGTTCACATGCTCAGGTGTTTTGAGACATCTATTATTTTTTAAGCATATTTTATGTGTATATATACTTCTTGATAACATGGTCTGGGTTGCTATCATGTCCTGGTGTGATATCATGTCTGCGTGCTTATGTTAGCATGACCATATGCGAGTATGTCGGCATACCTTACACTTTTCATTCACGTGTATTGTCGTATCATGCACTTACCTGCTTCTTAATAACGTGTTTTGATTTGATAACATGTCTATTTGCTTCTATGGCAACTTGTTTAGAAGCTTACCTTGATTGTCTTAGCACTTGATATATGCTTGTTTACCTTAGCACATTGTACCTATTTGTTATCTTAGCCTTTTGTAGGTGCTTATTTGTCTGAGTACATTGTATATGCTTGTTCATCTTGACATGGTTATATGCAGCATATTGTCATACTTTATGTTATTCTCCTGTATACACTGACATGCTTTATGTGATCTTGCTACCTGTGTGAGTAGATAGTTCGTTGTTATGTTGCATGCTAGCTGTTTATTTTTATGTCTGGTTTTGACATTGTCTCTTTGGGTCAGTCGTATCCCTTGGGTGCATTCTTGTTTTACGAAGTTCTCCTTTGGATAGGAGAAATTCATTCTATAAAGATCCATGTTGGGAACCTGTTTGTCTGTTTTGTTGGTTGGATGTTAAGAGACCTTAGTCTGATGGTTGATGCGAGTAAGGCTCACATGAGCGTAAAATTGCAGTCCTTGTCTGGTGGAGTGAGACGCAAGCCAGGGAGGCACCATTTTATTTTCTTTTCCTTAGTGGCTTCACGACGTGGTCGGGGGGTGTCATGGATGTTTTTGCAATGTAGGAGCTGCTGGCTCTACTTACATCGTGGATCTAAAGCCTTAAGCGTAGAGATGCCTATGACATTGTTGTTAGAGTTTTGGGATTAGCTACCCTAATTCTCGCAGATGCCTGGTTTCTGTAGTGCTTTTGGTAATGATCATTTCTGACATTGATGTCATCTGTATCGATAGGTTTTTCTGAGTTAACCTGGTTGGGGCATGTTATGAACTAGTGCCTTATATTGTTATGCTACCTTACTATAACTAAGTATGGGCGGGTTCTGGTCACTATTCATACTGCCTTGTCACTCTTTTCTTTTATAGTGTTTCAACGTTTCGTTGACTTAGGATTCCCTCAGTGGTTGACATTGAGTTAATGCGCCGATTCGTATGAGGTGTTGTCTCGGTTCGTGGTTTTGTGTTCCTTTAGTTGATCTTGAAATCTCTAGGGTTGTACTTCAGCGTTTTATGAGCTGTCCTTGGTTTGAAATTTTGTTCGGTCCTTGTTCTATTCTTTTTCTGGTATGTTCCTAATTTCAGGGACGAAATTCCTTTAAGAATGGTAGGTTGTAATGACTCAGTCAATTTCCTCCGTTTCTTTTTTTCTCAAATTTTATGGATAAATTTTTTTCATTTAATTTTCTTTTCTAAGATATATTTCTTGTCACTTAGTGTCATCTCGAGTGCTCAGAATTAGTTTCAAAGACTCTTTCGTTTGGATTGACAACTTCCTTTGAGGACGGAGTCATTTCTATATTTTCACTTTTTGAATACTATTCACTTTTCGTCCTTTTCCCTATTTTGTCTTTTCACCGTTTGTCACTTTTTGGCACAACCTCACTTTTCATGCTCAGAGTTGGTTTTTGACTTCACGTATCTTCATTCTATGCGGTTTCCACGAAATACGTATCTTTACTTTTGTAGAAAAGTACTCTGGTTGCTTCCGGTGTCCATAGGGGCATGGATGCACAGTTCTTTAGAATCTTTTTCCTTTTTTGGGGTGCTTTTCATAAATATCTTTTGAAGATATTTTATTTTAGGGGTTTTTAAAAAAATATTTTTGGAAGATATTTTCATTCTCGGTCATTAGTGCAGTTAACCCTTTTTAGAGGGACTGTTGTGTAGTTAACAAAAGTTATTGCAAAAATACATTATTTTGAGCCTGGATCCTTATAAGGGATTCATTTTCACTTTTCATCAAGTCACGAACTCTGAGAATTTCCATCTGGTCATTTTTCTCTAGTTTCAGGGTTTCTGACCCTAGTTGCTGCCAAACTTGTTTAGGGCATATTTCTCTGCTCAGGACTCAATTTTTGACACTGTTTCTTCCTTTATTCATATTTTCTCATTTTGGTTCTTTTTTGTTCATGGAGTTTCACCGTTTGAGCGCGTCTGCTCAAATTCCACTTTTTCAGACCTAGTGGGGCCCTTTCGAGGCACATTTAGGGTTTTACTATAAATAGAATGTCCTAAAGTGAAAAGTCACATTTTCATCATCTTCTATCCCTCTCTTGACCAGGTTCCATGGCAGCCATGGCTGCCACATTCTCTCTCCTCCTTTGAACCACTTATCCTTGGTGAAAAGTCTTTCGCCTTAACGTTTATCGTAGGCCTTGACAACGCGCACCTTTCCCCCTTATTAGAATCCATTTCTAACCACATTTAAGTTTGGGTTTCAAGTTCAAGTTGGGATTTTCATGTTACCTCCTTGGTGTTTAATGTTCATCTCGTTATCGCTGACATAACCTAGAAGTATTGATGAGCGCTGAAAAATGCACATTTAAACCCCCTAAGCGATGGTATTTTAGTCCATTTATCTATCTTTATTTACCCATTTTAGTACCTATTTGTGTTTTTGTCTATTTTAGGTCAATAATGTTAAAATGAGCTAAAAATGGTTTCTTAAGGCCTTTTTGGAGTCAAACTAAGTCTTAGTGATGATTTGGAGCAAAAGGAGACTGATCTAGAGCAAAAAGAGGCTGATGTTGAAAAGCTGCCAAGTGCGAACGATAAAAAAAAGTGAGAATGATCGGAACTCTGACCGATTGAACTTTTCTCTGATCGATCGAACTTTTCTGAGATCAATAAAAAATGTGCTGGCAGCGAGTTGTTTTATTCTCGCGCGCGCCCGAACTCCCACCTACCACATAGTACGGGATTAGATATTTTTGGGGCTATAAGTCTTAGTATTGCATGCTATTGATGCTTCTACAACTCATTTACATGCATTGATATAAAATCTAGAGATTTTATTATTTATTTTTCTTGTATGAGATTTGATTTTCCCAGTTGATTATAGCTTGGTTTAAACATGTGGCACGATATTAAACTACCCCTTGACATGGTCATTGACATATATTAAATTGAGAACATTTGAACAAGTATTGAAGATTTTATTTAATATTTTTCTTGAATAAAAGATTAATTTATGTTGCCTTAACTAGCTTGAAATTAACATATGTTGTCGGATTATATTAGGCCCTAGCATGCTCTTCAACATAGGTAAATTTGAGAGTAATCAGAGATGGTTTGAAATCTAGTAATACTTAATTAATTTATTCCATGTGCACTATTCACACCATTGGATTTCCAACTTGATATTATTGATGTGCATGCCATATACTTTCACATATATTTAATCGAGAACATTTGATTAGGTTTTGAAACCTTTCATTTAATTATTTTCTAGTATTAAAGTTTAATACTCATGGCCGTATCTTGAATGGAATTTACTTGTATCATGCTTTTAAATCAAGTCTTGACATGTTGTATAACTTATATTAATTTGAGATCATTTAGATGAATTTCAGAATCTAGAGATTTTAATTAAATGAATTAATTAAAATCCATTCAATGGTTCCATGAGCTTAATTAAGTTTCTAACTAGGTATTCTTGATTTCATTGACAAGTTCCTTCACGTGTATCAAATTGAGAATAATCGGATAAGTTTTGAAACTTATATTTAATTATTTTCTTTGTATGGAACTTAATTCTCAAGGTTGTAACTTGTATTTTGTGGGGCTTTTAGCTTTTTATCATGTATCTAGACTCCTTGTATATTGGTTTCATGAATGTACTTAATGAACTTGCACAATTGTCTTGGAATGGTTTAATTTCCTATGTGTTGCCTAGTAAATAACTAAATCGTTAATCTTATACTCGTGGTATATTTACTTCAATGGATTTCATGTGCTATTTATCTTGGTTCTAATCTATATAGATGCACACTATGATTTCTTGACATTTCACATGCCATCATAGTTGAGAACTTAGGGCATAATTTGTGTGTTCCAAAATCTTGGTTGTGCATAAAACATGGTTCATGCATTTCTTATATTTTGATAAAATCTTGACTTGCACAACTTATTGATTTTGGGACTTGGGATATTAATCAAGAATTGACATGGCTAGGACTTGGTTCTAGTACGGGAGATAGAGAGCTCCGTACACTATAGTACGCACTAGGAGAAGGTACCCATGGGTTAGTAGCCCTAAAGTAATCCTAAGAGTACGGTTTTAATCCGGGCGATATCCGAGTTTCCACATTAGTTGATTTCACTCTTTAAATTTCAAGTTGCTATTCTTTGAAGATTTAAAACCTGTCTTGTTTTGTGAAATGCTCCAATCTTGTTAATTGCATAGATATTATGCCTTGTCCTCGAATTCATGTATTTTTCTTATCGTGCTAATTGGAATGCTCTAATCATGTTAATTGTGTTGATAATGTAATTTTTGTTAACTTATGTCTAAGTATTCTTCTTATCGTGTTAATTGGAATGTTCCAATTATGTAAATTACATTGACAATGTGATCTTTGTATTCTAGTATCTTCTTGTCGTATTGTATGAATTATTCCAAATCTTGCTCAATTGTATTAATAATGCAATTCTTGTTAATCTATGTTCAAGTATCCTTCTTATCGTGTTCTTTGGATTATCCCAACCTTGATTCGTTTCATATATTTATATATATATATATATATATATATATATATATATATATATATCATGATTCTTGTTGATTTACATTCTAAGGTAGCTTAGGATGATCCTTGAGTCTCACTTTGACATAGACGTTAGGTGGCATGACTCTTTTGAATTGTTTCATGTTAATGTAAAAATCTGTAAAAATTGAGTCTATGCATGCTCATTTCCTACTAGTAAACTTGTTTACTCACCCCGAATTTACTGGGAGTATTGTTCAGGTACAGGATTTAAGATTCGAAAATTTGCACTTGCCTTGGGTGGTTTGGAGATTTGAAGATTCTTTTAAAGCATTCATGTTTATATGCAAGTGTTAGCATGTTTAAGTTTTACTTTTGATGTTGTAACACTTAGTTAGGTTCAATATGCTTGTTTTGCCTTATTATATGTAAAGTGTAGTTAGATACACTATTTGAGACCTATTTGATATGTATGACATGAGGCCAAGGGCCACAAACCTTAAAGTTTAATTATATGCATTTAGATTCCAAGTTTTTCCCTTAAAATGTAACTTTTCCAACTCTAGAGGTTTGATATGTGATTAGGAGTAAATGACATGTAATGAGGCCATGTTCTATACTTAAAGTACACTTGTTGACATGCTTACAAAGCTTAAAATCTTGTTTTTAGACCAATTTCATGTTGGGTTTGAGGTTTGGTGAAGCCTCAACATTTCTTGTGCATAATAGGTCATTCAACACCATCTCGAGTCATTTCGGTCGTCCGAAATGCTAGTTTGGTCACCGATGGCTTTTGGAAACTTCATTTCACAGTAAAACATTTGTTCCAGTAGCCATTTTCACTGTTTGGGCCTATTTCAGTCGACCGATGGCTTATTTCGATTTACCGTAGTAACCTCCCTTCAAAAATATGTTTTCAAGAAAGTTTTTTCCCATTTCAGTCGACCGAAATAGCTTCCATTCACCAACCTCTTCAGTTTTGCTTCAGCACTGTTGTTCCGACTTCAAATAATCATAACTTCATCATTTCTAATCCAAATAGGGTGATTCTTGAGCCTAAACTCATAAATTTTGAGTCAGCTTTCCAATGGTACCTATTCCATTCTCAGATTTGATTCATAGTTGGTGTTATTCAAGTTTTAATGAAGTAGTGTCAGGATTTGGTTCGAATCTGGAAAGGGTGTTTTGTGGAATTCGTGTCCAAAGTTCTTAGAATCTCTTGAAATATTGTGAAACAATTATTTTAGGTTGTTTGGACCTCATTTGACTTGCTTAGAGTCAAATCTTCCTTCTCATTTGTAAATTGATTATTTTGCCCTTGACTAATGAGTTTTTGCTCGTTTTCCTGCATTTTATCGTTTCTCTTTCATTCGGACTCAAAACCATGCGATTCTTGAGTCCATCTTGATTAGTTTTTCATTCGCTTTCCAGTAGTGTACTCGGTGGCACCTGAATCCATATTTCAAAAATGACTATTTCAACCCTATGGGCTTAATTGTTATTTTTCCTATCTCTTACCTACACACTTTATTCCTTTGGGTTCCATGACCTCTTGGAAGATCATCTTAGGGTCTTAGAGGTGTGTTATGCCTTGGGAGACCATTGTCTTATTTCTTGCTTTCGCATCTAGATCTGTTAACGGGTCAATCTTCGGTTCATCACTGACGTACCGGGTTGAATAAAAACTCGGGTCATTACACAAATAAACATGGAAGGCTTAGATCTAAACATGAAAACATGAGAAACATGAAGATTGAAGCTCAAAAATTAAAAACAAACCCAAAACTTACCAAATCTAGCGAGAGGAGTGGAGACCTAGAGAGAAATGAGATCGGGATCAAGGGCGAGGAAGAGTTTGGAAGCTTGGAATGTCGCCGGAGACTCGCCGGAGGTGGGAGAGATGATGAACAGTGGTGGGAGAGAGAAAATGGTCTAAGATCGATTGTGTAATCAATCTATATGACCCTTAGGTCATACTTTTAAAAATAATCTCCAACGAGTTCGATCGATCACTTGGAAATCAGATCGATCAAACTAAAATCGATCTTGAAAGAATTCAGATCGATCGAACTCACAAAATGACAAATTATTTTGAATTTTTTTTAAATATACATATATATATATATATTTTTAAATAAAGTAAAACAAAATATTTTTGGATTTTTAGAAAATAAAAACGTAAAAATAAAAATAAAAATAAAATAAAATAAAATATTTTTGAATTTTTAGGAAATAAAATATTTTTGATTTTCAAAAAGAAGTCAAAGTCAATCAGGAAGCATTCAGATTGATCGAACATAGATCGATTAAATCTTGATCAATCCAACAGGTAAAAACCTGCAGACAAGTTCCAACTATACCCAGAGAGGTGATTCTCGATGAGTTCAAAAACATTTCTAAGTATGGAATGAAGATCGATCTGAGGAAAATCTCGGTCGATCTTGGAACACTGAGATCGATCGGAAATAAAGTTCGCACGATACATAGAGAGCTGAAATATGCAGGAAATTTTCGCACAATGGGATAGAGAGATGATTGGATGCAGAGATGGATGTTCAATCAATCGAACCTATTTTGAGATCGATCAAAAAGGCACAATATGCTTAATTTAAAAATGACAGTGCACGCATTCTCAATCAAAGTCCTCAACAATGTGTATGAACCCAGAACATATCTAGACGACGCAAGAAATGAAAGGTAAAATAGAAATAAGGGAGTAATAGGGTTGTAAACCCAACGAAACACTAGTGTTTAATGTCTTTAGCAAGATGTTGGGCTCTTTTAGCCCGGATCAAAGATCTTGTTGTGTATCCCCTCCTCGACGGGGTGAATGGCATTTTAAATCCCACCCAACAAATGGTTCCCTAGAAAAATCATTGGATTTGACTCAAAGAAGATTGGCGGTCTTTTGTCAATGCAATTTTTGGGCTTCCATTCCCTTTCAACACTAGGTTTTGAAACAACTTTCTTGGAAATCAAATTGGAAGGTGGACTATTTGAAATTCCATTTTCAAGCAAAGACTTATGTTTTTCAAGTTCATTGTCAAGACATTTTTCCACAACACGCACTTCTTTATGCTTGTCCATTGAATTCGAGGTTAGATTAAAAATGTTCAACTTCAGTTCCATATGGCCAAATGAGATTTTCATTTTCCTCGTCCTACAATTTATGTTGGCATTAGCGGTTTGATGTCTCTCGCAATCGTACAATATCGTGTAGGATATAGCTCTATGCAAAAAGGATGTTGAACCCATAGGGAGATGAGATTTGTAATAGCCTTTAAATTAATTTCATGGTTTACAAATAACTTGGTTGGAGAGTTTGTTGGTTGTCACGATTTAACAAACTTGAATTAAACAAAATATTAAATTAAAGCAAATTAAACTAAAGTGAATGATCAGAGAGGGAAAATTTTAAGGCTTTGACTTCACCACAATCGTTATACTATGCTCAATTGAATCAACTCTAGGACTTTAACCAACTCTGTCTTCAAATGAACTGAACTCAATAACATTCGTTCAGTTCGGAGTTTAAAGAAAGAAGTTTTACAAAATTAGGTAACTATAACCTATCTGCGGTTAGCGCGGACTATTCGCCTACCTACTCTACCTACTTTAACTACTTTTGCGAATGAACCACCTTTCCTAAGCATAGATTATGAAAACATTCTTTTGTAAAATACGTTGGGACACCATTATATGATCTCTATTCTTGTATCCGGTAGGGCTCTACTAGATATCGTACAACAAGGTAGGTTGAGAATAAAATATAAATTATTATATCTAAGACAAGGTAATAACAATTTATATTCTACTAAAGCATGAAAAACCACTTGAGTTGTCTCAAGTGCTCATAGTCATATAATTAAGAAAACATTAGATATTAAAATAAACCCAGAGTTAAAACAATCAAACCATAATATAATGTTAGGTTACATCAGTGCTCTAAGAAAGGATTTAGCTACTCATGACGAGACTGGAAAGCATTTGTGTTGAGTTATCTACATCGTCACGGATTGCGCTTCTCTCCTCAGGATTTTCACTCTTAAGGTTGTAGGAACCCTAAAAGCCACCACACCTTCAGCCTTCTGAATAACATCGTAAAAGATATTGAAATTTTGAACCTCTTCTATCAAGGCTTACGCCTTCTTTTATAAAAGAAAATATGTATTTGGTGGGCTTTTAGGTCTTTTGGCCCAATTGGGATAAGATACGGCTGATAAAGAGAGTAATCCTGCAGCTTTTAATCTGACTTGTCATGTAAGGCTCGAGCTTCAGGAACGGATGCTTAAGCATTAGGGCTCATGCTCGAGCATCAAGATCAATGCTTGAGCTTCTCTGAATAGATGCTCGAGTTTTAGTAAATGGTACTCGATCATCACATTGACACTTAGCCAATTTTTTTCAACTATTTTCTAAAGCGTCTTTTTCTTCAACACATGGAATATTTTTGGGGTTGAACTCCTTTAACATTGCTCAATCCAAGCTTCATGGGCTCGAGCACTAGGTACCATGCTCGAGCATCAAGGGCTTAATGCTCGAGCATCAGTGGATGATGCTTGATCCTTTGTGGATAGTGCTCGATAATGGAGGTGATGCACGAGACCTGGGAGCATAGCCTTTTCATTAAATTAACTCTTTTTATTTCTAGCACCTCATGCTCGAGCTTCAGGGTTAAGGCTCGAGCACCCTTGGTTAAGGCTCGAGCACTCTAAAGTAAGGCTCGAGCATTAAGGTACTGATGCTCGAGCATTTAGGTCGTGTTAAATTTTCTTCTTTTATTTGTTGTAATGCTCGAGCCTCAACACTTGGGCTCGAGCTCTAAGGCTTGAATTGTTTCAAACTTCACCAATTTAGCTCTCAACTTGCTCTGAATGACCGGCAACGACTCTGTAAGCTTCAATATCATCATAAAGTCCTGGTTTTAATCATTTATCTAGGAAAGTACCTACAAATACACATTAAACATAAATTAGTCTAATAATTAATAGAAGTATCACTTTAGGCCCTAACATATACGTACTTAGGGGCTTGAATATACATATATTCAGTGCTCATCACACCCCCAAACTTACAAATTGCTAGTCCCTTAGCAATGCAAAACTAAAAAGCCACTTTCGTGGGAATCACGGTTGCATTTGGCTTATGCAACAAGCCTTTAAACCCCTAGGTTATCCTTAGTGGACGAGTTGTAGTCTCGTAAGGGTTTTCAGTGAAGATACCCACAAAATTCTCAAATAAGTGCCTTAAATACACAGTAAGCTTATTCAAGCCTGCTTCCAATCATATCATCCCTGTAATTCATTAATCAGTTAAATACAGTAAGTATACCAATCATATAATCAGAAAAACTTTCAACTTCCAATCTCAATTAAGCAATCATAGTCCCTACATATCAGTTCAATCATTTATGCAACATTTTTAATCTCTAAAAATGTTTTTTGAAAGTGATCCTATAATTCATCGTGTGGCTTACTGTCCATACTTGCATTTATTCCTTGTCATTGTTCAATTCACAAGCAGACTCTTCAAATTCCAACTCCCAAGGCATTTTTATTATTTTTTTCTAGGTATACATTTTTTTAAAAAGGATACTTGTGCAATGTCCAGGTTTATTAAGCTTTCTAAATTACCCTTGTAGCGAACTTTTAGCCAATGACTCCCAGACCAGATGGTCTTAGGGCATTAAGTGTTAAAACACTCCTAAGGACTTAATTGTTCAAGTAATCTAAGCAACCTAAACCCCTTATGTAACAAGCTTTCAGCCAATGACTCCTAGACCAAACGATCTTAGGGCATTAGGTGTCAGAACACACCTTTAAGGACTTAATCACTCAAGTAATCTAAGTACAAACCTGAACTTGATCATTTTCTACTTTTCTTTCTTTTTTTTCATCATATTTTTTTATTTTTCATTCACATTGGTGAAGATTTTTTTTCTTTGTTGCATACATACCATTTTTTCTCTATTTCTTTTTTTTTTTTTTTTTTCTTTTATGACTCGATCATCAAAACTATCAAATCAACCTGATCATCTCAGTCTAACTCAAAACAAAACAAGACTTCCAATTTCTACCCCACAAACTTCATGCAAGTATGAATATTATGTAAAGTGTAGCATATCATAGATCAGCATCATTAAACAACAATTATCCTAACAGAGTGAACCACAGGCCACCAACTAATTCTAAAAATTTTAAAGGACTCCTTTTCACAATAATTTAGCATACAAACCATTTCTAACCAACTTCAGACTACAAACAGAGTATATAATCATCAACAAACTCAAACACATGCTTATATCATCAAATAGAAAATCACATCCTTGTGTAAACAGATTAATAAAAAATTTCCAAGCCAACCTTACCCCTAAACTTATTGTGCACATTGTCCTCAATGTGTGAGAACAAAAGAGAGCGAGAAAGATATTACCATACAAGTAGACCAGCAAAGATATAACAATGTAATGCACAGAAGGGTAAAAATGAGTGTCCAGCATCGTTTCCTTCAACATAGTGGTTCCTCTCAAAAGCACCCCCAAACTTAATCTGTTGTATCTGGTAAAATCAATAAACTCCAACACACATCAGAGTATCAAGTATATGGAGTAAGCATAGAGAAATATAAACACAAGGATAATAGAACCAAAAAGCAAGTATGAATATTAGAAATCAATACAATGCTTTTAAAAGAAAGACTTAGGGTAGATATACATCATATGGAAATAAATACAGCAAAAAGACTACCTAAGTCAACAAAAAAATATAAAAAAGTCCTAAGAACTAATCCATAGGTGGAGGTGGTGGCATAGAAGAAGTGGATGGATTGGATGGAGTGCGACGAAGTAACTCCTTCAATATGTTCTGCTGCGTAGTCAACATCTGACACAGCACTGTCTGACTATCCTGCAGCTCAGCCACCCTGGCCTGTAAAGCTTTAATCTTAGCCTGAGAAGAACTCTCAGGCTAGGCTGCAGAAGCGGGTCTCCTCCTAACCTGAGGTTGGCTATAAGAAAGATCTATCTCCTCCTCTGTAGCCTCATCATCAGCTCTTCTATCAACAACCGCTACATATCCCTCATCACCAAACTCTATTGCATCTCTTCGATGTGCCGGCATATGTGACCAAACTTTATTCCATTCCCTTATTCCAAATTGTGGAGATTCATCACATGATTCCTCTTTTGGACTCACCACAAACCCCTGTAGCTCTAACATCCTGGTAATCATATATGGAAAAGGTAGCGCGTGCGTAGGAATATCCTTATACGGTCCAATCTCAGACCAAGATGCTAGTAGCTGAAAGAAAATCATCCTAGGGAACGAATACCAGTGCTCAAACTGAATAGCATAAAGGGCCTGGAGAAAGTCAGTATTCCTAATATTCTTATGCCCAAGAGGATGGACATTATCAGAGATGATAGAATCTAGAATCCACAACCTCGTAGGAATTTTGGCTTTTATAGTACTACTACGCTTTCTCCTAACAAATCGACCATCACATAGCTTCTAAATTAAATTCTCAGCAATTGGCACCCTAGGGAATGGTGTAAAAACAAGATAGCTACATCTCTCATCTACCACCTCAGGAAGCATATTATAACATTCTAGTGCTGCAGTAATAGTATCAGGATTAATAATCAAATCATGCCCATCAATTCTAGTCCTAAGCTTCTAAGAGTCATCCTCACTATAAACCAGATTGAGTTAAAACAAACAAACAAGGCGAGGATAAGCAACCTGAGTAACAGGGACCATGAGATGAAGAAGATGCCTGTAACTAAAAGATTTCATAGCCCATCTAGTGTGCGGATCATTGATGAACACCTGATAATTAAAGGTCATTTCATAAGAAATTGGAACTGTCTGCCACGCACTTGGCAACATATCTTTCATCCCTCTATCACGTTTAGCAGAAGTAGGATGAACCATCTTTAAGATAACCTTTCGAATTTCTCAAAAATCTCCAGTTGCTGCAATTTGCAACCCGAAGCTTAAGCTTCAAGTATTGATGCTCAAGCCTTTAGTAGCTAACGCTCGAGCTCTACCTAAACTTCACTGAATCAGATCATAGTACTCAGTTCAATAAATCAAAGAAAAGTGGATCTAAATAGCTAGTCTATGTAGATGATGCATGAACAAAATTCATAGACTCATAGATCCAAAGAATAACTCAAACTCTCCCTCATTAGATCTCGACAATTAATGAACCCTGAAAGTTCTAAGAGGAAGAAGAAAGAGAATATTACCTCTATTTCCTACAGATCTAGAACAAGAATGTGGATTAACACCAATTATGAATATGAAGAATACTTAGAGAGCTTATATAAAGAACCATGGCTTTCCTTTGTGTTCTAGGTGAAGGAGTAATCAGTTTCCTGATTTTAAAACTTTTAGAACCTCAGGCTTGAGCATCAAGGGTGTAAGCTTAAGCCTGCCGCCATCAATTTCTAACTTCACGATGATGGAAAGCTCGAGCTGTGGGTATTGATGCTCGAGCTTTTCACTGCTGATGCTCGAGGAAGGAGACAAATTTTTGGATTTTTAGATTTTCCAATTTTTATTTTCTTTTTCTGTTTTATTCAAACTCAAACTAACCTAAACCTAAATGAAGACGAATATGAACCTAAAATCTAGAAAAGAAAATAACTAAATCAAAAACTTAAAATAACGAAATCAAAATCAAAATAAACTATGGTACAACATACAAATGCTAAGTTTAACGTCGATAGCTCGACAACATGCTAAGTTTAACGTTGATAGCTCGACGAAAACCTCTCTAGTCCA
Source organism: Cornus florida (assembly GCF_030987335.1). Taxonomy (NCBI): domain Eukaryota; kingdom Viridiplantae; phylum Streptophyta; class Magnoliopsida; order Cornales; family Cornaceae; genus Cornus; species Cornus florida. The sequence continues at coordinate 25,029,260 of NW_026775579.1, forward strand.
AGTAAATAGGATCATGAAGTTCCACTGCCTCAACTATGCCTCTCTACACACTACCCTCTATGTAGGGTTTAAGTCTTTGCCCATTGACCTTGGACAATTGTCCAGTCTTGCAATCTTGTATTTTTATTGTACCATAAGGTGTAACAGAAATAATCATGTATGAACCTTCCCAACGTGACTTTAACTTCCCAGGAAAAAGTTTCAATCATATATTAAACAACTAAAACTTCTTCTCAGGCTCAAAAGTCTTACGCAAGATATGCTTATCATGAAATGCCTTAGTCTTCGCTTTGTAAACCTTAGCACTCTCATAAGCATCATTATGTAATTCTTCAAGCTCAGTTAATTAAAGTTTCCTGTTAGAACCAGCAGATGTCATATCAAAATTGAGCTTTTTAAATGGCCCAGAAAGCTCTGTGTTCTAACTCTACAGGGAGATGGCACCCTTTACCATAGATAAGACAGTAAGGTAACATACCAATTGGAGTCTTATATGCAGTACAGTAAGCCCACAAAGCATCGTTCAATCTATAAGACCAATCTTTACGATCTAGCTTAACCGTTTTCTCAAGAATTCTCTTAATTTCACGATTAGATATTTCTACTTGGCCACTTGTTCGGGGATGGTAGGCAGAAGCAACTTTATGGGTGATGGAGTATCTTTGCATCAAGGTACGGAAATACCTATTATAGAAATGAGCACCTCCATCACTAATTATAGCTCGTGGCATACCAAACCGACTAAAAATGTTCGTTTGAATGAACTCAACCACAACTACGTGATTGGCGATTTTAGTAGCTACTACTTTAACCCATTTAGACACATAGTCAACAGCCAAAAGAATGTACTCATTTTTATTAGGCAGAACAAAAGGACCCATGAAATCAATACCCCAAACATCGAAAAACTTAATAACTAAGATTGGAGTTAAGGGCATCTTATTTCATCTAGAAATCGATCCTAGCTGCTGACATCTAAGGCATAACCTACAGAATAAGTATGCATCCCGAAAGAGTGAAGGCCAAAAGAAACTGCACTGAAGAATTTTAGCTGTAGTTTTCTTTACACTAAAATGATCTCCACATGCCAAACTGTGACAAAAGGTCAAAATACTAAGAAGCTTATTCTAAGGAACACATCTACGAATGATTTGATCAGTACAGTATTTGAATAGTTGAGGATCTTCCCAATAGTACATCCTAATTTGGGAGAAGAATCGATATTTTTCCTACTTTGACCAAGATAAAGGAATTTTGCCTATTACGAGGTAATTCACAATATCAGCAAACCAAGGCAAATCCTTATGAGAAACCTCAAACAGTTGTTCATCCAGGAAGGAATCACAAACTAGAAGTGAAGTTAAGGTATCCTCACTCAGAATTCTAGAAAAATGGTAAGCAATAACATTCTCTGACCCTTTCTTATCCCAGATTTCGTAATCAAACTCTTGAAGCAAGAGGATCCAACGAATTAAATAGGGTTTGGTTTCCTTTTTGGACAGAAGATACTTCAAAGCAAAATGATCATAATAGACTACGACTTTGGAACCCAATAGATATGATCTGAAATTATCCAAAGCAAAGATAACTACAAGTAATTCTTTTTCAGTAGTAGTATAATTCAATTGTACATCTGAAAGAGTTTTACTAGCATAATAGATAACATGAGGAATTCTATCCACTTGTTGTCCTAAGACAGCACCCATTGCATAATCAGATATGTCACACATAATTTCAAATGGAAGAGCCCAGTCCTGAGGATTCATGATAAGAGCTGAAGAAAGAAGAGAGTGAATCTTTTGAAAACCTTCAAGGCATGATTCATCAAAGACAAAAGGAACGTCCTTTGCAAGTAGATTACATAAAGGACAGGAAATTTTGCTAAAATCTTTAATGAAGTGTCGATAGAACCCGGCGTGCCCAAGAAATGATCGCACTCCCTTTACGAAGGTAAAAGGAGGCAATTTAGAGATCAAATCTACTTTAGCTCTATCAACTTCAATACCTCTCTTTGGAATGATATGTCCTAAAATAATACCCTCTTGAACCATAAAATGGCTCTTCTCCCAACTAAGAATAAGATTCGTTTCCCTATAACGCTGAAGCAATAAGGAAAGATTTTGAAGACAGTTTTCGAATGTAGATCCAAAAATAGAGAAGTCATCCATAAAGACTTCAAGAAACTTTCAACCATGTCCAAAAAGATAGACTTCATACACCTCTGGAATGTTGCTGGTGCATTACATAGTCGGAAAGGCATCCGTCTATATGCAAACATACTGAATGGACAAGTGGAAGTAGTTTTCGCTTGATCCTTAGGATCAATGGCCACCTAATTATAGCTAGAATAAACGTCTAAAAAACAATAATAGATCTAGCTAGCCAATTGCTCTAGAATCTGATCAATGAATGGAAGTGAAAAATGATCTTTTCTAGTAGCGGAGTTAAGTTTCTAAATCAATACACACACGCCATCCAGTGGTGGTGCGTTATGGAACTAATTCACCCTCGGAATTCTCAACTGCTATAATATCTGTCTTTTTAGGTACTACCTGAGTAGGACTCACCCACTTGCTATCTGAGATGGGGTAGATTATTCCCACATCTAGTAACTTCATAACTTCCTTCAAAACTACCTCCTTCATATTAGGATTTAATCTTCATTGGAGTTCCCGAGATGTTCGAGAATCCTTCTCCAAATGAATCTGAAGCATGCAAATTATGGGGCTAATTCCTTTCAAATTAGCCACACTTCACCCAGTAGCCTCTTTATTTTGCTCAAGAACTTTTAAGAGACTACTTTATTGGGAACTTGTAAGATTAGAAACAATAATCACTGGGAAGGTGTCATTTAAACCCAATAAAGCATACTTAAGCTTTTTCGGTAGTGGTTTAAGCTCAAGCTTAGGTGGAGAATCTAACGAAGGAATAAGCGGAGTACTGGAAAGTGGTGGAAGTGACTCTCACCTAGATTTCCATAGAGGAAAATCTTTGATAGGAGTAGAATCTAGCAAAGAATTCACTTCAGCTATTAAAGAATCAATATCAAACTCTTCATAATTAAAGTGATTCAAACAACCTTCTAAAGGATCCTTAGATAAAATAGTTGGGAGTGATTCCTCAACCAACTTATCAATAACATCAAGGAAGAAGCATTCACTATCATCGTGGCGATGATGAATAGCATTGAAAATGTTTAGCTTGACTTTCATATTTTCAAAAGATAAATCCATGGCTCCAGTCCTATAGTTAATGCAAGCATTCGCTGTGGCTAGAAATGGTCGCCCAAGAATGGTTGGAATATACTTTTTGGAATCATGGACTGGTTCTGTATCAAGAACTAGAAAATTAACCGAAAAATAGAACTTGTCCACTTTTATGAGTACATCTTCAACAATACCTAGTGGTTGTCTGACAAAACGGTCAGCAAGCTGTAGAACAACCGACGTAGGTTTTAACTCTCCCAAACCTAACTTCTCATACATCGAGTAAGGAATAAGATTAACACTTGCCCTAAGGTCAAGGAGTGCTCGCTCTATCACATTATTTCCAATGGTGTAAGAAATTGTAGGGGCACCAGGATCTTTAACCTTTAGAGGAGTGTTGTACTTAAGAATAGTACTGCCAGGCTCGGTGAGACAAACTTTCTTAGGAACTTGGCTTTTGGATTTTCCCTTAAGAGTGCACAAGTCCTTTAAAAATTTGGAATAGGCTGGAATTTTCTTTATAGCATCAAGCAGAGGAAGATTGATTTTGACTTATTTAAAGACCTCCATCATATCTTGAATTTTCTCCCCATGTTTACCAAAGTGGGAGGGTTCCTTGAGACGTTTAGGATAAAGCGCTTTTGGCTCATAAGCCGTCTCAGGGTTAGGAGTAGATGAAGAAGTAACCCCATCTTTAACTTCTTTTATGGATTGTGGAAGAGCACTTGGGGAAACATCCTTGCGATGTGGATTATGAATGATAGGAATTATAGGAATCCTAAGCCTTTCTTTTTCCTCCTGTCCTTTTTCAACTTGGTTATCAACCACTCGACCACTCCTTAATGTAGTGATAGCCTGAACTTGCTCATGATGAGTACCTGAAGAATTGGTTTAATCAATTATGTAAGTTTACCTTTTTGGGTTGGTTATTGGCTGACTAGGCAGCTTTTCATCCTTTTTTCGAGATAGAGTACTCGTTATTTGCCCAACTTGTGCCTCTAGCTTTGCTATGGCTTGAGAATGAGAATTAAGAAGTTGGGTATTGGCTTTAATTTCACTAAGAGCATTGAGTACTTGTTCCTTAAAAGAAAATTTTCTAGGAAGACGTGGAAGATTAGGAGCTTGAGTGGGTTGATTTCTAAACTGAGGTGGACGGTAAATACTAGATTGGTTGAAAGAATTATTTTGTGGTATAAGATTGGATGAATTTTGATACTGCCCCTGAGATTGGGGAGTAGTGTTTCCTTGATTTGGATTACGCCATGACAGATTGGGATGATCTCTCCAGAATATGTAGCAGAATATGGATTATAAGCTAGCCTAAAGAATGCAGCATTCACTTGCTCCTGTGGGATCTTAGATGATTGTCCCAGCATAGGGCAAGCGTCAGCAAAATGGTTTGGATTAACATAGGTGGAACAAACTTCCTTGGGTAAGGCAGTTTATGGATCAGCAACAGGAGCAAAGCCAGATGATAAAATTTGATCGAACCTACAGTTCAAGGCTTCTATTTGAGCGGCTAACTCACTAGATTTATTTACCTCGTAAAGTTTTTCAACCTTATGCATTCCAAGTGAAAACCTAGACCTAGAGGAAGAAGCATACTGCATTGAGTTTTCACTTAGGGCCTCAAATAGTTCCCAAGCGTCAGCCGGACTGTTTCACAAAAAAGCTCCATTACTGGAAGCATCGACCATATTTCTATAAGAATCATTAAGACTATCATAAAAGATTTGTATTAAATGCCATTGAGCAATATCATGGTCTGGACACTTTCTTAAAAGATCATTATATCTCTCTCATACATCATGGAGCTGTTCTCCCGGGATTTGGGAAAATGCCATGATTTCTCTTTTCATTTGTGTTGTTTTACCCACAGTATAGTATCTCTTCAAGAAATCCTATTGCAACATGTCCCATAAAGATATGGAATTTGTTAGAAGGGATTGCAACCAAGTTCTTACTTTATCTTTGAGAGAGAACTGGAAAAGACACATTCTAAATGAATCATTGGTTAGAGTGGTCAACTTGGTAGTTGAACACAATTCCAAAAACATATCCAAGTACTTATAAGGATCCTCTGTTGCATACCCATGGAAGGTAGGAAGCATTTGGATCATAGCAGGCTTGATCTCAAAATGGGTTGCATCAGCATCCGGAAAAACAAAGCACGAAGGGGAAGTATATGTGGTAGGAATGAAATGATCCCTCAATTATGGTTGTGGTGAAGGAACAGGTGGAACCCGTTCTCCATTACCATTACCATTATTACCCGGTGCATTATGTTGCTCAGCCATACTATTAGAGGAACTATCAATATTATTCAAGTGTTTTTTAAGTTTCCTTAATTGACTTAAAGTTCTCTCTATTTTAGGATCATGCACTAAAGGTTTTGACCTAGTTTGGCGAGTTAACATGTACTGGTTCCACTAATCCTAATAGTAACAAAAAGAAAATATTCCAAGTAACAGAAAAACAATAAGAACTCACAAAACGTTTAATAAACCGAACCTTTTCTCCCTTAAGCATCTTTGTCCTCGCCGCTAATTTGTACCCGAAAAGAAAAAGAAGTAAGGTGAGATATCAGAAAGTCTGAAGACTGGTAAACCAAAATAACAAATTAAAAACTAAACAAAATCTAATCTCCCCTGCAACAGTGCCAAAAATTGATGTGTCTCTCGTAATCGTACGATATCATATAGGATATAGCTCTATGCAAAGTGGATGTCGAACCCACAGGGAGATGAAATTTGTATTAGCCTTTAAATTAATTTCATGGTTTACAAATAACTTGGTTGGAGAGTTTGTTGGTTGTCATGATTTCACAAACTTAAATTAAACAAAATATTAAATTAAAGCAAATTAAACTAAAGTGAATGATTAGAGAGGGAAAATCTTATGGCTTTGACTTCACCACAATCGTTATACTATGGTCAATTGAATCAACTCTAGGACTTTAGCCAATTCTGTTTTCAAATGAACAGAACTCAATAATATTCGTTCAAAATTAGCTAACTATAACCTAACTGCGGTTAGCGCGGACTATTCACCTACCTATTCTACCTATTTTAACTACTTTGCGAATGATCCACCTTTCCTAAGCATAGATTATGAAAACATTCTTTTGTAAAATATGTTGGAACACCATTATATGACCTCTATTCTTGTGTCCGGCAGGGCTCCGCCAGATACCGTACAACAAGGTAGGTTAAGAATAAAACATAAATTATTATTTCGAAGATAAGGTAATAACAATTTATATTCTACTAAAGCATGAAAAACCACTTGAGTTGTCTCAAGTGCTCATAATCATACAATCAAGAAAACATTAGATATTAAAATAAACCTAGAGTCAAAACAATCAAATCATAATATAACGTTGGGTTACATCGGTGCCCTAAAAAAGGAGTTAGCAGCTCATGACGAAACTGGATAACATCTGTGTTGAGTTCATCTCCATCGTCACGAACTGCGCTTCTCTCCTTAGGATCTTCACTCTTAAGGTTATAGGAACCTAAAAGCCACCTTACCTTCAGCCTTCTAAATAACACCATAAAAGAGATTGAAATTTTGGACCTCTTCTATCAAGGCTTATGCCTTCTTTTGTAGAAGAAAATATGTATTTGGTGGGCTTTTAGGTTTTTTGGCCCAACTGGGATAAGATACGGCTAATAAAGAGAGTAATCTCACAGCTTTTAATCTGACATGTCATGCAAGGCTCGAGCTTTAGGAATGGATGCTCGAGCTTTAGGGCTCATGCTCGAGCATCAGGATCAATGCTCGAGCTTCTCTGGATAGATGCTCGAGCTTTAATAAATGGTGCTCGATCATCACATTGACACTTAGCCAAATTTTTTCAACTATTTTTCGAAGTGTCTTTTTCTTCAACACTTAAAATATTTTTGGGGTTGAATTCCTTTAACATTGCTTGATCCAAGCTTCATGGGCTCAAGCACTAGGTACCATGCTCAAGCATCAGGGGCTCAATGCTCGAGCATCAGTGGATGATGCTCGATCCTTTGTGGATAGTGCTCGATCATGGAGGTGATGCACGAGACCTGGGAGCATAGCCTTTTCATTAAATCAACTTTTTTATTTCCGACACCTCATGCTCAAGCTTCAGGGTTAAGGCTCGAGCACCCCTGGTTAAGGCTCGAGCACCCTAAAGTAAGGCTCGAGCATCAAGGTACTGATGCTCGAGCATTTGGGCCTTGTTGACTTTTCTTCTTTTTTTGTTGTGATGCTCGAGACTCAACACTTGGGCTCGAGCTTTGAGGCTTGAATTGCTTCAAACTTCACCAATTTAGCTCTCAACTTGCTCTGAATGATCGGCAACGACTCTGTAAGCTTCGATATCATCATAAAGTCTCAGTTTTAATCATTTATCTAGGAAAATACCTACAAACACACATTAAACATAAATTAGTCTAATAATGGATAGAAGTATCACTTTAGGCCCTAACATATATGTACTTAGGGATTCAAATATGCATATATTCAGCAATCATCACGGTTGCCAAGAAGGGACGGCCAAGGAAAATGGGAATTTGGCTCTTGGGATTCGGAACTAGTTCTGTGTTAATGACAACGAAATCAACCGGGAAAAAAAACTTATCAATCTTGATCAGTACATCCTCAATAATACTCCAGGGCTTTTTGATGGATCGGTCGGCAAGTTGCAAAACTACCGACGTTAGTTTCAAGTCTCCTAAGCCCAATTTAACATATACCGAGTATGGAAGAAGGTTAACACTTGTTCCTAAGTCTAAAAGAGCTCAATTAATGACATAGTCACCAATGATGCAAGAAGTTGTATGTGAACTGGGGTCTTTAAACTTTGGGAGAGTGTTGTGTTGCAAAATGAAGCTTACTTGCTCGGTCAAGACCACTTTCTTTGGAGATTGGCTTTTGTTCTTCCTCTTTAGGGTGCAAAGATCTTTCAAGAATTTGGTATAAGCCAGAATTTGTTTGATTGTATCCAAAAGTGGAAGATTCATCTTCACTTGCCTAAACACTTCAATGATTTCATTTACTTTGGTCTTTTGTTTATCAATAGCAATGGATCCTTTCAAGGCATCCGGAAATGGAGCCTTTGGCTTAAAAACCTTTCAAAATCTTTCTTTGGATCACTTCCAACACAAGAAGTTTTCAAATCATTGTTCAAACCATTTTTCAAATTATTTTTCATCATTTTCTCAACAATATGATCAAGCACATGTAATGAAAGAGGAATAGAATATGAAACAGGACGGGTGTCAACTTTTGGTTACACTAGTTCACTCTCTTCATTGGAAACTCCAACTAGATTGTCAATAATTTTCCCACTTCTTAAGGTTGTCACTGCATTGACGTACTCGATTATGTGACCTTCCGATGAGGAATTCATTTCCACAACAAATTAGTGTAGCATTTAGAGGCATCTTCCCTTTCTCTCTAGCATTCAAGGTACTAGCTATTTGCCCAACTTGGGTTTCTAGTTTAGCAATGGATTGAGAATGGGAATGAAGTAATTGAGTATTTGCCTCTAGAATACCCAAAGCGGTTAACACTTTTTCCTCAAAAGCGGGACTCCTAGAATTTCCTTGGGAATACGATGATTGATTAGGAAAATGAGAGTTAGAAAATTGGTTTCCATATGATTGTAAAGATGATCTATAACCTTGGGAACCTTGGCTTTGCATTAGGGATGGAACATACTTGCCTTGAAAACCACCTTGGGGAGGGTTTGAGCCTTCCCCTTGGCTTTTCCAAGAGAAGTTTGGATGGTTCCTCCACCCGGCATTATAGTGTATGCCATAGGGATTATTCCCTTGGTTAACAAATGCAGCTTTAACTTATTCATGATGCTCATTTTATGTATGTCTATGGGGACAATTGGAAGTAGAATGTAAGACACTAGAACAAGTCAAACAAGATTCATTAGATGAATGATAAACATAATTAAGTGAGGAAGACATTTGATTTGCCGAATTTTGGTTGATCAAAAATTGATCAAACCTTTAAGATAAAGACTTGACTTCGGCGGCTATATCATTAGAGTTGTTAACTTGATACAAGCCGACATTCTTCCTTCCACCTAGAATTCTATCATTTTTGGAAGACAAGGATCTATGCATGTAATTTTCACTCACAGTTTCATACAATTGCCAAACATCATTTTCATGTTTATCAAGGTAAGAGCTACCCATAGATGCATCTACCAGTCCTTTTTTATATTCCGGTAAACTTTCGAAGTAGTATTAGACTAATTGCCACTTAGTAATGTCATAATGTGGACACTTCCTAAGCAAGTCATTAAATCTTTCCCATGCCTCATAAAACAATTCCCCATCCCCTTGAGAAAATTCACAAATGGAAGTTCTCATAGTATTGGTCTTTGATACCGGATAGTACTTTTCAAGAACTCTTGTTGCATTTCTGCCTAAGAAGTTATCAAAAAAGGCCTAAGATTGTTGAACCAATATTTTTCTTTGTCTTTAAGGGTGAAAGGAAAAAGTTTGAGTCTTAACACTTCTTCTGGCATATCCGTGTATTTCATGGTGGAACACACTTCAAGAAACTCATCCAAATGCTTGTAAGGTTCTTCACTTGGAAGTCCATGATAGTTAGGAAGCATTTGAATGGTTTGCGGTTTGATTTCATAGTGATGCACTAAATGGGGGCAATTGAATGCATGTAGCTGCATTATATTCATTCGGCACATAATGATCACGCAAAACAATGGGAGGATTCACAACTGGTGGTGCTACACGAACACCTTGATGGCATTGCATAATGGGAGGTTGTGAAGCAAAAATTGGCCAAGGCCTTCCCAACGGAACATGGCCTTGTTGTTGTGGTGGAATGCATGGTCTTGGCATGCCTAATAGGACTTGGATGTTGTCATTATGCACATTAGGGTGGAGGATACCTTGTTGGTCTATGTGACCAAGGTCCTCCACATTGTCGTCATGTTGCTCCTCCATTGGTAAAATGGGGTGGCGAGAGCTACCCCTTCCCCTAAGATTATGAATAATGGATTCAAGATTCAAATTAAGTGGGATAAGAGTAAGATTTAATGATATACGACTATGCATGCACTAACAAAATGAATAACAAGTAATCAATCAAATAGCAATCACTTCACCTCCACAACAAATCAATAATCAAACATCCTCCACATACGATGATCCCATACTCCCATGATTTCAATAATATGTAAAGAAAAGTAAAATTGCCTCTACGCGGGCTCACGATTTATCTAAGAATTTAAGAAATTGCCACCACGCGGGCCAACGATTTAACTAAAGATTGAGTTAAGAGAAACTCATAAAGGGTTCTTAAGCAACTTCAATTCATTTTTTCAATTTTTACTTCGCTTCGCTTTGCAAATTTTAGCCTTTTTATGCTTAGTTTAGCTCCTTGCTTTTCAATTCTCCCCTTGCTTCACTTCCTTGCTCAATTCCCCTAGCCAATCAAGAACAAATACAATAAGTAACTAAAATAAAATGAAGTAAAAACACGATCAAAAGAGTACTAATTCCTAATTATTTCCAAAACACGGCGTTGCTAAATCAATCCCCGGCAACGGTGCCAAAACTTGGTTGCATGGTCGTCGCAACACCCCAAATTGCAATATAAAGTGTGGCCAAGTTTAAATTTATAAAGTGCCACTACTACCTCTAACTACTAATATAACTAGGGTGAGTAGGGATCGTCCTGAGTGATCAAAAGATTGTTTGTTTGGTTAATTAAACTACAATGTAAATAAATTCAATACAAAGCAATTAAAATAAATAAAGGGTAGAGAACAAGAGTGAGAGGTATTGGGATTTAGAGGTCATCACTAAACATCACCTTTCTAGACACTCAATGTGTAATGAATGAGGGGAAACATGTGTTGCAATACAAAGAGATGTGAATGATTAAATCAACAAGCATGGATAACTAATTAAGCAAATATTGTCTAGACAACCTAATGAATAGCATAATATATCAAACTAAGCTATTATTCTTTCCTTTAAGCTCACAACCAAACACATTAACAAGCTAGAGAATTATACTACTTGCATTCATAAGTATGGAACATCAAACAACAAGCATGGATTGTCCTCCTATCTAGGAAAATAAGGCAACTACACTACAAGTAAGCTAGAGGCATGAAAATTAAACAAACTAAACTATGGTAGAGGCACAATCCATCAAGAAATAAGTATGAAGCATCAAACAAACCACAAGAGTATTCTATTTAAGCACTATGCCTTGACAATCTCTAGATTCATAGCATCAACACACATAGACATGAATTAATAGCACAAAACCAAGAGATAAACACATGAACATCTATTATAGCATACATAGACATATGAATAAAATGAAATGGTCAATTGGAAGTATTAAACAACACAAATCATTGTAGAAACAAGATTCATATATAAATCAAATGTCAAGACAAGATTACAACACAAATCCCCTCAAAATACAAAACATCAAGGTCTAAAAGGCATGCTTAGGGCTAACTCTAGCCCCAAAAGGATGTTTAGCCACTCATTGATGTAGTCATCCAACCCTCAAGGGCCATCTCCATGGTAGGAAGTATCTTCTCCTTGATGGAAACCCTAGATGAATGGAAGAACTCCCAAATGGTGTGTGTCTCTCTAATCTCTAGCCTCCTCTCTAAGATTGTATTTGATGCTTCCCTCTTGATATCTATGTAAAAATGGCTCAAAATCTTTATATAGATAGCTCAAGTGTCACACCCAATGGTCAGGTCTCGTGCACTAGGGCCCTCTCAATGATTGCACTACGAGTCATCTTTTAAAGAGCTGGACTCTGTTTTATTTCAAACTTAAGGAGGTTCGATCGGTTGAGTTCAGATGAGATCGATCGAACTATGGCCAGATCCAACGAAGTAAGGCCAGATCAATTAATCATTGGCGGCGCCTTTTTGGAAAGAGACAAATCTGAGATATTTTTGGGATATTTTGGGAAAAAAAACAAAAGTGGTAGGTGGGGATAAGATCAAGGAAGTTCGATCGATCTGAATAAAAGTTGGATCGATTGAAGATGGAAATTCTTGAGAATAAGGACAAGGGGTTTGATCCATCTTAGTGAGGTGAGATCGATCGAAGATTGTTGTTTTCCACCACTTTGCTCCTTTCTTCCATCCAGCTTGAGATTACTTCTTTTATGCTCTAATTTGGCTGAATTGACTTATTTTGGGTATAAGCTCCTAAAAGGGCAATAACATGAAATTAATCTTAAAACGAGAAAATAAGATGGATAAAGGTCATAGATTACTCAAGCTTAAGGGGTTTAAATGCCCACTTTTCAGCGCTCATCATATTAAACCACATAAATCATTATAGAAATAAGATTCATATATAAATTAAATGTCAAGATAAGAATTACAACACAAACCCCCCCAAAATACAAACCATCAAGGTCTAGAAAGCATGCTTTGGGCTAACTCTATCCCCAAGAAGATGTTTAGTCACTCATTGATGTAGTCATCCAACCCTCAAGGGCCATTTTCATGGTAGGAATGATCTTTTTATCCTTGATGGAAACCCTAGTTGAGTGGAAGAACTCCCAAATGGTGTTTATCTCTCTAATCTCTAGACTCTTCCAACCTCTCTCTTGTATATGATTCTCCAAGATTGTATATGTGTAAAATGGCTCAAAATCCTTATATAGGTAGCTTAAGTGTCACACCCAATGGTCAGACCTCGTACACTAGGACCTCCAAATGATTGTACCACGAGCACACCTTTTTATTAGCTGGAACTCTGTTTTTTTGCACTTGAGGGGGTTCGATCGATTGAAGTGTGGTGAGATCGATCGAACCATGGCGGCGCCTTTTGGAATACTGACAAATCTGAGATATTTTTAGGATATTTTGGGAAAAGGACAAAAGTGGTAGATGGGGATAAGATTAAAGAAGTTTGATCGATTGAAAGAATGTTAGATCGATTGAAGATAGAAATTTCCTGAGGATAAGAATAAGAGGCTCAATCCATCTTGGCATGGTTAGATCGATCACTGTAAGATCGATCGAAGCTTTGTCTAATCGATCGAAGATTGTTGTTTTCCACCACTTTGCTTCCACTTTGCTTATTTCTTCCATTCAGCTTGAGACTATTTCTTTTATGCTCTAATTTGGTTGAATTAACTTATTTTGGGGATAAGTGCCTGAAAAGGGAAATAACACGAAATTAGACTAAAACGGGAAAATAAGATAGAATAAGGTACTAGAACGTTCAAGCTTAAAGGGTTTAAATGCGCACTTTTCAGCACTCATCACACACCTAAACTTAAATATTTCTAGTCCCTAGCAATGAGCTACAAAGTAAAGGAATGAAATGAATAACTATACAACTATGAACTAGAAAGCAATAAATAGATAACACCACTTTCGTAGGGAACACGATTGCATTTAGAGCATGCAACAAGCCTTTTAAACCCCTAGGTTACCCCTAGTGGATGAGTGAAGTCTCGTGATACCCATAAACATTAAGCTCATTCTCACAAAAGAGGCACTAATATTACAAACTAGCATTGGTAAGAAACTACCTCAAGTATGCAATTTTTCAACCATTTCCAAGCAATCTCCCAAAATTTTAACATCAAGCAAGCAAATATGGTCCTCCACACATCAAGAAAATAATCATGCAAATCAAAACAACTCTAGAATTCTTTAAGAGTGGACCGGCATCAAATATGTTGCTATCTAGGCTAACTAGAGAAATAATCACATTATTACCCTCAAACTAGCACACAAATCTAGTACCGATCATTAAAATAAAGAGTGGACCTTTTATTAAAGCTTTAGTCATCTAGGTACGCTTATTCTTTCTACTTGATTTTTTTTTTTATTTTTTTTTTTTTAAGCAAGTTCAATTATTAACCTAGAGTTTGGGCCCTCCACCTTTTGGCGCGAGAAATTCAATGCGTGATTAGGCTAGAATCCCAGCTAGTCAATGAAAAGGGATTGTTATCCACCTTTATCAAGAATGAAAGCTTTCAATGCACTACTAGCTCAATTGGGATATAACCAAATCAATAGTCAACAAAGCATGTACCCCACAAATGAATGCTAGTGTACGCCTGTGCTAGTGTAGAATCCTAGAGTAAATCTCAAAACAATAATAAAATCAAGGTGATATGGACAACAAATGCAAGCATGATATCAATCTTTCAAAAAAAATTACTCCTAAAGGGCATCCATAAGGCATACAAGGCGTATTGGACTCTCAAGTCAAGTAATTTTTAAATTCTAAGCAATATAGTCCTTAAAAGATCAAAATCATAGCTAGTCATAGACCAATCATATAAAATTCCTTAAATACACAAGTCATGCTCAAAATGTTGAATTGAAAACAAACACTGCAAAGAACACACATTACCCCCAAACTTAAATGCCACAGTGTCCTCAATGTGTAAAGAGAACAATATAAAAAGGAAAGAGTATACTAATGCAGCTATGTCAAAAAAATGGCTAGAACATAAGTATCCGAAGTTGGTGGTATAACCCCTCCCCCCCCCCCCCCCCCCAAAAAAAAAAAAAAAAAACTTGGCATTTACTGTGGTCCTGAAAAGATAGCACTGGGATAAAATCTCATCAGATAACAAAGGGGATAATAATAGTGCACAGTGGACATGCAAGTGTAAGTGGGATAGTAAATGAACTAAGGAGAGGGGAATAAGGGTGGTCTTGAAAAATTTAGGTAGCACTCTCTTACTGAAGCCACTAGGATGTACCTGATAATGGAGTCAATCACAGATAGATATATCAATATAATAATCTGACATCTAAAAATATCATGCATAAGATAGAGAAAATAAAAACAGTATATGGTACAACACAGTATCAGGCCAATAGACTGGCCATAAAAATATGGTAACAATATCAAAGTAATAGTCAAATAGCACAAATATATAAAATGATGAGAGAGAAATATAGATCAAGCAAAGGAGGTAGGTCTAGCGGGGTATAATCCCTGGATGTCTCTTGAAAGGCTCTGTAGTGCAGTTAACACATCCATGCGGATGGAGGTCACATCTACTCAGAGAGAGACAACCGCATCCTCCAATGTCTAGTTACGCTCTCCTAGGCTGGGTATCTAAGTTGGAGCGTCAGAGATGACTGGATCAGAAAACTGAGACTCATCCTGACTCTGCTCTTGTGAATGTAATGGTGACCCTGCTAGAGAATGATGTGGTGACTTTGTTGGAGGCTCCTACTCCAGGTCTATGTCCATATGTGCATCTATAGCAGCCAGTGTGTTTGCTGGATCATCTGCTGCTGCTACTGCCTCTGCCCCCCTCCATCTCTGCCAACTCTACCTCCTCGATTGCTAAGATAGCCTCGATCTGTAGACTCTTGATAAGAGCATTGTAGCTCTTATTCTAGTCCTTATTGCCATAGTGGCAAGCCCCTGTCTCAGTATGCTCCTCTCAATGGAAAGGATAGTGTTAGTCACTGAGGATCTGAGTAATCAAATGTGAAAAGGGGAGGAATGTGGCTCGCCTGGGCTTTGTCTTGCTAATGTAACTCATGTAAAGCCTCATCATGACACTCCAGTAGAGTGCAGGAACAGAAAACCAATGGCTAGTATAGAAGGCATAGAGGGCTGCAAGAAAATATGAACAACGCTGAATCTTATGGCCTGCCGTAAGTACATTTCAGTATAACACCGAATCCAAGAACCATAAATCATCAAGCAAATAAGTCCTGGTGGCAAATGTCTCACTAACACTAGTAGGGCCAATCAAAGTTGTGGCTATGTCTGCATCAGATGGCCACCTGAGAATAGGATAATCAAGGCCGAGAAGGCAGACGTGTGGGAACTAAAAGGATATGGCCAGTGTCTCGACTGTAAAGCGGATGAGATGGCCATCAATGGTGGTCTGTAACTCCGCCAAGTTACTCGGGGCCAGTTAAAGGTTCTGGTAGAACAACCGGATGAGCCGTGGGTAAACCAGATTAGCCACCGGGGCCAGAATAGGTGAAATGCCACTGTAGGAAATCTCATCATAAGTTGCCTTGGTCAGAATTGACCGAGAAAACAAAATAGTATAAAATATGGACTCATACGCCACTATAAGGCACGAATATCTACTCTCAACCCTGTCACGGGTCATACTGGGCAGTACCGATGGTGGACTAGGTGAGGGAGGTGGTGTCGGCTCAGCCTCCTCAACTAATGAAGAAGACGAAGATGTAGAAGCAGAAGAGGATGAGCGCTCGGACTGAGCTGGAATTGGCTCCTCAGGCTTCTCTACTCATTGTCGTACTCTACGCTCATATGTCCAGCAGGCAATGGTCTTGACTCGAGCCATGGTCTGCAAAAAGGAAAAAAAAAACTTGCAAATGAAATTAGTAACATGTGATAATATATGAAATGAAGAATTGAAGCATAGTAGATAGAAACATGTTTGTCAAGTTAAGACAGACAATTCAGAATAAAATACATGAATCTATGCAAGTTATAATGCAGCCAAGGATAGACAATGACTATTCCAATAAAGTGAAACATGCTAGATATAACAGAGCATAATGCAACCAATGTGGAAAACACAAGCATTGGGTATAACTGAGATAGCATGGAACACAAAAGAGGGTATGCAAAATAGTGAGGTTTGATCGATCATGAAAAAGATGAGATCGATCTAGGTTGGATCGATCAGGATATAGTTAAGATCGATCATGCTCTGATCAATCAGAGCACTACTGTGATCGATCGAACTTGTAAAAAAATACGAACAGTCGCAGATTTGTGACGTGGACAACACGGGGGCACCCGAATATGCTTATAGGCCCCTATACACCTTAACAAGTAAAGAATAGTCACTCAAGTCGGCACGTGACCCCCGAAATCAAAATTGGAAGCAAAATATATACAAAAATATATACACATATATACACATGCTCAACAACTCAAAAATGGAACAACAAATCATGGGAAGCTTAAGATCTAAACATGGCAACATCTAAAACATGTGCATCAACTTAATGAAGTTCAAAAATGAAAAACAAGATTAAAAACTTACCAAAAATGATAGAGAGAAGTGGACCAAGAGAGAGATGAGATCGAGATCGAGTTTGGAAAGCTTGGGAGCTCGCCGGAGATTTGCGGGAGGTAGGGAAGACGAATGAACAGCGGCAAGAGAGAATGAGGGCTTTGGATCGATGTTGAAATCGATCCAAATGACCCTTGGGTCATATTTTTAAAAACTGTCTCCGACCTGTTCGATCGATCACTTAGGTGATTAGATCCATCAAACCCCAATCGATCATAAAGATATTCAAATAGATTGAATCCGCAAAATGACAAATACATATTTTTTTTTTTTAAATTTGAAATTTGAAATTCAAAAAGAAGTCAAAATCAAAAGGAAGCACACAGATCGATTGAACATAGATAGATCGAAACTCGATCGATCCAACAGGTGAAAACCTGCAGACATGTTTGAACGATACACAGAAAGGTGATTTTTCATTGTTTCAAAAAAATTTTGAAGTATGGAATGAAGATCGATCCAAGGGAAAATGGGATCGATCTTGGAATTTTTGGATCGATCAGAAATAAAGTTCGCACGATACATAGAGAACTAAAATATGCAGCAAATTTTCGTACGATGGGATAGAGAGATGATTGGATGCAGAGATGATGTTCGATCGATCGAACCTCCTTTTGAGATCGATCGAATAGGCATTAAGTGCTTAATTTGAAAATGACAGTGCAAGCATTCTTAATCAAAGTCCCCAATAATGTGTATGAACCTAGAACATATCTAGACGACGCAAGAAATAAAAGGTAAAATAGAAATGAGGGAGGAATAGGGTTGTCAACCCTACGAAGCACTAGTGTTTAACGTTTCTAGCAAGACATTGGACTCTTTTAGCTTGAATCGAAAGTCTTGTTGTGCATCCCCTCCTCAGCGGGGTGAAAAGCACTTTGAACCCTACCCAACAAATTGTTCCCTAGAGAACTCATTGGATTTGATTCAAAAAAAATTGACAGTCCTTGATCAAAGCAATTCTTGGGCTTCCATGCCCTTTTAACACTTGGTTTGGACACATTTCTCTTTAAACTCTTTTTGGAAATTCCATTGACAAGCAAAGACTCATATTTTTCAAGTTCATTTTCAATGCATTTTTCAACGAGACATACTTCTTCATGCTTGTCTATTGAATTCAGGGTTGGATTGAATATGTTCAACTTCACTTTCATATGGCCAAATGAAATTTTCATTATCCCCGTCTTACAATTTATGTTGGCATTAGTGGTTGCCAAGAAAGGATGGCCAAGGATAACCAGAATTTGACTCTTGGGATTTGGAACCGGTTCTGTATCTATGACTACGAAATCGACTGGGATGAAGAATTTATCAATTTTGATCAACACATCCTCAATAATACCTCGGGGCTTTTTGATGGATCAATCGGCTAATTGTAAAACTACCGACGTCGGTTTTAAATCTCCTAAGCCCAATTTGACATAAATTGAATATGCAAGAAGGTTCACACTTGCTCCGAAATCAAAAAGAGCCCGATTAATGACATGGTCACCAATAATGCAAGAAATAGTAGGTAAACCGGGGTCTTTGAATTTTAGAAGTGTGTTATGTTATAAAATATAGCTTACTTGCTCGGTCAAAACAACTTTCTTTAGTACTTGGCTTTTGTTCTTCCTCTTTTGGGTGCAAAGATCTTTCAAGAATTTGGCATAAGCCGGAATTTATTTAATTGCATCCAAGAGGGGAAGATTAATCTTCACTTGCCTAAACATTTCAATGATTTCATTCACTTTGCCTTGTTGTTTTTCAAGAGAATTGGATCCTTTTAAGGCATCCGGAAATGGTGCTTTTGGCTCATAGCCCTTTTCAAAATCCTTTTTCAAAACTTTTTCAGCATAAGAATTTTTCAAATCATTTCTCAATTCTTTCTTAACAAAAGGATCATGCACATGCAATGAAAGAGGAGTAGGGTGTGAAACAGGACAAGTGTCAACTTTTGGTTGCACTGATTCACTCTCTTCATTTTGAATACCAACTTGGTTGTCAACAATTTTTCCACTTCTCAAGGTTGTCACCGCACTGATATGCTCAATTGTGTGACCTTCCGATGAGAAATTTGTCTCCACAACAAATTATTGTTTAGTAGGTGGATTCAAAGGCATCTTCCCTTTTTCTCTAGCATTCAACGTACTAGCTATTTGCCCGACTTAGGTTTCTAGCTTAGCAATGGATTGGGAATGAGAATGAAGCAATTGACTGTTTGCCTCTAAAGTACCTAAAGCGGTCAACATTTTTTCCTCAAAAGCGGGGCTCCTAGAATTTCCTTGAGAATAAGATGATTGATTAGGAAAATGAGAGTTAGAAAATTGATTTCTATGTGATTGAAAAGATAATCTATAACCTTGGGAACCTTGGCTTTGCATTGGGGGCGGAATATACATGCCTTGAAAACCACCTTGGGGTGGGTTTAAGCCTTCCCCTTAGCTTTTCCAAGAGAAGTTTGGATGGTTCCTCCACCCTTGATTGTAATGTGTGCCATAGGGATTGTTCCCTTGGTTAATAAATGTGGCATTCACTTGTTCATGGTTCTCACTTTGCACATTTCCATAGGGACAATTGGAAGTAGAATGTAAGACACTAGAACAAGTAATGCAAGATTCATTGGAATTGCAATGTGAATGATTAGGGGAGGAAGATATTTGATTCACCGAATTTTGGTTGACCAAAAATTGAGCAAACCATTGAGATAAGGATTTAACTTCGGCGGCTATGTCATTGGAAATGTCAACTTAATATAAGCCGACATTCTTCCTTCCACTTAGATTTCAATCATTTTTGGAAGACAAGGATCGATACATTGAATTCTCACTCATGCTCTTATATAATTGCCAAACATCATTTTCATGCTTATCAAGGTAAGAACCACCCATAGATGCATCAACCATACCCTTGTGGTTATCTGGCAAGCTTTCAAAAAAGAATTGAACTAAGTGCCACTTAGGAATGTCATGATGTGGACACTTCCTAAGCAAATCATTAAATGTTTCCCATGCCTCATGAAACATCTCCCCGTCCCCTTAAGAAAATTCTTGAATAGAAGTTCTCATTGCATTGGTCTTTGAAACCGAATAGTACTTTTTCAAAAACTCTTGTTGCATTTCCACCCAAGAAGTTATCAAAATAGGCCTAAGATTGTTGAACCAATATTTAGCTTTATCTTTAAGGGTAAAGGGAAAGAGTTTAAGTCTTAAAACTTCTTCCGGCATGTCCGTGTATTTCACAGTGGAACACACTTCAAGAAACTCATCCAAACACTTGTAAGGTTCTTCACTTGGAAGTCCATGATAGTTGGGAAGTATTTGAATAGTTTGCGGTTTAATTTTATAGTGATGTGCTCTAAATGGGGGCAATTGAATGCATGTAGGTGCATTATATTCATTTGGCACATAATGATCACGCAAAGCAAGAGGAGGATTCATAACCAGTAGTGCTACATAAGCAACTTGATTTACTTGAATAATGGGAGATTGTAGAGCAAAAATTGGCCGAGGCATTCCCAATGGAACTTGACCTTGTTGTTGTGGAATGAACGGTCTTGGCATGCCTAATGATATGTGAATGTTATCATGATGCATATTAGGGTAGAGGATACCTTGTTGGTCGATGTGACCAAGGTCATCCACATGGTCATCATTTTGCCCCTCCATTGGTAAAATGGAGTAATGAGAGCTACCCCTTCCCCTATGATTACGAACAATGGATTCAAGAGTCAAATTAAGTGGGACAAGAGTAGGATTTAACGACCTATGACCATGCATGCACAAAAAAAAATAACAATTAGAAACAAGCACGTAGCAATCAGTTAGCCTCCGTAACAAATCAATCAACAACAATCATCCACATACATTGATCCTATACTCCCATGCTTTGAACACTATGCAAGAAAAATTAAATTGCCTCCATGTGAGCTCACGATCTATCTAAGAAAGTAAAAACATGCCTCCACGCGGGCTCAAGATTTAACTAGAGATTGAGTTAGAAAAGCTCACAAAGGGTCCTTAAGTAACTTCAAATTAATTTCAATTTTTTTTTTTCTTTCTTTGCCTTGCTTTGCTTTTGCAATTCTTTTAGATTTTTAGCATTTGATGCTTAGCTTAGCTTGGCTCTTTGGTTTTGAATTCTCATTTGCTTCACTTCTCTTGGCTCAATTCACCTAGCCAATGAAGAACAAACACAATAAGTAACCAAAATAAAATAAAGTAAAGACACGATCAAAAGAGTACTAATTCCTAATTGTTTCCAAAATACAGCATTACCCAATCCCCGGCAACAGTGCCAAAGCTTGGTGTCGTCGTGAACCAACAAGTTAAAACATGTTAAAGAATGACCAAGTTTGAATTTGTAAAGTGCCACTACTACTACCTCTAACTACTAATATAGCTAGGGTGAGTAGGGATCGTCCTAAGGGAAAATGAGCTATATTGAGACGGAAACAATGTTGGATTAGTAGGTCGAGTGATCAAAAATGTTTTGATTGGATAATTAAACTGCAATGTCAAATAAATGGATGCAAGGTAAAGCAATTGAAGTAGAGTAAATGTAGAGAATAAAAGAAAGGGATCTTGGGACTTAGAGGTCACCACTAAGCATCACCTTCATAGACACTCAATATGAAATAAATGAGGGGGTTACATGTTGCAATACTAATGTTTGTGATTAATTGAATCAACAAGCATGGTTGACCAATTTAGCATACATTGTCTAGACAAACTAATGAATAGCACAATATTTCAAATTAAGCCATTATTCCTTTCTTTAAGCTTTCAATCAAAACACATCAACAAACTAAAAAATATATTACTTGCATTCATAAGTATGGAACATCAAACAACAAGCATAGATTGTCATCCCATCTAAGAAAGTAAGGCAACAACACTACAACTAGGCTAGAGATATGAAAATTACACTAATTAAACTAAAAAAGAGGCACAATCCATCAAGAAACGAGTATAAACCATTAAACAAACCACAAGAGTATTCAATTAAAGCACAATGCCTTGACAATATCTAAATTCATAGCATCAACACATATAGACATGCATCAATATTACAAAACCTAGAGATAAACACATGAACATCTATTCTAGCATACATAGACATATGAATAGAATGAAATGATCAATTGGAAGTATTAAACCACACAAATCATTATAGAAACAATATTCATGTATAAATTAAATGTCAATACAAGAATTACAACACAAATCCCCTTAAAATACAAAGCATCAAGGTCTAGAAAGCATGCTTAGGGCTAACTCTAGCCCCAAGAAGATGTTTAGCCACTCATTGATGTAGTCATCCAACCCTCAAGGGCCATCTCTATGGTAGGAATGATCTTCTTCTCCTTAATGGAAACCCTAGATGAGTGGAAGAACTCCCAAATTGTATGTATCTCTCTAATCTCTAGACTCCTCCAACCTCTCTTTTATATATGATTCTCCAAGATTGTATATCTATAAATGGCTCAAAATCCTTATATAGGTAGCTCAAGTGTCACACCCAATGGTCAGACCTTGTGCACTAGAACCTCCAAATGATTGCATCACGAGCACACCTTTTTATTAGCTGGAACTCTGTTTTTTTTTCGCACTTGAGGGGGTTCGATCGATCGAAGTGTAGTGAGATCAATCGAACCATGGCGGCGCCTTTTGGAATACTGACAAATCTAAGATATTTTCAGGATATTTTGAAAAAATAACAAAAGTGGTAGGTGGCGATAATATAAAAGAAATTCGATCGATCGAAAGAATGTTGGATGGATCGATGATGGAAATTTCCTGAGGATAAGGATAAGAGGCTCGATCCATCTTGGCATGGTTGGATCGATCACTGTGAGATCGATCGAAGCTTTATTTGATCGATCGAAGATTGTTGTTTTCCACCACTTTGCTCCTTTCTTCCATTCAGCTTTAGACTGTTTCTCCTATACTCTAATTTGGCTAAATTAACTTATTTTGGGGATAAGTGCCTGAAAAGGGAAATAACACGAAATTAGACTAAAACGGGAAAATAAGATAGAATAAAGTACTAGAACGTTCAAGCTTAAGGGGTTTAAATGCGCACTTTTCAGCGCTCATCAGAACCCAATAGATATGATCTGAATTTGTCTAAAGTACAGACAACAGCAAGCAACTCTTTTTTAGTAGTGGTATAATTCAATTGTGTATCTGAAAGAGTATTTCTTGCATAGTAGATAACATAAGGAAGTTTATTTACTCGTTGTCCCAAGACAACACCCATAGCATTATCGGATGCATCACATATGATCTCAAATGGAAGAGCCCAATTTGGAGGATTCATGATAGGAGTTGAAGAAAGAAGAGAGCGAAGCTTATGGAAAGCTTCTAGGCAAGATTTATCAAAGACAAAAGGAACATTTTTTACAAGCAGATTACACAAAGGATGAGAAATTTTGCTGAAATCTTTAATAAAAGGTCGACAGAACCCGGGGTGCCCAAGAATTTATCACACTCCCCTTATGGAGGTAAGAGGAGGCAATTTAGAGATCAAATCTACTTTGGAGCTATCAACTTCAATACCTCTTTTTAAAATGATATGTCCTAAAACAATATCCTCTTGAACCATAAAATGGCTCTTCTCCCAACTAAGAATAAGATTTATTTCCCTACAATGCTAAAGCACTAGGGACAGATGTTGGAGACAGTTTTTAAAAGTGGATCTGAAAATAGAGAAGTCATCCATAAAGACCTCAAGAAACTTTTCAACCATGTCTGAAAATATAGACATCATACACCTCTATAATGTTGCTAGCGCATTGCACAAACTTAAAAGCATCCATCTATATGTGAATGTACCGAATGGACAAGTGAAAGTAGTTTTCTCTTAATCCTTAGGATCAATGGCCACCTGATTATAGCCGAAATATCCGTTTAAGAAGCAATAATAGCTCTGGCCAACCAACCGTTTTAAGATCTGATCAATAAATGGTAATGGAAAATGATCCTTTCTAGTAGCGGAGTTGATTTTTCGGTAATCAATACACACACGCCATCCAGTGGTGGTGCACTGTGGAACTAATTCTCCCTCGGAATTCTCAACTACTGTAATACCTGACTTTTTAGATACTACTTGAGTAGGACTCACCCACTTGATATTTGAGATAGGGTTGATTATTCCCGCATCTAGTACCTTCATAACTTCCTTCATAACTACCTCCTTCATATTGAGATTCAATCTTCTTTGGAGTTCCCGAGATGTTTGGGAATCTTCCTCCAAATGAATCTGATGCATGCAAATTGTGGGACTAATTCCTTTCAAATCAGCCACACTCCACCCAATAGCCTCTTTATTTTGCTCAAGAACTTTTAAGAGACTACTTACTTGAGAACTTGAAAGATTGGAAGCATTGATCACCGGGAGGGTGTCATTTAAACCCAAGAAATGATATTTAAGCTTGTCCGATAATGGCTTAAGCTCAAGCTTAGGTGGAGACTATAATGAAGGAATAAGCGGAGTACTAGAGAGTGGGGGAAGAGGCTCAAGTCTAGATTTCCATGGAGGAAAATCTGCAATAAGAATGGAGTTGAGCAATTAATTTAATTCAGCAATTGAAGACTCGATATCAAAGTCTTCACAATTGAAGTGATTCAGACAAGCTTCTAAGGGATCCTTGGATAGAATAGTTGGGAGTGATTCCTAAACCAACTCATCAATAGCATCAAGGAAGAAGCATTCACTATCATCGTGGGAATGATGAATAGCATTGAAGATGTTTAACTTGACTTTCATATTCCCAAAAAATAAATCCATGGCTCCAATTCGACAATTAATGCAAGCATTTGTTGTAGCTAAGCAAGAACGCCCAAGAATAACTGGAATATACTTTTTGGAATAGTGGACCAGTTCTGTATCAAGAACTAAGAAATCGAGCGAAAAAAAAGAACTTGTCCACTTTTATGAGTACATCTTCAATAATACCTTGCGGTTGTCTGCCAAAACGGTCAACAAGCTATAAAACAACTGACGTAGGTTTTAACTCTTCCAAACCTAACTTCTCATACACCGAGTAGGGAATAAGATTCACACTCGCTCCAAGATAAAGAAGTGCTCGCTCTATCACATTATTTCCAATGATGCAAGAAATTGTAGGAGCACCAAGATCTTTAACCTTTAGAGGAGTGTTGTACTTAAGAATAACGCTGACTTTGATTACGCCATGATAAATTTGGATGATTTCTCCAGCCCGGATTATAGATAGAAGCATAAGGATTATAGGCTGGTCTGGAGAATGCAACATTCACTTGCTCCTGAGGAATCTCAAATGATTGTCTCATCATAGCGTAAGTATTAGCAAAATGAGAAGGATTAACATAAATTGAAGAAACATCCTTTGGCAAGGCAGTTTGTGGATTAGCAATATAAACATAGCCAGATGATAAGACTTGGTCAAACCTATGGTTCAATGCTTCTATTTGAGCGGCTAACTCACTAGATTTTTCTACCTCAAAAATTTTTTCAACCTTAAGAATTCCAGGTGTAGACTTAGACCTAAAGGAAGAAGCATATTGCATTGAATTTTCACTTAGGGCCTCAAACAGTTCCTAAGCGTCAGCCGGACTCTTACGAAGAAAAGCTCCGTTACTGGATGCATCAACCATGTTACTATCAGAATCAGAAAGACCATTATAGAAAATCTGTATTAAGTGCCATTTAGCAATATCATGGTGTGGACACTTGCTCTGAAGATCATTATATCTTTCCCATGAATCATGAAATTGTTCACCCAGGATTTGGGAGAACGCCATGATGTCTCTTCTCATTTGTGAGGTTTTACCCACTGTGTAGTACTTTTTCAAGAACTCATATTGCAACATGTCCCATGTAGATATGGAATTAGATGGAAAGGACTGCAACCAAGTTCTTGCTTTGTCTTTGAGAGAGAATTGAAAAAGTCGCATCCTGAATGAATCATTGGTAAGAGTGGTCAACTTGGTAGCTGAACACAATTCAAAAAATACATCCAAGTGCGTATAATGATCCTCTATTGTAAGCCCATGGAAAGTAGGAAGCATTTAAATGATAGTAGGCTTGATTTCATAATGGGTTGCATTAGCATCAGGAAATACAAAGCACGAAGAAGATGTATATTAAGTGGGAATAAAGTGGTCCCTCAATTGTTGTTGTGGAGGAACATGTGCTTGTGGCACTTGTCTTCTATTACCCGGTGCATTATGATCATCAGCCATGTTATTATTAGAGGAACTTCCTATCAAATTTGAATCCTTTTTAAGTTTTCTAAGTTGACTAAGAGTTCTCTCTATTTTAGGATCTTACAATATCAATGGTTATGACTGAGAATGACGAGTTAACATGCACCAATTCCACTGACACAGATAGTAATAAAAACAAAAATTCCAAGTTAAAGAAAATAATAAAAACTCACAAAAGTTTTATAAACCGAAGCTTTTTATCCCTTAGACGTCTTTGTCCTCATTGCTAATTTCCTGCACTTGAAAAGAAAAAGAATTGATGTGAGATATCAGAAAGTCCGAAGACTGGTAAACCAAAAATAAACTAATTAAAAACTAAACAAATAAACAAATCTCCCCGGCAATGGCGCCAAAAATTGAAGTGTGCTCAATATTACCACTCGCAATAGTACAAATCTTTATAGGATAGGACTATATAGAGGGTGTCGATCCCACAGGGAGATGAGTGTTATTTGTTTTGTTTCTAACTAATCTTATTCTTTTTGGTCTATAGGTAATTGATTGAATTTGATTGATTGGTTATCACGAATATAAAACGAAATTAAACTACAATTAAATTAAAGAGATCAGAGAGAGAAGGTCTTAGGGCTTTAACTTCACCATGAACCTTGTACTATGGTCAATCATTCAACTTTGGGGTTTTAACAATTGATATTTTAAATGAATTAAACTCAATAACATTCGTTTAATTCAGTTTTAAAGAAAGATGTTTTATAAATTTCAATTAATTATAACCTATCTGCAGTTAGCATGGACTATCCACCTACCTACTTTAACTACTTTAACTAATTTTGCAGTATAATCCATCTTTCCTAAGTGTAGACTATGAAAACATTCATTTATAAAAAACATTGGAACACCATTACATGATCTCCATTCTTATGTCCGATAGGCCTCCACCAGATATCGTCCAATAAGAATGGATTGAGAATAATTAATGAGTACCTAAATCTAAGACAAGGTATATATTAAATACTCAAAAATCATTTAAAACATTAAAATCCAATTGCGTTGTCTCAATTGCTCAGAATCATGCAATAAAAAATATAATATATTAAAAATACCCAAAGTTGAAACAATCAAATCATAGTACTTAGATCGGGTTACATCAGTGCCCTAAGAGAAGAATTAACTACTCATGACGACGCAGAATATCATCCGTGTTGTTGTCGTCTTCATCGTCACAAACGATACTTCTCTTCTCAGGATCTTCACCTTCTAAGGTTATGGAAACCCTAAAAGCCGTCACCATAATATGAGAACTCTAAATAGTATGATAGAAAAATGTTGTATTCTTCTAAGGCCTTGTGCCTTCTTTTATAGAAACATTAAGGTTCTGGTGGGCTTTTAGGTCTTCTGGCACATCTGGAATGAATTAAGACTTTAAAATGGATAATTCCCGTAACTTATAAATCCCATCTGTCATGGAAAGCTCGAGCTATTTGGCATGGGCTCGAGCTTTGGAAGCAAAGCTCGAGCTTTCTTGAATATAGCTTGAGCTTCAAAGAATGGTGCTCGATCTTCACTTTTGTACTTAGTCAAATTTCTTCAACTATTTTCCGAAGCGTCTTTTCCATCAACACTTAGAATATTTTTGGGTTTTCTTCCTTTTAACATTGCTTGATCCTTTTTTCATAGGGCTTGAGCTTTTAGGTACAAAGCTCGAGCTTTTGGCTCAGGGCTCGAGCTCTAAGTGACAGTGCTCGATCCCTTAAGGTCTAGCATGAGGCCCTAGGAGCTTGGCTTTCTCTGAATCAACTCTTCAAATTCTAACGCCTTAGGCTTGAGCTTTTAGGCAAAGGCTCGAGCACCCCTGTGTAAGGCTCGAGCTCTAGAGGTCAAAGCTCGAGCTTTAATGCCTTAGTTGATTTTCTTATTTGCTTACAGAGCTCAAGCCTTAGAATTGAGGCTCAAGCCTTGGCACTTGAATTCCTCCAAACTTCACCATTTTGTCTCTCGGCTTGCTTTGAATGACCGGTAACGACTCTGTAAGTTTTAATATTAGTCTTTTCATCATAAAGTCTTGGTTTTAACTGTTTCTTTGGGAAAGTACCTATAAATACACAATAAATATAAATCAGTCTAACAATGGATAGAAGTATCACTTTAGGTCTTAACATACGTATATTTAGGGGCTTAAATATATAATATTCAGCGCTTATCACATGTCTATGTGTGATTAATTGAGAATTTAATGAGGGTTATGCATGGATTTCACTGGGGGCATTTGTTGATCAATTTGATGGCTTGGATTATGCTTATGCTTGATGGATTGCACTACATCTTTAGTTTAATTGCTTTAAATTCATTGTCTTAGATTAATTGTAGTTTAATTGCATTTCAATTGTAGTTAGGTATGCAATCCATGCTTGAATTTGATAATTTATGGCTTATTGTTGCAAATTGCATTATTCTTTAGATTGATGTGTGCTACAATTGTTGGTTAAGTTGATGGTGTGTGCTTGAATTTGATGAATTACACTACATATTTTAATCATACTTGAAGTTAAGTAGACAATTCATGCTTGGTTTTGATATGCATACTCTTTATTGCAATTGGTAACACACACTTGGGGGTTACAACATGATTTTTCCCCTAATTAGACAAAGACTTGTGGTTTAGTGACGAGCTTATCGGTGATTCCTATGCCCTAAGACTCTTTTCCTATCTCTTTCACCCTAATCATTTTAGTTTAATTATCTTGCATGTTTTTAAGTTCAAATTGTAGTTTAAAACAAACCAAACCAACTCTCCTTACAATCTCATTAGCACTAGAGTTCGATTCAATTCCAATACGTGTTCAATCTCTTGGGACGATCCCTTCTCACTTCATATTACATAGTATAACTGTTTAGTGGTTTTATAAATTTTAATCTGTAATGCCACTTGACATTCTCTAAAACAAAGTGTTTTACACATTATTGTGCACACACGAGATAGACCATCAAAGGCAATGTTGTATCTCACTTGTTAAGCAAAAAGGCTCTCGTAGCCAAATTTTGTGACTTTGAGTGGAGCGTCTTGCCCCAGTGGTTGTCAGACGCTCTTCTTCCCAACTGTATTTGTCATATTTCTTAATTCTATGGTGGTTTTCATTAGTGTCAAAAAAAAAATAATAATAATAAATAAATAAATGAAGAATGCATGGGAAATGACATACAAGTTATCTCTACTAGTCTATTTGTCTATTATCATTACCTTTTCCATTTCTCTTAAGTGCTCTTGTAATTAGCTACATGGTTTGGTAATAGTTAAGCTTTTCAATAAATATAGCTTCAAATCTCTAATCTTTGTTAAGTTGTTATGTCATACCATTCCAAGTAGAACTGCCGATCGGGCCGGTTTGAGGTATAGTTCAAGATCAATCCGATATATAAAATATTCAATTCTAACTTTATTTTAACTCGACACTTAACCTTAACTATTTAATCTGAGTCCAATTCATCATTTTATTTTTAAACTCGGGTGTTTACAACCTGGGCTCATATTTCGAGTTAAAAAGTTGGGTTAATACGGGTTTACCCATATCCATTCTTCACATTGAAAATTTAATGTAATATTGAGTTAGTTTCAGATTAAATTACTCCTAAAAAAAAAAACTTAATTATAATTTTTTAATAAATTACAAACAAATTTTTAGTAAATTAATTTTCCAAAGTGTTAACATACAATAAATTAAAATTTAAACAAAAGAAGTTGAAAAGAATAAAGTTGACCTTATATATTGTATATAATATATATATATATGAAAATAATATTATAATTCGGGTTCGGATTGGCTTAGGTTTCTAGTACAAAACCAAAATCCAACCCTAATTAAGTGTCGAGATGAGATTTTTCAACTCAAATCCAACCCTAATTGTAAAAATACTAGCCCAAGCCCGTAAAAAATCGAGCTGGGCTAGGATTGGTTTTGAGTTACCCAACCCAAAATGCACCCCTAAGTCAGTTGCACCCACTTTTCAAGATTTTCCGCATTCTAATGTATATTTAATAAGAATTTGGACATACTAATGTGTATACTTAAATAATTATTAAAGCATAAAAAGAGCAACATGATCTCCTTAATCTGAAGATCTTAGAAACAATGATCGAATCGATATGAACACGAACTTAATTGTGATATTATTTGACTAGAAGGTACATGGTCTTTAGATTCTCAACTTAGTGAGAAAAAAATATTACACTCAGATACAAGCGAAGACTCGATTTGTACAACAAATAAGAAGGCCACAATACTTATATTTCCGTGATATGTCTTGCTCTAGTCTGAACCACCAAACGCATGATGACTAGTCCACAATACTGATCTGAAGTTCCATTTCTGCAACAATAGAAATGCCAGAAGCCCCATTTTGGCCACGGTATTCCATTGTACAAGACAAGTTTAAAGCACACACTTGACACCAAAAACACAGAGACATGTACATGTCTGCATAGATAAACTCATAAAGGGCATTGTAGTTTAGAGATCACAACAATTACTCAATTTAAAATCAATCAGGATATTGGGTGGTCTCAAAGCGCACCCATCCCCTAAATGACATGGACCAAAATGCTCTTTATGAGTTCCTCAATGCAGTTTTTACTTGTGTGTGTGTCCGATTTGCGAGCTTAGTGTGTCGGATTGCTTCTCCTAGTGGGGCTCAGCGAGCCCCATCTCCATGGCTCCGCCAATATGGGTGGTGGCTTTCTTGGGTTCACCCTTTTTGTCTATATAAATGGCATATAGTATCCGCTGCATTGCCCCTGACAGACATCCGAAAGCATTGGGCACCTGCAACACCAGGACATTATGGACTTTTTGTTAGAAAATAAATGTTTCACATGACATTTAAGATATAACTAACTTTATACTAATATGCTTAAAAACAATATGCTAAGAAATGAAAACACTTATTTTCAGAACTAGTTTCCAACACTTTTAACGATCAATTTCTAACAAATGATCACAACACAATATTCAATCAAATTTGTCCTATTGTGACATAGTGAAACTAAGTCCCAAGAAGGGTTTATATATTTATTTATTTTTTTATCCTTGCAAATTAGGGGGAGAAGACTCGGTCACCGTCGCACTCGCTTGAGGAGTTGGACACTCTACCAACTAGACCACTGCGTAATGCTCCCTCCCAGTAAGATTGTACAAAAAAAAGTTGCATCTTGTGACTTCAAACTAAAATAATTCATCACCAATAATTATCACCACCTTAAATAGGTATTCCTCTCCTTCTTCATCTAAATCCATATAAATATATAACTGTGTGTGCTTGTATATATAGATAGAGGAGAGGTTGTGAAGATCAAACAGAAAGGCATGACGTCGTGGATAGAGAAGAAGATGACACCGTCGGGGATCTGATACCGGAGGTCCGAGGTGGCGACGACGTTGGAGAAGAGATTGTAGCCGTTTGATCACAACCTCTAGGTTTGGTAGTGGTGGTGTTGAAGTGATTCAGTACCTAGTGGTGGTAGAGGGAAATTTTGCATGCCTACTGTGGGGGTTGGGGATGGTGGTGGTAGCAAGGCCGGCGTGGTGGGTGGTGGCCCCGTCGACTATGGTTTTGACAGTGTCGATGATGATTTGGGTTTGTTTGTGGGAATGATTATTTAAGATAAAACCTTGCCGAAATCGTTGTTGATCTTCATTACCTTTGGAGTAGTTCATCATCGTCGCCGTCATCGCCGTCGTTGCTAGAAGGCCACCGAGCCTATATATACATATATATGCACACATATATTTTACGAGAGAAACTAATGGGTGCAATGTTGTCTTTTCAGTTTGTTGATATTTTGGCTTAAAATGAATTTAAAAAATAAGGGTAAATTTTTCTTTTCGCACATTTTTAATAGTGTTAGCGACAGAAAAGTAAAGATTGACCTAATTGATAGTAATTTTTGAAAGTTATTTCAAGGTGATGTCTGGCCAAATCTAAAGGGGTGTCGATGAAATTAACCCTTATTTTTAAACTCGGGTTTACAACTCGGGCTTAGATTTCGAATTAAAAAGTCAGGTGAATTTAGGTTACTATATGTCCAATCTCCACACTGAAAATTTAATGTGATATTGAGTTACTTTCAGATTAAATTTTTCCTAAAAAAAAAAAAAAAAAAAAAAAAAAAAAAAAAAAAAAAAAAACTTATTGCAAAATTTTTAATAATTTATAAACAAATTTTTAGCAAATTATTTTTCCAAGTGTTAACAAACAATAAATTTAAATTTAAACAAAGGAAGTTAAAAAGAAAAAAAGGTGATCAAAATTTGAATATTATATATAATGCATATCAAATAAAAAAACATATATAAAAATAATATTAAAATTTGGATTCGGATTGGGCTTAGGTTGCTAGCACATCAATCCAAGCCCAACCCTAATTAACTTTCGTATTGAGATTTTTCGACCCAAACACATCTCTAATTGTGAAAATAATAATCCAAGTCCATATAAAATTGGGCTGGGCTCGGGTTGGCTCGAGTTACGGAGCCCAAGTTGCACCCCTAAGTCAATGTTACCCATTTTTCAAGATTTTCTACATTCTAATGCATATTTAGTAAGAATTTCGACATTCTAATGTATACTTAAATAATTATTAAAGCATAAAAAGAGCAACATGATCTCCTTTAATCTGAAGAACTTAGAAACAATGATAGATACAAACACGAACTTGATTGTGATATTATTTGACTTGAAGGTACGTAGTCTTACGATTCTCAACTTAGTGAGAACAAAGTGTTACACTCAGATACAAGCGAGACTCGATTTGTACAACAAATAAGAAGGCCACAATACTTATATATTCGTCATGTGTATGGCTTGCTTTAGTGTGAACCACCAAACACATGATGACTAGTCCACAATACTTGTGATCCGAAGTTCCATTTCTGCAACAATAGACATGCCAGACGCCCCATTTTGGCTACGGTATTTCCTTGTACAAGACAAGCTTAAAGCACACACTTGACACCACCACACACACACATGTACATGTGTGCATAGATAAACTCTTAAAGAGCATTGTCGTTTAGAGATCACAACTGCTCAATTTAAAATTAAATCAGTGCATTGTGTGGTTTCAAAGCACACCCATCCCCTAAATGACATGGACCAAAATGCTCTCTATGAGTTCCTCTATGCAGTTTTTACTTGTGTGTGTGTTGCATGTCGGATTGCTTCTCCTGGTGGGGCTTGCTGAGCCCCATCTCCATGGCCCCGCCAGTAGGGGTGGTGGCTTTCTTGGGTTCACCCTTTTTGTCTCTATAAATGGCATATAGTATCAGCTGCATCGCCCCTAGCGCGCATCCGAAAGCATTAGGCACCTGCAACACCAGGACATAATGGACTTTTTAGGATCAATTTTTAACAAATCATCACAACACAATAGTCAAAGAAACTACTCATCCGGTGTGTGGCCATGGGGCTGTGCTACATTACCCTCAGTTTGGCGCTATGGGGTGGGGTCCCTAAGGGGCCTTGTTTCAGGGAGTTCTGGGTCATAAAAAAAAATAAAAATAAATAAATAAATAAAAAACTAAGTCCCATTAAAGTTTTATTATATTTTTTTTATCCTTCCAAATTAGGGGAGGGGGAATCGAACATAGTCACACTCGCTTGGAGAGTTGGGCACTCTACCAACTTGGCCACCGAGTAATGCCCCGCCCAATAAAATTATACGTACAAAAAGTTGCATCTTGTGACATGGTCAAACTAAAATAATTCATCACCAATAATTTCAGCAATTTTTATGCAGATCTATATATGCTACTACTTACTGCAAGAAAGGGGTCCTTTCCTAGCAGACCAAAGATGAACCAACAAGTGCCGCATAAGAACACGAACACCGACAAGAAGAATGGCATGAACTCCACACTCTTCGTTTTAATCACCAACCTCTGCACATAAAAGTGATCATAGATATAAGAACTCAATAAATTTGTGCTATACTTGTATATATGTAGGCATGGTTTACTTTAACAAGCATAAATTATCTCCCAAAATAGGTTCTTCTTGGCCCAAAGAGTAGCTCACAAGTATAATATGATTGTCACTTGAACACTATTGCAAATTTGTTTCATTAACCTTTCTTTATCAATATCTCTACCTAACCAATGATTTTAGGCACAGTGGTTTGAGCATTCAATCTGATAATTAAAATTGCAAGTAAATGAAGAAATGTAAAAGAAGAGCACATGAATAGGAGAAAAATAGTGTAAGAGCTCACCATGACAGATAGAGGCGAAGCGTACATTATGATGGAGCAGATTGCGGAGGCAAGACCACAAATGAGCTTCCTGTCCTTGTCATGAAGTGCGAACATGGAAACAAAGGCGACAACCAAGAACACGGTGAGCACGAACAAGAGGAGCCCGAGAAGCTTACCCTTCTCCTTCTTTAGGGCAAACACGAGGAAGATCAGCACATAGACGGACTCAATAGCTGCACCAGTGCCATTGATGGTGGACACTAGGATGTTGTTTGGGGACACGAAGGGCAGGCCATACCTGTTTCAACCACGAAGGGTAAATCAGTAAATTAACATATATCCCGAGGGTAAAAATGGAATGAGACAGGTTAAACAAAGATTAATTTAGTAGTAATTAAAAATTCACCAAGCAGAAAGCAAGCAGTTGAGTAAGGTCATGAGATAGGGAATGCCTGAGAACTGTTCCGTTGACCTATTCATTATGATCCTCTTGAATGTAATCCTACAAATAATTAAAATTAAACAATTAATAACTCTTGCCAAAAACAAATATTGGATGTAAGC
The DNA here is from genome assembly GCF_030987335.1 of Cornus florida. Classification (NCBI taxonomy): domain Eukaryota; kingdom Viridiplantae; phylum Streptophyta; class Magnoliopsida; order Cornales; family Cornaceae; genus Cornus; species Cornus florida. The sequence goes on from NW_026775579.1 coordinate 25,064,524, forward strand.
TAATTTACTGATTTACCCTTGATGGTTTACCAAGAATAAGTGTTGATTTCTTTGCCAAAAGCAAAGAGTAAATTAAATGACTTAGTCACCCTTTTTTTCAAAAGGATTTCGGCGACATCACCACTGAGCATGGACTTCTTGTTCTTGACAAAACCCTTTCCAGAAAAAGTTCATACATACATATATACATATATATGTATATATATGTAGAGAGAGATTAAAAAAAAAAAGACAAAGAGGCAGAGAATGAAGATGCATACATTGGTGCCAAAAAGAGAAACAAAGCGGTGGCATTTCCTGTGATAAAGGCAGAGGAACATAAGTACTATGAATTGAAATCAAAACCAAGGCCTAGGAATGTAATATGAGTGAAACAAAAAGAAATTAAAGTGGAAAACAGAAACATAACTCTTAGGAAGTAACAACTCACCAAAAACTCCGAATACGAAATGAAGAGCGTTACCCATGTCTTCAATCTTCTTCACTGAACAAAAGAAAAATGACCAAACAAACACTCTAAGAAAGTCCAGAACTGCTCAGAATACAGAACAGAGGGTTGTTCACAGGGTGGTATAGTGACTTGACAACAAACTAGGAGGGAAAGGTTTATATATATAGGCAGCTCAATGCTTGGCGGTAAATATATCAAAGCCAAGTTTCACACTGAATTATTTTTCATCCTCAGCTTTTCAACATGTGAGTGGGGCTACATTTATTTCAACTTTGGATGACGTGGTTCCCAAGTATTTCCAAGTTCATCATCATCATCATATATATGTATAAAAGTAGTGAAAACTTACTATAGTCAGATAATACATCACGCAATTCGTCATGGTCCAAACATTTCTAGGTTGAACGTGCTGAAACACTCTTTCGAAGCTAGAATACATGTACATTTGAAAAAGAAAAAAAAAAAAACACAGTTTACTTTTCCTATGTCAATATAACACTAACTACATACTTTTATTAGTGTTACAACTAGTACTGTCATTTTATTAATTAAGTCTACTTATATATTATAATATTTTGTGTGCGTGTGCGTGTGCGCGCGCGTGGTACACACGCAAAGTGAGTGTGTGCGTGGCCACTCTCACTTTCTCCACTTCCATTGGATGGAAGTCAACTTAATTATTATTATTATTATTATTATTTTTAAGTGTAACGCATTGTATACAAATCGTAATATGGTTAAAATGGTATGTGAAATCTACACCAAGTAATCTGTATAGAAACTAAGAGAACAGTTTGCAATTGTTTTCCCTCTAAATTACCAACCGACCATCATTGTTTTTTAGGAGCATGCCATTCTTCTTTATTTCTCTCAAATCTTCACCTAATATATTTGCCTATTTTTGCTATCGGTGTCCCCATTTTCATTTTGACTAGTTCCTTTTTAGGAGACTGTTTGCAAGTTAGATGAAATGAATGTGAAGTACTAGTTGTTGTTTCATATTGTTCAGAAAAAGTCATTTTGTACCTATAATTAAAAGTACATCACATTATACCATGCAACACAATAATGATGCAATACGAAACACATTTATATATGGAAGATGTAACATATTATATCATTATAACAATATTAAATAAAAAATTCAACATTTTTACGTAGTTATATATTGTCTTTTCCACTTTAAAAAGTAGAATTGATATCACTTGAGTACAATAAGGAACTCTAACATAAGTTGAATTAAAACAAAAAATAGATATTTTGCACAAAATATCTTTGTCTGAATTTCTTTTTCAACATCTCATGTAAGACCAATATTAGAAATGAAGTTTTCGTTAAGTCTATTTTCTCGAAATGAATCTCTAGATAATGTTTTCTTCTTCACTGCACTTTTACACGGATATGGCATGCCGCTCTCTAATCTGAATTATTTGGATTAGGAGGAACTTTTAGCTTTGATTTGGGGTTTTTGTTTTATTAATTTTGTTGCACCCACTAAAAAACCCATAATTAATTTTGTTCCTAATGTTTATTTTTGGAAATCAAGCATGAACCTGTCCAATGGTCTGCACCGGCAGTTCCAAAACAGTGTTTAAGTTACACAAGAGAGGTGTTGGACCACCACAGTCTTGTTCTATCAAGCATGTTTCTTGGCCAATCCTAGAAAGCAAAATCAAAATAATGTACTTATTCGACTTATAATGTACTTATTCGACTTGTTTTAGCCAATAATCTCAATTTTCAAAGAAGTATCATTATTCATTAATTTCACATGAATTTCTTCATGTATATATATATTTATATATATATATATATATTTTCAATAGCAAGGAATACACATCACTCACTTACGTACACATTTTGCCCATTTGTAGACTCGAATCTTCATTATCCCCTAATTGAAAAATAAATGAGATATCAGTAGACCACAAAGCCTTTAGAAAAATATCATTTGTACATTTTGTGCAAAGTATCTCTTCTAACAAAACAAACAAAAAATAAAACAAATAAATAAATACTTTGTTGTTTTGACTAAGCGGGTAAGAACTTGACTATGGTGCTTCTTCAAACATTATGTTTAAAGTTCGAATGTTTTTAGGTGCAAATAATTCCTTGAGAGAGGAGTTGTGTTAGTATCAACTAGATGAAAAAAAAAAAAAAAAAAAAAAAAAAAAACTATTTTCCTAATTTTGTTATGTCCCCCATGGAAAATGTATACGCTCTAATTTTCATAATTAAGCAAATAATGGAAATGTATTTTATTAATTTATTTTTATTTTTAGATAAAAGTAGCCTTTCGAAATTTTATAAAAGACGTACGTGATGAAAATTTATTTATTATTATTATTATTTTTTAATTATCTAAACTTTAGGTCTGTAAGTGTATCTATTTTCTAGGGATTTAAATTTCAGTTTACAACCTTCCTAAATCAACCCACTTTCAAACAAGTAAACACTTTCAATTTAGAACACACTCGTCGTGACTCTTGGTCCTAGTCAATACACTCGTGACTCTTACAAGAGAATTAAAAAGGGAAAAATATAAAAGAAATAATAAAATATTATAATTTGTCTTCTGTTGGTTTGGGAAAAGAAAAAGAAAAAATAAAAATAAAAAATTTGAGAATTTACAGATTATGATGAAAATTTTAAAAAGCGCCATTACTTCTAGACTGGAAAATTTTGTAAATGAATTTGAATTATGCACTTTTTTATAGATTAGTCTTGTCATGTTTTTTTTCATTTTTTGTTAAGGCAAGTAAGTACTGTAGGTAAGAAAATCTGTACAAGCAGGGCTTCCACTTGAGAAAGCCAGCCATAGAAAGAGCTAAAATAGTTTACATCGGTGAGTGGCTAGCAAGTGGCATGATGAAATTCTAACGCATGCTACTTCAAATACACGAATCTAAAACAACCTACAAAGTTGTGGCTGAGCTACATAGGAAATCAAGAGGGACTGGCGTTGGTCTAGAGTCACGCTGGTTTGTCATATTATGAGCTGGGATCCTCTCCGGTACACGAGATGAGAGTAGCGGAAGAAAGACAGAAATAAAGGAACAAATTTTTTTTTTTGTTTAGTATTGAAGACACAATGTGAGAAAAGAAAATATAATGGATGAGTTATTATTTTATTTTTTTTACAAATTTTTACCTCTTTAAATATATGGGGAAGAGAGGAGGGAAGATAAGTATGCCTATTATACAAATTTTAATTTCTATAATAGTAAAAATAATTTAAAATTATATTTCCTTCTTTCTTAACTAATACAATAAATTATAAGTTTATTGTCTCCTCTAAAATTGTGAAATGCAGTGGGTTTTGTCATCAATGCAATCCTAGGATGCTTTTACCAATGTACAAAGAATGTTAGACAAGACTCCTATATGCGTTAGCACATAGTAGTGTTTGAGAACCGTTCTTTTTCATTCAATTAAAGAAAAAAAAAAAAACACGACAATCTCTTTTCCATGAATGTTTCATCCATCTATTCTTTTCTCCCTCTCATCCTTCTTCCCCAACCGACAATAAAGGTTAGACTCATGACAAGATGGTGTCAACACCATTGATTAGTGCAATCTTTATGATACAAAGAGGATTTTAATTCACTAAGATGTTGGATTTCACAATTACTAGTGTGGCTTTCACTTTAAAATCATTATGCGAATGTATGCTGAAATGTTGTTTTAAGTAAAATTTTAAGTCTCGTCTGGGATATTTATTGGGATTTGTGTGCCCTAGCATAGCAAATTCTTATTTTGGATTGTAAAAGTCATGGTTCCTTATCTGAATATTATTATTAAGGCATTATACAATTGGTGAATAAAATGTATTATTTTTCGATTCATTATAGAATTGATTGTGTCCACTTGATTACAAGATAAATTTATATATGTATGTAATGGCAATTAATACTAAGTTATAAATTAGTAATCATAAATGGTTCAAAGTCGGTAATTATGGATGGACATTTAATTAGTTAAGACTTGAACAGATTCCACGAAAGATTGAGATATATTGCAAGAGTTGTCGCATGCAATTGCTCTCTATCACAATCATGGTTTTTGACTCTCAAGTATGAGAGAAGTATAGACTCTTTTATTAATTAATAATTACTTTGATTTGTTCGGCGGATACCTCAGGATCCTTAGATCGGCACTTTGGGTAGTTATGTAATTAATAGTTAGAGGTTTATATTCTCAATATTTGCATTAGTGTTATTTGTATTTATTTTGTTTTGATTATGGTTGATCACAAATTAAATTCGAAGGCCTTCGTATGTTTTAGATAAATGTTTTCTATATATATATTTATTTAGTAAATTATTATTTTTGTCAAATAAATATTTTATCGTGATAGAGCCGAAAATAATCAAAGATAACAAAATAATTATCTTAATTATGTTGTCGGATTGATGGGTTTAATTATCCAATAAATAATTATGCATAGAGGGGTCAAAGTACAACATTGACTTAGAGGTTATTTACTATTTAATTGGAGTGCAATTAATTTCTTTTAGTGGAGTAGAAATTAATTTATGAATTAATTGAATTAGGTCCATGATTTAATGGACCGAACCAATTATTAATTTATAGGAGCCAAGAAAATAGTAAGCCCAAAGGATTCTCACCAATAGCCCAAGTTGATATTGGAGTCCTATTAGAATTGAGAAATTTGATTTAGAGATGGAGAATGATTTCTTGTTTCCTTTTTCTTATTTTTATTTTGCCTATATATACATGGGTTCATGTATATTTTAGGGGTGATTTTAGAACGAGAAAAAGGAATACACTTTCTCTCTCTAGATTTTAGGGTTTGTTTTCTCTTCTAAAGGCGGCTACCACAAGCCTTGATTCCAAGGTCATTCATCAATGCATATTGATGATTCCTAAAGGGAAGATCATAATCAAAAAGAAGGAGAAAGGATCTTGCTAAAGGGATCTACAATAAGTGAGAACATTCACTTTAGAGGAAAGATTAAAAAGTTTACTCTGACTTTTGATGTAAGTATTCAATCTGTTTATTGAATGATACATCATCTTTTATTTATTTTTACATAAAACTTGTCTCTATGTGATGAATCAAGATTCATGATTGCAAATCTCTCAAAAGTTTTTAAAAACTTGCACGTTTCCCAACAATAGCTTCCCAATATATAATGTTCTTTACTGATACGCTTTCATAAAAAGAATTTAGTTAGAGGAAATTCATGAGAAAATAAGTGCATTTCTTTAATGTACATTAACTTTTCAATTATTTTTTTATTGACAATATTATCTCTTTTTTTAAGGGCAAAGGCGGCAGTGAGCTAGTGGTGGTGGTGGTGGTGATTGTGGTAGAAATTGGAAATGGAAGGTGATGGTGGTGGTGAAAGTTGACTGATGTAGATTTTGACCGTCAAAAAGTCAAAGGAGCGGGTTGACCTAGTTTTTTTTGGATGATTTCGACGAATCCATTTTAAATCGAAAAAACCCTAGTTTGATCAGAAATGACTAGGTGAAATAGGGCGCCTTTCCGCCAAATTCAATCGTTTAGGGCTTGGAAATTGCATTTTCTCAATTTTGAATATTTCAGATTTTTCGTTAGAAAACCAAACGGATTCAAATTACTTTTCTTTTTAGTATTTAGCAGTTTTTAATAATTATGTTTCTTTCCTTATTTTTTTAGAATTTTCAAAACAAGTTTATTTTTGAACAGTTTCCTTGTGCTGCAAGTTTCATTATATTTTAAGAATTTTTTTTATTTTTTATTTTTATTTATTTATTTATTTTTGTTAGGGTTTGTTATTTATAGGTACATGTATTACAAAGCAAATCATTCAATCATTTATCAATAAATTATCAGATTCCTCTATGAATTTTCTTTTTCGTTGTGGTTTCAAGGTAACCCTTGTTCTTTGTGAATATTTGATTGCTCTACTACGTCGTGATTGGCGAATGACGATGGTGGCAGCTGTGATGGAATATGGCAGTGGTGGAAGGTAGTAGTAATGACATTGGTATGTGGTGGTGGTGGAAGGTGGTAGTGGATAGAAGGAAAGGGCTAAGAGATAATATAGCACAATCTTGTTTATCTATAAAATAAATAAATAAATAAAATAGAGAAATTAGTAAAATCACAATTTTATTTTTCTTATGACCATCACTTTTTTTGAAAAAGGCCTATGTGTAATCGAATGTCATTTGTGTAAAAAAAAAATGACTCGTGAAACTTGTAATGACATTTTGGGGCATCAAGAAGCTGCCCGAAATGGAGCTTAAAGCTCTAAAAAGTGTTAATATCAAATTCAGTACTCTAAAAAGTAATTGTCGAGTGCCAAACTTTCCGAGCGGGTATGTCCATGTTTGAATCTCCCCTCCTATAGTTTGCCAGGAAAAAAAAAAAAAAAAAAAGCAAAATTGGATTATTGTTCAATTTATTTAAACCATTTTTCAAAAAATATTTTTCTTTTAAGTGTAAAAGCACTTAGAAGATTAACATGAACTACTTACAAGAACTACTTGTTGGCTTAAGGATTTTATCTAAAGGTCAATCTTATGTTTTGATGATTACAAACCATTAATGATGTTTAAGTACTAATGTTTTAATTGAGTGATATATAGTTGATCAATATTCAATCCTCAATGTTGAGCTAGAAGATCCATTCCAAGCATTACAAATTCTCAAGCTATGGATTCAAGGAAGCCTTAAAAGTTGCAAGAGATCAAAGGTATATTCAATCAAAGAAAAACTCGAACTTCAAAGATCATTCAAGCATTTCAAAGAAAGAAAACAAGTCTTCATCAAGCCTAAACGATCATGGTCAAGAATGAAGAAAAGGGGTAGATAAGATGGTGAGAGCTTAAGATTTAATGTCAAAGTATTTTTGAATTCATTTGAAGCTCATCTCTATAGGACCATGCATATCATACATCATATGCTCCTACATCATTAACAATAGACTTTGAACTTCAATACACATATATTTAACATATGAAGTCTTTGCTAAGAATGAGTTAGTTCAAGCTTGCATAAGCTTTGAAAGAACTCAACTTAAGCTAGAAATGCTAGGACCATGCACATTAATCACAATACTTATTTTGGTCTCTAGAAAGAAAAGGAAAAGGCATTGAATTTTATATTTCATCTTTAAAGCCCTTATTGCCATAATTTGGTAAATAACTCTAGGACACAATGCACTTGAAATTTAATATCTTCATATGTCCCTAGACTCCTAGAAACAGGCCTTGAACTAAATTGAATCATTCATCAAAGTCCTAGGTGCTAGAAAAATGAATATCTCAAAAGAAGCTATTTTCAGCCTAGAAAATTTCAGACCATCTTGCACTAAAACTGCTATAACTATTTGTGTAGTTGGAATTTTTACACAAGGCTAGTGGCATTGGAAAGCTGACTTCGAGCCCTTGAGTTTAGACTCAAATTTCACCTAAATTGGATTAAAAATGACTGAGATATGAGCTTCACAAAATACCCGATTCTGCTCTGCGAAAATTCTGACCAGGTTGCACTTAAACAGCCATAACTTTTTCTATGGTTGGAATTTTTGAGCAAGGATGGTGGCTTTAGATAGCTGACTTCAAGACAATGAATTTAGACTCAAATTTCACCTCATTTGGCGTTTCATGGACTGAGTTATGTCTATTTGAAGTTATGCACTTTTTTCTGTCCAATTTAGCAGCAGCCTTCATGAAGCAAGAGCAGCCTCTATAAGAAATAGAGCCAACTCTCTAAAAGACTAGAGAAGGCTCTACAAATTTAGAGACGGTTCAAAAAAGTAGAGAAGGCTCAATGAAAAACTAGAAAGGGCTCTACCAAAAAGTAGAGAAGGCTCTAAAAATCTAGAGAAGGCTCCACTTTTCCATTGAGCCGTCTCCTTTTCAGAAAAAGAGCCTGCTCCACTTTTCTAATGGAGCCGCCTCCATTTGAAATTGAGCCGCCTCCACTTTTGTAAAGAGCCGGCTCCTTTGAGGGTTTTGAATTACAACGGCAATTTTTCTGCATTTATTTCCTCTAACCACTTTTAACAGCTATATTGAGTTATGAATTTCTTTATATATACAGAGGGTTTGTTTGAAAAGAAAACATGATTTTAAGAGACATCATATTACATTGCAAAGAGAGCTTTTGTTTTCAATCTTCTCATCATCTCTCTCATTTCACTCTTATTCTATCTTGAGAGATTCCAGTAAAGATTAAAAGGGTTGTTGCTCTTGTTTTAATCTTCATAGAGTTTTTGCTCTATTATACTACTTGAGAGAGCATTCAAGAACATTCATTCAAGTGCATCAAAGAGAGCTTTTGGCTCTACCATTATACAGAGCTTTTATTCTGGTTATACTCACTCATAGACCCTCTGTTCAGACATCGATCTTTATCTCATATACAAGCTTCCATAGTTGAATCAGAGTGAACTTCAGAGAGCATTTAGTGAGCCTTTGCTGAACTTTTGTTCTAGTATTTCATCAGAGCTTTTGTTCTGTATTTTCCTCATCATTTCTCATACATTTCATACTTAGAGTTTGAGCTTCACTTGATTTCATATATACTCTATTGTGAGGTTTGATTTGTATCAGTTCTTGACAGGATTTCTTGTACTGCAAATTCTATCTACAAATCCGCTGTAAGCCTAGGAGGAAGAGTTTCTCTTAGCAAAGAAATTGTAAGGGCTGGTGTGGCCTATATAAAACTAAGAGAGGTGGTCTCTTAGCAAGGATACTGTAAAGGGTTGGTGTGACCCAAAAGGAAGCCTAGGAGAAGGGTGTTCTCCTAGCAAGAAAGAGAAGCAAGGTCTTGCTTCAATTAAAGGTTTGCTCTCCACCATTAAGGAGAAGCTCTAAGGAATTTGGGAAGTCTCAAGAGGGATCTTGAGCCGAGGAGTAGGAGTTTCTGAACCTCGCAAAAATTGCTGTGTTATTGTTTGCAATCTCTCTTCCTTTATCTCTTTTACAATTGTGCTAAATTGATTACTTTCATATCTTGTTTATTGCATAATTGGTTATACTGTTGATTAGAAATTGTAATTCTATAATTTGCGAAAATTGGTCATTGACTCTATTCACCCCCCCTCTAGAGTCAATTCTTGGGTAACACTACTTACAAGAACTACTAATGCATTTACCAGACCATATATTTTGTTTTACAAATTAAGACAACCATATTTTTTAGCAAATTTCCTTTATTAAAACTTATCGAAAAAAAAAAAAATTTCCTTTATTAATCATATTTCGAAAGTATCATTGAACTTCCTCTCTATAATAGTTTTTTTTTTTTTTTTTTCCCTCTTGGGATTTCCTTTAGACTTGGTCCTAATAATTTAATTTTTTTTTAATTTCCCAATTGGAGAGCTATTATTATTTATTCTTTTACTCCTCTACAAGGAATAGTCTTGCTCAATTAGAAAAAAAGAAAAAAAAAAAAGTTTAGTGGTAGGATTTGAAGATGGTCAAAGTAGAGAAGTTTCATTTTCTATTTGGCTTAGATAGCTTTGAACATGGTGGTGATAGTTGTGTTAACTCTATGGATTTCCTTTTTGAGGCTTTAGATGCTGTATCTAATTAGTAGACTTTGGTTACGATGGACTTTCCTATTTGTATTCTTTTCGCGCCTTTTTTTTTTTTTTTTTTAGCAACCTTTTTTATGCTTTTATGTAAATCCAAATAATTGTAATACCTTTATTCTTCGTGAAGTTTGTCTCTTGGTTCTTGAAGAACCGACTTTGCATATATGGGAATTGACATAGAAGTTCAATAGTTCATTATATATATATATATATATATATATATGGTGAAGTGAAGAAAACACCCCTAATATACACTTTTTGTAGCGCTTTTACCCCCTATTTGAAAAAGTGTGCAGAAAATACCCCTATTTTTTTCAAATTGTGCGAAAACACCCCTCAAGAGTAAATCTGACATAAAATTATATTATAATGACCACTTTACCCTTTTACTATTCCAAAAATGCCCAAGGGGTGTTTTATGCACTTTACCTATATAATTGTACACTGGGGCTCAAGGAAATAAGTAAAGAGAGCCTTGTGTTTCGCACTAGATGAGAAGAACTTTGTTTAGATGGTAGAAACGAACAATTGGAGTTTTTAGTTGAGAATCCAATAGTTGAATGTAATATTTCATTTGTTATGGGACATTTAAAGTCAATATGATGAAACTCAAACTCACTAAAACAGAGAGTATCCGCTAAACAAAACAAGGATAAGGAATATGGAAGAATTGCCATTTATGGGTTGATTTCAAGTTAGGGATCCTCCAAAACTTATAAGGAATATGGAAGCATTGCCATTTATGGGCCATTTACGGGTTGATTTCAAGTTAGGGATCCTCCAAAACTTATAAGGAATATGGAAGAAGTGCCATTTATGGGTTGATTTCAAGTTAGGGATCCTCCAAAACTTCCAAAGCAAAGATGGCTTTGCCCGCATATATGTGCACCAGTAATAATAGTAGTAGTTGGTTTAGTCTTTGCACATTCCATACTTAAACAATTTGACTTCATTAATTAAAAAGGTTTCAAGATTTTATCATCATTGTCATCATTGGAAGAAGAACTACTGCAATTAATTAATATAATATCTTTAACAATTTGTAAATTGAGCCAAAATCTATGAAATAATTCATGGTATAGATCAGTAATTATTCTTCCCCTAATCACAATTACGGTTTTGATCCCCAGAATCGAAAACCCAGATCGCTAACACGTCGCCGAAGTTGAAGAGGACCAAACCTAGGAAAACATCGGCGGAGGCAAGGGTCATCTCTCAATCACCTTCCTCATCATCGTCACCGCTGCCACTGAGGCTCCGACTGCAGAAACCACCACTACCCCTATGGACTCACTAGGGCTTGACGGTGGGTCATTGTCTTCGCCGATGTTGTAGAAGAGGAAGAGGAAGATCTTGAAATTCAGAGAAAAAATATAAGAATTAAAACTTTATTTGATATCTCATTGATGAATATTACATTCAATTTATAGAATAGGATTAGCTAAAATAGGTAACTAATTACTTACCAATTAGCCCTAAATCAAGGAGTAAATAATTCATCTACAGCTGTACTATAAGAGATAAAATCTCAACACTCCCCCTCAAGTTGGTGCATAGATGTCACACATGCTCAACTTGTCTAAAATTTTTGAAAACACTTGATTTGAGACTGTTTTGGTGATAATGTTGGTTAGTTGATCATCAGATTAAATCTTAGGCAAATCTACAATTTTTCCATCCAACTTCTCCTAAATGAAGAATCTGTCTATTTCAACATGCTTCGTACAATCATGTTGAACTGGATTATGGGCAATATCACATGCTGCTTTATTGTCACAATATAGTTGAATAGGTTGTCTAGGTAGATAACCTAAATCCCGCAATAGAAGTCTTAACCACAATGTTTCACAAAGTGCAAGCGCTATACCTCTGAATTCAGCTTCTGCACTCAAACGAGCAATAACATTTTGTTTCTTGCTTCTTCATGTAACAAGATTACCTCCTACAAAAGTAAAGTAACCAGAAGTAGATAGCCTATCATCTATAGCTCTAGCCCAGTCAGCATCAGTATATGCAGCTATGTTTTGATAACCGGCATTTTTAGTGAACAAAATTCCTTTTCCAGGAGTAGATTTCAAATACCTCAAAATGCGCATAACTGCATTCATATGTTGCTCTCCAGGATCATGCATAAACTGGCTAACAATACTCAATGCATAAGCCAGATCCGATCTCGTGTGTGCTAAGTACATCAATCTCCCTACAAGTCTTTGGTATCTTCCTTTATTAGCAGGTACTTGGTTGGACTCAACACATAACTTCAGTCCTTCTTCTACTGGTGTCTCAGCTGGTTGACATGCTATCATGCTAGTATCGTGTAATAGATCTAAGTTATATTTTTTTTGAGATAGAAAGATTCATTTATTAGATCGAGATACTTCGATCCCAAGAAAATATCTCAAAGGACCTAGATCTTTCATTTCAAATTCTCTGGACAAGTACTTCTTAAGAGCCTTCATTTCTTCCGGATCATTCCCTGTAACCACCATGTCATCTACATATACAATGAGTGTAGTGATCTTACCCTGTTGTTTCTTCAAAAATAACGTGTGTTCTGAATTGCTCTGACGGTAGCCAAAGGCTATAATAGACTTTGTGAATCTTCCAAACCTTGGAGATTGTTTCAACTCATATAATGATTTCTTTAACCTACAGACCTTTCGACTATACTTTTCGGGTATCATGCATCCTGGTGGGAGATCCATGTAGACTTCTTCAGATAATTTACCATGTAGAAAGGCATTCTTCACATCGAATTGTTACAATGACCAATCTATGTTCGCAGCTAAAGACAATAAGACACGAACTGTGTTTATTTTGGCTATAGGTGCGAATGTCTCTATGTAATCGATTCCATAGGTTTAGGTGTAACCTTTTGCCACCAATCTTGCTTTAAAGCGTTCAACTATGCCATCTACTTTATATTTCACAGTGTAAATCCATCGACATCCAACTGGTTTCTTTCTTGGTAGAGGATCAATGAGTTCCCAAGTTTCATTTTTTTTCAAGGATTTCATTTCCTCGTTTTTAGCTACTTTCCACCTAGGGTCAGCTAAGGCTTCCTGCACACTATTAGGAATAGATATAGTAGATAATTGATTTACAAATGACAAATTTGAGTCTGACAAACGATGGTTTGACTCGTAATTGCTCATGGGATACTTAACTTTACTAGAAAGTTTGGGTTCATATGTGGGTTTAAGAAATACCTCTAGTGTGATACGGTGGTAATTGTTTTCTGAGTGGCTCAGGCACTAAATTAGGAACATCCTCAGCAGAATATTAGTTTGATATATCAGTTGCGAGGGACTCGAACTCGGACGATGATGGGGTTGGCACCATACTTTTCATTTATGGGCGTTCATCACCACTTTAATCCAAACTTATACCACTCGAATTCAATTCGCCTGATTCCTGATTGGTTGGTCCAACTTGTGAGTCATTAACACGGGAATCGCCGTCTTAAAAAATGTGATAATCATAATCTAGAGTCTGAATTTCATTCTGGTACTCCCCCTGAAGTTCAGATGCAGAGGAAAAATACATCGAGTCTTCATGGAAGACAACATCCATTATGATAAACATTCGTCGAGTGAGAGGGTGATAACAACGATACCCCTTTCGATGAGTAGCATATCCGAGAAAAACACATCGCAACGCTCGAGGAGTTAGCTTGTTGCGTTGATGCTTATGGAGGTGTACGAATGCGACATGTACAACCAAAGACATAAGGAGGTAGATTTGGGACGGTTAGGGCAACAACTGCGTCAATAAGAGCCTGCAATGGTGTTCGGAAGGCAATAGAGCTGGAAGGTACTCGATTGATTAGATATGCTGCAGAGGTAAGTGTTTTTCCCCAATACGATAATGGCATATGCGCTTCTATCAATGAAGCACGAACAACGTCCAACAAGTGTTGATTTTTTCGCTTTGCAACCCCGTTCTACTGGGGTGTATTGGAACAAGTGGTTTGATGAATAGTTCCATGTGCTTCCAAATACTGGTGAAGGTCACTGCTCTGATATTATCCACCATTGTCACTACGGAGAACCTGAACATGTGCATTATATTGAGTTACAACCATTTTATGAAACTTCTGAAACAATAAGTTCACTTCACCTTTGGACTTTATCAAGCATAACTAGGTCATCTTAGTACAGTCATCAATAAAAGTAACAAACCAATGGGATCCACCTAAAGTAGTAACTTTGGACGGACCCCAATCATCAGAATGTATAATCATAAAAGGAAGCGGACTTTTATGCAAACATAATGGATACGAAACACGGTGGCTTTTTGCTAGTGCACAAACATTACAGCGAAAACTAGAAACATCACATTTTGCAAACAAACTAAGAAATAATTTTTTTAGATAACCAAATGAAGCCTGCCCCAGACGTCGATGCCACAGCCAGATTTCAGATGTTTTTTCCTCCCCCTCAGAACCATCTACTGTCAATGCTTGTCGTAGCTTGTTGGAACTTTTGGACATCAAATCCAAGTAATACAGTTTCCCTCACCTAATACCACAACCAACCGTCTGCTTTGTGTGGATGTCCTTAAACACACAAAAATCAGGCCAAAAAATGACAACACAAGATAAAACTGTGGTTATTTGGGAAACTGACAAAAGATTAGAATCTAAAGATGGAACAACTAAAACAGAATCTAAATGTAGATTATTAGTGAGTGTCAAAGATCATTCCCTAATAACTGGGGTTAAAGTCCCATTGGCAGTAGAAACAAATTTGTGTGAGGATGAATTAAAAGGTAAGACCTGTCTAGAACCCAATGTCATATGATCTGTGGTACCAAAATCAATTATCCATGCACTATTAGCAACATGTGTAGAAATATTGAAATTCTTACCACTAGTATCTGTTGTCTTAACAACTGCTGCAGTAGAGGTCTTTATTGAATTCTTCTTCCAACGGCGATGATCCCACCATTCCGGATATCCCATAAGTTTGAAACAGTGACTTTTGGTATGACCAGTCTGGTTGCAATGAGTGCATTTGTAGGTAGACTTGTCTGCTCCAGAAGATTCAATATTTGTTTCACTCATTTTTTTTTTTTTTTCAATTTTTTTTTTTTTTATTTTTTTGGAACTAGTTTATCACAGAACCAGTTTTCAAATAAGGTTACAAAATTGGTTTAGTTTTAAACTAATCCATAACTGGAATAGTATTACACTTGTGGCCAAACAGGTTTTTTTTTTTTTTTTTTTTTTTAATATAATATATATATATATATATATATATATATATATATATATATATATATATATATCTATCAGAAGAACAAAAAATACCAGGAAGAAGAAATCAGAAGACTCGGCGAGGAAAAGACGAACCGGCGGTAGAGCTCAGCCATGAGCTCTGGTCAAGGAAGGCGACCGGCGATGTGACGGTGGTGGGTCGTCAAGAGATCGGCAACTTCACAGAGAGCAAATCTAGTTCGGTTCGGCAGTGTCGGGATGGCCGCGAGAGCAGAGCTATGGACAATAGGTCGACTACGACTTGTGATGACAGTAGGCGTGATTTCTGGGTTGGTGAAAAGGATGATGGTGACTATATGTGTATGGGTATGGATGACTGTATGTTTATGTGTATGAGTCTTTGAATTGTGTATGAGCATGGGTATGTTAATTTATGTATATGTGTATAGGTCTTTGAATTTTAAAGATAAATTCAAAGAGATTCAAAGTTACGGTTCAATGATGGTTCTGATACCATCTTGAAATTCAGAGGAAAAATATAAGAATTAAAACTTTATTCCATATCTCATTGATGAGTATTACATTTAATTTATAGAATAGGATTAGCTAAAATAGGTAACTAATTACCTACCAATTGGCCCTAAATCAAGGAGTAAATAATTCACCAGCAGCTGTACTATAAGAGATAAAATCTCAACAGAAGAAGCCGATTCGGCTCGATATTCTGATTGCTGCTTTGGTGACGATTGTCTGGCAACGCTGTCCACGGCTGAGGAAGGAGAGGGAGGAGAGCGTTCCTTTGGAGACAGAGGAGGATGATGATGATGAAGAAGAAGAATTATGGAAACCTTGAGTTGTTGATTCCACGGGTTAGGGTTTGGGTTGCTTGGGTCTCGAAAACAAACGTTGATATTTTTATCCTATTCGGTCATTTCACAAAGTAATATAATTTTATATATTTTATTAAATTAGTTAGTGAGGCCAATTTAGTCAACTATAATTTAAATATGTCAAGATGGACTTATTTGCACAAATTGAAAACTATGGGGGTGTTTTTTGCATCTGAAAGGTGTGATATGCACTATAAGCATACTATATGGGTATTTTTGACACTTTACCCTATATATATATATATATATATATATATATATATATTCATGTGGGTGTAACACCCCCACATTTTCCACGCATAAGTTGATCAGGCTTATACACGAAAAACGAGGGATATCAAAAACAATTGGCAATATACAAGCATGGAATACAAAATGATGATAATAAAAGAATTTAGACCGGAAAGGAACACTAAATAATACAACATCCATCCATCCTTTATTTAATACAGTACTTCATTACAACTTGGAAATCCTACGTCAGGGATCCCTAAATATAACCCTGAGAGTTCAACGTCAAAAATAAATAAAAACTGAAACTGAAATACTACATAAAACTTCTACCCTGCACTGGATCGTAGGAGTAGATGAGTTCGGATGATGGTCCCACACTGCTAACCTCAGCCTTGAAACGGATACTGACCGTATCCTGAAATAACAACAATGGTGGGTCAACCCCACGAGCAAGTCCTCTCTACTATGACCCAAATCAGAGAATCAAATAAATTAATCATTATGAATCGGATGAGTACTATATCTGTATACATCCTACGGGAACTATCCGATGTATAACATGACCTCAACCAGAATAGATGGTGATCACTTAGACTCACACTAGGTGGTCAAGTGTCGCCTTTCCCTACCCGGGAAATCAGCTATTATACATGGTGTACAGTACTGACAACACAGACTATAACGAACTACACAGTGATAACACC
Source organism: Cornus florida (assembly GCF_030987335.1). Classification (NCBI taxonomy): domain Eukaryota; kingdom Viridiplantae; phylum Streptophyta; class Magnoliopsida; order Cornales; family Cornaceae; genus Cornus; species Cornus florida. The sequence goes on from NW_026775579.1 coordinate 25,081,578, forward strand.
TCGCAAAGTACTGATGAATATACTGAGCATATAAATTAGGCAACACATGCCAACAATATTAATAAATGTGCCGAGAATGTCAATTTAGGCAACACATGCCAATAATATTAATAAATATACCGAGTATGTCAATTAGGCAACACATGCCAATAATATTAAACCACATACCCCGACAGCCACACATCTGTCTATCGCAACGAATGCATAAGGTATAAATGAGTCTAAACTTATTAGCCAGCTCATATGGTTCTATATGGCAACACATCCATATAATATAAATGCGACATAATTAAACAGTCCATTTATTTCCTGAAATGCACACAGCATAATAATCATGGTTTATATATCAATTAACAGTATAAACATCCTATAAGATATCATGGATAATTTATCTGACTAAAACCATGGCCTTATTTAATTTAACAGTAATGTTTGATACCATTAAATACGATAATAACACTATTTATATTTAACAATGTCGTTAAATAAATCACATTAGTATCCGTACTGCGAACGAGCCAATAAATGCTTAGAAAAGATTAATCGGCCATAAGAATAAGTAACGGGTGTTAAAATAATAATTTCGTGGCCCGTTAAACCCGTAATTACCAACACAGTACTTAAAAATCCAAGTTTAAGGTTCTGGAATTTACAAAACAGGCCCTAAGGGTATTCTGGTAATTTCCAGCAGCTGTAGGGACCCCACACGCGCCCTCACGCGCCTCCCAGAGCCTCCCCACGCGCAGCCTAACCTTCCCCACTCTCCCACGCGCCTCCACGCGCGTCTGGCATCAGCCACGCGCTCCCACGCGCGTCTGGAGAGTCCCACGCGCGCGCACGCGCTGCCACGCGCGCACTAAGGGTGCCTTGCTGACGTGTCACTTCCTGGTTGGTTGGCTGCATCCGGACTCCGTACTCGCGTCACACCGGATCATCTCACCCTATCTTCCCTCCATCCAACGCCCACAGATCCGGGTGTACCGCGGTATCATGGACCGCGATGCACCGGATCAATCAGACTCCACTAATGGCCAGGATGCGCGCGTACACCCTCCTATGGTGCGCCGCGTTGCACCGGATCACTCCGGTCGTCTCCCCCACTGCCGGCGACCGGAAAACTCGCCGGAAGGTCGCCGGAAAGTGCAGAAAATGCCCGGAAAAATCTAGAAAATTCTAGAAAAATCCCTAAAGTCTTATTTAATTATTTTTAGCCATTATTAATTTCATAGGACATTAAATAAATATATACCATCCTATATAATTAAAATTCCATTAATTGAATAAAATAAAATTAATAATTTATTAACCTCTAAACCTTGACTCTATGCATAAAACTAAGCTAAACAATTAATTTATTAATTCAAAGGGGAAAAGTAGATAATAACTTGCCTTTTTGGATTTAAAATAAATCCGTCGGTCTGCGCGTAGTCGGGTAAAATTGCCTACACCGGTCCAAGCTTCTTTCTCTTTCTCTTTTCCTTTCACTCTTATAAAATAGCTCTCTAGAATTTATACTTTGCTTCTAACTCCCTTTTATTTTTTTCTAAGGCAAGCTAGTTAATTTATACACAAAATATATAATATAAATATTACAAATATCTAATTTATAATAACTTCTCACCCAATTCTCATATTCCTACCTATATGGCTTTAAGACAATGCTATCTTTAATCAAGATATTTGATCCACCATTCTACCATAGTAAATGAAATTCTATCCTAGTATTTAATTTTCCATCATTACATTGATTTATTATATTTATTATTATTATTATTAATATTATTATTAATAAACTTTTATTATTATTATTATTATATTCTTATTATTATTATTATTAAACTAATATAATTATTATTATTGTTATTACAAAATAATATATTATATTATCATAATACTTTATAACACAAATATAATACTCTAATTAACTAATATTGCTTAATTAAACATAATCAACAAATAAAAGTAATTAAAATAATACATGCACAATTAAATGAATTTAATAAAATAATGTAGTATGCACAAATAAATAAAATTAATTAACCTAACACAAAATTAATTTAAATACATTCTTTAAAATTACGGGGTATTACATTCTCCCCCCCTAATAAAGGAATTTCGTCCCCGAAATTCACTACATACCTGTAGTAAAAAGTTCTGGATACTTGGCACGGATAATATCTTCCCGTTCCCACGTAGACTCTGTAGCATTATGATGACTCCACTGTACACGTACTAATGGAATAGTCTTCGTGCGCAGTATCTGATTCCTACGATCGATAATACAGTAAGGTTGTTCCAAATAGGTTGCATCGGGTTGCAACTCAATCTCACCCACATCAATGTGTTGATATCGATCTTCGTCCCGTAGAAATTTTCGCAGCATAGATACATGAAAAACATTATGTACCCTATGAAGATTATCTGGTAGAGCCAGACGATAAGCTACTGCCCCAATCCGATCTGTAATCATAAAAGGACCCACAAAACGAGGCGATAACTTACCCTTTGACCCAAACCGCATTACTCCCTTCATAGGAGAAACCTTAAGCAAAACCTGATCACCAACCTTAAACTCCAAAGCACGAGTTCGACGGTCAGCATAACTTTTCTGTCTGCTTTGAGCTGTACGCATCCGATCCCAAATGATAGCGATCTTTTCTGACGTGTCCTTAATAAATTCAGGACCCAGAAAGTTGTTCTCACCAACTCCAAGCCAACAGACAGGAGACCTACACGGTCTACCGTACAAAGCCTCAAATGGTGCCATACCAATAGTTTTCTGATAACTATTGTTATAAGCAAACTCTGAAAGCGGCAAATATTCCTCCCAATTGCCCTTAAAATCAAGAACACATGCCCGCAACATGTCTTCTAAAATCTGATTAACTCGCTCAGTCTGTCCATCTGTTTGAGGATGATAAGCAGTGCTAAGATATAGTTCTGTACCCAAAGCCTGCTGAAAGCTCCTCCAAAATCCTGATACAAACTTCGGATCTCTATCTGATACGATGGACAATGGTACTCCATGAAGTTTCACCATTTCTGCAATATACAGCTTAGCATACTGTTCTGACGTAAAGTTTGACCGAACAGGCAGAAAGTGAGCGGACTTGGTCAATCTATCAACAATGACCCAAATAGAGTTGTGATTATGCTGTGAAGTAGGTAATCCCTCTATGAAGTCCATGGAAATACTCTCCCATTTCCACTCTGGTATGGGAAGTGGCTGTAACGATCCTGGCGGTCTCTGATGATCAATTTTAATCATCTGACAGGTGCTACATTTAGAGACAAAGATAGCTATATCTCTTTTCATGCCGGCCCACCAAAACTGGCGTTTCATGTCCTGATACATCTTGTCTCCCCCTGGATGTACAGAGAACTGAGAAGTGTGTGTCTCTCTCATCACAACATTTCTCAAATTATCAGCTGAAGGCACAATTAAACGTCCCTTGTACCTCAATCCTCCATCGGTCCCTATAGAATAAAAAGGAACATCTCCGGAGGCTAACTCCGAAACCCGATCAATACACTGTTGATCTGAGAGTTGCGCTTGAATGACCTGATGAATGATAGAAGGAGTTACTACCACACATGCCATAAAAGCGTCTGCTAACTCATCAACAGTCTTCAAAGCATCCCACTCTGTTGTAAACAAAGCTGAAAGGCTGACATATGGTCGGCGGCTGAGTGCGTCTGCTACAACATTCGCTTTCCCTGGATGATACTGAATAGAGAAGTGATAGTCTTTCACGAATTCCAACCATCTGCGCTGTCTCATATTCAGTTCCCTCTGTGTGAACAAATACTGTAGACTCTTATGATCGCTAAACAATCGAAAAGTCTCCCCCAAAAGATAATGTCTCCAAATACGCAAGGCAAAAACCACTGCGGCGAGCTCTAGGTCGTGAGTCGGGTAATTAAGCTCATGAGGCTTAAGCTTCCTAGACCCATAAGAAACTGGTCGCTCTTCTTGCATCAACACACAACCCAAACCCTTCAGAGAAGCGTCGGTAAATACTAAATACTCGATTCCACTCTGAGGTGTGGCTAAGACAGGTGCAGAAGTTAACTTACTCTTCAATTCAGCAAAAGCAGTCTGACAAGAATCATCCCATACAAATGGTACATTCTTCTTAGTCAGATGAGTAAGTGGACCCGCAATTTTGGAAAATCCCTGGATGAACCGGCGATAATACCCCGCTAATCCCAGAAAACTGCGAATCTCTGTCGGTGAGGTAGGCTGTCCCCACTCCATAACGGCCGCAACCTTGGCTGGATCTACTGCTAACCCTTCTTCTGACACTACATGTCCCAGAAATTTGACCTCTTTCTGCCAAAATTCACACTTCTCAAACTTCGCAAACAACTGATGTTCTCGAAGTGTCTGCAATACTGTGCGTAAATGTCTGGCATGGTCCTTCTCCGACTTGGAGTAAACCAGAATATCATCAATGAAAACAATGACAAACTGATCTAAGTATTCTCTGAATACTCTATTCATCAAGTCCATAAAGACAGCTGGAGCGTTCGTTAAACCGAAAGGCATAACACGAAACTCATAAGATCCGTACCTCGTGAGAAATGCTGTCTTTGGAACATCTTGTTCTCTGACTCGTAGCTGATGATAACCAGACCTCAAATCGATCTTTGAGAAGTAAGTAGCTCCCTTCAACTGATCAAACAGGTCATCAATTCTGGGCAACGGGTACTTGTTGCGAATAGTGACCTTGTTCAGTTCTCTGTAATCAATACAAAGACGAAGAGATCCATCCTTCTTCTTTACAAACAGTACTGGTGCTCCCCATGGTGAAGTACTCCTGCGAATAAATCCCTGGCTGAGCAACTGTTGAATTTGATCTTTCAACTCTCGCATCTCCACTGGTGCCATTCGGTACGGCGCCTTAGCAATAGGCGTAGTGCCTGGAGCTAAATCAATAACGAAATCTATCTCTCGACTCGGTGGCAAGCCTGGAATTTCCTGGAATACATCCTGGAATTCCTGTACTACCGGGATGCTGTCAAGAGATACCGCAGTCGCTTCCTGTGAGTCCTCCTCAAGAACGAATAAATAAGTGCTAGGCCCTCTATCAGGTTGTGGTACAACAAGAAGATACATCTCCTGTCCTGGTATGGAAAATACAATAGACTTTTCGTAACAGTTAACCTGAGCATGGTACTGAGATAACCAGTCCATCCCAAGTATAACATCATACGAATGCATATCTAACACTAACAAATTTGCAAGAAATCGAAGTCGGCCCATATCTATAAGGATATCACCGCTATACTCTCGTAAAATTGCGCCAACTCCCAATGGTGTATAAATATTAAGAGGTTGGTCACATAACTGAGTCGTCATACCAGATAAGATAACAAAAGATCTAGACACAAAAGAATGTGATGCACCAGTGTCAAACAGTATACGAGCAGTTCTACCATGTATAGAAAACATACCCTCAATAGCCTGAGGAGCCTGCGCATTATGTGGCATGAAGTTATAAACTCTGCCATGATGCAATTGCTGTGGAGGTTGCCCCGAAGGAAATGGTGGTGCTGGAAGTGCCGGAACATTTTGAACTTGCCCACGTGGCATCGGTGGGGCCGGTAGAGGTAATGGCTGATTAGGTCTCGGCTGCCCATACTGTCCCTGCTTAGCTTTGGGACACATCTTGGCCGGATGCCCAATCTCTCTACAGTGATAACAACGTCCCGTAAAAGGACCTGCCTGCCTTCTCTGTTGACTTCCCGACCACTGTTCCTGTCCGGTCTGAGGTATCCCACCTTGTCTACCCTGATTAGGGACTCCCTCCCTCTGCACATCTAGGTTTCCTTTGTTTTTCTTCCAAGGTTGATGTCCTTGAACTCTGCCCCGATCATTGGACTTGGCACCACTGCTGCTTCCTTTCTCCTCTGTCTGGTAGTCTCGGTTAGTCCGTTTATCTCCCTTGGACTTCCGGTAATCACTCCTCATCTGGCAGTGCTGTAAGGCGGCATTAACCACCTGGATATAAGTAGTATATGCCGGACTACCTAAGATCACCACTTTAATCGGCCATATTAACCCCTTCACAAAGCGGTCTCTCTTCTTTTCTTCCGTATTGACCTCCTCTGGTGCAAATAATGACAAATTTATGAACTTCTGTTCATACTCAGCCACAGTCAGATCTTCCTGTTGCAGATCCAGAAATTCGGTCTTCATCGCTGATCTTACTGACATAGGAAAATACTTGCCGTCAAAGCGAGTCTGAAATTCAGCATATGTCAATCTGGTCCTCTCATCGACAGTAGTAATAGACTCCCACCACTGCAATGCATTGCCTATCAACATAAACGTAGCTAGCATCTGTTTCTGCACTTCGGTACAGATTACCATCCGAAGATGACGCTCGCTCTCCTGTTTCCACTGATATGCTAACAGGACATCTGTGGACCCCGCAAACGTTGGTGGATTTCCCCGGATGAACGAGTGACGAACTTTGTCCCATGACATTGGCTGTGCCACTGGTTCAGGAACAGGTACTATCGGAGGAGGTTGCTGGTTTCGTAGAGCAGATGCTACTCCTGCTGCCACAGCTCGTGCAATGATGTCAGCAACTTGAGGAGAAAATTCCTGATTCTCATTTTGAGTTGGGGAAATACTGCGATGACGGTTCGCATTCCTTGTCCCACGCCGAGACATCCTTCTATTAAATTCAGAAAAAATCTAACGTCAGTACATTATAATGGACCGACTAAAAGAATACAAAGAACCCTAATACTTAGGCTCTAATTATCAGAATACACAACGCGGAAGTATAGTAATCACAGATCCCTAAGACACTCGAACCTGGAATGCTCTGATACCAACTGTAACACCCCCACATTTTCCACGCATAAGTTGATCAGGCTTATACACGAAAAACGAGGGATATCAAAAACAATTGGCAATATACAAGCATGGAATACAAAATGATGATAATAAAAGAATTTAGACCGGAAAGGAACACTAAATAATACAACATCCATCCATCCTTTATTTAATACAGTACTTCATTACAACTTGGAAATCCTACGTCAGGGATCCCTAAATATAACCCTGAGAGTTCAACGTCAAAAATAAATAAAAACTGAAACTGAAATACTACATAAAACTTCTACCCTGCACTGGATCGTAGGAGTAGATGAGTTCGGATGATGGTCCCACACTGCTAACCTCAGCCTTGAAACGGATACTGACCGTATCCTGAAATAACAACAATGGTGGGTCAACCCCACGAGCAAGTCCTCTCTACTATGACCCAAATCAGAGAATCAAATAAATTAATCATTATGAATCGGATGAGTACTATATCTGTATACATCCTACGGGAACTATCCGATGTATAACATGACCTCAACCAGAATAGATGGTGATCACTTAGACTCACACTAGGTGGTCAAGTGTCGCCTTTCCCTACCCGGGAAATCAGCTATTATACATGGTGTACAGTACTGACAACACAGACTATAACGAACTACACAGTGATAACACCTCGCAAAGTACTGATGAATATACTGAGCATATAAATTAGGCAACACATGCCAACAATATTAATAAATGTGCCGAGAATGTCAATTTAGGCAACACATGCCAATAATATTAATAAATATACCGAGTATGTCAATTAGGCAACACATGCCAATAATATTAAACCACATACCCCGACAGCCACACATCTGTCTATCGCAACGAATGCATAAGGTATAAATGAGTCTAAACTTATTAGCCAGCTCATATGGTTCTATATGGCAACACATCCATATAATATAAATGCGACATAATTAAACAGTCCATTTATTTCCTGAAATGCACACAGCATAATAATCATGGTTTATATATCAATTAACAGTATAAACATCCTATAAGATATCATGGATAATTTATCTGACTAAAACCATGGCCTTATTTAATTTAACAGTAATGTTTGATACCATTAAATACGATAATAACACTATTTATATTTAACAATGTCGTTAAATAAATCACATTAGTATCCGTACTGCGAACGAGCCAATAAATGCTTAGAAAAGATTAATCGGCCATAAGAATAAGTAACGGGTGTTAAAATAATAATTTCGTGGCCCGTTAAACCCGTAATTACCAACACAGTACTTAAAAATCCAAGTTTAAGGTTCTGGAATTTACAAAACAGGCCCTAAGGGTATTCTGGTAATTTCCAGCAGCTGTAGGGACCCCACACGCGCCCTCACGCGCCTCCCAGAGCCTCCCCACGCGCAGCCTAACCTTCCCCACTCTCCCACGCGCCTCCACGCGCGTCTGGCATCAGCCACGCGCTCCCACGCGCGTCTGGAGAGTCCCACGCGCGCGCACGCGCTGCCACGCGCGCACTAAGGGTGCCTTGCTGACGTGTCACTTCCTGGTTGGTTGGCTGCATCCGGACTCCGTACTCGCGTCACACCGGATCATCTCACCCTATCTTCCCTCCATCCAACGCCCACAGATCCGGGTGTACCGCGGTATCATGGACCGCGATGCACCGGATCAATCAGACTCCACTAATGGCCAGGATGCGCGCGTACACCCTCCTATGGTGCGCCGCGTTGCACCGGATCACTCCGGTCGTCTCCCCCACTGCCGGCGACCGGAAAACTCGCCGGAAGGTCGCCGGAAAGTGCAGAAAATGCCCGGAAAAATCTAGAAAATTCTAGAAAAATCCCTAAAGTCTTATTTAATTATTTTTAGCCATTATTAATTTCATAGGACATTAAATAAATATATACCATCCTATATAATTAAAATTCCATTAATTGAATAAAATAAAATTAATAATTTATTAACCTCTAAACCTTGACTCTATGCATAAAACTAAGCTAAACAATTAATTTATTAATTCAAAGGGGAAAAGTAGATAATAACTTGCCTTTTTGGATTTAAAATAAATCCGTCGGTCTGCGCGTAGTCGGGTAAAATTGCCTACACCGGTCCAAGCTTCTTTCTCTTTCTCTTTTCCTTTCACTCTTATAAAATAGCTCTCTAGAATTTATACTTTGCTTCTAACTCCCTTTTATTTTTTTCTAAGGCAAGCTAGTTAATTTATACACAAAATATATAATATAAATATTACAAATATCTAATTTATAATAACTTCTCACCCAATTCTCATATTCCTACCTATATGGCTTTAAGACAATGCTATCTTTAATCAAGATATTTGATCCACCATTCTACCATAGTAAATGAAATTCTATCCTAGTATTTAATTTTCCATCATTACATTGATTTATTATATTTATTATTATTATTATTAATATTATTATTAATAAACTTTTATTATTATTATTATTATATTCTTATTATTATTATTATTAAACTAATATAATTATTATTATTGTTATTACAAAATAATATATTATATTATCATAATACTTTATAACACAAATATAATACTCTAATTAACTAATATTGCTTAATTAAACATAATCAACAAATAAAAGTAATTAAAATAATACATGCACAATTAAATGAATTTAATAAAATAATGTAGTATGCACAAATAAATAAAATTAATTAACCTAACACAAAATTAATTTAAATACATTCTTTAAAATTACGGGGTATTACAGTGGGTACGTAGATCAAACATATCCCATTGATGTGCTATTTTTGAAAGGTTGTGGGAAAGCTTTTAGTACCTACAAAAGTTTCTAATCATGTTCGACAATGGGACTTCTTCCCACCCTCAGCTTTTTGACTCAATTATAAGTGTGCAGTGTCAAAGAAAATCCCAAAAACTTCTTCATCAATGTTAGGAGACATGTTCCTTTTGAATGTGCATTTTCATGCTCCAACTGGGATTCCTTGCATTATTTATGATTCATGGGCAAACAGATTGTCATTTTGAATGCAATGTCTTTAAGTCATCCCACCCACAACTTTATTAGGTGTATGTCTAATTTCGTACTGTATGTTCTAGGCACAAGCTCACACATACAGACGTGTATATATACATACAAACCTTTATATATATCTATATAATCAAATGAATATAAAAAGTTATCTCTGTTATTTAGGGCGGCTTAACCCTCATGCGAGGTGCAATATCCCTGTTTGAGAATATATGATTTCAGTATGTAGCGTTACTTAATAATTTAAATGTTTGATCAGCATCTTTGATCTGATGACACTAAGTGTCGAATAAGAAACTGTCCACAAAAAAACACTCCTTGGACAAGATATCTTTATCTCCGACCATAACAAGGGTATTCCAAATTCGAACGGAGGGAGAATGTTAGAGATTTATTTTCTTCATAAATAAATAGGTAATAGAAAAAAGCCTGTGAGGCCGAGTGTTCAAAGGTTGAGGCTAGTTATAGTAGTTTATATAAGTCCAAATCGACAATAATCTCCACTTCTATGAATCAGCATTTGTTCGCCAACAAATTAAAAATTAAAATCCCCCCTGTATAGAGGAAAAAATTAGGGGACAAATTATTGTCAACACTAACAAAATCAATCAGTACAAGATTATCAATGGCCGTAATCTAGCGGTAACAATCCTTACTTTTCAAAAAGAGCTCAAGAGTTAAGCTTCCGGGTAAGCATATGTGTGTAAGTATCAGCTAAAAAAAATAATAATAATAATAATAATCAGTACAACGTTCTTTTCAAATTTTTGCTCTAAGAAATTAGGGGAGACCTACCAAATAATAATGTTAACTTTTACTGCAATAAAACATTTTCAAACATCCGTTGGAAAACACTGATCCTGCCTTAGAATCGTAGTATAATTGTGTCTTCGCAAACCTGTAAAATCAATTTCTCCTTCCCATTGCACTGTTCATCGTTGAAAATTAATCACCTCCCAAAAAGCACTGCCAAACTTTTTCTTCTTTTTTCCGTTCACACGCAACAGCCCCAACACGCACACAAGAAGTTCTGGTCAAGGGAGTGGACCCTGGTTTGTGCATTTCGGGAACTCAATGCATTAAAAAAACAAATTCAGAAATGCAAGACGAAGAAGATGACTACATAATAATATTCTTTGGAAGTAAATTAAAAAAGTGGTGGTGAGTGAAAGAGTGTTCCTTCTTTTTCCTGTACGTGCGTCTCTCTCTATACATGACAATGGAAGCAGATGAAAAGTTGATACAGATCAATAGGCATGCATATGATAGGGAATTATATAGTGACTAAACAAAACCTTTCACTATCATTACCTACCAGAAACTTCCATGCAAAGTATTTGAAGATGAGACTTGTGTCTAAGGCTTGCATTCTCAATAAGCTAATAATTTGTAATTATATATAGCTATTGTCACACTTCTTACATGTGAAAGCATTCTGTTGGTCTGTGCATGTCTAACTAAAGCCAGTCCAGATTTGTTTCTTTCTGTTTATTTTTTTTCTGAAATATCATGTTATACATGTGGAACATTTGCTTCCGTTTTAAACTGGATTACTGAATAATTGAAGGTGTCAATCATTTTCTTTCCTTCCAAACAAACAAATAAATTAAAATTGAGAACAGTTTATTTTTTCTAAGGGTGCCTTCTCCTTCCCTAAGTATGAATCTTCCATTATTTTCATTCGCAGTTTTCTCTCTTGGCAAACATACTATTTTTAAAGGAAATTGATAAGCAACAAAATAATTTAGATAAGAATAGTGAACATAATTATTACTAATTAAAAGTAATGTAAGGTGGTGGTGTTTGATAATTCTATTGAATGTTATATTTTGAATAAATTAAGTGATTGAACAATTTAGCATTTTTTATAACATAATTTGGATATCACTTAAATTAATAGGTTTCATTTAAAATCAAGTACAAATTTAAATGATGGATGGTTGGATTGTTTAATATATTTTAAGACCTAAGGCGGAAATTAAGTCTAGTCTTTTGATATTTATTTTATTGATGTTAAATTATATCAATAATTCTTGTTTAATTTTTTTTGTTAAGTCTGGTCCAAATTTATTTGATTTTATTTCTGTAATTGGGCACGAACAAGAGAAGAAGTCAAAGAAGATGATGTGACTGAATTAAAATAATAATAAAAGAGAAAAAGGTGGGGGAGGAGGAAGAGGCATGAGAGTTAGAGAGAGAGAGAGAGATTTAAAAAGTTTGAAAAGGAGAAAATATAGGTTTAGAAAAAAAGAGAACGTAGAATAATGATGGAAAAGATTAGGAGATTGGAGCAAAAAAAAAAAAAAAAACTAACAATTATCTTTCAGGTTATTAAGGCAAATTAATGTTAAATCTAATTTTAAAAGAAAAAAATCCTATTACATAAAGTAAATATAAATTACACACACACACAGATATATATATATATATATAGAGCCTATTTTTTTAATTGAAGGCCTTAACTAACTGCCTAAATCGCCTTAGATGAGATCCTAATTTGTTACCTCTTCTTTCAATCTAAAAAATTCCTTCTGGTGGGATAAGACTAAATGAATGCACAATAAATTTTCATTGTACGTGTGTATTTTGAGAGAGGAGTTCATGACATCTACTATTATCCACATTGATGTATATTATTGTATTGTATCTTTCATGTCCTCACGTCACTGCATACTTATTTTTGTAACATTCTTACACCTGGTCAACTCTATATAAATTATGTGGAAGGCAGGGTCCTAAACCCCGCAAGCATCTTCCATTTGTGTCCAAATCCGGGGATGTGTGAAGGGTGGTTCAATCAAATACTTACCTAGCTAGCGATACCTTCATAATCCATCACATTTTCCTAATACACCCTGAGGCCGGTGTTTGCAAGCTAATTTAGGTATGTTGGTTTGATGGCAATTGAATATATATATATATATATATATATATAGTTTGTGCTCCAATAGTTGAACTTCATAGATGTAACATTATCATGGGACGAGGCTCCTTAGGGTGCAGTTGAACCCATAAGATTATTACTCTTTAGTCATATCATTTTTATTTTTTATTTCTTTCCAAGGATGAGAAATTCACATTCCTATTTGTCCTTACATGAACTCCAACCTTTATGATTTTCTCTAAAAAGTTTGAATTCTCACCATCCCCTTCAAAAAGTAGAGGAGATATGTAATGACTCGGTCATTTTCATTCATTTCCTTCTTATTCAAATTTTACGGATGAATTTTTTTCGTTGAAATTTCTTTTCTGGGTTCTATTTCTTGTCACTTAGTGTCGTCTCGAGTGCTCGGAAATGGTTTCTGAGACTTTTTTTCTTAGGATTGACAACCTCCCTTAAGGACCGAGTCATTTTCACATTTTTCATTTTTTGTCACTATTCACTATTCACTTGTCTTTTCTCGGTTTCCAATTTTCCTTGCATTACCTCACTTTTTGTGCTCGGATTTGATTCCGGCTTTGCATGCATCCATGGTATTTAATTTCCAAGGTATCTACATTTTTACTTTTGTAGAAAAGCATGTAAAATGTTTACTTTTCTTGTAAAGGGCATAAATGCATTACTTTTGGTAATTACTCTAAACTTGACGGGTTTTTGTGTAATTAAATAAAGTAAATATTTTTCATCTTAGGGACCATTTTGCAATTTAATTTGGAAGATATTTTCAAAAAGGACCTTTTTGCAATTTTCCAAAAATGTAACAAGTGTCACTTTCCTATGGTGCCACTTGTAGGCATTTGGGTGGAGAGATTTGGAACCATAATCTATTGACACATGGAGGGTGAAGATTCATCCACTTGTTGGTTTAGGATTGGATCACTTGTTGGTTTAGATGGTTGACAAGTGTAGGCCTAAGATTAAACCTAGAAGGGAACCTTAGGATGATGCCAAGTGTAGGTCTCACATTTAGTCTTGCAAATTGCTTTTGGGCCACTTTGGGATTATGGTTTTAAAGAAGGGTTTTTGTGCAATTGACCAAACTAGTGTGTGTTGACCATGGTGTAAGACCACATAGTGAGTGGAGGATTTCTATTTCCTCCACTCACATTCTCTCACACTTGGCTTCATCATCTCCCTCTCATGTAAAGAAAACCCTAGCCTCCATGGAAGAAGCTTGAAGCCTTAAGCTTTGACCTTTATTTTTGGCTACCTTCCACTCACCCTAGACCTTTAAGCTTGGAACACTTTAGATTCCTCTCACTCTCCTCTACAAAACCCTTGTTTGGTTTTCCATTTTTAAGCTTGGTTGCCTTGGATTCAAGAGGAACAATCCTCTTGTGAGGTAGGGGGTGTTATCATTTATCTTCCAAGTAATTTAATTATTCTTATAGTGATATCCAAGTTATATGCATGTCTTGTATTGAAATAAGAAATAAATGACTAATTGTAACTTGTATGAAATTCACTTTAGACTTGATAAATGGCATGACCATGACTTGATCTTTGTTGTGTATTAATTTGGCATGATTTAAATGAGCTTTTAAATCTAGAGGATTAATTGATTTATGTTGATTTAAATTCAAATTAATTATACCATGCTTGTAATTCATTTGTGACTTGATATAAAGCATGGCCATGAATTACTCCATGTCATATATTAAATTGGAATCATTTGGACAATTCTTGAAATCTAGAGAATTACCTAGTTGGTCTACTTAATTTCTACCTTGTTAAACTAATGATTTAGTCATGTAATCCATGGAACTTATTATGTTTTATCACATATCATGACTTGTTGCTCTACTTGTTGATTTTGGAAACTTGAGATATTATCAAGAACATGACTAGGCTAGGACTTGGTTCTAGTACGGGGAATTGTCCCTCTATAACTATAGTGCGCACTAGGGGAAGGTACCCATAGGTTAATAGCCCTAAAGTAATCTCAAGAGTACGGTTTTAATCCGGGCATTATCCAAGTATCCACTTTGGCTTGATTTCGCATTAAAATTCCAAGTTGTTAACTTCGTGAATTTACATCTCATTGTGCTATGTTGAAAGTTCTAATGTCACTTTGATAGCATGAATTAAATTGTATTGAATTGCAAACTTGGTACAAAGATAAACCCATGCATTCCTTATGAGTAAATTTGTTTACTCACTCCTAAGTTACTGGGTGTTTTTCAGGTAAAGAAGCCACAATGTGGGATGCATAACAATCTTAGACTTGCTAGACTACTTGGAGTATTTTTTTGCTATGTAAGAATATGCACATGTTAGCATATCTTGTTCCATTTTGCTTACTATGTCAAAAACTTGTGTTTATTGTTCAAGTCATGTAATGTGCACTTAAGTGCACCTTTTGATACTCTATGGATGTGTTTGTAATGAGGCCAAGGGCCAAGAATAATTATATGACAAGTATGCTAGCCTAACTTCATTGTTTGTCTATGGAAATTATGGGATTAATGCATTGAAGGGTTCTATTTTGCATATGACATGCCATGAGGCCATAGGCCATTGCAACACATCTATTTTATCACATTACATATGCTTGCATGCTCACTTTGGCAAACAACACCATCCTCGATGAAACAAAAATTCTAAGTAGCATTTTTAGGGAGTTTTACCCTATTCTGTTCCAGAGGAATTTCGGGTATTTCACAATGCATTTTTTTCATTGTTCCTCGCAAGTCACGTAGAAAACTCAATTTTGAGGGGGGTTTCTTCTTTGTGTTTTTCCATAAAATTCCATCTTGGGCCTCAAAAATCTATTTTTTTCCGAAAAATCATTACTGCCAAGTTTTTGCCGATTTTAGTGCAAATGTACTTGGTACTATTCATCGACTTTTTTTTGAAAAGTGTGACGACTTATCCAAAATTTCCAGGGGTCTTGTGGGTGTATTTTAAGATTGTATTTTCAATTTAGGCAATTTAAAAACCTTCTGAAGCCCCATTTCCTTTCTTTGGGCAGTAGCTTGAAAAGATTTTCAACTTCTAGACCTGATTTTCTTGAGGGTATTTTGGGCATTTCACAGTGCATTTTTTTTTGTTTCCTTTCGCAAGGTCGAGTAGAAAACTTGATTTTAGGGGGGGCTTTCTTCTTTGAGTTTTTCAAAAAAAGTCCGTTTAGATACCCGTTTTTACTTTTAGTTACAGCAGTAGAGGGTTGACGGCACTATAGCTGTCACGGCCTTCGTCGGGCCGCCGCGACGTCGATTTTGTTTTTAACCTTTCTCCCTCATCCGGACTCCAAATCAAGTGAATTTTTTTTTTAAATTGATTAATTTTTCATTGTCTATCCAACGGTGTGCTCGGTTATACCTGGATATTTCTGGATAATTACCAGTTTACCCTTTTAGCTTTATTGCTCGTTTTCTTTGTTTTGTCATTTCTCCTTCGTCCGAACTCCGAATCATGCGATTCTTGAGTCTATCTCGATTAGTTTTTCGTTGTGTTTCCAGAGGTGTGCTCGGTAATACACGAATCTATATTTTTTAGAAATGATCATTTTGACCTTGGGACTATTTTTGTCATATTTCCGATACTTTGCTTCCATATTCGGACCCATCAATGGGTCAGCACAGGACGCACTGGGTTTAAAAATCCAAGGTCATCACAAGATATCACTAGACTATCGTATGAAATATAAATTTGTAATTTGGCAAATTTCATTATCAAAACGAGTCCAATCGAGTTGTAAATTTGTGATTCAATTTGTCAAGACTCAAGATTAGAAGCAGAATTGAATAAGTGATTGTGTTCATGGTTCGATACAGTCCATGATGATGAGAACAATGCTTTAGGAAAGTAAGTGAGTCTGTGAGGACACTTGGGTGGTTCAAAATTAGGTTTTTGAGAAAATTTACATTCAGCCTAACTTGAATCGGTTCAAGTTTCTTTGAACTGGTTCAACTTTTAAAGGCCTTTTCGTGAAGTTCAAGTCTGTCCCACCTGAACTGGTTCATCCCCACCTGAACCAGTTCAAGTACCAAAGGTTGGTTTTCAAAATTCTTTTTGGCCAACTTAAACTGGTTCAATCCCAGTTGAATCAGTTCAAGTCCTTTAGACCTTTTTGGTAACTCTTAGGTCTGTTTTGGCTTTTTATTTTTAGTAAACTTCTTCTATAATGAACATGCATGAAATTGACTTCGTTTCCAAGTATTTTTAGGTTTTCCAAAATTGTATATAATCTCTCTTTTACTCAAACTTAAGTACAGCTTTTTGGAACAAAAATTCAGATATTTTGAGAGAGCCATTGAGAGATATTTTTCAGAAAATCAAACTTGATTTTTCTAATTTTGTTTTTGAGAACAAACACATAAACACAAGAGTGATTTAGGAGTGTTATTCTATATCTCGTCGGAAATGGAGCATAATTGAAGATTCATAAATTTTGAGAAGTAGGATCTTATCTGTCTTCACATAAACTTAAGATTTAAAGAAGATAATACTTTAAAGGGGTCAAGGCACTTGCGGAGTGTTGTTGATCTACCAATAATCCTTTTACAAGGTTCAAGGCATAAGTCTGAAGTCGAGAGCTGTTGGATGGGAGGTCGTAAAGCCAGGGGCGTTCAACAAGTTAGGTTTTGGTAAAGTGAAGGGGTGTGAGCCTAAGTCAAAGCTTGGTGTACTTTATTTCATACATATATTGGATCATTTACACACGGGATAACAAAAAATCCTCAAGGTTTTCCAATTAGTTTCCTCGCTGAAATCCTGGTGTCATTTCTCAAACTTTGCTCTACTTCTCAGTATTTAATTTTGTGGTTGTGGATGTTTAATTGATCATATTTGTGGGTAAATTAATCAATCACAAAAATTGGGAAAGTTGACATAATCACCCCTGTTAGGTCTTTTAGAGAATTAATCACAATTTAATCAAGTAACAGCTTTCGCACCGCGTAACTCACAATTGGTATCAAAGCGGGTTACTCGACATATTGAGTAGAACATATTTGTTGATTTATTTTAATTTTTGCATCTTGTATAATAATACATCTTTTGTGGATGTTTTGGCTTTACCTTCTATTTTTGATACTATCACAAGCATGCATGTTGATGGGTCTAAGTTTAATAGGGATTTTGAAAATTTGTTAGAGAAATTGAAACTTACAGAACTTGATAGAGATATTTATAAATTAGAAGTTTCTGTCACCAATAAAAAGGTGAACTTGGCCATACAAATTTGAAAGTTCTTCATAAGAGTAGTTACAAGGTGGATGAGGCTCATTAAATGCTCAAAGAGCCGTTTGATTCAATCTTTCATCTATAGGAGCAGGCTCATAGAGCCAAAGAGGATGGTCTTTGATTAGTTTATCTCTATATACACATAACTAGAATTATGAGCAGGCTTGCTCATCATAAGAGCAGGCTTCTTCAACTAACAAGGCTACTCATAGGCCAAGGAGACTACTCCTTAACCCAAGGAGGTGGCTCCTACATTGTACGTGTTGAAGCAAGAGGGGGGTGAATTGGTTTTGATTCAATTTTTTCTTAAGCATGAAGATGATTAAAATCAATACACAAACTGTGAGACACATGGTTTACAAGGAAAACCCTCTCAATAGGGAAAAACCTTGGTTCTTGGCCTCAACCAATAAAAGCTCCACCAGTTGCATTCAAGTAGTGATATACTCAGCTGTCTCACTCTCTACATATACCTTTGTACAAGATAAAACAATAGCTTTCACAGCTTTTACACATACTAGCTCAACAATGTGCTCAATAGCACTCCTCTTGTCCTAAGCAACCCTGCTTGGACCTTGAAAGCTCTCTATGCTCACCAAATACAATAAAATGTATAAACAATAACAATACTCAAGCATACACAAACGATAAGAGAGGTTGTGCAGGTCAAAGTAACAATCAACACCTAATAGAACTCATTATGTAGCAGTTAGGGTTTGAAGGGTATAATTGGAAATTCGAGTCCCGCATATTCTGAGATCAATTCCATAGCCTTAGATCTTCAATACAGACATGCTCGAATGATAATTAAGATGAATATAGCATGTGAATTACAATACAACAACAATAAGGCCTTATCAGCAGCAACAAATGAAAAACTAGGGTTTTGCAAGGCCAAAAATAGAAATGACCACAGTTCTATCCAGAAATCAACTTCAATAGCCTTGATTAAACTATAAAAACTTGCTAGCATGTAGATCAACCATAGTACAACAAGATATAGTCAAAGTATACATGAATCAAGAGGCTTAAACCAGACAACAGCCCGAAAACAGCCATAAACTTGCTAACATATAGATCTACTCCTCTTATTTGATCTAAGGTTCTATGCATGTCTAGGATAGCTTTAGGATGATTAAGTAAGATTAATAAACATGTTTGCATGCTTAAATCGGATTAAAACTGAGGTTATATGTGTATATATGTATATGTTCTTAATTTGTATTATCTTGAGATTTGATGCATGATTTGTTGTTTAAACTTGATCTTTGGTGATGCACCTGCCGTGATGCAACCAAATTGCAAAAGTGTGGCCAAGTTTAAATTTATGAAATGCCACTACCACTTCTAACTAAAAATATAGTTAGGGTGAGTAGGGATCATCCCAAGGGATCGGAGGTGTATTTGTGATGAAAATCAATGTCGGATTAGTAGGTTGAATGATCAAAGATTGATTGATGGTTGATTACTAAACTATAATTATAATGACCCAGTCTTTTTCCTTCCCTTCCTTTTCTCAGATTTTTACGGATATTTTTTTTTTGTTGGTCTTTTCCTTTCTGAGTTCAGTTTCTCATCCCTTAGTGTCATCTCGAGTTCTCTGGAATGATTTCCGAGACTCTTTTCTTTGGATTGACAATTTCCTTTGAGGACTGAGTCATTTCCACTTTTTTCGTTTTTTGACACTATTCATTTTTCGTTCTTTTCCTTATTTCGTCCTTTTCCCTATTTTGTCTTTTTTCCGTTTGTTACTTTGTTGGCATAACCTCACTTCTTGTGTTCGGTGTTGGTTTTTGACTTCACATATCTTCATCCTAAGTGGTTTCCACGAAATACATATCTTTACTTTTGCAGAAAAGTACTCTGGTTGCTCCGGGTGTCCATAGGGGCATGGATGCATAGTTCTTTGGAATTATTTTCTTTTCTTGGGGTGTTTTTCATAAATATCTTTTGAAGATATTTTATTTCAGGGGTTTTTAAGAAAATATTTTTGGAAGATATTTTCATTCTGGGCCATTAGTGTAATTTTCACTTTTTGGAGGTGCCATTGTGCAATTAATGAAAGTTATTGCTAAATGCCTTATTTTGAGCCTGAATCCTCATACGGGATTCATTTTCACTTTTCATCGAGTCGTGTACTCATAGAATTTCCTCCTGGTCGTTGTTTTCCAATTTCAGGGTTTCTGGCCTCAGTTGTCGCCGAACTTGTTTAGGGCATAACTTTCTGCTCGGGACTCAATTTTTGACGCCGTTTCTTCCGTTGTTCATATTTTCTCATTTTAAATCTTTTTCATTCATTGAGTTTTTCCATTTCAGGGTGTCTGTTCAAATTTCACTTTTTTGGACCTAGCGGGGCCCGTTCGGGGCACTTTTTGAGATTTCTATAAAAGAGGGATGAGATATTTCATTTTTCATCTTCCCCACTCTCCTTACACGACCAGTAGCTCCCATGGTAGCCCAAGGGAGGTTTCCACCTTCTCTTTCCTCTTTTGACCTTCATTCCTTTGTCAAAACATATTAGGGCCTTTGTGTTTATTGCTTGTCTTGGCGATACGCATCTTTTGCCCTTATTAGAACCCATTTCTGACCATTTTTCGAGTTTGGGTTTGAAGTCAAGTTGTGATTTTGATGGGGCTTCTTGGGGATTCTTGTTCATAGCGTTGTCTCCAACAAAACCCTTCGGTATCGTCGGATTCGGAGCACTTTTTTTTTCGGTGGGCTTTTGAGATTTTCATTTCAAATTGAGGTAGGGGATGTTTTAGGATTGTTTATGTGTTGTATTAAGTGTTTCCCATGATTATACAACTTGTATGCATGCTTTTGTTTAAAATCTAGAATTTAATTTAATTAATTTCTATGGTTAAGATTTAATTCTTATGATGTTATATGATTTAGAATTAAATTGTGGCATGCTAGAAAATTAAGTTTTGATATGTTTGTTAACATATATTAAATTTGAATAAGAATTGCACTTTTTATTTAATAATTATCTTTTGTGAAAAGTTTAATTATCATAGACGTACCTTGCATGAAATTAACTTGTAGCTTGCTTTTAAATTAATTCTTGGCATGTTGTTTAACATACTTTAATTTGAGAGCATTTGGTTAAGCATGAAAATCTAAAGATTTTAATTAAAATGATTAATTAAAATCTATTTAAAGGTTCCATTGGCTTAATTAAGTTTTTAACTTAATATTTGTGATGACTAGGCTTGTACACTAGCATATGTTAAATTGGGCCATTTGATGTTGTTTTAGAATCTAGGAATTTAATTATCATGTTTTAATTAAATTCCATCATATTGTTTTAATGACCTAATTAAGTTTTTCATATGGTATATGCAATGACCATGTTATGTTGTATAACATGTGTTAATTAGGGATCATTAAATCGAGACTTGAAATTTACATAAATTATTTAGCTTATGTAATTAATTTCCGTCTCTATTGCGTTGAAGATTTAATCATGTATATAACATTGGTAGTATGTTTGAAACATGATTTTAGACTTGTAATGGATTTATAAGTTATGCTTTCAATAATGAATTATATTTTTATAGTATGTAATGAATCGCACACTGAAGATTCGACATGTGATGTTATTATAGTGCGTAACGAATCACGCTCTGAAGATTCGACATTGTCATCCTATAGTAGTTGCGAATTTAGAGTATGTATTGTGTGGTTTCAACCTACTTGTGCATATAATGTAGTTTCATGCTATATATATATATTTCGTATATAAGTTGTTAACTTATTTATTTTGGAGTCACTTGGGACATGGTTACTATAACATGGCTAGAGTTTGGCTCTAGTGCGGGAGGTATGAGTTCTCCCCGTCGAGATAGTGCGCACTAGGGGTGGTATTACTAGCGAGTTAGTGCCCGTAATAGCTGTTGAGGTCTCAGCACAATTCCGAGCTTAGATGTCCAAGTGTTCCACTATTTGATTTCACACTTATAGATTTCTAGTTGATAACCTACAGAATCTATGTCTTGATATGTGGTATTAGAAATTCTAATTATACTAAATTGCTATATTTAGTTGATTTCGAATTTTAGATTTCAATTTGATAACTTTGAGAATCTATATCTAGTGGCTTTGTATGGCATGCATCTATGTTGGTTAAATTGCATAGATATTGTGATTTGCATCTTGTTGTTCAAATGTAACTTAGGAATGATCTTATAGATTCATTTGGAACATAGCCATTAGGTGGCATGACCCACTTTTGTAGTTTTTGTATATTATATTTCAAGTTGACGACTTTGAGAATCTATATTTTGTCGCTTTGTATAGCATGCTCCTATGTTGTTTGAATTGCATGACTGATGTGATTTATGCTAGAAATGATCTAGGGTAGCTTAGGATGCTCCCTGAGTCTCACCCTTGACATAGACATTAGGTGGCATGAGCCCTTTAACATATTTCACCTTAAGGTGATAAAATTGTAAAACGTAGGTCGATGCATGCTCATTTCCTACGAGTAGCTTTACGTTGCTCACCCCAAAGTTATTGGGGCATATTTCAAGTACAGGATACAAGATTGGAGATTTGCACTTGATTTGGTGATTTGCAGAATTGAAGTTTCTTTAGAAGCATTCTTGTTCACATGCAAGTGTTAGCATATTTAAGTTTTGCCTACGAAATGTAATTTTTCTAACTTGGAGGTTTGACATGTCAAATGTTATAAATGAATTGTAATAAGGCCATAGGCCATTTCAGTATGTTTAAAAATGTTATTTTACACTTGCGTGTATGTTCACATCATCACACACTTGCATACAATTCAATTTGATCATGCAATGGGGGATCCGATTGAGCCTTAGGGACTTCTTTTCATTTTTGGTGCATAATAGGTTCATTTTTGCATTTTCAACCTGTTTCGGTCAACCGGTAGCTTGTTTCGGTTGACCGATGGCCTTTGAATTTCAATTGAATAGTAAAAGTCCAATTTCAGTAGCCTTTTTCAGTTTCGAGCCACCGGTCGACCGGTTTGTCATTTCGGTAAACCGAAATGAAGGCTCTTTTCCTTCTTTTTACTGGCTCAATTTAGCAGACCGAAGCTCTATTTCAGTCAACTGAAATTGAGTTGCTTTATAGGTTTTGTTTGGTTAATTGTTTCTTCAGGCCTTTATTGCTTCATTCCTTCCTACTAGATTTTATTAATCTTGTGTAAGCCATTTAGTGGTGTTCTTGGTTTAGTTTGAACTAGATTTTGTCCCTTTGGTTGTCATTGGTGCCATAGGGTACCATTTGACCCTTTTCATGTTAGTTTTCGCTTCCAGTTATTTCCTTGAGCTTCGTGACTTCATGGAAGGTCACATTGGTGTCTTGGGGATGGTTTACATCTCTATAGACTTTGGATTTATCTTTTGCTTCTGCATTTCGGATCCATTATCGGGTCAATTTTTGGTTCATCACTGACGCACCGGGTTGAAAAACTTGGGCCGTCACAATAATGCAATTAAAGATTAATGCAAATAAAAAGAGAACAATCTAGAAAATAAGGAAAAGATATAGGAGAGAGGTCATGGGGCATAGAGTCACCACTAAGCTTCACTTCATCAAACACTAGTAATTGTATATTAATAGGGAAATTTAAATTGTAACTTTGTGTGTGTGTGTGACATCAATTGAAACTAAGCATGGATGGAAAATAAGTATAGATTGTCTAGCCAATTTCAATGAATAGCACAACCTATCAAATGAGACCAAGATTCCATTCAATTAAACCACAATTAATGCACACACAAATATCTAAAGATATACACTCTTTGCATTCACAAGTATAAAACATCAAGAAACAAGAATGGATTGTTCACCTACATAAGAAATTAAAGCATCTACACTACAACTAGTCTAGAAACATGAAATTAAACTAATTAAACTAGAGATGTAATACAATCCATTAAGAAACAAGTGTGAACCATCAAATAAATCACAAAAGTGTTCTATTAAGCACCATGCCTTGACCATCACTAGATTAACATCATCAATACACATATACATGCATTAAATTCATTAAATCTAGAGATAAAAACATGAACATCAATTCTAGCATACATAGATATATGACTAGAGCTAAATGATCAATTAAAAGCATTAATCCATACAAATCAAGTAGAAAGTACAAGATCTATATTTATTCATAGTCAAAACATCTATTACAACTAAAATCTCCAAAAATACACAAAAGCTAGGTTTGAGAAGTAAGCTTAGGGGATATCTCTAGCCCCAAGAGAAGGATTTAGCCACTCATTGTAGTGGTCATGGAACCCTCATGGGCTAGCTTAGAGGTTGGCATCATCATTTTCGTCCATGCTTTCTTTTTCAAAACCCTAATTCTAGAGAGAAAAACTATCTATTCTATATTTTGTAATGATAATAATAATATCTACTATAATGATGTTCAATAAATCAATTACACATTCCTTTGAGTAAGGACCAAGTCAGAATAATAGCCTTTGATCGGAGGAAATTCGCAGCTATGCACAGTAGGTAGAAATCGACGCGCTCGGGAATTAGATAGCTTACTGTCAGCAGGCATTTCGATCGATCGAAGCTGATGTGGCATCAAAATATCTTTGGGCCTTATCCACTTTGCTGAGCTGGCACCGCGTTTATTTCGATCGATGAAGATCACTTCGATCGATTGGGACTTCCTTTCGATCGATCGAAATTCCTCTGATGCAATTTTCTTGGCTTCTTTCCAACTTTGCTCCTTAGCTCCAAAAATGGTCTAAATGGCTCTTGTTAGCCTGTTTGAACATTATTCACCTGAAATAGGTAATAACATAAATAAGTATCTAAGATATGAAAGTAAAATAGATGAATCAACTAAAATACCCTAGCTTAGGTGCTAAAATGCATCACATTTGAGCACTCATCAATCTTTACGTGCTTAATCACCTTAAATAAATTATTGGGGACATATGGAACTTAGAATGGATGATTAGGACCTTTAACGGAGGAGTTACAAGCAAATTACAGTGGCTAGAGATGGGGAAGACAACTAGCAGCAAGAATGAGTCAGCTTAGTTCTAACTAAGTCGACTCAATTGCTGAATATGTCAACTCAGTTGGTTGGAGAAAAAATGGACTCATTTGAGAACGAGCCGACCTAGTTAGGCTGAAAGTTGGGATTTACGTTTTAGGTTCCCAGAACTTGTTGTAGCCTATTTTAATTAATTTAAATGGGTTAAATGGACTTTATAAATTTCCAGAATGCATAATATACATTAATAGGCTAAGGATTGACATACCAAAAAGATTATAGTGGATAGTTTAATTTATGTTTTGGATAGGATATGGATTTTTATATATGGACATATGTCACAATATGAGTTTGAGATCTCAGGATCAGGTTAGGGAGGGTATATAGCTTTGGGGATGCATAGCTGGATATAGAAGATTGTGTGTTCTGCCCTATAATCCAGTGAGAGTTCTTTAGTGTGTGTGTGTGTATATATATATATATATATATATATATACGACTATGTAGTTATTGCATAAGTTAATTATGATGTATTCGTTCTTTAGGTCTCTATGGGAAGTAGTAGAAAGGACTTGTTTGTGTGCCTGACCCACTATTTATTTTTCAGGTCATCGTCAGTAACAGGTGTAGATTTTGTTCGTGCAAAACAGAGACCAGTCTTCATCACTCTTCCGATTATCTACGTAGGATTCTACTTTATGTTTTAGTATTCAGTTTAGACAGTTGTTTCAGTTATTTACTTTTAGTTGGGATTTGATTAGAGGTCCACATAGTATGGATTCCCGAGTTGTATTCTAGAGGATTATTAGTATCAGAGATGATTATTATTTGTTGGATTTCTTTTGGAGACTTTAAATTATTTAATTAATATTTAGTTTTCCTTTCAGCTTTATTTATTTATTCTTTATTATCTTTTTGTAATCCATGCTTGTCTATTACTTTAATTGTTTGATATCCCTCGGTTTTGTGCGTGGACCTGATCAACCCGTGTTTCAGAATCGAGGGGTATCACAGTTGGTATCAGAGCACTCTAGGTTCAAATGTCTCTATGGATCTATCGTATATCGATTTTCACTTAGCGTATTCTTTTGTTTAGAGCCTAAGTTTTAGGGTTCATTGTATTCTTATACAGTTCGTTAAATTGCATATTGATTTCCATCTTATTGTGTTAATAGAATGGTAGCACTGGAAGAATGTAGGAAAGGGAGCAACTTCACAATGAAAGTCAGCAAATGAAGGTGGAGCGTAAGCGTCAGAATTTCCTATGACGTTAACAAGCTGTAAAGCAGTAAACACCTTTATTCTAGGAGGAGAAGGAACAGTTGCCTATAGTTCAAGAGGAGGAGTAGCGGTTTCAGGAGTCTTAGGATCAGGGCCACACTCAGGGCAGGGATCTAGAGTATCCTCCTCAGATAGTTGACATCATTGCTCAGGCTATAGCAGCAAGCATTACAGCTGCACTTCAGAATCAACCACATGTTCAATAGGCACCTGTACCTGTACCAGTACCAGGGGTTCAGGCAAATCCTTGGGAGAAGGCTAGGAGTTTTTTCACAAAGGGGAGCCCACCTAAGTTCTCAGTCTCCACCGATGTAAAAATAGCTCATTAGTGGAAGAAGGACATAGAGCATCATCTTCGCATGGTTAAGTGCATGAAGGTTGAAAAGCAGATGCTTGCTACCTTTAAGCTTGTCGAAGATGCACTCCAGTGGTGGGAATCAGTTACCACCGTAAAGGATAGGACTTCACTGACTTATGCTCAGTTTAGTGCTCGCTTTGATGAGAAATACTTTCCATATGCACTTCGAGCAGTGAAGAAAAAGAAGTTCCTTGACTTACAGCAGGGGGACAAGACAGCTGTAGAGTATGAGTAATAGTTCACCAATCTATCACTTATTACTTTAGATGAGGTGGATGCCAAGGAGAAGAAGCGTACTTGCTTTGTTAATGGGCTGATATGGCCTATTAAGCAAGTCATCATAGGTAGTCCAACTTACACTACTTATACTCAAGTAGTGGACACAACTTTACAGCATTGCTAGATGAGGAGGGAGTACAGACAGGCCAGGGGTGAAAAACGAGGTGACAAAGATTCTGTTAATTAACCAGCTGAGAAGAGAATGGGAATGGGCACAGATAGAATGACAAGGGCAAATTCCAGGGACAATAGGAAGAAGCATAAGGGTGGTTTAGATGCTAAAAAAGATGGGAGCACCTATTCAGAGATAGTAGAATAGGGGACGATAGACAGGACAGGGTCAGCCACATGCTAACTAGCAGAGGAGACAATTTGGTACATTTAGAGGTAATTGCTATAATTGTGGAGAGCTTGGATGACTTTCTAGGTAGTGTCCTAAGACTAGACAGGGGCAGCAGAGACTCGATAGGTGCAATAGGTGCAGTAGGTGCAGCAGGGAAAGAGGGCACCATTACCTTTACTTGTTCCATAGATTCCATATATTTAGGGACAGACATTCCCAACTTTACCAGCGTCATCGCCACATGGATAAGCATTGCAACAGCTGCATTATAGCAGGGTGTATAACCATATGCCATATGATGTTTAGACACCTTAAGCTATTGAGGTTATATTTCCTATACACGGTAGATATGGTCTTGGATTGTTTGATACGAGTGCTATATATTCATTCGTGTACAGTTCATTTGTTGCATTATCTGGGCTGATGACGCAGTTATGTGATCAACCACATAGTATTGCTATATCTATAGGTGCTACTTCTATTTTGCATAAGAGTGATGGGCCTGTGACACTAGATATTAGTAGACTAAGATTTCTGACCAATTTATTGATCCTGGACATGAATTCTTATAATGTGATACTTGGGATGGATTGGTTATCTTACTACCATGCCCAAGTTAATTATTATAATAGGTATATTGTGTTTGCTATACCGGGTCAAGATAAGTACGTCATCATTATGCCATGTTCTAACAAGGTTTCTAGCACATATTTGTTCTATGTTAAAGAGGAGTCTGAGGAAGAGATTATTGTGTCACTAGATATCATACTAGTTGTATAGGAATTTTTGTATGTATTTCAAGAGATTCCAGGATTGCCACTTAGACGAGAGATAGACTTTGTGATTGACTTAGCTTTAGGCGTTACACCTATTGTTAGGGCATCATACAAAATGGCAAATAGAGATGCGAGAGCTGATGGATCCAAATCAGCAATTACTCAGTCAAGGCTTCATTCGTAGGAGTATTTCACCCTAGGAAGCACCTGTTAAGTGTTGAAATATGCACATTTCAACCCTTAATCTTGAGTATATTAGGACCTTATTTTATCTTTATTTTACCGCTTTAGTCTTATTTTACATTTTTCCCCTTTTCAGGTGTATAAGGTTAAAATGAATGAGCTAACTCAGTTGAATTAGAGTTTTGGTAAGGTCAACCAAAGTCTTGGTGGGAAGATGAAACCAAATGGAAGATGAAGATGTTTAATTTCCTCTTGGATCGATCGAAACTTCAATACAATCGATCACACGTGATCGATCCAGCTAGTTGCCATGATGGATCGAAGGCCTCGTTTTTATCATCATAAATGCCTTTCTCCATATCCAAGTAAATATCTCCCATCATTTGTGATCGATCCAACCCCTTTATGATCGATCACAACCTTTGTCCTTATCTTCATAATATCTCGAGCCTTTATCCTTATCCACATTAATAGTTGTCATATACCTGTGATCGATTAAACCACCCTTGTGATCGATCGAACTTGCCTCGAAAACTATAAAAAATATAATTGAAGCCCAAATTCAGGGGAGCTCATGATGCAATCTGTAATGACCCGGATTTTTCGGATAAATTTTTTCCGTTGTCTTTTCCCTTCTGAGTTTGGTTTCTTGTCGACTAGTGTCGTCTCGAGTGCTCTGGAGTGATTTGCGAGACTCTTTTCTTTGGATTGACAACTTCCTTTGAGGACCGAGTCATTTCCACATTTTTTGTTTTTCGACACTATTCACTTTTCGTCCTTTTCCCTATTCCGTCTTTTTCCCTATTTCGTCTTTTCCTCATTTGGCACTTTGTTTGCGTAACCACACTTCTTGTGTTTGGAGTTGGTTTCTAACTTCACGTATCTTCATTTCCAATGATTTCTATGAGATACGTATATTTACTTTCGTGAGAAAGTACTCTGGTTGCTCCCGGTGTCCACAGGGGCATAAATGCAAAGTTCTTTGGAAACTTTTTCTTTTCTTGGGGTGTTTTTCATAAATATCTTTTGAAGATATTTTATTTCAGGGGTATCTAAGAAAATATCTTTTGGAAGATATTTTCATTCTGGGGCAGTTTCGCAGTTTTCACTTTTTGGAGGGGTCATTGTGCAATTAATGAAAGTTATTGCTCAATGCCTTGTTTTGAGCATGGATCCTCGTACGGGATTCATTTTCACATTTCGTTGAGTCGTGGACTCTTAGAATTTTCTCCTGGACGATGTTTTCCAGTTTCAGGGTTTATGGCCCCAATTTGCGCCAAACTTGTTTTAGGCATAACTCTCTATTTGGGACTTGGTTTTCGACGCTGTTTCTTCCATTGTTCATATTTTCTCATTTGAAATCTTTTTCATTCATAGAGTTTTGCCATTTCAGCGCGTCTGCATGAATTCCACTTTTCCGAACCCGGCGGGGCCCGTTCGGGGCACTTTTTGAGTTTTTCTATAAATAGGAGGTCTTAGAAAGAAAAATCAGATTTTTCTCTCTCTCTCCTCTCTCATGGCCGGTCCAAGCTCCATCCATGGTTGCCATCTTCTCTCTCCTCTTTTGGACTTCTTCCTTTCATTAAAAAGTGGTGATGCCTTTGTGTTTATTGTTCCCCTCGGCGAGGCCTTTGATTCCAACCGATTGGAATCTCGTTTTGGCCATTTCTTGAGTTTGGGTTTGAAGTCAAGTTGTGTTTTTGATGGGGCTTCCTTGGGATTCATGTTCATGGTGTTGTCCCCGATAAAACCTAGGAGTTTCGTCGGATTCGGAGCAGATTTATTTTGGTGGGGATTTGAGATTTCATCTCAAATGGAGGTAGGAAATGTTTTAGGATTTTATATGTGTTGTATTGTGTGTTTTCCATGTTTATACAACCTATATGCATGCCTTGTATCAAATCTAGGAAATTTGAAATATTTAATTCTTTGTATAAGATTTAATTTTCATGATGATGAGAAACTTGGTTTTGAATTGTGGCATGGTAGAAACTCTTATTTTAATATGTTGGTTAACATATATTAAATTAGAATTAATTAAAAAAGAATTGCTCTTTTTAATTAATATTTATCTTTTATGAAAGATTTAAGTTCATGGCCATACCTTGCATGGAATTGAGTTGTGTTATGCTTCTAAATTAAGTTTTGGCATGTTTGTTAACATACTTTAATTTGAGAGCATTTGGTTGAGTTTGAAAATCTAGAGACTTTAATTAAGGGAATTAATTAAAATCTATTTTGGTGGTTTCATGGGCCTAATTAAGCTTGTGTGTGAATATATGTAATGACCATGATATGTCTATTAACATATATTAAATTGGGGCCAATTGGAAATGATTTGAAATATAGAGAGTTTAATTATTTTGATGTAATTAAATTCTATTTTGTTTATCCATGGATCTAATCATGTTTTAGAAGTTGTTTCTATTTTAAGAGCATGGATTTAGACTTGTGATGTATTCACTAGATTGTGTTATATGCATTGAAGAGTATTGTTGTTAAGCTTATATTCATGAGAGTATGTTTTTAATATGAATATATTATTGGCTTGTGATTTCGTAGCATTATGGATATGAAAGCTTATTATGCACAATTGAGAGTTATATTGCTAACTTGTTACTATGTAGTAGTAATATGTATAAGTTATGAATTTATTTGGCTTATTTTGGAATCTTGGAACATCGTTGAGTTGAGATGGCAAGGGTTTGGCTCTAGTACGGGGACGTGAGTCCTCTAAGTCATTGAGATAGTATGCACTTAGGGTGGTCTTCCCTGCGGGTTAGTGCCCGGAATAACCATTGAGGTCTCGGCAGAATTCCGAGCGTGATGTGCAAGTATTCCACTGTTTGTTTTCGCATTCAATTCCAAGTTGACAATCATGTTTACCTTGTTAACTTGTGGTTTTGGCTATTGGCGATTTTGACGTTGTTAAGTACATCCATACTAAATTGATATATTTAGTTGATTTCACACTTTTAGATTTCTAGTTGATAACCTAGAGAATCTATGTCTTGATATGTGGTATTAGATATTCTAATTATGCTAAATTGTTATATTTAGTTGATGTTGCATTTTAGACTTCAAGTTGATAACCTTGAGAATCTATATGTTGTTGCTTGTGTAAGCATGCTCCTATGTTGTTGCTTTGTGTAAGCATGCTCCTATGTTGTTGCTTTGTGTAAGCATGAACCTATGTTGCTAAAATTGCATGAATGAGGTGATTGATGCTAGAAATGATCTTAGGTAGCTAGGATGCTCCTTGAGTCTCACCTTTGACATAGACATTAGGTGGAATGAACCACAATGATTAAATCATGCAAACTTGTAAAACGTACGTCGATGCATGCTCATTTCCTACGAATAGCTTTATGTTACTTACCCCTACGATACTGGGGCATATTTCAAGTACGAGAATCAAAGTTGAGGTCTTCATTATGCTTGGATGGTTTGTGGACTTGGAGACTTCTATTTTTGTGAAGGTTGGCTTGGAATGCCAATTGTAGTCTTATATGTCAACATGTGTACATTTGACTCCTTATATGTAATGTGTACATGAGTACACTCTTTACAATGTATTTAACATGTATGAGATGAGGCCGGAGGCCAATGACATGTAAATTGTATCCTATGTAAATTTTTGACTTCATGGAATATTATGAAAGTATTGTAAAATATTGAGTTTTTGATTCACCATGTTTGCATTGGGTGTGGGAATTCCATTTTGATTCTTCCATTAGCATTCATTCACCATGTATGAAGTGTGGCTAAGGGCCAAGCGGCATTTTGAAACCATTTCATAGTTTTGAATTCCAAGTTTTCGTTCCAAACTTCATTTTCAGCATTTTGGCCGTTGGGGGGGGGGGGGGTCATATTTTGTATTGGCCATATTTTTGGGCCATGGACCATTGTAGCACATCTTACTAGGTAAGTTACATTTGCGTGCATGGTCATTTCCGGGCAAATCTTCTTCTTTGGTGAAACGAGCCTCCTACGGACTCATTTTTCACTTTTGTTGCATATTCTGACCTAAGGGTATTTTGGGAATTTTCTTTGGGAAATAAATTCTGTTCTTAACATGGTCACTTAGAAAACATGATTTTAGGGGAGGTTTCTTCTTTGTGTTTTTCCAGAAAATTCTTCTTGGCATCGGAAATCGCATCTGAAGTTCAGCTCTTAGTTTTTAAATTTAGCAGCTTTTTGGACCCTCTGGACCAGTTTTCTTGGGAGGGCATTTTGGGCATTTCAAGTTGCGTATTTTTTGATTTTTTTAAAAGTCATGTAGGAAACTCGATTTTGAAGGGGGTTTCTTTTTTGTGTTTTTCCAGAAAATGTCATCTAGGTACTCAAATTTCCCTTTTTTTCCGTAAAAACCCCTGCTGCCAGGGTTTTGGGTCGCACCCTTAGTGCCCCTTCACATCTAAACGGTTACGAGGGGTTTCGTAACTGGTTAGATGAGTGTGGGCAGCATTTTTTCACTGTTTTGGGCTTCCTAACCGGTTAGGAAGGTCTCCTAACCGGTTAGATGTTCATGGGTTGCCTCTTTTGGACCATTTTGCCCCTTCTTCTTCCATTAGCCATATCTTCTTCATCCAGACTCCGAATCAAGCGATTTTTTAGTCTAAGTTCATTGATTTTTCATTGTATTTCCAATGGTGTGCTCGGTGGCATCCACTTTTAAGCTAGAAATGATGATTTTTCCCCTAGGTTCAATCTTGTTCATTTTTGAAATGTTGCTTCCCTATTCGATTCCTTTGGGTTCCGTGACCTCGTTGAGGGTCACAATGGTGTCTTAGAGTCGTGTTGTATCTCTAGAGACCATTGTTTGTCTTTTGCTTCCACATTTCAGATCCGTTATCGGGTCATCTTTCGGTTCATCACTGACGCACCGGGTTGAAAAACTTGGGCTGTCACACAATCATTTGAGGTCCTAGTGCATAAGGTTTGACCATTTTGTTGTCACTTAAGTCACCTATATAAAGGTATTAGCCCTTTTTGGCAAGAAAGGTTAGACATTTGGCAAGGATTAGCTTAGGATTAGTTATTTTGAAATACTCTTTCTCTAGTTCATACACACACACTCTCTCTCTAGGGTTTCAATTAAGGAAGAGGAATATGAAGATGAGCCAAGCCTTGGAGATGATTTGTGAAGCAACCTTGATGACATCTACCTTCTCCATGAGTGGCTAGTTCTTCACTTAGGGCTTAGATGAGCCCTGAGCATGTGTAATTAAACTTGTGTCTTTCAATTTTGGGGATTATTAATTGTAATTAGTGCTATGGTCTTGTGATTTCAAACTTGGTTGTACCAAGGTTTATTTATGATAATTCTTTCTATTGATTCTCTATATTGGTTGCATGTTGTCTTATGTGTAATTAATTGAGGATTAATCTCTACAATAAGAGTTTTTTGTAATTGTGCTTAGTGATGGCCATGCATGGTATTTATCAGATACAATTGTTAATTAGTTTGATGGGTTATAGCTTAGTTTTGATGCGTTGTACTATACCTTAGTTTACTTGTAGTTAGGTAGACAATTTATACTTGATTTTGATAGTCCACGCTTATTATTGAAATTTATATTATCCTCTTGATTAATATGTGCTTGTAGCCACATTTTAATTACAATAAGTTTTCCCCATTAATTGAAGAGTCTTGGTTTATTTGCATGTGCTTAGTAGTGCATTCCATGCCCTAAACCCTACTTAATTTAGTGTTAATTTAAATTGCATGTTCACATTACTATAATCAATCAATCAATCAAACTTCCTTTCAATCTCATGTCCATTAATGTCAAGTTAGATTCCATCCCATAATCCTAGAGGACAATCTCTTCTCACTTTATACTTACGTATAAGTGTTTTGTGGCTTTTATAAATGTAAAACTTAATGCCCACTTAGCACTCTTAATTCTAAAGATTTAAACACATTTTTGTGCACACACTAAAGTCGCATCAGCGCCAGTGTTGTTTGTTAAGAAGAAGGATAGTTCACTTAGCTTGTGTATAGATTACTGGGAGTTGAACAAGATTACTATTCATGACAAGCATCCTTTACCTAAGATCGATGATCTTTTTGATCAGTTGAGGGGAGCTACTTATTTCTCCAAGATTGATTTGCATTATGGCTATCATCAACTTCTAGTACGGGAGCAAAATGTTCTTAAGACATCGTTTCTCATTAGATATGGTTCTTATGAGTTCCATTTCATGCCTTTTGGATTGACTAACGCACCAGCAATCTATATGGATTTGATGAACAGGGTTTTTAGGGCTTACTTCGATCAGTGTGTCATCGTATTCATTGATGATATTTTGGTCTTTTCTAAGTCAGAGAATGATCATGCTAGACACCTTCGTACAGTGTTAAAGATGCTTCATGAGCACCAGTTATATGCCATGTTTGAGAACTTTTGGCAGCGAGAAGTGAAGTTTCTGGGTCACATGGTGTCAGAGAAGGGGATAATGGTAGATCTAGCCAAGGTCTCAGCGGTTGTAGGGTGAGGACAGCCTACTTTACCTTTGGAGATTTGGAGTTTTCTAGGATTAGTAGGATACTATTATAGGTTCATTCAAGGGTTCTCGAAGATAGCGGGACCACTCACTCACCTTATTAAGAAAGGTGTACAGTTTGTATGGGATGAACACTGTTAAAAAGCTTTTAATGAATTGAAGAGCAAGTTGACTTCTGTACCTGTTCTGGCTACTCTACGGAGTGGGATAGAGTATCTTGTTTACACATATGCTTCTTTGCAAAGTCTTGGATGTGTTTTGATGCAGGAGGAACGATCAGTTTTGTATGGATCTCGTAAGTTTAAGCCTCATGAGCTTAATTATCCGACACATGATTCGGAGTTAGCAGCTCTGGTCTTTGCTTTGCATATTTGGAGGCATTATTTGTTGGGAGAGTCCTTCAAACTATTTAGTGATCACAAGTGTAACGACCCGAACCCAAGGGTCTGAATCGCTAACTGGGTCCTTACCTGAACTCAAGGTCGTCTAAGGGCACTATGGTAAGTTCAAGGTTGATACATAAAGTACGTGCCATCTTGACGCTTATACAAAACAAATGAGATCACAAATGTAAAAGATGATAAAATAGTCCACTAACCCATTCAAACCTATGGAGGAATGTTGTCCACCACTTCTTTCCCGTTACCTGAAAAATGTTAATATAAAGGGGTAAGCAAATTGCTCAATAGGTGGTGCCTAAAACACACCTCTTGTGACCCCGTGAATCCAAACAATGAATAGAACAAAAGAGAATGGGATCATGCAACTCCGGGGAGAAATATAACCACAATATCAACAACAAATAATGTAAGTCATAAACAAACCATGCAGTGCATTGGGATGTGATAAGTGTTCAAATGTGACGCATTTTAGAACCTAAGCTAGGGTATTTTAGTCCATTAATCTATTTTACTTTCATGTTTTAGTACTTATTTGTGTTTTTGCCTATTTCAGGTCAATAAAGTTTAAACAGGCTAAAAAGAGCCATTTAGCTCAATTTTGGAGCTAAGGAGCAAAGTTGGAAAGAAGCTAAGAAAATAGCACCAGAGGAACTTCGATCAATCGAAGGGAATCCCAATCGATCGAAGATGTTTACAATCGATCGAAATAAGGCGGTGCTAGCTCAGCAAAGTGGATAAGGCCTAGAAGATATTTTTGATGCCATGTCAACTTCGATCAATCGAAGCTAAGTGTTTTATCGATCGAAAATCTTTGATCAATCCAGAATACTGCTGGCAGTGTGCTGTCTAATTCCTGAGCACACCGATCTCTACCTAACTTGTGTAACTGCGAATTTCCTGCAATCATAGGCTGTATTTCTGATTTGGTTCCTACTCAAAGAGGCTTATAATTGACTCATTCAACATAGATTATAAAAAAATATCATAGAGTTCTCTTATAAAAAAATATAGAAATAATTTTTCTCTCTAGAACTAGGGTTTTGTGAAGAAATCAAGGATGAAGATGATGATGCCAACCTTTAAGCTAGCCCTTGAGGGTTCCATGACCACTACAATGAGTGGCTTAATCCTTCTCTTGGGGCTAGAGATAGCCCATAGGCTTGCTTCCTAAACCTAGCTTTTGTGTATTTTTGGGGATTTTAGTTGTAATAGATGTTTTGACCCTGAATAAATATAGATCTTGTAATTTTTACTTGATTTGTATGGATTAATGCTTTCAATTGATCATTTAGTTCTATCCATATGTCGATGTATGCTAGAATTGATGTTCATGTTTTTGTCTTTAGATTTAATGAAATTGATGCATGTCTATGTGTGTTAATATTGTGAATCTAGTTATGGTTAAGGCATGTTGCTTAATTGAACACTCTTGTGATTTATTTGAAAGTTCATACTCATTTCTTGATGGATTGTGCCACATCTTTAGTTTAATTAGTTTAATCTTCATGTCACTAGCTTAGTTGTAATGTAATTGTTTTAATTTGTTAGGTAGGTGGACAATCCATGCTTGTTGTTTGATGTTCCATACTGATGAGTGCAAAGAGTATATTTCTCTAGATTTTTGTGTGTGCACTAATTGTGTTTTAATTGAATGGTTATTGGTCTCATTTGATAGGTTGTGCTATTCACTAGATTGACTAGACAATTTATGCTTATTTGTCATCCATCATCCTTTGTTTTCAATTAGTAGCACACACACACATTTTACAACTTAAAATTCCCCATTAATTTGCAATTGCTAGTGTTTGGTGAAGTAAAGCTTAGTAGTGAACTCTAAGCCCCAAGACCTCTCTCTCATATATCTTTCCCTAATTTCTGGATTGCTGTTTGCTTACATTGTTTTAATTGAATCGTAGTTTAATTAATCAATCAAACCATCTTTTGATCATTCAACCTACTAATCCATCATTGATTCTAAGAATACCGCTCCTTTCCCTTGGGACGATCCCTACTTACGCTAACTATATTAATAGTTAGTAATGGTAATGGCATTCTATAAATTCAAACTTGGCCACATTTTATCACACTTTTGTGCTTCGGTGATTTGACACCCTCACCAGGATGCAATGTCATGCAATGTCGCTCCCAATTTCCAAAATCTTTTCTGCCATCATTTCCAAATCGTTAGTGAAACCCGTCCCGTGGCAAATCCATGGCAGCACGAGAGGAGGATTGGTTAACTGTCCCTGACCCATGGCAACTCTATTGCGTCATTTGGGGCTCAGGTAACTCAACCACGCTAGGGTAGTCTCCCTAGTCCTCTCTAAGTCACACTAACGCTACAAACCCTAGGTAACTCCTAGTCGACCAGGTTTTTCGCAAACCTTTCATTTCAAAATCCTTTCCCAAAACCATTTTCCATTGCTTTATAAAACAACTTTTTCCCATTTCATGCCCAATGATAAATGCATGAAATGTCACATATTTTCCAATGTCAATATATAATTATATGCATCTCATTAACTTCATGCTCGTAAGTTTAAAATAAATTCTCACACCAAGTCATATTCTCATTCTCGTCAACTATAACATTATAAATAAGTGGAACACGTAGATAATCCAACTAA
Source organism: Cornus florida (assembly GCF_030987335.1). NCBI lineage: Eukaryota > Viridiplantae > Streptophyta > Magnoliopsida > Cornales > Cornaceae > Cornus > Cornus florida. The sequence continues at coordinate 25,119,349 of NW_026775579.1, forward strand.
ACATTTATATTTCATCACAATTCATTTAAACATACAACTTATCACATACAACACATAAAAACACCTCATCATGCTTCATTTATACATAGATTTCAAATAACCATAATAATATTCCTAATTTAGTGAACAATTCATCAATTTCTATAAAGAAAATTCACAAAGGGCAAAAAAATTGTAGCTTAGAAACCCCTACCCTGAAAAAGATTTTTCCTCACTGGATTATCAAAGCCTCAAGTCCCAGCCTCCTCTGCAAACTCTCGGACCTCTCTCTGTCCTCCTTAAACTCTCTCTGTCTTTCTCTAATTTTTCCTTTTGTTTCTTATCTGTATCATCTCACCAAAGTCAGAAATATATAGAGAAGTCCACCGACCAAATTCTATACACTATTGCTGCTATTTGATCAAATATCTTTTTTAGGACCCACATTATCATTACTCATACCTTACTTTTCAAATCCCATTTGGTTTCTTATTTCACCGAAAAAAAATAATAAAACTCTAATGATATCTACACCCACCAATACTATAAAGTCAAAGGTAATAAAAGTAATGTAATCATTGCTATTGGTTTCCTTAATGGAGTCGCCACAACCAACAAAGCTTGAAGAGTTGTGAATTTAGGAGGTGGCCAAGTTTTACATTTATAAAAAGCCACTACTACCTTTCTCTATATAAAATATAGATAGGGCGAGTAAGGATCGTCCCAAGGGATTTGATGGTGTATCGAATTGTGAAACTATGGTAATTAGGGTTAGTAGGTCGAGTGATCACACAATTGATTGATTGGTTGATTAAGCTAAATTGAATTCAACTAAATAAAATAATATGAAGTAAACAAGAGAGAGAGAGGTCTTGGGGTGTAGAGATCACCACCAAGCAATACTTTTCTATACTACTAACAAGTGATCAATTGAGGGTAATGGATGTGTTGCAATATGACAAGGGTGTATGTGCATTAGGTTGATTCAATTGGCAAGGATGACAAATCAAGCAAGTATTGTCTAAACATCATGTGAAAAGCACAATATATCTAAACAATAGAGCATATATTGTCTAGACAACATGGGGATAGCACAATAGATCAAAACAAGTCATTAATCCTTCATTAAGCTCACAATCCATATACAACACAATATTAGAGGAATATGCCATTTGGACTCACAAGCATGGAACATCAAACATCAAGAGTAGATTGTCCTCCCATCTAACATTACACTACCACTACACTAAATCTACACTACTAGCATGAAAATAAAGCTATCTAGACTAAGGGAGAGATACAAACCATCAAGAATAGGCATAAACCATCAAATGAACCAAAATAGCATTCATTAAGCATATCATCTTGATAATCTCTAGATCTATAGCATCAATACACATAGACATGCATCAAAAACACTAAATCTAGAGATAAGCACATGAATATCCTACTCTAGCATACATAGACATATTGATAGAATAGAATAGTCAATTGGAAGCATTAAACCATACAAACCATGAAATAGTCAAGATTTATATATACATGAATATCAAGATGTATCATACAACACTTATCCCTCAATAATACACAAGATTAGAGTATAGAAAGCATGCTTGGGGCTAACTCTAGCCCCAAGAGGATGTCTAGCCACTCATGGTAGTGATGATCCAACCCTCAAGGGCTAACTCCATGGCTGCTCCTTGTTGGTGAAGATCTCCTCCAATGGTTGCTCTAGCTTCCTCCCTTCTTCCCCTCCAAGAATAGCCTCCAAGATGATTTTCAATGTATGATAAGAGACTCTAGAGACTCTCTTAAAAAGTGTATCATATTCCTTATATAGGTAGGTCAAATACACCCCATGATGAGCTGTGGTCGTGGAAGACATATTTTCCAATGATTGGATAAAGGACGGAATAAATGAGCTGGACTTTAACTTTTTCTCGCTGGAGGAAGTTCGATCGATCGAACCTTAACTTGGATCGATTGAAAATGGGTTCGATTGATCGAACTGCATCTTGGATCGATCAAGGTGGTCTGACTCCCCCGGATAAGGACAAGGCTGAGATATTTCGAAGATATTTATGGGGAAAAAGACAAAAGTGGTTGATAGGCGTACAGCTGTGGATAAGATCAATCATTTGAATAGGACAAAATGGTGTTCAATCGATCGAAGGTGATGTTGGATCGATCGAACTTGGAATTTTAGCAAAGGCCAAGGTTAGATCTATCAAGAAGTATTGTGATCGATTATAGATGTTCGATCGATCGAACTCTAAGTTGGATCGATCGAACTTTTCAGCTGCACAACTTGATTCCTTTTTGCTCCTTTCTTTCTCCACTTTGCTCCCTCCTTTGGTTTATCTCAGGATTGCTTCAATTAAGCTCTTATATGGCTGAGCTAGCTCAATTTTGGGATTAGTGCCTGAAAATATAAATAACACATAATAAGTCTAAAATGGCAAAGTAAGATAGATAAAGGTACTAGAATGCTTAAGCTTAACGGGTTTAAATGCGCACTTTTCAGTGCTCATCAATCATTACTTCCTTATCTTTTCATTCTTCACTTTCAATATAAATCACCTAACAAATTACATCAGCCACCAAAAAGAAATAAGGCCACGTGAATATATAACCAAAATCAAAAAAAAGTTTTGGGCTAAACAATATCCTCTTGGGACCCGCTTATACCATCACCAAATTACATTTTTCTTCTTTTTTTTTTTTTTTCTTCTCCTATCTCGGTTGGTCCCTTTTTGCTTCACCATCTGATGCTTTAATATATATATATATATACAAATGCAACAAAAAAATCAAACTAACCCAATAAATAATTCAAGTGGGTAAATTTTCAATTTAAATTAAATACTCAATCTTGACTAAAAATCATGAAATATAATTTAAAATCCTAAAAATCCAGGTTGTCACAACCCCCGTGCACAACAACTCCGGTAGCGGGTCTCACCTGGGACCTTCCTATCCGAAAAACGAAAAAATGCTGAAATGGCAACCATTACATTTCAAAAAGTCTTGAACTCAATGAAATGCCCTAACCAACTCTCAGCCACAGCCGGCACATAAAACGAGAAAAGACCAAAATGCCCTTATAAAACAGAAAATTCCAGAAAATGAAAAAAAAATGATAAAAATCAGAAACATTACAACAAGAGTCTATAGTATTTCTTCACTTAGCGAGAGCTGAATATGAGATAGCACAGGTGGTTAGAGTTTGTGAAAGACTATTATTTCTCTATAAAGTACCATCCAGGGAAAGCGAATGTAGGGGTAGATGCATTCAGTCATCGACCTTATGCTAGTCTTTCCGCATTATTCGCCACTAAGTGGGATGCTTTTAAGATGGTTAATGAGTTTTCGATGCTTTTATGGCATGTATGGGAGTCACACCGTATATCATTCACAAGGTGCTTAAGGCATAACTCACAGATCAGCAGTGCATTAATAGAGTTGCAGAGTTAGCTTATGGAGATGTTCTATTTTATTCTGTTGAGGCTAATAAAGGCTTGAGGTACAAGGGGCTGATAGTAGTACCTTCTGGTGATAATTTGAGGAAGGATGTGATGACTGAGGTTCCCAAATCTGAGTTTCTTTTTCATCTAGGTGGAGATAAGATGTATCAGGATATAAAGTGGCAATTTTGGTGGGCAGGTATGAAGAGAGACATTGTTATTTTTGTCTTTAAGTGTAGTACTTGCTAGATGTTCAAGATTGATCATCAGAGACTACCAAGTTCTTTACAGCCACTACCTATACTAGAGTGGAAATGAGAGAGCATTTCTATAGATTTTGTGGAAGGATTGCCTAATTTCAATAGGAATCACAATTTTATTTGGGTCATTGTTGATAGATTGACCAAATTAGCTCATTTCTTGCCTATTCGCACTGATTTCACCTCGGAAGAGTTGGCCAGACTTTACATTGTAGAGATTGTAAAGTTACATGGCATACCATTATCCATCATCTATGATAGGGATTCGAGTTTTTTCTCAGGATTTTGGAAAAGCTTTCAACAGGCTTTGGGTACAGAGTTACATCTTAGCACTACTTATCATCCCCAGACTGATTGACAGGCTGAGAGGGTTAATCAGATCATGGAGGATTTGCTTCGTTCGTGTGTCCTTAACTTTAAGGGCAATTGGGACGATTATTTGCCACTCATAGAGTTTGCTTATAAAAATAGTTTTCAAAAGACTATTGGTATGGCACCTTTTGAGGTATTATATAATCGACTGTGTAAATCTCCTGTTCGTTGGTTGGAGGTTGGTGAAAGCATATTTTTGGGTCCTAGATTCATTTAGGATACTTCTGAGAAGATCGCTCTTATTAGGGATAGTATGCACACTGGCTAGAGTAGGCATAAAAGTTATACAGACCGTCGTACTTGTGCATTAGAGTTTCAGGTTGGAGATTAGGTTTTACTCAAAGTGTCTCATATGAAGTGAGTAATGCGCTTTGGGAAGAAAAGGAAGTCGTCATCGCGTTTTATCGATCATTTTATTATTACGAATCGAGTTAGAACTGTAGCTTATTAGTCAGCACTTTCTGACCATTTACATCGTGTCCACAACGTGTTTCATATTTCCATGTTGCAGAAATTTTTTTATGATGAGGATCGTTATCAGTATATCGATGTTGGTGAGATTGAGTTGCAACCGGATATAATATATGTGGAGCCACTATGTCGTATTCTAGACCATAGGGATTAGGTTCTTCGCAATAAGATTATACCTCTTATGCTTGTTCAGTGGAGTCATCATAATGAGGCTAAGTCTAATTGGGTATGGGAAGATGAAATCCGTTCAAAGTTTTTGAAAAGAATAAGGTAAAGGTGAATTCTGATGATGAAATTCCTTTTGTTAGGGGGGAAGAATGTAATACCCATAATTTTTAAAGGATTATTGGAGGATTTATTTATTTATTTTATTACATTTAATTAATTATATGGCTATGTGAATTGTGTACTAATTTGATTTAATTTTTTTTGTGATTTAATGGTATGCATTTAATTAATTGACTGTGTGAAATTGTTTGATTAATTGTGTGTATTTATTTGTAATTATTTGTGACAGCCCAAATTCTAAGAATCCGGTGCGTTAACGAGTAACCCAAAACCTGACCCGATATCGAGTTCAAAATGCGGAAGCAAGAAAAAAGAAGAGTCTCTAGAGGTAGACACTACCTCTAAGACAACAAAATGACCTTCCAAGAGATCACGAGTCTCAAGTAGAAAACGAATGCGGAAGCAAAACAACAGAGAAGGTCACTAGCGGCGAATACCAACTCTAGGACAAAGGAAGATCCTCTAACTAGGTAACGATACTCAAGATCGAAATAAATGCGAAGGCTAAGGTCATAAAGGTCAAGCGGTACCTTCTGGCACCGATGACAGTCAAAGGAACATGAATTAGGTCAAACTAGGTCATGAATGCCATAAAATGGTTTACACAATGTCGAAGGCGTAAATGGAAGTATACAAGGGTCCGATATGCAAAGGCATATGACTAAACCAAATGTAACAAGCTATGGGCAAATCGGCCGACCGAAATAGCAATTCGGTCTGCCGAAATGAGGGTAAGTACTGGCCGGCCGAATAAAGAATTAGTCTGTCTATAGAGGCCTCAACAGGGAAAATGGCTACTACCTTGAATTGCAATTAAATGAAATAGATACCGGTTAACCGAAATGGACTACTGGTCGACCGAAATGACTCGAAGAAGCGCAAAACCCTCTGTTGCAAAACTATAAATATGCAATAGACCTCAAAACTTAGGTTCTAAGTGTAATGCAAAATGCGATATGGCATGGAAGGTAAGAACGATAGTGATACATAGTCACAACGTGTAAAACAAATCATTTAACATGTGAAACATACATCAAACTCTGAAATGGCTCATTGGCCCCAATTACAACCTTTGAAGACAATTATACATACTTTTCCAAAATCAACCTGAATTTATATTTCCAAAAGTAAGAAATGAACTACATCAATTACAACAAGTTTGAAATGATAAAATATACATGATAGTTTGATTGCATTTCAAATAAATTCGAGAACCGAAAAATGGACACATATCTGTAAATAAACCTAAAAGTGAGTCTTCAACTCAAATCATCCGATGTTACTCCATTCCTGAAAAATGTTTGGAATATAGGGGGTGAGCACAGCCACTCAGTAGGGAATGGAATATATAAGTAAGTGCGTCCTTCGGAATCCCTGAAGATATGCAAAAGTGCTAGGTATCCCAAGGATGAAAGGTTATACACCCTAATGCATAAACGTTGTGAAATAAAAAGGGGATCATACATCCTAACTCTAATTTTCATAGCATGATAGTCCGACTCAACTCAAGTAAGCACATGAACAAAACACACATTTAAATACCAAGTCATCCAAAGACCAATACAATGAATCATAAACCATATAAGGCACATTATCACATAATACCTATCATAAAGCTATGTCCAAAACAAAGACCACATAATCCAATGAATTATGAATTCAACAGAACGGATAAACTCCACCATGACACAACTCACACTTATGAATGCCATGATGCAAAAATGATAATGATGTGCTGGAATCACTAGAACAACATTCCGCACCTGCAATAATACTATGCTTGAATCATCGAAATTCTATCTCGCACCTGCAATGATGATGTGCTGGAATCACCGGAATCTCATTCCACACCAACAACAAATGAGTGCCCCTCCGCACCCTATGGATAACATCTATCCATCAATCATATAATATATATCATGAAAGTCGTGCTACGCACCCAATGCACTCATGAACACAATGATGACCACAACGAACCCATGGCCAAAGTGGTACACACACCATGACCCACACTTGATAAAAATAGTCTTAATGCATCACAATGTAATAAAAATGTCTAAACTACTCAAGTAGACATTTAATCAAATACTCTAAAAGTATATAAACACATGTGCTGACAATTATCCACAATGATACCAAATACGCATAAACATGATTAGGCATATATATATATTCCTCAATTATAACAATTTACCCCTTCCCATCATGCTTGACATTTACAAAATCCAATATTAGCCTAAGGCACAAATAAGAACATTACAACACATTAACAATGCAAGGATCAAATATACACTAAGTAAATAATTAGGCCCACATTTTCATATAACATATACACATGCTTTATAATTTTATACATCCTAAAAGACTCAAAAAAATTGCAAGGTATAAATATAAGCCACCCCTACCTCAAAATGCATCCAAAAAAAATCCAACGCTATGGTCAATACGAGTCAACGGCGGTGAATTGAAAAATGGTTCAGTGGGAACGTAGCCGATGGTAACGAGGTCATACTGCCCTAAGGGAGTAACCCCAAAATCTGGCTTCAATTAGTTCATAACCCCTCTCAAAGTTCTAGATCTAAAACTTTCAAAAATTTGTAAAATATTCAATACACAACCAAAAATTAAACCTTGGAGTATATAGTTAAGGTTGATGACAAGAACGTCTTCCGTCAAGGAATCAAGCTTGGAAGACAACCCGATCGGCCGAAAAATGGAAGAGAAGGTTTAAGGCAAAGTAAAATAGAAATGGAAAGTTTTTGGGAGAGAGAGATGTCACAGCTGGGAGAGAAAAAGAATCTGAAAAATTATAATTTTTTCTAATTTTGGACATATATATTAATAAGTGCTTAAATATTGCATATCTTGGCACCTAAGCTAGGGTATTTTAGTCTATTCACCTATCTTATTTTCTCGTTTTAGTTCTAATCCTTATTTTTGTCTATTTCAGGTCAATAATGTGACAACCCTGGATTTTACAAACCCAGTGTGTCTTGTGATGACCCGAAACGGATCCAAAAATGTGGAAACAAAAAACATAAGCAAGTCTTTAGAGATGTACGTCACCCCTAAGACACAAGAATGGCCTTCCAAGGAGTTTCGAGACTCAACAGAAGCAAAAGAGAGACAATGGTATCAAAACCCTATAAGAGAATGACAAAGGGTAACCATTTTACCCTAAGTGGAAGGAATTTGATTTCCAACAAGTCAAATTAGATAATAATAAAATCACATTTTCTATGTGACGAAGTCAAGGCCGGAATTTATTTCCCGAAGGAAAACGCCAAAATGCCTTTAAACTAAATATGTAAGAAAAATGTGAAATAAGTCCATAGGAGGCTCATTTCACCAAGGAAAGGGTTTTTCATGAAAATGATCATGCACGCAGACATAAATTATCTATTAGGATGCGCTACAAAGATCCATGGCTTAAAAATACTGCCGATGCAAAATATGACCTATCCAAACCTCAAAGCGGGAAAAATACCCTTCAAATGCAAAAAATGCAACAGCCGGACATAAATGCAATCAAAAGACCATTTGGCCCTTGGCCACACTTCATGCATATTAAATGAGTCCTAGTGGGTGCGCTCGTGCACACTTTGTGACACCCGATTCGAATATAGACCCTTAAAGCCTCTCATTTTCCTATTTTTGCTCAAAAATGCAATATATGAAACCAAAATGCAAAAGTAAGAACAAAATGGTATTTGGCCCTTGGCTACACCTCATACATGGTAAATGAATGCCAAAAAACAAATTTTATACACTATGCACACTCCGGTGCAAAAATGACATGCTAGAACCATTGAATTTCATATTATTCACATTAAAGGCGAAATTCTACATTAATTACATTCATGTGATTTCAAATAAAGTTTGGCCCATGGCCACATATCATATACATAAAATAAATGTCAAAAAGTGTGCTTAGGTACACATTATAAGTCTTAAGGTAAAAATGACATTTTTTACTTAACTATGCATTACAACTTGAAAAGGCAAAACGATGCATGCACTTGCATGCTCATTAAAATACATCGAATCACATCAAAATATAAAAGGTGACCTAGGGATGTTGTGCATCCCAAACCAAGGTATCCGTACCTAAAAAATAACCCAACAACTTAGGGTGAGTAACCAAGTTACTCGTAAGGAGAAGTGCATGCCCTAAAGTTTCAAATGTCATGCAAGTTCAACATAGATCATCACAAGGGATCATTCCTGTAATGACCCAGTCATTTTTTTTCCTTTCCTTTTCTCAGATTTTCACGAATATATTTTTTTTTCCGTTGATCTTTTCCTTTCTGAGTTCGGTTTCTCATCACTTAGTGTCATCTTGAGTGCTCGGGGATGGTTTTCGAGACTCTTTTCCATGGATTGACGACTTTCTTTAAGGACCGAGTCATTTTCACATTTTCACTTTTGTGACACTATTCACCTTTCTTCTTTTTCTCGGTTGTCACTTTGTTGGCATAACCTCACTTTTTGTGTTCGGATTTGATTTCGGTTTTCCATGCATCCATGATATTTAAATTTTATGCTATGTGCATTTTCACTTTTGTAGAAAAGCATGCTAAGTGTTTACTTTTCTTGTAAAGGGTATAGACGTATAATCTTTTAGTAATATTCTAAACTTTTGGGGTTTTTGTGTAATTACTATAAAGTAATTATTTTTCATCTTAGAGACTATTTTGTAATTTAACTTAGAAGATACTTTCAAAAAGGACCTTTTTGAAATTTTCGAAAAGTGTGACAAGTGTCACACTCTCACTGGTCCACTTGTTGACATTGGCGTGGAGACACTTTGAGGCCTTGGATGAGGACATGTGGAGGGTGGAGATTTAACCACTTGTTGACCTAGGATAGGTGCACTTGTTGGCTTAGATGGTTGACAAGTGTAGGCTTAAGATTAAGCCTAGGAATGACCCATTGATTTGTGACAAGTGTAGGCTCACAATTAAGTCTTGCAATTAGTTTTTAGGCCACTTTGGAATTATGTTGTTAAGGAGGGTTTTTATGCAATTGACCAAGACTTGTGTGTGTTGACCTTAGTGTAAGACCACATAGTGAGTGGAGGATTTCTATTTCCTCCACTCATATTCTTTCACACTTAATTTCTATCTCTTCCCTCTCTTGTAAAGAAAACCCTAGCCTCGATGGATGGAGCTTGAAACCTTTGGCCTTGAGCTTGATTTTTGATGACCTTCTACTCACCTTAGACCATGAAGCTTGGAACACTTTTTGTTCCCCTCATCCTCCTCTACATAACCCTTAAAGAGTTTGCCATATTGTGTTGATTTGCCTTGGATTCTAGAGAGACTCTTCTCTAGTGAGGTAGGGGGTGTAATAATTTATTTTTCCAAGTGATCTTACTTGCTTTTGTGTGAAATACAAGTTGTATGCATATTTAAATATTAATTTGAGAAATTTATGATTGTTGTGACTTACATATAACTTATTTTTGACTTGGTATATGGCATGGTCTTCACTTGATCCTTGTTATATAATTAATTGGAGCCATTTGAATGAGTTTTCAAATCTAGAGATTTAAATGAATTTAATTTGATTAAAATTCTATTTAATTGTACCTTACTTGTTTTACATTTTTGACTTGATATATGGCATGGCTATGACTTAGTCCTTGTTATATTTTTAATTGGGATCATTTGAACAACTTTTGAAAAATTAGAGATTTAATTAATTTAAATTAATTAAAATGAACATGATGATGTCTTGCTCATTTTGCTTTTTTGATTTGATATATGCAATGAGCATGCTGTGTTGTTTAACATATATTAATTTGAGGCTATTTGGAATAGATTTGAAATCTAGAGACTTTCCATGATTAGGTTGAAAATCTCTTAAAATGTGGCATTTTAATTACCTTGTGAGTATGTTACTAACTTGATGTAGAATTAGTACTTATGGCTCCTTAACATGGTAATTGGACTTCGCATGATATGGAAGATCATTGACTTGAATGGCTTGTTTACATATATCTTGTGTAGGTATATAACTTGTTAGAATATTATAATTGTTTACCTTGGAAGCTAGTTACTAAATTGAAGCTTATTTAGTACTTGTGGCTTAGGATGGTAATGTGGTCCAATTGTTGCAAAAATATTCTAGCTTAGTGTATAAATTACATATTGAGGACATAACTTATTATATGCTACTTAGACTTGAAGTCTAGGATATGAATAGTGTGGATTTAACCTTACTTGTGCATGAAATGTGGTAACTTGCATTTGATTTTGTATAAGTTTTGAACTTGTTGATTTTGGAAAACTTGTGAGGACATAAATAATGTGATGGCTAGGGTTTGGCTCTTGTACGGAGACAAGAGTCTTCTAAGTCATAAGTGCACACTAGGTAGTACCTTGTGGGTCGTAATTACCCGAAAATACTTGCTTGGTCTAGTGACCACATGTTCTAGTCTTTCCACTATTTGATTTCGCATTTAATTTCAAGTTGTTAATCATGGATTACTTGTAGCTTGAGAATTAATGCTTACTTGGATATTTGAATCCTATTTAGTGTACTTTAACTTGTATACTTGCTCCACGAGTTTAAATTGCATTTAGTATACTTGTGCTATGTATACTTGTCATATGTGCAATCCTATTAGCTTAGTATACTTGTGTCAGTATACTTGATTTACGAGATTTTCATATAAAATGCATACTTGTGTAAATATGCTTAGAGATTGCATGACTTGTCTTAATATGGTTTAATATACTTGGAAATGTATGTTTGTACGTGTATAACATGTTTTAACATTGTGTAGTATACTTGAGCATGTATACTTGTATGCCGTAGCTTATCTCAGTTGCATGAATAGCTTTGGATGCTCCCTGAGTCTCACCTTGACATAGACGTTAGGTGGCATGACCCTTTTGAACGGTATCATGTTAGTCCTAAAAATCTCTAAATAAATCGAGTCGATGCATGCTTATTCTCTACGAGTAAACTTGTTTACTCACCCCGAAGTTACTGGGGGGCTGTTTCAGGTACGAAAACTTGGTGCGTGATGTTCATCATTGCTTGGATGATAGTTGACTTGAAGGCTTTAATTTTTGTAAAGGTTGGCTTGAAATGCCACTTGTAGCCTTAGTTGTCAAAATGTGTATATTTGATTCCATATATATAATGTGTACACGAGTACACCCTTTACAATGTATTTGACATGTATAAGATGAGGCCGGAGGCCAATAACATGTATTTCGTATACTATGTAATTTTTGACTTCATGGAATATTATGAAAATATTGAAAATTATTGAGTTTTTGTTTCACCATGTTTCCATTGGGTGTGGGAATTCCATTTTGATTCTTCCGTAGGATCTCATTAGTCATGTAGGAAGTGTGGCCAAGGGCCAAACGGTCATTTGAAGTCATTTGTTTATTTTAGTTTTTAAAGTTTCCATTTTAGGTTCATTTTTGCCTTTTTTGGCCGTTGGGGGGTCAGATTTTGACTCGGCCATTTCTGGGAGCCATGGACCATTCCCGCACGCTCAAAATCACTTATTACGTATGCATGCATATTCCTTTCAGCTTAGAAGTGCATTTGGGGTCAAATGTATGCTTGGTGTAAAATTGCATTTTCGCTGTTTTAAGCCTAAACTGATCTTAGGGCATTTAGGGGATTTCCTTTGGAAAATAAATTCCGTTCTCAACTTTGTCACATAGAAATGTGATTTTAGGTGGAGTTTCCTTTTCGTTTTTTTCCGAAAAATGTCATCTTGACCTCGTAAACCGCACTCCAAACTCAAAAATCTGCTAAAAGCACTGTTCCTGCATTTTTTGAGGTTCCAGCCTTGCCACTACCCCATTTGGCGGGCCCCCGCAGCCATTTGGTGGGTGCCCGTGACTTACTGCCGTGTTTGGCGGGCCCCCGCGGGAACAGTTCCTGCTCTAGATACTTTTTTTCAACGGGCCATATCTCACTTGTTTTAACTTCGAATTGGTCCGTTCTTGAGTCTAAATTGACCGCGTCGAAATGAGATTTCCAATGGTACCAATTAAAGCTTTAGATTCCTCTTGTAGCTCAAGATATTCAAGTTTTAGTAAGGTATTGTTAGAATTTGGTTCGAACAGGGATAGGGTTTCCCTTCCTTTGACTTCAAGACTTGATATCTTTTCCGTCCGGACTCCGAATCAGGTGATTCTTGAGTCCAACTTTCTTAAATTTTTGTTTTCTTTCTAATGGTACTATTTTTAGCTTTAGAATTTTCTCATAGCTCAGGATATCCTTTTTTTACTGAGAGGGTGTCAGATTTGGTTTGAACCCAGATAGGTCTCATCTGGGCTTTCTCTTCCTTTGGCCTTAGGACTTCATGTGAAGTTACCAAAGGGTGTTTTAGGATTTTTAGATCTAATTTGACTTGTTAAAAGTTAAATTCCCTCCTCTTAGGGTAAAATGGCCATTTTACCCTTGGCTCTTCTCTTGTAGGATTTTGATGCCTTTCTCATCATTTTGTTTCCATTGAGTCTCGAAACTCTTTAAGAGTCCATTCTTGTGCCCTAGGGATGATGTACATCAGCCATTTTACCCTTGGCTCTTCTCTTGTAGGGTTTTGATGCCTTTCTCATCATTTTGTTTCCATTGAGTCTCGAAACTCTTTAAGAGTCCATTCTTGTGCCCTAGGGATGACATACATCTCTAAGGACTTGTCTTTGTCTTACTTTCGCACTTTATTCTTTTGAATTTCATGGCTTCATAGGGAGTCATCGTGGTGCCTATGGATGGCGTACATCTTTTGAGGCCATTTTGCTTCTTTTGCTTTCTGTATCTTAGATCCGGCTCGGGTCATTACAGGACACACTGGGTTGAAAAATCCAGGGTCATTACAGGTGGTATCAGAGCTCCTAGGTTTGAATACCTTGGACGACGGGTTTTGGGTGCATATTATGCTTATGTTGCCATGCTCTATGTGCTTATATGCTTCATGATAACATGTTTTGGTTTGATAACATGTTTTTGTGCTTATGTGCTATATGTGGTATACTAACTGTACACCTTGCTTGGATTCCATTGTAAAGAGCATGACATATGATGTATGCTAGATTAGATTTGTATAGGCATAACTGTGTTACATATTCGGCATGACATGGGATTGGTCATTGAGGCATGAGTTGAGGTTGATGGTGATTGAAGTGACAGTCTCGTGGTAGTATAGGTTGTTGTTGACCAAGGATCGACTTTGAGGTAAGTGGTAAGACACCTTTTGTTTAGGCTCTCGTGAGGTGAGTCATTTGGCGTTGCCGTAGTGCTGGATTTATTGGTTTTGGGTCATGATGAGGTTATAGACCTCTTAGGATCCTTGGTTGTTCGGGATAATTCCTCTGGGATTGTGATTTTCGTGGGCGGGTACGTTTGTAGGTGGGTGCATGGCACTGTCATGCTACCGTACTGGTTAGATACAAGTGTAGTTCGGATGGAATTAGTGTTGGTTTTGTTGTGATAGGCGTTGTCCTTTTGAATGATGATGATGATGTTTATTTTGGAGATCAGTCGTAGTGATTGATTTGGTTGTTATTGGTATGGCTATAGTTGCCCTTTTCTTTGAGTTCTCCTTGTGTGATGATGCTTTTGGGATCAAGTCGATTGATTGATGTTTCGGGTAGTGAGAGCATTGCACTGTTAGTGTCACTTGTAGTGTCACCTCTAGATTCGAGGATGGATTGTTTGAGACTTACCATTGTGGTAAGGGCTCACATATGTTTTGAGACAAGTTGTGGTCGCATTAGTTTTTGGAGACAGTTTATGCCTAGGACTGGTCTTTCCTTTTACCTAGACATTCTAGGACACGATGTCCATAGGGTTCATTATTGCATCATTTTTATCTTTTGCAGTTTCGTTTACTACCATGTTAGTAGTATAAATTATGATATTGTGATACATGAGTAGGTGGAAGTGTGTCCACATTGCTTTCTTATTGTGTGGCATTAGCATACCATATTTATATGCTTAGAGAAGCCATATTGTAACTGTACTTTAGTGATATGATTTTGTGCTTACGTGGAGACGTGCTGCATGTGACCTTGATTTTATCTATGTGAGTAGATTTACCTTTTTGGTAGTTGCATTTCCTTGTTATTTGCATGACTTCCATGTTTAGTTTTTCCTTTTATTCCCCTTTCGTAATCGTCGTGTGGACATTTGTGGGAGAGTAGGGTTTCTTCTCTTTTCTTTGTTCGAGTAAGGGACTTCACAAGGAGTGAGTCTCTTCTCTTCGTTGCGTTGTGCACATCTTTGAGGTTAGCTGGTCCGTGAGGATCACCATTGTTGTCTTGAGTCCTTGGTGAGGATTTGGTTGATTTTGGTCGACTTACTTCTATATAGGGGGTGAAGTCTTTGACCTTGTGTCTTTCATTTCAAAGACAAAGTTGTGCTGTTGTCCTTCTTAGGACTGGTGTTTCCCTTTCTTCCGTGTCTTCCCTTGGGGAGTTTTTGCCGTGGTTGTTGACGGGTTATGGTACTCAAAGTGAGTGGATTGGTGTGAGATCATTTTTCAGGGACTTGTGTCCATATCATTGAGGATTTGTTTGATTCGTGAGGTGAGCTCGATGCTCTTTTGAGCATGTTTTTTGGAGACTTGTTTCAGTTCTGGAAATCTTGATGTGGTTGACTCTTAGGAAGAGTTTAGAAGGATCATTGTTGGATATGGCTTGTTTATGGAGTCGTCTCATCCTAGTTGTGACTAGGTATAGTTTTGAGGAATCGTAGTTCCAGTGATTATTTATGGATGGAAATTGAGGAATTTTGACTTAACTTGGTGTTGCCAAGTACGGTTTTGAGAGACTCATTTTGTGATTTTGATTGTTGTCAGAATTTTGATATGTGTGCCACTTGGTGGACTTGTGTTTCGAGGATCTAGTTATCCGTGATAGGGATGTGAATCTGATGTTTATCTTCGGTGTAGTCTTGTAATTGATCTGTTTCAGGGAGATATGTAGGACTTTCGATGAAATGTCTTGTAATGAGATTCATTTTGGTTTCTAGATGTTTTGACTTGTTTTTCAGGATTGGGACTCTTGATTGATGTTGTTATGGAAGTATTTTGAAACATTGGAGTTGTCAGCTTTGTTGTATTGAGGATTTAAGGCCTCAAGCGTAGCGGTACCTATGGCATTGTTGTCAGAGTTTGGGATTGGCCAGGATGGTCCGGCCAGACGTCTTTGGACTATATCTCAACTCTTACAAAATGTCTAGCCTCCGTGGTGCTTTTGGTATTGATCATTTTTGGCATTGATGTCATTTGTATCGAGAGGTTTCATGTGTAGACCTAGTGGGAGCAGGTTATGAACTAGTGCCTTATACTGTCATGCTACCATACAAGTTGTGTGTTGTGGGCAAGTGCTAGTTGCCGTCGATGCTACTTTACTGATGAGTAAGTATGGGTGGGCACTAGGCATTGTCATTGCTACCACACATTTGAATACGTCGTGGGCGGGTTCTAGCAGCTATTCGTACTGCCGCGTTGTCCTTGTTCAGTACTTTGATTCGATATATGGGGATTTTGGAGTTCTTTTGGTGGTTGTCTTCCGTTCCCTCATTTGACTTGGGATATCATGTGTGAGTTCTAACTTGTTCGATGGCCACCTGGTTACTTTCCCTTTTTTGAGAGGTTGTCCTGTCGTGAGCACGTGAGTGCGAATGACATTGGTTTGTACTTTGTCTTTCAGTTTTGGGATTGCTTTTGTAGCATGTTGTGTAGGATACTTGGAAATGTACTTCGTAGTTATCCTGGTTCCGCCTTTTATTTTGTTGGGGCTGGATTTTGGGACGAAATCCTTTTTTAGGTGGGAAAGTTGTAATGACCCGGTCATTTTCTTTCCTTTCCTTTTCTTAGATTTTCACGGATATATATTTTTTTTTCGTTGATCTTTTCCTTTCTGAGTTCGGTTTCTCGTCACTTAGTGTCATATTGAGTGCTTGGGGATGGTTTCCGAGACTCTTTTCCATGGATTGACGACTTCCTTTGAGGACCGAGTCATTTTTACATTTTCACTTTTGTGACACTATTCACCTTTCGTCTTTTTTTCGGTTGTCACTTTGTTGGCATAACCTCACTTTTCGTGTTCGGATTTGATTTTGGTTTTGCATGCATCCAACTTTTGTAGAAAAGCATGCTAAGTGTTTATTTTTCTTGTAAAGGGTATAGACGCATAACCTTTTTGTAATATTCTAAACTTTTGGGGTTTTGTGTAATTACTGTAAAGTAATTATTTTTCATCTTAGGGACCATTTTGCAATTTAATTTGGAAGATATTTTCAAAAAGACCTTTTTGCAATTTTCGGAAAGTGTGACAAGTGTCACACTCTCATTGGTCCACTTATTGACATTGGTGTGGAGACACTTTGAGGCCTTGGATGAGGACATGTGGAGGGTGGAGATTTAACCACTTGTTGACCTAGGATAGGTGCACTTGTTGGCTTGGATTGTTGACAAGTGTAGGCTTAAGATTAAGCCTAGGAAGGAGCCATTGATTTGTGACAAGTGTAGGCTCACAATTGAGTCTTGCAATTAGTTTTTGGGCCACTTTAGAATTATGTTGTTAAGGAGGGTTTTTGTGCAATTGACCAAGACTTGTGTGTGTTGACCTTGGTGTAAGACCACATAGTGAGTGGAGGATTTCTATTTCCTCCACTCATATTCTTTCACACTTAATTTCTATCTCTTCCCTCTCTTGTAAAGAAAACCCTAGCCTCCATGGATGGAGCTTGAAACCTTTGGCCTTGAGCTTAATTTTTGATGGCCTTCCACTTACCTTAGACCATGAAGCTTGGAACACTTTTTGTTCCTCTCATCCTCCTCTACATAACCGTTGAAGAGTTTACCATTTTGTGTTGATTTGCCTTGGATTCTAGAGAGACTCTTCTCTAGTGAGGTAGGGGGTGTTATAATTTATTTTTCCAAGTGATCTTACTTGCTTTTGTGTGAAATACATGTTGTATGCAAGTTTAAATGTTAATTTGAGAACTTAATGATTGTTGTGACTTACATATAACTTATTTTTGACTTGGTATATCGCATGTTTACTTGATCCCTGTTATATAATTAATTGGGGCCATTTGAATGAGTTTTCAAATCTAGAGATTTAAATGAATTTAATTTGATTAAAATTCTATTTAATTATACCTTATGTGTTTTATATTTTTGACTTGATATATGGCATGGCCATAACTTAGTCCTTGTTATATATTTAATTGGGATCATTTGAACAACTTTTGAAAAATTAGAGATTTAATTAATTTAAATTAATTAAAATGAACATGATGATGTCTTGTTCGGTTTGCTCTTTTGATTTTATATATGCAATGAGCATGCTATGTTTTTTAACATATATTAATTTGAGGCTATTTGGAATAGATTTGAAATCTAGAGACTTTCCATGATGAGGTTGAAAATCTCTTAAAATGTGGCATTTTAATTACCTTGTGAGCATGTTACTAACTTGATGTAGAATTAGTACTTATGGCTCCTTAACATGGTAATTGGACTTAGCATGAGATGGAATATCATTGACTTGAATGGCTTGTTTACATATATCTTGTGTAGGTGTATAACTTATTAGAATATTACAATTGTTTACCTTAGAAGCTAGTTACTAAATTAAAGCTTATTTAGTACTTGTGGCTTAGGATGGTAATGTGGTCCAATTGTTGTAAAAATATTCGTGCTTGGTGTATAAATTGCATATTGAGGACATGACTTGTCATATGCTACTTAGACTTGAATTCTAGGACAAGAATTGTGTGCATTAAACCTTACTTGTGCATGGAAAGTGGTAACTTGCATTTGATTTTGTATAAGTTTTGTACTTGTTGATTTTGGAAAGCTTGTGAGGACATAAATTATGTGATGGCTAGGGTTTGGCTCTAGTACGGAGACAAGAGTCTTCTAAGTCATAAGTGTGCACTAGGTAGTACCTTGTGAGTCGTAATTACCTGAAAATACTTGCTTGGTCTAGCGACCACATGTACTAGACTTTCCACTGTTTGCTTTCGCATTTAATTTCAAGTTGTTAATCATGGATTACTTGTAGCTTGAGAATTAATGCTTACTTAGATATTTGAATCAAATTCAGTATACTTGAACTTGTATACTTGTTCCACGAGTTTAAATTACATTTAGTATACTTGTGCTATGTATACTTGTCATATGTGCAATCCTATTAGCTTAGTATACTTGTGTCAGTATACTTGATTTACGAGATCTTCATATAAAATGCATACTTGTGTAAATATGCTTAGACATTGCATGACTTGTCTTAATATGGTTTAGTATACTTGGAAATGTATGCTTGTACGTGTATAACATGTTTTAACATTGCTTAGTATACTTGAGCATGTATACTTGTATGCCGTAGTTTATCTCAATTGCATGAGTAGCTTTAAATGCTCCTTGAGTCTCACCTTGACATAGATGTTAGGTGGCATGACCCTTTTGAACTGTATCATGTTAGTCCTAAAAATCTCTAAAGAAATCGAGTCGATGCATGCTCATTCTCTACGAGTAAACTTGTTTACTCACCCCGAAGTTACTGGGGGGCTGTTTCAGGTACGAAGACTAGGTGCGTGATGTTCATCATTGCTTGGATGATAGTTGACTTGAAGGCTTTAATTTATGTAAAGGTTGGCTTGAAATGCCACTTGTAGCCTTTGTTTTCAAAATGTGCATATTTGATTCCATATATGTAATGTGTACACAAGTACACCCTTTACAATGTATTTGACATGTATGAGATGAGGCCGAAGGCCAATAACATGTATTTCGTATACTATGTAATTTTTGACTTCATGGAATATTATAAAAATATTAAAAATTATTGAGTTTTTGTTTCATCATGTTTGCATTGGATGTGGGAATTCCATTTTGATTCTTCTGTAGGATCTCATTAGTCATGTATGAAGTGTGGCGATGGGCCAAACGGTCATTTGAAGTCATTTGTTGATTTTAGTTTTCAAAGTTTCCATTTTAGGTTCATTTTCGCCTTTTTGGCCGTTGGGGGGTTGTATTTCGACTCGGCCATTTCTGGGAGCCATGGACTATTGCCGCATGCTCAAAATCACTTATTACGTGTGTGTGCATATTTATTTCAGCTTAGAAGTGCATTTGGGGTCAAATGTATGCTTGGTGCAAAGTTGCATTTTCACCATTTTGAGCCTAAACTGATCTAAGGGCATTTTGGGGATTTCCTTTGGAAAATAAATTCCGTTCTCAACTCCGTCACATAGAAAATGTGATTTTAAGGGGAGTTTTCTTTTTGTGTTTTTCCGAAAAATGTCATCTTGACCCCGTAAACCGCGCTTCGAACTCAAAAATCTGCTAAAAGCACTGTTCCTATATTTTTTGAGGTTCTAGCCCATGCCAATGCCCCATTTGGAGGGTCCCCGCAGCCATTTGGTGGGCGTCCATGGCTTACTACCGTGTTTGGTAGGCCCCCACAGGTTTTTGGTGGGCCCCCGCTGGAAAAGTTTCTACTCTAGACACTTTTTTTCAACGGGCCATATCTCACTCGTTTTAACTCCGAATTGGTCCATTCTTAAGTCTAAATTGACCGCGTCGAAATGAGATTTCCAATGGTACCAATTATAGCTTCATATTGCTCTTGTAGCTCAAGATATGCAATTTTTAGTAAGGTAGTGTCAGAATTTGGTTCGAACCGGGATAGGGTTTCCCTTCCTTTGACTTCAGGACTTGATATCTTTTTCGTCCGGACTCCGAATCAGGTGATTCTTGAGTCTAACTTCATTAAATTTTTGTTGTATTTCCAATGGTACTAGTTTTAGTTTCAGAATTTTCTCATGGCTCAAGATATCCTTGTTTTAGTGAGAGGGTGTCGGATTTGGTTTGAACCGGGATAGGGTTCATCTAGGGTTTCTCTTCGTTTGGCCTTGGGACTTTATGTGAAGTTACCAAAGGGTGTTTTAGGATGTTTTAGATCTAATTTGACTTGTTGAAAGTTAAATTCCTTCCCCTTAGGGTAAAATGACCATTTTACCCTTGGCTCTTCTTTTGTAGGGTTTTGATGCCTTTCTCATCATTTTGTTTCCGTTGAGTCTCGAAACTCTTTGAGAGTCCATTCTTATGCCCTAGGGATGACGTACATCTCTAAGGACTTGGCTTTATCTTGCTTCCGCACTTTATTCATTTGAATTCCGTCGCTTCATAGGGAGTCATCGTGGTGCCTAAGGATGGCGTACATCTCTTGAGGCCATTTTGCTTCTTTTGCTTTTCGCATCTTGGATTCAGCTCGGGTCATCCCAAGACACATTGGGTTGAAAAATCCAAGGTCGTTACAATTCCTCCTAACATCTATGTTCTTAGGTGAACTAAGGGATCATCTTAAACTATTGATGCAATTGAAATGAACTACAACATACAGGTATACATACTCAAGTATATGAAATAATGTTAAAACATAATGCATAGCATACAAGCATACACTTTCAAGTATACTAAACCATATTAAAACAAGTTATGCAATGTCTAAGCATATATACACAAGTATACAATTAATATGGAAAACTCTTAAATCAAGTATACAAGCACAAGTATACTAAGCTAAATGAATTACGCATAAGACAAGTATACACGGCACAATTATACTAAATAAAATTTACACACACGGAGTAAATATATAAGTTCAAGTATACAAAATGAGGTTTAAATTAATGAAGTAAATATACAAGTTCAAGTATGCTAAATGAGATTCAAATACACAAACAAGTATACACATTCAAATATACTAAATGAGATTTAAATATGCAAGGCAAGCACCCAATTCACAAGCTACAAGTAATCCATGATTAACTACTTGGAATTAAATGCAAAATCAGATAGTGGAAAGACTAGGATACGTAGTCACTGATCGACCAAGCAAGTTATTCTGGGCAATTACGACCCACAAGGTACTACTAGTGCGCTCGTGTATAAGTTACTCTAGGCCAAACTCTTGTTTCCGTATTAGAGCCAAACTCTAGCCATCACATATTTATTTTCCTTACAAGCCTTTCAAAAATCAATAAGTTCAAAACTTATGCAAAATCAATATGTTAGACCAAACTTACATAAAATCAAATAATGCATAAAAACCATCTGCCATGCACCAATGAAGTTGAATCCACACAAACCATGTCCTAGAATTCAAGTCTAAATAGCATATGACACGTCAAGTCCTCAATATACAATTTATAAACAAAATAAGAATATTTTATAACAATTAAGCCAAATTACCATCCTAACCACAAGCACTAAATAAGCAACAATTTAGTAACTAGCTTTCAAGGTAATCAATTGTATTATTCTAAACAAGCTATATACCTACGCAAGATATATTTAAACAAACTTTGCAAGACAATGATATCCAATATCATGCTAAGTCCAATTACCATTCTAAAAGGCCACAAGTACTAATTCTACACAAGTCTAGTAACATACTCACAAGGTAACCAAATTTATTACATTTTAAAGGATTATCATCCTAAAATGAATAGTCTCTAAAATCAAATAATTTAGTAAATGAAATAATTTACTCATGGCAAGATAAACATGTTCCTAAGGCTTTGAATTATAAAATAAGCTACACTAAAGACATAAGCTATAACCTCAAGGCCACTGATTGTTATGTTATATCTATACATTATATATATATATAAGCTAGGCATGCTTCAAATCATGAATTAAGCTATATAATATATATATATATGAACTACAATTTAGTAAGCTATACATATATATACACCAAACATACTTTTAAAACACTAAACCCTAAGTTATTTCAAAGATTTATAACCTATATATAAGACTATGGTTTAGTAAACATGTAAACAATATATATTAAGCCCCCAAAACACTAAGGAAATAAACATACAACAACCTCTACCTCACTTCGAGATAAAATCTCAAATCCCCACAGAAACAGAACCGCTTTGAATCCTACAAAACTTCGGGGTTTTGTTGGGGACAGCAAGGTGGAGGTCACACCAAAATTCAAACTTAGCTTCAAACTTGAACTCAAAAAATGGCCAAAACGGGATTCCAATCGGTTAGAATCGAAGGCCTCGTCAAGGCCGACATTAAAGCCTAAGGCATCACCGTAAATATCCAAGGGGAAGGAGCTCAAAAGAGGGAAAGAAGAGGGGTAGCCCTTTGTGCTTCCAAGGCTGCCGGCCAAGAGAGGGAGAAGATGATGAAAAATATCACACTCATCCCCTATTTATAGAAAAACTCAAAAAGTGCCCCGAACGGGTCCCGCCCGGTTCGAAAAAGTGGAATTTGAGCATACGTGCTCAAACAGAAAAACACTGTGAACGAAAAAGAACCGAAATGAGAAAAAATGAACAACGAAAGAAACACCATAAAAAACTGAGTCCTGAGCAGAGAGATATGCCCCAAACAAGTTCAGCAGCAACCGGGGTCAAAAACCCAAAAATTGGGGAGATCGATCGTAAGACAATTCTAAGAGTACATGACTCGACGAAATATGAAAATGAATCCCATGCAAGGATTCAAGCCCCAAGGAGACACTTTGCAATTAACTTTCATTAATTGTATAAAGGCCCCTATACAAAAGGATAACTACGCAAGTGACCTAAATGAAAATATCTTCCAAAAGATATTTTCTTAAAAACCTCCCAAATCAAAATATCTTAAAAAGATATTTATGAAAAATACCCCAAGAAACGAAAATGTTTCTGAAGAATTTATTCATCCATGCCCCTACGGGAAAAATAAACAACCGGTGAGCTTTTCTCCAAAAGTAAAGCTACGCCTTTCAAGGAAACCAACAAGAATGAAAACATGTGAAGTCAAAAATCAACTCCAACCACGATGAGTGATGTTACGTGAAAGGAAATTTCAACGAAAAAAAATTAATCCGTAAAAATGGAGAAAAAGGAAAGGAAAGGAAAGGAAAGAAAATAACCGGGTCATTACAAATAAGGTTCAAACAGGCTAAAAAGAGCCTATTAGCTCCTTTTTGGAGTCAAGAAGAAAATCCAAAAAAAGTCAGAAAAAGTCCACTAGAGTACTTTTAATCAATCAAAGATTCAGCCACAATCGACCGAAGGTTCTTGATCCATCGAAGCCACATCAGCATGCCAGCTTAGAAAAAGATAAGGCCAAATGAAGATATTTTCTTGCCATGTCATCTTCGATCGATCAAAACCCCTGCTAGCAGTGAGCTGTTTAATTCTCGAGCGTGCCCAAACTCCACCTAACTTTTGGCTGCGGAAATAGACCAATGAAATGCCTATTTTTTGACTTATTGCCTACTCAAAGAGGCTTATATGTAAATCAAATTAGACCATTTTTGTAGGTCCCCAACTTTTTAGCTAAAATTGTTTATAGTTTAGACATAATTTTCTCTCTCTAGATTAGGGTTTTTGGAGCACAAGAAGAAGTAAGAAAGTGGAGGAAGATGAACTCAACCATGGAGATAGCCCTTGAGGGTTGAACAACAACAAACATGAATGGCTAGATCACCCTCTTGGGGCTAGAGATAGCCCTAAACTTGCCTTCTAAACTTTAGTACTTTGTTATTTTTAGGGAATTCTTGTTGTAAATGATGTTTTGACCTATGATTATATATATATCTTGAGTTTCTACATGATTTTTATGGATCAATTCTTCTAATTAATTTTTCATTTTATTCATATGTCTATGTATGATGGAATGGATGATTATGTCTTTACATTAGATTCTACAAATTTGATGCATGTCTATGTGTGTTGGAATTGTGAATTTAATGATGGTCAAGGCGTAGAGCTTATTAGTTACTTTTGTGATTTGTTTGATGGACTATACTTATGTTTGATGGGTTGTTCTACTTCATTAGCTTAATTAGTTTAATTTTCTTGTCATTAGTATAATTGTAGTGTAGTTGTCTTTAAATTTCTAGATAGGTAGACAATCCGTACTTGTGTTTGATGATCCATTCTTGTAATTGCAAGTAGTACATTTCTTTAGATTTTTGTCTGCACCAATTGTGGGTTTCTTGAATGGTTAATGGCTTAGCTTGATGAGTTGTGCTACACACTAACTTAGGTAGACAATTTATGCTTGTCTTGTCATCCATGCTTATTATTTCAATTGTTGGCGCGCGCGCGCGCGCACACACACACACACACACACTTGTTTTACAACATTAAATCCCCTAAATTGACAAATGCTAGATGTTTAAAAAGGTGGAGCTTAGTGGTGAACTCTATGCCCTAAGACCTCTCTCTCATTCTCTACGCCCTAATATTTTTAGCTTGTTTAATTGAATTATAGCTTAATTCAACCAACCAAACCTATCTTTGATCATTTGATATACTAATCCAACTTTGATTTCGAATACCTTGCAAATCCCTTGGGACGATCCTTACTCACTTTGAGCTACGTTAGTAGTATAAGTAGTAGTGGTTTTTATAAATTTCAACTTGACCTCAAAGATTACTTGAAACACTCTCACACTCACACATTTTGACATAAGCAAAGTGACCTCACCGTCATATATAATTCCCAATGTTTAGTAATCGCGAACTTGGTCCACAACTTTACAATATTACAAAAAGGCCCCCGAACACCTTAAAAAGTGAAAATTTCTTAAGCGTGCTCAAACAGAATAAAATCGTAAACGTAAAAGCACTGATATAAAAAATGATGAACAACGAAAGAAACGGCGCTGAAAAATGAGTCCCGAGCAGAAATATATGCCTTGAGCAAAAACGGTGACTCGCGGGGTCAGAAAATTTAAAAACTGGGAAAATGACTGAAATGCATTTGTAATTGCCTTGGGCTCGACGAAATGCAAAAATGAATCTCGTAGAAAAATCCTAGCCCAAAACAAGAAACTTTAAATTAACTTTCGTTAATTGCATAAAGGTCCATGCACTAAAATATCTCAAAAGAAATTCGTACAATGACCCAAAAGAAAAATATCTTCTAAAATATAATTTCTTATAAATCCCTGAAATAAAATATCTTCAAAAGATAATTTCAAAAAGACCCCCAACAAATGAAAATGTCCTCAAACATAATCATGCAAATAACCCATAATAAAAAGAAGTGAAAAAAAAAAAAAAGGTCAATACAAATATAAAATGAAAGAAATGTCAGGAGCTATTCCTGAGCACTCAACTCAACCAGAATGGACAAAACCTGAACACAAAAAAATAAAATAAAATAACGAAAAAGAAAATCCACAAAAATGGGAAAAAAGGAACCGGTCTCTACATTATTTGTTAGGAATTAAATATTTATCTTCATATTTATTTTATTTTAATTTATTTAAAGGAGATTATTTTTTATAGTAGTAATGGACCAACCATATGGGTCTCATGGACTACTTGGATAGGAAGCCTAGATGGGCAAGGAATATAACCCATGGGTAGGAGTGTTATATATATATATATATATATATATATATATATATATATATGTATATATATTGATGTGTGCATATATATATATATATTAATAATAATAATAATATTATTATTATTAATAATATTAATATTAATAATAATGGAAGGATCAGTTATATGTGTGTGTGTGTGTTATACTATGTATATATATGTATATACGTATGTTTATAGTTAATATTGTGACTAGTGTGGTCATGTGCCGAAGCAACCAAATTGCAATGTAGTGTGGCCAAGTTTGAATTTATAAATGCCACTACCACTTCTAACTAAAATATAGCTAGGGTGAGTAGGGATCGTCCCAAAGGATTAGTTGCGTATTTGTGATGGAAACTAATGTCGGATTAGTAGGTCGAGTAATCAAAGATTGATGGTGATTGATTAATTAAACTAGGATGCAAATAAATATTGATGCAAATAAAAAAAAGAACAATCTATAAAATAGGGAAAAGATATAGGTTAGAGGTCTTGGGGCATAGAGTCACCACTAAGTTTCACTTCATCAAACACTAACAATTGTACATTAATGGGGAAATTTAAATTGTAACCTTATATGTGTGTGTGACATCAATTGAAACTAAGCATGGAAGGCAAATAAGTATAGATTGTCTAGCCAAATTTTAATGAATAGCACAACCTATTGTATGAGACCAAGATTCCATTCAATTAAACCACAATTGATACAGACACAAATATCTAGAGATATACACTTTTTGCATTTAAAAGTATGGAACATCAAGAAACAAGAATGGATTGTTCATCTACCTAAGAAATTACAGCAATTACACTACAACTAGGCTAGAGACACGAAATTAAACTAATTAAACTAGAGATGTGACACAATCCATCAAGAAATAAGTGTGAACCATCAAATAAATCACAAAAGTGTTCCATTAAGCACCATGCCTTAACCATCACTAAATTAACATCATCAATACACATAGACATGCATCAAATTCATTAAATCTAGAGATAAAAATATGAACATCAATTCTAGCATATATATAGACATATGACTAGAGCCAAATGATCAATTGAAAGCATTAATCCATATAAATCAAGTAGAAATCATAAGATCTATATTTATTCATGGTCAAAACATCTATTATAACTAAAATCCCCAAAAATACACAAGAGCTAGGTTTGAGAAGCAAGCCTAGGAGCTATCTCTAGCACCAAGAGAAGGATTTAGCCACTCATTGTAGTGGTCATGGAACCCTCAAGGGCTAGCTTGGAAGTTGGCATTATCATCTTCATCCTTACTTTCTTCTCCAAAACCCTAGTTCTAGAGAGGAAAATATCTATCTAAAAATATCTCTCTAAAATTCTTACAAGATGATATGAAAGTATATTCAATTAATTCATTACATTCCATTTTTGAGTAGTCTCCAAGTTAGAATAACAGCCACTGATTGGAGGAAATTCGTAACTATGCACGGTAGGTAGAAATCGGCGCTCTTGGGAATTAGACATCTCACTGCCAGCAGGCATTTCGATCGATCAAACACTTAGCTTCTATCGATCGGAGCTGACGTGGCATCAAAAATATCTTCGGGCCATATCCACTTTGCTGAGCTGGCACTGCCTTCATTTCGATCGATTGTAGATCATTTTGATCGATCGGGACTTTCCTTCAATCGATCGAAGTTCCCCTAATGTATTTTTTTTGGCTTCTTTCTAACTTTGCTCCTTGGCTACAAAATTGTGCTAAATGACTCTTGTTAGATTGTTTGAACATTATTCACCTAAAATAGGCAATAACACAAATAAGTATCTAAGATATGAAAGTAAGATAGATGAATGGATTAAAATACCCTAACTTAGGTGCTAAAATGCGTCACATTTGAGCACTCATTACACCCCTAAACTTAGATATTGCTGGTCCCTAGCAATGAACTACAAGGAAAAGAAAGAAACAAACAACTATACATCTATGAACTAGAAAGCAATAAAATGCATTTAGCATATACAACAAGCCTTTTAAGTCCTTAGGTTACTCCTAGTAGACGAGTGAAGTCTCATGAAGGTTTCTAGAAATGATACCCCCAAACATTGAACTCTTTTTCACTAAAGAGGCATCAATATACAAAACAAGCATTGGGAGAAAACTACCTCAAGTATGTAATTTTTCAACCCTTTCCAAGCAATTTCCCAAAATCTCAATATCAAACAAGCAAGTATGATCCTCCACACATCAAGAAAATGATCATGCAAATCAAAACAACTCTAGAATTTTTTTAAGTGAACCGGCATCAAATATGTTTCTATCTAAGCCAATTAGAGAAATGATCACATCCTTACCCTCAAACTAGTATATAAATCTAGTACCGATCATCAAAACAAAGAGTGGACTTTTTATTAAAGCTTATTGAACTAGGTGCGCTTATTCTTTTCACTCGATTTTATTTTTTTATTTTTTATTTTATTTTTTTGCAACCTAGAGGATCAAAGATGGAAGCATGGTGCAATGTGTTGATCTATTAAGCTTTCTAGCAATTCATGAGGTCGAGCGTTAAGTCAATGACTCCCAAACCAGATGACTTTAAGGCATTAGGTATTTAAACACCCCTAAGGACTTACAAGCTTAAATCGACTAGGCTACAAATCAAAACAACCTCTATCTAATCATTTCCCACTTCTCACATTTTGGGAGAAGTCCTCACTTTTTTATTACTTTTGCAACTTTTCTGTTCTTTTTCTTTTTCTTTTTTATTTTTATTTTTTTTACCATTTTTTTATTTATTAAGTTATTAACCTAGAGTTTGGGCCCTCCACTTTTCGATGCGAGAAATTCAGTACTTGATGAGGCTAGAATCCCGGCTACTCAATGAAAATGGATTGTTATCCACTTTTGTCAAAATGAAAGCTTTAAATTCACTACTAGCTCAATTAGGATATAACCAAATCAATAATCAACAAAGCATATACCTCACAAATGAATGCTAGTGTGCGCCTGTGTTAGTGTAGAATCCTAGAGTGAATCTCAAAACAATCACAAAATCAAGATGATGTGGACCACAAATGCAAGCAATATATCAATCTTTTAAAAAATTTACTCCTAAATGGCATCCACAAAGTATACAAGGAGTATTAAACTCTCAAGTCAAGCAATTTTTAAATTCTATGTATCATGGTCCTCAAAAGATCAAAATCATCGCAAATAAGGATTTCACATCTCAATCATGCAATTAAAGCTCACATTAAAGTAGAATGCAACAAAGTCACCTTACCCCTAAACCTAAACCGCACATTATCCTTAATGTGCAATGAGAACAATGGAAAAGATGGAAAAAATATACCGTGGTGGCAAAGACACGAAGCCTGGTAGTGACCCATTGGGAAAGACTGCACCCCCAAACTTGGAATCAATAATCTACTTGAATAACCACACTAGCAAACTCACATCAAATATCAAATATGATAAGATAAGTAAATCAAGCATTCTAAGGCAATATAGCACAAGATGAAAGAGGGATATGAGATCAAGCCCAAAAGAAAATATGAAAGTAGCATGACTACACATAAGGGCATTGTGATACCCCTAATTTCGGAACACGGGTTGATCAAGTCCGCGCACAAAATCAGGGGAATATCAAAACAATCAAAGTATTTAAACAAGCACAGATTACAAAATAAAACAAAAAATAAAATAAAACGCTGAAGAAACTAAGAAATAATAAGTCCCTTAATAACTTCCAAACGGTTATGACTCGGGAATCCTGTAACTCAAGGACCCCTTAACCAAAAATCCATAATCCAGAAGTTCATTATTAAATACTAGTAACAAAAGAAGAAATACTAATATCCTACTTTTAAATAAAGCGAAAGAGTGGATAAGTCCTCCAGCTGCGGATCCTCAACCTTGAGACTTGAACTTCTAATAACCTGAAAAATAAATCACGGGTTAAACCCTACGAACAAGCTCTCTCTACCAAGTCTCTGAAAACCAATAAACAAATCATCTCTACTAAAACCATCCCAAATAAAGCTTTAACTTTAATAAACGATGCTACTAATATATATAAATAACTATATATATTACAATAATCCTATCTATTAATAGGTTCATTTAAAGTGTTAAAACCATTCATCCATGATTAATTATTAATCATACCTAGACCAAATCCATCATTTATAATTTTCTTATAAAATAAACTACACTCACCTTAATTCAATCCTAAACAGTAATTTAACCATTTAAGTAATAAATTACAATTAAAGGAATAATCCAAAATTTAAGCTTTGACAAATCATCCATGTCTCCACCAATATTATTGTATTAGTATATATAAAATAATACACTAACATGTCACCACTAGATTATTCTAATTTAAGAATATCTAATTCTAATCCAATCTTATACCTACCTTACACATAGATGAATTTTAATCATCTAATACACATAGCAATTTAATTATATTATAGCAATTCAACCATGCCATTATGAATATATTTATCTATATATATTGGCAACTTAACCACGCCTCCTTAAGTATATATATTTATACTTTTAATTAGCAATTCATCCATACTTTCTATGTATGTATTTTATCCATACAAATAATAAGGCAATATATTTAAGCCTTTGGCAACTCATCCATGCCTACAATTCAACCATATACCAACCTTAACCTTAATTAATAAGCTAAATCATACATATACATCTTATGCAAATAATAACCATATCCGTAATTAATACCTAACCTATCAAGATATACCAAATAAGACTAATAATATTAATTATCTTAAATGATACACATATACACATATATTATATAATATACATGTGTATAATACATTCCATACTATATATACATATGTATATGTATATATATATAAAAATACTTCCTTCCATCCTAATCGCAAGTTAAATAAACTATATATACTCATATATAATTATAAATATATATATATATATATATATATATATATACATATATATTCATTCCCTTTCATAATAAATCATTAATTTATTATATTTACACAAACTAAAGGCAACTAAATATCTTAGTAACACTCTATAACTTTTAGAAAATCAAGAACACCTCAAAACTTATTCTAGGACTTCTCCGGACTTCACATGACCTTTCCAAGACACCAAACACAGTCCTATGTGCCCCTACACTCTCCTAAACACCCTGCACCCGCTTCCACACCTTTTTTGTGCACGCACGCGCTCCCACACGACTTCACACGCGCTAGAGAATGAGCACACGCTGAGACGCGCTTCCACGCGCGCGCACGTGCAGCCACGCGCTACCATGCGCGCTGGCTGTTTCTCTTGCTGACGCGGCGCACTCCTATTGGTTGGTTGTACCGCGTCCCTGTAGGTGTGCTGCACCGAATCAACCTGCCATCTTCAATGGTCTAGATCCGCGGTGTATCATCTCTCCCTGCACCAGACTACACCAAATCATTCCATGATCATCAGGACCATCCTAAGGTCCTGATTTAAGCGTATTGAAGAGCCATACGCGTTGCTGCACCGAATCCAAGCCCTTTATTTGGGTGCACCGATTTGAAGCCTCGTTATTTTATATAAACAATGTATATATTTTATACAAAATATACAAAAATAACCTCTAAAATAAATACAATAATTCCAAAAAAATTTCATAAAATTCCAAAAAATTCTTGAAAAATTCGGAAAGCTGAATTTAATTATTTTTGGAAAAATATGAACACGTATAATTATATTAAGATCTCTTTAATTTAATTAACCATGCTAAACCAACTCAAGAACAAACAATAAAAATTACAGAAAATAAAACCTTATTAATACAACCTCTCATACAAAACTAAATTATCATAACAATACATATCTAAATTCACATGTTTAAATCAATCACTTTTCAACAAAAAATATGTTCATCTAATCCGACTAATAAATTATTTTTACAAATAAAAATATAATCTTGATACTCAAGGTGATAGGTTTATCAATTCTAAGAGGAGAAGTAGAGAAGAACTTGCCTTTCTTTTCCAAATCCGGTTTCCTCTTTCTCTGATCCGGTTTCTTCTTCTTTAGCCCTTCTTCTTCTCTCTCTAACTTTCTTATTTTTCTAACGTAGAAAAACTCCTAACCCTAAAGTCTTATGTGTCTATTTAAACACATAAAAAAAAAAAACCTAAATCCTTTTCCCATTATGATTACCATAAAAAAATAAATAATATTTATCTTTTAACTAATATATATACATACATATATTTTAATATAAATATATATATTACCTTCCATATATAACCATTAGTTAAATAAATTATACATACCTATATATATCAATATATATTTATATTAACATATATACCCCTCCACATGATTAAATATACCTATATATATCAATATATATTTTTATACTCATGTAATTATACAGGTATAATTATGCAAAAATAATTATTAAATATCCTTACAACTATGGGCCTTTAATAATTAACCCAATAAAGCTTCCTTCAAGCCCAATACCACATCATTTGGCCCAACCTCCCTTAAACGTAATCCAAATAATTTAAATACATAAAATAACTAAATAAATAATACACACAAGCATAACTACACCCAAACCCAATAAACAATTCACTCATTAGCATTTTGCAAATCAAACACTACAACTTTAACAAATAAAATTATAAAACGTAATTCAATTAAAACAAGACAATATATCTACACACTTAATTAAATAAAACAAACCACAATTTATATACGCACTTAATTAAATAAAACGAATCATAAAAAAAATAAATCATTAAAAAAATAAAAATAAAAATAATAAAATAAAAATAATAAATTTTAATTAATTAATCATTTAAAAATATTGGGGTATTACATTCTTCCCCCTAACAAAAGGAATTCCGTCCTCGGAATTCACGAATCCATGAAATGAAATTCTGATTATTTATCCCAAATTTTCACTTTATTCAATCCGATACGTTTACCATCTTAGATATCCAATATGCACATATAGATAGTAATGTGCCCCAAAATTTATATAGATATCATTATATATATCACCATCATAAATGAAAACAATTCAGATACCAATGAACATAATGCACGTGTATCTAATAAATCATGTCTATGTCTATCTCAAATAGAAACATACCCTCAATTCTTCTGAGGTGCCCATGCATTATAAGGTGTGGCATTGTACACCATGCCCTGATGCAATTGTTGTATAGGCTGTCCCTGCGGTGGCGGTGGTGCTGGTAAGGCCGGAAATGTCTAAGCCTGCACACGTGGAATCTGTGGAGTAGGTAATGGTTGCCACTGTCCCTGCCTATGCTGTTTCTGAGCCAACCCAGGACACCGTTTGGCTGAATGCCCATAATCTCACACTTATAGCAATGACCCCTAAATATATTTGACTGCCCCTTCTGGTGATTACCCTGTAGCTGTCCTGTTCAGTCTGAGGTGCTCCAGTCTGCTGAGTAGGAATTCCCTCCCTCTGAACTTCTGAATTACCCTTATGCTTCTTCCAAGGCTGCTGGCCCTGGAATCTGCCCTTGTCATTCTGTCAGTTCTGATTATCATTCACTTTCTTAGCTGGCTGATTAACAAAGTCTTTGCCACCCCACTTCTCAGCCCTAGTCTGTCTGAAATCCTCATTCAGCTGACAAAGCTGCAAAGCTGCGTCCACCACTTGAGCATAAGTAGTGTAGGCTGGACTACCTGTAATAGCTCTCTTGATAGACCACATCATTCCTTTAATGAAACTGTTGCGCTTCTTCTCCTCCGTATCCACCTTTTACGGTGCAAAGAGCGATAAGCGTGTGAATTGTTGTTCATACTCCGCCACTATCATGTTCCCCTACTGCAAATTAAGAAACTCAATCTTCATAGCTGCCCTAACTGCATAAGGGAAATACTTTTCTTCAAAGCGTGCACTGTACTCATCATAAGTCAATGCCATCCTCTCCTCTATGGTGGTAACTGACTCCCACCACCGTAGTGCACCCCCAACTAGCTTGAAAGTAGCAAGCATCTGCTTCTGAACCTTCGTGCACTGAACCAAGCGAAGATGTCGCTCGATGTCCTGTTTCCACTGGTGAGCTGGTCTCGCATCGAGGGAGCCCGTGAACTCAGGTGGACTCCCTTTTGTGAAAGAACTCCTGGCTTTTTCCCAAGTATCAACCTGAACAACCGGTGTTGGTACCGGTGCTGGTAACGGTGCCGCCTGTACCTGAGACTGATTCTGAAGTGCAGCTGTTACCCTTGCTTCTATAGCCCGAGCAATGAGGTCATTGAGATGAGGAGGATACTCTAGATCTCTTCCCTGATCCCGAGTCCGCTGAAATGCTTCCTGCTCCTCCTGAAACAGACCATCATCATACTGAAACCCAGGCATTTGCTGCTTTTCCTCCATTTGCTGACGTTGCAGGTGTTCTCGCTGCCGACGTGCAGCTCTCCTCTGTCGACGGTTCAGATTCTGTCCTCTTCCAGTGTTAACCATACTGTTAACATAGAAAGACAGACATCAGTACGATTGTAACGGACCGTAAATGAATACAATGAATCCTAAACTTAAGCTCTAAATAAAAGAGTACACAACGCGGAATTCACATAACGAAAGACACCCTAGGGACACTTGAACCTGGAGTGCTCTGATACCAACTGTGATACCCCTAATTTCGGAACACGGTTTGATCAAGTCCGCGCACAAAATCTGGGGAATATCAAAACAATTAAAGTATTTAAACAAGCACATATTACAAAATGAAAAAAAGAATAAAATAAAACGCTGAAGAAACTAATAAATAATAAGTCCCTTAATAACCTCCAAACGGTTACAACTCGGGAATCCTGTAACTCAAGGACCCCTTAACCAAAAATCCATAATCCAGAAGTTCATTATTAAATACTAGTAACAAAAGAAGAAATACTAATATCCTACTTTTAAATAAAGCGAAAGAGTGGACAAGTCCTCTAGCTGCGGATCCTCAACCTTGAAACTTGAACTTCTAATAACCTAAAAAATAAATCACTGGTTAAACCCTACGAACAAGCTCTCTCTACCAAGCCTTTGAAAACCAATAAACAGATCATCTCTACTATAACCATCCCAAATAAAGCTTTAACTTTAATAAACGATGCTACTAATATATATAAATACCTATATATATTACAATAATCCTATCTTTTAATAGGTTCATTTAAAGTGTTAAAACCATTCATCCACGATTAATTATTAATCATACCTAGACCAAATCCATCATTTATAATTTTCTTATAAAATAAACTACACTCACCTTAATTCCATCCTAAACAGTAATTTAACCATTTAAGTAATAAATTACAATTAAAGTAATAATCCAAAATTTAAGCTTTGACAAATCATCCATGTCTCTACCAATATTATTTTATTAGTATCTATAAAATAATACACTAACATGTAACCACTAGATTATTCTAATTTAAGAATATCTATACCTACTGTACACATAGATGAATTTTAATCATCTAATACACATAGCAATTTAATTATGCTATAGCAATTCAACCATGCCATTATGAATATATTTATCTGTATATATTGGCAACTCAACCATACCTCCTTAAGTATATATATTTATACTTTTAATTAGCAATTCATCCATGCTTTCCATGTATGTATTTTATCCATACAAATAATAAGGCAATATATTTAAGCCTTTGGCAACTCATCCATGCCTACAGTTCAACCATATACCAACCTTAACCTTAATTAATAAGCGAAATCATACATATACATCTTATACATATAATAAGCATATCCGTAATTAATACCCAACCTATCCAGATATACCAAATAAGACGAATAATATTAATTATCTTAAATGATACACATGTACACATATATCATATAATATATATGCGTATAATACATTCCATACTATATATACATATGTATATATATATATTTATATTCCTTCCATCCTAATCGCAAGTTAAATAAACTATATATACCCATATATAATTATAAATATATATATATATATATATATATATATATATTCATTCCCTTCCATAATAAATCATTAATTTATTACATTTACACAAACTAAAGGCTACTAAATATCTAAGTAACACTCTACAACTTTTAGAAAATCAAGAACACCTCAAAACTTATTCTAAGACCTATCCGGACTTCACATGACCTTTTCTGAGACACCAAACACATTCCTACGCGCCCCTACACTCTCCTAAACACCATGCACGTGCTTCCACACCTTTTTCTACGCGCGCACGCTCACACACATGACTTCACACGCGCTAGAGAGTGAGCACACGCTCACACGCGCTGAGACGCACTTCCACGCGCGCGCACGTGCGGCCACACGCTGCCACTCGTGCTGGCTGTTTCTCTTGCTTACGCGGCGCACTCCTATTGGTTTGTTCTACCGCGTCCCTGCAGGTGTGCTGCACCGAATCAATCCGCCATCTTCATTGGTCCAGATCCGCGGTGTATCATCTCTCCCTACACCTCACTACACCGAATCATTCCATGATCATCAGGACCATCCTAAGGTCCTGATTTAAGCGCATTGAAGAGCCATACGCCTTGTTGCACCGAATCCCAGCCCTTTATTTGGGTGGGCCGATTTGAAGCCTCGGTATTTTATATAAACAGTGTATATATTTTATACAAAATAAACTCTAAAATAAAATACAATAATTCTAGAAAATTTTCATAAAATTCCAAAAGCTTAATTTAATTATTTTTGGAAAAATATGAACACGTATAATTATATTAAGATCTCTTTAATTTAATTAACCATGCTAAACCAACTCAAGAACAAACTATAAAAATTACAGAAAATATAACCTTATTAATACATCCTCATATACAAAACTAAATTATCATAACAATACATATCTATATTTACATGTTTAAATCAATCACTTTTCAACGAAAAACATGTTCATCTAATCGGATTAATAAATTATTTTTAATCAAACAAATAAAAATATAATCTTGATACTCAAGGTGATAGGTTTATAAATTCTAAGAGGGAAGTAGAGAAGAACTTGCCTTTCTTTTCCAAATCCGGTTTCCTCTTTCTTTGATCCGGTTTCTTCTTCTTTTGCCCTTCTTCTTCTCTCTCTAACTTTCTTATTTTTCTAACGTAGAAAAACCCCTAACCCTAAAGTCTTATGTGTCTATTTAAACACATAAAAAAAAAACCTAAATCATTTTCCCATTATGATTACCATAAAAAAATAAATAATATTTATCTTTTAACTAATATATATACATACATATATTTTAATATAAATATATATATTACCTTCCATAAATAACCATTAGTTAAATAAATTATATATACCTATATATATCAACATATATTTATATTGACATATATACCCCTCCACATGATTAAATATACCTATATATATCAATATATATTTTTCTACTCATGTAATTATACAGGTATAATTACGCAAAGATAATTATTAAATATCCTCACAACCATGGGCCTTTAATAATTAACCCAACAAAGCTTCCTTCAAGCCCAATACCACATCCTTTGGCCCAACCTCCCTTAAATCCAATCCAAATAATTTAAATACATAAAATAACTAAATAAATAATACACACAAGCATAACTACACCCAAACCCAATAAACAATTCACTCATTAGCATTTTGCAAATCAAACACTACAATTTTAACAAATAAAATTATAAAACGTAATTCAAGTAAAACAAGACAATATATCTGCACACTTAATTAAATAAAACAAACCACAATTTATATACGCACTTAATTAAATAAAATGAATCATAAAAAAAATAAATCATTAAAAAAATAAAAATAAAAATAATAAAATAAAAATAATTAATTTTAATTAATTATTCCTTTAAAAATATTGGGGTATTACATTCTTCCCCCCTAACAAAAGGAATTCCGTCCTCGGAATTCACGAATCCATGAAATGAAACTCTGATTATTTATCCCAAATTTTCACTTTATTCAATCCGATACGTTTACCATCTTAGATATCCAATATGCACATATCGATAGTAATGTGCCCCAAAATTTATATATATATCATTATATATATCACCATCATAAATCAAAACAATTCAGATACCAATGAACATAATGCATGTGTATCTAATAAATCATGTCTATGTCTATCTCAAATAGAAACATACCCTCAATTCTTCTGAGGTGCCCATGCATTACAAGGTGTGGCATTGTACCCCATGCCCTAATGCAATTGTTGTATAGGCTGTCGCTGCGGTGGTGGTGGTGCTGGTAAGGCCGGAAATGTCTGAGCCTGCACACGTGGAATCTGTGGAGTAGGTAATGGTTGCCACTGTCCCTGCCCATGCTGTTTCTGAGCCAACCTAGGACACCGTTTGCCTGAATGCCCATAATCTCAACACTTATAGCAATGACCCCTAAATATATTTGACTGCCCCTCCTGGTGATTACCCTGTAGCTGTCCCTGTCCAGTCTGAGGTGCTCCAGTCTGCTGAGTGGGAATTCCCTCTCTCTGAACTTCTGAATTACCCTTGTGCTTCTTCCAAGGCTGCTGGCCCTGGAATCTGCCCTCGTCATTCTGTCGGTTATCATTCACTTTCTTAGCTGGCTGATTTGTAAAGTCTTTGCCACCCTACTTCTCAGCCCTAGTCTGTCTGAATCCTCATTCAGCTGATAAAGCTGCAAAGCTGCGTCCACCACTTGAGCATAAGTAATGTAGGCTGGACTACCAGTAATAGCTCTCTTGATAGACCACATCAGTCCCTTGATGAAACTGTTGCACTTCTTCTCTTCTGCATCCACCTCTTCCGGTGCAAAGAGCAATAAGCGTGTGAACTGCTGTTCATACTCTGCCACTGTCATGTTCCCCTACTACAGATTAAGAAACTCAGTCTTCATGGCTGCCCTGACTGCATAAGGGAAATACTTTTCTTCAAAGCGTGCACTGAACTCATCATAAGTCAATGCCATCTTCTCCTCTATAGTGGTAACTGACTCCCACCACTGCAGTGCATCCCCAACTAGCTTAAAGGTAGCAAGCATCTGCTTCTGAACCTCCGTGCACTGAACCAAGCGAAGATGTCGCTCGATGTCCTGTTTCCACTGGTGAGCTGGTCTCGCATCGGTGGAGCCCGTGAACTCAGGTGGACTCCCTTTTGTAAAAGAACTCTTAGCCTTTTCCTAAGTATCAACCTGAACAACCGGTGTTGGTACCGGTGCTAGTAACGGTGCCGGCTGTACCTGAGACTGATTCCGAAGTGCAGCTGTTACCCTGCTTCTATAGCCCGAGCAATGAGGTCATTGAGATGAGGAGGATACTCTGGATCTCTTCCCTGATCCCGAGTCCACTGAACTATATCCTGCTCCTCCTAAAATTGACCATCATCATACCGAAACCCAGGCATTTGCTGCTCTTCCTCCATTTGCTGACGTTGCAGTTGTTCTTGCTGCATACGTGCAGCTCTCCTCTGTCGACTGTTCAGATTCTGTCCTCTTCCAGTGTTAACCATGCTGTTAACATAGAAAGACAGACATCAGTACGATTGTAACGGACCGTAAAGGAATACAATGAATCCTAAACTTAAGCTCTAAATAAAAGAGTACATAACGTGGAATTCACATAATGAAAGACACCCTAGGGACACTTGAACATGGAGTGCTCTGATACCAACTGTGATACCCCTAATTTCAGAACACGGGTTGATCAAGTCCGCGCACAAAATCAGGGGAATATCAAAACAATTAAAGTATTTAAACAAGCATAGATTACAAAATGAAACAAAGAATAAAATAAAACGCTGAAGAAACTAATAAATAATAAGTCCCTTAATAACTTCCAAACGGTTACAACACGGGAATCCTGTAACTCAAGGACCCCTTAACCAAAAATCCATAATCCAGAAGTTCATTATTAAATACTAGTAACAAAAGAAGAAATACTAATATCCTACTTTTAAATAAAGCGAAAGAGTGGACAAGTCCTCCAGCTGCGGATCCTTAACCTTGAGACTTGAACTTCTAATAACCTGAAAAATAAATCGCGGGTTAAACCCTACGAACAAGCTCTCTCTACCAAGCCTCTGAAAACCAGTAAACAAATTATCTCTACTAAAATCATCCCAAATAAAGCTTTAACTTTAATAAACGATGCTACTAATATATATAAATACCTATATATATTACAATAATCCTATCTATTAATTGGTTCATTTAAAGTGTTAAAACCATTCATCCACGATTAATTATTAATCATACCTAGACCAAATCCATCATTTATAATTTTCTTATAAAATAAATTACACTGACCTTAATTCAATCATAAACAGTAATTTAACCATTTAAGTAATAAATTACAATTAAAGGAATAATCCAAAATTTAAGCTTTGACAAATCATCCATGTCTCCACCAATATTATTTTATTAGTATATATAAAATAATACACTAACATGTAACCACTAGATTATTGTAATTTAAGAATATCTAATTCTAATCCAAACTTATACCTACCGTACACATAGATGAATTTTAATTATCTAATACACATAGCAATTTAATTATGCTATTGCAATTCAACCATGCCATTATGAATATATTTATCTATATATATTGGCAACTCAACAATGCCTCCTTAAGTATATATATTTATACTTTTAATTAGCAATTCATCCATGCTTTCCATGTATGTATTTTATCCATACAAATAATAAGGCAATATATTTAAGCCTTTGGCAACTCATCCATGCCTACTATTCAACCATATACCAACCTTAACCTTAATTAATAAGCTAAATCATACATATACATCTTATGCATATAATAAGCATATCCGTAATTAGTACCCAACCTATCCTAATATACCAAATAAGACCAATAATATTAATTATCTTAAATGATACACATATACACATATATTATATAATATACATGCGTATAATACATTCCATGCTATATATACATATGTATATGTAAATATATAAATAAATACTTCCTTCCATCCTAATCGCAAGTTAAATAAACTATATATACCCATATATAATTATAAATATCTCTCTCTCTATATATATATATATATATATATATATATATTCATTCGCTTCCATAATAAATCATTAATTTATTATATTTACACAAACTAAAGGCTACTAAATATCTTAGTAACACCCTACAACTTTTAGAAAATCAAGAACACCTCAAAACTTATTCTAGGACCTCTCCGGACTTCACATGACCTTTCCAAGACACCAAACACATTCCTACGCGCCCTTACACTCTCCTAAACACCCTGCACGCGCTTCCACACCTTTTTTCTATGCGCGCACGCGAACCCACATGACTTCACATGTGCTGGAGAGTGAGCACACGCTCACACGCGCTGAGACGCGCTTCCACGCGCGCGCACGTGAGGCCACGCGCTGCCACGCGCGCTGGCTGTTTCTCTTGCTGACGCGGCGCGCTCTTATTGGTTGGTTGTACCGTGTCCCTGCAGGTGTGCTGCACCGAATCAATCCGCCATCTTCAATGGTCTAGATCCGCGGTGTATCATATCTCCCTGCACCTCACTACATCGAATCATTCCATGATCATCAGGACCATCCTAAGGTCCTTATTTAAACGCATTGAAGAGCCATACGCCTTGCTGCACCGAATCTCAGCCCTTTATTTGGGTGCGCCAATTTGAAGCCTCGGTATTTTATATAAACAGTGTATATATTTTATACAAAATAAACTCTAAAATAAAATACAATAATTCCAGAAAATTTTCATAAAATTTCAAAAAATTCTTGAAAAATTCCGAAAGCTTAATTTAATTATTATTGGAAAAATATGAACACGTATAATTATATTAAGATCTCTTTAATTTAATTAACCATGTTAAACCAACTCAAGAACAAACTATAAAAATTGCAGAAAATAAAACCTTATTAATACAACCTCTCATACAAAACTAAATTATCATAACAATACATATCTATATTCACATGTTTAAATCAATCACTTTGCAATGAAAAACATGTTCATCTAATCCGATTAATAAATTATTTTTAATCAAACAAATAAAATATAATCTTGATACTCAAGGTGATAGCTTTATGAATTCTAAGAGGTGAAGTAAAGTAGAACTTGCCTTTCTTTTCCAAATCCGGTCTCTTTTTTCTTTGATTCGGTCTCTTCTTCGTTAGCCCTTCTTTTTCTCTCTCTAACTCTCTTATTTTTCTAACGTAGAAAAACCCCTAACCCTAAAGTCTTATGTGTCTATTTAAACACATAAAAAAAAACCTAAATTCTTTTCCTATTATGATTACCATAAAATATATATATATATTTATCTTTTAACTAATATATATAAATACATATATTTTAATATAAATATATATATTACCTTCCATATATAACCATTAGTTAAATAAATTATATATACCTATATATATCAATATATATATTTATATTGACATATATACCCCTCCACATGATTAAATATACCTATATATATCAATATATATTTTTATACATATGTAATTATATAGGTATAATTATGCAAAGATAATTATTAAATATCCTCACAACCATGGACCTTTAATAATTAACCCTACAAAGCTTCCTTCAAGCCCAATACCACATCCTTTGGCCCAACCTCCCTTAAACCCAATCCAAATAATTTAAATATATAAAATAACTAAATAAATAATACACACAAGCATAACTACACCCAAACCCAATAAACAATTCACTCATTAGCATTTCGCAAATCAAACACTACAATTTTAACAAATAAAATTATAAAACATAATTCAATTAAAACAAGACAATATATCTACACACTTAATTAAATAAAACAAACCACAATTTATCTACGCACTTAATTAAATAGAACGAATCATTAAAAAAATAAAAATAATAAAAATTAATTTTAATTAATTAATCCTTTAAAAATATTGGGGTATTACAACAATAATGGTGAATTTTTTTTATATTTTTTCATTTAATGAAAGCAAGTATATACAAAATGTAAGAAAATCAAAAAATAAAATGCATGAACAAAATACAAAAAGAAAAATAAAGAAGGGAAAATGCAATGGAAGAATATGTACAATGCAAGAAATGAAAAACAAAAAAGTAAGAAAGGATGCAAGAACAAAATAAAGAAAAATGAAAATAAAAACTCTTTTTTTTTTTGAATTTTATTTTTTTAGACATAATAAGTATGTGCACAAAAAAAAAAAAAAAAAAAAAAAAAAAAAAAAAAAACAAATAAACATGCAAGAAATGAAAATGCAAGGAAATAGGGGATTTATTTATTTATTTATTATTATTTTTTTGCTCGATCGATTGAAATATCCTTTGATCAATCAAAGTCACTGAAAAATTTGAGACCTGGGAGCAAAAATTTCTAACGCAATTCTGATTGATCGATTGAAACCATGTTCGATCGATTGGAATAAGCATTGATCGATCGAAAAAGTCTTCGATCGATTGAATTACTTGGGCACAAAATGCTGAATTTCAAAAATTCTTCAAAGTCAGAAATTTTTCTAAGGCCCCAAAATGCATGAATATGGTCTAAAAACCTAATTTTTGACAATGAAGTGCAATGGAACATATCTAGACGCCGTAAGAAGTGAAAAATAAAAAGAAATGGGGAAGGAATAGAGTTGTGAAACTCTACGAATA
Source organism: Cornus florida (assembly GCF_030987335.1). NCBI lineage: Eukaryota > Viridiplantae > Streptophyta > Magnoliopsida > Cornales > Cornaceae > Cornus > Cornus florida. The sequence goes on from NW_026775579.1 coordinate 25,163,236, forward strand.
CTAGTATTTAACGTCTCTAGTAAGATGTTGGTTCGAGTCATTAGTTGAAAGTATCAAACACTGGATATGAAACATCCTTATTGACCCTCTTTTCCATTTTCTCATTTCATGCCTCACTTATAACAATATACACATCCTCCAAAAGAATGACTTGAAAAGAAATTATGAAAGATGCAATTTGTTTCCTTTCATCCACGGTCTTGAAAGTAAAATCACTGATGAGCGGCCTTGCACTTGGCAAGGCAAAGTCTTTCAAAGACTCAATTAGAATATCAAGAAACATCTTCTCTTCATCATTTTTCTCTTCCTCAAAAATCACCATCTCCTTACCTTCCAAGTTAGCTAAGGAGTCCATTAGAGAGTTCATTTCATTTTTGAAGCTTTCAAGGTCAAAACCATAATTTTTATACATTTCAAAAAGGCATGTCTCAAGAGGGTCTTTGGAGATAATAAAGGGAAGGCCCTCTTCAACAAGTTCCTCCTCCTTTTCTCATACCTCTATAGTGGTCAACATCTTCTCAGTCTCTAAAGTATCAATGACCAAGATAGAATTATGATCAAAACAAGGAAAGTCCTCATTAATCATGTTGTGCTTTATTGGGTTAGCCATTGGTGGACTCATTAACTCCTCAAATTGCTCACTTGCTACTTCTTCCTCTTCACCCTCATCATCCTCATCTATATAAATTAAAGTTCTTGCCATTTTTTCATTTGCCTCTTCCTCCTCCTCTTGACAAGAAATAGTACTTGCAATTTGCTCAACTTGACCTTCAAGCTTGGCTAAAATTTGAGAATGTGAAAAGATAAGTTGAGTTTGTGAATTAAGCCCATCAAGTAGAGTTAACACTTTTTCTTGAAACTCAGGTGAATAAGGTGATAGAGATGGTTCTTCATAAAATGGTAGGAGAGGGTAATAGTTACAAGGAGGATTAAAAGAGTGATCAAGCCCATAATAAAATGATGCATGTTGAACATTGGACTCAATCTCATAAGGATTAAAATATAATGGAGGGGCATAAGGTGAAGGGAATAAATTCTCCCCCAAACATGGATCAAACAATTCCTCCATTCACAATTAAAACCTAAATGCAAGAAAATATTGGCCTTTACATGGGCCGATGCTTGGACAAAAATGTAAACAATATAATGAGCCTCAACAAGGACTATCACAAGCATGCAAAGAGGTGCACAATTAAAATACAAGAGTTCCAAGAATTGCTCATAACGGTCCTTAAACAACTTCAAATTTTAATGTTAGCTTTAAGCTCCAATGATTGCTTTAAGTTCCAAAGTTTGCCTTTATTGTAGTCAGGTACCTAATTGACAAATAATATCAAGAATGAGAAATGAATATATAATGGGAAATAAAATAAAAATAGAAGCAATCCAATGAACACCATTATCTAGTTTAATTCCAACAAAATCGTTAATCCCAGGCAACGGCACCAAAACTTGGTGTGGTCGTGTGCCAAAGCAACCAAATTGCAATGTAGTGTGGCCAAGTTTGAATTTATAAATGCCACTACAACTTCTAACTAAAATATAGCTAGGGGGAGTAGGGATCGTCCCAAGGGATTAGTTGCGTATTTGTGATGGAAACTAATTTCGAATTAGTAGGTCAAGTGATCAAAGATTGATGGTGATTGATTAATTAAACTATGATGCAAATAAAGATTGATGTAAGTTAAAAAAAAAAGAACAATTTAGAAAATAGGGAAAAGATATAGGAGAGAGGTCTTGGGGCATAGAGTCACAACTAAGCTTCACTTCATCAAACACTAGCAATTGTATATTTATGTGGAAATTTAAATTGTAACCTTATATGTGTGTGTGACATCAATTGAAACTAAGCATGGAAGGCAAATAAGTATAGATTGTCTAGCCAAATTTTAATGAATAGCATAACCTATTGACGAATGGTCGCTTGATATACGCCAAAATAATGTAGTGAATGTGCGGTTCAAGAAAAGCCTTTTGGGTTAAGTTTAAATTTATAAAAACCACTACCAACACTACTACTAAAGTAGCAAGAGTGAGTAGGGATCGTCCCAAGGGATTGGAGTCGTACTTGGTTGTGGAATCTCAATTAGGGTTAGTAGGTCGAGTGATCAAACAAATGGTTGATTGGTTGATTAAACTAGAGAGCAAATTAAACTAAATAATTGAATGCAATAAAGAATAAGTAAGAGAGAGAGAGAGAGATCTTGGGGTTTAGAGGTCACCACCAAGCAATGCTTTTCTATATCTTTAATAAGTGACTAATGAGGGTAATGTGTGTTGCAATATTGGTGTGTGTGTGTGTTTGGTTGATTCAATTAGCAAGGGTGACCAATTAAGCATACATTGTCTAATCAGCATGTGAAAAGCACAATATATCTAGCAATTAAGTATATATTGTCTAAATAGCATGTGAAAAGCATAACATATCTAGCAAGTCATTAATGCTTTCATTAAGCTCACAAGCCAAATATACCACAAGGTTAGAGACATATGCCACTTGCATTCAAAAGTATGGAACATCAAACAACAAGCATGGATTGTCCTCTCATCTAACAACTATGCTACCACTACACTACAATTAAGCTAATGACATGAAATTAGACTAATTAAGCTAAGGGGGAGGCACAAACCATCAAGAAATGAGCATGGACCATCTAAAAAATCACAAGAGCATTCTTTTAAGCACAATGTTTTGAAAATCTCTAAATCTATAACATTAATACACATAGACATGCATCAATAACACAAGAAATAGAGGCAAACACATGAACATCTATTCTAGCATACATAGACATATGGATAGAATGAAATGATCAATTGGAAGCATTAAACCACATAAATCATTGAATAAACAAGATCTATATATATATAAGTGCCAAAACATGTATTATAACACTAATCCCTCAATAATACATAAGATTAAGATATATAAAGCATGCTTGGGGCTAACTCTAGCCCCAAGAGGATGTCTAGCCACTCATGGTGATGTTGTTCTAACCCTCAAGGGCTAACTCCATGGAAGAAATCTGCTCATTGGATGATGAAGAACTCCAATGGTGTCTCTAGCCTTCTCCTCCTCTAAGTTTGCCTCCAAGAGATTAATCCCTAGAATTGTCTATGTCTCAAAAAGTGCATCATATTCCTTTTATAGGTAGGTCAAGTGACACACAAAATGAGCTAGGGTCATGCAAAGAATTTTCTCTAATGATTGGATAGAGGACGGATTGAACAAGCTGGCTTTTTAACTTTTTCGCACTGGAGGAAGTTCCATCGATCGAACCTTGGACTTGGATCGATCGAACTTGGCTGAGATCCATCAAACTTAAGCTGGATCGATCCAACTAGTTGAGCTTTTTGGGAAAAGACAAATCTGAGATATTTTGAAGATATTTTTGGGAAAAGGACAAAAGTGGTTGGTAGGGTGGTACAACCAGATAAGATCAATCATTTGAATAAGGACAAAAGTGTTCGATCGATCGAAGGGTGGCGTTGGATCGATTGAACTTTAGACTTTCTACTTTGGGTCAAGGTTTAGATCTATCTTGAAGTACTGAGATCGATCAGTGTTTGATCGATCAAACCTTGAAGTTGGATCGATCGAACTTTGCTGCTTCCCACCTTTGGCTTCATTTACTTCTTTCTTTCTCTACTTTGCTCCTTTCTTTGATTCATCCTAGAATTGCTTCATTTCTGCTCTTATTTGGCTGAGTTAGCTTATTTTCGGGATAAGTGCCTGAAAATGGAAATATTACGAAATCAATCTAAAATGGTAAAGTAAGATAGATAAAGGTACTAGAACGCTTAAGCTGAAGGGGTATAAATACGCACTTTTCAGTGCTCATCACACCCCCAAACTTAAATATTGCTAGTCCCTAGTAATGAACTAAAAAGTAAAGGAATGAAATGAACAACTATACAAGTACGAATCTAGAAAACAATAAAATAAAAAAAAAATAAAATAAAAAGAGTTGGAAAAGCAAAAAAAAAGTGAGGACTTCTCCCAAAAGCTGAGAAGTAGGAAATGATTAGATGGTTGTTGTCTTGATTTGTAGCCTAGTTGGTTTGATCTTGTAAGTCCGTAGGGGTGTTTGAACGCCTAATGCCCTAAAGCCATCTTGTTTGGGAGTCATTGACCTAACGCTCGACCTCATGAATCACTAGAAAGCTTAATAGATCAACAAATTGCACCATGCTTCCATCTTTGATCTTATAAAAAAAATAATAATAATAATAATCAAGTGAAAAGAATAAGCGCACCTAGAACAATAAAGTTTTAATAAAAGGTTCACTTTTTGTCTTGATGATCGGCACTAGATTTGTGTGCTAGTTTGAGGGTAAGGATGTGATTAATTCTTTAGTTGGCTTAGATAACAACATATTTGATGCCAGTCCACTCAAAAAGGATTCTAGAGTTGTTTTGATTTACATGATCATTTTCTTGATGTGTGGAGGACCATATTTGCTTGCTTGATGTTGAAATTTTGGGAGATTGCTCGGAAATGTTTGAAAAATTGCATACTTGAGGTAGTTTTCTCTCAATGCTTGTTTGCAATATTGGTGCCTCTTTTGAAAGAATGAGCTTAATGTTTCTGGGTACCATTTTTGGAAACCCTCACGAGACTTCACTTGTCCACTAGGGGTAACCTAGGGGTTTATAAGGTTTGTTGCATATGCTAAGTGCAATCGAGTTCCCTATGAAAGTGGCGTTATCCATTTATTGTTTTCTAGCTCGTAGTTGTATAGTTATTCATTTTATTCCTTTACTTTCTAGTTCATTGCTAGGGACTAGCAATATTTAAGTTTGGGGGTGTGATGAGCGCTGAAAAATGAGTATTTAAACCCCTTAAGCTTAGCCATTCTAGTACCTTTATCTATCTTACTTTACCGTTTTAGATTGATTTCGTATTATTTCCATTTTCAGGCACTTATCCCAAAAATAAGCTAACTCAACCAAATAAGAGCTTAATTGAAGCAATTCTGGAATTAAACAAAGAAAGGAGCAAAGTGGAGAAAGAAGAAAGCAAATGAAGCCAAAAGTGGGAAGCAGCAAAGTTCGATCGATCCAAGTTCAAGGTTCGACTGATCGAACAATAATCGATCTCAGCACTTCAAGATAGATCCAAGCCTTGGCCCAAAAACATAAAGTCCAAAAGTTCGATCAATCCAATACCACCCTTCAATCAATCGAACACTTTTGTCCTTATTCAAATGATTGATCCTATCGACAGCTGTACCACCTACTAACCACTTTTGTCCTTTTCAAAAAAATATCTCTTAAAATATCTCGAATTTGTTTTTTCCCAAAAAGCTCAACCAGTTGGATCGATCCAGCCTAAGTTCGATGGATCTCAGCCAGTTCGATCGATCCAAGTCCAAGTTCGATCGATCGAACTTCCTCTAGTGCAAAAAAGTTAAATTTCCAGCTTGTGCAATCCGTCCTCTATCCAATCATTAGAGAATATTATTTGCACGACCCCAGCTCATTTTGTGTGCTAATTGACCTACCTGTAAAAGGAATATGAAGCACTTTTTGAGAAATAGACTATTCTAGGGTTTAATCTCTTGGAGAGCAAGATTAGAGGAGGAGGAGGCTAGAGACACCATTGGAGACTCTTTATCAACCAAGGAGTAAATCTCTTCCATGGAGTTAGCCCTTGAGGGTTAGAGCAACATCACCATAAGTGGCTAGACATCCTCTTGGGGCTAGAGTTAGCCCCAAGTATGCTCTATATATATCTTAATCTTGTGTATTATTGAGGGATTAGTGTTGTAATTAATGTTTTGACAATTTGATATATATAGATCTTGTTTATTCAATGATTTATGTGGCTTAATGCTTCCAATTGATCATTTCATTCTATCCATATGTCTACGTATTCTAGAATAGATGTTCATAGTGCTTAATGGAATGCTCTTGTGATTTTCTTGATAGGTCATACTTATTCCTTGATGGATTGTGCCTCTCCCCTAGTTTATTTTCATGCTAGTAGTTTAGATGTAGTGTAGTTGTAGTGTAGTGTTAAATGGGAGGACAATCTATACTTGTTGTTTGATGATCCAAGCTTTTGAATACAAGAAGCATATGTCTCTAACCTTGTGTTGTATTTGGATTGTGAGCTTAATGAAAGGATTAATGACTTGTTTTGATCTATTGTGCCTTTCACGTGCTTTTAGATAATATATGCTTCATTGCTTAGATATATTGTGCCTTTTACATGATGTTTAGACAATACATGCTTAACTAGTCATCCTTGCTTGTTGAATCAACCAAACATACACACACTTCAATATTGCAACACAACATTTTCCCTTATTAGTCACTTGTCAATGGTATAAAAATGCATTGCTTGGTGGTGATCTCTAAACCCCAAGATCTCTTTCTCTCTTACTTACTCTTAATTGCATTCTTTTGTTATCACTTAGTTTAATTTAGTTGCTCTCTAATCAACCAACCAACCAATTGTTTGATCACTCGACCTACTAGCCCTAATAGTGATTTCACGACCTTGTTCGATCCTCACAATCCTTTGGGACGATCCCTACTCGCCCTAGCTATATTTATAGTGAAAGGTAGTAGTGGCTTCTGTAAATGTAAAACTCTTGCCCTCGCCTTAATGCACTCTTAAGCTTATGGTAGGACGACGACCATCAGTTTTTGGCGCCGTTGTCGGGGATTAGATCGATTTGATTTGACAACGTCGGATTTGTGGAATTGATTAGAATTAGTACTCTTTTAATCGTGTCTTTACTTTATTTTTATTTTTCTTTTTGGTTACTTATTGTGTTGTTCTTACTTAACTAGGTGCATTGTTGGAGAGGAAGCAAGCAAAGGAACATTCAAGCTAAGCAAGCAAAGAAAAAAGCTAAAAATTCTAAAAATTTGCTAAGCTAAGCTTTAAATTTGGAGTTGAAGTGCTAAAGGACCTTTGTGAGACTTTCTTTACTCAATCCCTTAGTTAAATCATCGGCCCGCATGGAGGCTTATTTTTAATTGTTCTTGCATCATTGTTGTTAAAGCATAGGAGTATGAATTAAGTGTTTGTGGAAGAAGTCTAATTGCATTGTTGTGAAGGCATAGTATTTGTCATTCTTTGTGTTTCTTTGTGTTTTGCATTGTGCATGCATGGATGCCGTTCATTGAGACCAACTCTTGTCCCTCTTGATTTGCATCTTGAATCCATCGTTAGAAATCCTAGGGGAAGAAGAAGTTCAAATAGAGCCAATCTATCAATGGATGACCATAATAATGATCATGTTGAGGACCTTGGTCATATAGACCAACAAGGTATCCTTCATCCTAATGTGCAGAATGAGAACATATAAGTACCATTAGGCATGCCTAGGCCATTCATTCACCAACCACCACAACAACAAGGCCAAGCTCCATATGGAATGCCAAGGCCAATGTATGCTCCACAACCTCCTATCATCAATCAACGAATTCAAAACTAAGGTGTTCATGTTGCACCTTAAGTAGCTAATCCACCTCTTGCTTTAAGAGACCATTATGTGCCTAATGAGTATGATGCACCTACATGCATCTAATTGCCTCCATTTAGAGCACACCATTATGAAATTAAGCCACAAACCATTCAAATGCTTCCTAACTATCATGGACTTCCAAGTGAAGAACCTTACACGCATTTGGATGAGTTTCTTGAAGTATGTTCCACCGTAAAATATACGAACATGCCAGAAGAGGTTTTAAGACTCAAACTTTTTCCATTCACCTTAAAAGACAAGGCAAAATATTGGTTTAACAATCTTAGGCCTTTTTCAATCACTTCTTGGGCAAAAATGCAACAAGAGTTCTTGAAGAAGTACTATCCGATTTCTACGACCAATGCCATGAGAACCTCAATTTGAGAATTTTCACATGGGGATGGAGAAACGTTTCATGAGGCATGGGAACGCTTCAATGAATTGCTTAGGAAGTGTCCACATCATGACATGCCCAAATGACAATTAGTCCAATATTTCTTTGAGAGCCTATTAGACAACTATAAGGGTATGGTTAATGCTTTCATGGGTGGCTCATACATTGATAGGCATGAGGATAACGTGTGGCGTCTTTATGAGAGCATGAGTGAAAATTCTTTCCATAGAACACTATCATCCAAGAATGGTAGAAATTCACAAGGTAGGAAGAGTGTTGGCTTACATCAAGTCGACCATTCAAATGAAATAGCCGCCGAAATGAAGTCTTTATGTCAAAGGTTTGATCAATTTTTTATTAACCAAAACTCGGCGAACCAAGTATCTTCCTTCCCTAACCATTCTCATCGTGCATCAAATGAAACATGTATGACTTGTTCTAGTGTTCTTCATTATACTTCTCATTGTCCTCACGGATAAGTACAAAATGAACCTAATGAACAAGTCAATGCAGTTTTTGTGAACCAAGGGAACAATCCTTATGGTACTCACTATAATCCAAGTTGGAGGAATCATCCGAATTTCTCTTGGAAAAACCAAGGAGAGGGCTCAAATCCTTCCCAAGGCAGTTTTCAAGGGAAGTACATTCCACCTCCATTTCAAAACTAAGGATCCCAAGGTTATAAACCTTATCAATCACAAGGGAATCAATTTGCTAATTCTCATTTTCCTAACTAATCTTATTCCCAAGGAAATACTAGAAGTCCCGCCTTTGAAGAAAAAGTTTTGAATGCATTGGGCATTTTAGAGGCTAACACACAATTGCTTCATTCTCACTTTTAATCTATTGCAAAGCTAGAAACTCAAGTAGGGCAAATAGCAAGCACTCTCAATGTAAAAGAGAAGGGAAGATGCCTATTATTGCCCCACCTAAGCAACAATGTGTTGTGGAAACCCATTCTTCATCGGAAGGTCACACTATTGAACATGTTAATACGGTGACTACCTTGCGGAGTGGTAGGATTATGGACAATCAAGTTGAAATGTCCAATGAAGAGAGTGAATCGGTGCAACCTCAAGTTGTCACCCGTCCCGTTTCACATCCCATTCCTCCTTCATTGCATATACATGACCTTGTAAATGAGAAAGTCTTGAAAAATGTGTTTGAAAAAGAAATTTTAAAAAATGATGTTGAAGAAGTTTTGCTAAAAAATGATTTGAAACAATGGATGCAAAGTTCTTTGAAATTATTTTCTTTTCCTGGGGTGTTTTTCGTAAATATCTTTTGAAGATATTTTATTTCAGGAGTTTTTAAGAAAATATTTTTGGAAGATATTTTCATTCTGGGCCATAAGTGCAGTTTTCACTTTTTAGAGGGGCCATTGTGCAATTAATGAAAGTTATTGCAAAATGTCTTATTTTGAGCCTGGATCCTCGTACAGGATTCATTTTCACATTTCGTTGAGTTGTGTACTCTTGAAATTTCCTCCTGGTCGATGTTTTCCAGTTTTTGGGTTTCTGGCCCCAATTTGTGCCAAACTTGTTTTGGGTATAACTTTCTGCTCGGGACTCAATTTCTGACGCTGTTTCTTCCGTTGTTTATATTTTATCATTTTGAATCCTTTTCATTCACAAAGTTTTGCCATTTGAGCTCGTCTGCTCAAATTTTACTTTTTCAGACCAGGCGGGGCCCGTTCGGGGCACTTTTTGAGATTTCTATAAAAGGGGGGTGAGATATTTCATTTTTCATCTTCTCCCCTCTTCATGCATGACCTAAAGCTCCCATGGCAGCCCAAGGGGTGCTGCCATCTTCTCTCTCCTCTTTTGGTTCACTTTTTCTTGATAGAAAGTCTTCGGCCTTAACGTTTGTTGTTCCCCTCGCCGTGCTCTACCTTTCCCCCTTATTAGAATTCAGTTTTGACCATTTCTTGAGTTTGGTTTTGAGGTCAAGTTATGATTTTCATGGGGCTTCTTACGGATTCTTGTTCACGGTGTTGTCCCCGACAAAACCTCTCGGTATCGTCGAATTCAGAGCACTTTTATTTTGGTGGGCATTTGGGATTTTCATCTCAAATTGAGGTAGGGGATGTTCTAGGTTTAAATTCTTGTTATATAGCATGCTTGTGATGCTTATACTACTTGTTTGCATGATTAAATATAAAATCTAGAGATTTTATTATTTATTTTTCTTGTACGGGATCTAATTTTCCCGGTTGCTTATGACTTGGTTTAAACATGTAGCAGGATTTTATATTGCCCCTTGATATGCTCATTGTTGTGTATTAAAATTGGAACATTTGAATAAGTATTAAAGATTTTATTTAATATTTATCTTAGGTGAAAGATTAATTCACATGGCCTTAACTGGCTTGAAATCAATATGTGTTAGCATATTAAATTAGGCCTTAGCATGCTCTCCAACATAGTTGAATTTGAAAGTGATTGGAGGTGTTTTGAAAATAAGTAATTATTAATTAATTTGCCCCGAGTGCACTATTCACTCTATTTAAATTCCGACTTGATATTCTTGACTTACATGCCATATAGCTTCACATATATTTGATTTAGAATATTCGGTTAGGTTTTCAAACCCTTCATTTAATTAAATTACTTGTTTAAGATTTAATCCTCACAGTGATATACAACTTGGAATTGAATTGTGGCATGCTAGAAAATTAAGCTTAGTTATAGTTGTTCACATAAGTTAAATTGGGATTAATTGCATGAGAATTGCAACTTTTAATTTATATTTAACTTTAGTGAAAGGTTAAGTCACATGGTCTTAAATTGAATGAAATAAACTTGTAATGTGATATTACATTAGTCCTTGGCATATTCTCTAAGATATGTTAAATTGAGAGAATTTGGTTAAGTTTGAAAATCTAGAGATTTTAATTAAAAGAATTAATTAAAATCTATTTCGTGGTCCCATTAGCTTAATTAAGGTTTTAACTTGATGTTTGTATTGGCCATGACTTGTTTACTAGTATATATTAATTTGGGACTATCTGAAGTTGTTTTAGAATCTTGGGATTTAAATTAGCAGGATTTAATTAAAGTTCTACTTTGTTGTTCTAACAACCTAATTGAGTTTTAGAATGGATATAGCTGATGACCTTGCCATGCCCTTTAACATGTATTAAATTGAGGTTAATTAAAATTGAATCGAAAATCTGGAGAATTTAATTGTGTTTATCTATTTAAATTTTATCAATTTGCTCCATGATCTAGTTGTGTTTTAGAAGTGGTTTCTATATTCAAATCATGGACTTAGACTTGTTATATATTCATTTGGTTATGTTTCGAACATTGGATAGCATAATTGCTATGTTTGTATTCATGAGAATATGTTTTCCTTATTAAATATATTGTTGCCTTGTGTAATGATTTACACACTTCATGTTTAACATCTTTCATGCATAGCGTGTAACGAATCGCACACTGAAGATTCGACATTCATCATATCATATTAGTTGTGGATTTAGAGCATGTATTGTATAGGCTTCCAAATTTGGTTGCGCTTAGTTGATAGTTGATTATCTTGCATATTCCTGTTGATATATGCGTTGTTGCACAACTTGTTGATTTTGGAAATTTGGGGATGTCGTTGTTTGACTATGGCTAAGACGTAGTTCTAGTACGGGGGATAGTCCCTCTATATAGTCTAGTGTGCACATAGGGAGGTTACCCATGGGCTAGTAACCCTAAAGTAACTATGTTGTCGGTCTGATCCGGCGTGACGTCTGAGTATCCACTTTGATTGATTTCGCATTTCATTTTCAAATTGATAACTAGATGATGTTGTAACTTGTTGTTTCTTATTTGTCGTTCCATTTTAAGTTACAAGATGTTAACTTTGCGAAATTGTGCTTTATGCGTTACATTGGAAGTTCCAATGTTGGTTAAATTGCATCGATATTGAAAATCGTGCTTTGACGTTCCAATAAAGCTTAGGATTGATCCTATTGATTCATTTATAACATAGACGTTAGGTGGCATGACCCACTTCTGTTGTTTTCGTGCTTTAGATTCCAAGCTGATAGCTTTAAGAAATTGTATTTTGTTACCTTGTATAATATGCTTTTATGTGGTTAGACTGCGTTGAAGATGTAATTTGCATTTTGATTGTTCAGCATGGCCTAGGATGATTCCTTAGACTTATTTAGAACATAGACGTTAGGTGACATGATCACTTTAGTTGTTTCTGTATTCGAGATTGCAAGTTAATACCTTTAAGAACCTATATCTTGTCGCTTTGTATAACGTGCTTCCATATTGTTTAAATGGCATAGATGATGTGATTTATGCTAGAAACACTCTAAGGTAGCTTAGGATGCTCCCTGAGTCTCATTTCGATATAGACGTTAGGTAGCATGAACCCCTTTAACATGTTTCACCTTAAGGTGATAAATTTGTAAAATGATAAGTCGATGCATGCTCATCTCCTACGAGTAGCTTTATGTTACTCACCCCTACGATACTGGGGTATATTTCAGGTACGAAGACTTGGTTCGTGATGCCTAGCATTCCTTGGATGTCGTGTAGCTTTCAAGTTCCCATTTCATGCAAATGTTAGCATGAAATGTCATTTTGTAAACTTATATGTCAAAATATGTATATTTGACTCCATGTATGTAATGTGTACTTAAGTACACTCCTTTCAATGTATTTGATATGTACGAGATGAGGCCGGAGGCCAATGACCATTATATTGTATTCTATGTACTTTTTAACTTCATGAAATATTGTGAAAATCTTGAAAAATCGTAAGTCATTGCTTCACCATGGTTGCATCGGGTGTGGGAATTCCATTCTCATTCTTTCATAGGGTCTCATAAATCATGTTTGAAGTGTGACCAAGGGCAAAACGGTCATTTGATCCCATTTTGTATTTTTGGATTCCGAGTTTTCATTCCAGGTTCCATTTTTGCCTTTTTGCCCGTTGGGGGGTCGGATTTTGTGTCGGTGGTATTTTTAAGTCATGGACCATTGTAGCACGTCTAAATAGGTAAGTTACATTTGCATGCATGGTCGTTTCTGGGCAAAACCTTATCGTTTGTGTTTTGAGCCTCTTGTGAATTCATTTCGCATTTTTTTTAGATATTCTGATCTAAGGGTATTATAGACCTTTTACAGTGGTTTTATTTTCTTCTTTCAACATGGTTGAATAGAAAACGTGATTTTAGGGGGGGTTTGTTTTCCGTGTTTTTCAAGAAAATGTCGTATTGATATCGGAAATCGCTTACGAAGTTCAGCTCTCAGTTTTTCAATTTAGCAGCTTTTTAGACCTCCATGACCAGATTTCATGGAGGGGCATTTTGGGTATTCTACATTATATTTTTTTTAATTCTGTCATGTGTCACGTAGAAAATTCAATTTTGAAGGGGGTTTCTTCTTTGTGTTTTTGCAGAAAAATTCATCTTCTAGCCCGTTTTTGCTCTCAGTTGCAGACAGTCACTGTAGCAACTTTTAACCCTCTTGTTCAGTTCTGATCTAGGGGCATTTTGGGGATTTCACAGTGAGTTTTTTTCGATTCTGGTTGTGAAGTCGGGTAGAAAACTCGATTTTAGGGGGGGTTTCTTCTTCGTATTTTTTCAGAAAAACTCGTCTTGATCTCCGTTTCAAGCCTCAGTTCTGGGTAGATAAAAAAAAAATGTAGCAGCCATGTCTTTGGGCGCCGGCACGTGTGCGCCATGGCCTTCATCGGGCTGCCGTGACGTCTTAACTTCAAATCCTCGTTTCTCCCTCGTCCGGACTCCAAATCGAGTGAACTTTTTTTTGAACTTGACTAATTTTTTGCTGTCTTTCCAACGGTGTGCTCGGTTGCACCCGAATCTTCCTGGATAATTACCAATTTACCCTTTCTTCCTTAAGTGCTCGTTTTTCTTCGTCATGCCATTTCTCTTTCGTCCGGACTCCGAATCATGCGATTCTTAAGTCCATCTTGATTAGTTTTTCATTGTCCTTCAAACGGTGTGCTCAGTGGCACCCGAATCTACAGTTTTTAGAAATGACTATTTTGCCTCTAGGGGCTTATTTGTCATATTTTCGATCTTTTGCTTCCGCATCAGTTCTTGTTGAGTTCCACGACCTCATGGAAGGTCACTTTGACTTCTTAGAGTCTTGTTTTCTATTTTTGCTTCCACATTTGGATCCGTTATCGGATCATCCTTACGGTTCATCACAGGACACGCTGACCTAAAAACCAGGGTCGTCACAACTACCACCACTACTACTAACATAGCAATAGTGAGTAGGGATCGTCCTAAGAGATTATACGTGTTGGAATTTAACTTTTACTCTAGTGGATTACAAGATTGCAAAGGAGAGATTGATTAATTAAACAAAGATGCAAGGAAATTAAAATGCAATTAAGATAAACTAAGTTGAAATAGGGATTTAAGAGATGAGAAGTGAGGTCTTGGTGTGCATTGGAATCGCCACCAAGCCCGTTCACCAAACCACACACTTTCAACTAATTTGGGGAAAACCTTCTTGTGAACAAAATGCGACTACCAATTGCAATATTAAGCATTGACCATCAAATTAAAAAATGAATTGTCTACCTAACTAACAAATAAACTAAGTGTAGCACAACCTATCAATTCTAAGCATGACTCATCAAATTAGTAAAAATTGTAGCACACATCAATCTAGAGAATCTTGGAATTTACAATAATAAGACATCGAATATCAAATCAAGTAAAGATTATCTACCTACCTACAAGCATGAATTAAATTGTAGAACAATCCATCAAGCATAAGTATAATCCATCAAATTAATTGACAAACTCATTCAATGAAAACCATATTTAGCCATCACTAAATCCTTAATTAATCACACATAAACATGCAGCTGACATAAAGAATCTAGTATAGAGATTAATTCCCAAATAATCACACATAAGACAACATGTAATTAAAATAGAGAATCACTAGGAATAATTGAATCAACAATCACAAGACTAACCACTACTCACAACAATATATATATAAATCCCCAAAAATCGAAATACAAGGGTCTAGATTACATAAGACTTAGGGCTCATCCAAGCCCTAAGTGTAAATCTAGCCAATCATGGAGGAGGTGGATGTGGTCATGCAACCCTCAAGGGCAAGCTCCAAACATGGCTGCATCTTCTTCTTCCTCTTCTTCTTCTTCTTCTTTGAAGCTCTAGAGATAGAGAGTATGTGAATCTAGAGATATGTTCTTGAGATGTGCCTCCACTTCCCTCTTTTTTTCTAACCTTAATCTCTAACTTTCTAAAGAGAGAAACTAATGAAAATATAGAAATTACAATGTAAAAATATGGATCCCCCTATAAAAATGGTTCAATCTCTCATATATACAAGGCTTTGAGAGCCTAAAAATGTGAGAACTCAGCCCTAAGATCTTCTCTTTCAAGTACAACCTGAGTTGGGTCGAAATGAGCTTTAGATTTGCTTTTTAATAACTTTTGCAAACAGTTAGATCAATCTCACTTTTCTTCGATTGATCTGGGTTTGATCGATCTCACTTTTCTATGATCGATCTCACTTGGCAGTTTTTAGCATTAGCCTCTTTGTTGCTCTAGATTAGCCTCCTTTTTGCTCTAGATTCTTACCAAGACTTAGTTTGACTCCAAAAAGGTCTTAAGAAACCATTTTTAGCCCGTTTTAACTTTATTGACCTAAAATAGGAAAAAACATAAAATAAGACTAAAACGGGAAAATAAGATAGATAAAGGTTCTAGAGTACTCGAGCTTAAGGGGTTTAAATGCACACTTTTCAGCACTCATCACAAACTTCTCAAATCAGTGCCTTAAATGCATAGCAAGCTTATTTAAGCCTATTTTCAAATCCTATCATCCCTGCAGTTCATTAATTAGTCAAATACAGCAAGTATACCAATCATGTAATCAGAAAAACCTTCAACTTCCAATTTTAATTAAGCAACCATAGTCTTCACATATTAGTTTAATCATTCATTCAACAATTTTAATCTCTAAAGATACTTTGAAAATAATCCTCCAATTCAACGTGTGGCTTATTGTCCATAATTGCATTTATTCTTACTATTCCATAATTCACAGGCAGACTTTTCAGATTCCAACACCCAAGGCATTTTTACTTTTAATTTTTTCTGGGTATGCATTTTTTCAAAAAGGATACTGTGCAATGTTCAGGTTTATTAAGCTTTCTAAATCACCCTTGTAGCGAACTTTCAACCAATGACTCCCAGACCAGATGGTCTTAGGGCATTAAGTGTTAAAACACCCCTTAGGACTTAATTATTCAAGTAATCATGGCAACCTAAACCCTTTATGTAACAAGCTTTTAGCCAATGACTCCCAGACCAGACGATCTCAGGGCATTAGGTGTCAGAACACACCCCTAAGGACTTAATCACTTAAGCAATCTAAGTACCAACCTGAACTTGATCTTTTTCTACTTTTCTTTTTCTTCTTTGTTTTTCATCATGTTTTTGCATTTTTCGCTCACATTGGTGAATAATTTTTTTCTTTGTTGCTTTGCATACATACTAAATTTTTCTGTGTTTTTTTCTTTTCTTCTATTTTTTTTTTTTTTTTATGCCTTGGTCATCAAAACTATCAAATCTACCTGATCATCTCAGTCTAACTCAAAACAAAACAAGACTTCCAATTGCTACCTCACAGAATTCATGCAAGTGTGAATATGTGCAAAGTGTACCATCTCAGAGACCAATATCACTAAACAACAATCATCCTAACAGAGTGAACCACAGGCCATCAACTGATTTTAAAATTTTTCAAGTAATCCATTTCATAGTACTTTAGCATACAAACCAGTTCTAACCAACATCAGACTGCAAACAGAGTATATAACCATCAACAGACTCAAACACATGCTTATATCATTAAATATTAAATCACATCCTTGTGTAAACAGAGTAAAATAAAATTTTTTCGAGCCAACCTGACCCGCAAACTTATGGTGCACATTGTCCGTAATATGTGAGAACAAAGGAGAGTGAGAAAGATATTACCATACAAGTAGGCCATCAAAGATATGACAAAGTATTGCATATATGGGTAAAAATGAGGTTCCAGCATCGTCTCCTTCAGCATAGTGTTTCCTCTCAAAATCACCCCCAAACTTAATCTGTTGTATTTGGCAAAATCAATAAACTCCGACACACATCAAAGTATCAAGTATATGGTGTAAGCATAGAAAATATAAACACAAAGAGAATATAACCAACAAGTATGTATATATATCAGAAATCCGTACAATGCTTTTGAAAGAAAGACTTAGGGCAGGTATACATCATATGGAAATAAATACAGTAAAAAGACTGCCCTAGTCAACAAAAATATAGAAAAGTCCTAAAACTAATCCATAGGTGGTGGTGGTGGATCGGAAGAAATGGATGGAGCGGACGGAGTGCGGTGAAGTAACTCCTCCAATATACTCTGCTGCGTAGTCAGCATGTGCCGCAGCACTGTCTGACCATCCTCCAACTCGGCCACCCTATCCTATAAAGCTCTAATCTCAGCCTGAGAAGAACTCTAAGGCTAAGCTGTAGGAGCAGGTCTCCTCCTTAGTGAGAGCTGCCTATAGGAGAGATCCATCTCCTCCTCTGTAGCCTCATCATCTACTCTCCTATCAGCAACCGCTACATATCCCTCATCACCGAACTCTATTGCATCTCCTCGATGTGCCGGCATATGTATCCATACTTTATTCCATTCCTCATTCCAAATTGTGGAGATTCATCGCATGATTCCTCTTTTGAACTCACCACAAAACCCTGCAACTCTAATATCCTGGTAATCATAAATGGAAAAGGCAGCGCATGTGTAGGAATATCCTTATGCGGTCTAATCTCAGACCAAAACTCCAGTAGCTGATAGAAAATGACAGAAAATCATCCTAGGTGTTACCCAAGAATTGACTCTAGAGGGGGGGTGAATAGAGTCAATGGCCAATTTTCGCAAATTATAGAAATACAATTTCTAATCAACAATATAACCAATTATGCAATAATCAAGATATGAAAGTAATCAATTTAGCACAATTGTAAAAGAGATAAGGGAAGAGAAATTGCAAACAATAACACGGCGATTTTTGCGAGGTTCGGAAACTCCTACTCCTCGGCTCAAGATCCCTCTTGAGACTTCCCAAATTCCTTAGAGCTTCTCCTTAATGGTGGAGAGCAAACCTTCAATTGAAGCAAGACCTTGCTTCTCTTTCTTGCTAGGAGAATACCCTTCTCCTAGGCTTCCTTTTGGGTCACACCAACCTTTTACAATAACTTGTAATAGAAATGAAGTGTACAATGAATCTCTCAAAGATAGTTGTACAATTTTTTGCTCACAACTAGAGTATTGATGAATATAAATGAAGCTCAAACTCTATGAATGAAATGAAATGAATGAGAGAAGATGAAATATGTGAAGAAAATAAGCTCATATGAATTCAATAGAATCTCTCAAGTGTATAATAGAGCAAAAACTCTATGAAGATTAAAACAAGAGCAAAAGCCCTTTTAATCTTTACTGGAATCTCTCAAGATGGAATAAAAGTGAATGAGAGAGATGAAGAGAAGATTGAGAACAAAAGTTCTCTTTGCAATGTAATATAATATCTCTTAAATGGTGTCTTTTATTTGCAGACAAGCCCTCTGTATATATAAAGAAATTTGTAGCTCAATATAGCTGTTAGAAGTGGTTCGAGGAATTAAATGCGGAAATTGCCGTTAGAATTTCAGATCTCTCAAAGGAGCAGGCTCTTTGTAAAAGTGGAGGAGGCTCCAATATTGAGTAGAGGAGGCTCCAATATTGAGTAGAGCAGGCTCCAATATTAGTAGAGCAGGCTCTAATATTTGGGAGGCGGATCTTTCCAAGAAAAAAATTGTTGTACGAGCCAATTTAAGCTACTAGAGTGAAGAGAGCAGGCTCATTATTTTTTTTAGTGGAGGCGGCTCTTTTTCAAATGGAGGCGGCTCCAAAAAAAATGGAGTAGGCTCATTTTTGAATGGAGGTGGCTCCATTAAAAGAATGGAGTAGGCTCCTTTTTTTGAATGGAGGCGGCTCCATTTGCCTTGAGAGAGCTAGCTCTATTTACATGAAGGCTGCTTTAGGATTGGACAGAAAAGAGTGTATGACTTCAAATGGACATAACTTAGTCCATGAAACTCCAAATGAGGTGAAATTTAAGTCTAAATCCATTACCTTGAAGTCAGCTTTCTAATCCAATTGGCCTTACTCAAAAATTCCAACTACAGAAGTAGATATGGTCTTTTTAGTGCAACCTGGTCAGAAATTTCGCATACCAGAATTATGTATTTTGTGAAGCTCATATCTCAGTCATTTTAAATCCAATTTAGGTGAAATTTGAGTCTAAACTCAAGGGCTCGAAGTTAGATTTCCAATGCCACTATCCTTACATAAAAATTCCAACTACACAAATAGTTATAGCATCTTTAGTACAGGCTGGTCTGAAATTTTTCTGGGCTGAAAATTGCTTCTTATGAGATATCCATCTTTCTAGCACCTAGGACTTTGATGAATGATTCAATTTAGTTCAAGGCCTGTTTCTAAGAGTTTAGGGACATATGTAGATGGTAAATTTCAAGTGCATTATGTCCTAGAGTCATTTACCAAATTATGGCAACAAACGCTTTAAAGATGAAAGATTAATTTCAATGTCTTTTCCTTTACTTTCTAGAGACCAAAATAAATGAAGTTCCTATTCTATTGCTAATGGTCATAGGAGCATGTGAATGATGTATGATATGCATGGTCCTTTTATTTTGAGCTTCAAAATATATTTAAATATACTTTGATATTAAATCTTAAGCTCTTACCATCCTATCTATCATTTTCTTCATTCTTTGACCATGATCGTTTAGGCTTGATGAAGACTTGTTTTGTTTCTTTGAAATGCTTTGTGATCTTAGAAGTCTGATTTTTTCTTTGATTTCTTGCAGTTTGAGGCTTGCTTGAATCCATAGCTTGAGTATTTGGAATGGATCTTCTGGCTCAACATTGAGGATTGAATATTGATCAACTATATATCACTCAATGAAAATATTAGTACTTTAACATCATTAATGGTTTGTAATCATCAAAACATAAGATTAACCTTTAGATAAAAATCTTTAGGCCAACAATATCCCCCTTTTTGATGATGACAAAACATTGATGTGTTTATTGTCAAGGTGGAGTTGAATTTAAAAGAATGCTCCCCCTATCGATGAGCATACATTGAGTTTATGTCACCAACAAATATTTTAGACATTAAAGTGTATAAGTCTCCCCCTTTCGATATGCATCTAAAAATATAAGTGAAAGGCAACATACGCATAAGCATAATAGAAATCACACATCTTTCTCCCCCTTTGTCATCTCAAAAAGGTGGGAGGATAAACTAGTTTCTTGCTATATTGTGAAATAGTAGTGCATGAGAAAAATAAAAGATTTAAACAAATAAGAAGAAATTTGAAGCAAATTTGCATTTTACATATATGGAAGCCATGGATAATTTTAGGGTTTGGACTGAAAATACACAAAGAACATTCAGAATGGAAATCCAATGAAAACACAATGTAAATTTCAAATCCCAAATTCATTTTGACTGAAGATTTATAGTAGCAATCCCAAAAATTTGTGCAAATGAAATAGCCCAGTTTAATGTGCACAAACAGTCATAATTTTGAGTGCTAAGAAAATTCATACTTAAAATTCCCAACAACAGTTGTTATGTGACATGGTCTAGGGTATGAAATTTATAAAATTAGCCTAGAAATGGAAACCCAAAATGGAATTATAATTCAGAGCACACAAAAAATATTTCTAGCTAAATTTCAATATTTGCAACACTGTAGTCAAGAGGATTTGTTTAGAGGCAAATTCTGCATAGAAGAATGTTCATGCAAATATACTTGAAAATTTGGAATTTTGAGATAAGCAATGAATCAAATTAATGGAGGTGAAAACTTCGACAACTTTAAGGAAGGCGTCATAAATTCCTATTCTTAATTTTCATGAAATGGCTCTTCCAAGAAGATTTTATCCTTGAGGATCTTAAGTGAGGACTTATTTGATTTCTCATTATCTCAAGTCCATATAAACATTTTCAAGTCCGAAAGCCTCATTTCATATATGCAAGAAGTGATACAAATAAAATGTAGATAAGCAATTAAAATCACAAAAGTATATAAATTCAGTAGAACCTTGCAATACACTGCCCAAATGGTATATGTAATGGATTGATAGATTAAACAAAAGACAAATGGTAGTTTCTGCATAAATACTGGAAATTTGGAATTTTCAAGAGGTAACGAAACCATAGATTAAGCAATTCTTATTAGAATGAGTCTTTTACATGTGAGAGAGAAAAGCTATATTGCGTACAAAGGTTCAGTGAATGAAGGATTAAAGGTGATGAATTTAAGAAATTAATCACTAAAGGTTCATCTAAAAAGGTAGAACACAAGAACTTTAAAGGGAATTTGATGAAAGAAACTTACTTGTGAAGATGCCCAAGGAAGATAAAGGGACGCTATAGCCGAATTGCTCTCTGGAATTTGCAACTGATATGTCCAATAATGAGAATGCCAAGAGTATAAACGAGGGACATTCAAGATTGGAATCGGCTCAATTTTATATGGAGCAGGCTCTATTGTTCCATTAGAGGCAGCTCAGCATTGGATAGAGCCGGCTCTTTTCCATCATTGAAGAAATCCCGAGAGGAGGCTTTGTAAGCAAGCATATGTGCCCTGAGAATTTGAAACCCCAATAATGATGCATATACTCAAGCTCCAATTGCACTGCCACTTGTCACTTCGTGTTTTCAACTATTATGTTAAGTGTCAAGAAACTTTCCACACAACATCGTTGAACCAACCCATAACATCTCTTTTAATATTCTTTTCTGCTCAAAGATATGACTGTATATTAAAGTTCGATCTAAATTAAAACTTGCTTGGACTGAGATTCACTTGGACGAACTATGAAGCTTGCTGGAATCAATGATTTCTTCGTTCCGAGATCAATGGAAACTTCACCGGACTAAAATTGCTGCTTGTTTGGGTTCGCTAGACTGAGACGCCGCTGAGTATCTTACCAGAAGAGATTAGACTCTGCAACTTGCTGGATTTGACTGAAGCTTACTGGAACTGCTGTTGATTTAGATCGGACTGATATACACAGTAATTGAGTTTGCCAGACTGGAATAGATTGGAATTGATGTTCGCCTCAGCTGGAGCATGCTGCTGCTACTATGGGCTTCTTCTACTTGTTCGTACTAGCTCGGAGCTTCCCCGGATATTAATGATGTGAATGAAGCTAGGCCGGAAACAATGGAGGTTGCTGGGTTTGGTTTGGTTGGTGCTGCTCACCGGTATTGATGGAGATAGCTGTGTCTCGTCCATCGACTGAAACTACAGCTGGAACTTGTAATTTACTCACCAGAACTAGCTTGAATACAAGCTCAGAGCTTTCAGTTTTGGCTCTCATTGAACTGAGCTGTCACCAAAAAATTTGATCGCTGTAGCATCTTCACCGGACTGAAATACTCAGTTCATAAATAAAGGAAAGCTCGCTGGAGGCTGTGGACGATGTAAGTTGTGGACAGAGCTGCTGTAGCTTTCGGTTTGGTCTTTGAACCTTGACGGTGGCCGATATCAATGGTTCGGTTAGTGATGATTAGAATGAAGCTCGCCGAACTGTTTTGATAGAATATAACTTGGCCAAACCTAGACATGAGTACGCCAGAAGTATAGGGTCTGAACTAGAGCACTGGACCTGTTGGATCTGTTCATTGTAGTTCTTTGGAGATGAGTTATTCAATGAAGTGTCACCTATTAATCTTCACGGAGCTTCGGCCAAAATGGGTCTTCATTGTTGCTCCAATTTAGTCGATAATCGAGCTCACTCTTGGGTCTTCAATGGAGTTCACTGTTTTGGTCTTCAACAGATGAACATCACATGATATCTCAAATTCTCAATGAAGCACATACCCAAAAGCTTTCTATGATAATCTCTTTTGCTCCTTTCTTTTTCTTGAGCCGGCTCATACATGAATAGAGCCAGCTCTTGCTTGGTCTTTAGAAGATCCCGAGAGCAAGAGATTGTATGCAGAGAGATCCCGAGAGCAACAATTTTTGATTGCACTAATGGAGCCGGCTCTACATGTTTCTAGAGGCGGCTCTTCCTATTCTTAGAGGCGGCTCAACATCAATTGGAGCATGCTCTCTCTTATTTTATGAACTTTCCATGGAGATGCCGAGAGCATAGACATTGAAACCATCTGTAGAGCTGGCTCTGCTTTGTGTAGAGACGGCTCTTTTTCTTCATAGAGACGGCTCTTTTTCTGAATGGAGATTGCTGTGCTGCCTCTTGCTTCACTTAAATAATTCCTCTTCCGAGGACATTCCAATTTCCCTTCTAAGCAAGCAAAATCTATCTTCTTGTTTAAGATGTATCATTCCAAACATAATTTACAAGTAATTCATGTGAATGTAATGCATGGAAAATAATAATAATTTTTTTATTTTTATTTATTTATTTTTTCAATCCAAAAAAAAAAATCATGCACTAAAAATAGTTTGCATAATTGATGAATACTTGAATTATAATAGAAGAAAATTTCCACAATATATGAATGATTTCAACAAACCATGAATTAAGCAATTCATAGTATGGAAAGATTGTGTGGAGTATTACCAATTACCTAGCCCTTGGGTTTGTTCCCAAGTGTGATGCTTCCTTCCTAATTCTTGATTGAAGAAGACGTCATCAAGTAACCGTACAAGGAAAGGTTACAAATTCTCCTTTTGGTACCCATATTTTCTTGGTTCCATATGAGTTAGATAATGGAGCATAAGTTCCTTTTGGAACCCAAATTTTCTTGGACCTCAACTTCTTTCTAAATAGATAATTATGAATCTTATGTCCTAATCTTTTACAATAATTGCATTTAGAAGATTGGGTACCACTCTTGACAAAATGATCATACAAAGGATTTCTTCTTCTTAACAAGCATGCATCTTTAGTATGAGGAACATATCTTATCTCATTTTTGAAATAGACAACTTTTTGATTTCCAAGCATAAGACTTAAGTTCTCTTTTCCTTTGGTTGTCTTTGTTAGAGTGCCATTTTGATCATCAATGACTTTCTTTGAAAATTTATACTCAGAAACACAATCAATTGATGGTGGCTCTATAGATAGTACATTATCCTTTTCCTTTTTCAAGGATTCGTTTTCAAGTTGGATCTTTTGTAATTCTTGCACAAGATAATGGTTTTTCATTTTCAAAGAATCATTTTCCATTTGGACTTTTTCATGTCTTTAAGAGAGATTGTGATTTTCCTTTTTAAGAGAAGAACATTTCACAGTCATTTTTTCTAGCACACCATGTAACTCTTTAAACGCATCAAGTAATTCATTATGTGCATTAACTAGTTCATTATAAGAGGCTTCTATATAAAAAAATTTATCATTAGAATTTACCTAATCTTCATCGGCCATGAGACAAAGTTTGTCCAACTCTTTAATGTCACTTGCTTCTTTGCTAGAAGCTTGGAGAGCTATACTCTTCTTTTGAGTTGCTTTATTTTCTTCACTATAGGAAGAAAAGTAAGTTCTACTAAGAAAGTTTAAATGATTAGTAATGTTAGTAGAACTAAAATACATCTCACTAACTAATTCATTTTCATTTATAATAGAAGCAACATCTTTTTTAATAAGCATAGGCATATATGATTCCTCACTATTAATTGATCCTCCATAGGCTAATTCGAGTGAGTTCCAAATTTCTTTAGCCATTTTACAAAAGATAATCTTATTGAACTCATTTTTGCTTAATGCATAATAAAGATGGTATATGGCTAAAATATTGCATTGTATTAATCTATGATCATTTTCATCCCATTCACCTTTTAATTTAGGAATTTCATTTCCTTCAATAACTTTGGTTGGGATATGACCACCATTTTCTATAACTTTCCATAAATCAATATCAATACTTTTTAAAAAGGCCCTCATTCTAATTTTTCAATAAATATAATCATTTCCATCAAAATAAGGAGGTTTATCAATGGGATAACCTTCTAAGTGTGTGATACTACAATTATTGGCCATGATCGTACTCTAAGACAGTTAAGTCCTTTAATAGAGTTTAGGCTCTGATACCAATTGTTACCCAAGAATTGACTCTAGAGGGGGGGTGAATAGAGTCAATGGCCAATTTTCGTAAATTATAGAAATACAATTTCTAATCAACAATATAACCAATTATGCAATAATCAAGATATGAAAGTAATCAATTTATCACAATTGTAAAAGAGATAAGGGAAGAGAAATTGCAAACAATAACACGGCGATTTTTGCGAGGTTCGGAAACTCCTACTCCTCGGCTCAAGATCCCTCTTGAGACTTCCCAAATTCCTTAGAGCTTCTCCTTAATGGTGGAGAGCAAACCTTCAATTGAAGCAAGACCTTGCTTCTCTTTCTTGCTAGGAGAACACCCTTCTCCTAGGCTTCCTTTTGGGTCACACCAACCTTTTACAATAACTTGTAATAGAAATGAAGTGTACAATGAATCTCTCAAAGATAGTTGTACAATTTTTTGGTCACAACTAGAGTATTGATGAATATAAATGAAGCTCAAACTCTATGAATGAAATGAATAAGAGAAGATGAAATATGTGAAGAAAATAAGCTCATATAAATTCAATAGAATCTCTCAAGTGTATAATAGAGCAAAAACTCTATGAAGATTAAAACAAGAGCAAAAGCCCTTTTAATCTTTACTGGAATCTCTTAAGATGGAATAAAAGTGAATGAGAGAGATGAAGAGAAGATTGAGAACACAAGTTCTCTTTGCAATGCAATATAATGTCTCTTAAATGGTGTCTTTTATTTGCAGACAAGCCCTCTATATATATAAAGAAATTTGTAGCTCAATATAGCTGTTAGAAGTGGTTGGAGGAATTAAATGCAGAAATTGCCGTTAGAATTTAAGATCTCTCAAAGGAGCCGGCTCTTTGTAAAAGTGGAGGCGGCTCCAATATTGAGTAGAGGAGGCTCCAATATTAGTAGAGGAGGCTCCAATATTAGTAGAGTAGGCTCCAATATTTGGGAGGTGGCTCTTTCCAAGAAAAAAATTGTTCTACGAGCCAATTTAAGTTACTGGAGTGAAGAGAGCAGGCTCATTATTTTTTTAGTGGAGGCGGCTTTTTTTCAAATGGAGGCGGCTCCAAAAAAAATGGAGCAGGCTCATTTTTGAATGGAGGCGGCTCCATTAAAAGAATGGAGTAGGCTCCATTTTTTGAATGGAGGCGGCTCCGTTTGCCTTGAGAGAGCTAGCTCTATTTACATGAAGGCTGCTTTAGGATTGGACAGAAAAGAGTGTATGACTTCAAATAGACATAACTTAGTCCATGAAACTCCAAATGAGGTGAAATTTAAGTCTAAATCCATTACCTTGAAGTCAGCTTTCTAATCCAACTGGCCTTACTCAAAAATTCCAACCACAGAAGTAGATACGGCCGTTTTAGTGCAACCTGGTTAGAAATTTCGCATACCAGAATCATATATTTTGTGAAGCTCATATCTCAGTCCTTTTAAATCCAATTTAGGTGAAATTTGAGTCTAAACTCAAGGGCTCGAATTCAGATTTCCAATGCCACTGGCCTTACATAAAAATTCCAACTAGACAAATAGTTATAGCATTTTTAGTACAGGCTGGTCTGAAATTTTTCTGGGCTGAAAATTGCTTCTTATGAGATATCCATCTTTCTAGCACCTTGGACTTTGATGAATGATTCAATTTAGTTCAAGGCCTGTTTCTAAGAGTTTAGGGACATATGTAGATGATAAATTTCAAGTGCATTGTGTCCTAGAGTCATTTACCAAATTATGGCAATAAACGCTTTAAAGATGAAAGATTAATTTTAATGCCTTTTCCTTTACTTTCTAGTGACCAAAATAATTGAAGTTCCTAGTCTATTGCTAATGGTCATAGGAGCATATAAATAATGTATGATATGCATGGTCCTATAATTTTGAGCTTCAAAATATATTCAAATATACTTTGACATTAAATCTTAAGCTCTCACCATCCTATCTACCATTTTCTTCATTCTTTGACCATGATCATTTAGGCTTGATGAAGACTTGCTTTGTTTCTTTGAAATGCTCTGTGTGATCTTAGAAGTCCGAGTTTTTCTTTGCTTTCTTGCACTTTGAGGCTTGCTTGAATCTATAGCTTGAGTATTTGGAATGGATCTTCTAGCTCAACATTGAGGATTGAATATTGATCAGCTATATATCACTCAATGAAAATAGTAGTACTTAAACATCATTAATGGTTTGTAATCATCAAAACATAAGATTGACCTTTAGATAAAAATCTTTAGGCCAACACTAGGGAATGAATACCAGTGCTCAAACTGAATAGCATAAAGGGCCTTAAGAAAGTCAGTATTCCTAATATTCTTATGTCCAAGAAAATGGACAGTAGTAAAGATGATAGAATATAGAATCCATAACCTTTTAAGAATTTTGGCTTTGGTAGTACTACTACGCTTTCTCCTAGCAAATCGTCCATCACATAGCTTCTGAATTAACTTCTCAGCAATTAGTACCCTAGAGAAAGGTGTGAAAGTAGGATAGCTACGCCACTCATCTACTACTTCCAGTAGTGCATTATAACATTCTAGAGCAGCAACAATAGCATCAGGATTAATAATTAAATTATGCCCATCAATTCTAGTCCTAAGTTCCCAAGGGTCATCCTCACTGTTGGTTTATGGGAGCCAGCAATCTACCTTTCACTCGAAAAGGGGCTTGACAGCCCAACCCATTGGCGCTGTAATGGTGCAGCCCCTCATTTCCACCTGCCACTTATTGCGAGGCTCTACGCTGCTAATATAAGGAAATAAAGTTGCACCTTAGCTAACAGCTATAGCTTTTGGCGCAGTGGTAAAGCGCTTGATCCTAAAACCTGGTATCAGAGTGAGGTCACGGGTTCGAGTCCCAGGGTAGTTGCTAGGGGGGAGATTGTTGGTTTATGGGAGCCAGCAATCTAACTTTGACTCAAAAAGGGGCTTGACAGCCCGACCCGTTGGCACTGTAATGGCGCAGCCCCTTATGTCCACCTGCTACTTAGTGCGGGGCTTAGCACTGCTAGTATAAGGAAATAAAGTTACACCTTGGCTAATAGCTATAGCTTTTGGCGCAGTGGTAAAGCGCTTGATCCTGAAACATATTGTTGACCTTAAAGGTCATTCAAAGACCGTCTAATGATTTTGATGATTACAAAAAATTAAAAGTGTTCTCAGACTAATATTTACATTAGGCATGCCGAGCAAAGCAATAAAATACACCAAGCAATTACAACCAAGTAAACAAGACAAAGATACCATTTCAAGAAAAATCAAGTTTACCTCAAGCAAGATGCAATCATTATCAACTTGAAGAAAAAAGGGTAGATAGATTGGTGAGTGATTAGGATCCTTGTCAAAGTAATTTATGAATTGGTTTGAAGCTCATATCTATAGGCTCATGCATTTACTTCAAAAACATTATTCGAAATCTTGCATTTATAAGAGAAACCAAAATTTCCTTAGATCTTGTAACCGGTTAGGAAACATCATCTAACCGAGTAGATAAACAAAGGAGAAAGATCGACCTAATTTATTGCATCTTATAACCGGTTAGAAAGTTGGTTCTAACCGAGTAGATCAACACACATATAATGACGCATCCTTCTATGACCCTTCATAACTGGTTAAGAGAACCTAAGTAACCGATTACCATCGCTTAAATAGAATATAATTTTTCTTGGCAAATGATGTAACCGGTTAGGAGAAGCTACGTAACCGGTTATGATCGGTTGTCAATTATACATCAACCTTTGCAATAGCATAAATCATTGTAAAATAGGGCTATTGGTCAGGTGATGCCTAACCAGTTATGGCATCATTGTATACTTATGAATGTATACTTGTATATATATATATATATATATATATATATATATATATATATATATATATATATGTTTCATGACTAATTGCTTTTATATGTTCATTTTAATTATGATTCCGCACTGTGCTTGGGGTTGTATGACATTGGTTGGCGGGATTGTGTGTGTGAGCTTGATTCGATGTCTTAATTCCTACGCGTAGCCTTGTAGTAGGTCAGCTTTAGGATGACGTGGGGGATTTTTCAGTGCATTGTCTTGTTGGGATTCGTTGTGACTAGGGTGATGATG
Source organism: Cornus florida (assembly GCF_030987335.1). Classification (NCBI taxonomy): domain Eukaryota; kingdom Viridiplantae; phylum Streptophyta; class Magnoliopsida; order Cornales; family Cornaceae; genus Cornus; species Cornus florida. The sequence goes on from NW_026775579.1 coordinate 25,192,361, forward strand.
ATGCTGTTTGATTTTATAAAGTCTGATCCATTGGTTTGGGGGTATAGACTTGTCAGGCTTGGGATTCGTGACTGGTGTGGTTGACAACAGTGTTTTAAGATTTGGGCTTGTCAGTTTTTCCAGTATTGAGGATTTAAGGCCTTAAGCGTAGCGGTGCCTATGACATTGTTGTCAGAGTTTTGGGATTGGCCAGGATGGTCCGGCCGGACATCTTTGGACCATATCTCAACTCTCACAAAATGCTTTGTTTCCGTGGCGCTTTTGGTAATGATTGTTTGACATTGATGTCATTTGTGTAGATAGTTTTCACGGGTAAGCTTGTTGAGGGCAGATGATGAATTAGGGCTTTATATTGTCATGCTACTGTACAGGTTATGTGCGGGTGAGTTGCCGTCGATGCTACCTTGCATTACCTAGCTAGTAATGTGAGTGTGGGCGGGCACTTGACACTGTGGATGCTACCGCACCTTGGGTTCATTGTGGGCGGGTTCTAGTTAGTATTCGTGCTGCCATGTTGCTTCTGGTTGTATTCCTTGTTTAGTTATGTAGTTGCCTTGATCTTCTTTAGGTGGTTGACATTGGGTTAGTATGCCAATTCGTTTGAGAGGTGTCTTACAGCTCGTGGTTTCGTGTCCTTTCGTTGATCTTGAGACCTTTGGAGTTATCCTTGGGTACTTTATGATCTGTTCCTTGGTGTGACCTAGTGTACGGTCCTTTTTTAGTTCTTCTGGGAGTGCATCTGATTTTGGGGACGAAATCTCTTTAAGGAGGGTAGGTTGTAATGACCCGGTCATTTCCTTCCTTTTCTTTTTCCTCAGAATTTTACAGATGAATTTTTTTTTTTCGTTGAAATTTCTTGTCTGAGTTCAGTGTCTCGTCGCTTAGTGTCATCTCAAGTGCTCAAAAATGGTTTCTGAGACTCTTTCATTTGGATTGACAACTTCCTTTAAGGACCGAGTCATTTCCACATTTTTCGTTTTCTGACACTATTCACTTTTCGTCCTTTTCCCTATTTTGTCCTCTTCCCTATTTTGTCTTTTCCCCGTTTGTCACTTTGTTGGCAAAACCTTACTCCTTGTGTTCAGAGTTAGTTTTTGACTTCATATATCTTCATCCTAAGTGGTTTCCATGAAATACGTATCTTTACTTTTGTAGAAAAGTACTATGGTTGCTCTCGGTGTCCATAGGGGCATGAATGCATAGTTTTTTAGAATCTTTTCCTTTTCTTGGGGTGTTTTTCATAAATATCTTTTGAAGATATTTTATTTCAGGGGTATCTAAGAAAATATCTTTTGGAAGACATTTTCATTCTGGGGTAGTTTCGTAGTTAACCCTTTTTATAGGGGCTATTGTGCAATTAACGAAAGTTATTGCAAAATATCTCGTCTGGAGCTTGGATCCTCATATGGGATTTATTTTCACATTTCGTCGAGTCGTGTGCTCTTAGAATTTCCTTCTGGTCGTTTTCCTCCAATTTTAGGGTTTCTGGCCCTAGTTGCCGCCGAACTTGTTTAGGGTATATCTCTCTGCTCAAGACTCGGTTTTTGACGCCGTTTCTTCCATTATTTATATTTTATCATTTTAAATCTTTTTCATTCATGGAGTTTCACCATTTGAGTGCATATGCTCAAATTTCACTTTTCCGGACCCGGTGGAACCCTTTTGGGGCACTTTTTGAGATTTTCTATAAATGGGGGGTCTTAAGTCAAAAAGTCAGATTTCTATCATCTTCTTCACCCTCTTGGCCGGCAGTCATGGGAGCCTAAGGGGCTACTTTCATTATTTCTTCTCCTCCACTTGATTTCCTTAGTGAAAACTCTTCGGCCTTAACGTTTATCGTTCCCCTTGACATGCTCTACCATTCCCCCTTATTAGAATTCATTTCTGACCATTTCTTGAGTTTGGATTTAAAGTCAAGTTGTGATTTTGATGGGGCTTTTTCGGGGTTTAAGTAGATCGTGTTGTCCCCGACAAAACCTAGGATTTTCGTCGGATTCAGAGCAGTTTCAATTCGAGGGGGATTTGAGATTTCATCTTAAAATGAGGTAGGGGATGTCTTAGGTTTATATTATTGTTATATTGATTGTTTTATAAGCATATACAACTTGTGAGCATGCCTTGTTCAAGTTTTTTAGAATTTAATTTATTTATTTTCTTTGTTTAGGATTTAATTCTAATAATGGTATATAGTTTAGAATTAAATTGTGGCATGCTAGTAAATTTGGCCTTGGTGAGTTGTGTAACATATATTAAATTTGGAGCATTTGAATAAGAATTACAAAACTTATTTAATAATTATCTTTTATGAAAGATTAAATTACATAGTTGGAACAAATATGAAATCAACTTGTATTGTGATATTAAAGTAGGCCTTGGTAAGTTCTTTAACATATATTAAATTGAGGTTATTTGGATATGTTTGAAAATCTAGAGAAAAATTAATTAATTAGCTTAATTAATTTTATTTTTAGTGTGTTAGTCACTTAAATTGATATTGGATGTAATGGGTTGATAATTCCTTGAAATGTAGTCTGTTTAATTACCTTGTGAGCATGCTACTAACTTGTTATAGAATTAGTACTTGTGGGCTCTAAAGATGGTGATTTGATTTAGCATGATATGTTATATCATTGTCTTGAATAGCTTGTTTAAATATATCTTGTGCAGGTATATAACTTGTTAGAATATTACAATTGTTTACCTTGAAAGCTTGTTACTAAATTGAAGCTTATTTAGTACTTGTGGCTTAGAATGGTAAAGTGAATCAATTGGTGTAAGATATTCTTGCTTTATATATAAATTACATATTGAGGACATGATATGTCATATGCTATTTAGACTTGAATTCTAGGACATGGTTTGTATGGATTCAACCTTATTTGTGCATAGAATGTGGTAACTTGCATTTAATTTTGTATAAGTTTTGAACTTATTAATTTTGGAAAGCTTGTGAGAACATAATTTATGTGATGGCTAGGGTTTCGCTCTAGTACATGGACAAGTGTCCTCTAAGTCATAAGTGCGCACTAGGTGGACCTTATGGGTTGTAATTACCCAAAAATACTTGCTTGGTCTAGCAACCATAAGTCCTAGTCTTTCCATTATTTGATTTCGCATTTAATTTCAAGTTGTTAATCATGGATTACTTGTAGCTTGAGAATTGATCCTTACTTTGGGTATTTGAATCCTATTTAGTATACTTGAAACTGTAGACTTGTTTTGTGTATTTAGATCTTATTTAGTATACTTGAAACTGTATACTTGTTTTGTGTATTTAGATCTCATTTACCATACTTGAACTTGTATCCTTGGTTGTGTATCTAAACCCTAATTAGTATACTTACGCATTGTATGTTTGATTTGTGCAATCGGACTTCACTCATTGTATGTTTGATTTGTGCAATCGGACTTCATTATGTATACTTATGTCGTGTATGCTTGTCTTATGCGTAATTCATTTAGCTTAATATACTTGTGCCTGTATACTTGATTTATGAGTTTTCCATGTTAATTGTATATTTGTATATGCATGCTTAGACATTGAATAACTTATTAATATGGTTTAGTATACTTGAAAATGTATGCTTGTATGTTGTAGAACATGTTTTAACATTACTTAGTATGCTTGAACATGTATACTTGTATGTCGTTATTCACTTTAAATTGCATGAGTAGCTTAGGATGCTCCCTAAGTCTCACTTTAACATAGATGTTAGGTAGCATGAGCCCCTTTAACATGTTTCACCTTAAGGTGATATAATTATAAAATGCTAGGTCGATGCATGCTCAACTCTTACAAGTAGCTTTATGTTACTCACCCACATAGTGGGGACATTTTTCAGGTACAGGTACTTGATTTGGGATGCACATTATGCCATGGAAGTTTCGTAGACTGGAAGTATCATTCTCATGAAAATGTTAGCGTGAAATCCAATTTGTAGCTTTGTATGTTAAAACTTGTATCTTTGATTCTATAAATGTAATGTGTACAAAAGTACACTTTTTGTAATGTATTTGACATGATAACATGAGGCCAATGGCCAAGCATGTTTATATTTGCACTGGTGCTCATTTGGCGCTACATTTTGTTTAAAAATGTAATTTTTCCAACTTTGGAGGTTTAGCATGTCAAATTTTGTAAATGAATTGTAATAAGGCCATGGGCCATTATAGCATGTTTAAAACACTAGTTCACACTTGCATGTATGTTCACATCATCACACATTAGCATATGATGTAAATTGATCATGCCATGGGGGATTCTAATGAGACTTATGAATTCTTTCCTCATTTGGTGCATAGCAGGCCTGATTTCGTCATTTTCGACCTGTTTCGGTCGACCGGTGGCTTGTTTCGGTGGACCGATTCTTGGTTCAAATTGTTTGAACATCAAAATCTCCCATTCCAGTATCCATTTTTGATGTTTGGCCCAGTTCGGTCAACCGATGGCTTGGTTCAGTCGACCGATTCTTTCGTGGTTTTAGTTGAATAGTGTTTTGCCAATTCCAGTAGCCTTTTTCATCTCAAGCCACAAACCGGTCTACCGGTTTGTCATTTCGGTCGACCGAAATGAAGGCTCATTATTTTCCTTTTCCTGGTTTGCTTCGGTCGACCGAAGCTCCATGTTAGTCGACCGAAATGGGGTTGCCTTGTGGATTTTGTTTGGTTTGTTGCCTAGAAAGGTTAACTTTGTTTGTTTGTTCCCACAGGACTTTGTTCATGGCCTAGTATGAACTAGATCTTACTCTTTTGGTTGTCATTGGTGCCATAGGGTACCAAGTGATCTTTTTATTCTAGCTTTTGCATCCGGTTATTCCTTTGGGTTCCGTGATCTCATGGAAGGTCATCTTAGGGTCTTAGAGGTGTGTTATGCCTTGAGAGACCATTGTCTTGTTCTTTTGCTTCTACATCTGGATCCGTTATCGGGTCAATATTCGGCTCATCACAGGATGCACTGGGTTTGTAAAATCCAGGGTCGTTACATAGAGAATGAGCATGCATCGACTCGATTTCTTTCAAATTTTTAGACTAACATGAAACAGTTCAAAAGGGATATGCCACCTAATGTCTATGTCCAAGGTTAGACTCAGGGAGTATCCTAAGCTACTATAGAGTATAAACAACAAGAATCATAATATACATGCATATGTGAAACAAGTCAAGATTGGGATAATCTAAAGAATGCGACAAGTCTATAGTTTAACATAAATCATAATATCAATATAATTGAACAAGGTTTGTAGTAGTTCATACAACACGATAAGAGGAATACTATAATACAAGGATTTCATTATCAATACGATTGACATGATTGGGACATACCAATTAACACGACATGAATTATACATGAAACCAAGAACAAGGCATAATATCTGTGAAATTTAACAAGGATGGAATATCCCATGAAACATGAAAAGAGTTATACATGAAATCAAGAACAAGGCATAATATCTATGCAAGTAAACAAGATTGGAACATTCCAATTAACACGATATGAAGTATACCTAAAATCAAGAACAAGGCATAATATCTATACAATTAACAAGATTGGTGCATTTCACATAACACGATAAGTTTTAAATCTTCAAGGAATAGCAACTTGAAATTTAAAGAGTGAAATCAACCAATATAGAAACTCGAATATTGCCCGGATTAAAACCGTACTCTTGAGATCACTTTAGGGCTACTAACCCATAGGTACCTTTCCCCTAGTGCGCACTATAGTGTAGAGTGACAATCCCCCATACTAGAACTAAGTCCTAGCCATGTCAATTCTTGATTGATATCCCAAGTCCCAAAATCAACAAGTTGTGCAAGTCAAGATTGTATCAAAATATAAGAAATGCATTAAGTCATGCCCTAAGTTCTGAACTACAATGGCATGCGAAATGTCAAGAAATCATAGTGTGCATCTATATGCACTAGAACCCAGATATATAGTACAAGAAATCCATTGAAATAAATATACCACAAGTATAAGATTTATAATCCGATTACATATTAACAATACATGTGTAATTAAACCATTCCAAGACGATTTGCAAGTTCATTAATTATATTAATGAAACCAAGATATAAGGAGTCATGATTAGATCAATGGAAGCATAAAAGGGAATTTAATCTACTTAAGGGATTTAATTATCAAAGTTACAAGGCAAGTCCAAATGTTCTACGAGTAAGTCATGTCAAGGGCAAGTTCAATATCAAGTTACAAGTTCATTTCATACAAGACACAACCATGTGAATAAGTTCCATACAATGGAATTAATAAGTTTCAAAACTTATCTTATTATTCTTAAATTGATACACGTGAAGGAACTTGTCAAGGAAATCATGAATGCCAAGTTAGAAACCTAATCATGCTTATGGAACCATTGAATGGATTTTAATTAATCATTTTAATATAAAATCTCTAGATTTTGAAAGTCATCCAAATGATCTCAATTTAATATATGTTATACAACATGTCAAGACTTGATTTAAAAACATGACACAAGTGAATTCCAAGCAAGATACGGCCATGAGTATTAAACTTTATTACTAGAAAATAATTAAATGAAAGGTTTCAAAACCTATTCAAATATTCTCAATTTAATATATGTGAAGTTATATGACATGCACATCATGAATATCAAGTCGGAATTCCAATGGAGTAAATAGTGTACATGGAATAATTTAATAAATCAAATTAATTAAATATTACTAGATTTCAAAGCATCTCCGATTACTTTCGAATTCACCTATGTTGAAGAGTATGTTAGGGCCTAATATAATATGCTAACACACATTGATTTCAAGCTAGTTAAGACCACATGAATTAAATATTAACTTAAGATAAATATTAAATAAAATCTTTATTAGTTGTCCAAATGCTCTAAATTTAATATATGTCAATGACCATATCAAGAGGTAATATACTATCATGCCACAAGTTTAAAACATGTATAACCCATCGGGAAAATCAAATCTCACACATGAAAATTAAATAAAAAAAAATTCTAGATTTGATATCCAAGCATGTATATGAGTTGTACAAGCATCCATACCATGTAATACAATAAGAAAATAAATTATAAAACCCCTTACCTCAATTTGAGATGATAATCTCAAAAGCCCACCGAAAGAAAAGTGCTCCGAATTCAACGATACCGATGGGTTTTGTCGGGGACAACACGGTGAACAAGAATCCCCAAGAAGCCCCATGAAAATCATAACTTGACTTCAAACCCGAACTCAAAATTTGGCCAAAAACGGGTTCTAATAAGGGGGAAAGGTAGAGCACGACGAGGCGAACAATAAACGTTAAGGCCGAAGACTTTTCACTTAGGAAAAGTGGATCAAAGGAGGAGAGAGAGAGTGGTAGCTCCATGGGCATCCATGGCTGCTGGCTAAGAGAGGAAGAAGAAGAGAAAAATTTCATTTTTCTTCTTCAAGTCCCCTATTTATAGAAAATCTCAAAAAGTGCCCTGAAAGGGCCCCGCCGGGTCTGGAAAAGTGAAATTTGAGCAGACGCGCTCAAACGGAAAAACTCTATGAATGAAAAAGATTCAAAATGAGAAAACATGAACAATAGAGGAAACAAAATTGAAAATCGAGTCCCGAGCAGAATGATATGCCTCGAACAAGTTTGGCACAAACTGGGTTCAGAAACTCTGAAACTGGAGAAAAATGACCAAAAGGAAATTCTAGGAGCACACGACTTGATGAAATGTGAAAATGAATCCCGTATGAGGATCCAGGCTCTAGACGAGATATTTTTGCAATAACTTTGTTAATTGCACAATGATCCTTCCAAAAAGTGAAAATTGTACTAATGCCCCAAAATGAAAATATCTTCCAAAATTATTTTCTTAAAAACCCCTGAAATAAAATATCTTCAAAATATATATACGAAAAACTCCCCAAAAAAAGAAAAAGATTTTGAAGAACTGTGCATCCATGCCCCTATGGACACCGGGAGCAACCAGAGTACTTTCTTGCAAAAGTAAAGATACGTATTTCATGGAAACCACTTAGAATGAAGATATGTGAAGTCAAAAACCAACTCTGAGCATGAAAAGTGAGGTTGTGCCAAAAAGTGACAAACGGGGAAAAGACAAAATAGGAAAAAATACGAAATAGGGAAAAAGACGAAAAATAAATAATGTCCGAAAAGTGAAAATGTGGAAATGACTCGATCCTCAGAGGAAGTTATCAATTCACACAAAAGAGTCTCAGAAACCAATTCCAAGCACTCGAGATGACACTAAGTGACAAGAAACAGAACTTAAAAAAGAAAACTAAACGGAAAAAAATTATCCGTAAAATTTCAGGAAAAAGGAAAGGGAGGAAAGTGACCGGGTCATTACAACCTACCCTCCTTAAAGAAATTTCGTCCCTGAAATTTGGAACATAGTGGAACAAACAGAACAAGGACCGAACCGAAGGTCAAACCAAGGACAGCTCATAAAGCACTGAAAGACAACTCCAGAAGTCTCAAGATCAACTGAAGGAACATGAAATCACAAACTGAGACAACGCCTTATACGAATCGGCATGTTAACTCAACGTCAGCCACTGAGGGAATCCTAAGACAACGAAACGTTGAAACACAAAAAAAGAAGTGAGTGACAAAGCAGTACTAATAGTGACTAGAACCCACCCACACTTACTCGTCAGCAAGGTAGCATGACAGCATAAGGCACTAGTTCATAACATGCCCTGAACCAAGTTAACTCAGATAAACCTATTGATACGGATGACATCAATGTCAGAATGATCATTACCAAAAGTACCGTGAGAACCAGGCATCTGCGAGAGTTGGGGTAGCTAATCTCAAAACTCTAACAATAATGTCATAGGCACCACTATGTTTAAGGCCTTAGATCCAAGTCGTGAAGCCACGAAGGAATAAGAAATGAAACGGTGCCTACCTGGCCCACGTGTCACTCCACCAGACAAGGACTACGATTTTACACTTATATGAGCCTTACTCGCATCAACCTTCAGACTAAGGTCTTGAAATGCCTAACCGAGAAAACAGACAAGAAGGTTCCCGACATGGGTCCTTACAGAATGAATTTCTCCTATCCAAGGAAAAAAATCGTAAAACAAGAATGCATCTGTAACGAACCGGTCATTTGCCTTCCTTTCCTTTTTTCTGAAATTTTACGAATGAATTTTTTTTGTTTAATTTTCTTTTCTGAGCTCTGTTTCGTGTCGCTTAGTGTCATCTCGAGTGCTTAGAATTGGTTCTTGAGCCTCTTTTCCATGGATTAACAACTTCCTTTGAGGACCGAGTCATTTTCACATTTTTCGTTTTTCGACACTATGCGCTATTTCGTCATTTTCCCGATTCTGTCTTATCTCTGTTTGTCAGTTTTTGGCACAACCTCACTTCTCATGCTCGGAGTTGGTTTTTGACTTCACGTGCCTTCATCTTGAGTGGTTTCTACGAAATACGTATCTTTACTTTTGCAAGAAAGTACTTTGGTTGCTACCGGTGTCCATAGGGGCATGGATGCAAAGTTCTTTGAAATTATTTTCTTTTCTTGGGGTATTTTTCGTAAATATCTTTTGAAGATATTTTATTTGAGGGGGTTTTAAGAAAATATTTTTGGAAGATATTTTCATTCTGGGCCATAAGTGCAGTTTTCACTTTTTGGAGGGGCCATTGTGCAATTACTGAAAGTTATTGCAAAATGTCTTGTTTTGAGCCTGGATCCCTATACGAGATTCATTTTCATATTTCATCGAGTTGTGTACTCTTGGAATTTCCTCCTGGTCGATGTTTTCCAGTTTTAGGGTTTCTGGCCCCAATTTTTGCCAAACTTGTTTTGGGCATAACTTTCTGGTCGGGACTCAGTTTTTGATGTTGTTTCTTTCGTTGTTCATATTTTATCATTTTGAATCTTTTTTGTTCACAAAGTTTTGCCATTTGAGGGCGTCTGCTCAAATTTTACTTTTTCGGACTTGGCGGGGCCCGTTCGGGGCACTTTTTGAGATTTCTATAAAAGAGGGGTGAGATATTTCATTTTTCATCTTCTCCCCTCTTCATGCACTACCTGGAGCTCCCATGGCAGCCCAAGGGGTGCTGCCATCATCTCTCTCCTCTTTTGGTTCACTTTTCTTTGATGGAAAGTCTTCGGCCTTAACGTTTGTTGTTCCCCTCACCGTGCTCTACCTTTCCCCCTTATTAGAATTCAGTTTTGAACATTTCTTGAGTTTGGTTTTGAGGTCAAGTTATGATTTTCATGGGGCTTCTTGGGGATTCTTGTTCACGGTGTTGTCCCCGACAAAACCTCTCGGTATCGTCAAATTCGGAGCACTTTTATTTTGGTGGGCCTTTGGGATTTTCATCTCAAATTAAGGTAGGGGATGTTTTAGGTTTAAATTCTTGTTATATAGCATGCTTGTGATACTTATACTACTTGTTTGCATGATTAAATATAAAATCTAGAGATTTTATTATTTATTTTTCTTGTACGGGATCTAATTTTCCTGGTTGCTCATGACTTGGTTTAAACATGTAGCATGATTTTATATTGCCCCTTGATATGCTCATTGTCGTGTATTAAAATTGGAACATTTGAATAAGTATTAAACATTTTTTTTAATATTTATCTTAGGTGAAAGATTAATTCACATGGCCTTAACTAGCTTGAAATTAATATGTGTTACCATATTATATTAGGCCTTAGCATGCTCTTCAACATAGTTGAATTTGAAAGTAATTGGAGGTGTTTTAAAAATTAGTAATTATTAATTAATTGGATTAATTAATTTGCCCCGAGTGCACTATTCACTCCATTTGAATTCCGACTTGATATTCTTGATCTACATGCCATATAGCTTCACATATATTTGATTTACAATATTCGGTGAGGTTTTAAAACCTTTCATTTAACTAATTTCGTTGTTTAAAATTTAATCCTCATGGTGATATACAACTTGGAATTGAATTGTGGCATGCTAGAAAATTAAGCTTTGGTGGGGTTGTTCATATGTATTAAATTGGGATTAATTGTATGAGAATTGCAACTTTTAATTTATATTTAACTTTAGTTAAAGGTTAAGTCATATGGTCTTAAATTGAATGAAATAAACTTGTAATGTGATATTGCATTAGTCCTTGGCATATTCTCTAAGATATGTTAAATTGAGAGCATTTGGTTAAGTTTAAAAATCGAGAGATTTTAATTAAAAGAATTAATTAAAATCTATTTTGTGGTCCCATTAGCTTAATTAAGGTTTTAACTTGATATTTGTATTGGCAATGACTTGTTTACTAGTATACATTAATTTGGGAATATTAGAAGTTGTTTTAGAACCTTGGTAATTAAATTAGCATGATTTAATTAAAGTTCTACTTTGTTGTTCCAACAACCTAATTGAGTTTTAGAATGGATATAGGTGATGACCATACATGTCCTTTAACATGTATTAAATTGAGGTTATTTGGAATTGAATCAGAATCTAGAGAATTTAATTGTGTTTATCTGTTTAAATTCTTTCAATTTGCTCCATGATCTAGTTGTGTTTTAGAAGTGGTTTCCATATTCAAATCATGGACTTAGACTAGTTGTATATTCATTTGGTTATGTTTTGAACATTGGATAACATAGTTGCTATGTTTGTATTTGTGATAATATGTTTTCCTTATTGAATATATTGTTACCTTGTGTAATGATTTGCACACTTCGTGTTTAACATCTTTCCTGCATAGTGTGTAACGAATTGCATACTGAAGATTCGACATTCTTCATATCATATTAGTTGTAGATTTAGAGCATGTATTGTATAGGTTTCCAAATTTGGTTGTGCTTAGTAGATAGTTGATTATCTTGCATATTCCTGTTGATATATGCATTGTTGCACAACTTGTCGATTTTGGAAACTTGGGGATGTTGTTGTTTGACTATGGCTAGGACATGGTTCTAGTACGGGGGATAGTCCCTTTATATGGTCTAGTGCGCACATAGGGAGGTTACCCGTGGGCTAGTAACCCTAAAGTAACTATGTTGTCAGTCTGATCCGGCGTGACGTCCGAGTATCCACTTTGTTTGATTTCGCATTTCATTTTCAAGTTGATAACTAGATGATGTTGTAACTTCTTGTTTCTTATTTGTCGTTCCATTTTAAGTTATAGGATGTTAACTTTGCGAAATTGTGCTTTATGCGTTGTGTTGGAAGTTCCAATGTTGGTTAAATTGTATCGATATTGAAAATCGTGTTTTGACGTTCTAATAAAGCTTAGGATTAATCCTATTGATTCTTTTATAACATAGACGTTAGGTGGCATGAACCACTACTGTTATTTTGTGCTTTAGATTCTAAGTTGATGGCTTTGAGAACTTAAACCTTGTTGTATTGTATAACATGCTCTTTTGCTGTTGAATTGCATGGATAATGTGAGTCTTGTTAACTTGTATTGAAATATGCTTTTGTCATGTTGTATGGATTACTTTAGACCTAGTTCAATTGTATTGAAAATGTAATTCAAGTTATTCTATGCTCAAGCATTCTTCTTGTCGTGTTCTTTGGATTATCCCAACCATGATTCGTTTCCTACACGTATGTATATCATGATTCTTGTTGCTTAGACTCCAAGGTAGCTTAGGATGTTCCCCGAGTCTCACTTGGACATAGACATTAGGTGGCATGGACCCCTTTAACATGTTTCACCTTAAGGTGATAAATTTGTAAAATGCTAGGTCGATGCATGCTCATATCCTACAAGTAGCTTTATATTACTCACCCCTATGATACTGGGGTATATTTCAGGTACGAAGACTTGGTTCGTGAAGCCTAGCATTCCTTGGATGTCGTGTAGCTTTCATGTTTTCATTTCATGCAAATGTTAGCATGAAATGTCATTTTGTAGACTTATTTGTCAAAATATGTATATTTGATTCCATGTATGTAATGTGTACTTAAGTACACTCCTTTCAATGTATTTGATATGTATGAAATGAGGCCGGAGGCCAATGACCATTATATTGTATCCTATGTATCTTTTGATTTCTTGAAAAGCTATGAAAACCTTGAAAAATAGCAAGTCATTGGTTCACCATAGTTGCATCGGGTGTGGGAATTCCGTTTTCGTTCTTTCATAGGGACTTATAAATCATGTTTGAAGTGTGGCCAAGGGCCAAATGGTCATTTGACCCCGTTTTGTATTTTTGGATTCCGAGTTTTCATTCTAAGTTCCATTTTTGCCTTTTTGCCCGTTGGGGGGTCGGATTTTGTATCGGTGGTATTTTTAAGTCGTGGACCATTGTAGCACGTCCAAATAGGTAAGTTACGTTTTCGTACATGGTTGTTTCCGGGCAAAACCTTATCGTTTGTGTTTTGAGTCTCTTGTGAATTCATTTCGTATTTTTTTTGCATATTCTGATCTAGGGGCATTATGGACCTTTCACATCATTTTTATTTTCTTCTTTTGACATGGTTGAATAGAAAACATGATTTTAGGGGGGGTTTCTTTTTCGTGTTTTTCCAGAAAATGTCGTCTTGGTACCGGAAATCCCTCGTGAAGTTTCAACTTCCAGTTTTCATTTAGCAGCTTTATGACCCTCTTGTTCAGTTCTGATCTAAGGGCATTTTGGGGATTTTACAATGAGTTTTTTTCGATTCCGTCAGCCCTATCGGGCAGAAAACTTGATTTTTGGGGAGGTTTCTTCTTCGTGTTTTTCCAGAAAAACTTGTCTTGACCTCCGTTTCAAGCCTCAGTTCTGAGCAGATCAAAAAAAATGTAGTAGCAGCCAAGGGCTGCCACCAGCCATGTCTTTAGGCGCCGGCATGCATGCCAGTGGGCTCACGTATGGGCGCCGTGTATGCCATGGCCCCTCATCGGGCCACCACGACGTCAATTCTTCTGTTGGGCTTTTCTCTTTCGTCCGTACTCTGCTAAGAAAAAGTCTTATCCATTTGTAGATGGAGCTTCAATAGCAGCTAGGTCTAGAGGGAAGTTATGAGCATTATGTTCATGCATAACTTCCATACCAAGGTTAGCGCGGTTAATGATATCAGCCCAAGTATTAATTACACGGTTGCCAGAAGATGGCTCTTTTTCCATTGCAACGACGAAGCTTAAGAGGCATATGTGTTTTGGGCATAACTTTCTGCTCGGGACTCGGTTTTTGACGCCGTTTCTTCCGTTATTCATATTTTATCATTTTGAATCTTTTTCATTCATAATGTTTTACCATTTGAGCGTGTCTGCTCAAACTTTACTTTTTCGGACCCGGCGGGGCCCGTTCGGGGCACTTTTTGAGATTTCTATAAAAGGGGGGTGAGATATTTCATTTTTCATCTTCTCCCCTCTTCATGCACGACCTGGAGCTTCCATGGCAACCCAAGGGGTGCTGCCATCTTCTCTCTCCTCTTTTGGTTCACTTTTGTTTGATGGAAAGTCTTCGGCCTTAACGTTTGTTGTTCCCCTCGCCGTGCTCTACCTTTCCCCCTTATTAGAATTCAGTTTTGACCATTTCTTGAGTCTGGTTTTGAGTTCAAGTTATGATTTTCATGGGGATTCTTACGAATTCTTGTTCACGGTGTTGTCCCCGACAAAACCTCTCTGTATCGTCGAATTCGGAGCACTTTTATTTTGGTGGGCCTTTGGGATTTTCATCTTAAATTGAGGTAGGGGACATTTTAGGTTTAAATTCTTGTTATATAGCATGCTTGTGATGCTTATACTACTTGTTTGCATAATTAAATATAAAATCTAGAGATTTTTTTTTTTTTTTTTTTGTACGGGATCTAATTTTCCCGGTTGCTCATGACTTGGTTTAAACATGTAGCATGATTTTATATTGCCCCTTGATATACTCATTGTTGTGTATTAAAATTGGAACATTTGAATAAGTATTAAAGATTTTATTTAATATTTATCTTTGGTGAAAGATTAATTCACATGGCCTTAACTAGCTTGAAATTAATATGTGTTAGCATATTATATTAGGCCTTAGCATGCTCTTCCACATAGTTGTATTTGAAAGTAATTGAAGGTGTTTTAAAAATTAGTAATTATTAATTAATTTGATTAATTAATTTGCCTCGAGTGCACTATTCACTCCATTTGAATTCCGACTTGATATTCTTGATCTATATGCCATATAGCTTCACATATATTCGATTTAGAATATTTGCTGAGGTTTTGAAACCTTTCATTTAATTAATTTCCTTGTTTAAAATTTAATCCTCATGGTAATATACAACTTGGAATTGAATTGTGGCATGCTAGAAAATTAAGCTTTGGTGGGGTTGTTCACATGTATCAAATTGGGATTAATTGCATGAGAATTGCAACTTTTAATTTATATTTAACTTTAGTATAAGGTTAGGTCACATGGTCTTAAATTGAATGAAATAAACTTGTAATGTGATATTACATTAGTCCTTGGCATATTCTCTAAGATATGTTAAATTGAGAGCATTTGGTTAAGTTTAAAAATGTAGAGATTTTAATTAAAAGAATTAATTAAAATCTATTTTGTAGTCCCATTAGCTTAATTAAGGTTTTAACTTGATATTTGTATTGGCTATGATTTGTTTACTAGTATATATTAATTTAGGACTATTAGAAGTTGTTTTAGAACCTTGGTAATTAAATTAGCATGATTTAATTAAAGGTCTACTTTGTTATTCCAACAACCTAATTGAGTTTTAGAATGGATATAGGTGATGACCATACCATGTCCTTTAACATGTATTAAATTGAAGTTATTTGGAATTAAATCCGAATCTAGAGAATTTAATTGTGTTTATCTGTTTAAATTCTTTCAATTTGCTCCATGATCTAGTTATGTTTTAGAAGTGGTTTCCATATTCAAATTATGGACTTAGACTTGTTGTATATTCATTTGGTTATATTTTGAACATTGGATAACATAGTTGCTATGTTTGTATTCGTGATAATATGTTTTCCTTATTGAATATATTGTTGCCTTGTGTAATGATTTGCACACTTCGTGTTTAACATCATTCATGCATAGCGTGTAACGAATCGCACACTGAAGATTCGACATTCATCATATCATATTAGTTGTGGATTTAGAGCATGTATTGTTTAGGTTTCCAAATTTGGTTGTGCTTAGTAGATAGTTGATTACCTTGCATATTTCTGTTGATATATGTGTTGTTGCACAACCTGTTGATTTTGGAAACTTGGGGATGTCGTTGTTTGACTATGGCTAGGACGTGGTTCCAGTACAAGGGATAGTCCCTCTATATGGTCTAGTGCGCACATAGGGAGGTTACCCATAGGCTAGTAACCCTAAAGCAACTATGTTGTCGGTCTGATCCGACGTGACATCCGAGTATCCACTTTGTTTGATTTCGCATTTCATTTTCAAGTTGATAACTAGATGATGTTGTAACTTGTTGTTTCTTATTTGTCGTTCCATTTTAAGTTACAGGATGTTAACTTTGCGAAATTGTGCGTTGTGTTAGAAGTTCCAATGTTGGTTAAATTGTATCGATATTGAAAATCGTGTTTTGACGTTCTAATAAAGCTTAGGATTGATCCTATTGATTCTTTTATAACATAGACGTTAGGTGGCATGAACCACTACTGTTATTTTGTGCTTTAGATTCTAAGTTGATGGCTTTAAGAACATAAACCTTGTTGTATTGTATAACATGCTCTTTTGTTGTTGAATTGCATGGATAATGTGATTCTTGTTAACTTGTATTGAAATATGCTTTTGTCATGTTGTATGGATTACTTTAGACCAAGTTCAATTGTATTGAAAATGTAGTTCATGTTAATCTATGCTCAAGCATTCTTCTTGTCGTGTTCTTCGGATTATCCCAACCATGATTCATTTCATACATGTATGTATATCATGATTCTTGTTGCTTAGACTCTAAGGTGGCTTAGGATGCTCCCCGAGTCTCACTTGGACATAGACGTTAGGTGGCATGAACCCCTTTAACATTTTTCACCGTAAGGTGATAAATTTGTAAAATGCTAGGTCGATGCATGCTCATCTCCTACGAGTAGATTTATGTTACTCACCCCTATGATACTGGGGTATATTTCAGGTACGAAGACTTGGTTCGTGAAGCCTAGCATTCCTTGGATGTCGTATAGCTTTCAAGTTTCCATTTCATGCAAATGTTAGCATAAAATGTCAATTTGTAAACTTATATGTCAAAATATGTATATTTGATTCCATGTATGTAATGTGTACTTAAGTACACTCCTTTCAATGTATTTGATATGTATAAGATGAGGCCGGAGGCCAATGACCATTATATTGTATCCTATGTATCTTTTGATTTCTTGGAAAGCTATGACAACCTTGAAAAATCGCAAGTTATTGGTTCACCATAGTTGCATCGGGTGTGGGAATTCCATTTCTGTTCTTTCATAGGGTCTTATAAATCATGTTTGAAGTGTGGCCAAGGGCCAAACGGTCATTTGACCCCGTTTTGTGTTTTTAGATTCCGAGTTTTCATTCGAAGTTCCATTTTTGCTTTTTTGCCCGTTGGGGGGTCGGATTTTGTATCGGTGGTATTTTTAAGTCATAGACCATTGTAGCACGTCCAAATAGGTAAGTTACGTTTACGTGCATGGTCGTTTCCGGGCAAAACCTTATCATTTGTGTTTTGAGCCTCTTGTGAATTCACTTCACATTTTTTTTGCATATTCTAATCTTGGGGCATTATGGACCTTTCACATTAGTTTTATTTTCTTCTTTTGACATGGTTGAATAGAAAACATGATTTTAGGGGGGGTTTCTTCTTCGTATTTTTCCAGAAAATGTCGTCTTGGTACTGGAAATCCTTCGTGAAGTTTCAGCTTCGAGTTTTCATTTAGCAGCTTTTTGACCCTCTTGTTCAGTTCTGATCTAGGGGCATTTTGGGGATTTCACAGTGAGTTTTTTTCGATTCCGTCCGTGATGTCAGGTAGAAAACTCGATTTTAGGGGGGTTTCTTCTTCGTATTTTTCCAGAAAAAACTCGTCTTGACCTCCGTTTCAAGCCTACTCAGTAACTGGGGCAAGAATAGCTGCAAGGCCCCTCTGGATAATATCATCATAAGCTGATCAGGTCAGCACCGATCTGGAGAAGAAATCTGTGTCGAAAACTAACTCATGGTCCACTATCATATGTGCATATCTAGGTGTGGGCCTGTCATGCTCTCGAGCTGGCCGAGCTGGCTGGTGTGGTGGAGATAGTAATGGTGAATGCTCAGCCTCAACCTCAGCCTGTGATGGAGATGGAGATGGTGTAAACGCAGGCTGAGCCTTAGAAGTAGATGGAATATAATTAGCCTCAGCCTCATGAGAAGGTGACTGTGGTGGAGTAGGCTCTAATGGCTCCTCTTGTGTATGAGAGGGCTCTGCTGGCTCCTCTATCCTAGGTCTGATATATCTCTGAGGCCCGTGTTGTCTCTTGGCAATAGTCTTGCGCTTAGTCATGGCCTGAAAAATAATTTAAAAACTTGCAAGGGGAGTCAGTGCTAGAATAAAGAATTGAAAGCACAAAATAGAAACATGCATGTCAAATAAGATAGACAAAACATATATGACATGAATCTATACAAGTGATAGGATATGAACATGCTAAATAATGTAAGTATGAAATGCATCCAATATGGAATATCATAGGCATTGGGCATATATAAGATAACATGAACATAATACATGATGAATGAAGTGTGTGTATGAGATCTTGTGAAGTTTGATCGATCATAAAAAGGTATGAGATCGATCTCAAAACTTCGATCGATCTGAGACATTGAAAAACAAAGTTCGATCGATCTCTCAAGATCGATCTGAGATAGAAGTTTGATCAATCGAACTGTGCGAAGATGGAAACTGAAAGGTCACAGATCTGTGACTTTAGAAGCATGGGGGCCACACGAATAGTGTTGTGGGCCCATCAACACAACAATTCCTCAATCCTAGTCACTTTACAAAGCCTATACTCGCACAAATTGAATCAAAACTCAAAATATATACACATATATACAAATCTATATACACATTTATATAACATGCTTCAAGCTCCGTCATTGGAGGATTTCATCAACAAAATATCATGGATCTAGCTTGTAAAGTGCGAATACATAAAATAGAAGATTAAATCACAAAGTGGATCTTGGATCTCACCTAAAATATGAGAGAAGTGGATGAGATGCGAAGGGGGTGATGGAATTTAAGAGAAGAGAGAAGTCAACGCCCACCGGATCTCGCCGGAGATTTGTCGGAGAAGATGATGAAGATGGGTGCACAGTGGTGACGGGAATGAGGGACAAGGGTTTGGAGGGTTGGATCGATCTAATGAATCGATCTTGAGACCCTCAGGTTCTATTTTTAAAAACTTTTCCCATTCAATTTGATCGATCGAACTGAGATTTCAGATCGATCGAACTGTGATGATCCTCTTCCAAGTGTTTTTGGAATTTTTAAAATTTTTGAAAATTTAAAAACTAAAATTAAAAATTAAAATTGAAAAATAGAAAATATTTTTGGATTTTTTGAAAAATAGAATAAAATAAAAATATTTTTGGGTTTTTTTTTTTTTTTTTTTTTTTTTTAAAATTAAAAAGTCAAATAAAGTCAAACAAAGGTCAAAATAGAGAATTGAAGAATAGAGATCGATCTGAACAAAATGTTCGATCGATCAGACAGAGAGCAAAAATATGCAAGTTTTTGGTTCAAAAATTTGATTAAGTGTTGGAACTCATGATCGATCGAACTTTGAAGTTGGATCAATCGAAGAACTTCAGATCGATCTTGAAATGTTTTCGATCGAATAGACAGAGAGCTGAAATATGCAGGTTGATGCAGGCTCAAAATTTTTCTAAGTGTTGGAGCACGAGATCGATCGAACTTTGAAGTTGGAGCACGAGATCGATCGAACTTTGAAGTTGGATCGATCTAAGGTCTTCTGATCAATATGAGAATAAGTTCAAAAGATGGGACAGAGAGGTGATTTGGATGCAGGTGGATGCAGGTCAAAAAAATTTCTAAGTGTTGGATGCAGATGGAAGTTCAATCGATTGAACTCTTGTTTGAGATCGATTGAACTTATGCAGAATGCTCAATCACAACATAAAAGTTCATGCAATCCTAATCACAGTTCCTAGCAATGCATATGAACCAAAAACAAGTACCTTGACTTCGTAAGAAATGAACTTTAAGATAGAAATGAGGGAGGAATAGGGTTTTGACACCCTACGAAATGTTTTTCTAGTCTTTAACGTCTCTAGCAAGACGTTGGGCTCTTTTAGCTTGGATAAAAGATCTTGTAATGCATCCCCTCCTTGTTGGGGTGATAGATGCTTTGAACTCCACCCAACAAATAGTTCTTTGAAGAACTTGTTGAATTAAGCTCACAAGAAACTTTTGATCCCTTGTCAATGCAATCACAATCTTTGGGCTTCCATGCCCTTTCAAGGCAAGAATTTGAAACAAGACTTTGAGAATGCAAGGTTGAAGATGATCCCTTTGAAGTTTTGGTCTTACACAAAGCTCACTTCCTTGACATTGAAGATCATAACATTTATCTACATCATTAACCTCTCATTCATATTTGTCAAATGAATTGGGTGTGGGATTGAAGATATTCAACTTCACCTTTATGTGGCCAAATAAGATCTTCATTATCCCCATCTTACAATTGATGTTGGCATTAGTGGTTGCCAAAAAAGGATGGCCAAGGATAACGGGAATTTGGCTTTTAGGATTGGGGACCGATTCCGTGTCAATGACAACGAAATCAACGGGGAAGAAAAATTTGTTAACCTTTATCAAAACATCCTCAATTATATCCCTAGGCTTCTTAATGGATCGGTTGGCAAGTTGTAAAACTACTGATGTCGGTTTCAGTTCACCTAGGCCTAATTTGACATAAACCGAGTATGGAAGAAGGTTAACACTTGCTCCTAAGTCAACAAGTGCCCGATTAATGATATGATCACCAATAATGCATGAAGTAGTAGGTGAACCGGGGTCCTTAAACTTTGGTAAAGTGTTATGTTACAAAATTGAGCTTACTTGCTCGGTTAAAACCACTTTTCTTGGTGTTTGGCTCTTGTTCTTCCGCTTTTGGGTGCACAAGTCTTTCAAGAATTTGGCATAAGTCAGAATTTGCTTGATTGCATTCAAAAGTGGAAGATTGACTTTCATTTGCCTAAACATTTCCATAATTTCATTGGTTTTTGCCTTTTGCTTGTCTTTTGAAATGGATCATTTTAAGGCATCCGGAAATGGAGCTTTTGTCTCAAACACTTTTTCAGTATTTTCTTTTGAAAACTCTTCAACACAAGAATTTTTCAAATCACTTTGCTTTAAATTATTTTTCAACAAAACCTTTTCAAATTCATTTTTTAGCAAATCTTTCTTCAAATCATTTTCAAAATCATTCTTCAAATGACATTTTGAAGCTTTCTCATTCACAAGATTATGTATATGCAATGAAGGAGGAATGGGATGTGAAACAGGACGGTGACAACTTGAGGTTGTACCGGTTCACTCTCTTCATTGGACATTTCAACTTAATTGTCCACAATCTGACCACTCTGTAAGGTAGTCACCACATTAACATGTTCAATGGTGTAGCCTTCTGATGAGGAATGGGTTTCCAAAATACATTGTTGCGTAGGTGGGGCATTCATAGGCATCTTTCCCTTCTCTCTAGCATTTAAGGTGCTAGCTATTTGCACTACTTGGGTTTCTAGCTTTGCAATAGATTGAGAGTGGGAATGAAGCAATTGTGTGTTTGCCTCAAGAGTGCCTAAAGCATTCAAAACTTTTTTCTTCAAAGGCAGGACTTCTAGAATTTCCTTGGGAATAAGATTGGTTGGGAAAACGAGAGTTAGCAAATTGATTCCCTTGTGATTGATAAGGTCTATAACCTTAGGATCCTTGGTTTTGAAGTGGAGGTGGAATGTACTTCCCTTGAAAACCGCCTTGGAAAGGGTTTGAGCCCTCTGCTTGGTTTTTCCAAGGGAAATTCGGATGATTTCTCCAACTTGGATTATAATGAGTACCATAAGGATTGTTCCCTTGGTTCACAAAAGCTGCATTGACTTGTTCATTAGGTTCGTTTTGCACTTGTTCGTATGAATAATGAGAAGTAGAATGAAGAACACTAGAACAAGTCATACATGTTTCATTTGATGCATGATAAGAATGGTTAGGGAAGGAAGATGCTTGGTTCGCTGAGTTTTGGTTAATAAAAAATTGATCAAACCTTTGAGATAAAGACTTCATTTCGGCGGCTATTTCATTTGAATGGTCGACTTGATGTAAGCCAATACTCTTCCTACCTTGTGAATTTCTACTATTCTTTGATGATAATGTTTTATGCAAAGAATTTTCACTCATGCTCTTATAAAGACGCCACACGTCATCCTCATGCCTATCAATGTATGGGCCACCCATGGAATCATCAACCATGCCTTTGTAATTGTCCAATAAGCTCTCAAAGAAATATTGAACTAATTACCATTTGGGTATGTCATGATGTGGACACTTCTTAAGCAATTCATTAAAGCATTCCCATGCCTCATGAAACGTTTCTCCATCCCCATGTGAAAATTCCTGAATTGAGGTTCTCATGGCATTGGTCTTAGAAACCGGTTAGTACTTCTTCAAGAACTCTTGTTGCATTTCTACCCAAGAAGTGATTAAAAAAGGCCTAAGATTGTTAAACCAATACTTTGCCTTGTCTTTTAAGGTGAATGGAAAAAGTTTGAGTCTTAAGACCTCTTTCAGCATGTCCGTATATTTTATGGTGGAACATACTTCTAGAAACTCATCCAAATGCTTGTAAGGTTCTTCATTTGGAAGCCCATGATAGTTAGGAAGCATTTGAATGGTTTGTGGCTTAATTTCATAGTGATGTGCTCTAAATGGTGACAATTGAATGCATGTGGGTACATTGTATTCATTAGGCACATAGTGATCTCTTAAAGCAAGTGGAGGATTAGCAATTTGAGGTGTAACATGGGCACCTTGATTTTGATTTCCTTGAATGATGGGAGGTTATGGAGCATACATTGGCCTTGGCATTCCAAATGGTACTTGGCCTTGTTGTTGTTGTGGTTAGTGAATAAATGGCCTAGGCATGTCTAATGGTGCTTGAATGTTCTTATGATGCACATTTGGATGAAGGATACCTTGTTGGTCTATGTGACCAAGGTCCTCTACATGCTCTTCATTATGGCCTTCCATTCATGTAATGGATTGCGTAGAACTAGAACTTCCTCTTGCCCTAGGATTTCTAACTACGGATTCAAGATGCAAATCAAGAGGGACAAGAGTTGGTCTTAATGATCTACGACCATGCATGCACAATGTCAAAACACATAAACACAATGAATGAACCAACACTTCGACTTCACAATAATTCAATGAAACTTCCTCCATAAACACTTAACCCATACCCTATGCTTTAACAACAATGATGCAAAGAACAATTAAGAATGCCTCCACGCGGGCTCACGATGTATCTAAGAAATTAAAAACAAGCCTCCACGCGGGCTGACGATTTAACTAAGGGATTGAGTAAAGAAAGTCTCACAAATGTCCTTTAGCACTTCAACTCTAAATTTAAAGCTTAGTTTAGCAAATTTTTAAAAATTTTTTTAGCATTTTTCCTTGCTTGCTTAGCCCCTTTGCTTGCATGCTCCTTTGTTTGCTTCCTAGCTCAATGCTCCTTGTCAAAGATGAACAGACACATTAAGTAATCAAAAGAAAAATAAAAATAAAGTAAAGACACAATCAAAAGAGTACTAATTCCTAATTGATTCCACAAATGCGACGTTGCCTAATCCCCGGCAGTGGCACCAAAAACTTGGTGGTGTCTTTTCCGTCGTTGCTACACCACCAGCTTAGAAAGTGTGTGCATTAAGGTGAGAGCCAAGTTTTACATTTATAAACGCCACTACCACCTTCACTAAAAATATAGTTAGGGCGAGTAGGGATCGTCCCAAGGGATTGGAGTCGAATTTGGTTGTGGAATCACAATTAGGGTTAGTAGGTCGAGTGATAAAACAAATAATTGGTTGGTTGATTAAACTGGAGAACAAATTAAACTAAATAATTGAATGCAGTAAAAAGTAAGTAAGAGAGAGATCTTGGGATTTAGAGGTCACCACCAAATAATACTTTTCTACACCCTTAACAAGTGACTAATGAGGGAAATGTGCATTGTAATATTGATGTGTGTGTGTGTTTGGTTGATTCAATTAGCAAGGGTGACCTGATAAGCGCCGAATATTGCATATTCAAGCGCCTTTAGCTGCATTAGTTAAATCCATTATTTGATTATTCTTTATAAATTATCTTTATTTGCACGTTTTTATATATTTTCAGGTTTATTGGCCAAAAAGGAGCAAAAATGGTGTTTTATTCAATCTTTGAATAGCAAAGTGCTCAAGCCTAAGTTATGGCAGCAGTGGAATCTGACTTTGCTCACCATTTTTGACTGATCAAACTCAAGAACTGGACTTCCATTAAAACATGACATATTTAAAGCTTTGAATTAAATTTCCAAATCTTCTAACGATTCATCATTTGGAGTTCGGAGCAGAAAGTTATGGCTGTTCTACTAAAGTAGTGCAAAGCAGGTCAAGAGGAAGGAGTATACTGGTCTAACTTCGAGCGCTCGAAGTGCTTAGTTCGAGCGCTCGAACTATGGGTAGACTACACTCCGGGAACCATCACTTCAGCCCACTTGCACCTTGTTTCCCTCACCTCTGATTTCCATCTTTATGGGTTGGTTGGAGATGTCTTTCGGTGGGGTTTTGAGCCTTGTTTGGTGGAGAGGAATATCTACAAAAAGAAGAGGACCACACATAACATTAGATCTGATCTTTGCAATATTTTTGGAGAGAGAAAGAGGAGGAGAATATAGAGTTCTTGAAGCTACAACAAAGGAGCTCGAAAATGGAGGTTGCATCTAAGCTTCTCCCTTCTTCTAAAGCTCCCATGGGTAACTAAACCTCCATCTAGGGAGGTGATGAGGCCCCTCCCTTGTAAGCATGTTCTAATTTAGGCTATATTTTGGGGATTACAATGTATATTCTTTGGTCTTTTCAGGGTCTAGAGCATTTTGCCTTTTGTAATGGATCTTCATGTATTTAAATGATTAATGTTGAGTCAATTATCTATCTTTGATGGTTTATTCTTTTAATCATATTGCTTGCACTCTCATGGTGACAATGGTAGTGAGATTATGGAATTGTTTTAATGGTATGGAGTTGGAGGACTTTGATAGATCATTGCTTAGGTGAAACCTTTGATGATTTATGCTTATTTCTTACCTTCATGTGCTTCACCATTTTATCTAGGGCTTGATAGTCTTTCATTCACGTAAATGTGGTTAAGCTACACCTTAGTTAGGTAGTCTAAACATGTTAACCTTTGATGGATCATGCTTGCTTCAGATTTAATGAACATTCTTAAGGATATTATAGCAACCAAGTGTTGCTATGTATCATGACCATAATATATATTGTTTTTCCCCCAATTTAGCTCTAATCTAGCATGTGTATAGGGATGGAGGCGAATTCACTTCCCTAGTCCTCTTTACTTGTATTTTATCTTCCTTAAACTCTTGCAAACTTTTACTTTATGAACCTTCATTTCATAGCTTAAGTGACAACCAACAAATCCTCTATGAACACCCCATATCATTCTAAAAAGACTTTAGACACTTAGGTTGCCATAGATTAGCGCAGTCCCAGTGGTTCGACTTACCTGACCAATAGCCCTATTTTACAATGATTTGTGCTATTGTGAAGGTTGATTTATAATTGTAATCGACTCAACCGATCATGACCAATTAAGTATATATTGTCTAAGCAACATGTGAAAAGCGCACTATATCTAACAATTAAGTATATATTGTCTAAATAGCATGTGAAAAGCAAATATATCTAACAAGTCATTAATCCTTTCATTAAGCTCACAAGCCAAATACATCACAAGGTTAGAGACATATGCTACTTTCATTCAAAAGTATGGAACATCAAACAACAAGCATACATTGTCCTTCCATCTAACAACTATGCTACCACTAAACTACAATTAAGCGAATGACGTGAAATTAAACTAATTAAGCTAAGGGAGAGGCACAATCCATCAAGAAATGAGTATGAACCATCTAGAAAATTACAAGAGCATTCCATTAAGCACTATATTTTGACAATCTCTAGATCTATGACATTAATACACATAGACATGCATCAATAACATAAGAAATACTGACAAACACATGAACATCTATTCTAGCATACATAGACATATGGATAGAATAAATAATCAATTGGAAGCATTAAACCACATAAATCATTGAATAAGCCAGATCTATCTATGTAAAAGTGCCAAAACATGTATTACAACACTAATCCCTCAATAATACACAAAATCAAGATGTAGAAAGCATGCTTGGGGCTAACTCTAGCCCCAAAAGGAAGTCTAGCCACTCATGGTAGTGCTTTTCCAACCCTCAAGGGCTAACTCCATAGTAGAGATTTGCTCCTCGGTTGATGAAGAGTCTCCAATGATGTCTCTAGCCTCTTCCTCCTCTAAGCTTCCTCTCCAAAAGTTCTACAAGGTATGATATGATATGATGTGATATAAAAAGTAATCCTTATCCTTATATAGGTAGGTCAAATGACACCCAAAATAAGCTGGGGTCGTACAACAAATATTCCCCAATGATTGGATAAGGACAGCTTTTAATGAGCTGGAAATTTAACTTTTTCGCAGTAGAGGAAGTTTGATCGGTCAAACCTTGGACTTGGATCGATCGAACATGGCTGAGATCTATCGAACTATAGTTGGATCGATCCTCAATGGCGGCACTTTTTGGATAAAAACAAATCTGAGATATTTCGAAGATATTTTTGGGAAAAGGACAAAAGTGGTTGGTAGGGTGGTACAACTGGATAAGATCAATCATTTGGATAAGGACAACGTAGTTCGATTGATCGAAGAATGATGTTGGATCGATCGAAGTTTTAAGATCTCTGAAAATGTCATCATGGCTCTGATTTATCTTAAAGTGCTTAGATCAATCATGTTGGATCGATTGAACTTTGATCTGAGATCGATCAAAGATGTTGATTTCCACCTTTTTCTTCCTTTTGCTTCCACTTGGCTCCTTTCTTTGATTCATCCCAGAATTGCTTCATTTCTGCTCTTATTTGGCTGAGTTAGCTTATTTTCGGGATAAGTGCCTGAAAATGGAAATAATACGAAATCAATCTAAAATGGTGAAGTAAGATAGATAAAGGTACTAGAATGCCTAAGCTTAAGGGGTTTAAATACGTACTTTTCAGCGCTCATCAACAAGTTTAGCCCTATGGATAAAATGGTTATTTTACAAAAGATGCAGGTGCCATCGAGCACACCATTGGATAAACAACAAAAAATTAACAAAGTGAGACTCAAGAATCACTTGATTCGGAATCCGGATGAAGAAAATAAGCTAAAACAAAGTCGGAGTCGTGGTGGCCAAAGGAGCACCCAGGGTAGCCACGCCCTGATGCTTGCCGTGTGTGTGTGCCCCTGTGCACCGCGCGAGCGCTGTGCTCGCAACCAAGCTGCTGACAACAACTGGTAACTTTTTGGTAAAAATCCCAGAACAGAGAACAAAAACAAACCCTTAAATGGATTTGTTTTGAAAAACCTCAAAGAAGAAACCCTCCTTAAAATCAAGTTTTCTAGCTGACCATATCAAAATAAAAATATATTTTTGATGTAAAATTCCCAAAATGCCCCTCTGTTCATTTTTACATAAAACTCAAAAATTGCAATTTTGCTTCAAGTGCTCATTGTGACAAATATGATGTTGTGTGCTAAAGCAATTGTGCACGTAAACATAATAAGTATTTTAAGGCGTGCGGGGATGGTCTTCGGCTTCAAATAACCCTTAATGCAAAAAGTGACATGTCAAACCTCAAATTTGTCTAAAATAACTTTTAAAAAGAAAATTTTGAAACTAACATACATAGATGCATTCAAAAGACTGTTTGGCCATTGGGCACACTTCATACATATATAAAGAGACCTAAAGGGTGTGTTTATGCACACTTTACACATCCTATATAAAAGATAACATGTTAAAGCATCCAATTTCTTAATTTTTCTTTAATTATACATGAAACCAAAAGTACTTAGAAGACAACTTAAAAGTAAATCACCCTTGGCCTTATTACATACATGTCAAATACATCCCAAAAGGTGCACTTATGTGCACATGACATGCTTAAAACAAAATATACATGTTTTGACATATAACACAAAAAGTAAGGAATTTCATGCTAGTAAAGTGCATGAATAAAAGTGCTTCAAAATATGCTAGGCAACCAAAGTGATCTAGGGATGTGATGCATCCCAAAACCTTGTCTCTTTACCTGAAACAAATCGAATTCAGCGAGGTGAGTAACTTACATTACTCGTAGGGAATGAACATCTTAAGACCTAAAGTTTTACAAGTTTATCAAATTGATATAAATCAATCTATGTGGTACATGCCACCTAACGTCTATGTTCCAAGGTGAATTAAAGGATCATCTCAACTACTCTAAGCAATTGAAATGAAGTACAAAATACACTAGTCTCTAAAAAAAATTTAGAACTTTAAATACTAAAATCAAAAGTCACAGTTAAGCATTGGTTGTCAACTTGTAATTAAATGCGAAATCAAATAGTAGAATATCTTGGACATCGAATCTCGAAATAGAACCAAGATGTAGAAGTTAACCGGGCTACTAACCCACGGGAAAAACCCAAATGTGCACTAAACGTCAGCAGTTACTTCAGGCTGCAAACCCACAGGAACAACCTAAGTGCGCATTATATTCATAGGGGGAACTCTTATCCCCCGTACTAGGGTTTTGCCCTAGCCATGTCAAATTATGTGATGTGCCTAGTGTTTCCAAAATAAGTCCAAAGCTTATACAAAATTAGACAATGTATAGAAACCACCTTCCATGCATAAGTAGAGATGAAACCACTTGAAAGAACTGTTAGACGAAACCTTAGGGAATCTTCTAGCGTAAGAGAGCTTGAAACTGAATTTAACACAATGGCTGAAAATGTAGGAGATGTTAGAATGAGGGAATTAGGGCCGAAATTTCAAATGAAGAGCCAATGACTCTCAGGGACCATTTCATCCCTACTACATATGCTTCACCTTCATGCATAGTGATGGCAAACATTGATGCGGCTCAATATAAGATCAAATCAAGTACCATTCAAATGCTTCCATCTTTCCATGGCCTTGATAGTGAAGATCCGTATAAGCATCTTGATGAATTCCTTGAAATCTGTTCGACCATCCGGTTGAGAGGTTTTCCTGAGAATGCACTCCATCGGCATCTTTTCCCATTTTCTTTAAAAGATAGGGCAAAGTATTGGTTAAACTCACTCACTCCAAATTCCATCACTTCTTGGGCTCAATTACAGCAAGAATTCCTTAAGAAGTATTATGCGGTGAGTAAAACCAACCAAATGAGGCGTTCTATTCTTAGCTTTTCTCAAACGGATGGAGAACAACTCTACGAGACTTGGCAAAGGCTACAAGACCTTCTTAGAAAATGTCCGTATCATTTGATTCCAAAATGGCAATTAGTGCAAGCTTTCTATGCTGGCTTAACCTAACCCCATAGATTCATGGTTGACTCTTCTTGTGGTGGGATGTTCATGTCCAAGAATGCAGATGAGGCTTGGACCCTACTAGAGAATTTAAGCGAAAATTCACTTCAACATAATTCTCGTAGGGCTCCGACCTCAACCAATGCAAAGAACACCAACCCGTGTCAACCAAAATCAATAAGGGAGGAATCATCCCAAGTGGATGCCATAGCTCATAAATTCTATCAATTGATGGCACCACATCTCTCTCCTTCATTATCTCAAAATTCGGCAAGTTCGATATGCTCATCATGTACTAGTCCATTCCATCTCACGGAAGATTGCCTCACACCGGAGCAATATTCCAATTCAAATGAAGAGCAAGCTAATGCCATGTTCTCAAGATCCGGGAATAATCCCTATTCCAATACCTACAATCCGGGATGGCGAGATCACCCTAATTTTTCGTGGCGGCAACAAGCCCCACAAAATTCCCAATTCCAAAATCAAGTGCATCAAAATCAGCCCCCTCCTCAATTTCAAAATAGGCAATTTCCAGCCTCTTCAAGCTACCGTCCTCCGTATAATCCAAATGTCTCTAATCAACCTCCGGTGTACCCAACTGATGAAATTGTGGCAACAAACAAGCAAATGATGGAGTCATTAAACAAGCAAATCATGGACTCCAACAAGCAACTATTGACATCTTTGTAGCCTACTCTTCAAATGGTTCACTCTCATACTCAATCCATAGCTAAGCTCGAAAATCAAGTGGGCCAAATAGCTAACTCTATGAAGCAATTGCTTCAAAAGGACAAGGGTAAGCTTCCCGCTCAACCATTTGAAAATCCTAGAGGGATGCATACGATTGATGAAACCCCTCCATCGAGTGGGCCGAGTCATGAGCATGTTCAAGTAATCACCACCCTTAGGAGTGGTAGAATGGTTGCAACAAGGTTGATGGAGACAAAAATGGAAAAGAACCTCCTTTGAGAAATCCAAATTCAAGCTCTTCCAATCAAATTTCAAGCTCTTCTCGTCCAAATACCATTCACGGAAATCCCACACATGTTAACCCAAATGTGGAAACTACTTATGAGCCAAAAGCTTCGTTTCCATAACGTCTTCAAGAGTCAACACATATTGGGAACAAGAATTGTAAAATTCAAGACATGTGGGAAGTTTTCAAGCAAGTGAAGATCAACTTACCCCTCTTGGATGCTATCAAGCAAATCCCTCCCTATGCAAAATTTCTCAAAGACTTGTGCACTCAAAAGTGCACTTCTAAAAGTCATTTGCCAAAGAAAGTGAGGTTAACTGAAAATGTTAGTGCTATCATTCAGCACAGCACTCCTCCAAAGTATAAGGATCCGGGTGCCCTAACAATCTCTTGTGTCATTGGTGACAACAAAATCGAGAGGGCCCTCCTTGACTTAGGAGCTAGTGTGAATTTAATTCCATACTCAGTTTACTTACAGCTTGGCCTAGGAGATTTGAAGCCGACTTCCTTGGTTTTGCAACTTGCCGATAGATCGGTCAAGCATCCACGAGGCATTCTTGAGGATGTTATCATCCAAGTGGACAAATTCTACTTCCCGGTAGACTTTGTGGTTCTTGACACAGAACCGGTCCACGATCCAAAAAAGCATATTCCAGTGATCCTTGGTAGGCCATTCTTAGCTACGGCTAATGCATCAATTAATTGCCGAACTGGGGTGATGGACATTGCTTTTGGAAACATGCAAGTCAAACTCCATATCTTTCATGCAACTCAACATCCTTCCAATGAGGATGATTGTTTTCTTGTTGATGTCATTGATGAAGTGGTTGAAGAATCTCTCCCCTTCATTCTAAGCAAGGACCCCCTTGAAACTTGCATGTCTCATTTCGACTTCTTAAACTTTGATATTGACCAATCCATCCAAGAAGTTAATTCTCTGCTTGATGTCGACGCTATCATGGATATTCCCCCTTGGAAAATTCCAAGAGAGCCGCTTCCTCAGCTTTCCACTACTCCTCTGGTTCCGTCTCTGAAATCTCCACCACTACTTGAGCTGAAGCCGCTCCCGGCCCATCTCAAGTATGTATTCCTTGGTTCAAATCAAACTCTCCCGGTCATCATTGCATCAGATCTTCTAAAGGACCATGAAACCAACCTTTTAGCGATGCTACAAGAGCACAAAGAAGCTATTGGTTGGGCAGTGGCTGACTTGAAGGGAGTTGACCCCTCCATTTGTATGCACTGCATTCGTATGGAGGATGACGCAAAGCCTACTAGAGAGGTTCAGCGCCGGTTAAATCCTAATATGAAGGAAGTGGTAATGAAGGAAGTAATAAAATTGCTAGATGCGGGAATCATATACCCCATCTCTGATAGCAAGTGGGTAAGCCCCACACAAGTTGTTCCCAAGAAATCCGGTCTCACCGTTGTTAAAAATTTAGTGGGTGAGCTTATGCCACAACGAACCACTACTGGGTGGCGTGTGTGTATTGATTACCGGAAGCTCAATTCGTCAACTAGGAAAGATCATTTTCCATTACCATTTATTGATCAAATCCTAAAAAGGCTAGCCGGCCAAAGTTACTATTGTTTTCTTGACGGTTATTCCGGCTATAACCAAGTGGCAATCGCCCCTCAAGATCAGGAGAAAACAACATTCACATGTCCCTTTGGAACTTTTGCATATCGACGCATGCTTTTTGGGCTATGCAATGCTCCTGCAACATTTCAAAGGTGTATGATGTCCATATTTTCCGATATGGTTGAAAAATTCTTGGAAGTTTTCATGGACGATTTTTCTGTCTTTGGCTCCTCCTTTGATTCTTGTCTCAACAATTTATCTCTTGTACTCCAAAGATGTAAGGAGACAAATCTAATTCTAAGCTGGAAGAAAAGCCATTTCATGGTCCAAGAAGGCATTGTTCTAGGATATGTCATCTCTAAACGGGGAATCGAGGTAGACAAGGCCAAAGTTGAGTTAATTTCTAATCTTCCTCCTCCGAATTCCGTCAGTCAAATCCGTTCTTTTCTTAGGCATGCCGGATTCTATCGTCGCTTCATCAAAGACTTTAGCAAAGTCTCACGGCCCTTGTGTAATCTCTTAGCCAAGGATGTTCCATTCGATTTTGATGAAGCTTGTATGGAAGCTTTCATTAAACTTCGCACTCTCCTCTCATCTACCCCAATAATGAAACCGCCTAATTGGTCTCTTCCTTTTGAGATCATGTGTGATGCATCCGATTATGCATTAGGCGCGGTTTTGGGCCAACGTGTGGACAAGCTCCGATACGTCATTTATTACGCTAGTCGAACTCTTTCTGATGCTCAATTAAATTACACAACTATTGAAAAAGAGTTACTAGCTGTAGTTTATGCCTTGGACAAATTCCGCTCCTATCTTCTAGGTTCCAAGGTCATAGTTTTCTCGGATCATGCCGCCCTTTGGCATTTGCTATCAAAAAAAGAGACCAAACCCCGCTTGATTCGATGGATACTCTTACTTCAAGACTTCGACATTGAAATCCGGGATAAAAAAAGGGGCAGACAATGTTGTTGCCGATCATCTCTCTCGCTTACTCATTGAAAAATCTTCCGATTTCGCTGATGTCCGTGATTCTTTTCCGGATGAGCAACTCTTCCAGATTTCCTATGCAAATCTTCCATAGTTTGCAGATATTGTTAACTACCTTGTGGTAGGTAAAATTCCAACTCATTGGTCCAAACAAGAGAAGGACTCGTTCTTTTCCCAAGTCAAGCATTTCTTTTGGGAAGATCCGGAGCTATTCAAATACTGCCCGGACCAAATCATCTGGCGATGTATTCCCAAAACTGAGACCACAAGCATCCTCAATTTCTCTCATACTCTTGCTTGTGGAGGCCATTTCAGTGCCAAAAAGACCGCTCACAAAGTTCTTCAAAGCGGATTCTATTGGCCCTCCTTATTCTGAGATGCATACAATTTCTGTAAATCATGTGAAAGATGCCAAAGGCTCGGATCCATGTCCCAAAGAGACATGATGCCCCTCAATTCCATATTAATAATTGAAATTTTTGATGTGTGAGGAATCGACTTCATAGGACCATTTCCACCTTCTTATGGCTACGAGTACATCCTTGTAGCGGTGGACTACGTTTCTAAATGGGTGAAAGCCGCGGCCACCAGAACCAGTGATCATAAAGTTGTGATCGAGTTCATTTAATCTAACATCTTTACTCATTTTGGTACGCCCCGAGCAATCATCAGCGATGGCGAATCACATTTCAAAAATCGTTATCTTAAATCCGTCCTTTCTAAGTATTCCGTCATCCATAAGGTTCCTACACCTTACCATCCTCAAACGAGTGGTCAAGTAGAGGTTTCTAACCAGCAGATAAAGCACATTTTGGAAAAAACGGTTCGACCGGACCGCAAAGATTGGTCACTAAGACTAGACGATGCACTTTGGGCTTACCGGACGGCTTATAAGACACCCATTGGCATGTCGCCATATCGACTTATCTTTGGCAAAACGTGTTATCTTCCAGTAGAATTAGAGCACCGTGCTTTTTGGGCCATAAAAGGCTAAATTTTGATCTCAAACAGGTCGGCTTTAATCGTGCTTTGCAACTGAATGAACTTGAGGAAATCCGAAATGATGCATATGAAAATGCCAAAATCTATAAGGCAAAGACTAAAGTTTTTCATGATAAGCACATTGTTAGCAAGTCTTTCGCCCCGGGACAAAAGGTTTGGCTTTTTAATTCCTGCTTGAAACTCATTCCCGGTAAACTCTGGTCAAGATGGGATGGTCCATACATCGTCACTACTGTCATCCCTTATGGAGCAATCGAACTCCAAGATCCGGCAAAAGGATCGCTCTTTAAAGTTAATGGACAACGGCTTAAGCCTTGCATTGACGGCATAGTCCCAACCCGAAAAATTGAGAAAGTCCTCTTGACGGACCCAATTTAAGAGGATTGATGCCTACTCTAGCTTCGTCTAGCTATCGACTTTAAATTTAGCAAAGCTAGGGAAACAATTCTTTCTATTTCCAAGCTTCTCTACATTTCCAATTGCCTGAGCCTTGAAATTTTCTGGGAAATGGTTAAGAAAAGCCAAAATTTTAACCTTATCTAGAACTATTTAAAATTGTGTTCCCGCAATTCAGGCTTGTTTTCTTAGACCTTTTCAACCCTTGTTTTCATTCCCGGATGTTTCCATCTCTTTCCAGCAATTTCATCAGATCTTTGAAATGCTGCACATGTGTGTAACCTCTCATTTTTAATACATTGTTGGATCATGGTTCCCCAAATTCCATCCATGTATTGGAGTGATGTTGCAAAGTTCAAAAATTTACTCCAAATTCCATCCATGCATTGAACAAATGTTGACAAATTGGCAATTTCAGTCATTTTACCTAGGCTTTTGCTCACTGGTCAAATTTTGAGCACTCGAAGTCCAAGCTTTGAGCACTCAAAACTTCTATTTTTCATTCAAAACTCACTGCCTCAAGTTCGAGTGCTCGAAGACACACTTCAAGCGCTCGAACATCCATAAAAGCTCACTGCCTCAACTTCGAGCGCTCGAAGTATTCACTTCGAGCGCTCGAAACTCACTGCCTCAAGTTCGAGCGCTCGAAGGCCTAACTTCGAGTGCTCGAACCTTCCTTCCCCACTTTTTAAATCTGAACTCTCTCTCTCTCCTGCGTCTTTCTAGGTCCTCAACCCACGACCTCCTCCCTCCATTTCCAACTTTCTCTCTCCCATTACTTCCCTTCCACCCCCCCACTCCCTCCATCAACCCACAACCTCAACCTTTCCACCTTCCTCTCTTCCTCTATTAACTCCTAACCCATCCCACTTCTCTCCTTCATTTACCAATAACCCACGACCTCCAACCTTCCAACTTCCCCTTCCTTCCATAATTCATCCACCCATTTCACTCCCCTCCTTCTTCTTCATCCATCCCTTTATATATGACCATCACCCCCATTATTCCTCCTCATTCCATCCGTGCTTCTCTCCACTCCTCTTTCAAGGTATGTCTCTTCCCCCTTTTTCTTCAATCTTTGTGTTCCATTTATGTTACATTTGAGGAGTATGGGCATCAAATCCTTGGAGTTTAGTTGTGCTTGTTGCTATACTCTACCATAGAGAGTTTTG
This sequence comes from Cornus florida, assembly GCF_030987335.1. Classification (NCBI taxonomy): domain Eukaryota; kingdom Viridiplantae; phylum Streptophyta; class Magnoliopsida; order Cornales; family Cornaceae; genus Cornus; species Cornus florida. Next base: position 25,228,090 of record NW_026775579.1, read on the forward strand.
TGTCTGAAAATTTTTGGGCTTCTTCATCAATTCCTTTCCTTCTCACATCCTCTCTTTCTTTATGCATACCAGGTGCTCGCTGAAATTCCCCAACCAAGTCCACCTCTCCAAATGTCTCGTGCCAGCCCTTCCCGTCGTCCTAGACCCTCTGAGGATGTTCCCATCGTTCCTTATGAACAACCCCGAGCCCCTTGGCTCGACAAAAAGCTCAATTATGAGCTTCTCTTCCCACCACTTCATGGGCTGCCGCGGAACTAGTTAACCGGCGCCTTCAGCACATTTGCCAACCCTTTGCAAAGGTCACCTACCCCCGTGTGGTGCGGCTCTTCTTCCAGAATCTTAATTGCCCCGAAGAGCTGCCGGTCTCTCTCACCACATCCATTGATGGCATCCCTTTTTCCTTCACTCTTGTTGACATGGTGACGGTCTCTGGCTGTCCTCTAGAGTGCCCCGATGACATTGTCAATCGTGAGAATCTCCCTCTATATGAGGAGCCGGATACTTTAACTGTGGAGTAGGTTGTCGCTGCCATTTGCAATGTGGATGACCCTCATCGACCTCAGAGCTTTACCCTCAAATCCACCCTTCCGGAGCGAGTTTGGTTGCTTGACTCCATTCTCAAGCATAATGTTTACCCCTTGGCGCACAGCACCGAGCGCCGAGGCCTGATGTTGCAAGCCTTGTATGCCATGGACCAAGGCAAATGCTTCTCTGTCCTGGAACTCATTTGGGACACATTTATGCGGTTTTGGGACCAGTGTATCAATGCACGGCAGCAAAAATTGGCCTTTGCTATTACCATTCTTCATTATCAAGCTCTTGAAGCACAAAGGCTTCATTGTTCCTCCTCATGAACCAAGAGGCAAAAAGATTCAAACTTTTACTCTCCGCCAGTGGACCAATGTTCTAAGCGATTCTCGAAACCCTCGGCTCGCTGCTCCTCCTTTGCCCCACTCTCCATCTCCTCCTTTTTCTGAGGATGACCCCATGGCGGAGGACGCTGAAAGGGACGAGCCTCCTGTTGATCTTCCACCAGACCAGGCCTTCATCCGGGCTAGTCTTGCCCGTATTCATGAGTGGATGGATCGTTTTGAGATTTCTTTGGCCGACTACGCTCGGACTGTGCGTGAGGACTACTTCCGTGCCGAAGAAGACCGTCGTCTTGCTGCAAACGACCGCTGTGTTACGGCAGAGGACCGTCGCGTGGCATAGGAGGACCGGCGTGAGACTCAATCTCTCCTCAATGCCATCTTCACCCGTTTTCCCCTGGCCCCGTAGATAGTTACCTGTGTTGGACTTTATCATTTTGTTTCATATTTGTGTATGTTTCCTTTCTGTTTTTGTTTTACTTTTCAACTTTAGGATTGTGCTATGCACAAGTTGCTCTGGTTCAACATGATTGACTTTCAGTTCCTTTTGTAATCATGTTATTATGAATAAAAATCCTTTAGCACTTCTGTTATCTTCTTTTCAGCAATTTTCCGTCCATATTTTACTGTTTGTTACTATTTTTGTCGTTGTTCTACCTTTTCTTCGTGTCCCATTACAGGTGGCACATTTCAAGTTTGGGGGAAGCATTTTGCACTTTTATATAGCTGGAAACCTTTGCCTTCGTCGCTCCACTTGGTATTTTTGTTCCTTTTATCCCCTATGCCCTTTATTTGTCCATCTTTGTCTCCCACATTGAGGACAATGTATACTTCCAATTTGGGGGTGCAAGTTGCATTGTTGGTTCCATATTTTTGCTAAGCAATGACAGTATAATTTGAAACTTGTCGGAGATAAAGCATATGTTTAATACCGTGTATATAGAAGCAATTGTGAATTTTTTGAAAATAAAGAAAAATGTGAATTTAAAGTGATCATGTGGATTCAAATTAGTCTGTATAAATGTCTCAATTAGATTCTCGCTGGATTTTACACTCTTTTATGCTTCACAATGCACAGATGCACATTAGAAACTTAACCGTGAGGCATGTAACTTGATTAACCGTGATCTTGACCTAGTTAATCTGAATTGATGAACCTAATAGATGGATACCTTTGGTGTGAAAAAAAAAAAAAAAAAAAAGAAAGAAAGAAAGAAAGAAAGAAGAAGAAAAAGAAAATAATGACGAGTTTGAGTTTGTAGCCTTTCCAACTTAAGTTATTAAGCCCTAGGAGTGTCTCTACACTCAACACCCTAAAGCCATCTAATTTGGGAGTTGTTGGCCTAACGCTTGCTATATGGGTTGGTCAAAAAGCTTAAAAGACTTAGACATTGCACGGTCATTCAAAAATATTTTTATAAACATGGTTCGTTGGAGTTCGTAGCCTTGCCAATTCAAGCTATTAAGCCCTAGGAGTGTCTCTACACTCAGCACCCTAAAGCCATCTGGTTTGGGAGTTGTTGGCCTAACGCTTGCTATATGGGTTGGTTAGAAAGCTTAAAGGATTTCAGCATTGCACAACCATTTTATGTATCATTTTTGAGTTAAAATAAATTGTCAACAAGCAACAAAGTTGTTTGTAAATTAATTCATGCCTTAGGGACTGCATTTAAAATGGAATTTAATGATTTGAAGACTTGTGTCTTGAAATTGGAAAAAGAAAGTAAAAGCCGCATGTTGTGAATCCAATCCACTTTCACTAAAGCTAGAGTTGATTTCCAGTCAAGAGATGACAATTGAGTTATTTATATAGACTAGGATGTTGATGCATGTATATTGAAATTTGTTTAACCAATTTTTGTATCAATACTTCATATATACATGGTAATCTACTCAATGACCCCGTCACCAGTCCTATGTCTGTTTCGAGATATATTTGAGCTATGTATATATTTCATTTTGCCATAGTTGATTTTATGGTAGCATTCCCATTGTTGTCATTTCATTGAGTTTTTCATTTTAGTTTTGCTAAGGGACTAGCAAAATGTAAGTTTGGGGGTGTGATAAGCGCCGAATATTGCATATTCAAGCGCCTTTAGCTGCATTAGTTAAATCAATTATTTGATTATTCTTTATAAATTATCTTTATTTACACGTTTTTATATATTTTCAGGTTCATTAGCCAAAAAGGAGCAAAAATGGTGTTTTATTCAATCTTTGAATAGCAATGTGCTCAAGGCTAAGTTCTGGCAGCAGTGGAATCTGACTTTGCTCACCATTTTTGACTGATCAAACTCGAGAAATGGACTTCCATTAAAACATAACATATTTAGATCTTTGAATTAAGTTTCCAAATCTTTAAACGGTTCATCATTTGGAGTTCGAACCAGAAAGTTATGGCTGTTCTACCAAAGTAGTGCAAAGCAGGTCAAGAAGAAGGAGTATACTGGTCTAACTTAAAGCGCTCGAAGTGCTTAGTTCGAGTGCTCGAACTATGGGCAGACTACTCTCCGGGAACCATCACTTCAGCCCACTTGCACCTTGTTTCCCTCATTTCTGATTTCAATCTTTATGGGTCAGTTGGAGATGTCTTTTGGTGGGGTTTTGAGCTTGTTTGGTGGAGAGGAATGTCTACAAAAGGAAGAGGACCACACATAACATTATATCTGATCTTTGCAAGATTTTTAGAGAGAGAGAGGAGGAGGATAAGATAAAGTTCTTGAAGCTACAACAAAGGAGCTCGAAAATGGAGGTTGCATCCAAGCTTCTTCCTTCTTCTAAAGCTCCCATGGGTAACTAAACCTCCATCTAGGGAGGTGATGAGGCCCCTCCCTTGTAAGCATGTTCTAATTTAGGCTATATTTTTGGGGATTACAATGTATATTCTTTGGTCTTTTCATGGTCTAGAGCATTTTGCCTTTTGTAATGGATCTTCATGTATTTAAATGATTAATGTTGAGTCAATTATCTATCTTTGATGGTTTATTCTTTTAATCATGTTGCTTGCACTCTCATGGTGACAATGGTAGTGAGATTATGGAATTGTTTTAATGGCATGGAGTTGGAGGACTTTGATAGATCATTGCTTAGGTGAAACCTTTGATGATTTATGCTTATTTCTTACCTTCATGTGCTTCACCATTTTATCTAGGGCTTGATAGTCTTTCATTCAAGTAAATATGGTTAAGCTACACCTTAGTTAGGTAGTCTAAACATGTTAACCTTTGATGGATCATGCTTGCTTCAGATTTAATGAACATTCTTGAGGATATTATAGCAACCAAGTGTTGCTATGTATCATGACCATAATATATATTGTTTTCCCCCCAGTTTAGCTCTAATCTAGCATGTGTATAGGGATGGAGGTGGATTCACTTCCCTAGTCATCTTTACTTGTATTTTATCTCCCTTAAACTCTTTCAAACTTTTACTTTATGTACCTTAATTTCATAGCCTAAGTGACAACCAACAAATCCTCTATGAACACCCCATATCATTCTAAAAAGACTCTAGACACTTAGGTTGCCATAGATTAGCGCAGTCCCAGTGGTTCGACTTACCCAACCAATAGCCCTATTTTACAATGATTCGTGCTATTGCGAAGGTTGATTTATAATTCTAATCGACTCAACCGATCATGACCAATTAAGTATATATTGTCTAAGCAACATGTGAAAAGCACACTATATCTAACAATTAAGTATATATTGTCTAAATAGCATGTGAAAAGCAAATATATCTAGCAAGTCATTAATCCTTTCATTAAGCTCACAAGCCAAATACATCACAAGGTTAGAGACATATGCTACTTGCATTCAAAAGTATGGAACATCAAACAACAAGCATGCATTGTCCTTCCATCTAACAACTATGCTACCACTAAACTACAATTAAGCGAATGACATGAAATTAAACTAATTAAGCTAAGGGAGAGGCACAATCCATCAAGAAATGAGTATGAACCATCTAGAAAATTACAAGAGCATTTCATTAAGCACTATATTTTGACAATCTCTAGATCTATGACATTAATACACATAGACATGCATCAATAACATAAGAAATATAGACAAACACATGAACATCTATTCTAGCATACATAGACATATGGATAGAATGAAATGATCAATTGGAAGCATTAAACCACATAAATCACTGAATAAGCAAGATCTATCTATATAAAAGTACCAAAACATGTATTACAACACTAATCCCTTAATAATACACAAAATCAAGATGTAGAAAGCATGCTTGGGGCTAACTCTAGCCCCAAGAGGATGTCTAGCCACTCATGGTAGTGCTTTTCCAACCCTCAAGGGCTAACTTCATAGTAGAGATTTGCTCCTCGGTTGATGAAGAGTCTCCAATGATGTCTCTAGCCTCTTCCTCCTCTAAGCTTCCTCTCCAAAAGTTCTATAAGGTATGATATGATATGATATGATATGATATAAAAAGTAATCCTTATCCTTATATAGGTAGGTCAAATGACACTTAAAATAAGCTGGGGTCGTACAACTAATATTCCCCAATGATTAGATAAGGATAGCTTTTAATGAGCTGGAAATTTAACTTTTTCGCACTAGAGGAAGTTTGATCGATCGAACCTTGGACTTGGATCGATCGAACATGGCTGAGATCTATCGAACTGAAGTTGGATCGATCCTCAATGGCGGCATTTTTTGGATAAAAACAAATCTGAGATATTTCGAAGATATTTTTGGGAAAAGGACAAAAGTGGTTGGTAGGGTGGTACAACTGGATAAGATTAATCATTTGGATAAGGAAAACGTAGTTCGATCGATCGAAGAATGATGTTGGATCGATCGAACTTTTAAGATCTCTGAAAATGTCATCATGGCTCTGATTTATCTTGAAGTGCTTAGATCGATCATGTTGGATCGATTGAACTTTGATCTGAGATCGATTGAAGATGTTGATTTCCATATTTTTCTTCCTTTTGCTTCCACTTGGCTCCTTTCTTTGATTCATCCCAGAATTACTTCATTTCTGCTCTTATTTGGCTGAGTTAGCTTATTTTCGGGATAAGTGCCTGAAAATGGAAATAATACAAAATCAATCTAAAACGGTGAAATAAGATAGATAAAGGTACTAGAATGCCTAAGCTTAAGGGGTTTAAATACGTACTTTTCAGCGCTCATCAACAAGTTTAGCCCTATGGATAAAATGGTCATTTTACAAAAGTTGCAGGTGCCATCGAGCACATCATTGGATAAACAACAAAAAATTAACAAAGTGAGACTTAAGAATCACTTGATTCGGAATCCGGATGAAGAAAATAAGCTAAAACAAAGTCGGAGTCGTGTCGGCCAAAGGAGCACCCAGGGTAGCCACGCCCTGATGCTCATCGTCCTTGCGTGCCCCTGTGCACCGCGCGAGCACTGTGCTCGCAACCAAGCTGCTGACAACAACTGGTAACTTTTTGGTAAAAATCCTAGAACAGAGAACAAAAACAAACCCTTAAATGGATTTGTTTTGAAAAACCTCAAAGAAGAAACCCTCCTTAAAATCAAGTTTTCTAGCTGACCATGTCAAAATAAAAATATATTTTTGATGTAAAATTCCCAAAATGCCCCTCTATTCATTTTTACATAAAACTCAAAAATTGCAATTTTGCTTCAAGTGCTCATTATGACAAATATGATGTTGTGTGCTAAAGCAATTGTGCACGTAAACATAATAAGTGTTTTAAGGCATGCGGGGATGGTCTTTGGCTTTGAATAACCCTCAATGCAAAAAGTGACATGTCAAACCTCAAATTTGTCTAAAATAACTTTTAAAAAGAAAAATTTGAAACTAACATACATAGATGCATTCAAAAGACTGTTTGGCTATTGGCCACACTTCATACATATATAAAGAGACCTAAAGGGTGTGTTTATGCACACTTTACACATCCTGTATAAAAGATAACATGTTAAAGCATCCAATTTCTTAATTTTTCTTTAATTATACATGAAATCAAAAGTACTTAGAAGACAACTTAAAAGTAAATGACCCTTGGCCTCATTACATACATGTTAAATACATCCCAAAAGGTGCACTTATGTGTACATTACATGCTTAAAACAAAATATACATGTTTTGACATGTAACACCAAAAGTAAGGAATTTCGTGCTAATAAAGTGCATGAATAAAAGTGCTTCAAAATATGCTAGGCAACCAAAGTGATCTAGGGATGTGATGCATCCCAAAACCTCGTCTTTTTACCTGAAACAAATCGAATTCAGCAAGGTGAGTAACTTACATTACTCGTAGGGAATGAACATGCTTAAGACCTAAAATTTTACAAGTTTATCAAATTGATATAAATCAATCTATGTGGTACATGCCACCTAACGTCTATGTTCCAAGGTGAATTAAAGGATCATCTCAACTACTCTAAGCAATTGAAATGAAGTACAAAATACACTAGTCTTTAAAAAAAATTTAGAACTTAAATTCTAAAATCAAAAGTCACAGTTAAGCATTGGTTGTCAACTTGTAATTAAATGCGAAATCAAATAGCAGAATATCTTGGACATCGAATCTCGAAATAGAACCAAGATGTAGAAGTTAACCCGGCTACTAACCCACGGGAAAAACCCAAGTGTGCACTAGACGTCAGCAGTTACTTCGGGCTACAAACCCACAGGAACAGCCTAAGTGCGCATTATATTCATAGGGGAAACTCTTATCCCCCGTACTAGGGCTTTGCCCTAGCCATGTAAAATTGTGTGATGTGCCAAGTGTTTCCAAAATAAGTCCAAAGCTTATACAAAATTAGATAATGTATAGAAACCACCTTCCATGCATAAGTAGAGATGAAACCACACAAGTTATGTCCTAGGGTTTCAAGTCTAAAATGACATTTAAAATGTCGAATCTTCAATGTGCGATTTGTTACACACACAAGGTATAAAATGTCGAATCTTTAATGTGTGATTCACAACACATACAAGGCATAAAAATGTCGAATCTTCAATGTGCGATTCGTTACATGCTATAATGACATTGTAATTCAACTACATCAAATTTTCATCAAGTAAGCTACAAGTACTAAATATTCTACAACTTAGTAACAAGTTTCCAAGGTCAATATAGTAGTTTACAACAAGACAAATTTCTAGGAATTAACAAGTTATTAAATCAAATAATTTCTACACAATATTTATAAGCTACACATGCTTTGAATTTCTAAATATTAATTAAACCAAGTTAATATCATGCAAGCTACAATTATTAAGGATACAACAATCTAGTAATAAGACTTAAAAAGAAACTTTATTATGATTATACAAGATTTCATCAACACAACAACATAATCTCTAGAATTTAGAAATCTAATGAATGAAATAATTAAATAGAATATAATTAAATTAATTAAATTCTCCAGATTTTAAAACTAATCCAAATGACTTCAATTTATTATATGTCAAAGATCATGTCATGGTCAATACATATATCACGTTAAAAACATAATCAAATATGTGGAACTATTAAATAGAATTTAATTAAAAATAAAAATAATTAAATCTCTAGATCTTAAAACAACTCCAAATGATTCCAAATTTATATATGATAATGGACAAGTCAAGTTCATTACATATATCAAGTTAAATACCTAATCAAATCAATAAAACCATTAAATAGATTTTAATTAATTCATTTAATTAAAATCTCTAGATTTCAAAACTCATCCGAATACTCTCAAATTAATATATTATAAAGAACAAGTCAATGCCTAATTTAATATCATGTCTTAAGTTAATTCCATACTAGGTACAACTATGTGAATTAAATTTTATACAAAGAAAATAATTAAATTAAATTCTAGATTATATACAAGGACATGCATACAAGTTATATAAACCTCAAAAATAATTAAGACACCAAGATTGTAAACCTATAACATCCCCTACCTCACAAGAGGATTGATCCTTTTGAATCCAAAGGAAGCTAAGGAATTCCAAGGAATCCTTCAAGGGTTTTGTAGAGAAAGGTGAGGGAAAGCTTTTATATCCCAAGCTTTTAGGTCAAAGGTGAATGAAGGAGATCAAAACCAGGTTTTAGGCCTAGGTTAAGGTTTCCTTCAATGATGGCTAAGGGTTTTGTGAGGAAGAAGCTTTTTTTAGTGGAAAAAGATGTATTCCTCCACTAACTAAAGCTTGTTGGCCCAACACACACACACACACACTACCTCTCACACACACACTAATTGTAAGACAAATTTTGGAGCCCACACTTGTCACTAATCCAAGCATCCATCCTAGGCTTAATCTTAATCCTACACTTGTCAACCATCTAAGCCAACAAGTGTACCTATCCTAGGTCAACAAGTGGGTGAATCCTCACTCTCCATATGTCATCATCTAAGGCTCTCAAGTGTGAACCAATGAGATGCCTATAAGTGGATCAATGAGAGTGTGACACTTGTCAGACTTCCCAGAAATTGCAAAAAGGTCTTTTTCCAAAATATCTTCAAATAAAATTACAAAATGGTCCTTAAGACAAAAATTAATTACACAAAAACCCAAAATATCAAGAATGTTTCCGAAAAAACTACGCATTCATGCCCTTTACGAAAAAGTAAGCAATTAGCATGCTTTTTTACAAAAGTAAAAGTACACATATTATGGAAATAAAATATCATGGATGCATGCAAAGCCGAAACCAAATCCGAGCATAAAAAGTGAGGTTACGCGAAGAAAACTGAAACCGGGAAAAAGATGAAAAACGAAAAATGTCAAAAAAAATAAATAAATAAAGTGTGTAAATGATGCGGTCCTCACAAGGACATTGTCAATCCAAAAGAAAGAGTCTCAAAAACTATTCCCGAGTACTCGAAACAACACAAAGTGATAAAAACCTAAACTCGAAAAGGAAAAATCAACAGGGAAAAAAAATTCGTGAAATTTGAGAAAATGGAAGGGAAGAAAAATGACCGAGTCATTACAAAAGCAGATCTACTTTTACATCGAATTCAGATATTGAAGAACAGAAGTAAAAGTGATCACACTTCAAAAAGATCAAAGCATTTGAGGAGTGTTGGTTGATCTACCTGCTACTTTTCTACAAAGATTAAGCATAAGCCTGAGGTTAAGTTGTTGTTAGACGAGACGACGCAAAGCTAGATGATTTTCAGCTATTTGTGTTTAGTAGAATGATAGGGTGTGAGCCAGAGTTAAAGTTTAGTGTACTTTGTTTCAAACATTATGGATCGGTTTACTTTGGACTGTACAGTCTACGAGATTTTTTCTCCGCAAACAGTTGACGTATTTTATCAACTGGGGTTTCTACGCTAAAAATCCTGGTGTCATCTCTAACTCTTACTTTGCTTTATTTTATCTTACATGAGATTAATTATTTAGTTGCTAAAATAAATAAAGTTGGAAAGACAAAGATCTGTTACTAAAAATGCAAAACTTTTTAAATATCTGGTTGTGTACAACTCACAAATTGGTATCAGAGCCAATCTCTACACATTGAGTTGATCCTTGTGGAAAGTTTTGATTGATTTCAAAAATTTGTTTTCATCATGTCTTATGTGTTGAAAGAAGGCATTCTAATCAACGTGGTCCTTTATTTAAAGGAAATAGTTACAATTTTTGGAAATCAAATATAAGAGCTTATTTGCAAAATTCAGGAGGTAAAACTTAGGCTATGCAATTAAAATAATTAAATAAATCTCCAAAAATTAAGGGTATTACAGGAATCCATACTATGTGGACCCTTAATTAAATCCTAACTGAAAGTGAATAACTTAAACAATTGTCTAAACTGAATACTAAAACATAAAGTAGAATCCTACGTAGATAATTGGAAGAGTGATGATGACTGGCCGGTTTCTGCTCTGCATGAACAATATCTACACCTGCTACTGACGATGACCTGAAAAATAAATAGTAGGTCAGGCCCACAAACAAGTCATTTCTACTACCTCCCACAGACACCTAAAAAATGAATATATCATAGTCAACTCATGCAATAGTTACGTAGTCGTATATCTAAAGGACTCTCACTGGACTATAGGGTAGAGCACATAATCTTTTATATCCAGCTATGCTTCCCCAAGGCAATATACGCTCCCTAACCACTGATCGTGAGATCTCAACCTCATATCGTGACATATATCCATATATATAAATCTATATCCTATCCAAAACATAAATTAAACTATCCGCTATAGTTTTTCAATGGCATGTCATCTACATATGAATCCATAACTTGACATGAAGAATGAGACTAAACTTATTAGCCAGCTCACCTATAATATGCCTCCATATCCTGACAATGGTGCATCAACCCAAAACTATATCCTAACAATGGTTCCTAATCCAATAAATGATGCAAACATATATAACATCCAATAAATAACATAGAAAGATCCAATATATACAAGATCACATAATACTGCTATAAACATAATTATAATCATTTAAGAACATGCACTGCTATTGTTATATCAATTTTAAGCAATATAAACATCAATTAAACAACTTATAAGCCATTTAAATTCCATTATGTGTCGATCCTTTGCGTATTAATGTATATTATGCATTCTGAAAATTTACGAAGTCCATTTAACCCTTTTAAATTAATTAAAATAGGCTACAACAAGTTCTAAGAACCCAAAACGTAAATCCCAACTTTCAGCCTAATTAAGTCAGCTCGTTCTCAGAAGAAGTCGACTCAGTTTCTAACTGAGTCGGTTCGTTCTGAAACGAGTTGACTTCTTCTCCAACCAAGTCGACTCAGTTCCAAATGAGTCGACTTCTTCAGCAATTGAGTTGACTTAGTTGGAACTAAGTCGACTAGTTCTTGCTACGAGTCGTCTTCCCTATCTCCGACCACTATAATTCGCTTGTAACTCCCCTGTTAAGGATCCTAATCATCCATTCTAAGTTCCATATGTCCCCAATAATTTATTTAAGGTGATTAAGCATGTAAAGATCAAGTTTAAACAATAAATCATGCATCAAATCTTAAGATAATACAAATCAAGAACAGACATATATATAAACATATAACCTTTGTTTTACTCCGATTTAAGCAAGCAAACATGTTTATTAATCTTCTTAATCATCCAAAAGCTATCCTAGACATGCATGGAACTCTAGATCAAAGAAGAGGAGTAGAACACAGAACTTGCCTTAAGGTTTCGGATTGAAAACCTCGAACTCCCTTCTTCTCCGGCCAAATTCCTCAATGCCGGCAGCCTCTGGTTGCCATTGTCCTCCTCTGTAGGTCTAGTGCTAACCCTACGTACAACCTCTCCTTCCTTCTTCTTGGTTCGGCCCTCAATCCTTAGTCAAATCTCTCATTCTCTCTCTCTCTCTACATTTCCTCTCTCTGGAACTCACTCTTTCTCTACCTCCATAATACTCACGTCAATCCCACAATAGACCCATAATATATGTATATATCTAAACTACCTAAATAACCTAATATCAATCATTTCCCAACTCAACCTTCTGCCTTAATGGAAAAGAAAAGAAAAAGGAAAAATAAAATAAATAAAGTAATAATAATATTTGTAATGACCCGGTCATTTTCTATTTTCTCAAATTTTATGAAAATTTTTTTTTTCTTTTTTTCTGTTAATTTCTTTTTCTGAGTTTTCTTTTTCCTTCATTTTTCACTGTCTTTTCATTTTGCGTAACCTATCGGGTTGTGCTCGGATTTGATTTCGGCCTTGCATGCATTCATTTTACTTGATTTTCATGTGTTGCACATTTTTACTTTTGTACAAAAGTGATGAACGCGGAAAAGTGCACATTTAAACCCCTTAAGCTTAGGTGTTCTAGGACCTTTATCTATCTTATTTTCCCACTTTAGATTGATTTTGTGTTATTTCCATTTTCAGGTACTTATCCCTAAAATAAGCTAATTCAGCCAAATAAGAGCAAAAATGAAGCAATTATGGGATGAAACAAAGAAAGGAGCAAAGTAGAGCAAAAGGAAGCAAAAGGTGGAATTTCAACAACTTCGATCAATCTTAAGAAAAGTTTGATCGATCCAACTTTCATCGATCTCAGCACTTCCAGATAGATCTGAGCCATGTTTATCCCTATTCAAAGATCTCAAAGTTCGATCGATCCAACTTCATTCTCTGATCGATCGAACCATCTTGTCCTTATCCAAATGATTGATCTTATCCAACTGTACCACCCTACCAACCACTTTTGTCCTTTTCCCAAAAATATCTTCAAAATATCTTAGATTTGTTTTTATCCAAAAAGGCGACACCATAAAGGATCGATCCAGCTTTAATTCGATAAATCTTAGCCATGTTCGATCGATCTCAGCATAAGTTCGATCGATCGAACATCTCAAATCCCAAGAAAATCCAAATTCCAGCTCATTAAAAGTTGTCTCATATCCAATCATTGGAGGAATATTTAGTGTACGAGCCCAGCTCATTTGGGGTGATATTTGACCTAGCTATTGTAATGACCCAGTCATTTTCATTCATTTTATGACAACCCTGGTTTTTAGGCCAGCGTGTCATGTGATGAACTGAAAATTGACCCGATAACGGATCCGATATGAGGAAGCAAAAATAGAAAACAAGACTCTAAGAAATCAAAGTGACCTTCCATGAGGTCGTGGAACTCAATGAGCACTGATGTGGGAGCAAAAGATCAAAAATATGACAAATAAGCCCCCAGGGGTAAAATAGTTATCTCTGATAAATGTGGATTCTGGTACCACCGAGCACACCGCTAGAAAGACAACAAAAAAATAGTCAGGCTGGACTTAAGAATCGCATGATTCGGAGTCCGAACAAAGGAGAAATAGCCTGACGAAGAAAAACGAGTACATAAGGCTAAAAGGGTAAACTGGTAATTATTTAGGAAGATCCGGGTGAAACCGAGCACACCGTTGGAAAGACAGTAAAAAATTAGTCAAGTTCAAAAAAAAGTTCACTCGATTTGGAATTCGGACGAGGGAGAAACGAGGGTTTGAAGTTGAGATATTGCGGCGGCCCGACGAAGGCCATGGCTCACACGGCGCCCATGCACGAGCCCACCGACGCCCATGCCGGCGCACAATGGCATGCACCAACTGACAGCAAGAAAAAAAAAAAAAAGTGAGGTTCCAGAACTGAGGCTTAAAACGGATGCCGAAACGATTTTTTCTAGAAAAACACGAAGAAGAAACCCCCCCTTAAATCGAGTTTTCTACCCGACCTCATGAACGGAATAAAAAAAACTCACTGTGAAATCCCCAAAATGCCTCTAGATCTGAATTGAACAAGAGGGTTAAAAGTTGCTGCAGTGACTGTCTGCAACTGAGAGCAAAAACGGGCTAGAAGATGAACTTTCCTGTAAAAACACAAAGAAGAAACCCCCCTCAAAATTGAATTTTCTACATGACTTGCATGAGAATTAAAAAAAAAAAAATACAATGTAGAATGCGCAACATGCCCCCCTATGAAATCTGGTCATAGAGGTCCGAAAAGCTGCTAAAAAAAAAACAGAAAGCTGAACTTTGCGATCAATTTTCGGCACCAAGACGACATTTTCTGGGAAAAAACGAAAAAGAAACCCCCCCTAAAATCACATTTTCTAAGTGATCATGATGAGACTGGAATTTATTTGACGAAGAAAAATCCCAAAGTGCCCCTAAACCAGATTATACAAAAAAAATGCAAAATGAATCCCTAGGAGGCTCAAATTGCCAAGGAAGAGGTTTTTCCTGGAAACGATCATGCACACAGACATAAATGGTGATTTTGAGTGCGCAGGAATGGTCCGCAGCTCCCGAAAATGGCCGAGAAAAAATCCGACCTCCCAACGGCCAAAAAGGCGAAAATGAACTTGAAACGGAAAATATGGAAACTAAAATTAGGAAATGGTTTCAAATGACCATTTGGCCCTTAGCCACACTTCATAAAAGATAAATGAGACCTAGTGGAGGTGCCAGAACACACTTTGCACTACCCAATTTGAAAATGAACCCTTGAAGGCTCGAATTCTACTATTTTAGCCCAAAATGCAATATGTGAACTAAAATGCAAAAATGAACACTAAATGGTGTTTGGCACTTGGTCACACCTCATACATGATTATAGAATCCCTACGAAAAAGAAAGAGTGGAATTCCCATGCCCAATGCAAAAGTTATGAAGAAAAGACTTGTGAATTTTCAATGTTTTCATAATAACTTTGAAAGTAAAGTGGATAGAATACATAATACATGTTATTGGCCACCGCCCTCATCTTATACATGTTGAATACAATGAAAAGAGTGTACTTATGCACACTTTACATACATAGAATCAAGGAATACAAGTTTTGTCATGAGAAGCTACAAATCATCCAAGGCAATGAAACCTTCAAGTCTTGAGTCCTATACCTGAAATATGCCCCAGTAACGTAGGGGTGAGCAACATAAAACTACTCGTAGGAGATGAGCATGCATCGAAATAGTATTTTACAATTTTATCACCTTAAGGTGAAACATGTCAGAGGGGCTCAAGCCACCTAACGTCTATGTCACAATGAGACTCAGGGAGCATCCTAAGCTACCCTAGAGTAATAATCAACAAGAATCATGATACTTAAACACGTATGAATTGAATCAAGATTTGGATAATTCAAAGAATATGACAAGAAGGATTCTTGAATACAAGTTAACAAGAATTACATTATCAATGCAATTAGGCAAAGTGTGGAATAATCCATACAACATGACAATGAGTTACTAGAATACAAGTTCACATTGTTAAGGCACTTTACATGATTGGAACATGCTATTTAACATGACAAGAAGTATATTAAGATATAAGTTAGCAAGAATTACATTATAAATGCAATTGGCATGATTGGAGCATTTCACATACACGAAAAGTTTAATCTTCAAAGAATAACAACTTGAAATTTAAAGAGTGAAATCAAATAATGTGGAAACTTGGATATCGCCCGGATTAAAACCGTACTCTTGGGATCACTTTAGGGTTACTAACCCAAGGGTACCTTCCCCTATTCTTGGGATCACTTTAGGGATTATCAACCCAAGGGTACCTTCCCCTAGTCTTGGGAGCACTTTAGGGATTATCAACCCAAGGGTACCTTCCCCTATTCTTGTGATCACTTTAGGCATTATCAACCCATGGGTACCTTCCCCTTTTCTTGATTGATATCCCAAGTTCCAAAATCAACAAGTTGTGCAAGTCAAGCTTGTATCAAATACAATAGATACATTAACTACGTTTCATGCACAACCAAGATTTTGGAACACGTAAGTCATGCCCGTAGTTCGTCAACTATCATGGCATGTGAGATGACAAGAAATCATAGTATGCAACTATATAGACAACATCCAACATATATAGCACATGGAGTTCATTGAAGTAAATATACCACAAGTATAAGATACATAACTCAATTACTTTCTACGCAACATATGAGTAATTAAATCATTCCAAGACAAGTGTGCATGTTCATTAAGTACATTAATGAAACCTAGATACAAGGGGTCAGGATTAAACCGATGGAAGCATAAAAAGGAAAATTTAATCAACCTAAGGGATTAAATTATCATGATTACGAGGCAAGTCCAAATGTTCTATGAACAAGGTGTGTCAAGGATCATATCAAGGTCAAGTTCAATGTCAAGTTACAAGTCCATTTCATGCAAGACATAACCATGTTAATTAAGTTCCATACAAAGGAAGTAAATAAATATAAGTTTCAAACTTATCTGATTATTCTCAATTTGATACATGTGAAGGAATTTGTCATGAAAAGCATGAATTCCAAGTTAGAAACTTAATCAAGACCAATGAGCTATTGAATGGATTTTAATTATTACACTTAATTAAAATCTCTAAGTTTCGAAATTCGTCCAAGTGATGTCAAATTTAAATATGTCATACAACATACCATGACATGATTTAAAAACATGACACAAGTGAATTCCATGCAATGAATGGCCATGAGTATTAAACTTTAATACTAGAAAAATAATAAATGATAGATTTCAAAACCTAACCAAATATTCTAGATTTAATACATGTGAAACCATATAGCATGCATATCAAGAATGTCAAGTCGGAATTCCAATGGGGTGAATAGTACACCCGGAATAAACTAATTAATCTAATTAATTAAAATTTTACTAGATTTCAAAACTTCTTCGATTACTCTAAATTTAATCTATGTTGAAGAGCATCTAAGGGCCTAATATAATATGCTAACACACATCGATTTCAAGCTAGTTAAGGCCACATGAATTAATATTTTATTCTAGTAAAATATTAAATAAAATCTTTGTTACTTGTCCAATTTCTCTCAATTTAATATATGTTAATCAACATATCAAGGGGTAATATTCTATCATGCCACATGATTAAACGAAGCTATGGACAATCGGGAAAATTAAATCCCTCACAAGAAAATTAAATAATAAAATCTCTAGATTTCATATTTAAGCATGTAAACAAGTTGTATAAGCATCAATAGCATGTTATATAACAATAATTAAACTATAACACCCCTTATCTCAATTTGAGATGAAAACCTCAAAGGCCCACCAAAAAAAAAGTGTTCCGAATCCGCCGAAACCGAAGGGTTTTGTCGGGGACAACACGATCTACATGAATCCGAAGGAAGCCCCATGAAAATCACAACTTGACCTCAAACCCAAACTCAAGAAATGGTCAAAAATGAATTCTAATAAGGGGGAATGGTAGAACACGTCGAGGGGAACAAAAACCGTGAAGGCCGAAAACTTTTTACTTAGGAAAAGTAAATCAAAGGAAGAGAGAGAAGGTGGCAGCTCCATGGGCATCCATGGCTGCTTCAGGTCGTGCAAGGACAGTGGGGAAGATGAAAAATAAAATATTTCACCCCTCTTTTATAGAAATCTCAAAAAGTGCCCCGAACGGGGCCCCTCGGGTCCGGAAAAGTGGAATTTGAGCAAACGCGCTCAAATGGCAAAACTCCGTGAACAAAAAAGATTAAAAATGAGAAAATATGAACAACGGAAGAAATTACATCAAAAACTGAGTCCCGACCAGAAAGTTATGCCCTGAACAAGTTTGGCGGCAACTGGGTCCAAAAACTTTGAAACTGGAGAAAAACAATTAGAAGTAAATTCTATGAATTTACGAGTCAACAAAAAGTGAAAATGAATCCTGTACGAGGATCCAGGCTCCAGACGAGATATTTTGTAATAACTTTCGTTAATTGCACAATGGCCCCTTCAAAAAAGGTTTACTGCTAAACTACCCCAGAATGAAAATATCTTCTAAAAGATATTTTCTTAAATACGCCTGAAATAAAATATCTTCAAAAGATATTTACGAAAAACACCCCAAGAAAAGAAAAAGATTCTGAATAATTGTGCATCCACGCCCCTCTGGACACCGGGAGCAACCAGAGTACTTTCTTACAAAAGTGAAGATACGTATTTCAAGGAAACCACTTAAGATGAAGGCACGTGAAGTCAAGAACCAACTCTGAGAATGAGAAGTGAGGCTGTGCCAACAATGTGACAAACGGGGAAAAGACAGAATAGGGAAAAGACGAAACAGGGAAAAGGACAAAAGGCGCATAGTGTCAAAAAAGTGAAAATGCGAAAATGACTCGGTTCTCAAAGGAAGTTGTCAATTCACATGAAAGAGTCTCAGAAACCAATTCTGAGCGCTTGAGATGACACTAAGCGACACAAAACAGAGCCCAGAAAAGAAATTTAAACGAAAAAAATTCATTCGTAAAATTTCAAGAAAAAGGAAAGGGAGGTAAATAACCGAGTCGTTACAACCTACTCTCCTTAAAGGAATTTCATCCCCGAAATTAGGAACATACCAGAGAGAACAGAATAATGACCGAACAAAAGGTCAAATCAAAGGACAACTCACAACGCACTGAAGGACAAATCCTGAAGTCTAAAGATCAACTGAAGGAATGCGAAACCATGAACTGAGACAACACCTCATACGAATAGGCACGTTAACTCAACGTCAACTACCGAAAGAATCCTAAGAAAATGAAACGTCAAAACGCGATGAAAGAAATGAGTGATAAGACAGTACGAACAGCGACCAGAACCCGCCCACACTTACTTGTCAGTAAGGTAGCATGACGGTATAAGGCACTAGTTCATATCATGCCCTAGAAGGGAACTTTTCGATGCAAATAACATCAACGTCAAAAATAATCATTACCAAAAGCACTACGGGAACCAGGCACCTGCGAGAGTTGGGGTAGCTAATCCCAAAACTCTGACAACAATGACACTGGCACCATTACGCTTAAAGCCTTATATCTAGAAGCCACGAAGGAAAAGGAAATGAAACGGTGCCTCCCTAGCCTACGTCTTACTCCACCAAATAAGAATTGCGATTCTACACTCACATGAGCCTTACTCGCATCGATTGACAGAACAGACAAGACGGTTCCCAACATGGGTCCTTAAAGAATGAATTTCTCCTATCCAAAGAGGAAACTCGTGAAACAAGAATGCATCCAAGGGATACGACAAATCCTAAGAGACAATGCCAAAACCAGATATAAAAGTAAACAGCTAGCCTGTATCATAGCAGTGGACTATCTACTCGAGGTGCCACATAAGCAAACAGACATATTATCAAATCAAAACATATTATCAAGAGCATATATACACATAAAGTATACTTAACAAATAATAGATATCTCAAAACACCCAAGCATGTGAACATGTTATCATACAAGACATGTTATCAAACAAAGCATGTTATCAAGATATAAATGACACATTAAAGCAAAACAACGTGAGCATGATATGCACCCAAAACCCGTCGTCCAAGGTATTCGAACCCGGACGCTCTGATACTACCTGTGACGACCCTGGTTTTTCGGCCAGCGTGTCCTGTGATGAACCGAAGATTGACCCAATAACAGATCCGATATGAGAAAGTGAAAATAGAAACTAAGACTCTAAGAAGTCAAAGTGACCTTCCATGAGGTTGTGGAACTCAATGAGAACTGATGCGGGAGCAAAAGATCAAAAATATGACAAATAAGCCCCCAGGAGTAAAATACTCATTTCTGAAAAATGTGGATTGGGTGCCACCGAGCACATTGCTGGAAAGACAACAAAACAAATAGTCAGGATGGACTCAAGAATCGCATGATTTGGAGTCCGGACGAAGGAGAAACAGCCTGACAAAGAAAAATGAGCAATTAAGGCTAAAAGGGTAAACAGGTAATTATCTGGGAAGATCCGGGTGCAACCGAGCACACCGTTGGAAAGACAGCAAAAAATTAGTCAAGTTCAAAAAAAAGTTCACTCGATTTCGAGTCTGGACGAGGAAGAAATGAGGGTTTGAAGTTGAGACGTCACGGCGGCCTGATGAAGGCCATGGCGCACATGGCGCCCATGCACGAGCCCATCGGTGCCCAATGGCATGCACCAGCTGACAGCAAGAAAAAAAAAAAGTGAGGTTCCAGAACTAAGGCTTGAAACAGAGGCCGAAACGAATTTTTTTGGAAAAACACGAAGAAGAAACCCCCCCTAAAATCGAGTTTTCTACCCGACCTCATGTACAGAATTGAAAAAAACTCACTGTAAAATCCCCAAAATGCCCCAAGATTAGAACTGAATAAGAAGGTTAAAAGTTGCTACAGTGACTGTCTGCAACTGAGAGCAAAAACGGTCTAGAAGATGAATTTTTCTTGAAAAACACAAAGAATAAACCTCCCTCAAAATTGAATTTTCTATGTGAATCATGAGAGAATTCAAAAAAAAATGTAATGTAGAATGCCCGAAATGCCCCTCCATGAAATCTGGTCATGGAGGTCCAAAAAGCTGCTAAAAAAAAAAAAAAACAGAAAACTGAACTTTGTGATCGATTTTCGGCACCAAGACGACATTTTCTGGAAAAACACAAAAAAGAAACCCCCCATAAAATCATGTTTTCTAAGTGACCACAAGGAAACTGGAGTTCATTTCCCAAAGGAAAACCCTAAAGTGCCCCTAAATCAGATTATACAAAAAAAATGCAAAATGAATCCCTAGAAGGCTCAAATTGCCAAGGAAGAGGTTTTTCCCGGAAACGATCATGCACGCAGACATAAATGGAGATTTTGAGCATGTGGGAATGGTCCGCAGCTCCTGGAAATGGCCGAGTCAAAATCCGACCCCCCAGCGGCCAAAAAGGCGAAAATGAACTTGAAATGAAAAATATGGAAACCAAAATTACGAAATGGTTTCAAATGACCATTTGGCCCTTGGCCACACTTCATATAAGATCAATGAGACCTAGTGGAGGTGCCGAAACACACTTTGCACCACCCGATTTGAAAATGAACCCTTAAAGGCTCGGATTCTACTATTTTAGCCTAAAATGCAATATGTGAACTAAAATGCAAAAATGAACACTAAATGGTGTTTGGCCCTTGGCCACACCTCATACATGATTATAGAATCCCTATGAAAAAGAAAGAGTGGAATTCCCATGCCCAATGCAAAAGTTATGAAGAAAAGACTTGTGAATTTTCAATGTTTTTCATAATAACTTTGAAAGTAAAGTGCATAGAATACATAATACATGTTATTGGCCACCGGCCTCATCTTATACATGTTGAATACAATGAAAAGAGCGTACTTATACACACTTTACATACATAGAATCAAAGAATACAAGTTTTGTCATGAGAAGCTACAAATCATCCAAGGCAATGAAACCTTCAAGTCTTAAGTCCTGTACCTAAAATATGCCCCAGTAATGTAGGGGTGAGCAACATAATGCTGCTCGTAGGAGATGAGCATGTATCGACCTAGCATTTTACAATTTTATCACCTTAAGGTGAAACATGTCAGAGGGACTCATGCCACCTAACGTCTATGTCACAATGAGACTTAAGGAGCATCCTAAGCTACCCTAGAGTAATAATCAACAAGAATCGTGATACTTAAACACGTATGAAACGAATCAAGATTTGGATAATTCAAAGAATATGACAAGAAGGATGCTTGAATACAAGTTAACAAGAATTACATTATTAATGTAATTAGGCAAAGTTTGGAATAATCCATACAACATGACAATGAGTTACTAGAATACAAGTTCACATTATCAAGGCACTTTACATGATTAGAACATACTATTTAACACAACAAGAAGTATATTCGGATATAAGTTAGCAAGAATTCCATTATAAATGCAATTGGCATGATTGGAGCATTTCACATACACGAAAAGTTTAAATCTTCGAAGAATAGCAACTTGAAATTTAAAGAGTGAAATCAAACAATGTGGAAACTTCGATATCACCCGGATTAAAACCGTACTCTTGCGATCACTTTAGGGTTACTAACCCAAGGGTACCTTCCCCTATTCTTGGGATCACTTTAGGGATTATCAACCCAAGGGTACCTTCCCCTATTCTTGTGATCACTTCAGGGATTATCAACCCATGGGTACCTTCCCCTTTTCTTGATTGATATCCCAAGTTCCAAAATCAATAAGTTGTGCAAGTTAAGATTGTTTCAAATACAATAAATACATTAACCACGTTTCATGCACAACCAAGATTTTGGAACACGCAAGTCATGCCCCTAGTTCATCAACTATCATGGCATGTGAGATGACAAGAAATCATAGTATGCTACTATATGGACAACATCCAAGATATATAGCACATGGAGTTCATTGAAGTTAATATACCACAAGTATAAGATACATAACTCAATTACTTTTTAAGCAACATATGAGTAATTAAATCATTCTAAGACAAGTGTGCATGTTCATTAAGTACATTAATGAAACCTAGATACAAGGGGTCATGAATAAACCGATGGAAGCCTAAAAAGGAAAATTTAATCAACCTAAGGGATTAAGTTATCACGATTACGAGGTAAGTCCAAATGTTCTATGAACAAGGTGTGTCAAGGATCATATCAAGGTCAAGTTCAATGTTAAGTTGCAAGCCCATTTCATGCAAGACATAACCATGTTAATTAAGTTCCATACAAAGGAAGTAAATGAATTTATGTTTCAAACTTATCTGATTATTCTCAATTTGATACATGTGAAGGAATTTGTCACGAAAAGCATGAATTCCAAGTTAAAAACTTAATCAAGACCAATGAGCTATTGAATGGATTTTAATTATTACACTTAATTAAAATCTCTAAGTTTTGAAATTCATCCAAGTGATCTCAAATTTAAATATGTTATACAACATACCATGACATGATTTAAAAACACGACACAAGTGAATTCCATGCAATGAATGGCCATGAGCATTAAATTTTAATACTAGAAAAATAATAAATGATAGATTTCAAAACCTAACCAAATATTCTAGATTTTATTATATGTGAAACCATATAGCATGCATATCAAGAATGTTAAGTCAGAATTCCAATGGGGTGAATAGTACACTCGGAATAAATTAATTAATCTAATTAATTAAAATTTTCCTAGATTTCAAAACTTCTCTGATTACTCTCAATTTAATCTATGTTGAAGAGCATGCTAGGGCCTAATATAATATGCTAACACACATTGATTTCAAGTTAGTTAAGGCTATATGAATTAATATTTTATTCTAGTAAAATATTAAATAAAATCTTCGTTACTTGTCCAATTTCTCTCAATTTAATATATGTTAATCCACATATCAAGGGGTAATATTCTATCATGCCACATGATTAAACAAAGCTATGGACAACCGGGAAAATTAAATCCTTCACAAGAAAATTAAATAATAAAATCTCTAGATTTCATATTTAAGCATGTAAACAAGTTGTATAAGCATCAATAGCATGTTATATAACAATAATTAAACCTATAACACCCCCTATCTCAATTTGAGATGAAAACCTCAAAGGCCCACCGAAAAAAAAGTGTTCCGAATCCGCCGAAACCGAAGGGTTTTGTCGGGGACAACACGATCTACATGAATCCGAAGGAAACCCCATGAAAATCACAACTTGACCTCAAACCCAAACTCAAGAAATGGTCAAAAATGAATTCTAATAAGGGGGAATGGTAGAACACGTCGAGGGGAACAAAAACAGTGAAGGCCAAAGACTTTTTACTTAGGAAAAGTAAATCAAAGGAGGAGAGAGAAGGTGGCAGCTCCATGGGCATCCATGGCTGCTTCAGGTTATGCAAGGACAGTGGGGAAGATGAAAAACAAAATATTTCACCCCCCTTTTATAGAAATATCAAAAAGTGCCCCGAACAGGCCCCGCTGGATCCAGAAAAGTGAAATTTGAGCAAACATGCTCAAATGGCAAAACTCCATGAACGAAAAAGATTCAAAATGTGAAAATATGAACAACGGAAGAAACGGCATAAAAAACTAAGTCCCGAACAGAAAGTTATGCCCTGAACAAGTTCGGCTGCAACCGGGTCCAGAAACTCTGAAACTGGAGAAAAACGACCAGAAGAAAATTCTATGAATTTACGAGCCAACGAAAAGTGAAAATGAATCTCGTACGAGGATCCAGGCTCCAGACGAGATATTTTGTAATAACTTTCGTTAATTGCACAATGGCCCCTATAAGAAGGATTAACTGCTAAACTGCTCCATTATGAAAATATCTTCCAAAAGATATTTTCTTAAACACCCCTGAACTAAAATATCTTCAAAAGATATTTACGAAAAACACCCCAAGAAAAGAAAATGATTCTGAAGAATTGTGCATCCACGCCCCTATGGACACCGGGAGCAACCAGAGTACTTTCTTGCAAAAGTGAAGATAGGTTTTTTAAGGAAACCACTCAAGATGAAGGCACGTGAAGTCAAAAACCAACTCCGAGCATGAGAAGTGAGGTTGTGCCAACAATGTGACAAACGGGGAAAAGACATAATAGGGAAAAGACGAAACAGGAAAAAGGATAAAAGGCGCATAGTGTCCAAAAAGTGAAAATGCGAAAATGACTCAATCCTCAAAGGAAGTTGTCAATTCACATGAAAGAGTCTTAGAAACCAATTCCGAGCACTCAAGATAACACTAAACGACATGTAACAGAGCTCAGAAAAGAAAATTAAACGAAAAAAATTCATTCTTAAAATTACAAGAAAAATGAAAGGGAGGCAAATGACCGGATCGTTACACATTTCCCTTTCCTCAGATTTTCACGGATATTTTTTTTTTTCTGTTGATCTTTTTCCTTTCTGAGTTCAATTTCATGTCGTTTAGTGTCATCTTGAGTGCTCTGGAGTGATTTCCGAGACTCTTTTATGTGGATTGACAACTTCCTTAGAGGACCGTGTCGTTTCCACATTTTTCGTTTTTCGACACTATTCACTTTTCGTCCTTTTCCTTATTTTATCTTTTTCCCGTTTGGCACTTTGTTTGCGTAACCACACTTCTTGTGTACGGAGTTGGTTTCTGACTTCACGTATCTTCATTCTCAATGATTTCTATGAGATACGTATCTTTACTTTTGTGAGAAAGTACTCTAGTTGCTCTCGGTGTCCATAGGGGCATGGATGCTTTGTTCTTTGGAAACATTCCCTTTTCTTGGGTTGTTTTTTGTAAATATCTTTTGAAGATATTTTATTTCTGGGGTATCTATGAAAATATCTTTTGGAAGATATTTTCATTCTGGGGTAGTTTCGTAGTTTTCACTTTTTGGAGGGGCCATTGTGTAATTAATGAAAGTTATTGCTCAATGCCTTGTTTTGAGCCTAGATCCTCGTATGGGATTCATTTTCATATTTTTTTTGAGTCATGGACTCTTACAATTTCCTCCTGGTTGATGTTTTCCAGTTTCAGGGTTTTTGGCCCTAGTTTGTGCCAAACTTGTTTTGGGCATAACTTTTTACTCGGGACTCAGTTTTTAATGTCGTTTATTCCGTTGTTCATATTTTCTAATTTTAAATCTTTTTGGTTCATGGAGTATTTCTGTTTGAGAGCGTCTGCTCAAATTTCACTTTTTCGGACCCGGCGGGGCCCATTCGGGGCACTTTTTGAGTTTTTCTATAAATAGGAGGTCTTAGAAAGAAAATTAAGATTTTTCTCTCTCTCCTCTCTCATGGCCGGTCCAAGCTCCTCCCATGGTTGCCATCTTCTCTCACCTCTTTTGAGCTTCTTCCCTTTAATGAAAAGTTATCGTGCCTTAGTGTTTTATGTTCGTGTTGACGAGGCCTTCGATCCCAACCGATTGGAATCTCGTTTTGGCCATTTCTTGAGTTCGGGTTTGAGGTCAAGTTGTGTTTTTGATGGGGCTTCCTTTGGATTCATGTTCGTGGTGTTGTCCCTGACAAAACCTAGGAGTTTCGTCGGATTCGGAGCCGATTTATTTTGGTGGGGATTTGAGATTTCATCTCAAATGGAGGTAGGGAATGTTTTAGGATTTTATATGTGTTGTATTGTGTATTTTCCTTGTTTATACAACCTATATGCATGCCTTGTATCAAATCTAGGAAATTTGTAATATTTAATTCTTTGTATAAGATTTAATTTTTATGATGATGAGAAATTTGGATTTCAATTATGGCATGGTAGAAACTCTTGTTTTAATATGTTGGTTAACATATATTAAGTTGGGATTAATTAAATAAGAATTATTCTTTTTAATTACTATTTATCTTTTGTTAAAGATTAAAGTCCATGGCTGTACCTTGCACGAAATTAAGTTATAATATGCTTTTAAATTAAGTCATGGCATGTTCTTTAACATACTTTAATTTGAGAGCATTTGGTTGAGTTTGGAAATTCAGAGACTTTAATTAAGAGAATTAATTAAAATCTATTTTGTGGCTTTGTGTGAATATATGTAATGACCATGATATGTCTTTTATCATATATTAAATTGAGGCCATTTGGAAATGATTTGAAATCTAGAGAGTTTAATTATTTTGATGTAATTAAATTCTATATTGTTTATCCATGAATCTAATTATGTTTTAGAAGTTGTTTCTATTGTAAGAGCATGGATTTAGACTTGTGATGTATTCACTTGATTGTGTTATATGCATTGAAGGGCATTGTTGTTAAATTTATATTCATGAGAGTATGTTTCTAATATGAATATATTCTTGACTTGTGATTTCATAGCATTATGAATATGAAATGTTTATTATGCACAATTGAGAGTTATATTGCTAACTTGTTACTACGTAGTAGTAATATGTATAAGTTATGAACTTATTTGGTTTATTTTGGAGTCTTGGGACATTGTTGTTACATGTGATAAGGCTAAATTTCGGCTTTAGTGTAGGAGGTATGAGTTCTCCCCAATTGAGATAGTGCGCACTTAGGGTGGTTTTCCCTGCTGGTTAGTGCCCGGAACAACCATTTTGTTCTCGGCGGAAATCCAAGACGTGATGCCCAAGTCTTCCACTATTTGTTTTCGCATTCAATTCCAAGTTGACAATCATGTTTACCTTGTTGACTTGTGGTTTTGGCTATTGGCGATTTTAATGTTGTTAAGTACATCCATACTAAATTACTATATTTAGTTGATTACACACTTTTAGATTTCTAGTTGATAACCTAGAGAATCTATATCTTGATGTGTGGTATTAGATATTCTAATTATACTAAATTGTTATATTTAATTGATGTTGCATTTTAGACTTCAAGTTGATAACCTTGAGAATCTATATGTTGTTGCTTTGTGTAAGCATGCTCCTATGTTGTTACTTTGTGTAAGCATGCTTCTATGTTGTTGTTTTGTGTAAGCATGACTCTATGTTGTTGGAATTGCATAAATGAGGTGATTGATGCTAGAAATGATCTTAGGTAGCTAAGATACTCCATAAGTCTCACATTGAAAATAGACGTTAGGTGGAATGAACCACAATAATTAAATCATGCAAACTTGTAAAACGTAGGTCGATGCATGCTCATTTCTTACGAGTAGCTTTATGTTACTCACCCACGTAGTGGGGACATTTTTCAGCTACAAGAATCAAAGTTGAGGTTCTCATTATGCTTGGATGGTTTGTGGACTTGGAGACTTCCATTTTTGAAGGTTGGCTTTGAATGCCAATTGTAGTCTTATTTGTCAAATGTGTATATTTGATTCTAAACTTATAATATGTGCCTAAGCACACTTTTGATTCTCATTTTAAGTATATGACATGAGGCTAAGGGCCAAACTTCTTTTAGAATCACATTTATGTCATGGATGTTGATTTTTGCCTTTAATGAGATTTTATGAAACTTATGCGTTTTAGTATGCTATTTTGCACCAGAGCATGTATTGTGTATGAAATTCGTTATCTAGAATTCATTTAAGATGTATGAGGTGTGGCCAAAGGCCAAATGGTATTTTGAAGTCATTTCAAAATTTTGAATTCCAAGTTTTCATTCCAAACTTCGTTTTTGGCATTTTGGCCGTTGGGGGGGTCATATTTTGTATCAGCCATATTTTTAAGCCGTGGACTGTTGTAGCACATCTTATTAGGTAGGTTACATTTGCGTGCATGGTCATTTCCGGGCAAAGCTTCTTCTTTGGTGAAATGAGCCTCCTACGGACTCATTTTACACTTTTGTTGCATATTCTGACCTAAGGGTATTTTGGGAATGTCATTTGGGAAATAAATTCCATTCTTCACATGGTCACTTAGAAAATGTGATTTTAGGGGGGGTTTCTTCTTTGTGTTTTTCCTAAAAATGTCGTCTTGGCATCAGAAACACTTTCCGAAGTTCAGCTTTTGTTTTTCTATTTAACAGCTTTTTCGACCCTCTGGACCAGATTTCTTGGGAGGGCATTTTGGGCATTTTACAATGAGTATTTTTCAATTTCTCTTTGTAGTCACGTAGAAAATTCGCTTTTGAGGGTGGTTTCTTCTTTGTGTTTTTCCAGAAAATGTCATCTAGGCCCTCAAATTTCCTTTTTTCCTGAAAACCCCTTACTACCAGGTTTTTGCTAAGTTATAGTACAAGTGTACGGGTCAAATGTACGGCTGATGAATCTCGTAACCGGTTAGATGAGTGTGGCCAGTGAGTTGGTCACTAATTTTTGTTTTCTAACCGGTTAGAAAGATCTCCTAACCGGTTAGATGTTCTTGGGTTGGTACTTTTTGACCGTTTTGCCCCTGTTTCTTCCGTTAACCATATTTTCTTCATCCAGACTCTGAATCAAGTGATTTTTGAGTCTAAATTCATTAATTTTTCATTGTCTTTCCAATGGTGTGCTCAGTGGCACCCACTTTTAAGCTAGAAATGATGTTTTTGCCCCTAGGTTAATTCTTTTTCGTTTTTGAAAACGTTACTTCCGCATTTGATTCCTTTGGGTTCCGTGACCTCGTTGAGGGTCATAATGGTGTCTTAGAGCCATGTTGTATCTCTAGAGACCATTTTTTTGTCTTTTGCGTCCGCATTTTGGATCTGTTATCGGGTTATCTTTCGGTTCATCACTGAAGCACCGGGTTGAAAAACTTGGGCTGTCACAAGTGGTATCAGAGCTCCTTGGTTTGAATACCTTGGACGACGGGTTTTGGATGCATATTATGCTTATGTTGCCATGCTTTATATGCTTATATGCTTCGCGCTAACATGTTTTGGTTTGATAACATGTTTATGTGCTTACGTGCTACATGTGGTATGCCATTTTTTTAGCATGATTTAAATTTGTTGTAAAGAGCATGACATATGATCTGTGCTAGATTAGATTTTTATATGCATAACTGTGCAGCATGTTTGGCATGACACGGGTTTGGTCATTGAGGCACGAGTTAGGGTGGATGGTGATTGTAGTCACAGTCTCGTGGTGGTGTAGGTTGTTATCGACCTAGCATTGGTTTTGAGGTAGGTGGATGGTTACCTTTTGTTTAGGTTCTTGTGAGATAAGTCATTTGGTGTTACCGCAGTGGTGGATTTGTTGGTTTTGGGCCATTATGAGGTTATGGACCTCTTTGGATCCTTGATTATCCAGGAAGATTCCTCTGGAACTTGCATTTTTCGTGGGTGGGTACGTTTATGGGTGGATGCATGGCACTGTTATGCTACCGAGCTGGCTAGCTACAAGCGCAGTCCGGATGGAATCAGTGTTGGTTTTGTTTTGATAGGCATTGTCCTTTGATCGGTGATGATGATGGTTGTTTTGGGGATCAGTCGTGGTGATTGATTTAGTTGCTATTGGTATGGTTGTAGTTGCCATTTTCCTTAAGGAGTTCTTGCATGATGACGCTTTTGGGATCAAGTTGACTGATTGATGTTACGGGTAGTGAGAGCACTGCACTATTAGTGTCACTTGTAGTGTCACCTCTAGATTCGGAGTTAGATTGTTAGAGTCTTACCGTTGTGGTAAGGGCTCACGTTTGTTTGGAGACAGGTTGTTGTCACATTGGTTTTGGAGATAGTTTATGACTAGGAATTGTCCTTTCTTTTCTTAGACACTCTAGGACACAATCTCCATAGGGTTCATTGTTGCATTATATTGTCTTATGCAGTTTCTTTTACTACCATGTTAGTAGTATAATTTATGGTATTGTGATGCATGAGTAGGTAGAGGTGTATCCACATTTGCCTTCTTATTGTGTGGCATTAACATGCCTTCTTTATATGCATAGAGATGCCATGTTGTTTATGTGCTTTATTGATATGATTTTGTGTTTATGTGGAGATGTGCAGTATGTACTTTTGATTTTTATCTACGTGAGTAGATTTTTTTTTTCTGCTAGTTGCATTCCTTGTCATATGCATGACTTCCAGGTTTGGTATTCCCTTTTATTTTCCCTCGGTCGTACGTAGTGTGTATGCGGATTTCCATAATGGTTTCATGTTTGGTTCGTGTAAGGCACTTCACAAGGAGTGAGTCTCTTTTCTTCATTGTGTTATGCTCTGTTTTGAGGTTAACTGATCCGTGAGGGTCACCATCGTTGTCTTGAGTCCTTGGTGAGGATTTGATGGATTTTGGTCAACTCACTTCCATGTAGGGGGTGAAGTCTTTAGCCTTGCTGTCTCTCGTTATAGAGATGGAGTTGTGGAGTTGTCCTTTTTAGGACTGGTGGTTCCCTTTCTTTCGTGTCTTCCCTTGGGGAGTTTCTGCCGTGGTTGTTGATGGCTGTGGTGCTCAGAGTGAGTTGATTGGTGTGAGATCATTTTGTGGGGACATATGTCCATACCATTGAGGATTTGTTTGATTCGTGAGGTGAGCTTGATGCTCTTTTGAGAACGTCTTTTTGGGACTTGTTTTAGTTTTGGAAATCTTAATGTTGTTGACTCTTAGGAGGAGTTTTGAAGGATCACTGTTAGATATGGCTTGTCTGTGGAGTTTTCTCGTCCTAGTTATAACTAGGCATGGTCTTGAGGAATCGTAGTTCTAGTGGTTGCTTATGGATCAATAGAAATTGAGGAATTTTGATTTAACTTGGTGTTGCCAAGCATGGTTTTGAGAGATTCATCTTGTAACCTTAGTTGTTGGCATTTTGATATGTGTACCACTTGGTGGACTTGTATTTCGAAGATTTAGTCATCCATGATAGAGATGCGGATCTGATGTTTGGTTACGGTGTAGTCTTATAGTTGATCTATTTCAGGGAGATATGAAGGACTTTCGATGAAATGTCTTATGGAGAGGTTTATTTTGATTTTTGGAGGTTCCGATTTGCTTTTTAGGCTTTAAATTCTTCATTAATGTTGTTGGTTGGAGTATTTTGAGACATTGGAGATGCTGGTTTTGTTGTATTGAGGATTTAAGGCCTTAAGCATAGCGGTACCCATGGCATTGTTGTCAGGGTTTTGAGATTGGGAAGGATGGTCTGGCCAGACATCTTTGGACCATATCTCAACTCTCACAAAATGTTGGTCTTCATAGTGCTTTTGGTAACGATCATTTTTGACATTGATGTCATTTGTATCGAGAGATTTCTTGGGTAGACCTAATGGGGGGCAGGTTATGAATTAGTGCCTTATACTGTCATGCTACTGTACAAAGTTGCGTGTTGTGGGCGAGTACTAGTTGTCGTCGATGCTACCTTACTGACGAGTAAGTGTGGGCGGGCACTAGGCACTGTTATTGCTACTTCACATTTGAGTACGTCGTGGGCGGGTTCTGGTTGCTATTCGTACTGCCATGTCGTCTCTGTTCAGTACCTTGATTTGATACGTTGTTATTTTGGAGTTTTTTTATTGGTTGTTTTTAAACTCGTATGGTGGTTCGTTAGGAGGGATGCTTTCGGTTGTTGTCTTCCATTCCCTTGTTTGACCTTGGGTTCAGTGTGTGAGTTTTGACTTGTCGTATGGCCATATGGTCACTTTTCCCTTGAGGGGTTGCCTTGTCATGAGCACGCGAGTGCAATTGACACTGGTTTGTGTGTACCTTTCAGCTTTGAGGTCGCTGGTGTAGCGCGTTGTGAGGGAGACTCGGAGATGTACTCTATAGTTATCCTAGTTTTGCTTTCTGTTTCGTTGGGCTGGATTTCAGGGATGAAATCCCTTTAAGGTGGGAAGGTTGTAATGACCCGGTCATTTTCATTCTTTTCCCTTTCCTTAGATTTTCACCAATATATTTTTTTCCGTTGATCTTTTTCCTTTCTGAGTTCAGTTTCATATCGCTTAGTGTCATCTTCAGTGCTCTGGAATGATTTCTGAGACTCTTTTCTGTGGATTGATAACTTCATTTGAGGACCGTGTCGTTTCCACATTTTTCGTTTCTCAACACTATTCACTTTTCGTCCTTTCCCTATTTTGTCTTTTTCCCATTTGGCACTTTGTTTGCGTAACCACACTTCTTGTGTTCAGAGTTGGTTTCTGACTTCACGTATCTTCATTTTTCAATGATTTCTATGAGATACGTATCTTTTCTTTAGTGAGAAAGTACTCTGGTTGCTCCAAGTGTCCATAGGGGCATGGATGCATTGTTCTTTGGAAACATTCCCTTTTCTTGGGGTGTTTTTCATAAATATCTTTTGAAGATATTTTATTCTGGGGTATCTAAGAAAATATCTTTCGGAAGATATTTTCATTCTGGGGCAGTTTCATAATTTTTCACTTTTAGGAGGGGCCATTGTGTAATTAAGGAAAGTTATTGCTCAACGCCTTGTTTTGAGTCTGGATCCTTGTACAGGATTCATTTTCACATTTTGTCGAGTCATGGGCTCTTAGAATTTCCTTCCTGGTCGATGTTTTCCAGTCTCATGGTTTCTAGCACCGGTTTGCGCCAAACTTGTTTTGGGCATAACTTTCTGTTCGGGACTCAATTTTTGACGTCGTTTCTTATGTTATTCATATTATCTAATTTTGAATCTTTTTTGTTCATAGAGTTTTTCCGTTTGAGCGCGTCTGCTAAAATTTCACTTTTTCGGACCTGGTGGGGCCCGTCCGGGGCATTTTTTGAGTTTTTCTATAAATAGGAGGTCTTAGAAAGAAAAATCAGATTTTTCCCTCTCTCTCTCCTCTCTCATGGCCGGTCCAAGCTCCTCCCATGGCTGCCATCTTCTCTCTCCTCTTTTGAGCTTCTTCTCTTCAATGAAAAGTTATTGTGCCTTAGTGTTTTATGTTCGTGTTGACGAGGCCTTCGATCCCAACCGATTGGAATCTCGTTTTGGCCATTTCTTGAGTTTAGGTTTGAAATCAAGTTGTGTTCTTGATGGGGCTTCCTTGGGATTCATGTTCGTAGTGTTGTCCCCGATAAAACCTAAGAGTTTCGTCGGATTCGGAGCCGATTTATTTTGGTGGGGATTTGAGATTTCATCTCAAATGGAGGTAGGTAATGTTTTAGGATTTTATATGTGTTTTATTGTGTGTTTTCCATGTTTATACAACCTATATGCATGCCTTGTATCAAATCTAGGAAATTTGAAATATTTAATTCTTTGTATAAGATTTAATTTTCATGATGATGAGAAATTTGGATTTCAATTGTGGCATGGTAGAAACTCTTGCTTTAATATGTTGGTTAACATATATTAAATTGGGATTAATTAAATAAGAACTACTCTTTTTAATTAATATTTATCTTTTGTGAAAGATTAAAGTCCATGGCCGTACCTTGCACGAAATTGAGTTGTAATATGCATTTAAATTAAGTCATGGCATGTTCTTTAACATACTTTAATTTGAGAGCATTTGGTTGAGTTTGGAAATCTAGAGACTTTAATTAAGAAAATTAATTAAAATCTATTTTGTGGTTTCATGGGCCTAATTAAGCTTTTGTGTGAATATATGTAATGACCATGATATGTCTTTTATCATATATTAAATTGAGGCCATTTGGAAATGATTTGAAATCGAGTGAGTTTAATTATTTTGATGTAATTAAATTCTATATTGTTTATCCGTGGATCTAATCATGTTTTAGAAGTTGTTTCTATTGTAAGAGCATGGATTTAGACTTGTGATGTATTCACTTGATTGTGTTATATGCATTGAAGGGCATTGTTGTTAAATTTATATTCATGAGAGTATGTTTCTAATATGAATATATTGTTGACTTGTGATTTCATAGCATTATGAATGTGAAATGCTTATTATGCACAATTGAGAGTTATATTACTAACTTGTTACTATGTAGTAGTAATATGTATAAGTTATGAACTTATTTGGTTTATTTTGGAGTCTTGGGACATTGTTGTTACATATGATATAGCTAAAGTTCGGCTTTAGTGCGGGAGGTATGAGTTCTCCCCAATTGAGATAGTGTGCACTTAGGGTGGTTTTCCCTGCGGGTTAGTGCCTGGAACAACCATTTTGTTCTCGGCGGAAATCCGAGACGTGATGTCCAAGTCTTCCACTATTTGTTTTCGCATTCAATTCCAAGTTGACAATCATGTTTACCTTGTTGACTTGTGATTTTGGCCATTGGCGATTTTGATGTTGTTAAGTACATCCATACTAAATTACTATATTTAGTTGATTATACACTTTTAGCTTTCTAGTTGATAACCTAGACAATCTATATCTTGATGTGTGGTATTAGATATTCTAATTATGCAAAATTGTTATATTTAATTGATGTTGCATTTTAGACTTCAAGTTGATAACCTTGAGAATCTATATGTTGTTGCTTTGTGTAAGCATGCTTCTATGTTGTTACTTTGTGTAAGCATGCTCCTATGTTGTTGCTTTGTGTAAGCATGACTCAATGTTGTTGAAAGTTCATGAATAATGTGATTGATGCTAGAAATGATCTTAGGTAGCTAGGATGCTCCCTGAGTCTCACATTTGACATAGACGTTAGGTGGAATGAACCACAATAATTAAATCATGCAAACTTGTAAAACGTTGGTCGATGCATGCTCAATTCCTACGAGTAGCTTTATGTTACTCACCCACATAGTGGGGACATTTTTCAGCTACAAGAATCAAAGTTGAGGTTCTCATTATGCTTGGATGGTTTGTGGACTTGGAGACTTCCATTTTTGTGAAGGTTGGCTCGGAATGCCAATTGTAGTCTTATTTGTCAAATGTGTATATTTGATTCTAAACTTGTAATGTGTGCCTAAGCACACTTTTGATTCTCATTTTATATATATGACATGAGGCCAAGGGCCAAACTTCTTTTAGAATCACATTTATGTCATGGATGTTGATTTTTGCCTTTAATGAGATCATATGAAACTTATACGTTTTAGTACGCTATTTTGTACCGGAGCTTGTATTGTGTATGAAATTCATTATCTAGAATTCATTTAACATGTATGAGGTGTGGCCAAAGGCCAAATGGTATTTTGAAGTCATTTCAAAATTTTGAATTCCAAGTTTTCATTCCAAACTTCGTTTTTGGCATTTTAGCCGTTGGGGGGTCATATTTTGTATCGGCCATATTTTTGAGCCTTGGACCATTGTAGCAAATCTTATTTGTTAAGTTACGTTTGCGTGCATGGTCGTTTTCGGGCAAAGCTTCTTCTTTGGTGAAATGAGCCTCGAACGGACTCATTTTACACTTTTGTTACATATTCTGACCTAAAGGTATTTTAGAAATTTTGTTTTGGAAATAAATTCCATTCTTTACATGGTCACTTAGAAAATGTGATTTTAGGGGGGATTTATTCTTTGTGTTTTTCCTGAAAATGTTGTCTTGGCATCGGAAACCCTTTCCGAAGTTCAGCTTCTGTTTTTCTATTTGGCAGCTTTTTCGACCCTCTGGACCAAATTTCTTGGGAGGGCATTTTGGGCATTTAACAGTGAGTATTTTTTTATTTCCCTATTAGGTCACGTAGAAAACTCGATTTTGAGGGGGGGTTTTATTCTTTGTGTTTTTCCAAAAAATGTCATCTAAGCCCTCAAATTTCCTTTTTTTTTCGGGAAAAACCCCTACTGCCAGGTCTTTGCTGAGTTGTAGTACAAGTGTACGGGTCAAGTGTATGGCTGATGAATCTCGTAACCGATTAGACGAGTGTGGGCAGTGAGTTGGTCACTAATTTTTTCTTTCTAACCGGTTAGAAAATTTCCTTGACCGTTTTGCCCCTGTTCTTGGGTTAGTACTTTTTGACCGTTTTGCCCTTGTTTCTTCCGTTAACCATATCTTCTTCATCCGGACTCCGAATTAAGTGATTTTTGAGTCTAAATTCATTAATTTTTTGTTGTCTTTCCACTGGTGTGCTTGGTGGCACCCACTTTTAAGCTGAAAATGATGTTTTTGCCCCTAGGTTCATTCTTGTTCGTTTTTGAAAACGTTGTTTCCGCATTTGATTCCTTTGGGTTCCGTGACCTCGTTGAGGGTCATAATGGTGTCTTAAAGCCATGTTGTATCTCTAAAGACCATTGTTTTGTCTTTTGCTTCTGCATTTCGGATCCGTTATCGGGTCATCTTTAGGTTCATCACTAACGCACCGGGTTGAAAAACTTGGGCCGTCACAGCTATATAAGGAATGTGAGCCACTTTTGAGATATACTTAGAGAGGAGAGAATTCTTAGTGAGGAAGCAAAGGAGAAGAGGAGGCTAGAGACATCATTGGAGGTTCTTCATTAACCAAGGAGAAGATTTCTTCCATGGAGCTTGCCTTTGAGGGTTGGAGGACACCATCCATGAGTGGCTAGACATCCTTTTGGGGCTAAATTTAGCCCTAAGCATGCTTTCTACATCTTGATTTATGTATTTTTGAGGGAATTTGTATTGTGATACATGTTTTGACACTTTTATATATATAGATCTTGTTTATTCAATGATTTATATGGTTTAATGCTTCCAATTGATCATTTCATTCTATCCATATGTCTATGTATGCTAGAATAGATGTTCATGTGTTTGTCTCTGTTTCTTGTGTTGTTGATGCATGCCTATGTGTATTAATGCTATAGATCTAGAGATTGTCAAGACATAGTGCTTAATGGAATGTTCTTGTGGTTTATTTGGTGGTTCATACTCATTTCTTGATGGATTGTATCTCTCCCTTAGTTTAATTAGTTTAATTTCATGTCATTAGCTTATTATAGTGTAGTTGTAGTTTAGATGTTAAATGGGAGGACAATCCATGCTTGTTGCTTGGTGTTCTATATTTATGAAAGCAAGTAACATTTATCTATAACCTTGTGATGTGTTTGGTTGTGAGCTTAAAAGAATGATTAATGGCTTAATTTGATATGTTGTGCTATCCACCATGTTGCTTAGACAATATATGCTAAATTTGTCATCCATGCTTGTTGAAACAACCACACTCACATACTTTGTTGCAATACATATTTTTCCCATCATTAATCATTTATTAAGGGTGTAGAAAAGCTATGCTTAGTGGTGATCTCTAAATCCTAAGATCTCGCTTTTATTTTCTCTCATTTACATTTACTTCCCTACTTTAGTTTAAATTGCATCTTAGTGTAATTCAACTACCAACTGATCTTTTGATCACTTGACTTACTAACCCTAATCTTGATTCCTCAACCTGGTATAACCCTCAATCCCTTGGGATGATCCCTACTTGCCCTAGCTATATTTTTAGTGAAAGGTAGTAGTGGCAATTTCTAAATATAAAACTTAGCCACATTCATCATAGCTCTACACCAATATCTTTTGGTGGTATCACAAACCGTGGGGCTTCGATAGTGACGACCCCGGAGCCACACCAAGTTTTTGGCGCCGTTGCCGGGGATTGATTGATTGGCAATGTCGTATTTGTGGAATCAATTAGGAATTAGTACTCTTTTTATTGTGTCTTTACTTTATTTTCATTTCAATTTTTGTTACTTATTGTGTTGGTTCTTGTTTGACTAGGTGCATTGAGCTAAGAAGGTGAGCAAAGGAGCATCCAAGCAAAGGAGCTAAGCAAACAAGGAAAAAGGCTAAAATCATCAACAAAATTGCTAAGCTAAAAGCTAAAAAATTTGGAG
Source organism: Cornus florida (assembly GCF_030987335.1). NCBI lineage: Eukaryota > Viridiplantae > Streptophyta > Magnoliopsida > Cornales > Cornaceae > Cornus > Cornus florida. The sequence continues at coordinate 25,266,129 of NW_026775579.1, forward strand.
TTGAAGTGCTGAAGGACCTTTGTGAGCTTTTTCTTACTCAATCTCTAGTTAAATCGTTGGCCCACATGGAGGCTTGTATTTCAATTCTTAGATAAATTTTGAGCCCGCGTGGAGGCAATTTACTTTTCTTGCATATTGTTGTTAAAGCATGGGAGTATGGGATCATTGTTTATGGAGGAAGTTTGTTGATTGAATTGTTGTGAAATGTTTGTCATTATTGCTTGTTGTGTTGCATTGTGCATGCATGGTCGTAGATCATTGAGACCCACTCTTGTCCCTTTAAATTTTCATCTTGAATTCATTGTTCGAAACCCTAGGGGAAGAGGAAGTTCTAGTCAATCCATTTCATCAATGGAAGGACTCAATGAAGACCATGTGGAGGACCTCGGTCACATAGACCAACAACGCATCCTCCACCCCAATAGGCATTATGATAATATGCAAGTTCCATTAGGCATGCCGAGGCCATTTGTTCATCCACCACAAAAACAAGGCCAAGTCCTATTGGGAATGCCAAGGCCAATCTATGCTCCACCACCTCCCATCATTCAAGGCAATCAAGGTGCCCATGTTGCACCTCTAATTGTTAATCCTCCCCTTAGTTTAAGAGATCACTAAGTGCCTAATGAATACAATGCACCCACATGCATTCAATTGCCACCATTTAGAGTACACCACTATAAGATTAAACCACAAACCATTCAAATGCTTCCTAACTATCATGGACTTCCAAGTGAAGAACCTTATAAGCATTTGGATGAGTCTTTTGAAGTATGTTCCACCGTAAGATACACAAACATGCCGGAAGAGGTCTTAAGGCTTAAACTTTTTCCATTCACCCTTAAAGACAAGGCAAAATATTGGTTTGGGAGAGAATTCTTAGTGAGGAAGCAAAGGAGAAGAGGAGGCCAGAGACATCATTGGAGGTTCTTCATCAACCAAGGAGAAGATTTCTTCCATGGAGCTTGCCTTTGAGGGTTGGAGGACACCATCCATGAGTGGCTAGACATCCTCTTGGGGCTAAAGTTAGCCCTAAGCATGCTTTCTACATCTTGATTTATGTATTTTTTAGGGGATTTGTATTATGATACATGTTTTAACACTTTTATATATATAGATTTTGTTTATTCAATGATTTATATGGTTTAATGCTTCCAATTGATCATTTCATTCTATCCATATGTCTATGTATGCTAGAATAGATGTTCATGTGTTTGTCTCTGTTTCTTGTGTTGTTGATGCATGCCTATGTGTATTAATGCTATAGATCTAGAGATTGTCAAGACATAGTGCTTAATGGAATGTTCTTGTGGTTTATTTGGTGGTTCATACTCATTTCTTGATGGATTGTATCTCTCTCTTAGTTTAATTAGTTTAATTTCATGTCATTAGCTTAATTATAGTGTAGTTGTAGTTTAGCTGTTAAATGGGAGGATAATCCATGCCTGTTGCTTGATGTTCTATATTTATGAAAGCAAGTAACATTTATCTATAACCTTGTGATGTGTTTGGTTGTGAGCTTAAAAGAATGATTAATGGCTTAATTTGATATGTTGTGCTATCCACCATGTTGCTTAGATAATATATGCTAAATTTGTCATCCATGCTTGTTGACACAACCACACTCACATACTTTGTTGCAATACATTTTTTCCCCTCATTAATCATTTATTAAGGGTGTAGAAAAGCTATGACTCACTCTTCTAGGACACGATGTCCATAGGGTTCATTGTTGCATCACTTTTGTTTTCTACAGTTTCATTTACTACCATATTAGTAGTATGATTTATGTTATTGCGATGCATGAGTAGGTGGAGGTCTATCCACATTTGCTTTCTTGTTATGTGGCTTTAGCATACCTTCTTTATATGCTTAGAGATGCCATTTTGTTACTGCATTTTTGTGACATGACTTTTGTGCTTACGTGGAGACGTGCCGCATGTATCTTTGGTTTTATCTATGTGAGTAGATTTATTTATTTGGTAGTTGCATTCCTTGTCTTATGCATGACTTCCGTATTTGATTCTCCTTACTGTTTCCCTCAGTCGTACGTAGTGTGTCTGATTTGTTGTGAGATTCCTTGTAGAGGAGTTGTCACATTTGTTTGTTCTTGAGCTGTCCATTTCTTTAAGGTAGGAAGAATGTTTCCGTTTCGTGTTCGTAGTGTTGACCCTTATGGGAGGATGGGATTCCTCTTCTTTCTTAGTTCGTGGTTGGGACTTCACAAGGAGTGAGTCTTTTCTCTTTGTTGCCTTATACGCAGTTTTGGGGTTAGTTGGTCCGTGAGGATTATCGTTGTCATTTTGAGTCTTTAACAAGGATTTGTTGGATTTTGGTCGACTTACTTCCATGTAAGGGGTGAAGTCTTTGACCTTGTTGTCATTTGTTTCAGAGATGGAGTCGTGGTGAAATCCTTCTTAGGACTAGTGGTTTCCTTTCCTTCTTGTCTTTCCTTAGGGAGTTTTGCCATGGTTGTTGAAGGAGTTGCGATACTTAGAGTGAGTTAATTGGTGTGAGATCATTTTTTAGGGACTTGTGTCCGTATCATTGAGGATTTGTTTGATTTGTGAGGTAAGCTTGATGCTCTTTTGAGAATGTCTTTTGGAGACTTGCATTGGTTTTTAGAGACTTGGATATGGTTGACCCTTAGGAAAAGTTTTGAAAGATCGCCGTTGGATTTGGCTTGTTTATGGAGTTTTCTCGTCCTAGTTATGGCTAGGCATAGTTTTGAGGAATTGTAGTTCCAGTGATTGATTGTGAATTGAAATTAAAGGATTTTGATTTAGCTTGGTGATGCCAAGTACGGTTTTGAGAGATTCGTTTTATGACTTTAGTTGTCAGGACTTGGTGTGTGAACCACTTAGTGGACTTGTATTTCAAGGATTTGGTCATCCGTAGTAAGGATTTTGATCCGATGTTTGATTTTGGTGTGGTTTTATAATTGATCTGTTTCTGGGAGATATATAGGACTTTCGATGAAGAGTCTTATAGTGAGGTTCGTTGTGATTTTTTTGAGGTGTTAACTTGTTTGTTAGGCTTTAGATTCATGATTTAGGTTGTTAATAGGAGTATTTTGAGGTGTTAGAGTTATTGGTTTTGTTATATTGAGGACTTAGGACCTTAAGCTTAGCGGTGCCTATGACATTGTTGTCAGAGTTTTGGGATTAGCTACCCTAACTCTCACAAGATGCCTAGTTCCCGTAGTGCTTTTGGTAATGATGATTCATGACATTGATGTCATTTGTATCGAGAGGTTTCATGGGTAGACCTAGTGGGGGGGGGGGGGCAGGTTATGAGTTAGTGCCTTATACTGTCATGCTACCTTACTGATGAATAAGTGTGGGCAGATTTTGGTCGCTATTCGTACTGCCACGTTATCCTTGTTTTGTACTTTGATTTGATCTGTGATGATCTTGGAGTTCTTTTTGGGTTATTTTTGGATTGGTATGATGGTTCATCAGGAGAAATGCATACGGTTGTTGTCTTCCGTTCCTTTGTCTGGCGTTGGGTTCTGTGAGTGGCCTTTGACTTGTCGTGTGGCCGTGTGGCCATTTTTCTTTTGAGAGGTTGTCCAGTCGTAAGCACGTGGGTGCAAATGTCACTGGCTTGAGCGTTGTCTTTCAGCCTTAGGGTTGTTTTCGTTGCATGTTGTTTGGGGTACTCGAAGATGTACTCCGTAGTTATCCTAGTTTTGCCTTTTGTTTTGTTGGGGATGGATTTCAGGGACGAAATCCTTTTAAGGTGGGAAGGTTGTAATGACCCAGTCATTTTCTTCCTTTTCCCTTTTTCCTCAAATTTTGCGGATACATTTTTTCCATTGTCTTTTCTTTTCTATGGATGTCATCTCGAGTGCTCAGAATTGGTTTCTGAGACTCTTTCATGTGAATTGACAACTTCCTTTGAGGACCGAGTCATTTTCGCATTTTTCGTTTTTGGACACTATGCACTATTTTGTCTTTTCCCTATTCTATCATTTTCCCTATTTCATCTTATCTCCGTTTGTCAGTTTTTGGCACAACCTCACTTCTTGTGCTCAGAGTTGGTTTTTGACTTCAAGTATCCTTATCGTGAGTGGTTTCCACGAAATACGTATCTTTACTATTGCAAGAAAGTACTTTGGTTGCTCCCGATGCCCATAGGGGCATAAATGCATAAATCTTTGGAATTAATTTCATTTCTTGGGGTGTTTTTCATAAATATATTTTGAAGATATTTTATTTCAGGGGCATCTAAGAAAATATCTTTTGGAAGATATTTTCATTCTAGGGCAGTTTCGCAATTAACCCTTTTTGTAGGGGCCATTGTGCAATTAACGAAAGTTATTGCAAAATGTCTCGTCTAGAGCCTGGATCCTCGTACATGATTCATTTTCATTTTTTGTTGACTTGTAAATTCATAAAATTCCATTCTGGTCGTTTTTCTCCAGTTTCAAAGTTTCTGGACCCGGTTGCCGCCGAACTTGTTCGGGGCATAATCGGGACTCAGTTTTTAACGCCGTTTCTTTTGTTGTTCATATTTTCTGATTTTCAATCTTTTTTGTTCATAAAGTTTTGCCATTTCAGCGCGTTTGCTCAAAATCCACTTTTCCAGACTTGGCGGGGCCCTTTCGGGGCACTTTTTGTGATTTACTATAAATAGGTGCCTTAAATAAGAAAAATCAGATTTTCTTCTTCTTCCTCCTCTCCTAGCATGACCAAAGGCAGCCATGGATGCCCATGGAGCTGCCATCTTCTCTCTCCTCCTTTAACCTACTTTTCCTAAGTGAAAATCTTTCGGCCTTTGCATTTGTTGCTCGCCTCGCCGTGCTCTACCATTACCCCTTATTAGAAACCATTTCTGACCAAATTTTGAGTTTGGGATTTAGGCCAAGTTTGGATTTTCATGGGGCTTCTTGGAGATTCATATAGATTGTGTTATCCCCGACAAAACCTAGGAGTTTCGTCAAATTTGGAGCCGTTTCGTTTTGATGGCTTTTGAGATTTTCATCTCAAATTGAGGTAGGGGGTGTCTTAGGATTATATTTATGTTGTATTGATTGTTATATGAGCATATACAATTTGTGAGCATGTTTTGTTTAAGATTTAGAATTTAATTTAATTAATTTCTATATTTGAGATTTAATTCATATGGCTTTGTGTATAACATGGAATTAAATTGTGGCATGCTAGGAAATTAAGTTTTAGTATATTGATTAACATAATTACATTTGAGGCATTTGGATAAGAATTACAAAATTTATTTAATATTTATCTTTTGTGAAAGTTTAATTCACATGGTGATAGCAAACATGAAATCATGATGTAATGTGATATTTGGATAGGCCTTGGCATGTTCTCTAACATAGATTAAATTGAGGGCATTTGGAATTGTTTAAAAATCTAGAGGAAATTAATTAATTAGCTTGATTAATTTTGTTTTAAGTGTTGTAGTCACTTAACTTGTCATTTGATGATATATATGTGATGACCATGACATATCTTTCAAAATATATTAAATTGAGGTTATTTGGGATTAACTTGGGATTAGAGAATTTAACTATTTATGTTTAATTAAATTCTATTTTATTACTCCATGGATTTAATTGCATTTTGGAAGTTGTTTTTATATTTAAATCATGGATTTGGATTTGGTGTATGTTCACTTGATTACTTTTGAGCATTGGATAACATAGTTGTTACTTTTATATTCATAAGAATATGTTTTTCCTTATTGAATATATTGTTCCTATGTGTAAGGAATTGCACACTTTGTATTTGACATCTTTCATGCCATAGTAGTTGTAGACTTTGAGCATGTATTGTATATGTTTCCAAAATTTGGGTTGTGCTTAGTAAATGGTTGATATCTTGTATATAAATGTTGATATATATACGTTGTTGCACAATTTGTTGATTTTGGAAACTTGGGGATGTTATTGTTGGCTACGGCTAGGACTTGGTTCTAGTACGGGGGATTGTCCCTCTATATAGTCTAGTGCGCACATAGGGAGGTTATCCATAGGCTAGTAACCCTAAAGTAACTATGTTGTCTGTCTGATCCGGCGTGACGTTCGAGTATCCCCTTTGTTTGATTTCATATTTCATTTCAAGTTGATAACTAGATGATATCGTAACTTGTGGTTCCTTATTTGATTTCCTATTTTGAGCTTAAGATGTAACTTTGTGAAAGCGTGCTTTGTGCGTTGTATTGGAAGAACATAGACGTTAGGTGGCATGACCCACTCTTGTTATTTTCGTATTTTGGATTTCAAGTTGAAGACTTTGAGAATCTATATCTAGTTGCATTATATAACATGTTTCCATGTTGTTTGAATTGTATGAACAATGTGACTAGGCTAGAAATGATCTAGGTAGCTTAAGATGATTCCTGAGTCTCACTTGACATAGACGTTAGGTGGCATCGGCCCCTTTAACATGTTTCACCCTAAGGTGATAAAACTGTAAAACGCTAGGTCGATGCATGCTCATCTCCTACGATTAGCTTTATATTACTCACCCCTACGTTACTGGGGTATATTTCAGGTATAGGACTCAAGACTTGAAGATTTCATTGCCTTGGATCGTTTGGTAGCTTTATGTATCAAACTTGTATTCTTTGATTCTACGTATGTAAAGTGTACATAAGTACACTCCTTTTAATGCATTTGACATGTAAGACATGAGGCCAAGGGCCAAGCAAGTTTATATTTGCACTTGTATTCAATTGGTGCCATATTTTGCTTGAAAAATGTATTTTTGTCAACTATGGAGGCTTTGTATGCTAAAACTTGTTAATGGAATGTAAAGAGGCTTTAGGCCATGTTGCTACATCTATTTTATCATATTGCATGCACTTGCATACTCACTTTGGCAAACAATACCATCCTTTATGAAACAAAAAACTCTAAGTAGCATTTTTAGGGAGTTTTACCCTATTCTGTTCTAGGGGCATTTCGGGTATTTCACAATGCATATTTTTCATTTTTCCTCGAGATTCATGTAGAAAACTCAATTTTGAGGGGTGTTCTTTTTTGTGTTTTTCTAGAAAATGCCATCTTGGCCCTAAAAAATCCATATTTGTTCGAAAAATCCTAGCTGCCAGGTTTTACAGATTTTTAGTGCAAATGTACTTGGTACTATTCATCGACTTTTTTTAAAAAAGTGTGACGACCGATCTGAAACTTTCGGGGGCCTTGTAGGTGTATTTTAAGATTGTATTTTCAATTTAGGCAATTTAAAAACCTCCCAAAGCCCTATTTCCTTTCTTTGGGCAGTAGCTCGGAGAAATTTTTACCCCCTTGACCAGATTTTCTTGGGGGCATTCTGGGCATTTTACAATGCACTTTTTTTTGTTTCCGTTTGCGCTTAGGGTAGGAAACTTGATTTTAGGGGGGGTTTCTTCTTTGAGTTTTTCCAAAAAAGTCCAGTTAGATGCCCTTTTTTACTCTCAGTTGCAGCAGTAGTGGGTTGACGGCACTGTAGCTGTCACGGCCTTCGTCGGGCCGCCGCGACGTCGATTTTGTTTTTGACCTTTCTCCCTCATCCGGACTCCAAATCAAGTGATTTTTTTTTAAAATTGATTAATTTTTCATTGTCTATCCAACGGTGTACTCGGTTGTACCTAGATATTTCTGGATAATTACCATTTTACCCCTTTTAGCTTTATTGCTTGTTTTTCTTTGTTTTGTCGTTTCTCCTTCGTCCGGAATCCGAATAATAAAATTCTTGAGTCCATCATGATTAGTTTTTCATTCTCTTCGCAGTGGGTTGCTCGATAGCACTTGAATCCACTCTTTTACAAAATGACCATTTTGCCCCTAGGTTCCTTTTTGTCCGTTTTTGAAACGACACTTCCGCATTTGTTTTCCTTTGGGTTCCATGACCTCATTTAGGGTCACATTGGTGTCTTAGAGACGCATTGTATCTCTAGGGACCGTTATTTTACCTTTTGCTTCCGCATTTCGGATCCGTTATCGGGTCATCTTTTGGTTATCACTGAGGCACCGGGTTTACAAAACTTGGGCCATCGCACATACTTGGTATATGTCAAATTAGGCTTAGGAGACTTGAAACCAACGTCGATGGTTTTACAACTTGCCGACCAATCCATCAAAAAGCCCAGGGGTATCATGGAGGACGTATTGATTAAGATTGATAAATTTTTCTTTCCCGTTGATTTCGCTGTCATTGACACGGAACCGGTTTCAAATCCTAAGAGCCAAATTCCCGTTATCCTTGGCCGTCCTTTCTTTGCAACCGCGAATGCCAACATTAATTGTAGGACGGGGATAATGAAGATCTCATTTGGCCACATGAAGGTAACATTGAATATTTTTAACCCAACCTCCAATTTATTTGACAAGCATGAAGCAGTTAATGTTGTAGAAAAATGTCATAACCATGAATGTGAAGGAATAGAGTTTTTGCTTGAGACCAAAGTTTCAAAAAGTCCATCTTCAACCTTGAAACCAAAGAAAGTTGTTTCAAAGTCTTGTTTTGAAAGGGCGTGGAAGCCCAAAGATTGCTTTGACCAAGGACCAAAAACGTCTTTTGAGCTTAATCCAACAAATTCCTTAAAGAACCATTTATTGGGTGGAGTTCAAAGCACTTATCACCCTATCAAGGAGGGGATACACTACAAGATGTTTGATCTGGGCTAAAAGAGCCCAACGTCTTGCTAGAGACGTTAAAGACTAGCAAGACATTTCGTAGGTGTCAAAACTCTATTCCTCCCTCATTTCTATCTTTAATTCCATTTCTTGCGAAGTCTAGATATTGGCTTTGGGTTCATATGCATTGCTAGGAACTGTGATTAGAATTGCATGCACTTTTATGTTGAAATTGAGCATTTTGCATAAGTTCGATCGATCTCAAAATGAGTTCGATTGATTGATCGAACTTCCCACCTACATTAAACCTGCATCCAAATCACTATCGTTCCAATGCTTCGAACAAAACCTGCATATTTTAGCTCTCTGTACCATCGTTCGAACTTGTTCCTAGATCGATCTTTAGTTCTTCGATCGATCCAACTTTATCTTGGATCGATCTGCAGTTCCAACACTTAGAAAATTTTTGAACCTGCATCACCTGCATCCAAAAGCCTCTCTGCCTCATCGATCAAACATTTCTTCAATTCTATGCATTCTCGATCGATCGAAAGTATTCCGAGATTGATCTTGGGGAGATCGATCTTTGTTCTTTGTTTTTCAATTTTGACTTTGTTTTGACTTTGTTTTAATTTCTTAATTTCAAAAATTCCAAAAATATATTTTATTATTTAATTTTTATAGTCATTTTTATTTTTCCTAAAAATAAAATAAAAAAAATAAAAAAACAAAAATATATATATATATAAATAAATAAATATTTTTCAAAAAAAAAAAATCCTAAAAATATTTTTACTTTTTATTTTATTTTTCAAATTTTTATTTTTCAAAAATAAAAAAAAAAAAAAAATATCTTGTCACTTAAGAGGAGAGATCGATGTCAGTTCGATCGATTTAAGGATTCAGTTCAATCGACCGAACTGGCAATGGAATGTTTTTAAAAATCAATTTAGGGTCATTCGATCGATTCCACAAGAATCGATCTCAAACCCTCGTCTCACCCTTCACCACTGCATCCCAATTTATCTCCATCTCCGGCGAGACTCTGGCGAGCATCCCAAGCGTTGAATCTCTCTCTCTCTTCTCAAATCTAGGACCTCATCTTTATCTCACCTTCTCTCTCGATTTCGGTAAGATCCGAGACCTCACCTCTTTGATTCAAGCTTCGATTTTATGAACACATGCTTTAACTGTTAGATCTAGGTTGTTTTCATGATGCCTATTGCCATGGATGAAGCTTCAACCTCTGTGTATATATATTTATATATGTTTCTGTATTGTTCTTGTTTTGATTTGATTTTAGGAGATATGAGCCGAAACAAGTGACCCAATAGGTTGATTTGTTGTGTAGATGGGCCCACGACCATGTTCGTAAAGGCCCCGTGCCATCCATGTCACAGATCTGTTACTTTTTGAGTTTCCCCTCACAGTTCAATTGATCGAACTTTTTATTCAATCGATCTGTAACAGATCGATCTCACTTATTCTTGATCGATTGAACTTAAATCGATCTCACATTTTTGTGATCGATCAAACTTCACAGATTTATTTCACACATCTCACACACCATCTCTTGTGTTTCATGCTATCTCATACATGCCCAATGCCTGTGTTTTCCACATTGGATGCATTCCATACTTATACTGTCTAGCATGCTTCACATCAGGCCACTCATTCTTTGTCACTTGCATAGATTCATGTTCCTTATCTATTTTTTCTACCCTATTTGATATACATGATTCTATCAACTGTGCTTTAATTCTCTATGCTGGCACTGACTCCCATTTTACAAGTTTTCCTTTTATTTTACAGGCCATGGCTAGGGTCAAGACTGTAGCTCGCAGACACTATCACCGCAGGGGCAGGCAGAGTTTGGATGACGAGGCAGGTCCATCTTATGCCCAGGACCCCATTCAGGAGGAACCAGCAGAGCCCACTCCACCTCAGCCTCCCTTATCTGATAGCAGACTATAGTCTTCAACCGAGGCATCTTCTTCACAGGCTGACGCTGAGGCTGAGCACATACCATCTCCATCACCACCGCCAGCTCAGCCAGCCCAGCAGTTAGACCGGCCATTACATAGATACTCACGCCTTCGAGTGGCGCACAAGTCAGTCTTCAATATAGACTTCTTTTCCCAATCAGTACTTACCCGATCAGCATATGATGATATATTACGGAGGGCCCTTGTAGCCATTCTTGTCCCTATCACATACCCAGTGTACCCAAGGTTGGTCCGGATGTTCTTCCAGAACCTCCAGCCTGCCCCGCATAACACGACGGAGCTGAGGACCACCATTGATGGTCTGATCTCTATTACAGTGGATACATTATCCAGATTTTGCCACTGTCCACATGTCTGCCCTCCAGAGCTATAGGACACATATCCCACTCTCTACAGGCCATCATATGCAGACATGGCAGTTTTTCTCACAGGTCACTATGCCGATGGCGACACTTTCGCCACCCGTACCTATCTTCCAGATGACTAGTGGTTTTTCGACTCTGTCTTATTTTGTAACATTTTCATGGCCAGCCATAAGACAGAGGCGCGGCAACTATCTTATAGCTCTATACGCCTTCTATACAAGGCATTGGCTGTCCATTCCTGCACTCATCTGGAGCGTCATGATGAAGCTGTATGTCGACCACATCAACAAGGCCAAGCCCAAAAAGGCTAAGTATCTCCCGTTCGGCCACCTCATCACCTAGATTCTACGTGATCAGCGCTATCCCTTCCAACCACAGGAGCAAACTGAGTCTGGGGCTTGCTCATTCAAGAAGAAGGACTGGGATAAGAGCTACAACGCTATTATCAAGAGTCTGCTAGATGATGCTATAGAGGCAGCTGAAGATCTAGAGGCAGAGGAGCAGGCAACAGCAGCAGACCCAACAGCGAATGACGTCGCAGTCGATCCGGCTACCGTACACATGGACATTGATTTGGAGCAGCCTGCAGAGGACCTAGAGGAGGACTCTCCAGTTGGGTCACCCATTTATGATGAGGAGCAGGCTCAAGACCATCATTCTCCCACTCCAGCGGCACCTGAGGCTCCTGCTCACATACCCGACTTTGGAGAGTGACTTCAAACTCTAGAGGACGCCATGGTATCTATCCGCGTAGAGACTGTCTCCATTAGAGTTGAAATTGCTTCCCTCCGCACGAATGTCATGACCGCATTCAGAGATTTATCTAGAGACATCCGCGGAGCGCGACCTACCTGTCCTACCTCCTCCACTTGATCTTTCCATTCTTCTTATTCTTCTTATATATATGTGATATTTGCATATTTTTTATACTGTTATATTATTTTTGCAGCCGTGTCTATCGGCTTTGATACTGGATGTAATGTACTTTATTTTTGGTTTATATATGCTTTCTTTATGGATGTCCTATTTTCATATTCTTATATCTATCTGTTTGACTCCATCAGGTGCATCCCAGTGACTTCAGTGAGAGAGAGTACTACCCAAAATTTTTTGGACCACCCTTATACCTCTCTCTAGTTTCAGTTGCTATCCCATTTACACTTACATGTCCACTGTGCACTGTTATTATCCTTTTTGTTATCTGATGAGTTTTATCCAAGTGCCATGCCAAAATTTTAGGACCACAGTTAATCCCAAGTTTGGGGGGGCTATGTCACTTTGGATACTTCTATCCTAGCCATTCTTTGCCTTAGTTGCATTGGTATACTCTTTCCCTTTTGTTCTCTTTGCACACTGAGGACACTGTGCCATTTAAGTTTGGGGGTAATGGTGCTTTGCAGTGTTTGTTTTTAAATTCAAAATTTTGAGCATGACTTGTGTATTTGAGGGATTTTCTATGATTGGTCCATGATTAGCTATGATTTTGATCTTTTGAGGACTATATTGGTTAAAATTTAAAAACTGCTTGACTTGAGAGTCTAATACTCCTTATATGCCTTGTGGATGCCATTTAGGGCTAAATTTTTCAAAATATTGATATCATACTTGCACTTGTAGTCTACATCATCCTGATTTTGTGATTGTTTTGAGATTCACTCTAGTATTCTGCACTAGCATTGGCGCACACTAGCATTCATTTGTGGGGTACATGCTTTGTTAATTATTGAATTGGTTATATCCCAATTGGGCTAGTAGTGCATTGAAAGCTTTCATTCTTGATAAAGGTGGATAACAAACCCTTTTCAATGAGTAGCCGGGATTCTAGCCTCATCAAGCATTGAATTTCTCGCGCCGAAAGGTGGAGGGCCTAAACTCTAGGTTAATAATTGAATGTTTAAAAAAAAAAAAAAAGTTGCAAAAGCAATAAAAAAGTGAGGACTTCTCCCAAAAAGGTGCGAAGTAGGAAATGATTAGATGGAGGTTGTCTTGATTTGTAGCCTAGTTGATTTGAGCTTGTAAGTTCTTAGGGGTATTTGAATACCAAGTGCCCTAAAGTCGTCTGGTTTGGGAGTCATTGACCTAATGCTCGACCTCATGGATTGTTAGAAAGCTTAATAGATCAACACATTACACCATGCTTCCATCTTTGATCCTAAAAAAAAAAAAAAAAAAAAAATCGAGTGAAAAAAATAAGCGCACCTAGAATAATAAAGTTTTAATAAAAGGTCCACTTTTTGTCTTGATGATCGGTACTAGATTTGTGTGCTAGTTTGAGGGTAAGGATCTGATTATTTCTTTAGTTGGCTAAGATAGCAACATATTTGATGTCATTCCACTTAAAAAGGATTCTGGAGTTGTTTTGATTTTCATGATCACTTTCTTGATGTGTGGAGGACCATACTTGCTTGCTTGATGATGAAATTTTGGGAGATTGCTTAGAAAGGGTTGAAAAATTGCATACTTGAGGTAGTTTTCTCCCGATGCTTGTTTGTAATATTGGTGCCTCTTTAAAAAGAATGAGCTTAATGTTTGTGGGTATTATTTCTGGAAATCCTCACAAGACTTCACTCATCCACTAGGGGTAACTTAGGGGTTTAAAAGGCTTGTTGCATATGCTAAATGCAATCGTGTTCCCTACGAAAGTGGTATTATCCATTTATTACTTTCTAGTTCATAGTTGTATAGTTGTTCATTTCATTCCTTTACTTTCTAGTTTATTGCTAGGGTCTAGCAATATTTAAGTTTGGGGGTGTGATGAGTGTTGAAAATTGCGCATTTAAACCCCTTAAGCTTAGGTGTTCTAGGACCTTTATCTATCTTATTTTACCACTTTAGATTGATTTCGTGTTATTTCCATTTTTAGGTACTTATCCCTAAAATAAGCTAACTCAGCCAAATAAGAGTAGAAATGAAGCAATTCTGGGATGAATCAAAGAAAGGAGCAATGTAGAGCAAAAGAAAACAAAAGGTGGAATTTCTGCAACTTCGATCGATCCCAAGAAAAGTTCGATCGATTCAACTTTCATTGATCTTAGCACTTCCAGATGGATCTGAGCCATGTTTGTCCCTATTCAAAGATCTCAAAGTTCAATAGATCCAACTTCATTCTCTAATCGATCGAACCATCTTGTCCTTATCTAAATGATTGGTCTTATCCAGCTGTACCACCCTACCAACCACTTTTGTCCTTTTCCCAAAAATATCTTCAACATATTTCAGATTTGTTTTTATCCAAAAAGGCGCCGCCATAGAGGATCGATCCAGCTTCAATTCAATAGATCTCAGCCATGTTTGATCGATCTCACCACAAGTTCGATCGATCGAATTTCCCAAATCCCGAGAAAATCTAAATTCCAGCTCATTAAAAGTTGTCTTATATCCAATCATTAGAGGAATATTTGGTGTACGAGCCCAGCTCATTTGGGGTGATATTTGACCTACCTATATAAGGAATATGAGCCACTTTTGAGATTTACTTAGAGAGGAGAGAATTAGAGACTTGGGAGAGAATTCTTAGTGAGGAAGCAAAGGAGAAGAGGAGGCTAGAGACATCATTGGAGGTTCTTCATCAACCAAGGAGAAGATTTCTTCCATGAAGCTTGCCCTTGAGGGTTGAAAGACACCATCCATGAGTGGCTAGACATCCTTTTGGGGCTAGAGTTAACCCTAAGCATGCTTTCTACATCTTGATTTATGTATTTTTGAGGGGATTTGTATTGTGATACATGTTTTGACACTTTTATATATATAGATCTTGTTTATTCAATGATTTATATGGTTTAATGCTTCCAATTGATCATTTCATTTTATCCATATGTCTATGTATGCTAGAATATATGTTCAACTGTTTGTCTCTATTTCTTGTGTTGTTGATACATGTCTATGTGTATTAATGCTATAGATCTAGAGATTGTCAAGACATAGTGCTTAATGGAATGTTCTTGTGGTTTATTTGATGGTTTATACTCATTTTTTGATGGATTGTACCTCTCCCTTAGTTTAATTAGTTTAATTTCATGTCATTAGCTTAATTGTAGTGTAGTTGTAGTTTAGATGTTAAATGGGAGGACAATCCATACTTGTTGTTTGATGTTCCATACCTATGAAAGCAAGTAACATTTATCTCTAACCTTGTGATATGTTTGGTTGTGAGCTTAAAGGAAGGATTAATGGTTTAATTTGATATGTTGTGTTATCCGCCATGTTGTTTAGACAATATATGCTTAATTTGTCATCCATGCTTGTTGAAACAACCACACACACACACTTTGTTGCAATACATGTTTTTCCTCTCATTAATCATTCATTAAGGGTATAGAAAAGCTATGCTTAGTAGTGATCTCTAAATCCCAAGATCTCTCTTTTATTTTCTCTCATTTACATTTACTTGCCTACTTTAGTTTAAATTACATCTTAGTGTAATTCAATCACCAACCGATCTTTTGATCACTCGACTTACTAACCCTAATCTTGATTCCTCAACTTAGTATGACCCTCAATCCCTTGGAACGATCCCTACTTGCCCTAGCTGTATTTTTAGTGAAAGGTAGTAGTGGCAATTTCTAAATATAAAACTTGGTCACATTCATCATAGTTCTACACCACTATATTTTGGTAGTGTAACAAACTGTTGGGTTTTGGGAGTGACGACCCGGGACACACCAAAAAGCATGTTAGATGTTTACTTTTGCCCGTAGGGGTATAAATGCACAGATTCTTAAAAATTATTTTCTTTACTTGGGGTGTTTTTCGTAATTATCTTTTGATGATATTTTGTATTTAGGGTCCTTTTAAATGTATTTTTTGAATGGCACTTCATTTTAGGCTTTTTCAAAAATTCACTTTTTGAGTTATCTAGTAGAGGGGTATTTAAGTAATTTTAGAAAGTTTTCAAAAAAGTTTCTTGTTTTGTGTTTAAACCTTCATGATGGGTTTATTTTCACTTTTTATAGACTTTAGACTTTTGCACTTCCAGAATAATTTTCAAATTTTTATTTCATTTATTTTGAATTTTCGAACCTCGTTAGTCGTCAAACTTGTCCGGGGCATATCTCCTCGCTCGAGACTTGGTTTTCGACCCAATTTCTTCTGTTGATCTTAGAATTCTATTTTGAAACTTTTTTTGTTAACGGACCATCTTCATTTGAGCGTGTCTTGACAATTTTCACTTTTTGGATTCGGACGGGGCCCGTTCGGACTGTTTGGGACACCTTTTTAACCTATTTAGGGTAGGTGGATGAGAGAGAATGTCATTTCACCTTTTTCACTTTCTAAAAATAGTAGCTACAGCCACCATTAGAGGAGCTTGGAGCTGCCCTCTCTCTCTCTCCTCTTTCCGTCTACCTCCTCTTTGATTTACCTCTTCCCGATTTAGACTTTTTTTATGTCCGTGACGACGTGGTGATTGCTATCCGATTAGTTTTTGATTTGCAGCACTTTGATTTTGGTTTGTGAGTTCAAGCTTGGATTTGGGTCTTGTCACTAAAGGATATCTTGCTCTCCTTGTTGTCCCCGTCATAACCCCGAAGTTTCATCGCATTTGGTGGAGTTCGATTTTGATGTGATTCGAGATTTTCATCTTAAAGTGAGGTAGGGGTGTTTTATATTTATAATCTTAGTGTTTTACATGTTTTTGAGGTTTATATAACTTGTATGCATGTTTAAAGTTTAGATCTAGAAATGGTTTTTATTTTAATTAAATGATGATTTAATTTAATAGTTGAAACATGCTTAGATTTAATTAAGAATATGATATTTGGAGAGCACATGACTTGTTGTTTATCATATATTATTTTTAAAATTTTTGGATGAATTTTGAAATCTAGAGATTTTTAATTAATTAATTAAATTAAAAATTAACTAAGTCTTTTAGTGTCTTAATTAAACTTTTGATTTGATATTTGAGTTATTCATGACATGTTGCTTATTATGTGTTAATTTCATGTCATTTGGTGATGTTTTGCTATTTAGAGAAATTAATTAATTTTTACTTAATTAGTTTCCATTTGACAACTTCCTTTGAGGACCGAGTCATTTTCACACTTTTCATTTTTTAACACTATGCGTTATTTCGTCCTTTTCCTTATTCTGTCTTATCTCTGTTTGTCAGTTTTTGGCACAACCTCACTTCTCATGCTCGGAGTTGGTTTTTGACTTCACGTGCCTTCATCTTGAGTGGTTTCCTCAAAATACGTATCTTTACTTTTGCAAGAAAGTACTCTGGTTGCTCCCGATGTCCATAGGGGCATGGATGCAAAGTTCTTTGAAATTATTTTCTTTTCTTGGGGTGTTTTTTGTAAATATCTTTTGAAGATATTTTATTTCAGGGGTTTTTAAGAAAATATTTTAGGAAGATATTTTCATTCTGGGCCATAAGTGCAATTTTCACTTTTTAGAGGGGCCATTGTGCAATTAATGAAAGTTATTGCAATATGTCTTGTTTTGGGCCTGGATCCTCGTATAGGATTCATTTTCACATTTTGTCGAGTTGTGTACTCTTGGAATTTCCTCCTGATCGATGTTTTCCAGTTTCAGGGTTTCTGACCCCGGTTTGTGCCAAACTTGTTTTGAGCATAACTTTCTACTCGGGACTCAGTTTTCGACACTGTTTCTTCCGTTGTTCATATTTTCTTATTTTAAATCTTTTTTTGTTCACGGAGTTTTGCCGTTAGAGTGCGTTTTCTCAAAATTCACTTTTCTGGACTCGGCGGGGCCCTTTCGGGGCACTTTTTGAGATTTCTATAAATAGGTTGCCCTAATTTTTAAAATCAGATTTTCAAACCTTCTTCTCCTCTTGGCTGGCAGCCATGGGAGCCCAAAGGGCTACCTTCACTCTTTCTTCTTCTCCACTTGATTTCCTTGGTAGAAATCCTTCAGCCTTAGCATTTGTTGTTTGCCTCGTCGTGCTCTACCATTACCCCTTATTAGAAACCATTTTTGGCCAAGTTTGGATTTTCATGGGGCTTCTTGGGGATTCATATAGATCGTGTTGTTCCCAACAAAACCCTTCGGTTTCGGCAGATTCGGAACACTTTTTTTTCAGTGGGCCTTTGAGGTTTTAATCTCAAATTGAGGTAGGAGGTGCTATAGGTTTAATTCTTGTTGTATAACACACTATTGATGCTTATACAACTTGATTGCATGTTTAAATATGAAATCTAGAGATTTTATTATTTAATTTTCTTGTATTAGATTTGATTTTCCCGGTTGCTTATGACTTTTTTTAAATATGTAGCATGGTAATATAATACTCTACAATATGGTCATTGACATATATTAAATTGAGGGAATTTGAACAAGAATTAAAGATTTTATTTAATATTTGTCTTAGGTGAAAGATTAATTCGCATGGCCTTAACTAGCTTAAAATCAATATGTGTTAGCATATTAAATTAGGCCTTAGTATGCTCTCCAACATAGTTGAATTTGAAAGTGATTGGAGGTGTTTTGAAAGTTAGTAATTATTAATTAATTTAATTAATTAATTTGCCCCGAGTGCACTATTCACTCTATTTGAATTTTGACTTGATATTCTTGATTTACATGTCATATAGCTTCACATATATTTGATTTGGAATATTTGGTTAGGTTTTGAAACCTTTTATTTAATTAAATTCCATGTTTAAGATTTAATCCTCATGGTGATATACAACTTGGAATTGAATTGTGGCATGCTAGAAAATTAAGCTTAGGTATAGTTGTTCACATATATTAAATTGAGATTAATTGCATGAGAATTGCAACTTTTAATTTATATTTAACTTTAGTGAAAGTTTAATTCACATAGTCTTAAATTGAATGAAATAAACTTGTAATGTGATATTACATTAGTTCTTAGCATGTTTTCCAACATAGGTTAATTTGAGAGCATTTGGTTAAGTTCAAAAATCACGAGATTTTAATTAAAAGAATTAATTAAAATCTATTTTGTGGTCCTATTAGCTTAATTAAGGTTTTAACTTGATATTTGTAGTGGCCATGACTTGTTTACTAGTATTTATTAATTTGGGACAATTAGAAGTTGTTTTAGAACCTTAGGATTTAAATTAGCATGATTTAATTAAAGTTCTACCTTGTTGTTGTATTTAAACTCATGGACTTATGTTTTCAATATTGAATATTGTTATCTTGCGTAATGATTTGCACAGTTCATATTTAACATCATTCATGCATAGCGTGTAATGAATCGCGCACTGAAGATTCGACATTCATCCTAGCATATTAGTTATGGATTTAAAGTATGTATTGTATAGGTTTCCAAATTTGGTTGTGCTGGGTAGATAGTTGATTATCTTGCATATTCCTATTGATATATGCATTGTTGCACAACTGGTTGATTTTGGAAACTTGGGGATGTCGTTGTTTGACTATGGCAAGGACGTGGTTCTAGTACGGGGGATAGTCCCTCTATATAGTCTAGTGCGCACATAGGGAGGTTACCCATGGGCTAGTAACCCAAAAGTAACTATGTTGTCGGTATGATCCGGCGTGACGTCCGAGTATCCACTTTGTTTGACTTCTTATTTCATTTTCAAGTTGATAACTAGATGATGTTATAACTTGTTGTTCCTTATTTGTCGTTCCATTTTAAGTTACATGATGTTAACTTTGCGAAATTGTGCTTTATGCATTGTATTGGAAGTTCTAATGTTGGTTAAATTGCATCGATATTGAAAATTGTGTTTTGACGTTCTAACAAAGCTTAGGATTGATCCTATTGATTCATTTAGAACTTAGACGTTAGGTGGCATGAACCACTATTGTTATTTTGTGCTTTAGATTCTAAGTTGATGGCTTTGAGAACTTATACCTTGTTGCATTGTATAACATGCTCTTTTGTTGTTGAATTGCATGGATAATGTGATTCTTGTTAACTTGTATTCAAATATGCTTTTGTCATGTTATATGGATTACTCTAGACCTAGTTCAATTGTATTGAAAATGCAATTCATGTTAATCTATGCTCAAGCATTCTTCTTGTCGGTTCTTTAGATTATCCCAACCATGATTCGTTTCATACGCATATGTATATCATGATTCTTGTTGCTTAGACTCTAAGGTAGCTATGGATGCTCCCCGAGTCTCACTTGGACATAGACGTTAGGTAGCATGAACCCCTTTAACATGCTTTACCTTAAGGTGATAAAGTTGTAAAATGCTAGGTCGATCCATACTCATCTCCTACGAGTATCTTTATGTTACTCACCCCTACAATACTGGGGCATATTTCAGGTACAAAGACTTGGTTCGTGAAGCCTAGCATTCCTTTGATGTCGTGTAGCTTTCAAGTTTCCATTTCATGCAAATGTTAGCATGAAATGTCATTTTGTAGACTTGTATGTCAAAATATGTATATTTGATTCCATGTATGTAATGTGTACATAAGTGCACTCCTTTCAATATATTTGACATGTATGAGATGAGGCCGAAGGCCAATGACATGTGTATTGTATTCTATACAACTTTTTAACTTCATGAAATATTATGAAAACCTTAAAAAATCGCAAGTCATTGCTTCACCATGGTTGCATTGGGTGTGGGAATTCCATTTTCATTCTTTCATAGGGTCTTATTAATCTTGTATGAAGTGTTGCCAAGGGCCAAATGGTCATTTGACTCCATTTTACATTTTTGTATTCCATATTTTCCATTCCAAGTCCATTTTTACCTTTTTGCCCGTTGGGGGGTCGGATTTTGTATCGGCTATATTTTTAAGCCATGGACCATTGTAGCACGTCTAAATAGGTAAGTTACGTTTGCGTGCATAGTCATTTCTGGGCAAAACCTCATCGTTTGTGTTTTGAGCCTCCTACGAATTAATTTTGCGTTTTTGTTGCATATTCTGATCTAGGGGCATTCTAGACTTTTTAATTCAGTTTTATTTCCTTATTTCAATATGGTTGAATAGAAAATGTAATTTTAGGGGGGGTTTCTTTTTTATGTTTTTCCAGAAAATGTCGTCTTGGTGCCGGAAATCTATCGCAAAGTTCAGCTTTCTGTTTTTTTTTTAGCAGCTTTTTGGACCTCCATGACCAGATTTCATGGAGGGGCATTTCGGGCATTCTACATTGCATTTTTTTTTCTTAATTCTCTTATGTATGACATACAAAATTCAATTTTGAGGGGGGTTTCTTCTTTGTGTTTTTCCAGAAAAATTCATCTACTAGCCCATTTTTACTCTCTGTTCTGGCAGTTTCTAGAAAAAATGCTTGCAGTAGCTTTTTGGGTCCATCTTAACCTAGGCTATTCAAGGGGCATTTTAGGGACCTTACATCATTTTTTTTTTTTGTTTCCTCTGCATAGTCGGGTAGAAAACGTGATTTTTAGGGGGGTTTCTCTTCGTGTTTTTCCAGAAAAACTCGTTTAAGGGTCCGTTTTTAGCCTCGGTTCTGGAAAAAAAAAAAATTTATTGGTGCTTGCTGTTAAAACACTATTCCTACCCAGATTTCTTACCAGGAAAATAAGTCTAATTTTTTGAAACTTTGAGGCTTCATATCTTCTTCGTCCCGACTCCAAATCAAGTGATTTTTGAGTCTAAGTTTATTAGTTTTTTCTTGTCTATCCAACGGTATTCAAGGTTGCATCTAATTCTATCTGGAAAGACTATTGTACCCTTTGTAAAGTACCCTTGCCGCACTGATTTTAAACTCAAATGTTGGTTTTTTTGAAACTTTGACGTTTCATATATTTTTCATCCGGACTCCGAATCAAGTGATTCTTGAGTCTAGATTCATTAATTTTTCCTAGTATATCTATCGGTATGCTCAGTTGCATCCAATTTTGTCTAAAAAGACCATTTTACCCCTTGTCAATTGCTCAAAAGCTTCTAAGGATGATGAGCATCCATGAACATGGTCTCTTTACCTGAAAAACAACCCAAACCACTAGGGTGAGTAATCAAGTTACTCGTAGGAGAAGCATATGCGTATACCCTACAATTTCAATATCATTGCGAGATCAATATAGAAGAATACAAGGGAGCATTCCACTTAACATCTATGTTCAAGGTGTGCTAAGGGATCATCTTAAGCTAACTTAAATGATTCTTAAACAACACATAACAATGTCAATGTACTTAACAACATCAATTCGCAATCAACCAAAAATTACAAGTTACAATTAAACATTGGTTGTTAACTTGAAATTTAATGCGAAATCACATAATGGAAAACTTGGACATCTCGTCTTGGACTAAACCAAGATCAATATGGTTATTCCGGGCATTAACCCACTGGGAAGACCACCCTAGTGCGCACTATCTCAATTGGGGAGAACTCATACCTCCCGCACTAAAGCCAAACTTTAGCCATGTCACCTGTAACACAATTTCCCAAGAGAATCCAAAATATATCAAGTTCAAAACTTATATATCATAATTTAAGGCATATAAACCACCTTCCATGCACAAGTATTTTTGAAACCACACAAACCATGTCTTAAGGTTCCAAATCTAGAATGGCTTAATAAATGACAAGTTCTTAACATGATATAATGTGCAATATAATACCACAAACTCATCAATTTAAACCATGTCTCAATAATAAGCTTTATATACTAGATTACAATATTTATAGTATTAAGCTTCTAAAATAATTACAATCACCAATAGTAATCAACTTGAATGTAGAATTATCATCACAATAGTATAGTAATTCAAATCAATAAGAGTTCTATACAACATCAATAATCCTACACAAGATACATACACAATATACATGATTAGATCAAGTAAACCCTAAGTCAATCATAAAGATTTCCTTTAATATGCAAGACTATCATAGTAGAAGCATGTACACAATATATATTAAACCCCAAAGGATTATAAAACACTTAAAATATAAACATACTACCACCCCTACCTCAATAGAGAATTGAATCTCTATAATCCAAGCAACCAAGCACTAAATGGAAAACAAGCTTAGGGTTAATGAAGAGGAGAATGAGAGGAAACTTTTACTAAAGGTTCTTAGTCTAAGATAAATGGAAGGGCACCAAAATTGAAGAAGAAAGCTATTAACCAAGCTTTTCTCCAATGGTGGCTAGGTTAGAACTTTGAAGAATTAAGGAAAATGAAGAGGTTAAGTGAAAAATGGTGAATGGAAGGGCTAGAGATCCTCCACTCACTATGTGCTCTTACACTACCTCTCACACACACACACTTGCAAGACTAAATCTAGATCCTACACTTGTCACAAATCAAAGGCTCTATCCTTAGGCTTAATCTCAAGCCTACACTTGTCAATAATCAAAGCTAACAAGTGCACCAATCAAAGGCCAACATGTGGGTGAATCTCCACCCTCCAAATGTCAATGGATTATGCTCCCAAGTCTCTCCAACCAAATGCCAACAAGTGGGTCCATGAGAATGTGACACTTATCACATTTTCCAAAAATTGCAAAATGGTCCTTTTTCAAAATATCTTCCGAAATAAATTGCAAAATGGTGCCTAAGACGAAAAATAATTATTTTACATAATTACACAAAAACCCCAAAAGTAATGAATAATTACACTAAAGTATGCATTCATGTCCTTTATGAAAAATAAAAGCAACTAGCATGCTTTTCAACAAAAGTGAAAATACCAATGTCATGGAAATCAAGTATCATGAATGCATGCAAAACCGGAATCAAATCCGAACACTCAAAGTGAGGTTAAGCAAGGAAAAACAATAATCGGGGAAAAGACGAAATAGGAAAAAAAAAAAAACGAAAAAAAGAAAATCACCGCAATTGGAAAAGGAGGAAAAAGACCGGGTCATTACAACCTACCCTCCTTAAATGGATTTCGTCCCCAAAATCGAGCCATACCTGAAAGAGAGAACAAATGGGGATACCGAGAGCGAACCTCCTGCTCGAGCTCCCAGGTAGCCTCCTCAACACCATGATGTCTCCATAAGACCTTAACCAATGGAATGGTCTTGGTCCGCAAAACCTGCTCCCGTGAATTAAGAATCTTGATTGGACCCTCCTCGTAGCTCATGTCCTCATCAACAACAACATCTGTCCATCATAAAACATGCGATGGATCCGGCTCATACTTCCTCAACATAGATACATGAAAGACATCATGAACTCTATCCAAGTCTGGTGGCAATGCCAAATGATAAGCAACTTCACCGACGTGCTCCAAAATCTAAAATGGTCCTATGAACCTAGGAGACAACTTGCCCGTCTGTCGAAATCTCAGAAGTCCCTTTCGTGGAGAAATCTTGAGAAAGACGTGGTCCCCTACCCCAAAGGACAAGGATCTCCTCCTCTTATCAACATAACTCTTCTGCCTGCTCTGAGCTGTAACTAACCGCTGCCAAATTAACTTGATTTTCTCTGTAGTTTCAATGACAATGTCGGGACCTAAGGCAACTGTATCACCTACCTCGATCCAACAAACTGGAGATCTGCAAGGTCTACCATACAACGCCTCAAAAGGTGCCATGCCAATACTGGTCTGGTAACTGTTGTTGTAGGCAAACTCAACCAAGGGT
Organism: Cornus florida; assembly: GCF_030987335.1. Lineage (NCBI taxonomy): Eukaryota > Viridiplantae > Streptophyta > Magnoliopsida > Cornales > Cornaceae > Cornus > Cornus florida. The sequence goes on from NW_026775579.1 coordinate 25,290,569, forward strand.
AAGAAGTCTTCCCAACTACCCCCAAAATCCAAAATGCAAGCCCGTAGCATATCCTCCAATATCTGAATGGTACGCTTCGACTGACCATCAGTCTGAGGATGGAATGCCGTGCTGAAATGAAGCCCCGTGTCAAGAGCCTCTTGAAAACTCTGCCAAAAGTGAGACGTGAACCTGGGATCCCTATCTGAAACAATGGATACCGGAACCCCATGAAGCCTGACAATCCTCCCCACATACAGTCCACTAAGCCTCTCTGCATCGTCTGTCACTGCGATAGGCAAAAAGTGAGTCGTTTTAGTCAATCTATCAACAATGACCCAAACGGCATCATTCTTTGCCTTGGATCTCAGAAGTCCCGTCACGAAATCCAAAGTGATGTGCTCCCACTTCCACTCTGCCACTGGTAGTGGTTGCAACAAACCTACCGGTCTCTGATGCCAAGTAAGGCATTTAGCCACGAACTGAGAAACATCTCGTTTCATACCTTTCCACCAAAATAGTCTCCGTAAATTGTGATACATCTTCGTACCACCTGGATGGGAGTCGAGAATGGATAAAATCCCAAAGAACATCGTCACGACAGGACAAAGGGACAAACATCCTCCCTCTGTACCTGAGACCACTGTCTGAATGTAAGGTCCAACCCTCTACGTTCCCGCCACCTGAAATCTAATCGTGGATGGACTTCATCTCCCCATCCTCCTGTTATGCCTCAATAACTCTGCTAATAAGAGCCGGTTGAGCCACAAGGCTAAATAAAATAGCCGGTGAAACATCCTCACACAACTGCAAACCAAGATCTGCAAGCTTTTCTAGCATCTTCCATCTGTGAATGGAAATGCTAGCAAGAGTACCCCGTGACTTCCTACTTAATGCATCAACCACCACGTTGGCCTTTCTTGGATGATACTACAACTCAAAGTCGTAGTCCTCCATGAACTCAACCCATCTGCACTATCTCAAATTCAAATCCTTCTGAGAGATGAGATATTTGAGACTCTTGTGATCGGAGAAAACTTCGAACTTCTCCCCATACAAATAATGTCTCCACCCCTTCAGGGTAAAGATAACTGCTGCTAACTCTAAATCATGTGTCGGATAGTTTAACTCATGAGTCTTCAACTGTTGAGACCCATAAGCAACTACACGTTCGGTCTACATCAAGACACAACCCAAACCTTCTCGTGAAGCATCACAATAAACCACGTAACCCAAACCACATTCAGGTATGATCAAAACTAGAGCTGATGTCAACCTGACCTTCAAATCCTGAAAAGCAAAATCACAAGCCTCATTCCATATGAACTTGACCCCTTTGCGAGTAAGTCGAGTCATAGGTGCCGCTAAATGAGAGAAATCCCGAACAAATCTCCTATAATAGCCGGCTACGCTAAGAAAAATCCAAACTTCAAACACTGTCTTCGGATGCTCCCAATCCATCACAGACTCAATCTTTGACGGATACACTACAACACCGCCCCCTGACACGACGTGTCTAAGGAACTTCACCTCTGGTAGCCAAAATTCGTATTTCTCAAACTTGGCATACAATTGGTTATCCCTAAGGATCTGCAAAACTGCTCTTAAGTGATACTCATGCTCCTCCCTTGAAGCTGAGTACACAAGAATGTCATCAACGAATACCACAACAAACTTATCAAGATAGTCACTGAATACACAGTTCATCAAGTCCATGAAAGCTGTTGGAGCATTAGTCAAACCAAATGGCATCACCAGAGACTCATAATGGCCATACCGTGTACGAAAAGCGGTCTTGGATATATCCTCATCCTTAACCCTTAACTGACAGTAACCTGACCTTAAATCAATCTTCGAAAAGCATGTCGTTCCTTTCAACTGATCAAACAAGTCATCAATCCTAGGCAAAGGATACCTGTTCTTGATCGTAGCTTGATTCAATTTGCGATAATCGATGTAAAGTCTCAAAGACCCATCCTTCTTCTTCGCAAAAAGAACCGGTGCTCCCCATGGTGAAGCACTAGGACGAATAAAGCCCTTAGCTTTCAATTTTTCCAACTGACCTTTCAACTCGTCAAGCTCTGCCGGTGCCATAGAGATGAGTGCCATGCCGGGAATAACATCAATAGCAAAAACCACTTCCGTTAAAGGAGGTAACTCCGTTAGCTCCTCGGGAAAGACATCAACAAAATCCTCAACAAATGCTGGAAACACACTGTCCGAACTGCTATCCTCTTCAACTAGCAAACTAGCCAAGTAGGATTTGTGGCGACTCTAGTTACCAATACTAAAAACCATTGCCGGGTGGGAATCGCTCTGTAATGACCCGGTCATTTTTCTTCCTTTTCTTTTTCTCAGATTTTAACGGATGTTTTTTTTTTCCGTTGTCTTTTCCTTTTTGGGTTCGATTTTTCATCACTTGATGTCGTCTCGAGTGCTCTGGAATGATTTCCGAGACACTTTTCCTTGGATTGACAACTTCCTTTAGGGATTGTGTCATTTCCATATTTTATTTTTCCGAACACTATTCACATTTTGTCTTTTTCTCGTTTATCCTTTTTCCTTGCACAATCTCACTTTTTATGCTCGGATTTGATTCCGGTTTTGCATGCATTCATGATATTTGATTTCCATGATAGTGGTATTTTTACTTTTCTAGAAAAGCATGATGATTTCTTACTTCTTTCATAAAGGCGCATTAATGCATACTTTAGTGTAATTATTCTTAACTTGTAGGGTTTTAGTGTAATTAAATAAAGTAATTATTTTTCATTTTGGGGACCATTTTGTAATTAAATTTGGAAGATATTTTCAAAAAGGACATTTTTGAAATTTTTGAAAAGTGTGACAAGTGTCACACTCTCATTAGTCCACTTGTTGACATTTGTGTGGAAATACTTTAATGCATTGGATGATGACAATTGGAGGGTGAGGATTCACCCACTTGTTGGCCTAAGGTTGGTACACTTGTTGGCTTGGATGGTTGACAAGTGTAGGTGTGGGATTAAGCCTAGGAAGGAGCCATGGATTGGTGACAAGTGTAGGTTCACAATTTAGTCTTGCAAATATCTATGGGCCACTTTGGGATTTTGGTTTTAAAGGAGGGTTTCTGTGCAATTGACCATAGATGTGTGTGTTGACCATGGTGTAAGAGCACATAGTGAGTGGAGGATTTCTATTTCCTCCACTCACACTTAACCACATTATTTCATTCTCTTCCTTACAAGAAAACCCTAGCCTCCATGGATGGAGCTCGAAGCCTTAGGCATTGACCTTGATCTTTGAGGCCCTTCCACTTACTTTAGACCATAAAGCTTGGAATACTTTTTGCTCCCCTCATCCTCCTCTTCTAAACCCTTGAAGGATCTAGCTTAACTCCTAGTCTTGCTTTGGTATCTATAATTCAATTCTCTAGTGAGGTATTGATCTATTATTTTTGAAGTATTTTTATGTCATTATTGAGTGTTTTATATGCATGGAAGAGAAGGACTTGTATTTTTCACTTAAACTATTTTAACTTGAAATTAATCTTGTCAAATTAAATATAGAATATGAAAATATACTCAATTAGCTTTCATTTAGTTTTGGTTTCATGTAATTTGGATTTAAAATGAATTAGTTATGAATTTTTGAAGTTGCAAACTAGTTGCTAGAAATTTGAAGCTTTTCCTTTTCGGTCTAGAAATGAATTTTTATATGGATCTGTGGTGCTTCAATTACCTTTAAATTTTTACTGGATCTACGCCTATGGGTCTTACACTACTCAGAATTTTTTCACGATTTTAGATCATTTCTAAATTTTTTTTAAAATCCGAAACTATCTGCTGTCCAGATTTCTATTGAAGCTGGAAAACATATTTTTAGATGATTTATTTCACTAACCTTTCGACATTGGATCATGGTTTAATTTGTTAGTTTTATACTCTCATATGTTTACTTCCAAAATAAATTAGGTTTGCCCAATTTGGATGTCAAATTATTTTTTCATGAATTTTCAAAGTTGGAAGTTACAGGCTGAAAATGTGTTTTCTGGGCAGAATTTGTTTCAAAGTTATGGGGCAAAACTGTTTCAATTGGGAAAATATTTTGTTAAACTAAATTGATATTATCAAACTACAGTGTTTAAGCTTTCATTGGGCTTTGGATTAATTCAATTTGGGTTAGAATTGAATTTTTTATGAATTTTACAAGTTGAAGGTAGCAAGCTGAAAAATCTATTTTGTGGACCGAAAATTTGGGGCGATTTCATTTCGGTGGTAATTGGGATTTTCATTCCAATTGATGTAGGGAATGTTTTAGGATTATTTGTGTGTTATATTGTGTGTCTGCCATGATTATACAACATATATGTATGTCTTGTATCAAATCTAGAAAGTTAGTAATTTTTATTTCTTTGTATAAGATTTAAAATTTAGGATGATGTATAATTTTGATTTGAATTGTAACGTGCTAGGAAATTATGCTTAGATATGTTGGTTAACATATATTAAATTTGGATAATTTGATTAAGAATTACAACTTTTATTTAATATTTATCTTTAGTGAAAGTTTAATTCACATGGTTGTATCAAGTATTAAATCAAGTTGTAATGTGGTATTTAAATAGGCCTTGGCATATTCTCTCACATAGATTAAATTGAAGGCATTTGGAATTGTTTAAAAATCTAGAGGAAATTAATTAATTAGCTTGATTAATTTTGTTTTAAGTGTTTTAATCACTTAACTTGTCATTTGATGTTATATATATGACGACCATGACATGTCTTTCTATATATATTAAATTAAGGTTATTTGGATTAGCTTGGAATTTAGAGAATTTAACTATTTATGCTTAATTAAATTCTACTTTATTACTCCATGGATTTAATTGCATTTTGGAAGTTATTTCTATATTTAAATCATGGATTTGGATTTGATGTATGTTCACTTGATTACTTTTGAGCATTGGATAACATAGTTGTTACTTTTATATTCATGAGAATATGTTTTTCCTTATTGAATATATTGTTGCTATGTATAAGGAATTGCACACTTTGTATTTGACATCTTACAGGCCATAGTAGTTGTGAATTTTGAGCATGTATTGTATAAGTTTACAAAATTTGGATTGTGCTTGGTAAATAGTTTATATCTTGTATATACATGTTGATATATATACGTTGTTGCACAATTTGTTGATTTTGGAAACTTGGGGATGGCGTTGTTTGGCTACGGCTAGGACTTGGTTCTAGTACGGGGGATTGTCCCTCTATATAGTCTAGTGCGCACATAGGAAGGTTACCCATGGGCTAGTAACCCTAAAGTAACTATGTTGTCGGTCTGATCCAGCGTGACGTCCGAGTATCCATTTTGTTTGATTTCGTATTCATTTCAAGTTGATAACTAGATGATATCATAACTTGTTGTTCCTTATTTGATTTCCTATTTTGAGCTTAAGATGTAGCTCTGTGAAAGCATGCTTCATACATTGTGTTGGAAGTTCCATTATTGGTTAAATTGCATCGATATCATAATTTGTGTTTTGATGTTCAAATGTAGTTTAGGAATGACCTTATAGATTCATTTTGAACATAGATGTTAGGTGACATGAACTATACTTGTTGTTTTCATATTTTGGATTTCAAGTTGATGACTTTGAGAATCTATATCTTGTTGCCTTGTATAACATGTTTCCATGTTATTTGAATTGCATGAACAATGTGATTATGGTAGAAATGATCTAAGTAGCTTAGGATGCTCCCTGGGTCTCATCTTGACATAGACATTAGGTGGCATGATCCCCTTTAACATGTTTCACCATAAGGTGATAAAATTATAAAATGCTAGGTCGATGCATGCTCATCTCCTACGAGTAGCTTTATGTTACTCACCCCTACGATACTGGGGCATATTTCAGGAACAGGACTCAGGATTTGAAGATTCCATTGCTCCTTGGATGGCTTACAGTTTCTAAGTTTCTATTTTATGCAAGTGTTAGCATAAGATGCCTCTTTGTAGCCTTATTTGTTTAAACTTGTATTCGTTGATTCGTATATGTAAAGTGTACGTAAGTGCACTCCTTTCAATGTATTTAACATGTATGAGATGAGGTCGGAGGCCAATGACATGTATGTCGTTTTTTATGCACTTTTGTTTTCAAAGTTTATTATGAAAATATTGGAAAATGTTAAGTCATTGCTTCATAACTTTCGCATCGGGTGTTGGAATTTCATATCTTTTCTGCCCGGACTCAGAATCAGATGATTCTTGAGTTTAATTTTGTTTATTTTTCGTTGTCCTTCCAATGGTGTGCACGGTGGCACCCCTTTCAGTGAGAAATGACCATTTTGCCCTTAGTTCATCTCTTTTCTAGTTAGGCATTCTTACTTCATTTGCTTGGCTCATTTGAGTTCCGTGGCTTCATGGAGAGTCATTTTGGGGCCTTAGGGATGGCGTTCATCTCTTGAGGTCATTTGGCTTCTTTCGCTTCCGCATTTCGGGTCCGTTATCGGGTCAACTTCCGGTTCATCACTAACGCACCGAGTTGAGAAATCTGGGTCGTTACAGGTGGTATCAGAGCTCCTAGGTTTGAATACCTTGGACGACGGGTTTTGGGTGCATATCATGCTTATGTTGCCATGCTCTATGTGTTTATATGCTTCATGATAATATGCTTTGGTTTGATAACATGTTTATGTGCTTACGTGCTACATGTGGTATACCGTTTGTTTAGCATGATTAAATTATTATGTAAAGAGCATGACATATGATGTATTCTAGATCAAATTTGTATATGCATAATTGTGTCGCATACTTGGCATGACACGAGATTGGTCATTGCGGCTTGAGTTGAGGTTGATGGTGATTGTAGTCATGGTTGTATTGTAGTTTAGGTTGTTGTTGACCTAGAGTTGGTTTTGAGGTAGATGGAGAGACACCTTTTGTTTAGGCTCTCGTGGGGTGAGCCATTAGGCACAACCGTAGTACTGGATTTGTTAATTGTAGGCCATGGTTAGGTTTTGGACCTTTTGGGATCCTTGGTTGTTTTGGAAGGTTCCTTTGAGATTGTAATTTTCGTGGGCGGGTACGTTATGGGCGGGTGCATGGCATTGTCATGCTACCGTACTGGCAAGCTACGAGTGCAGTTCGGTTGGAATCCGCGTTAGGTTTTGTGCCAACAAGTGCAGTCCTTTTGATCGGTAATGGTGATGGTTGTTTTGGGGATCAGTCGTAGTGATCGATTTGGTTGTCTGATTATATGGCTAGAGTTGCCATTTTCTTTGAGTTCTCCTTGCGCGATGACACTTTTGGGGTCAAGTCGATTGATAGATGCTTTGGGTAGAGAGAGCATTGCATTGTTAGTGTCACTTGTAGTGTCACCCTTAGATTCAGAGATGGATTGTAAGAGTCTTACCATTGTGGTAAGGGCTCACGTTTGTTTTGAGACAGGTTGTTGTTGCATTGGTTTTTGGAGTCAGTGTATGGCTAGGACTGGTCCTTCCTTTTTACTTAGGCATTCTAGGACACGATGTCCATAGGGTTCATTGTTGCATCACTTTTGTTTTCTGCAGTTTCATTTACTACCATGTTAGTAGTATCATTTATGATATTGTAATGCATGAGTGGGTGAAGGTCTATCCACGTTTGCCTTCTTGTTGTGTGGCAATAGCATGCCTTTCTTATATGTTTTGAGATACCATGTTATTACTACGCTTTAATGACATGCTTTTGTGTTTATGTGGAGACGTGCAGCATGTGCTTTTGATTTTCATCTATGTAAGTAGATTTTCTTTCTGGTAGTTGCATTCCTTGTCATATGCATGACTTTCAGGTTTGGTTTTCTCATTCATTTCCCTTGGTCGCACGTAGTCTGTATGCGGGTTTCCACAATGGTTTTGTACTAGTTCGTGTTAAGGACTTCACAAGGAGTGAGTCTCTTCCCTCGATTGAGTTGTGCACTGTTTTGGGGTTGGTTGGTCCATGAGGATCATCGTTGTTGTCTTGAGTCCTTGGTGAGGATTTGATAGATTTTGGTCGACTTACTTCCATGTAGGGGGTGAAGTCGTTGACTTTGTTGTCTTTCATTTCAGAGATGAAGTCGTGGTGGTGTCCTTTTTAGGACTGGTGGTCCCCTTTCTTTCGTGTCTTCCCTTGGGGAGTTCCTGCCGTGGTTGTTGACGGTTGTGGTGCTCAAGTGAGTTGATTGGTGTGAGATTATTTTACGGAGACTTATGTCCATATCTTTGAACATTGTTTGATTCGTGAGGTGAGCTCGATGCTCTTTTGAGAATGTCTTTTGGAGACTTGTTCCAGTTTTGGAGGCCTGGATGTGGTTGACTCTTAGGAGGAGTTTTGGAGGATCGTTGTTGGATATGGATTGCTTGTGGAGTTTCCTCGTCCTAGTTATGACTAGGCATGGCCTTGAGGAATCGTAGTTCCAGTGGTTGTTTATAGATGAATCGAAATTGAAGAATTTTGATTTACCTTGGTGTTGTCAAGTACGATTTTGAGAGACTCGTTCTATGACCTAGGTTGTCAAGATTTTGATGTGTGTGCCACTTCGTAGACTTGTATTTCGAGGATCTAGTTATCTGTGATAGGGATGTTGATCTGATGTTTGATTACGGTGAGTAGTCTTATAGTTGATCTATTTTAGGATGATATCTGGGATTTTGGAGATGTTTTTTGCTTGTCAGACTTTGGATTCGTAATTGATGTTGTTGATAGTAGTGTTTTGAGATGTTAAAATTGTTGGTCTTTTTGTATTGAGGATTTAAGGCCTTAAGCGTAGCGGTACCTATGCCATTGTTGTCAGAGTTTTGGGATTGGCCAGGATGGTCCGGCCGGACATCTTTGGACCATAATTCAACTCTCACAAAATATTGGTTTCCGTAGTGCTTTTGCTAATGATCATTTTTGATATTGAAGTCATTTGTATCGAGAGGTTTCATGGGTAGACCTAGTGGGGGCAGGTTATGAATTGGTGCCTTTTACTGTCATGCTACCGTACAAGTTGTGTGCTGTGGGCGGGTGCTAGTTGCCGTCGATGCTACCTTATTGACGAGTAAGTGTAGGCGGACACTAGGAATTGTCATTGCTACCACACATTTGAGTACGTCGTGGGTGGGTTCTGGTCGCTATTCATACTGCCATGTCGTCTTTGTTTAGTACTTTGATTTGATTCATGGATATCTTGGAGTTCTGTTGGTGGTTGTATTTGGTTCCTTATGATGGTTCGTCAGGAGGGGTGCTTTCGATTGTTGTCTTCCGTTCCCTTGTCTGGCCTTAAGTTCTGTGTGTGAGTTTCAACTTGTGGTGAGGCCATGTGATCACTTTTCTTTTGAGGGGTTGTCCTGTCGTGAGCACGTGGGTGCGAATGACATGGGGTTGTACGTTGCCTTCAGTTTTGGGATTGCTTTCGTAGCATGTTGTGAGGGATACTCAAAGATGTACTCTGTAGTTATCCTGGTTTCGCCTTTTTGTTTTGTTGGGGCTAGATTTCAGGGACGAAATCCCTTTAAGGTGGGAAGGTTGTAATGACCTGGTCATTTTTCTTCCTTTTCTTTTTCTCAGATTTTAATGGATATATTTTTTTTTTCCGTTGTCTTTTCCTTTTTAGGTTATGTTTTTCATCACTTGATGTCATCTCGAGTGCTCTGGAATGATTTCCGAGACTCTTTTCCTTGGATTGACAACTTCCTTTGGGGATTATGTCATTTCCATATTTTATTTTTCTAAACACTATTCACATTTTGTCTTTTTCTCGTTTATCCTTTCTCCTTGCACAACCTCACTTTTTGTGCTCGGATTTGATTCCGGTTTTGCATGCATTCATGATAGTGGTATTTTTACTTTTCTAGAAAAGTATGTTGATTGCTTACTTCTTTCATAAAGGGGCATTAATGCATACTTTAGTGTAATTATTCTTAACTTGTGGGGTTTTAGTGTAATTAAATAAAGTAATTATTTTTCATCTTGGGGACCATTTTGTAATTAAATTTGGAAGATATTTTCAAAAAGGACCTTTTTGAAATTTTTGAAAAGTGTGCCAAGTATCACACTCTCATTGGTCCACTTGTTGACATTTGTGTGGAAACACTTTAATGCATTGGATGATGACATTTGGAGGGTGAGGATTCACCCACTTGTTGGCCTAGGATTGGTGCACTTGTTGGCTTGGATGGTTGACAAGTTTAGGTGTGGGATTAAGCCTAGGAAAGAGCCATGGATTGGTGACAAGTGTAGGTTCACAATTTAGTCTTGCAAATATCTTTGGGCCACTTTGGGATTATGGTTTTAACGGAGGGTTTTTGTGCAATTGACCATAGATATGTGTGTTGACCATGGTGTAAGAGCACATAGTGAGTGGAGGATTTCTATTTCCTCCACTCACACTTAACCACATTATTTCATTCTCTTCCTTACAAGAAAACCCTAGCCTCCATGGATGGAGCTTGAAGCCTTAGGCATTGACCTTGATCTTTGAGGCCCTTCCACTTACTTTAGACCATAAAGTTTGGAATACTTTTTGTTCCCCTCATCCTCCTCTTCAAAACCCTTGAAGGATCTAGCCTAACTCCTAGTTTTGCTTTGGTATCTAGAGATTCAATTCTCTAGTGAGGTATTGGTTTATTATTTTGAAGTATTTTTATGTCATTATTGAGTGTTTTACATGCATAGAAGAGAAGGACTTGTATTTTTCCCTTAAACTATTTTAACTTGAAATTAATCTTGTCAAATTAAATATAGAATATGAAAATATACTCAATTAGGTTTCATTTAGTTTTGGTTTCATGTAATTTGGATTTAAAATGAATTAGTTATGAATTTTTGAAGTTGCAAGCTAGTTACTGGAAATTTGAAACTTTTCCTTTTTGGTCCGGAAATGAATTTTTATATATAGCTTTGTTACTTTAATTTCCTTGAAATTTCTATTGGAACTTCCCCCATGGGTTTTACACTACTCAGAATTTTTTCACTATTTCAGATCATTTATAAATGTTTTTAAAAATCTGAAACTATCTGCTGTCCATGTTTTTATTGCAGCTGAAAAACATATTTTTAGATGATTTATTTCATTAACCTTTTGACATTGGATCATGGCTTAAATTTTTAGTTTTACACTCTCATATGTTTACTTCCAAAATAAATTAGGTTTGCCCAATTTGGACGTCAAATTAATTTTTCATGAATTTTCAAAGTTGGAAGTTACAGGCTGAAAATGTTTTTTCTGGGCAGAATTTGTTTCAGAGTTGTGGGGCAAAACTGTTTCAATTGGGAAAATATTTTGTTAAACTAAATTGATATTATCAAATTATAGTGTTTAAGCTTTCAATTTGGGTTAGAATTGAATTTTTTATGAATTTTACAAGTTGAAGGTAGCAAGCTGAAAAATCTATTTTGTGGACCGAAAATTTTGGGCGATTTCATTTCGGTGGTAATTGGTATTTTCATTCCAATCGAGGTAGGGAATGTTTTAGAATTATTTATGTGTTGTATTGTGTGTTTACCATGATTATACAACATTTATGTATGCCTTGTATCAAATCTAGAAAGTTAGTAATTTTTCTTTCTTTGTATAAGATTTAAAATTTATGATGATGTATAACTTTGATTTGAATTGTAACATGTTAGGAAATTATGCTTAGATATGTTGGTTAACATATATTAAATTTGGATCATTTAATTAAGAATTACAACTTTTATTTAATATTTATCTTTAGTGCAAGTTTAATTCACATGGTTGTATCAAGCATTAAATCAAGTTGTAATGTGGTATTTAAATAGGCCTTGGCATGTTCTCTAACATAGATTAAATTGAGGGCATTTGGAATTGTTTAAAAATCTTGAGGAAATTAAATAATTAGCTTGATTAATTTTGTTTTAAGTGTTTTAATCACTTAACTTGTCATTTAATGTTATATATATGATGACCATGACATGTCTTTCAATATATATTAAATTGAGGTTATTTGGATTAGCTTGTAATTTAGAGAATTTAACTATTTATGTTTAATTAAATTCTACTTTATTACTCCATGGATTTAATTGCATTTTGGAAGTTGTTTCTGTATTTAAATCATGGATTTGGATTTGATGTATGTTCACTTGATTACTTTTGAGTATTGGATAACATAGTTTTTACTTTTATATTCATGAGAATATGTTTTTCCTTATTGAATATATTGTTGCTATGTGTAAGGAATTGCACACTTTGTATTTGACATCTTACATGCCATAGTAGTTGTGAATTTTGAGCATGTATTGTATAAGTTTCCAAAATTTGGATTGTGCTTAGTAAATAGTTGATATCTTGTATATACATGTTGATATATATACGTTGTTGCACAATTTGTTAATTTTGGAAACTTAGGGATGTCGTTGTTTGGCTACGGCTAGGACTTGGTTCTAGTACGGGGGATTGTCCCTCTATAAAGTCTAGTGCGCACATTGGGAGGTTACGCATGGGCTAGTAACCCTAAGGTAACTATGTTGTCGGTCTGATTCGGCGTGACGTCCGAGTATCCACTTTGTTTGATTTCGTATTTATTTCAAGTTGATAACTAGATGATATCGTAACTTGTTGTTCCTTATTTGATTTCCTATTTTGAGCTTAAGATGTAGCTCTGTGAAAGCATGCTTCATGCGTTGTATTGGAAGTTCCATTGTTGGTTAAATTGCATCGATATCATAATTTGTGTTTTGATGTTCAAATGTAGTTTAGAAATGACCTTATAGATTCATTTTGAACATAGATGTTAGGTGGCATGACCCACACTTGTTGTTTTTGTATTTTGGATTTCAAGTTGAAGACTTTGAGAATCTATATCTTGTTGCCTTGTATAACATGTTTCCATGTTGTTTGAATTGCATGAACAATGTGATTATGATAGAAATGATCTAAGTAGCTTAGGATGCTCCCTAGGTCTCATCTTGACATAGATGTTAAGTGGCATGAGCCCCTTTAACATGTTTCACCATAAGGTGATAAAATTGTAAAATGGTAGGTCGATGCATGCTCATCTCCTATGAGTAGCTTTATGTTACTCACCCCTACGATACTGGGGCATATTTCAGGTACAGGACTCAAGATTTGAAGATTCCAGTGCTCCTTGGATGGCTTACAGTTTCTAAGTTTCTATTTTATGCAAGTGTTAGCATAAGATGCCTCTTTGTAGCCTTATTTGTTTAAACTTGTATTCATTGATTCATATATGTAAAGTGTACGTAAGTGCACTCTTTTCAATGTATTTAACATGTATGGGATGAGGCCAGAGGTTAATGACATGTATCTCGTTTTCTATACACTTTTGTTTTCAAAATTTATTATGAAAATATTGGAAAATTTTAAGTCATTGCTTCATAACTTTCGCATCGGGTGTTAGAATTTCATATCTTTTCTGCCCGGACCCAGAATCAGACGATTCTTGAGTCTAATTTTGTTCATTTTTCACTGTCCTTCCAATGGTGTGCACGGTGGCACCATTTTCAGTGAGAAATGACCATTCTGCCCTTAGTTCATCTCTTTTCGGGGTAGGCATTCTTGCTTCATTTGCTTGGCTCATTGGAGTTCCGTGGCTTCATGGAGAGTCATTTTGGGGCCTTAGGGATGATATACATCTCTTGAGGTCATTTGGCTTCTTTCGCTTCCGCATTTTGGGTCCGTTATCGAGTCAACTTCCGGTTCATCACTAACGCACCGGGTTGAGAAATCCAGGTCGTTACACGCTCCGATCTCCCACAAAATAGAAATAATCTCCCTTGGGAGTGCAAACAGACACCCTCCCGTGGAAACAATCGATCGTAGCCCAGAAGAATGACAACCAATCCATCCCGAGAATGACGTCAAAGCCCGTCATGTCGAGAATAAAGAAATCGAACTCTAAGGTCCGCCCAGCTATCTCAATAGCACAACCCCGACAAACATGATCCAAAGACACTGGACCCCTACTGGTGTGTCAATACAAAGAAAACTGTCCCGAAGTGTGACCTCCAAACCCAATGAATGAGCAAATGATGCAGAAATAAAAGAATGTGATGCACCCGTGTCAACAATAACTCGTGCCTAAGAAATAAAAACTGGAAAGATACCTCGAACTGAAGAGGTGCCTGCGGAAGCATCCGCCTGTGGAAGAGCGTAGGCTCGTCCCTGAGTCCTTGAGCCCTGCTGTGAACTGCCATGATAGCCTGACTGAAGTGTAGAAGTTGTAGGTGTAGAACCCCTGGCTGGATAAGTGCCAACTGGCGCCACTGGCTGTGGAGCCTGAGGAACTCTGAAACCAGACTGAACCACTGCAGACTGCGCCGGTACCATATGTGAATCTATGCCACCATGTGACTTATTCAACAACCTTGGACAATCCTTCTTGAGATGACCTGGCCGCTTGCAATAGAAGCAAGCTCCCTGCCCTATTTTTGTACAAACTAAAGTCTGACTGGCCTGTGCCCGAAGCTGTGGGCAACGAGGCTTGATGCGCCCCGACTGCTGACAATGGTAACAAACCACTTCCTGGGCTAATCCCGAAGATACAGGAACTGTGGGTGCAGAACGATTCTGCTGTGATGTCCCATGTGAGTGAGTATTGTTCCCTGCCCTAGCCTTCTTCCACTGACACCCGGAAGATGATGGATTATCTCCACGAGGCTGCTTATGTGAACCCCTGATCCGTAACTGATCCCGTTCCTCTGCTTCAGCTAGCATAGCCCTCTGAACCACTTCTCTGTAAGTCCTCAAATCAAGAATTGAGACCCGTAGCCTAATGTCAAGATGTAGCCCATCCTGAAACTTCATCGCCCTGGCCTCATCTGTCGCTACCATATCCTTGGCATAACGAGAGAGAGAAGTAAACCGTGTCTCATACTCAATGACACTCATAGTGCCCTGATAAAGACCTGTGAACTGTGTCCTCATCTCCCACCTCATAGCCCTAAGAAAGAGGCGCTCGAAGAACAAATCTCTAAACTCGTTCCAAGTCATCAACTCAACGTTGTGGACATTGGTCATAGACCTCCACCAGATATTTGTATCCCCTGTGAACAAAGAAGCAATCAAGGATATCCTCAACCTGTCCGTGGGTACCGCCATACTATCTAACTTGCAAACCATAAGGTCTAACCAAGCTTCTGAGACTAGCGGATCTGAACTCCCCGCAAATGGATCAATCTTGACCCTTTGTAGTCACATAAAGTACTCCAGTGCCTCATTAACTATCGGTGCCGGTGCCGGTGCTGGAATCTGTACTCCTGCCACCTGCCTGCGTATCAACTCCTGTAGAGATTCAGTGATCCCCTGATTGATTCCTTGAGCCACTCGCTCCTCATAAGTCGGTGCCTGTGGCGGATTATCATCCCCACCACGAACTGGAATCTTGGCCCTTCCTGGACCCTTGTGAACTCAGTGTGAGCCATTTGTTCCTCAGTGCCCTGACGTGAAGACTCTCCATGTGTGACAACCATGGTGCTAAACGTGTAAAAGAAAGGAGGTCAACAATAACACAAGTTATTATGACCAAGTACAACTCACACTATGAATGCACAAAACACGAAGCAAGACAAGATATGCAACATACTATCATGCTAAAGCAATCAAAGAAAGCTCTTAAAACAGTTAAGCACTTAAAGCAAATAAGCATACATGTCAAACTAAATTGCTCTTAACCACATAGGCATATAAGCACAAAGGCATGTCATACTACCGAACATGCAATCAAGAAACACTTAAACATGTTATAAAGACAAAACATGTTATCAAAAGCATGTGAATATGTCAAAGTAGATCAAAAAAAGCATGATATGCACCCAAAACCCGTCGTTCTAAGGTGTTCAAACCTAGGAGCTCTGATACCACTTGTGATGGCCCAAGTTTTTGTAAACCTGGTGCGTTAGTGATGACCAAAAGATGACCCGATAACGGATTTGAAATGCGGAAGCAAAAGGTGAAACAACAGTCTCTAGAGATACAATGCGTTTCTAAGACACCAATGTGACCCTCGATGAGGTCATGGGACCCAAAGGAAAACAAATGCGGAAGTGTCGTTTCAAAACGGACAAAAAGAAACCTAGGGGCAAAATGGTTATTTTGTAAAAAAGTGGATTCAGGTGCTATTAAGCACACTGCTGGGAAGACAATAAAAAACTAATCATGATAGACCCAAGAATTGCATTATTTAGAGTCCGGACGAAGGAGAAAGGTCAAAAACAAAAATGATGTCGTGGCGGCCCGACGAGGACAACCCACCATTGCTGCAACTGAGAGTAAAAACGGGCATCTAAACGGACTTTCTTGGAAAAAATCAAAGAAGAAACCCCCCCTAAAATCAAGTTTTCTACTCCGAACCAAGGACGGAAAAAAAATAAATGCATTGTAAAATGCCCAGAATGCCCCCAAGAAAATCAGGTCAAGAGGAAAAAATATAATCCGAGCTACTGCCTAAGTTTTGGAAATAGGGCTTCGGGAGGTTTTTAAATTGCCTAAATTGAAAATGCAATCTTAAAATACACCCACAAGACCTCCAAAAGTTTTGGATCGGTCGTGACAATTTCAAAAAAAAGTCGATGCATAGTACCAACTACATTTGTACTAAAAATTTGCAAAACCTAGCAGCAAGGATTTTATGAAAAAATATGGATTTTTGAGTGCCAAGATGATGTTTTCTGGAAAAACACAAAATGGAAACACCTCTTCAAAATCAAGTTTTCTACGTGACTCAAGGGGAAAAATGAAAAAACCTCACTATCAAATACCCGAAATGCCCCTGTAACAGAATAGGGTCAAAACTCAAAATATGCAACTTTAGGTTTTTGTTTCATCAAGGAAGGTATCGTTTGCCAAAGTGAGTATGCAAGTGCAAGCAATATGATAAAATAGATGTACCAACATGGCCTAAATCCTCTTTACATTCCATTAACAAGTTTAGCATACAAAGCCTCCATTTCTCACAATAAGCTACAATGGCAATACTTGAGTTTTAAAGAGAACATGCTTGTAATCTTTCATGTTAATGGCTCTTGGACTCATGCTATACATACAAAACAAGCATCAAAAAGAGTACTTAGATACACATTACATGAAGGAAGCCATCTTAGCCTCTAAAATACCATACATCCATGGTATACAAAAGTATTACATCCAAAAGATAAAATATGTTAAACAAGTGCATGCTAATATACAAAAATACTTCAACTAGCTCAAAAGCTTCTAAGGATGATGAGCATCCATGAACATGGTCTCTTTACCTGAAAAACAACCCAAACCACTAGGGTGAGTAATCAAGTTACTCGTAGGAGAAGCATATACATATACCTTAACGTTTAAATATCATTGCGAGATCAATATAGACGAATATAAGGGAGCATTCCACTTAACGTCTATGTTCAAGGTGTGCTAAGGGATCATCTTAAGCTAACTTAAATGATTCTTAAACAACACATAACAATGTTAATGTAGTTAACAATATCAATTCGCAATCAACCAAAAATTACAAGTTACAATTAAACATTGGTTGTCAACTTGAAATTTAATGCGAAATCACATAATGGAAAACTTGGACATCTTGTCTTGGACTAAACCAAGATCAATATGGTTATTCCGAGCATTAACCCGCTGGGAAGACCACCCTAGTACGTACTATCTCAATTGGGGAGAACTCATACCTCCCGCACTAAAGCCAAACTTTAGCCATGTCACTTGTAACACAATGTCCCAAGAGAATCCAAAATATATCAAGTTCAAAACTTATATATCATAATTTAAGACATATAAACCACCTTCCATGCACAAGTATTTTTGAAACCACACAAATCATGTCTTAGGGTTCCAAATCTAGAATGGCATAATAAATGACAAGTTCTTAACATGATATAATGTGCAATATAATACCACAAACTCATCAATTTAAACCATGTCTCAACAATAAGCTTTAATAATCCTACACAAGATACATACACAATATACATGCTTAGATCAAATAAACCCTAAGTCAATCATAAGGATTTAATATGCAAGACTATCATATTAGAAGTATATACACAATATATATTAAACCCCAAAGGATTATAAAACACTTAAAATATAAACATACTACCACACCTACCTCAATAGAGAATTGAATCTCTATAATCCAAGCAACCAAGCACTAAATGGAAAACAAGCTTAGGGTTAATGAAGAGGAGAATGAGAGGAAACTTTTACTAGTTAAGGTTCTTAGTCTAAAATAAATGGAAGGGCACCAAAATTGAAGAAGAAAGCTATTAACCAATCTTTTCTCCAATGGTGGCTAGGTTAGAACTTTGAAGAACTAAGGAAAATGAAGAGGATAAGTGAAAAATGGTGAGTGAAAGGGCTAGAGATCCTCCACTCACTATGTGCTCTTACACTACCTCTCACACATACACACGTGCAAGACTAAATCTTGATCCTACACTTGTCACAAATCAAAGGCTCTATCCTTAGGCTTAATCTCAAGCCTACACTTGTCAATAATCAAAGCTAACAAGTGCACCAATCAAAGGCCAACATGTGGGTGAATCTCCACCCTCCAAATGTCAATGGATTATGCTCCCAAGTCTTTCCACCCAAATGCCAACAAATGGCTCCCTGAGAATGTGACACTTATCACATTTTCCAAAAATTACAAAATGGTCCTTTTTCAAAATATCTTCCAAAATAAATTGCAAAATGGTCCCTAAGACGAAAAATAATTATTTTACATAATTACAAAAAAACCCCAAAAGTAATGAATAATTACACTAAAGTATGCATTCATGTCCTTTATGAAAAATAAAAGCAACTAGCATGCTTTTCAACAAAAGTGAAAATACCAATGTCATGGAAATCAAGTATCATGAATGCATACAAAACCGGAATCAAATCTGAACACTCAAAGTGAGGTTAAGCAAGAAAAAACAATAATCGGGAAAAAGACGAAATAGGAAAAAAAAAAAAAAAAAAAAAAAAAAAAAAAGAAAAAAAGAAAATCACTGCAATGTAATAAACAAATGGAAAGGAGGAAAAAGATCGGGTCATTACAATGTGTAGATCTTGAGATGTGTTCTTGGAGCCTCCACTGCTCTCTTTTCTTCTAATCCTAATCTCTAACTTTTCTAGAGAGAGAAAATAAAATAACAATGTAATAATAAAATGATGAAAAAGCTTCTTTACAAAATAGTTCAATTCCCTTTAAATACGAGGTCTTTTTCTTAGTCACTAAGTTAGAAATACAACCCTAAAAATATCTAATCCAATAACTATGTGGTTGGTGGAGTTCGAGCGCACGGGAATAAGACAGCTTACTGCCAGCACATTTTCGATCGATCCAAAATATCTTCAATCGTTCAAAGTTCGATCGATCCAACTTTTCTTCGATTGATCAGACTTGGTAATTTTTCAACATCAGCCTCCTTTTGCTCTAGATCAGCCTCCTTTTCCTCCAAATTCTCACCAAGACTTAGTTTGACTCCAAAAAGTCCTTAAGAAGCCATTTTTAGCTCGTTTTAACTTTATTGACCTGAAAAGGGAAATAACATGAAATTAGTTTAAAACGGGAAAATAAGATAGATAAAGGTCCTCGAATGTTCAAGCTTAAGGGGTTTAAATGCGCACTTTTCAACGCTCATCACACTCCCAAACTTAAATATTGCTAGTCCCTAGCAATGAACTATAAGGTAAAGGAATGAAATGAACAACTAAACAACTATGAACTAGTTCACCATAAATGGATAACGCTACTTTCGTAGGGAACACGATTGCAATTAGCGTATGCAACATTCCTTTTAAACCTCTAGGTTACCCCTAGTTGACGAGTGAAATCTCGTGAGGGTTTCCAGAAATTATATCCACAAACATTAAGCTCATTCTCACAAAAGAGGCACCACTATTGTAAACAAGCATTGGGAGAAAACTACCTCAAGTATGGAATTTTTCAACCCTTTCCAATCAATCTCCCTAAATCTTAACATCAAGCAAACAAGTACGGTCCTCTACACATCAAGAAAATGATCATGCAAATCAAAACAACTCTATAATTCTTTTTAAGTGGATCAGCATCAAATATGTTGCTATCTAAGCCAACTAAAGAAATAATTGCATCCTTACCCTCGAACTAACACACAAATCTAGTACCGATCATCAAGATAAAGAGTGGACCTTTTATTAAAGCTTTATTCATCTAGGTGCGTTTATTCTTTTCACTCAAAATTTTTTTTTTTTCCTATCCCTAAGGATCAAAGATGGAAGCATGGTCCATGAGGTCGAGCGTAAGGTCAATGACTCCCAAACCGGACAGCTTTAGGGCATTAGGTGTTTAAACACCCCTAAGGACTTGCAAGCTTAAATCAACTAGATTACAAATCAAAACTACCTCCATCTAATCATTTCCCACTTCTCGCCTTTTGGGAGAAGTCCTCACTTTTTTATTTGCTTTTTGCAAACCATTTTTTTTTTTTTTTTTTTTTTTTTGTAGCAAGTTCAATTATTAACCTAGAGTTTGGGCCCTCCACCTTTTGGCACAAGAAGTTCAGTGCTTGATGAGGCTAGAATCCCGGTTACTCAATGAAAAGGGTTTGTTATCCACCTTAATCAAGAATGAAAGCTTTCAATGCACTACTAGCTCAATTGGGATATAACCAAATCAATAGTTAACAAAGTATGTACCCCACAAATGAATGCTAGTTTGCACATGTGCTAGTGTAGAATCCTAGAGTGAATCTCAAAACAATCACAAAATTAAGATGATATGGACTACAAGTGCAAGCATGATATCAATATTTCAAAAAAAAAAATTTACTCCTAAATGGCATCCATAAGGCATACAAGGAGTATTGGACTCTCAAGTCAAGTAATTTTTAAATTCTAAGTATCATGGTCCTCAAAAGATCAAAATCATAGCTAGATTAGATTTCAAACTCAATTATACATTTAAATCTAAAACTTAAGTAGAATGCAACAAAGTCACATTACCCCCAAACTTAAACCGCACATTATCCTCAATGTGCAATGAGAACAATGGAAAAGATGGAAAGAGTATACCGTGGTGGCGAAAACATGAAGCCCAACAATGAAAAGGGTCTCCCCCAAACTTGGAATCAACAACCTATTTGAATAACCACACTACCAATCTCACATCAAATATTAAATGGGATAAGAATAATCAAATCATGCATTCTAAGGCAATATAACACAAGATGAAAGAGAGATATGAGGTCAAGCCCAATAGAAACTATGAAAGTAACATGACTACACATAAGGGCACAGTGGTGAAAAGTTTTTATATTTTTCTTTTTATGAAAGTATGTATAATGAAACAAAATGCAAGAAAAATAAAGAAATAAAAATGAAAATAAACATGTATGATACAAGAAATAAAAGACACAATGTGTCATGTGGGTGCTAAGTTTAATATTTCTTGTAAGATGGAATGCTACTTTGAAAGATTGTTATTTTTTTTGAAGTAAAATAAAAATGCAAGTAAAAATGCATAGAAATAAAGAATGCAAAAAAAAAAAAAAAAAAAAAAAAAAATTAAGAGAGAAAAGTAACAAAATAAAATAAAAGAATTTTTTTTTTTTAGGGTTAGGGTTTGCTTGCTTCTGGGGTTACGTTCAGAGGTCTTTTCTCATAGGGGAGGGTTTTTCCTCCTCTATTCCTTTGTCGGCGTCCCCGGGCTTGCATGAGGTTATAACTCAACCTAAACTTTCATAAAGAAGCTGTTTTAATTCTCCATCCTCGTCTTCTCCAGTGTTTCCAAATCTCAAATATTATAGTTCTAGTCGTGGTTCTAAAGTACTATTGATGATGTAGCTCAAGAAATTGAGTTCCGGAAACCTTCAGTGGTGGGATATATTTTGGGGAAGCTTCCTTATTATCATAATTTCATGGCCTATGCTGAGAAATGGTAGGCAAAAGATGTTACGGTGGTCTATCTACATAATGGTTTTTTCATGGTGAGATTCCAGAAGGAAGAAATGGTGCAATAGGTGTTATCTCGTATTCACACCTTTGGGGGCCGATTGATCAATATGAAACAGTGGTGTAAAAATGTGGTGTTGGAAAGGGAAGAAATGGATTCGGTGCCGATATGGATTCGGATTTATGGACTTCCAGTGTATTGCCGCAATTCTGTGTCAGTTTTAAAAGTGTGCTCTTCTTTCTCTCATCCGATTTATATGAATAATCTAGTCAAATCCAGAGATAAAGGAGGGTTTGTCCGTGTCATGATTAAGGTGGAAATCTCTGAAGTGTTGCCTGATAGCATGATTATCGACATGCATGGGTGCAATTCTAGTGTGTCGATTGAGTATGAATGGAGGCCTCGGGTGTGTTCTTTGTGTCAAAAAATTGATCATATGGTGGATACTTGTTCTAAGAAAGTTACACAAGCTAAACCCAAGAAGGTAGTAGATAGTTGGGTGATTAAACAGAATGGTAAACTAATTGATAGTGGTGTTACAGACAAGGTGGTTGATAGTATGCCAAAGAGTAATGATTTAGGTGTTGGCCAGGCTGTTGTGACTACTTCTAATGCCTTTGCATTGCTCAGAAATGGGGTTAAAGATATAGATGAGGATGTTTTGAATGAAGGTATTGAGGTTTGGGTTAATATCAAGGAAGGCCTTAAAGATGGGATTGGTTTAGAAATGGTGGCTAAAGGGAACACAAGCCTGTCTTTGGGAGTTGATGTTACAAATAATGTTAAAGAAGACTTGAGGTCAACCCTTGAGGTTGTAGATGAAGGGGATACATGGCTTTCTTTGGGGGATACTGATAAAAATAATGATCGAGAATATTTAAGGTCTACTCCTGATTCTAAGGGGGTTGAAGAAGTTATATCAGGTTCTAAGGATGGTAATAATTTAAAGTTGGATAGGGATCATGATACTGGTCTTGTGGAAGTGGTTGAACATGGGGCAACAACTGAGATCCTCGACTTAGTTGATATTCATGAAGGTAAGGGTGGTGCTACAGTTGAGGTTGAGGGTGATCATTCACAACAAAAGCATACTGATGTGAATAAGAGTAAAGTTAAGAAAAGGCTTTATGTTCCTCCATCTGATAGGGTTACTACAAATAAACAAAACAGTGGCGAAATGCCACCAAATTCCTGTTCATAATGCTTGGAGCTTGGAATGTTAGAGGTCTAAACAAACCTAGTATCATTGATTGGTGAGAATAAATTTGCCTTTGCGGTTTTGGTTGAGACTAGGGTGAGATAGGGAAAGGCTAGTAAGACACAAAATAAAATTAATGCTAGGTGGCAATGGTTAAATAATTATGATTCTCATCCGTTAGGGAAGATTTGGGTAGCTTGGGATCCTAATATTTTTAAGGTTCAATTGGTTATTGAGGATGCTCAAGTGATGTTGTTGGAAGTGAAACATGTCTCTACAAGTCTAACTGTGTTTATTTCAACTATTTATGCTGCAAGCAATGTTCAAGACAGAATGAAATTGTGGTTGAATTCGAAAGACCAAGCTGCTGTGATTGAGGGACTATGGTTGGCTATTGGTGATTGGAATATTTCTAGGTTTCATAAAGAGGAAGTTGGGGGCTGAGAGTACCTCAATCTCTTCTTGATGAATTTAATCAAGTTATTAGAGATATCAAGATGGATGAGTTACCTGTTAACAACGGAGGGTGGTCTTGGTGTAATAAACAAGATAATCATAGAAGGATTAATGTGAAGCTTGATAGAGCCTTTGTTAATGAGAATTGGCTTCATAGGTTCACTGATTCTAGAGTTCATTATTCTCCAGTTTTTCTGTCAGATCACTATAGGATGGCAGTGAAGTGGCATATGGACTGTACTTCAGGACCAAAGCCTTTTAAGTTTATGAAAATCTGGTGTATCCAGCAAGAGGTTGAGGAGATTATTTTTAAGGCTTGGGGAAAGTTAGTTGGAGATAACCCTTTGCACCAGTGACAAAGAATGTTAAGATTAGTTAGAAATGTTGTTAAAGAGTGGAGTACAAACAAAGGTAAACTTCCTGAACAAGTTATCTCAGCTACTGAAGGACTGCATTCTGTACAGATGGAATTGTTGAAAGATCCATTAAACCAAAATCTGATTTCTAAGGAAAGGGAAGCCAATTTATATTTACAATCTACCCTGGAACTGGAAGAAATCATGTGGAGTTAAAAGTCTAGATTGAAATGGCTTAAAGAAGGTGACAAGTGTACTTCCTTTTTTCATAACATGGTTAAGCAGAGAAGATGTTATACTTCCATTAATTGCTTACAAAATGCTAAGGGTGAGACCTCTTCAGATCCTGTAACCATAAAAGAATGGTTAGTTCAATATTATGAAAATCTGTATATAGCTATTCTGGTATTAAGACAGAGTCATCAAAGTCCTCTCAGATGCTGATGAGGGCTTTGGATAGTGAGGTTACTGTAGAGGAGATTAAAAATATGGTCATGGGGTTTAATCCAAATAAATCTCCAGGTCCGGATGGCTTTCCTGCTAGATTCTTTGAAAAATACTGGCATATATTTGGTCATGACATTACTACAATTGTTTATTTCTTTAATGGGGCTGCTCTACCTTTGGGGATTAATTCCACTTTTTTAACCCTTATTCCAAAGACAAATCATGGGGATAAGTTGGAAAATTATAGACCTATTGCTCTTTGTAACTTATGTTATAAAATCATTTCTAAAATTCTGGCCAATAGATTAAGTATAATTTTTCCTACTTGGTTGGATTGGAACAATCAGCTTTCATTAAAGGTAGAAAAATACACGATAAATATCCTGTTAGTGGCTGATTTGATAAAAAAATTTGGTTTAAAAAGCAGTGGTCCTACTATGGCAATTAAGGTGGATCTTAAAAAGGCTAATGATTCAATTAGTTAGAATTTTTTGTGTCAGAGTATGAAGCTATATGGTTTTACTGAGAGATGGTGTAATTAGATTATGAACTATGTGTCTACAACAAGATTTTTAGTTTTGTGCAATGGAGTTCCAGCTGGTATCTTCTCATCTGAGAGGGGACTGAGACAGGGCTGTCCTTTATCCTTTCTTCTTTTCACTCTCATTACAGATTATTTTTCTACTTTGATGCATGAGAAAATTGATAATGGTCATTTAAAGGTCTATAGAATGGTGCAAAAGTCTAGGTTTATGGTTTCACATGCCTTTTACACAGATGATTTGTTCATTATGGTTAAGGCTAACAACTCTACTGTTAAATCTATTGATGGGGTGTTTTAGAAATTTCATGAAGTGTCAGGGCTAGCTATAAATAAGGAGAAGAGTGTTGTTATTTTTTCAAAGTCTGTGAGGTGTAAAAAGAGACTACTTCAGGTTTTGTAGGTGAAAGTGGAGTCCTTTCCTATTAAATATTTGGGGATTCCATTAGTTAACAGAGGCTTAAGAAGTGTTGATTATCAGGGGATCTTTGATAAAGTTACTGCTAGATTGGAGCATTGGAATATAATTAATCTTTCTCTTGTGGGGAGAATAGAACTTCTCAGGTCTATTCTATATTCCTTTATGTATCATTGGATATTTGGTTTTAAAATTCCTTGGGGTTGTATTGTTGCTCTTGAAAGGAAGTTTAATAAGTTTTTATGGAGTGGAAAGCTAGATACTAATAAGATGTCACAATTAAAATGGAGTCAAGTAGCTTTATCATATGCAGAAGGTGGGTTTAATATTCATAGGATTCTTGATGTTGATTTTACAGCTAAAGCTGTTATTTGTTGGGATTTTGTGAAGAATAAGGAAGCTTTGTGGGTTAAGTGGATACATGCCAGGTATTTACAACAGGGACATTTCTGGACTGTTCAGCCTAAAATGCAAGATTCCTCTATTTGGAAACAAAAATATTGGACACTAGAGAATTCATACAAGAAAATGCAGAATTCAGGGTTAGAAATGGGACATCATTTAACATGGGGCTGCTATTTTCAGAAATTATGATAAGATAGCTACGCTAAATACTTTAATTGTTGATGGAAGCTGGTTATTTCCTGAATTCATTCCAGTTTTCTACTGCTACTTTCATGGTTAATATTGGGGTTGTAATGACCCGGTCATTTTCATTCCTTTCCCTTTTCTCAGATTTTTACGGATTTTTTTTTTTTTTTTTTCCGTTGATCTTTTCCTTTCTGAGTTCAATTCCTCGTCGCTTAGTGTTGTCTCGAGTGCTCTGGAGTTATTTCCGGGACTCTTTTCTTTGGATTGACAACTTCCTTTGAGGACCGAGTTATTTCCACATTTTTCATTTTTCGACACTATTCACTTTTCGTCTTTTTTCCTATTTCGACTTTTTCCCTATTTTGTCTTTTCCCCGTTTGTCACTTAATTTGCAAAACCACACTTCTTGCATTTGGAGTTGGTTTTTGACTTCATGTATCTTCATTCTAAGTGGTTCCATGAAATACGTATCTTTACTTTTGTAAGAAAGTACTCTTGTTACTCCCGGTGTCCATAGGGGCATGGATGCATAGTTTTTCAGAATCTTTATCTTTTCTTGGGGTGTTTTTCATAAATATCTTTTAAAGATATTTTATTTCAGGGGTTTTTAAGAAAATATTTTGGAAGATATTTTTATTCTGGCCATTAGTGCAGTTTTCACTTTTCGGAGGGGCCATTTGCAATTAACGAAAGTTATTGCTAAATGCCTTATTTTGAGCCTGGATCCTCATACGGGATTCATTTTCACTTTTCATCGAGGTGTGTACTCATAGAATTTCCTCCTGGTCTTTGTTTTCCAATTTCAGGGTTTTTGGCCCCGGTTGCTGCTGAACTTGTTTGGGGCATAACTTTCTAGTCGGGACTCATTTTTTGACACTATTTCTTCCGTTATTCATATTTTCTTATTTTCAATCTTTTTCATTCTTAGAGTTTTTCCATTTGACTGCGTCTGCTCAAATTTCACTTTTTCGGACCCGGTAAGGCTCGTTCGGCGCACTTTTTGAGATTTCTATTAAAGGGGGATGAGATAATTCATTTTTCATCTTCTCCACTCTCCTTGCATGACCAATGGCTCCCATGGCAGCCCAAGGGAGGCTGCCACCTTCTCTTTCCTCTTTTGAGCTTCATTCCTTTGTCAAAACATAGTAGGGCCTTTGTGTTTATTGCTCGTCTTGGCGATACGCATCTTTCACCCTTATTGGAACCCATTTCTGACCAAATTTCGAGTTTGGGTTTGAAGTCAAGTTATGATTTTGATGGGGTTATTGGGGGTTCATGTAGATCGTGTTGTCCCCGACAAAACCCTTCGGTATCGTCGGATTTGGGGCACTTTTTTTTCGGTGGGCTTTTGATATTTTAATCTCAAATTGAGGTAGGGGATGTTTTAGGATTGTTTATGTGTTATATTAAGTGTTTCCCATGATTATACAACTTGTATGCATAGTTTTCTTTAAAATCTAGAATTTAGTTTAATTAATTTCTATAGTTAAGATTTAATTCTTATGATGTTATATGACTTAGAATTAAATTGTGGCATGCTACAAAATTAGGTTTTGATATGTTTGTTAACATATATTAAATTGGAATTATTTGAATAAGAATTGCACTTTTTATTTAATAATTATCTTTTGTGAAAGTTTAATTATCATGGACGTACCTTGCATGAAATTAACTTGTAGCATGCTTTTAAATTAAGTGTTGGTATGTTGTTTAACATACTTTAATTTGAGAGCATTTGGCTAAGTATGAAAATCTAGAGTTTTTAATTAAAATGATTAATTAAAATCTATTTAAAGGTTTCGTTGGCTTAATTAAGTTTTTAACTTAATATTTGTGATGACTAGGACTTGTATACTAGTATATACTAATTTGGGACCATTAGATGTAGTTTTAGAATTTAGGGATTTAATTATCATGTTTTAAATAAATTCCATCCTATTGATCTAATGACCTAAGTAAGCTTTTAATTTGATTCATGTGATGAATAAGTTATGTTGTTTAACATGTGTTAATTAGGGTTCATTTAATTGAGATATGAAACTTAGAGAAATTAATTAGGTTATATAATTAATTTCCATTTCTATTGCATTATTGATTAAATCATGTGTTTAACATTGATATTATGTTTGAAGCATGATTTTAGACTTGTAATGGATTTATGCTATTTTGTTTTAATATTGAATTATATTGTTATAGCGTGTAACGAATCGCAAACTGAAGATTCGACATGTGATGTTATTATAGCACGTAACGAATCACGCTTTGAAGATTTGACATTGTCATCCTATAGTAGTTGTGGATTTAGAGCATGTATTATGTGGTTTCAACCTACTTGTGCACGAAATGTAGTTTCATGCTATATATATATATTTCGTATATAAGTTGTTAACTTATTTATTTTGGAGTCACTTGGGACATGGTTACTATAACATGGCTAGAGTTTGGCTCTAGTGTGGGAGGTATGAATTCTCCTCGTCGAGATAGTGCGCACTAGAGGTGGTATTACCAGCGGGTCAGTCCCCGTAATAGCCGTTGAGGTCTCGGCAGAATTCCAAGCTTAGATGTCAAAGTGTTCCACTAATTGATTTCGTACTTTTAGATTTCTAGTTGATAACCTAGAGACTTTATGTCTTAATGTGTGGTATTAGATATTCTAATTATACTAAATTGCTATATTTAGTTGATTTCACACTTTTAGATTTCAAGTTGATAACTTTGAGAATCTATATCTTATTGCTTAGTATAGTATGCTTCTATGTTGGTTAAATTGTATAGATATTGTGATTGTGTTTTGTTGTTCAAATGTAGCTTATGAGTGATCCTATAGATTCATTCGGAACATAGACGTTAGGTGGCATGACCCACTTTGGTTGTTTTCACACTTTAGATTTCAAGTTGGTAACTTTGAGAATCTATATCATGTTGCTTTGTATAGCATGCTCCTATGTGGTTTGAAATGCATGGTTGATGTGATTGATGTTAAAAATGATCTAGGGTAGCTTAGGATGTTTCCTGAGTCTTATCTTGACATAGATGTTAGGTGGTATGAGCCGCTTTAGCAAGTTTCACCTTAAGGTGATAAAATTGTAAAACGTTAGGTCGATGTACGCTCATTTCCTACGAGTAGCTTTATGTTGCTCACCCTAAAGTTACTGGGGCATATTTCAGGTACAGGGTATAAGATTGGAGATTTGCACTTGCTTTGGTGATTTGCAGAATTGAAGTTTCTTTAGAAGCATTCTTGTTCACATGCAAGTGTTAGCATGTTTAAGTTTTGGCTATGAAATGTAATTTTTCTAACTTGGAGGTTTGACATGTCAAATGTTGTAAATGAATTGTAATAAGCCTATGGGCCATTTCAGCATATTTAAAATGTTATTTTACACTTGCATGTATGTCCACATCATCACACACTTGCATACAATTCATTTTGATCATACAATGGGGGATCCATTTGAGACTTAGGAATTTCTTTTCAGTTTTGGTGCTTAACAGATTCATTCTTTGCATTTCTACCTATTTCGGTCGACCGGTGGCTTGTTTCGGTTTACCGATGGCCTTTGAATTTCAATTGAACAGTAAAAGTCCAATTCCAGTAGCCATTTTTCACTTCGAGCCACAAACTTGTCGACCAGTTTGTCATTTCGGTTGACGAAAATGAAGGCTCATTTCTCTTATCTTTCTGGTCCATTTGGGCATACCGAAGCTCCATTTCGGTCAACCGAAATTGAGTTGTTTTGTGGTTTTTGCTTGGTCAGTTGTTTCGGCTGGTTGGCTTTATTTGTTTGTCCCAGCATAACCTTGTCGATCTCGTTTAAGCCATTTAATGGTGTAAGTAGTCTAGTTTGAACTAGATCACATTCCCTTGGTCGTCATTGGTGTCATAGGGTATTATTTGACCTTTTTATTCTAGTTCCGCTTCTGGTTATTTCTTTGAGTTCCATGACTTCATGGGAAGTCATTTGGGTGTCTTAGGGATGATTGATATCTCTACAGGTCTTGTTTTTGGTTTCGTTTTCGCATTTCAAATCCTTTATCGGGTCAACTTTCGGTTTATCACTGATGCACCGGGTTGAAAAACTTGGGCCGTCACAAGTGGTATCAGAGCTCCTAGGCTCAAAAACCTTAGGACAACGGGTTTTAGGTGCATATCATGCTTGTGTTGCCATGCTCTATGTATTGATATGCTTCATGATAACATGTTTTGGTCTGATGACATGTTTATGTGCTTATGTGTTACATGTGGTATGCCGTTTGTTTAGCATGATTTAAATTTTATGTAAAGAGCATGACATATGATGTATGGTAGATTTGATTTGTATATGCATGATTATTTTGCATATTTGGCAGTACTTGGGATTAGTCATGGGATGTTTGAGTTAAGATTGAGTCGTTTGGTGAGTTTTCACTTAGTATGATGGTTGATGTGTTTGGTTTTGTTTAGGCACTCTTCCTTGAGGTTGTTGGTGATTGTCCACATGGTTTTATAGTAGTGTAGGTGGTGAGACACCTTTTGTTTAGGCTCTCGTGAGGTGAGTCATTTGATGTTGCCATAGTTTTGGATTTGTTAGTTTTGAGCCATGATGAGGTTATGGGCCTTTTAGGATCCTTGATTGTTCGGGATGATTCCTCTGGGATTACAATTTTTCGTGGGCGGGTACGTTGTGGGCGGGTGCATGGCACTGTCATGCTACCGTACTGGTTAGCTACATGTGCAGTTCGGATGGAATCAGTGTTGCTTTTGTTTTGATAGGCGTTGTCTTTATGATCGATGATGATGATGGTTGTTTTGGGGGTCAGTCGTAGTGATTGATTTGGTTGCTGTTGATATGGTTATAGTTGCCATTTCTTTGAGTTCTCCTTGCGTGATGACACTTTTGGGATCAAGTTGATTGATTGATGCTTCGGGTAGAGAGAGCATTGCACTATTAGTGTCACTTGTAGTGTCACCCATAGATATGGAGATGGATTGTTAGAGTTTTACCATTGTGGTAAGGGCTCACATTTGTTTTAAGATAAGTTGTAGTCGCGTTGGTTTTTGGAGTCAGTTTATGGCTAGGACTAGTCCTTCCTTTCACCGAGACACTCTAGGACACGATGTTCATAGGGTTCATTGTTGCATCATTTTTATTTTCTGTAGTTTCGTTTACTACTATGTTAGTAGTTTGATATATGATATTGCGATGCATGAGTAGGTGGAGGTATGTCCACATTTGCTTTCTCGTTGCGTGGCATTAGCATACCTTCCTTATATGCTTAGAGATGCCATATTGTTACTTTATTTTAGTGACATGATTTTATACTTACGTGGAGACGTGCCGCATATACCCTTGATTTTATCTATATGAGTAGATTTACTTTCTTGGTAGTTGTATTTCCTTGTTATTTGCATGAATTCCATTTTCTATTTTTTCTCTTTTGTTTCCCCCTCGGTCGCACGTAGTGTGTATGTGGGTTTCCGTAAGGGTTTCGTTGTGAGATTCCTTGTAGAGGAGTTGTCACATTTGTTTTGTCTTGAGCTACCCACTTCCTTAAGGTGGGAAGAATGCTCCCTTTTCTCGTTTGTCGTGTTGACACTTGTGGGAGGGAATAGGGTTTCTCCTCTTTCTTGGTTTGAGTAAGGGGCTTCACAAGGAGTGAGTCTCTTCTCTTCGTTGCGTTATGCATAGCTTTGGGGTTGGCTGGTCTGTAAGGATCATTATCGTTGTCTTGAGTCCTTGGTGAGGATTTGGTGGATTTTGGTCAACTTATTTCCATGTAGGGGGTGAAGTCTTTGACATTGTTGTCTTTCACTTCAGAGATTAAGTCTTGGTGTTATCCTTCTTAGGACTAGTGGTTTCCTTTCCTTCGTATCTTCCCTTGGGGAGTTTTTGCCGTGGTTATTGACTGGTTGTGGTGCTCAGAGTGAGTAGGTTGGTGTGAGATCATTTTACGGGGACTTGTGTCCAAATCATTGAGGAATTGTTTGATTCGTGAGGTGAACTCGATGCTCTTTTGAGGATGTCTTTTTGAGACTTGCTTTGGTTTTGGAGATCTAGATGTGGTTGACTCTTAAGAGAAGTTTTGGAGGATCGTTGCTGGATATGGCTTGTTTGTGGAGTTTTCTCATCCTAGCTATGACTAGGTATTGTTTTGAGGAAACGTAGTTCCAGTGATTGTTTATGGATGGAATTAAGGAATTTTGACTTAACTTGGTATTGCTAAGTACAGTTTTGAGAGACTCATTTTGTGATTTTGATTGTTGTCAGAATTTTGATATGTTTGCCACTTGGTGGACTTGTGTTTCGAGGATTTAGTTATCCATGATAGAGATGTGGATCCGATGTTTGATTTCAGTGTAGTCTTATGGTTGATATGTTTCAAGGAGATGTGTAGGGCTTTCGATGAAATGTCTTATGATGGGGTTCATTTTGGTTTTTGGAAGTTTTAATTCGCTTGTCGGGCTTTAAATTCTTGATTGATGTTGTTAATAGGAGTATTTTGAGACATTGGAGTTGTTGGTTTTGTTGTATTGAGGATTTAAGGCCTTAAGCATAGCGGTACCTATGGCATTGTTGTCAGAGTTTAGGATTGGCCAGGATGGTCCGGCCGGATGTCCTTGGACCATATCTCAACTCTCACAAAATGTTTGGCCTCCATGGTGCTTTTGGTAATGATCATTTTTAACATTGATGTCATTTGTATTGAGAGGTTTCATGGGTAGACCCAGTGGGGGGCAGGTTATGAACTAGTGCCTTATACCGTCATGCTACCGTACAAAGTTGTGTGTTGTGGGCAGGTGCTAGTTGCCGTCGATGCTACCTTACTGACGAGTAAGTGTAGGCCGGCACTAAGTACTGTCATTGTTACCACATGTTTGAGTACGCCGTGGGCGGGTTCTGGTCATTATTCGTATGCCACGTTGTCCTTGTTCTGCACCCTGACTTGATACGTAGATATTTTGGAGTTCCTTCGGTGGTTGTTTTTGGATCGGTATGATGGTTCGTCAGGAGGGATGCTTATGGTGATTGTCTTCCACTCCCTCGTCTGACCTTGGATTCTATGTGTGAGTCTTGACTTGTTGTGTGGCCGTGTGGTCATTTTTCTTTTGAGAGGTTGTCCTATCATAAGCACGTGAGTGCGAATGACATTTGCTTGTACGTTGTCTTTCAGTTTTGGGGATTGTTTTTGTAACATGTTTTGTGGGATACTCAGAGATGTACTTCGTAGTTATCCTTGTTTCGCCTTTTTGTTTTCCTGGGGCTGGATTTCGGGGGCGAAATCCCTTTAAGGTGGGAAGGTTGTAATGACCCGGTCATTTTCATTCCTCTCCCATTTCTTAGATTTTCACGGATATTTTTTTTCCGTTGATCTTTTCCTTTCTGAGTTCAGTTCCTCGTCGCTTAGTGTCATCTCGAGTGCTCTGGAGTAATTTCTGAGACTCTTTTCTTTTGATTAACAACTTTCTTTAAGAACCGAGTCATTTCCACATTTTTCGTTTTTCGATACTATTCACTTTCCGTCCTTTTCCCTATTTCGTCTTTTTCCCTATTTTATCTTTTCCCCGTTTGTCACTTTGTTTGCAAAACCACACTTCTTGCATTCGGAGTTGGTTTTTGACTTCATGTATCTTCATTCTAAGTGGTTTCCACGAAATACGTATCTTTACTTTTGTAAGAAAGTATTCTAGTTGCTCCTGGTGTCCATAGGGGCATGGATGCATAGTTTTTCAAAATCTTTTTCTTTTCTTGGGTGTTTTTCATAAATATCTTTTGAAGATATTTTATTTCAGGGGTTTTTAAGAAAATATTTTTGGAAGATATTTTCATTCTGGGCTATTAGTGTAGTTTTCACTTTTTTGAGGGGCCATTATGCAATTAATGAAAGTTATTGCTAAATGCCATGTTTTGAGCCTGGATCCTCGTACAGGATTTATTTTCACTTTTCGTCGAGTCGTGTACTCATAGAATTTCCTCCTGGCCGTTATTTTCCAGTTTCAGGGCTTTTGGCCCCGATTGCCGCCGAACTTGTTTGGGGCATAATTTTCTGCCCGGGACTCAGTTTTTGATGCTGTTTCTTCCATTGTTTATCTTTTATCATTTTGAATCTTTTTGGTTCATAGAGTTTTGCCATTTGAGCATGGCTGCTCGAATTTCACTTTTTCAGACCTGGAGAGGCCTATTTGGGGCACTTTTTGAGATTTCTATAAAAGGTGGATGAGATATTTCATTTTTCATCTTCCTCACTCTCCTTGCACGACCAGTAGCTCCCATGGCAGCCCAAGGGAGGCTATCACATTCTCTTTCCTCTTTTGAGCTTCATTCATTTGTCAAAACATAGTAGGGCTTTTATGTTTATTGCTCGTCTTGGCGATACGCAACTTTCACCCTTATTGGAACCCATTTCTGACCAAATTTCAAGTTTGGGTTTGAAGTCAAGTTGTGATTTTGATGGGGCTTCTTGGAGATTCATGTAGATCGTGTTGTCCCCGAGAAAACCCTTCGGTATCGTCGGATTTGGAGCACTTTTTTTTCAGTGGACTTTTGAGATTTTCATCTCAAATTGAGGTAGGGGATGTTTTAGGATTGTTTATGTGTTGTATTAAGTGTTTTCCATGATTATACAACTTGCATGCATGCTTTTGTTTAAAATCTAGAATTTAATTTAATTAATTTCTATGGTTAAGATTTAATTCTCATGATGTTATATGACTTAGAATTAAATTGTGGCATGCTAGAAAATTAAGTTTTGATATGTTTGTTAACATTTATTAAATTGGAATTATTTAAATTAGAATTGCACTTTTTATGTAATAAATATCTTTTGTGAAAGTTTAATTATCATGGACGTACCTTGCATGAAATTAACTTGTAGCATGCTTTTAAATTAAATCTTGGCATGTTGTTTAACATACTTTAATTTGAGAGCATTTGGTTAAGTATGAAAATCTAGAGTTTTTAATTAAAATCTATTTAAAGGTTCCATTGGCTTAATTAAGTTTTTAACTTAATATTTATGATGACTAGGACTTGTATACTAGTATATACTAATTTGGGACCATTTGATGTAGTTTTAGAATTTAGGGATTTAATTATCTTGTTTTAATTAAATTCCATCCTATTGATCTAATGACCTAAGCAAGCTTTTAATTTGATTCATGTGATGAATAACTTATGTTGTTTAACATGTGTTAATTAGGGTTCATTTGATTGAGATATGAAACTTAGAGAAATTAATTAGGTTATATAATTAATTTCCGTTTCTATTGTTTTATTGATTAAATCATGTTTTTAACATTGATATTATGTTTGAAGCATGATTTTAGACTTGTAATGGATTTATGCGATTATGTTTCAATATTGAATTATATTGTTATAGCATGTAACGAATCGTACACTGAAGATTCGACATGTGTTGTTATTATAGCGCGTAACAAATCGCGCTCTGAAGATTCGACATTGTCATCCTATAGTAGTTGTGGATTTAAAGCATGTATTGTGTGGTTTCAACCCACTTGTGCATGGAATGTAGTTTTGTGTTGTATATATATATTTCGTATATAAGTTGTTAACTTATTTATTTTGGAGTCACTTGGGACATGGTTACTATAACATGGCTAGAGTTTGGCTCTAGTGCGGGAGGTATGAGTTCGCCCCATCGAGATAGTGCACACTAGGGGTGGTATTACCAATGGGTTAGTCCCCATAATAGCCTGTAATGACCCGGTCATTTGATTCCCTTTCCTTTTTCCTGAAATTTTACGGATAAAATTTTTTCGTTTAATTCTCTTTTATGAGATCTGTTTCTCGTCGTTTAGTGTCATCTCGAATGCTCAGAATTGGCTTCTGAGACTCTTTTGTGTGGATTGACAACTTCCTTTGAGGACAGAGTCATTTTTGCATTTTCACTTTTCAAGACACTATTCACTTTTGTCCTTTTCCCTATTTCGTCCTTTTCCCTATTCTGTCTTTTCCCCATTTGCCACTTGTTGGCACAACCTCACTTTTCATGCTCGGAGTTGGTTTTTTACTTCACATGTCTTCATCTTCAGTGGTTTCCTCG
Organism: Cornus florida; assembly: GCF_030987335.1. NCBI lineage: Eukaryota > Viridiplantae > Streptophyta > Magnoliopsida > Cornales > Cornaceae > Cornus > Cornus florida. The sequence continues at coordinate 25,326,480 of NW_026775579.1, forward strand.
AAATACATATCTTTACTTTTGCAAGAAAGTAGTCTGATTGCTCCCGGTGTCCATAGGGGCATGGATGCACAATTCTTAAGAATCTTTTTCTTCTCTTAGGGTGTTTTTCGTAAATTTCTTTTGAAGATATTTTATTTTAGGGGCATCTAAGAAAATATCTTTTGGAAGATATTTTCATTCTAGGACAGTTTCGCAGTTAACCCTTTTTGTAGGGGCCATTGTGCAATTAACGAAAGTTATTGCAAAATACCTCATCTGGGGCCTAGATCCTCATACGGGATTCATTTTCACTTTTCTTCGACTCATAAATTCATAGAATTTCTTTCTGGTCGTTTTTCTCCAGTTTAAGAGTTTCTGGACCTAGTTGCCGCCGAACTTGTTTGGGGTATAACTTTCTTTTTGGAACTCATTTTTCAACGTTGATTCTTCAGTTTTTCATATTTTTTCATGTTGAATCTTTTTTGTTCATGGAGTTTTTCCGTTTGAGCGCGTTTGCTCAAAATTCACTTTTTTGGACCCGGCGAGGCCCTTTCGGGGTACTTTTTGAGACTTACTATAAATAGAATGCCCTAAAGTGAAAAATCACTTTTTCACTCATCTTTTTGAGCTCTTGGCCGGCAGCCATGGGAGCTCCTTGGCTGCCACCCTTTCTCCTTCTCCTCCACTTGATTTTCGTGGTAGAAATCCTTCGGCCTTTACATTTATTGTTCCCCTTGACGTGTTCTATCATTCCCCCTTACTAGAATTCAATCCTGACCATTTCTTGAGTTTGGGTTTGAGGTCAAGTTGTGATTTTCATGGGGCTTCCTTCGGATTCATGTAGATTGTGTTGTCCCTGACAAAACCCTTCTGTTTCGGCGGATTCGAAACACTTCTTTAGGTGGGCCTTTGAGGTTTTCATCTCAAATTGAGGTAGGGGGTGTTATAATTTACTATCTTGCTATATTACGTGCTTGTGATGCTTATGCAACTTGATTACATGCTTGGATTTCAAAATCTAGAGATTTCATTATTTATTTTTCTTGTGAAGAATTTAATTTTCCCGGTTGTCCATAGCTTTGTTTAATCATGTGGCATGATAGAATATTACCCCTTGATATGTTGATTGACATATATTAAATCTAGATCATTTGGACAAGTGTTGAAGAATTTATTTAATATTTATCTTGAATAAAATATTAAATCATGTAGCCTTAACTAGCTTGAAATCAATATGTATTAGCATATTATATTAGGCCTTGGCATGGTTTTGAACATAGGTGAATTTGAGATAAATTGGAAGTGTTTTGAAATCTAGTAATATTTAATTAATTAGATTAATTAAATTGCTCCAAGTGTACTATTCATCCCATTAGAATTCTGACTTGAAATTCTTGATGTGCATGGCATGTAGTTTCATATACATTAAATCTTAAATATTTGATTAGGTTTTGAAACTTTTCATTTAATTATTTTCTTTGTTTAAGATTTAATCCTCATGATGATACGCAACTTGTAATTAAAGTGTGGCATGCTAGTAATTTAGGCCTTGGTATACTTGTTAATATATATTAAATTTGGAGCATTTGAATAAGAATTGTAAGATTTATTTAATATTTATCTTTTATGAAAGTTTAATTCACATAGTTGAAACAAGCATGAAATTAACTTGTAATGTGATATTAAAGTAGGCCTTGATGAGTTCTTTAACCTATGTTAAATTGAGGACATTTGGAGTTGATTGAAAATCTAGAGAAAAATTAATTAATGAGCTCAATTAATTTTATTGTAAGTATGCTGGTCACTTAAATTGATATTGGATGTAATAGGTTGATAATCCCTTGAGCTGTAGTCCGTTTAATCACCTTGTGAACATATTATTAATTTTGATGTAAAATTAGTATTTGAGGCATCTTAAAATGGTAATTGAACTTAGCATGATATGGAATATCATTGGCTTGAATAACTTGTTTAAACATATCTTGTATAGGTATATAGCTTGTTAGAATATTACAATTGTTTACCTTGGGAGATAGTTATTAAATTGGGACTTATTTAGTACTTCTGGCTTAGGATGGTAATGTGGTTCAATTGTTGAAAAATATTCTTGCTATATGTATAAATTGCATATTGGAGACATGACATGTCATATGCTATCTAGACTTAAATTTTAGGACATGAATTGTGTGAATTCAACCTTACTTGTGCATGGAACGTGGTAACTTGCATTTGATTTTGTATAAGTTTTGAACTTATTGGTTTTGGAAGGCTTGTGAGGACATAATTTATGTGACGGCTAGGGCTTGGCTCTAGTACGGAGACAAGAGTCTTCTAAGTCATAAGTGCACACTAGGTGGTACCTTGTGGGTCGTAATAGCCCGGAATAACTTATGCACGTGCGCACTAGGTAGTGCCTTGTGGGTCGTAATTACCTGGAAACACTTGCTTGGTCTAGTGACCGCATGTCCTAGTCTTTCCACTATTTGCTTTCGCATTCAATTCCAAGTAGCTGATCATAGATTACTTATAACTTGTGAATTGGTGCTTACTTTGTGTATATTGATCTCATTTAGTATACTTGGGACTGTATACTTGTTTCGTGTGTTTGACTTCATTTAGTATACTTGGAACTGTATACTTGCTTCGTATATTTAGATCTCATTTAGTATGCTTGGATTGGTATACTTGTTTATGTATTCAAGCCTATTTTAGTGTACTTGAACTTGTATACTTGCTTCATGAGTTTAGATCGCATTTAGTGTATTATGCCACGTATACTTGTCTTTTGCGTATCTCGTTTAGCTTAGTATACTTGTGTTTGTATACTTGATTTATGAGTTCTCTGTATATATCTCATACTTGTGTATGTGTGCTAGATATTGCTTATCCCGTTTAATATGATTCAGTATACTTGTGAGCATGTGTACTTGTAAATCGTGTATCATGTTTTACTATGGTTTAGTATACTTGTAAATGTATGCTTGTATATCGTATACCCTGTTTTGATATTGATTTGCATACTTGAGCATGTATACTTGTAGGACATGGTTTAATTGAATTGCATAGGTAGCTTAGGATGCTCCCTGAGTCTAACCTTTGACATAGATGTTAGGTGACATGATCCCTTTTGAAATGATTCATGTTGTCTAAAAATCTTAAAGAAATCGAGTCATACATGCTCATTCCCTACGAATAAACTTGTTAGTCTTGTTTATTCACCCCGAAGTTACTGGGTGTTTTGCAGGTAAAGAAGCCTTGTTGTGGGATACACAACACTCCTAGACATGCTAGAAGTCTTGAAGTATTTTGATGACATTGAATATACACATGTTAGCATATCATATTTGCCTTTGTTTATTTTGACAAAACTTGTATTCTTGATTCTATGTATGTAAAGTGTATATAAGTACACTCTTTTCAATGTATTTGACATGTATGACATAAGACCAAGGGCCATAGACTTTAAACTTCAAACGTATGTATGTAAACCTCAAGTTTTGCCTTTGAAATGCAAACTTTTCCAACTTTAGAGGTTTGACATGTCAAATTTTGTAAATGAAATGTAATGAGGCCGTAGGCCATTGTAGCATGTCTAAAATACAATATTACACTTGCGTGCACGTTCACATCATCACACATTAGCTTATAGTGTAAATTGAACATGTCATGGGGGATTCCAAATAGACTTTTAGCCTTAGGTGCATAACAGGTCCATATGCACATTCTTGAGCCATTTCAGTTGACCGAAATGCTAGTTCGGTTGACTGATTCTCCTTTGGTTTCTTATAATCATCAAACCATCTTTTCCAGTAGGCTTTTGCACTATTTGGACCTATTTCGGTCGACCGATGGGTTATATCGGTCTACCGAACCAACCAAGCCTTAAAAACTTATTTTTAGCATGATTTGTGTTCATTTTGGTCATCCAATGGGTTATTTCGGTCGACTGAAATAGCTAGATCCCGAGATTAGCCTCTGTTGAGTTTCAGCACTGAACTTCCAACTTCGAATGGCCATAACTTCTTCATTTCTAACCCAAATAGGGTGATTCTTGAGCCTAAATTCATGAGCTTGAAGTAAAATTTCCTATGAAACCAACCATGCATTCAAAATTCAATTGTGGTGAGAGATATTCAAGTTTTAGTGAGAGGGTGTCAGTTTTCGCTTAAACCGGGAAAGGGCATTTTGTGGGATTCATGTCCAAAGTTCTTAGAACCTCTTGGAATGTTGTGAAATGAATTTTTTAGGTTGTGTGGACCTTATTTGACTTTTTAGAGTCAAATCTCCCTTTTCAGTTGTAAATTGACCATTTTGCCCTTGAGTAACGGGTTTCGCTCATTTTTCTTCATCTTGACGTTTCTCCTTTGTTCAGACTCGGAATCATACAATTCTTGAGTCCATTATGATTTTTTTTTCATTGTATTTCCAGTGGTGTGCTCAGTGGCACCTGAATCCATACATTATGAAATGACCTTTCTAACCTCAGGTTCATTCTTGTTTATTTTTGAAACGTCGCTTCCGCTTCTAGTTATTCCTTTGAGTTCTGTAACCTCATGGAAGGTCATCTTGGGGTCTTAGAGGTGTGTTGTACATTATAAGACCAATGCCTTGTTTCTTGCTTCCGTATCTGGATCCATTATCGGGTCAATCTTCGGTTCATCACTGTACACACTAGGTTGAAAAATCCAAGGTCGCTACATAGCCGTTGAGGTCTCGGCAGAATTCTGAGCTTAGATGTCCAAGTGTTCCACTAATTGATTTCTCACTTTTAGATTTTTGGTTGATAACCTAGAGAATCTATGTCTTGATGTGTGGTATTAGATATTCTAATTATACTAAGTTGTTATATTTATTTGATTTCGCACTTTTAGATTTCAAGTTGTTAACTTTGAGAATCTATATCTTATTTCTTGGTATAGCATGCTTCTATGTTAGTTAAATTGTATAAATATTGTGATTATGTTTTGTTATTCAAATGTAGCTTAGGAGTGATCCTATAGATTCATTTGGAACATAGACGTTAGGTGGCATGACTCACTTTGGTTGTTTTCGCACTTTACATTTTAAGTTGGTAACTTTGAGAATCTATATCATGTTGCTTTGTATAACATGCTCCTATGTGGTTTGAATTGCATGGATGATGTGATTGATACTAGAAATGATCTAGGGTAGCTTAGGATGCTCCTTGAGTCTTATCTTGACATAGACGTTAGGTGGTATTAGCCCCTTCAACATGTTTCACCTTAAGGTGATAAAATTATAAAACTTTAGGTCGACGTATGCTCATTTCCTATGAGTAGCTTTATGTTGCTCACCCTAAAGTTACTGGGGCATATTTCAGGTACAGGATATAAGATTAGAGATTTGCATTTGCTTTGGTGATTTGCAGAATTAAAGTTTCTTTAGAAGCATTCTTGTTCACATGCAAGTGTTAGCATGTTTAAATTTTGCCTATGAAATGTAATTTTTCTAACTTGGAGGTTTGACATGTCAAATGCTGTAAATCAATTATAATAAGGCCATGGGCCATTTTAGCATGTTTAAAATATTATTTTACACTTGCGTGTATGTTCACATCATCATACACTTGCATACAATTCATTTTGATCATGCAATGGGGGATCCATTTGAGACTTAGGAATTTCTTTTCGGTTTTGGTGCTTAACAGATTCATTCTTTGCATTTCTACCTGTTTCGGTTGACCGGTGGCTTGTTTCGGTCGACCGATGGCCTTTGAATTTCAATTGAACAATAAAAGTCCAATTCTAGTAGCCATTTTTCGCTTCGAGCCACAAATTGGTCGACCGGTTTGTCATTACGGTCAACTGAAATGAAGGCTCATTTTCTCTTCTCTTCCTGGTCCATTTTGGCAGATCGAAGCTCCATTTCGGTCTACCAAAATGGAGCTATTTTTTGGGTTTTGCTTGGTCAGTTGTTTCAGTTGGTTGGCTTTATTTGTTTGTCCCAACATAACCTTGTTGATCTCGTTTAAGCCATTTAATGGTGTACGTAGTTTAGTTTGAACTAGATCACATTCTTTTGGTCGTCATTGGTGCCATAGGGTATCATTTGACTTTTTTTATTTATTATGTAGAATAATTACCACCAAAACAGCAACTCTAGGTCTGTTTTAATTTACAGAGAAGAGGATTCTCAGGTCAAGCTATCTGTCATAATTGTTTCAAGGAGGAGGACTATAATGATCATTTGTTTTGTAAGTACTCTTATGCTTTGGAGGTTTGGCAACAAGTGTTAGTTAGGTTGCACACTTCAGTGGTAAGATTTCAAGGTCTAAATCAGTTCAAGGAGTGGATTTTATTGTAGGTTCGGGTTGATTGTCTCTAGTCCAAAATTATGAAAGGGATATTTTGTGTGTTTATATGGAAGATTTGGATGGAGAGAAATGTTTCTTTGCATGGAGGTAACATGGAGTAGGCTTCAGTTACTGCAAATGTTGTTGTGTGGGAAATCATGCACTTTTTCTTAGTTGGATTTGTTGTGTTGATGGTTTTATTTGATGCTGCATAGTCTATTGATGGTAACTGGCTCAGGGTTGAATTTTCCAGATTTTGGTGTTGATGGGGGCTAGTTTTGTTTGAGTGAAAGGGAGTCAGTTTTAGGCATGATGGTTGGGTTGTAGAGCTAGATTGGTTTCTTGTCTGAACCTTAGTTTTTATTTGGTTTTATTTTGTTTGTCTTGGATTCTATTTGTTTTATTTTGAGCATTGGTTAGGTGGATGGTAATGGATTAATTCCACTCTGTGTCATGTAACGGAGATTTTCTTCTCTTGTAATTGTACCTTTTTTTGAATATTTTATATAAAAAGTACCCCATTCAGAGAAAAAAAAAATGAAATGAAAAATAAAATGAAATAAAAATAGAAAGAGGAAAAATCAAAAAGTCAAAGGGGCAAAGTTGTGATCGATCCTAGTTTGGATCATCACCATGATCAATCTCTATGCTCATACGATAAGACAGAGGCATGAAATTTGCAGAGCTTCAAAAAATTTTCTAAGTACAGAAGTGAGATCAATCACAGGGGTATCCAGATCAATCGAAGAGTATTTGGATCGAACGGAGAAAAAAAATTCGAACGATACACAGAGACCTGAAATATGCAGAGAATCTTCGAACGATGGAATAGAGAGATGAGAATATGTAGAGATGATGTTCGATCGATCGAACATCTCTTGTGATCGATCGAACAGGCACTGGATGCCTCATTTTGAGCTGAAAGTGCAGAAAATCCTATGCTAAGCCCCAATGATGGTAACAAGAATGGGAATTGAAATATGGATGGAAAAATGTGCATAAGAACAAAAAATAAAAAGAAATAAGGGGGGAATAGAGTTGTGAAACTCTACGAATACTAGTGTTTAATGTCTCTAGCAAGACGTTGGCTCAACTCACTAACCAAAAGAATCAAAAACTGGATATGAAACATCCTTATTGATCCTCATTTCACTTTTCTTATTTAATGTCCCACTTACAACAATGAAATCGTCCTCCAAAAGAATGACTTGAAAAGAAATGAAAGAGATGATTTCATTCCTTTCATCCACAATCTTGAAAAAAAAATCAATCATGGTTGGTCTTGCCTCAATTTTGTGCTCTTGAAGTGTATTCAAAGAATCACTTTCTTTGTGAATTGGCAAGGCAATGTCTTTCGAAGACTTATTTGGAGTATTAAGAAACACCTTCTCTGCATCCCACTTCTCTTCCTCAATGATCACCATCTCCTCACTTTCCAAGTTAGCTAAGGAGTCCATTAGAGAGTTCACTTCATTTTTGGAGCTTTCAAGGTCAAAACCACAATTTTTATACATTTCAAAAAGGCATGTCTCAAGAGGATCTTAGGAGATAATAGAAAGAAGGTTCTCTTCAACAAGTTCCTCCTCCTCCTCTCCTACCTCTATAGTGATCACTGTCTCCTCACTCTCTAAAGTACCAATAGCCAGGATAAAATCATGATCACAACAAAGAAAGTCTTCATTAATCATATTGTGCTCTGTTGAATTAGCCACTTACTCACTTGCCACTTCCTCCTCTATACAAGATAGAGTGCTAGGCATTAGCTCACTTGTTACTTCTTCCTCTTCACTCTTATAATCCTTATCTATATACATTAAAGTTCTTGCCATTTTTTCATTTGCCTCTTCCTCCTCCTCTTGACGAGAAAGAGTACTTGCAATTTGCTCAACTTGAGCTTCTAACTTGGCTAACATTTGAGAATGAGAATTAATAAGTGGAGTTTGTGAAATATGCACATCAAGTAAAGCTAGCACTTTTTCTTCAAATCTGGGTGAGTACCTAGAAGATGGTGGATTTGGTTCTTTATAAAATAATGGGGGAGCGTAATAGTCACAAGAAGGATCAAAAGAGTGATCAAGTCCATAATAAAATGATGCATGTTGAACATTGGAGTCAATGTCATAAGGATTAAAATATGATGGAGGAGTATAAGGTGAAGGGATGTAATTTCCCCCCAAACTTAGATCAAACAATGGTTTCATCCACATTAAAAATACAAATGCAAGAAATAATGGCCTCCACACGGGCCGATGCTTGGACAAAAATTAAAGCAATGAAATTAGCCTTAACAAGGGCTATCACAAGTATGCAAAGCAGTGAAACAATTAAACTACAAGATTTAAAAAAAAAATGCTCACAAAGGTCCTTAAGTAACTTCAAATTCCAATGCTAGCTTCAAGCTCCAATGATTGCTTTGTGATCCAATGCTTGTCTTCCTTGTAGTCAAGTACCTAATTGAACAAATAACATCAAGAGTAAGAAAAGAATATACAATGGAAAAAAAAAAAAAAAAAATAGAAGCAATCAAATAAACGCTATTGTCTAGTCTAATTCCAACAAAACCGTTAATCCCCAGCAACGGCACCAAAATTTGACGAGGCCGCTCGTATACGCCAAAATAATATAGTGAATGTGCGGTTCAAGAAAAGCTTTTTAAGTCAAGTTGAAATTTATAAAAACCACAACCACCACTACAACTAACATAGCAAGAGTAAGTAGGGATCGTCCCAAGGGATTATACGTGTTAGAATTTAACTTTGACTCTAGTGGATAAAAAGAACGCAAAGGAGAGATTGATTTTTTAATTATACTAAAATTTAATTAATTAAAATGCAATTAAAATAAACTAAGTTGAGCTAGGGATTTAAGAGATGAAAAGTGAGTCTTGGGGTGCATTGGAATTGCCACCAAGCTCATTCACCAAACCACACACTTTCAACTAATTTGGGGAAAACATTCTTGTGAATAAAATGCGACTACCAATTGCAATATTAAACATGGACCATCAAATTCATGTATGAATCGTCTACCTAACTGACAAATAAACTAAGTGTAGCACAACCCATCAATTCTAAGCATGATCCATTAAACTAGTCACAATTGTAACGCACATCAATCTAGATCAGAATCATAGAATTTGCAATAATAAGCCATGGAATATCAAATTAAGTAGTGATTATCTACCTACCTACAAGCATGAATTAAATTATAGAACTACCCATCAAGCATAAGTATAATCTATCAAATTAATTGACAAAACCATCTAATAAAAACCATGTCTAGCCATCACTAGATTCTCAATCAACCACACATAGACATGTAATTAATATAGAAAAACTAGTGTAGCGATCAATTCCCAAATAATCACACATAAGACAACATGTAATCACAAAGAGAATCAATAGGAAGAATTAAATCATATGAATCATGTGAGACATAATTCCCAATTTAATCACATATAGACATGTAAATAAACTAGAGAATTAATAGGAAGAATTAAACCATAGAAATCATAGAAATATATCAAGATTCATTCAATTCACAAGGCTAGAACACTAATAACAAGATATTATTCCCTAAAAAGTATGAAAGAGATAGAGGTTTAGATTACAAACTTGGGCTCATCCAAGCCCCAAGGAGAAGTCTAGCCAATCATGGAGGAGGTGGATGTGATCTTGGAACCCTTAAGGCAATCCTCAAACATGGCTCCATCTTCTTCCCCTTCTTTTTTGTTGAATTCTAGAGAGAAAGAGTGTGTAGATCTAGAGATGTGTTCTTGGAGCCTACACTCTTCTCTTTTCTTCTAACCATAATCTCTAACTTTTCTAGAGAGAGAAAATAAAATTACAATGTAATAATAAAATGATGAAAAAGCTTCTTTACAAAATGGTTCAATTCCCTTTAAATACAAGGTCCTTTTCTTAGTCACTAAGTCAGAAATACAACCCAAAAAATATTTAATCAAGCAACTATATGGTAGGTGGAGTTCGGGCATGCGGGAATAAGACAGCTCACTACCAACACATTTTTGATCGATCCAACTTTTCTTTGATCGATCAGAGTTGGTTTGATCGATCCAACTTTTCTTCGATCGATCAGACTTGGCAGTTTTTCAGCATCAGCCTCCTTTTGCTCCAGATCAGCCTCCTTTTGTTCTAGATTCTTAGCAAGACTTAGTTTGAATCTAAAAAGGCCTTAAGAAGCCATTTTTAGCTCATTTTAACTTTATTGACCTGAAAAGGGAAATAACACGAAATTAGTCCAAAATAGAAAATGTGCACTTTTCAACGTTCATCAATCACACATGTCGGGACCAGTTTTAAAAAAATGACGCAAGGGTCATTTAGATCATTCTTTCATCAATCAAAAGCCCTCTCTCCTTCTCCCAACAGTCTCCTTCATCTTCCCCACCTCCGGCAAGTTCCAAAGCTTCAAAAACTCCATCTCTGATCTCAATCTACTCTTCTCTCTCTTGGTCTTCTTCTCTCCCTCATCTTTGGTAAGTTTAAAGTTTTTTTTTTCCCATTTTTGATGTTGATACAATTATTCCCATGTTGCCATGTTTAGATTTAAGCCTCCTATGTTGATTTTGTTTTTATTTTTAGAATTGCAAGCATGTGTATATGTATGTATATATTTGTATATATAGATTTTGTTTCTGAATTTGGTTTGGAGGTTACGTGCCATTTTAAGTGACCATATTTACATTGTTAAGGTGTATAGGGGGTCACAAGCCTTAATGTGACTAATGGAATACACCCCGTGTCTTCCACATCACGAACGGGGACTTTTCATTTCTCAGCAGGTTCGATCGATCACACCGGTGCCATGATCAATCAAGGCCCGATCGATCCAATACATGTCATGATTGATCCAACTTGGATCGATCACATTTTACTATGATCGTTCGAACTTCACTATTTTTGCATATTGATGCCCCTATACCCTTTCTTTTTTTATGCTATTATACTTAAGCCCAATGCTTGTGTTTTCCGCATTGGTTGCATTCTTTGCTTGTCCTGTCTAGCACGTTTCACATATTTGATCATTCACTGTCTATACTTGGCTGCATTACCACTTGCATAGATAGGCTTATGTGCTTATATTTTGAGTTATCGATCTTAATTCGACAAGCATGTTTCGATCTGTTGTGCTTTCAATTCTGTATACCATTTCCTGTTACTGACTACAATTGCAAGTGTTTCTTTCTTTTTGTAGGCCATGACTAGGTTTAAGACCATAGCTAACCGGGCAAATGACTACCGAGTAGGGTAAAGGATAGAGGAGCCGGAGGAGCCAGCTCCTGATCAATCTGAGTACTCCTCATCTTCCTCTTCTTCTTCATCATCACAGGAGGCTAAGTTTACGCAACCTCCTTCACCTATTCCAGTGCCACCACCGGCATAGCCTAGCATGGTCTAAGACTAGGTCGCTCAAAGATATATGTGCCTTTTAGTGGTGCATGAGTCCATTTTTTATAAGGAGTTCTTTGGCCGGTCGATCACGACCAAGTGGTCATATGCTGAGATCTACCGACGCCATCTTTCTCCTATTTTAACCATAATGGCCAATCCAGTTTACCCTGTTCGGTTGTTCTACCAGAACCTCCGGCCAACTCCAAGTAACTTGGCTGAGTTGCGGATTATAATAGATGGGTATCTCATCCACATTACTGTTGAGACTTTATCGACATCATCTCAGTGCCCACATACCTGCCCTCTAGGCATAAATTACCCTATTTTATAGAGGCCGTCACTTGCAGACATGGCCATAGCTCTTCATGGCACCATTACTGCCGCCGACACTTATGCCACTAGTACCTATTTACATGACAGCATATAGTTCTTTGATTCGGTTTTATACCCAAATGTTTTTATAGTGGGGCACAAGATTTAGAGGCGGATAGATTTTCTAGCAGCTTTATATGCCATATTTATAGGGCATTGGTTTTCAGTTCCTGCACTTTACTGGAGTGTTATGATGAAGCTGTATACTGATTACATCAGCAAGAGCATGACAAAGTGGCCCAAGTTCCTTCCCTTTGCACATTTGATCACACAGATCCTCCGAGAGCAGCACTATCCATTTCACCCGAAGGAGAACATTGAGACTGGGGCTTTCTATTATGGCAAGAAGGATTGGAATAAGAGCTACAATATTCTTATTAAGAGTCTGGAGGTTGAGGCAACCTAGGCGGCAGAGGATCTTGAGGCTGAGGAGGAAGCAGCAAAGGTAGCAGTAGCAGTAGCGGTAGAGGCACCGGCAGTAGAGAAAGCTTTCATGGATATTGACTTGGAGTAGGAGGCTCTAGTAGGGTCACCACATCATTCTCAAGAGCAGAGCCAAGATGAGTATCAGTCTCTTAATGACTCCAGATTTCCCTGTCAAAATGATTCAGTCATTTCCGACGCTTAGGCTCATACATCCAGCTTAGGGGAGCGTATCAAGACACTAGAGGATGCAGTCGTCTCCCTCCGAGCAGATGTGACCACTCTCCGCACGGATGTTATATCAGCGCTATAGGATATTTCTTGATATATCCATGGTTCACACCCTGCCAGACCATCATTGTCTGCTTGACTCCTCTCTCTCTTTATCTCATATATATGACTGTGTTTTTGCTCTGTTACTGTGATACTGTTATTCCATTTTTGCGGCCAGTCTGTTGGCCCGATTACTGTGATGTACATTATAGTTATTATTATTATTATTCATGATATATTGGATGTCAGGTTCTTATATTGATATATCTGTTAATGGTTGACTCTATTATCAGGTTCATCCCAGTGACTTCAGTGAGAGAATGCAGCCCATATTTTTCAGGACCACCCTTATCCCTCTCTCTTTATTTCATTTACTATCCCACTTGCACTTACATACCCACTGTGCACCATTATTATCCCATTTGTTATCTGATGAGGTTTTATCCCAGTGCCATCTTTTCAGGACCACAGTTAATCCAAGTTTGGGGGGGTTATACCACCCACTTCTGATACTTGTGTTCCGACCATTCATTGCCATAGCTACACTAGTATACTCTTTCCTTTTTCTTTTATTCTCTTTACACATTGAGAACATTGTGCCATTTAAGTTTGGGGGTAATGTGTGTTATTTACATTCAATTCAAGATAATGAGCATGACTTGTGTATTTGAGGGATTTTCTATGATTGGTCCATGATTAGCTATGATTTTGATCTTTTGAGGACTATATTTCTTAGAATTTAAAAATTATTTGACTTGAGAGTCCAATACTCCTTGTATGCCTTCAGGATGCCGTTTAGGAGTAAATTTTTTGAAAAATTAATATCATGCTTGCACTTGTAGTCCACATCATCCTTATTTTGTGATTGTTTTGAGATTCACTCTAGGATTCTATACTAGCACAGGCACACACTAGCATTCATTTGTGGGGTACATGCTTTATTGATTATTGATTTAGTTATACCCCAATTAAGCTAGTAGTGCATTAAAAGCTTTCATTCTTGATAAAGGTGGATAACAAACCCTTTTCACTAAGTAGCCGGGATTCTAGCCTTATCAAGCACTGAATTTGTCGCGCTGAAAGATGGAGGGCGCAAACTCTAGGTTAATAACTTGACAAAAAAAAAAAAAAATGTTGTTGCAAAACAAATAAAAAAGTGAGGACTTCTCCCAAAAGGTGGGAAGTGGGAAATGATTAGATGGACGTTGTTTTTATTTGTAGCCTAGTTGATTTGAACTTATAAGTCCTTAGGGGTGTTTAAACACCTAATGCCCTAAAGCCATCCAATTTGGGAGTCATTGACCTAACACTAGACCTCATGGATCGCTAGAAAGCTTAATAGATCAACACATTGCACTATGCTTCCATCTTTGATCCTTAGGGATAGAAAAAAAAAAATTAAGTAGAAAGAATAAGCATACCTAGATCAATAAAGCTTTAATAAAAGGTTAATTCTTTGTCTTGATGATTAGTACTAGATTTGTGTGCTAGCTTGAGACCGGATGTGATCATTTCTTTAGTTGGCTTAGATAGCGACATATTTGATGTTATTTCACTTGAAAAGGATTCTAGAGTTGTTTTGATTTGCATGATCATTGTCTTATGGTGTGTAGGACCATAATTGCTTGCTTGATGTTGAGATTTTGGGAGATTGCTTAAAAACGGTTGAAAAATTGCATACTTGAGGTAGTCTTCTCCCAATACTTGTTTAGTATATTGGTGCCTCTTTGTGGGTTTAATTTCTCAAAACCCTAACGAGACTTCACTAGTCCACTAGGGGTAACCTAGGGGTTTAAAAGGCCTGTTGCATGCACTAAATGCAATCTTATTCCCTACGAAAGTGGCATTTTTCATTTATTGCTTTGTAGTTCATAGTTGTATAGTTGTTCATTTCTTTCTTTTCTTTTTAGTTCATTGCTAGAGACTAGCAATATTTAAGTTTGGGGGTGTGATAAGCGCTGAAAAGTGCGCATAAGCTTGAACGTTCTAGGACCTTATTTTATCTTTTTTTTTTTTTTTGTTTTAGTCTAATTTCATGTTATTTCCCTTTTCTGGCAGTTATCCCCAAAATAAGTCAATTCAGTAGAATTAGAGCACTTAAAGAAGCAATCTCAAGCTTAGTGGAAGAAAGGAGCAAAGTGGTTAGAAGAAGCCTTCTTTGATCGATCGAGCCAAGCTCCGATTGATCACACTATGATCGTTCTAATCATGGCAGATCGAGCCTTTTATCCTTATCTTTAGGAAAATTCCCTTTCGATCGATCCAACCTTTCATTCAATCGATCGAACACTTTTGATTTTATCATCACCTACCATATTTATCCTTTTCCCAAAAATATCCCAAAAATATTCAACTTTGTCTTATCCAAAGAGTGCACCGCCATAGTTTGATCGATCCAAGTAACCTTATGATCAATTGAATTGCCTCAAGTGCGTGAAAAAATAGAGTTCAAGCCAAATTAAAGGTGTGCTCATGGTGCAATCATTTGGAGGTCGTAGTGCACGAGGTCGTGTGACACTTGTAAGGATTTGGGCTATTTTGAGAAAAGAGATTGATTAGTTTTTAAAAAGACTAGTTATTAGATAGAGAAATACACATTTTGGGAAAGTTCTTCCACTCATCTAGGGTTTCAACCAAGAAGAGGAGGATGATTTCTACCATGGAGATAGCCTTTGAGGGTTAGATGACAACATCAATGAGTGGCTAAACCATTCTTTTGGGGCTAGAGATAGCCCTAAGCATGCCTCCTAGACTTTAATGATTTGTAATGAATGGGGATTTGTATTATAATTCTTGTCTTGACATCTTATATATATAAATCTTGTTTCTTCAATGATTTATGTGGTTTAATACTTCCAATTGATCATTTAGTTCTATCCATATGTCTATGTATGCTAGAATGAATGTTCATGTGTTTATCTTTAGATTTTTTGACATTGATGCATGTCTATGTGTGTTGAAATTATGAATCTAGAGATGGTCAAGGCATGGTGCTTAAATAGATTACTTTTATGTTTTGTTTGATGGTTCATACTTATTTCTTGATGGATTGTGCCATCTCCTTAGTTTAATTAGTTTAATTTTCATGTCACTAGCTTAGTTGTAGTGTAATTGCTTTACTTTCTTAGATAGGTGGACAATCCATGCTTGTTGTTTGATGTTCCATACTTATGAATGCAAGTAGTATATTTCTCTAATTTAATGAGTGTGCATTAATTGTGGACTTATGGAAGGATTAATGGCTTAATTTGATATGTTGTGTTATTCACTAGTTTGGCAAGACAATGTATGCTTAGTTGGCTATCCATGCTTGATATTCAATTAATGGCACACACTTTCATTTACAACACAAAATCTTCCTAATCCATCAAATAATTAATGTCTAGGAAGGTGATGCTTAGTGGTGAACTCTATGTTCCAAGACTCTTCTCTCATATTCTCTACACCTCATTTGTTTAGTTATTTTACATTGCATTTATTTTGCTTAAATCATAGTATAATTCAACCACCAACCATCTTTTGATCACGTACTAATCCAACATTGATATCCAAACAAAAATACGCTTCCTTCCCCTTAGGATGATCCCTACTTACTCTAGCTACATTAATAGTTAGTAGTGCTAGTAACATTCTATAAATTCAAACTTGGCCACACTACACACTTTTGTGCTTTGGTCCAACGACACACCAATTGTCTTGCAACTTAAGGATAGATCTATAAAGCAACCTTGTGGTATCATTGAGGATATACTCATCAAGGTGGATAAGTTTTACTTCTTGGTTCTAGATACTGAACCGGTCCCCAATCCCAAAAAATACATTCCCATGATCCTTAGTCGGCCTTTTTTAGCCACGGCAAATGCTTCAATTAATTGCGAGACTAGGGTGATGGATATCTCTTTTAGGAATATGAAGGTAAAGCTCAACATCTTCACGCTTCTCAAAATCTTCCGGATGAAAATGAATGCTACTCTCTTGACGCTTTAGATGAATTGGTCAAAGAATCTCTCCCATTCAATCAAAGTCAATACCCTTTTGAAACTCGAATGACTCATGTTAATTATGAGGAGGTTGTTGTTAAAAAATCTAATTAGGAGGTAAATCTATTTCTCGATACTCCTCCATCTGTTCTGTCCCCTCTGTGGGTATCACCCAATGAATCCCTCTCTTGGGAACCTGAATTTCTTCACATTTCTTCATTTAAATCCCCAAACTTTGAAGTTGAACTGCCAGATATATGTGAGAAGGGTAATAGCCCCTCTCATGGATGTTCAAGGGTTGAATTTTGAAGGAACCTCGACAATATCCCACAAGCAACCTTATAGCTTGAATCTGAAAATGAAAAATCTAAGATTGTGTGGGATGTACTTGAATCTCTTAAGACCAAACTTGCTTATTTCATCCCTTCATCGGGCATTGATCAAAGTTTATGACCCTACGAGGGAGACAAGTTGTATAAAGAACATGTGGAGATCATCCTCTTGACGGATCCAATATATGAGGAATAATGAGATTCCCATCTCCTTAAGTTGTCGACGTTAAATTTAGCCACTCTTAAGGAGTATTCCACTTCCTAATCTCTTCTCTTCTCTTCTAAAAAAAAAAAAAAAACTTTTTCATAAATTGCTTAAGTTTGAATGTGACGGCCCAAGTTTTGTAAACCCGGTGTGATGACCAAAAGATGACCTAATAACGGATCCAAAATGCAGAAGTAAGATGTGCAAAATGACCTTTAGAGATGTACATCATCCCTAAGGCACCAAATTGACTCCCCATGAAGCCATGGAACTCAAATAAGCCGAGTACAAAAGCAAGAAACTTAAAACCAAAAAAAAAAGAAATGAACCAAGGGTAAAATGGTCATTTTAAACTAAAATGGATGCCACCATGCATACCATTAGAAAGACAACAAAAAATGGATGAAGTTAGACGTAAGAATCTCCTGATTTAGAGTCCGGACGGAAAAGATATGAAAAGAAACAAAGTGGCATTGTCCATTTAGGAGATACCACAAACCAATCTCGCTAAAGCTAGAATAACTTTCACTACAGTCAAAGTTTTGCAATGTAGTTGGCCCCATTGGAAAACTAACTTCAAGCTTTTAAATTTAGACTTAAGAACGACCCAACTTGGATTAAAAATGAGTGAGATATGGCCCTCTGAAGTTGGTGTAACAAGACTGTCCAAGAAAACTGAGAAGGAATGGTTCTAGGGAGGACCGGTGGACCGACAGCAAGGACAACCTGGCCGAACCTCAACCTTTGGTCAGCTAAACCCCAATCATCAACCAACCGAAATGATGATTTTTCCTTAGAAGGCTAGAGCATGTGTCAGCCGGCTGATGGCCCTCATCAGCCGACTGACATAGCAGATAGCAGCAAAAGCTGCTGCTGCAATGTGTGAAAAACTCACCCGGTCCAACCTTAATGCTTTGTAAGTATTCCAATTGATCCAAAACGAGTTTGAAAACATTTTCTAGCCTTAATCAAGCCTACATAACTTGCCAAATAAAAAGGGAAGCTTAAACTTAATCCCTTGCATGAATTTTTCATACAAATCCATAAATCATTCCAAAAATAGTTCAAAAGTTGTAACTTAAGAGTTTTATGAAGTATGAGCATGCCCGCAAATGTAAAATGATATACGGGCTCATTTCAATCCATTTACAAAATTTGACCTACCAAACCTCCATTTTCATAAAATAGGTTATTAAGGCAAAACATGAGTTTGAAAACATACATATAAACTTGAAGTTTAATGGCCCTTGGCCTCATGTTATACATACAAAAAGAGCATCAAAAAGTGTACTTAAATACACATTACATGAAGGAAGCCATCTTAGTTTCTAAAATACCATATATCCATGATATACAAAAGTATAACATCCAAAAGTAAAGTATGCTAAACAAGTGCATGTCCATATACAAAAATGTTTCTAATTGCTCATGAGTCCCTAAGGATGATGAGCATCCAAGAACATTGTCTCCTTACATGTAAAATAACCCACACAACTAGGGTGACTAATCAAGTTACTCGTAGGAAGAAGCATATGCGTATACCATAAAGTTTCAATATCATTGTAAGATCAATATAGACAAATACAAGGGATCATTCCACTGTCTATGTTCAAGGTATTCTAAGGGATCATCTTAAGCTAAGGCAATGATTCCATCACAACACTATTGTTGCCCAAGAATAGACTCTAGAAGGGGGGTGAATAGAGTCCTTATCTAATAATGGCATATTTAAAATTAAGTAGATGTGTAAGATGTAATTTCTATTTGATAACTATAAGCTAAACAAAATCAGCATGTAAATGTAATAGCAAGCAGTGGCTGATTTTAAGTTTATAGAACTCCAATTTTTAGCAAGTATCTTATAGCAATTCTGCAACAATGGATATATGAATTTAGCAATATAACGGCACAATTATAAGCGAGATAAGTGAAGAGAAATTGCAAACATAGACACTACAATTTTAGCGAGGTTCAGAAACTCCTACTCCTCGGCTCAAGACCCATCTTGAGACTTCCCAATCCATTATGGCTCCTCCTTATGGGTGGAGAGCAAACCTTGATTAAAAGCAACTCCTTGCTAAGAGAAAACATCTCTTAGTCTTCCTCTGGGCCAAACCAACCCTTACATTATCTTTGCTAAGAGAACTCCTTCTCTTAGGCTTACTTGGGCCACACCAGCCCTTATAATTTCTTTGCTAAGAAAAACACATTTTAGTCTTACAGCAGATCTGTAAATAGAAGTGGTAGTACAATAAATCCTCTCAAGAACTGATATAAATCAAACCTCACAATAGAGTATATATGAAATCAAGTATGAAATGTATAAGAGATGATGAGGAACCAAACAGAACATAAGCTCTATAAAATATTAGAACAAAAGTTCTATTTAAGATCAAATCAAGCTAAGAACAAAAGCTCCTTCGAAGATGGATTATAGCAGAACAAAAGCTCTATAAATGATAAGTGAAACCCAAAACAAAAGCTTTCTTTAAGGCTCAGGAATATGGCTCTCTTTTCTCTTAGTTTCAGCTATACAAAACTGATGCATATATATGAAGTTCATGAGATGCAATATAATCATTATTTTGGATTATACCTGATTGATATATCTGTATCTGCTCCAAAAGTGCTCGAAATATGTGTATAAAGGTCTGTATAAAGCCTAGAGTAAGATTACAGAAGTATTAAAGAAGATGTGCAACTCTGACACAGAAGGAAAATAGCCGTTGGCTATTCCTTCAAGACTTAGTCGACTTAGTTGTGAACTAAGTCGGCTCAGTTAAAGACTGAGCCGACTCAGTTTTCAACTAAGTCGGCTGAGTTGTCCATTTTTAGGGTTTTCAAAGTGATGAGCCTCAGCCTAATCGAGTCGACTGAATTAGAGATGGAGTCGTCTCAGTTGGAGACTGGGTCGGCTCAGTTGTATTATATCAGAAATTTAAATTGAAAGCATTTAAGTAAATGTCTTTACAGTATTTATATATCCATTTACTTTAAGTTTACAATGTAAATAAGGAAGTACCCCCCATTTGGATTCAATAAAAAATATAAGAAAATTGAAATCCAACTAAATCAAAATGTGAAAATTCAGTTTTAGTACAAATTGGGGTTCCTGACAGTTTTGGTAAAACTTGATCCTCCATATAGGCTCATGTAAAATTGATGAAAAAATCCCATAAAATTAGTTTAGGCTATTTGAAGTGTAAGCAGTAATTAACGGGAAAAATCATCTTGGAAAAATGTTTTCTTTAAAAATCCATTTTTCACACTTAGCCAAAAACACAGTTTTCGTGATACGCATACAAGAGTCCTAGAGTCCGTTACCAATTTATGGTAATGAAGGCTTCTTATGCCTTAATCGTTGACCAATATGAATCATGTGATCGATGTGCATAGTCTTAGCATTTCTAGCATAAGTGATGAGTTCTTTCTAAGCTTATGCAAGCTTAAACTAACTCATTCTTTTAGCAAAGATTTCATGTGTCAATTATATGAATAAAGTGCATAGTCTATTACTAATGGATATAAGAGCATGTGAATGATGTATGATATGCATGATCCTATAGAGATGAGCTTCAAATGGATTCATAAATACCTTGATAATGAATCCTAAACACTCACCAACCTATCTACCCCTTTCTTCATGCTTTGTCCATGATCATGTAGGCTTTGAGGTATTCATGCTTTGTTCCTTTCTTAGAGTTACTTTCTTGCTCGTTGTAGTCCAAGCTTTCTTTCCTTACAACTTGAAGTCTTCTATGTATCCATTTCTTTCATTGATGTAATCTTGAATTATTGAATACTTGGAATGATTTTTATAGCTTCATTGAGGTCATTCTTTGAATGTGAATAATCTATATAACACTCAATGTAAACATTAGTCCTTAAACACCATTAATGGTTTGTTATCATCAAAACATCTAGATTGTCATTGGATGAAATTCTTAAGGTCAACAACTATAACAATATCAATGTACTTAACAACATCAAATTGCCAATAACCACAATCACAAGTCACAATTAAGCATTGGTTGTCAACTTAGAATTGAATACGAAATCAAATAGTAGAACGCTTGGACATCAAATCTCGGATAAAGCCAAGACCTAAATGGTTATTCCTAGCATTAACCCACTGGGAATACCACCCTAGTGTGCACTGTAACAATGTCCCAAAATATATCAAGTTCAAAACTTATACACAAATATTAAGATATATATACCACCTTCCGTGCACAAGTATTTTGAAATCACACAAACCATGTCTTAGGGTTTAAAGTCTAGAATGGCATAATAAATGACAAGTCCTCATCATGATATAATGTACAAAACAATATCATTAACTTATCAATTTGAATCATGCTTCAACAATAAGCTTTATATGTTAATTCTTAACATCATAGTAATTAGCTTCTAAAATAATCACAATTAGTTATCAACTAGAATATAGAATTATCACCACCATAAATATAATAATTTAAGTCAAAAGGAATTTTATATAACATTAATAATTCTACAAGAGTTCTATATCACTACCACATGTGAAAATACTAGAATTTAGCATATCACTAAATCATATAATTCTTCTACACTAGGTATATACATATTATACATACTTAAATCAATAAACCCTAAGTTAAAAGTGAGGGTTTCCTATAATATGTAAGACTGTCATATTAAAAGCATGTACACTATATATATTAAACCCCATAGGACTCAAAACACTTGAAGTATAAACATACTACCACCCCTACCTCAATATAGAATTGAATCTCTATAATCCAAAGCAACTAAGCTCAAAATGGAAAACAAGTCTAGTGTTTTGAAGAGGAGGGTGAGAGGAAACTTTTGCTTCCTAAGGTTAATGGTCTAAGGTGAGTGTGGAAGGAGGCCAAAATGAGGAAATAAGCCCTAAACCAAGATTTTCAACACTAGTGGCTAGGTTAGGGTTTTGAACAACAAAAGAAAATGATAAAGATGAAATAAAAATGGTGAGTGGAGGATCTAGTATTCCTCCACTCACTATGTGCTCTTACGGTATCTCTCTCACACACAATGCAGGATAAATTGTGAGCCTACACTTGTCACAAATCCAGGGCTCCTTCCTAGGCTTAATCTTAAGCGTACACCTGTCAACCATCCAAGCCAACAAGTGCACCAATCCTAGGCCTACAAATAGGTGAATCTCCACCCTCCACATGTCATAAGATTATGCTTCCAAGTCTCTCCACCCCAATGCCAACAAGTGACTCTATGAGAGTGTGACACTTGTCACACTTTCCAAAAATTGCAAAAAGGTCCTTTTTCAATATATCTTCCAAATTAAATTACAAAAAGGTCCCCAATATGAAAAATAATTATTTTACATAATTACACTAAAATCCCAAAATCAAGAATATTACCAAGAAAGTATATATCTATGCCCTTTACGAAAAAGTAAGTAACTAGAATGTATTTTCTACTGAAGTAAAAATACAATTATCATGAAAATCAAATATCATGGATGCATGCAAAGTTGGAATCAAATCCGAGCACAAAAAGTGAGGTTATGCAATGAAAAATGATAAACGGGAAAAAGACAAAATAGGGAAAAGGACGAAAAAAAAAATCACCGAAAAAAAAATGAAGGAAAATAACTAGGTCATTATAACCTACCCTTCTTAAAAGGATTTCACCCCCGAAATCAAGTCGTACCTAAAAGAGAAAACAAATTGGGATACCGAGAGCGAACCTCCTGTTCGAGCTCCCAGGTAAACTCCTCAACGCCGTGATGTCTCCACAAGAACTTAACCAATGGAATGGTCTTTGTCCATAAGACCTGATGAGCACTGAAAAGTGCGTATTAAAACCCCTTAATCTTGAACGTTCTAGTACCTTATCATATCTTATTTTCCCGTTTTAGTCTAATTTTATGTTATTTCCCTTTTTAGGCACTTATCCCCAAAATAAGTTAATCTAGCTGAATTAGAGCATAAAAGATGCAATCTCAAGCTCAATGGAAGAAAGGAGCAAATTGGAAGCAAGTTAGTGAAAGAAAGCCCCTTCGATCGATGGAACAGATCTCAGATCGATCTCATATTGATTGTTCCAACAATGCCAAGACAGATCGAGCCTTTTGTCCTTATCCTTAGCAAAATGCCTTCTTTGATTGATCCAATAATTCTTTAATCGATTGAACATCTTTGATCTTATCCGCACTACCACTTTTGTCCTCTTCCCAAAAATATCTCAGCTATGTCATTATTCTAAAAAGGCGCCGCCATGGTTCGATCGATCGAACCAACCTTGAGATCTATCCAACTGTTTTGAGTTACATGAAAAATTGATTTAAAGCCAAATTAAATTTGTGCTCATGGTGCAATCATTGGGAGGTCCTAGTGCATGAGGTCTAACTATTGGGTGTGACATTTGAGATACCTATATAAGTATTTTAGCTATTTTAAGTCAGGAGGTTGGTGAGATTAGAGAGACTTGGTTAGAGATTAGAGAGAGAATACTCAAATTGGAAAAGTTCTTCCTCTCTTCTAGGGTTTCCATCAAGGAGGAAGAAGAAGATTTCTAGCATGGAGATAGCCCTTGAGGGTTGGATGACAACATCAATGAGTGGCAAAACATCTTCTTAAGGCTAGAGCTAGCCCTAAGCATGCCTCCTAGACTTTGATGTTTTGTAATTAATGGGGATTAGTGTTGTAATTCTTATCTTGACCTTTGATATATATATAAATCTTGTTTCTACCATGATTTGTGTAGTTTAATACTTTCAATTGATCATTTCATTCTATTCACATGTTGATGTATGCTAGAATAGATTTTCATGTGTTTATCTCTAGGTTTTGTGATATTGATGCATGTCTATATGTGTTGATGCTATGAATTTAGTGATGGTCAAGGCATGGTACTTAAATGGAATACTCTTGTGGTTTGTTTGATGGTTCATACTCATTTCTTGATGGATTGTGCCTCTTTCTTAGTTTAATTAGTTTAATTTTCATGTCTCTTGCTTAGTTATAGTGTAGTTGCTTTACTTTCTTAGATGGGAGGACAATCTATGCTTGTTGTTTGATGTTCCATATTTATAAATGCAAGTAGTATATTTCACTAATTTAATGATGTGTGTTGATTGTGGACTTAAAGGAAGGAATAATGGCTCAATTTGATATGTTGTGCTATTCACTAGTTTGTCTAGACAATATATACTTATTTAGTCATCCATGCTTATCGATTCAATCAATGACACACACACTAGTATTGCAACACATAATTCCCCTCATCCACAAACATTGAATGTCTAGGAAGGTGATGTTTAGTGGTGACCTCTAAGTCCCAAGACTTCTCTCTCATTCTCTACACTTTACTCAATTTAGTTGTTCTATATTGCATTTATCTAGTTTAATTTGTAGTTTAACTCAACCAACAACCCATTTTTTGATCACTCAGCCTACTAATCTAACATTGTTTCCACACAAATACTGTCTTCTTTCCCTTGGGATGATCCCTACTCACCCTAGCTATATTAGTAGTTAGAGGTAGTAGTAGCATTTTCTAAATTTAAACTTGGCCACACTACACACTTTTGCAAGCAATTACATACTTCGGTCCTGACCACACCAAGTTTTGGTGCCATTGCCAGGGATCTAGGCAACGCCTTATTTTAGAAACAATTAGGAATTAGTACTCTTTTGATCATGTCTTTATTTTATTTTATTTTGGTTACTTATTGTGTTTGTTCTTGATTGGCTAGGTGCATTGAGCCAAGGAAAGTGAAGCAAAGGAAAAATCTAAAGCAAGAAGCAAGCAAAGCTAAGCAAGAACATAAAAAGCTCAAAAATCTAAAAATTTACAAAGCAAAGCAAAAATTGAAAAACAATTTGAAGTTGCTTAAGGACCCTTTGTGAGCTTGTCTAACTAAAAATTGAAAAACAAATTGTCGGCCTGCGTGGAGGCAAATCTTTATTTTCTTAGATAAATCGTGAGCCCACGTGGAGGTAATTTACTTTCTTTGTATATTGTTTAAAGCATGGGATATATATATGTGGAGGTTTGTTGATTGATTTGTTGTGGAGGCGAAGAGATTATTATTTGCTATGTGCTTGTTGCTAGTTGTTGCTTTGTTTGTGCATGCATGGTCGTAGGTCGTTAAATCCTACTCTTATCCCACTTGATTTTCATCTCGAATCGGTTGTTCGTAATCCTAGGGGAAGGGGTAGCTCTCATCACTCCATTTCATCAATGGAGGACATCAATGAGGACCATGCGGAGGACCTTGGTCACATAGACCAACAAGGTATCCTCCACCCTAATGTGCATCATGATAACATCCAAGTACCATTAGGCATGCCAATGCCTTTCATTCCACCACAACAATAGGGCCAAGTTCCATTGGGAATGCCTCAGCCAATTTTTGTTCCACCCCTACCTCCCGTTGATCAGGTGAATCATAGTGCTCGTGTAGAGCCACCAATTGTGAATCCTTCTCTTGCTTTAAGAGATCGATATGTGCCGAATGAATATAATGCACCAACATGCATTCAATTGGCCCCATTTAGAGCACATCACTATGAAATTAAACTGTAAACCATTCAAATGCTTCCCAACTATCATGGCCTTCCAAGTGAAGAACCTTACAAGCATTTGGATGAGTTTGTTGAAGTGTGTTCCACCGTGAAATACACGGATATGCCTGAAGAGGTTTTGAGATGAAAACTTTTTCCTTTTACCCTTAAAGATAAGGTAAAATATTGGTTTAACAATCTTAGGCCTTTTTCGATAACTTCTTAGGCAAAAATGCAGCAAGAGTTCTTGAAGAAGTACTATCTGGTTTCAAAAACCAATGCAATGAGAAATTCAATTAGAGAATTTTCTCAAGGGGAAGGGGAATTGTTTCATGAGGCATGGGAGCACCTTAATGACTTACTTAGGAAGTGTCCACATCACGATATTCTTAAATGGCAATTAGTGCAATTTTTCTTTAAAAGTTTGTCGGATAATTTTAAAGGAATGGTAGATGCTTCCATGAGTGATTCATATCCTGATAGGCATGAGGACGTTGTATGGCATCTATATGAGAGCATGAGTGAGAATTCAATGCATTGATCACTGTCTTCCAAAAATGGTAGAAATCTAGGTGGAAGGAAGAATGTCCGATTATATCAAGTTGACAATTCCAATGACATAGCCGCCGAAGTCAAGTCTTTATCTCAAAGATTTGATCAATTTTTGATCAACCAAAATTCATTGAATCAAATGTCTTCCTCCCCTAGTCATCATCATTATAATTCTAATGGATCATGCATGACTTGTTGTAGTGTTTTACATTATACTTCCAATTATCCCCATGGACATGTGCAAAATGAGCACCATGTATAAGTGAATGATGCATTTGTCAACCAAGAGAATAATCCCTATTGCCCACATTACAATCCCGGGTGGAGGAACCATCCAAACTTCTCTAGGAAAAGCCAAGGGGAAAGCTCATACCTTCCCAAAGGTGGTTTTCAAGGCAAGTATGTTCCACCCCCAATGCAAAGCCAAGGTTCCCAAGGTTTTAGATCATCTTTTCAATCGTCACATGGAAATCAATTTTCTAACTCTTATTTTCCTAATCAATCATCTTATTCTCTAGGAAATTCTAGGAGTCCCGCTTTTGAAGAAAAAATGCTGACCGCTTTGGGTACTTTGGAGGCAAATACCCAATTCCTTCATTCTTATTCTCAATTATTGCAAAGCTAGAAACCTAAGTCGGGCAAATAGCTAGCACGTTGAATGCTAGGAAAAAGGGGAAAATGCCTTTGAATCTACTAAAGCAACAATTCATTGTGGAGACTAATTCCTCATCGGAAGGTTACGCGATTGAGCATGTCAATGCGGTGTTGACCTTGAGGAGTGAAAGAGTGATTGACAATCAATTTGGAGTTCACAATGAAGAGAGTGAACCGATGTAACCAAAAGTTGATACCCATCCCGTTTCACTTCCTATTCCTCATTCGCTGCATGTGCATGAACCATTTGTTGTGAAAGTTTTGAAAAATTAATTGAGAAATTCTTGTGTTGAAAGTGATTTCCAAAAGGGTTTTGAAAAAGATTTTGAACCAAAAGCTCCATTCCTGGATGCCTTAAAAGGATCCATTTCTCTTGAAAAGCAAAGACCAAGGCCAATGAAATAATTGAAATGTTTAGGCAAGTGAAGATTAATCTTCCTCTCTTAGATGCAATTAAACAAATTCCGGCTTACGCCAAGTTCTTGAAAGATCTTTGCACCCAAAAGAGGAAGAACAAAAGCCAAGCACCAAAGAAAGTTGTCTTGACCATGCAAGTGAGCTCAATATTGTAACATAACACACTTCGAAAATTTAAGGACCCCGGTTCACCTACCACTTCTTGCATCATTGGTGACCATGTCATTAACTGGGCTCTTCTAGATTTAGGAGTAAGTGTTAACCTTCTTCCATATTTGGTGTATGTTCAATTGGGCTTAGGAGACTTAAAACCAACGTCGGTAGTTTTAAAACTAGCCGACCGATCCATCAAAAAGCCCCGGGGTATTATTGAGGATGTGTTGATTAAACTTGATAAATTCTTTTTCCCGATCAATTTTGTTGTTATTGACACGGAACCGGTCCCAAATCCTAAGATCTAGAGTCCAATTATCCTTGGCTGTCCATTCTTAGCAACCGCAAATGCCAACATCAATTGTAGGATAGGGATAATGAAAATTTCATTTGGGCATTTGAAGGTGAAATTGAACATATTAAATCCAACCCCGAATTCAATAGAAAAGCATAAAGAGGTGTGTGTTGTGGAAAAGTTTCTTGACAATGAAATTGAAAAATTTGAGTCTTTGCTTGAGGTTGAAAACTTCAATGATTTGCCTTCCAGAATGATTTCAAAGAAAAAAAATTTCAAAACCAAGTGTTGTAAGGGCATGGAAGTCCAAAGATTTGTTTGATAAAGGACCATCACCTCCATTTGAATCCAATCCAATAAGTTCCCTAGGGAAAAGTTTGTTAGGTGGGGTTCAAAAATCATTTCACCCCATCAAGGAGGGGATACACAACAAGATATTTGATTCGGGCTAAAAGAGCCCAACGTCTTGCTAGAGACGTTTGGTGGGTCTGTCGTCAACACTCCAAATTTATGCAAAATAGTGTTGCCAAGTTTTAAATTTATAAAATGCCACTACTAACTCTAACTACCAACATAGCTAGGGTGAGTAGGGATCATTCCAAGGGATTGTGGGCGTATTTGCAATGGAAACAATATATAGGGTTAGTAGGTCTAGTGATCAAAAGGTGGTTTGTTTGGTTGATTAAATAACAATGTAAATGAATGCAATACTAAGCAACTAAAGTAAATAAAAGGGTAGAGAACAAAAAAGAGAAGTCTTAGGACTTAGAGGTCACCACTAAACATTGAACGTGTAATAAATGAGGGGAAAACATGTGTTACAATACAAATAGGTGTGATTGATTGAATCAACAAGTATGGATTGACTCATTAAGCATATATTGTCTAGACAACCTAGTAAATTGCACAATATATTAAATTAAGCCATTAATCCTTCCTTTAAGTTCATAATCAACACACTAACAAGTTAGAGAATAATACTACTTGCATTCATAAGTATGGAACATCAAACAACAAGCATGGATTGCCCTCCCATTTAAGAAACTAAGGTAACTACACTGCAACTAAGCTAGGAACATGAAAATTAAACTAATTAAGCTAAGGGAGAGGCACAATCTATCAAGAAATGAGCATGAACCATCAAATAAACCACAAGAGTATTTTATTAAGCACTATGCCTTGACAATCTTTAGATTCATAGCATCAATACACATAAACATGCATCAACATCACAAAACCAATAGATAAACACATAAACATCTATTCTAGCATACATAAACATATGGATATAATGAAATGATCAATAGGAAGTATTAAACCACACAAATCATTGTATAAACAAGATTCATATATAAATCAAGTGTCAAGACAACATTATAACACAAATCCCCTCAAAATACAAAGCATTAAGGTCTAGAAGGCATGCTTAGGGCTAACTCTAGCCCCAAGAAGATGTTCAGCCACTCGTTGATGTAGTCATCCAACCCTCAAGGGCTATCTCCATGATAGAAATGCTCTTCTCCTTGGTTGAAACCCTAGAAGAATGGAAGAACTCCCAAGAATAGTGTATGTCTCTCTAAGCTCTAGCCTCCTCTCCAAGATAGATGATATATGATATGAAGATCAATGAATGTTGATAAGTTATGCTCTTAAAATGGCTCCAAATCCTTATATAGGAGGCTCAAGTGTCACACCCAATGGTCTGGACTCGTGCACTAAGGTCCCTTTAATGATTGCACCATGAGCCATCTTTTAATGAGCTGGACTCTATTTTAATTCGGACTTGAGGAGGTTCGATCGATCACGTTCAGATAAGATCGATCGAACTTTGGTGAGATCAATCCAATGTTGGCAAGATCGATCCATCCTTGGCAGCGCCTTTTAGAATAAAGACAAATTTGAGATATTTTTAGGATATTTTGGGATAAAGACAAAAGTGGTAGATAGGGATAAGATCAAGGAAGTTTGATCGATCGAAGATGGTGAATTCTTTTAGATAAGGACAAAGGCTTGGATCCATCTTGAAATGGCTAGATCGATCAATGTGAGATCGATCAAAGTTCGCAGATTTCCACCATTTTGCTTCCATTTTGCTCCATTCTTCCATTCAGCTTGAGATTGCTTCTTTTATACTCTAATTTGGCTGAATTAGCTTATTTTGGGGATAAGTGCCTGAAAAGGGCAATAACATGAAATTAGTCTAAAATGGGAAAGTAAGATAGATAAAGGTCCTAGAATACTTGAGCTTAAGGGGTTTAAAAAACATGAAAGTACCATTATATGACCTCTATTCTTGTGTCCAGCAAGGCTCCGCCAGATACCGCACAACAAGATAGGTTGAGAATAGAGAATAAACTATTACATCTAAGACAAGGGAATAACAGTTTATAATCTATCAAAGTGTGAAAACCACTTGAGTTGTCTCAAATGCTCATAGTCATATAATCAAGAAAAATAAACATACATTAAATTAAACCCAGAGTTAAAACAATCAAACCATAATATTAGGTTGGGTTACATTAGTGCCATAAAAGAGGAATTAGCTACTCATGACGAGGTTGGATATCATTTATGTTGAGTTCATCTTCATCGTCACAGACGACACTTCTCTTATCAGGATCTGCACTTCTAAGGTCATAGGAACTCTAATAGCCACCATACCTTCAACCTTCTGAATAACACCGCCAAAATAGATTAAAATTTCAAACCTCTTCTATCAAGGCTTACACCTTTTTTTATAGAAGAAAATAAGTATTTGGTGGGCTTTTAGGTCTTCTGGCCCAACTGAGATGAGATACGGCTAGTAAAGAGAGCAATCCTACAACTTTTAATCTGACATGTCATGGAAGGCTCGAGCTTCAGGAATAGATGCTCGAGCTTTAGGGTTTATGCTTAAGCATTAGGAACAATGCTCAAGCTTCTCTAGATGGATGCTCGAACTTCAATAAATGGTGCTCGATCTTCACTTTGACACTTAGCCAATTTTCTTTAACTATTTTTCGAAGTGTCTTTTACTTCAACACTTAAAATATTTTTGGGGTTAAACACTTTTAACATTGCTCGATCCAAGTTTCATAGGCTCGAGCACTAGGTACTAGGCTCGAGCATTTGGGACTCAAGGCTCAAGCATCAGTGGATAATGCTCGATCCTTAACAGATAGTGCTCGATCTTAGAGGTGAGGCATGAGACCTAGGAGCATAGCCTTTCAATTAAATCAACTCTTTTATTTTTGATGCCTCATTTAAGGGTCAAGGCTCGAGCACCCTTGGTTAAGGCTCGAACAGCCTATGTTAAGGCTCAAGCATCCAGGTATAAGGCTCGAGCATTTGGACCTTGTTAACTTTTCTTCTCTTCTTTGTTGTGATGTTTAAGCCTCAACACTTGGGCTCAAGCTCTAAGGCTTGAATTACTTCAAACTTCACCATTTCAGCTCTCGGCTTGCTCCGAATGACCGGAACAACTCTGTAAGCTTCGATATCATCATAAAGTCCTGGTTTTAACCTTTTTTTTGGGAAAGTACCTACAAACACACATTAAACATAAATTAGTCTAATTATGGATAGAAGTATCATTTTAGGCCTTAACATATACATATTTAGGGGCTCGAATATGTATATATTGAGCGCTCATTACACGCCCAAACTTACACATTGCTAGTCCCTTAGCAATATAGAACTAAAAAGCCGCTTTTGTGGGAATCACGGTTGCATTTAGCCTATGCAACAAGCCTTTAAACCCCTAGGTTTCCCCTAGTGGACGAGTTGTAGTCTCGTGAGGTTTCCAGTGAAGATACCCACAAACTGATGAGGCCATTTGTATACGCCAAAATAATGTAGTGAATGTGTGGTTTAAGAAAAGCCATTTAGGTCAAGCTTAAATTTATAAAAACCACTACTGTAACGACCCGGTCATTTGCCTTCCTTTCCCTTTTCCTAAAATTTTACGAATGAATTTTTTTGGTTTAATTTTCTTTCTGAGCTCTGTTTCATATCGCTTAGTGTCATCTCGAGTGCTTAGAATTGGTTCCTGAGACTCTTTTCCATGGATTGACAACATCCTTTGAGGACCGAGTCATTTCTGCATTTTCACTTTTCGGACACTATGCGCCTTTCGTCCTTTTCCCTGTTTCGCCTTTTTCCCTATTATGTCTTTTCCCCATTTGTCACATTGTTGGCATAACCTCATTTTTCATGCTCGGAGTTGGTTTTTGACTTCACGTGCCTTCATCTTGAGTGGTTTCCTCGAAATATGTATCTTTACTTTTGCAAGAAAGTACTCTAGTTGCTCCCGGTGTCCATAGGGGCATAATGATTTAAAAACTTCTTGTGTTGAAGAGAGTTCAAAAGAAAATTCTGAAAAAGTGTTTGAACCAAAAGTTCCATTTCCGGATGCCTTAAAAGGATCTATTTCAAAAGACAAATGAAAGGCAAAAACCAATGAAATTATGGAAATGTTTAGGCAAATGAAAGTTAATATTCCATTATTAGATGCAATCAACCAAATTCTGGCTTATGCCAAATTCTTGAAAGACTTGTGTACCCAAAAGCGGAAGAACAAGAGCCAAGCACCAAGAAAAGTGGTTTTAACCAAGCAAGTAAGCTCAATTTTGCAACATAACACTCTTCCAAAGTTTAAGGACCCCGGTTCACCCACTATATCATGCATTATTGGTAATCATATCATTAATCGGGTGCTTCTTAACTTAGGAGCAAGTGTTAACCTTCTCCCATACTCGGTTTATGTCAAATTGGGCCTAGGTGAATTGAAACCGAAGTCAGTAGTTTTGTAACTTGCCGACCGATCCATTAAGAAGCTTAGGGGTATAATTGAGGATGTTTTGATTAAGATTGATAAATTCTTCTTCCTGGTTGATTTCATTCTCATCGATATGGAACCGGTCCCCAATCCTAAGAGCCAAATTCCCATTATCCTTGGCCGTCCTTTCTTGGCAAGCGCTAATGCCAACATCAATTGTAGGATGGGGATAATGAAGATCTCATTTGGCCACATGAAGGTGAAGTTGAATATCTTTAATCCCATGCCCAATTCATTTGACAAATATGGCGGAGAGGTTAATGTTGTAGATAAATGTCATGATCTTCAATGTCAAGGAAATGAGCTTTTGTGTAAGACCAAAACTTCCAAAGGATCATCTTCAACCTTGCATTCTAAAAGTCTTGTTTCAAATTCTTGCTTTGAAAGGGCATGGAAGCCCAAAGGTTGTGATTACATAGACAAGGGACCAAAGATTTCTATTGAGCTTAATCCAACAAGTTCTTCAAAGAACTATTTGTTGGGTGGAGTTCAAAGCATCTATCACCCCAACAAGGAGGGGATGCATTATAAGATCTTTGATCCGGGCTAAAAGAGCCCAATGTCTTGCTAGAGACGTTAAAAACTAGCAAAAGCATTCGTAGGGTGTCAAAACCCAACTCCTCCCCCATTTCTATCTTTCATTTCATTTCCTGCGAAGTTTAGATACTTGTTTTTGGTTCTCATATGCATTGAAAGGAACTTTGGTGATGATTGCATGTGCTTTCATGTCATTATTGAGCATTCTGCATAGTTTAACCAATCTCAAACCTGAGTTCGATCGATCGAACTCCATTCTGCATCCAACACTTAGAAAATTTTTCGACCTGCAGAAACCTGCATCCAAATCACTTCTCTGTCTCATCGTTCGAACTATCTCTTAGATCGATCAAGAGACCTTCAATCGATCCAACTTCCAAGTTCGATCGATCTCATGATTCAACACTTAGAAAAATTTTGAGCCTGCATCAACCTGCATATTTCACCTCTCTGTCTGATTAATTGAAACATTCCAAGATCGATCAAGAAGTTCTTCGATCGATCCAACTTTTAAGTTCGATTGATCTTCAAGTTCCAACACTTAGCCAATTTTCTGAGCCAAAAACCTGCATATTTTTGCTCTCTGTCTAATCAATCGAACTCTTGTTTTGATCGATCTCAGTTTTCCATTTCATTATTTTGATTTTGTTTTGACTTTTCAAATTTTAAAAATTCAAAATATTTTCATTTTTATTTTATTCTATTTTATTTTCATTTTATTTCATTTTATGTTATTTTTTAAAAAGTTTTCATCAAAAATATTTCAATTAGTTTTTAATTATTATTGTTTATTCAATTAAATTTAAATTAAAAAAAAAAACCAAAAATATTTTATTTTATTTTAATTTACTTTATTTTTAATTTTAATTTTGCAATTTTCAAAAATTTCAAAAATCCAAAAATACTTTGAAGAGAGTTTATCAAAGTTTAATCAATCTCAGTTGAAGTTCGATCGATCGAACTCTGTCGAGAATGTTTTTAAAAATAGAACCGAGGGTTTTCTAGATTGATACCTTAGATCGATTTCACCCTCTCTGCAAACTCTAACCCCCTTCTCCATCGCCATTGTGCCATCACCTCTCCCACCTCCGGTGAACTTTTCGGCGAGCATCTAAGCATCAATCTCTCTCTCCCTTCTCGAATTCATCTTCACTCTTCCACATCTCCACTTCTCTCATCGTTTGAGATAAGATCCGAGAATGTCCCTCACGATTTAAGCTTCAATCTTGTGCATACATGCTTTATATGTTGAATACTTGCTATATACATGACAAAATCCTCTATTATTAAAGCTTGAAGCATTTGTGTCTATATATATATGTGTGTGTATATATATGTATATATTTTTTATGATTCGATTCGATTTGGGAGTATGGGCTTTGAACAGTGGCTAGGATTGTTTGATTTGTTGTATTGATGGGCCCACGAACACGTTGGTGTGGGCTCCGTGTTTCCAAAGTCACAGATCTGTAACCTTTAAGTTTTCATCGTCGCACAGTTCAATCGATCGATCTTGAGAGATCGATCGAACTCATGTCTTCGATTGATCGAAGTTGTGAGATCGATCTCACTTATTTTCAATCGATCCAACTTTTTTAATCGATCTTACTCCTTTTTATGATCGATTGAACTTCACAGATCTAACACACACATTTCATTCATCATATCTTATGTTCATGCTATATCATATATGCCCAATGCTTGTGATATTCCACATTGGATGCATTTCATACTTACATTGTTTAGCATGTTTTATATCCTGCCACTTGCGTAGATTCATGTCATATCTGTTTTGTCTATTTTTACTTGACATTCATGTTTCTATATGATATCTTAGACGACGGGTTTTGGGTGTATATCATGCTTCAATCTTGGGCTCGAATATCTTGGACGACGGGTTTTGGGTGCATATCATGCTCATGTTGTTTTGATTTGATATGTCATTTGTATCTTGATAACATGTCTTATTTGATAACATGTCTTGTATGATAACATATTCACATGCTTAGGTGTTTTGAGACATCTATTATTTGTTAAGCATACTTTATGTGTATATATGCTTCTTGATAGCATGGTCTGGGTAGCTATCATGTCCTTGTGTGATATCATGTTTGTGTGCCTATGTTAGCATGACCGTATGCGATGTATGTCGGCATACCTTACGTTCTTCATTCACATGTATTGTCGTACCATGTACTTACGTGCTTCTTGATAACATGTTTTGAGTTAAAAACATGTCTTTTTGCTTATGTGATAACTTGTTTAGAAGCTTATTTGACTGTCTTAGCGTATGATATATGCTTATTTTCCTTACATGGTACCTGTTTGTTATCTTAGCATGTGGTGTATGCTTGTCTACCTTAGTATATTTTATATACACTTGTTCATCTTAACATGATTATATGTAGCATATCGTCATGCTTTACGTGATTTTACTACTTATGAGAGTAGATCGTCTGCTAGGTTGCATGCTAGCTGTTTGCTTTTATGTTTGGTTTTGGCATTTTCTCTTAGGATCTGTCGCATTCCTTGGATGCATTCTTGTTTTACGAGTTTCTTCCTTGAATATGAGAGATTCATTCTGTAAGAACCCATGTCGGGAACCTGCTTATCTGTTTTCTTGGTTGGATGTTTCGAGACCTTAGTCTGTTCTGTTGGTTGATGCAAGTAAAGCTCATGTGAGCGTAAAGGACTACGATTTATTTCCTTTTCCTTATCTAGTGGAGTAAGACGCGGGCCAAGGAGGCACCGTTTCATTTCCTTTTCCTTCGTGGCTTCTAGGGATCTAAGGCCTTAAGCGTAGCGGTGCCTATGACATTGTTGTTAGAGTTTTGGGATTAGCTACCCCAACTCTCGTAGATGCCTAGTTCCTGCAGTGTTTATGGTAATGATCATTTCTGACATTGATGTCATCTATATCGATATGTTTTTCCGAGTTAACTTGGTTTGGGGCATTTTATGAACTAGTGCCTTATACCGTCATGCTACCTTACTGACGAGTAAGTGTGTACGGGTTCTGGTCCCTGTTCATACTGCCTTGTCACTCTCTTCTTTTGTCATGTTTCAATGTTTCGTTGTCTTGGGATTCTCTTGGTGGTTAACATTGAATCAATGTGCCGATTCGTGTGAGGTGTTGTCTCAGTCCATGGTTTTGCGTTCCTTCAGTTCATCTTGAGACATCTGGAGTTGTCTTTCAGTGGTCTATGAGCTATCCTTTGTTTTGACCTTTTGTTCGATCCCCGTTCTGTTCTTTCCTGTGTGTTCTAAATTTCGGGGATGAAATTCCTTTAAGGAGGGTAGGTTGTAACAATCCGGTCATTTACCTCCCTTTCTATTTTCCTAAAATTTTACGGATAATTTTTTTTTTTTTTTTCCGTTTAATTTTCTTTTCCGAGTTATGTTTCTTGTCACTTAGTGTCGTCTCGACTGCTTGGAATTGGTTTCTGAGACTCTTTCATTCGGATTGATAACTTCCTTTGAGGACCGAGTCATTTCCGCATTTTCATTTTTTTGACATTATTTATCTTTCGTCTTTTTCTCGGTTGTCACTTTGTTGGCATAACCTCACTTTTCATGTTCGGTTTTGCTTCCACTTTTGCATGCACTCATGATATACGATTTCTTAGAGACATGTGTTTTTACTTTCCTAGAAATGCATGTCATTTATGCACTTTCTTCCTTAGGGATGTGGATGCACACTTTCCTTAGAATTTTCCTTTCTTTTGGGGTCACTGGTGTAATTACTGAAAGTAATTATTTTTCGTCTTAGGGATCATTTTGTAATTTAATTTGAAAGATATTTTCAAAAAGGACCTTTTTGCAATTTTTGAAAAGTGTGACAAGTGTCACACTCTCATTGATCCACTTGTTGACATTTGTGTGGGGACACTTTTGATGCCTTGGATGATGACATGTGGAGGGTGGAGATTCATCCACTTGTTGACTTAGGATTGGTGCACTTGTTGGCTTGGATGGTTGACAAGTGTAGGCTTGAGATTAAGCCTAGGAAGGAGCCATTGATTTGTGACAAGTGTATGCTCCAAATTTAGTCTTGCAAATTACTTTTGGGCCACTTAGGGATTATGGTTTTAAAGAAGGGTTTTTGTGCAATTGACCAAGACTTGTGTGTGTTGACTATGGTGTAAGATCACATAGTGAGTGGAGAATTTCTAATTCCTCCACTCACACTTCATCTCATTATTTCATTCTCTTCCTTACAAGAAAACCCTAGCCTCTATGGATGGAGCTTGATGCTTAAGCTTTGACTTTGATTTTTGAGGGCCTTCCACTCACCTTAGACCATGAAGCTTGGAACACTTTTTGTTCCTCTCACTCTCTTCTTCATAACCCTAGAAGGGTTTGCCATCTTGTGTTGATTTGCCTTGGATTCTAGGGAGATGCTTCTCTAGTGAGGTAAGGGATGTTATAGGTTTATATTTTTGCTATCTTGCATGCTATTGATGCTTACATAAGTTGTATGCATGTGTTTTGTTAATTTGAGAAATTAATGATTGTTGTAACTTGCATATAAGTCACTTTTGACTTGGTATATGGCATGGCCATGACTTGATCTTTGTTGTATGTTAATTTGGAATGATTTGAATAGGTTTTCAAATCTAGAGATTTAATCAATTTAATTTGATTTAAATTCTAGTAAATTGTGTATTGATTGTATCCCATTTTGGACTTGATATATGGTATGACCATGACTTAGTGCTTGTTATATATTTATTTGGGATCATTTGAGTGACTTTTGAAAATTAGAGATTTAATTAATTTAGGATTAATTAAATTCCACATGATGTTATCTTGCTCACTTTGTGAAATTGATATGATATTTGCAATCATCATATAATGGACATTCACATATATTATTTTGAGAATTTTTGGACAACATTGATTTTTAGAGAAATTAATTAATTAGGTTAATCAATTTCTACTTAGGGTTTTAATGAGTTAGAGTTGTATTTCATGGGGCTTTTGCCTTTTTATCATGTGTCATGACTTGTTGCAACTTAGCCCTATTAATGTAGTTAATGAACTTGCACCCTTACATTGGAATGATATAATTGTTCAAGAGTTGTTAAACAAATAATTGAATCTTAATCTTATACTTGTGGTATATTTACATCAATGGATTCTATGTGCTATATATATTTTGGTCGTAGTCTATGTTGATGCATACCATGATTTCTTGACATTTCACTTGCCATCATAGTTGAGAACTTAGGGCATGACATGTGTGTTCCAAAATCTTGGTTGTGCATGGAATGTGGTTTAATGCAAGTCTTGTATCTTGATACTATTTTGGTTTACACAACTTGTTGATTTTAGGACTTGGGATATCAATCAAGAATTGACATGGCTAGGACTTGGTTCTAGTACTGGGAATTGTCCCTCTAAACTATAGTGCGCACTAGGGGAAAGGTACCCATGGGTTAGTAGCCCTAAAGTGATCTCAAGAGTACAGTTTTAATCCGGGCGATATCCAAGTTTCCACATTGGTTGATTTCACTCTTTAAATTTCAAGTTGCTATTCCTTGAAGATTTAAACTTGTCGTGTATATGAAATGCTCCAATCTTGTTTCATTGCATAGATTTTATGCTTCATTCGTGATTTAACTCCATAAATTTCAAGTGTTGTATTCCTTGAAGATTTAAGATTCTTTTCGTGTTATATGGAATATCTCATCCTTGTTTAATTGCATAGATATTATGCCTTGTTCTTGATTCCATCTATAACTCTTTTTATGGTATGTGAATTGTTACAACTTTGTCAAATTGTGTAGATATTATGCATTATCCTTGATATCATGTATTCTTTTTGTCGTGTTCATTGGAATGCCCCAATCTTGTTTACTTGCATGGAAATTATGCCTTGTTCTTGATTTCATATATGACTCTTTTCATGTTTCATGAAATGTTTCATCCTTGTTTAGTTGCATAGATATTATGCCTTGTTCTTGAATCCATGTTTAACTTGCATAGATATTATGCCTTGTTCTTGAATCCGTGTTTAACTTGCATAGATACTATGCCTTGTTCTTGAATCCTTGTATAACTCTTATCGTGTTAATCAGAATGTTCTAATCTTATTAATTGCATAGATATTATGCCCTGTCCCTAATTTCAAGTATTCTTCTTATCATGTCGTATGGACTATTCTGAACCTTGTTAAATTGTATTGAAAATGTAATTCATGTTGATCTATACTCAAGCATCCTTCTTGTTGTGTTCTGTGGATTATCCCAATCTTGATTTATTTCATATACGTATGTATATCATGATTCTTGTTAATTTGTGTTCTAGGGTAGCTTAGGATGCTCCCTGAGTCTCACTTTAACATAAACGTTAGGTGGCATGAGCCCCTTTAACATGTTTCACCTTAAGGTGATAAATTGTAAAACGCTAGGTCGATGCATGCTCATTTCCTACGAGTAGCTTTATGTTGCTCACCCCAAAGTTACTGGGACATATTTCAAGTACAAAGACTTGGTTCGTGATGCTTATCATTCCTTGGATGTCGTGTAGCTTTCAATTTTCTATTTCATGCAAATGTTAGCATGAAATGTCATTTTGTAGACTTATATGTCAAACTTGTATTATTTGACTCCATAGATGTAATGTGTACATAAGTACACCATTTGTATTGTATTTGACATGTATGAAATGAAGCCAGAGGCCAATATCATGTATCTTGTATCCAATGTAAATTTTGACTTCATGAAATAATATGAGAATATTGAAAAATGCCAAGTTATTGTTTTGCCATGGTTGCATTGGGTGTCAGAATTCCGTTCTCATTTTTCCATAGGGTCTCATTAATCTTGTATAAAGTGTGGCCAAGGGCCAAATGGTCATTTGAAGTCATTTTTTGATTTTAGATTTCAAAGTTTCCATTTTAGGTTCATTTTCGCCTTTTTGGCCGTTGGGGGGTCGGATTTTGACTCGGCCATTTTCGGGAGCCATGGACCATTCCCGCATGCTCAAAATCACCTATTAAGTGTGTGTGCATATTCGTTTCAGCTTAAAAGTGCATTTGGGGTCAAATGTATGCTTGGTGCAAAGTTGCATTTTCACCGTTTTGAGCCTAAACTGATTTAAGGGCAATTTGGGGATTTTCTTTCAAAAATAATTTCCATTCTCAACTCTGTCACATACAAAATGTGATTTTAGGGGGAGTTTCCTTTTCGTGTTTTTCCGAAAAATGTCATCTTGACCTCATAAACCGCGCTCCAAACTCAAAAATCTGCTAAGAACACTGTTCCTACAATTTTTGAGATTCCAGACCACCCCTCTGCCTCATTTGGCGGGCCCCCGCAGTGTTCTGGCTGGTGCCCGTGAGAATCTGCCGTGTTTGGTGGGCCCCTACAGGTCTTTGGCGGGCGCCTGCGAACACTGTTCCTGCTCCAGATATTTTTTTTAACGGGCCATATCTCACTCATTTTAACTCCGAATTGGTCTGTTCTTGAGTCTAAATTGACTGCATCGAAATGATCTTTCCAATGGTACTAATAAGAGCTTCAGATTCCTCTTGTAACTCAAGATATTTAATTTTTAGTAATGTAGTGTCAGAATTTGGTTCGAACCGGGATAGGGTTTCCCTTCCTTCGACTTCAGGACTTGATATCTTTTCCACCCAGACTCCGAATCAGGTGATTCTTGAGTCTAACTTCATTAATTTTTTGTTTTCTTTCCAATGGTACCAGTTTTAGTTTCAGAATTTTCTCAAAGCTCAAGATATCCTTGTTTTAGTGAGAGGGTGTCGGATTTGGTTTGAACCGGGATAAGGTTCATCTGGGATTTCTCCTCCTTTAGCCTTGGCACTTCATGTGAAGTTACCAAAGTGTGTTTTAGGATGTTTTAGATCTAATTTGACTTGTTGAAAGTTAAATTCCTTCCTCTTAGGGTAAAATGACCATTTTACACTTGGCTCTTCTCTTATAGGGTTTTGATGCCTTTCTCATCATTTTGTTCCCGTTGAGTCTCAAAACTCTTTGAGAGTCCATTCTTGTGCCCTAGGGATGATGTATATCTCTAAGGACTTGTCTTTGTCTTGCTTCCGCACTTATTCCTTTGGGTTCTGTGACCTCATAGAAGGTCATCTTAGGGTCTTAGAGGTGTGTTGTGCCTTAGGAAACCATTGTCTTATTTCTAGCTTCCGCATCTTGGATCCAGTTCAGGTCATCACAGGACACACTGGGTTGAAAAATTCAGGGTCGTCACAATTAACTTTGAAAATGTTCCTTTTCTTTAAGTTTTTGATTTTAACCGCCCCATGAGGTGCAACAGAGATGATTTCATAAGGACCCTCCCATTTGGTTCTCAATTTCCCAGGAAAAAGTTTCAGTCTAGAGTTGAAAAGCCAAGCTTTTTGACCGGGTTCCAAAGAATTTTTCACAATATGCTTATCATGAAAGGCTTTGGTTCGTTCTTTGTAGATTTTGGCATTATCATAAGCATTGTGTCTCAACTCTTCTAACTCACTCAATTGAAGTAGCCTATTCTCTCCGGCTTTATCAAGGTCAAAATTGAGCTTTTTAACTGCCCATAAGGCTTTATACACTAGCTGAACTGGAAGATGGCAAGGCTTTCCATGTACAAGTATATAAGGAAACATGCCAATGGGAGTCTTGTATGCCGTCCGATAAGTCCACAAAGCATCATTTAGCTTTCTTGACCAATCCTTCCGGGTGGTGTTAACCATTTTCTCAAGAATATGCTTAATTTCCCGGTTAGACACTTTAACTTGCCCACTTGTTTGAGGATGGTAGGGAGTCGCTACCTAATGAGTGACGGAGTACTTAAGAAATAAGTGCCTCAAGAATTGATTGCAAAAATGTTTTCCTCCATCACTTATTATAGCCCTTGGCATACCAAAACGAGCAAAGATATTGGATTTAATGAATTGAATGACCACAGAGTGGTCATTTGTTTTGGTAGCACATGCTTCCACCCACTTGGAGATATAATCAACAGCAAGAAGAATGTATTGAAAACCATAGGACATAAGAATGGACCCATAAAATCAATGCCC
Source organism: Cornus florida (assembly GCF_030987335.1). Taxonomy (NCBI): domain Eukaryota; kingdom Viridiplantae; phylum Streptophyta; class Magnoliopsida; order Cornales; family Cornaceae; genus Cornus; species Cornus florida. The sequence continues at coordinate 25,368,781 of NW_026775579.1, forward strand.
CATATATCAAAGATCTCAACAACAAGTATATTGGTCAAGGGCATCATATATCTTCTAGACATTGTCCTCATCTTTTGACGTCTCTCACATGATTTGCAAAAATTGTAGGCATCTCTATAATTAATGGGCCAAAAGAGCCCACTTTGAAGAACCTTCAAGGCGGTCTTCTTTGCACTAAAATGCCCACCACATGCAAGAGTGTGACAAAACACTAGGACACTTGGAATTTCACTCTTCGGAATGCATCTTCTCACAATTTGATCCAGACAATATCGGTACAAGACAGGGTCTTCCCAATAGTAATTCCAGATGTTGGCAAAGAAACGATTCTTTTCGTTCTTCGACTAAGAAGTTGGTAGCTTGCCTATTGCCAAATAATTCACGATGTCGGCAAACCAAGGCATTTTTCCATTAGAAATTTGAAAGAGTTGTTCATCCAAAAAAGAGTCATAGATTGGTAGACTAGGAAAAGGCTCTATCGATAACCTAGAAAGATGATTGACAACCACATTTTCGGTGCCTTTCTTATCCTTGATTTCAAAATTGAATTCCTAAAGAAGCAAAATCCATCTAATTAGCCTAGGTTTTGTTTCCCTTTTTGTCAATAGATGTCTGAAGGCAGCATAATCAGAATAAACAACAACCTTGGATCCTAAGAGATAGGAACGAAATTTATTAAGAGCATACACCACGGCAAGTAATTCTTTCTCGGTAGTGGAGTAATTCAATTGAGCTCCCGAGAAAGTTTTACTTGCGTGGTAGATGGCGTAAGGAAGCTTACCCACTCTTTGTCCCAAAACTGCCCCCATGGCATAATCAGAAACATCACACATGATTTCAAACGGTAATGACCAATTGGGAGGTTGCATGATAGGAGCAGATGATAATAATTCACGTAATTTATGAAAAGCGTCTAGGCATGCTTGGTCAAAGACAAAAGGAGTTTCCTTGGCAAGGAGGTTGCATAAGGGTTGAGTAATTTTGCTAAAGTCTTTGATAAAACGGCGGTAAAAGCCAGCATGACCTAAAAAGGAGCGAACCTCTCTCACCATTGAAGGTGGAGGCAATTCAAAAATAAGCTCGACCTTTGCTTTATCTACCTCTATTCCTCTCCTTAAGATAACGTGACCCAAAACAATACCTTCTTGAATCATAAAATGGCTCTTTTCCCAGCTAAGTACAAGGTTGGTTTCATGACATCTCTTAAGCACTAGATCTAAATTTTTGAGGCATGCATTAAATGAAGACCCAAAAACAGAAAAATCATCCATGAAAACCTCTAGATACTCTTCCACCATATCCTAGAAAATTGACATCATACACCTTTGGAATGTGGCGGGTGCATTGCACAAACCAAAAGGCATCCGTCTATAAGCAAATGTGCTGAATGGACATGTAAAGGTGGTTTTCTCTTGGTCTAGTGGGTCGAGGGCTACTTGATTGTACCCCGAATAGCCATTAAAGAAGTAATAATATTGTTGCCCAGCCAATCTCTCTAGAATTTGATTAATGAATGGCAAAGGGAAGCAATCCTTAAGATCCGCCACACTCCATCCTATGGCTTCCTTATTTTCTTTAAGCACACTTAAGAGAGCATCTTCTTGGTCTTTTTCAAGACTTAAAGAAATGATAACTGGAAGAGTCTCTTTTGGTCCTAAGAATGTATACTTGAGATTAAAAGGTAGAGTTTTAAGCTCAAGAATTGGTGGAGAGACTAAAGATGAAATTGGTGGAGTGCTAGAGAGCGGAGAAAGAGGTTTTATTGTAGTTTTCCAAGATGGAAAATCTAAGCTTGCAACAGATTCCATGAGATTGCTTACTTCATTCATTGATCATCATATTGCCAAAAGAGAGGTCAATAACCTCATCTAACACATCTACAAGGCAACACTCATCTTCATCTATGGGATGTTGACTTGCATGGAAAACATTAAGTTTGATCATCATATTGCCAAAAGAGAGGTCCATAATCCCGGATCTACAATTAATTGTTGCATTTGCGATGGAAAGGAATGGTCTTCCCAAGATGATTGGGATGTGGTTGGAGGGGTTAATAACCGGTTCAGTATCAAGAACCACGAAATCAACCGGAAAGTAGAATTTATCCACCTTGACAAGAATGTCCTCAACCATGCCCCTAGGTGTTTTGACGGATCTATCAGCCATTTGAAGCACCACCGAGGTTGGCTTCAATTTATTCAACCCTAATTGGACATATACGGAGTAAGGAATCAAATTGACACTTGCACCTAAGTCAAGAAGAGCTCTATGAATTTCATGAGTTTCAATTACACAAGAAATAGTTAGAGCACCGGGATCTTTGAACTTAACTGGAGTGTTTTCTTGAAGAATGGAGCTCATTTGCTCCGTGAGGAACACTTTTTTAGGGCTTAGTCCCTTGCTCTTCCTCTTTTGTGTGCAAAGATCTTTTAAGAATTTTGCATAAGGCGGAATTTACTTAATGGCATCCAAAAGAGGAAGATTGATGTTGACTTGCTTAAAAACTTCCATCATGTCATGTGTTTTCCCTTCTTGCCTCCTATGAGGCGAAGTTTCTTTTAAAGCATAAGGGAATAGAGCTTTTGGCTCACAAGACTTTGTAATTTGAGAGGATGATGAAGAAGATTGAGAATTATGGTTAGGAACATTTTCATTCAAAGGAGTAGGAGTGGAATTGGGAATTGGATGGGTGACAACTTTAGGTTACACCGATTCACTATCTTCCTTTGGTAGTTCAACCCTATTGTCCACTTGCTTACCACTTCTCAAGGTGGTGATGGCTTGTGCTTGAGCTTGGGAAGAATACCCCGATGTAGGGTTTGCTTCCACACAAAATTGGGCCTTTGGATTCCTCTCGGGTTGACTAGGTAATTTCCTAATTTCTCTTGCATTCAATGCATTTGCTATAGTCCCAATTTGGGATTCAAGCTTTGATATTGAGTGAGAGTGGGAATGCAACAAGTTGGTATCCTTTTCTAAGCTACCCAAGGCCATCAAAACCTTATCTTCAAATGTAGAATTACTAGAAAGTGCTTGAGGATAATGAAAGCCAACTTGGGAATTACACATTTGAGGATATGAGAGGTCATGCATCCTTTGATGATGGAAAGAAGAAGAGACGAACCCTTGAGAACCTCTATTTCTTTTATAAGGTGGAATGTATTTTCTTTGAAGATTTTTAGCTTGATAAGGGCTTTCATTCCATAATGGAACATATGCATTCGAATAGGGGTGAGCAAATGTAGCATTAACTTGTTCAAAGTGTTCATTAACAACATGTCCATGGGGACATTCGAAAGTAGTATGCAAAACACTTGAATATGTCATGCAAGGCTCACAAAGATGAGTTGTATGATGAAAAAGAGATACATTGATAGCCGGCTTTTGATTCAACAAAAATTGATCAAGTTTTTGAGAAAAATTTTTAACCTCGGCTACAATTTCCCTTGAATTTTTAATTTGACACACTATTACACTTTTCTCCTTTTTATTAAAACCACGATCAAGCCGAGAAGTGTAATATTCGTGCAAAGAATTTTCACTCATTTTTTCAAAGAGGTGCCAAATGTCATCTTCATGTTTTCCAAAATATGAACCTCCACATGAGGTATCAACTATGTCATTTTGCATGTCGGATAGGCTTTCATAAAAGTATTGGACAACTTGCCATTTTAAAATACCATGATGTGGACATTTTCTTAGCAAGTCATTCAATCTCTCCCAAGCCTCATGCAAGAACTCTCCTTCCCTTTGAGAAAATTCTCTAATTGAAGCGCACATTATATTGGTCAAACTTACGGGGTAAATTTTTTAAAAAAACTCATTTTGCATTTGTGCCCAAGATGTTATTGAATTTACCCCTAAAGTATTGAACCAATGCTTTGCTTTATTTTTAAGTGTGAAAGGGAAGAGGAGTAATTTAAGAACTTCCTCTGGGACATCCATGTACCTCACGGTGGAACATAGTTCAAGAAATTCATTAAGATGCCTATATGGTTCCTTTTCATCCAAGCCATAAAAGAGTGGACACATTTGAATGGTCTTGGGCTTGATTTCATATTGATTAGCCTCAAAATTAGGCAACGCAATGCAAGTAGGTGCATGGTATGCATGAAGATTATAATGATCACGAAGGACCATTGGAGGAATTAGAGCTTGAACTCCGGGGCCATGTTGATTAAGAGGTAGGTTGTGCATGAAATGTAGGTCTAAGTAGCCAAGATTACCCTCTAGATTTTCCATGTGAATGCCTAGAATGTATGATATGACAAGGTCTACACAAGACTACAAGTGACACACAAATCACAACAAAACAAGCAAGCACTCCTTTTCGCAACAAATCAACAATCAACAACTAACTTCCTCCACATACAATGTTCTTATACTCCCATGCTTTGATAACAATGCAACGAAAAGTAAATTGCCTCCACACGGGCTCACGATTTATCTAAGAAATTAAAAATAAGCCTCCACGCGGGCCGACGATTTAACTAAGGGATTGAGTAAGAAAAAGCTCACAAAGGTCCTTTAGCACTTCAACTCCAAATTTATAGCTTAACTTAGCAATTTTTTTATTTTTTATTTTTTAAAAATTTTTAGCATTTTTCCTTGCTTGCTTAGCTCCTTTGCTTGGATGCTCATTTGCTTGCCTCTTAGCTCAATGCTCCTTGTCAAAGATGAACAAACACAATAAGTAATCTAAAGAAAAATGAAAACAAAGTAAAGACACGATCAAAAGAGTACTAATTCCTAATGAATTCCACAAACACGACGTTGCCTAATCCCCGGCAACGGCGCCAAAATTTGACGAATGGCCGCTTGATATACGCCAAAATAATGTAGTGAATGTGCGGTTCAAGAAAAGCCTTTTGGGTCAAGTTTAAATTTATAAAAACCACTACCAACACTACTACTAAAGTAGCAAGAGTGAGTAAGGATTGTCCCAAGGGATTGGAGTCGTACTTGGTTGATTGGTTAATTAAACTAGAGAGCAAATTAAACTAAATAATTGAATGTAATAAAGAGTAAGTAAGAGAGAGAAAGATCTTGGGGTTTAGAGGTCACCACCAAGCAATGCTTTTCTATATCATTGACAAGTGACTAATGAGGGTAATGTGTGTTGCAATATTGGTGTGTGTGTGTGTTTGGTTGATTCAATTTACAAGAGTGACCAATTAAGCATACATTGTCTAATCAACATGTGAAAAGCACAATATATCTAGCAATTAAGTATATATTGTCTAAATAGCATGTGAAAAACACAACATATCTAGCAAGTCATTAATCCTTTCATTAAGCTCACAAGCCAAATACACCACAAGGTTAGAGACATATACCACTTGCATTCAAAAGTGTGGAACATCAAACAACAAGCATAGATTGTCCTCCTATCTAACAACTATGCTACCACTACACTACAATTAAGCTAATGACATGAAATTAGACTAATTAAGCTAAAGGGGAGGCATAATCCATCAAGAAATGAGCATGGATCATCTAGAAAATCACAAGAGCATTCTTTTAAGCATAATGTTTTGACAATCTCTAAATCTATAGCATTAATACACATAAACATGCATCAATAACACAGGAAATAGAGACAAACACATGAACATCTATTCTAGCATTCATAGACATATGGATAGAATAAAATGATCAATTGGAAGCATTAAACCACATAAATCATTGAATAAACAAGATCTATATATATATAAGTGCCAAAACATGTATTACAATACTAATCCCCAAACAATACACAAGATTAAGATATAGAAAGCATGCTTGGGGCTAACTCTAGCCCCAAGAGGATGTCTAGTCACTCATGGTGATGTTGCTCCAACCCTCAAGGGCTAACTCCATGGAAGAAATCTGCTCCTTGGATGATGAAGAACTCCAATGGTGTCTCTAGCCTCCTCCTCCTCTAAGCTTGCCTCCAAGAGATTAATCCCTAGAATTGTCTATGTCACAAAAAGTGCATCATATTCCTTTTATAGGTAGGTCAAGTGACACACAAAATGAGCTGGGGTCATGCAAAGAATATTCTCTAATGATTGGATAGAGGATGGATTGAACAAGCTGGCTTTTTAACTTTTTCGCACTTGAGGAAGTTCGATCGATCAAACCTTGGACTTGGATCGATCGAACTTGGCTGAAATCCATCGAACTTAGGCTGGATCGATCCAACTGGTTGAGCTTTTTGGGAAAAGACAAATCTGAGATATTTTGAAGATATTTTTGGAAAAAGGACAAAAGTAATTGGTAGGGTGGTACAACTAGATAAGATCAATCATTTGAATAAGGATAAAACTGTTCGATCGATCAAAGGGTAGTGTTGGATCGATCGAACTTTGGAATTTCTGCTTTAGGTCAAGGTTTGGATCTATCTTGAAATACTGAGATCGATCAGTGTTCGATCGATCGAACCTTGAAGTTGGATCGATCGAACTTTGCTGCTTCCCACCTTTGGCTTCATTTGCTTCTTTCTTTCTCCACTTTGCTCCTTTCTTTGTTTAATCCCATAATTGCTTCAATTAAGCTTTTATTTGGCTGAGTTAGCTTATTTTCGGGATAAGTGCCTTAAAATGGAAATATTACGAAATCAATCTAAAACGGTAAAGTAAGATAGATAAAGGTATTAGAATGCTTAAGCTTAAGGGGTTTAAATACACACTTTTTAGCGCTCATCACCTATCAAATGAGACCAAGATTCTATTCAGTTAAACCACAATTGATACACACACAAATATCTAGAGATATACACTTTTTGCATTCAAAAGTATGGAACATCAAGAAACAAGAATGGATTGTTCACCTACCTAGGAAATTAAAGCAATTACACTACAACTAGGCTAGAGACGTGAAATTAAACTAATTAAACTAGAGATGTGACCCAATCCATCAAGAAACAAGTGTGAACCATCAAATAAATCACAAAAGTGTTCCATTAAGCACTATGCCTTGACTATCACTACATTAACATCATCAATACACATAGACATGCATCAAATTCATTAAATCTAGAGATAAAAATATGGACATCAATTCTAGCATATATATAGGCATATGACTAGAGCTAAATGATCAATTTAAAGCATTAATCCATACAAATCAAGTAGAAATCACAAGATCCATGTTTATTCAATGTCAAAACATCTATTACAACTAGAATCCCCAAAAATACACAAAACCTAGGTTTGAGAAGCAAGCCTTGGGGCTATCTCTAGCCCCAAGAGAAGGATTTAGCCACTCATTGTAATGGTCATGGAACCCTCAAGGGCTGACTTGGAGGTTGGCATCATCATCTTCATCCTTGCTTTCTTCTCCAAAATCCTATTTCAAGAGAGGAAAATTTCTATATAAAAATATCTCTCAAAAATTCTTATAAGATGATATAAAAATATATTCAATTAATTCATTACATTCCACTTTTGAGTAGCCTCCAAGTTAGAATAACAACCATTGATTGGAGGAAATTCGTAACTATGTACGGTAGGTAGAAATTGGCGCACTCGAGAATTTGACATCTCACTGCCAGCAGGCATTTCGATCAATTGAAGATTTTTCGATTGATCAAACACTTAGCTTTGATCGATCGGAGCTGATGTGGCATCAAAAATATCTTTAGGCCTTATCCACTTTGTTGAGCTGGCACCGCCTTCATTTCAATCTATTATAGATCACTTAGATCGATCGGGACTTCCCTTCGATCAATCAAAGTTCCTCTGGTGCATTTTTCTTGGCTTCTTTCCAACTTTGCTCCTTGGCTACAAAACTGTGCTAAATGGCTCTTGTTAGCCTGTTTGAACATTATTCACCTGAAATAGGCAATAACACAAATAAGTATCTAAGATATGAAAGTAAGATAGATAAATGGACCTAAATACCCTAGCTTAGGTGCTGAAATGTGCAACATTTAAGCACTCATTAGTTACTGATGAGTGCTTAAATGTTGCACATTTCAGCACCTAAGCTAGGGTATTTTAGTCCTTGCATCTATCTTACTTTCACGTTTTAGTCCTAATTTATGTTTATGTGTATTTCACGGCAATAAAGTTCAAACAGGTTTAAATCGGTCCATTACCACAATTTTTTGGGGTCAAGCAAAAACAATCAGAAAAAGCTTAGAAAATGGCAAAAAGAGGCCGCAGCCCATTGTTCGTATAGTGCGCTTATCCTTCAAAAGCAGTCAATTCTACCTTTTTTCGAGCCTTTTATGATGTTCCCAACGATCAAGAAGTAAACCAATTAGCCCGGGGCCAAAATGGAGTTAAACGGGGCTTAAAAGAGATTTCTACCACTGGGGGATCAATCCCCCACTGTTGGTAGAAAGGTGCAAAAAAATACCCCCTGGGGATCGATCCCCAAGTCCCTAGCAGCATTGCAGGATTTTATTATTTACTCTGCTATGGGATTTTCTTGTTTGGGCTTATTTTGTGAACTATTAGCCTCCAATAGGGTTTGTACTTGAGGGAAAGAAGGACCCATTAGTTAGGGAGTTAGTTTTTATTATTTTATTTTTACATTTTACTTTTCTGTAAGATATATCGTTCTCTTTAGAAAAAGAAAAAGAAAGAAAAAGTTAGGGTTTTGAGAAATATTCAAGGAAGAAGAAGAATGAGCCAAATATGGGGATTGGGCTTGTTGACACCATTATCATCTCCTCCATGAGTTAGTTCTTCACTTGGGGTTTGGATGAGCCCTAAGTTCATGTAACCTAAACCTTTGTATTTCTTTTGTTGGGGAATTAATATGTTGTAATTAAATGTATGGCCTTGTGATTTTTTTATATATACATGCTTGATTTGACAAATTAGGGCTTGTATTGATAAATTGTTCCATTGAAATCTCTAGTTGATTATATGTCTATGTATGATTAATTAGGGATTTTATTCTTCATTAGATAATTGAAAATTAATTCTTCCATTGATTCTATATGAAAATTGCATGTCTATGTGTGATTGATTTAGAATTATACTCTACACTAGGTACTTCTTGTAGTTATGTTTAGTGATGGCCATGGCATAGTACTTATGTGGTACAATTGTCAATTAATTTGATGGATAAAGGCTTAATCTTGATGAGTTGTTTTACAAATTAGCTTACTTGTTATTAGTTAATTGTAGTTAAGTGGGCAATTTGTGCTTGATTATGTTAATCCATGCTTCTAATTACAATTAGTATTATTCTCTTGATTAATGTGTGCTTTTATTGGATACATTTGTGAATGTGTATGGTGGGTTATGACGTAGTCTTGAATGGGTTCTACACTTTAATTTGATAATCTATGGTTACAATTGTGATTTGTGATGATAATGTAGCTACATCTATAATTACACTAATGATTTCCCCATTAATTGAAAGCAAATGGTTAATTACATGAGCTTAGTGGTGAATTCTAACCCTAAGACTCTCTTCCTATCTCTTTAATTCTTAGTTTAATTTACTTGCATTGTCATTTCTATTTCCATGCTTTCAATTGAACTCTAGTTTAATCACTTCACCAAAAATATTTTTTCTCTCCCTCTCTCTCTCTCTTGTGCAATCTCATTAGCACTAGAATCAAGTTTAATCCCAACACGTGTTCAATCCCTTAGGAACGATCCCTTCTCACTTCATACTTGACGGTATAAGTGTTAAGCGGCTTTTATATAAATTTAAAGTATGATGCCTATTTGATACCATTTCCAAAACCAAAGTGTTGTGCATTATTTTGTGCACACGCTCGGGTTGCATTAGTGATATTCCGAATTTTCACAAACCCGGATGTATCAATGTGACCCGAAAGTTGACCTGATAACGGATTCGGAATACGGAATCGAAAACAAAACACAAAGTCAAGGGGGAAATTCAGTATCCCTAAGACACAAACATGGCTTTCCATGAATCCGAGGAAACAAAAGAAAATAAATGCGGAAGCAAAATGGTGAAATAAACCAAGTATACCCCCAAGGGCAAAACGGTCATTTCATATACAAACAAAGTCTCAAGAGATGTACATCATCTCTAAGACACAAACATGGCTTCCTATGAAGCCACATAACTTAAAAGAAAATAAAAATGAGGAAGCGACATTTTAAAAATGGACAAGTTTAGCCCTAGGGGCAAAATCATAATTTCCAGGAAGTTATAGATGCTACCGAGCACACCATTAGATAGACAGCGAAAAATTAATGATGTTAGACTCAAAAATCACTTGATTCGAAGACGACGAAGCAGAACGAACGAAAACTAGGGCCAAGTCGCATGAGCGCGCACTGCCCCGCGCGCGCGCCTCTATATGCGCGTGCGCTGAAGCTGACACCTGGGCACATTTTCTGAAAAATCTGAAAATAGTGTGTGTTTTGGACCCCGAAACGACCTTTTTTGGAAAAACACAAAGAAGAAATCCCCTTAAAATAATTCTTCCAAATTGCCTATGTTAAAAGAAAATTTTATTTTTGACCTGAAATGCCCAAAATACCCCTGAGATCAGTTTTGACCAAAAATGCTAAAATGCAAATTTGCTTCAAATGTTCAAATGACCAAATATGAAGTTGTGAGCTTAAACAACTGTCCACGCAAGCGTAATAAGTGTTTTAAAATGTGTAAAAATGGTCCGTGACCCCCAAATACGCCCAATGCAAAATTCGACCTATTAAACCTCAAAAATGCCTTAAAATGGAAAGTTTGAAGCCTACCATCAACCATATCATGCAACCATAATATTTTGTGCAAAGTGAACATTCTCGCAAACGTAACATACATAATAAAATACGTTTCAATGGTGCATGACCTAAAAATACTCCCAATGCAAAATATGACATGTCCAAACCCATAAAGCATGCAAAATGGCTTTTTGAAGCAAATTTTGAAGTCAATCATCATAGAATACATTCAAAGAACCGTTTGACCCTTGGCCACACGTCATATATAATAAAAGAGCACTAGGAAAAGTGATAAAATGCAATTCCCACCATCCAAACTAAAATTGACATATTAAAGCTTCGCATTTTACTTTTTTTCGCATATTTAGGCATAAAGTCAAATTGCATAAAAGTACAGCATAAGGTCATTAGCCCTTGGCCTCATTATATACATGTCAAATAGGTCTCAAGGGAAGCATTTAAGTACTTATTACATATTCCAAATAGATTTTACAAGTTTTGACATTTTTAACCCAAAATAAAGTAAAATCATGCTAGTAAGTCCATGTAAGGAAATACGCCAAACTCATCAAGCCATAAGTAAGTTCAAGGATGTTGTGCATCCCTAAAACACGATTCCTTACCTAAAACATATCCTAACAATAAGGGTGAGTAAACAAGTTACTCGTAGGAAATGAACATGCGTATAACCTAAAGTTTTGCAAGTCTTTAAAAGTTGATGTAAATCAATCCATGTGGTTCATGCCACCTAACGTCTATGTCCAAGGTGAGATTAAGTGATCATCCTAAGCTACATTAGAAGGCTTGCATCACAAACCACAATAAATAAACAATTAAGTAACATTGAAACTTCAAATACCAAGTAATGAAATATAAATTCACAAGATAAACAACTTCTAATTGAAATGTGAAATCAAACAAGCGGAAACTTGGATGTCACGCAGGAATAAAATCGACACCAAGCATCATTTGGGTTACTAGCCCGTGGGTGCTTTCCCTTTAAGGGCACACTAAAAATAAAGGGCTCTCATATCCCCCGTACTAGAGCCGAGCCTTAGCCATAAATCATACTTACGACATCCCCAAGCTTCCAAAATCAACAAGTAGTGCACAACAAGTATATACACATATACTAAAAACACATAATTAAATACCACACACAATCAAAATGTGGGAACACACAAGACATGCCCTAAGTCCTCGACTACCATGGCATGTAACATAATAGGCCTTGAAAATATCAAAGGTGCAAATAAATCATAATCTCATTAATCCACGGAAAAGAGTCTCAGGAACCAATTCCAAGCACTTGAGATGACACTAAGCGACACGAAACAGAGCTCAGAAAAGAAAATTAAACAAAAAAAAATTCATTCGTAAAATTTCAGGAAAAAGGAAAGGAAGGCAAATGACCGGGTCGTTACACACTTGCTCAGATAACCTCACCTTCTTTTGAATATTGCTCATAGAAATGCGTTTTTGAGTGCACAAGTCTTTGAGAAATTTAACATAGGGTGGAATTTGCTTAATGGCATAAAAAAAGAGGAATGTTGATCTTTACTTGCCTAAAGACTTCCAATATATTCTGAATTTTATCGCCCTTATTCCCAAAGTGTGTAGACTCTTTGAGGCATTGAGGAAATGGAGCCTTGGGCTCAAAAGATGTCTTAACACTTAGGATTGGTAGATTGGGAATTTCTTGACTGATTTTTAGATTTTTGGGAGGAGGACTTGAATCCTTGGGAGCAAGAATTTCAGTCTCTCCCCTGACATTGTTTTGAATAACTCTTCCACTTCGAAGTGCAGTGACTGCATGGACTTGCTCATGATGTGGTCTACTCGGAGGAGTAAGTATATCAATCACAAATTACTCTTTCGGGTTTACTATGGTTTGAGCTGGAATTTTACCCATGTCCCTTTTATGAAGCTGATTCACAGAAGTAGCCAATTGTCCCAGTTGGGTTTCAATTTTGGCTATTGATTGGGAATGAGTATTAACCAATTGCACTGTTGATTGCATGCCATTAAGGGCAACCATGATTTGCTTCTTGGTATTTAATATCTCATCCAATTAGGATGGGTTAAGAGGAGCAGAATTCTGATTCGAAGAGCTTTGACTGTATGAAGGAGGATGATAGCTTGTAGAAGCTTTGAATCATCGATTTATGGGTTGAGAATTGGATTGATTTTGTTGCTCATGACCTTGGAATGCTGAATTTTGTGGGGCTAGTTGCCTCTACGAAAAATTCTGGTGATCTCTCCATCCCGGATTATATATATTGGAATACGTATTATATCCAGGATGAGAGAACATGGCATTGGCCTGCTCTTGCATACCTCCAGAAAATTGCTCCGGTGTGGCACAATCTTCTTCAAGATGAAAAGTGTTTTTATAAGATGCACACATAGCACTTGATGAAGAATTTTGAGAAGAAGAAAGATGTGGTGCCACTAGCTAAAAAAATTTATGTGCTATAGCATCCACTTTAGATGATTCTTCCCTTAGAGTCCATGGTTGGCACGGATTTGAGGGTTTCCTAATACTAGAAATATGAGCCCTACAAGAATTATGTTGGATAGAATTATCTCTTATATTCTCAAATAAGCTCTAAGCTTCATCTGCATTTTTGGACATGAACATACCCCAATAAGAAGAATCAATGAGTTGTCTTTATGGTTCGGTTAAACCATCATAGAAGGCTTGCACCAACTGGCATTTTGAAATTTGGTGGTGTGGACACTTCCCAAGAGGATCTTGGAATCTTTCCCATGTCTCATAGAATTATTCCCCATCGATTTGGGAGAAGCTAATAATGGAACGACGCATTTGATTAGTTTTCCCCACCGGATAGTATTTTTTTAGAAATTCTTGTTACAATTGGGGCCATGTAGTGATGGAATTTGCAACAAGGGAATTTAACCAATATTTAGCTCTATCTTTTTTGGGAGACTGGGAAGAGACGCATGTGGAGTGCTTGTTGAGCGAAGTCCCTTATCCTAATGGTGGAGTAAATTTCCAGGAACTCATCAAGATGTTTATAAGGGTCTTCATTATCAAACCCATGATAAGATGAAAGCATTTGGATTATGCTGGATTTGATTTTATACTGGTGGGCATTGACATTGGGCCTGATAATGCATAATGGAGATGTATATGTTGATGGGATAAAATTAAACGGTCCCTAAGAGTCATGGGTGCTACATTTTCATTAGCAATTTTAGCATTTTCGACTTTAGGTTCTTCAATTCTAACATTTTCAAGATTTCCAGCCATGTTATTAACTTTATTTTCTAGTTCTCTTAAATTTTCAAGATCCCTAAGGCTCCTTCTTCGTTGTCTAAGAGCTCTTTCTAATGAAGCTATGTCAACTTGTTCTTCAATGGTTGGTAACATTAAAGACCTATTACCCAACATCAACTAACATGCATCCATGTATAGTAATATCACCAAAAATTCAAGTGTAGTAAAAATCAACATGAAATATTTACAAAAGGGGCAAATTCTCCAAATTTTTCAGCACTTGGTCAACACCTCAAAGCAGCCTATTTGCTTTAAATCTGCATTTAAACACTTGGAAAATGATAAGTGCTGAAATATTGCACATTTTAGCCCTAAACTAGGGTATTTTAGTCCTTCCATCTATCTTTACTTTCCTGTTTTAGTCCTAATTTGTATTTTTGTCGATTTCAGGTCAATAAGGTTCAAACGGGCTAATTTTGGTCTATTAAAGCCTTTTTGTAGTCAAGCAAATGCATCGAGAAAATCCAGAATAAAGTCAGAAATATGCTAAGATAGGGGCCTACGATCTATCGTAACTTCCTTGCGATCGATTGTAATGCCACATCATCGATTATGCCACGTCAGCAATGATAAGCCAAGGCAATAGGATTGTTCACAAATTCATGATTGATCACAGCAAAAGTACAATCGATCTCACTTACACATCAGCTCCAGCTCAGTGGATAAGGTAGCCAATTGTCAAGATAAGAAGTCCACGTCATCACAATCGGTTGTAAAAATTATGATCGATCGCACCTGAATCAAGATCAATCGTGATTGAACTTAATAGCTGTTTTGTTCCCGGTTTCACTTGGATCTCAACTACCAACATGGGTACAGGATTCATTCATTTTGGGGCTTATTTCTAACCTATTTTGGCCTCCAAGGGGCTTGTATAAAAAGGTTTTTGGACCATTTTGTAAGGGTTAACTAATTTTAGATAGTTTTAGAGAGAGAAAGTTAAAGATACATGGTAAGCACTGAAAAATACACATTTAAACCCCTTAATCTTGAACGTTCTAGGACCTTTATCTATTTTATTTTTCCGTTTTAGTCTAATTTCATGTTATTCCCCTTTTCAGCCACCTATCTCCAAAATATGTCAAATCAGCTGAATCAGAGCATTGGAGGAAGCAATCTAAAGTCTAGTTGAAGAAATGAGCAAAGTGGAAGCAAAGTGGTGAAAACATCCTCTATGATCGATCGAACCGAGCCATAATTGATCGCATTGCGATCGTTCCAACCATGCCATGATGGATCAAACCCCTTGTCCTTATCATCAGGAAAATTTCTTATTCAATCGATCCAACCTTTCCTTCGATCGATTGAACCTTTTGATCTTATCCTCACCAACCACATTTGTCCTTTTCTCATAAATATCTCAGCCTTTGTCCTTATCCAAATAAATGCCTTACTTCGATTGATTAAAGCAACCATATGATCAATCAAACTTCCTCAAATTGCGTGCAAAACAGATTTCAAGCCAAATTGAAGGTGTGCTCGTGGTGCAGTCATTTGGAGGTACTAGTGCACTAGGTCTGACCATTAGGTGTGACATTTGAGCTACCTATATAAGGAATTTGGTTATTTTTAGCATAGAGGTTGGTTAGTTAGAGAGAGATTGGCTAGAGATTAGAAAGAAAACATTACATTTTGGGGGAGAGTTTTCCATACTTCTAAGGTTTCTACCAAAAACAACCAAGGAGGATGATGAACTCAACCAAGGAGGAAGCCCTTGAAGGTTAGATGACACCAACCATAAGTGGCTAGACTATTTTCTTGGGGCTAGAGATAGCCCTAATCATGCTTCCTAGACTTTGATCAATGTAATTAATGGGGATTTGTGTTGTAACTATTGTTTTGACCTCTTATATATATAAATCTTATTTCTACATGATTTTTGTAGTTTAATACTTCCAATTGATCTTTTAATTCTATTCACATGTCTATGTATATTGGAATGAATGATCATGTGCTTTACACTTGATTCTTTACATTTGATGCATGTCTATGCGTATTACAATGTTTGGTCTAGTGTAGGTCAAGGTATGGTGCTTAATGGATTACTCTTGTGATTTATTTGATGGTTCATACTTATTTCTTGATGGATTGTGCCACCTTTTAGTTTAATTTTCATGCCATTAGCATAGTTGTAGTTTAATTGCCATAATTTCTTAGATAGGTGGACATTTCATTCTTGTTATTTGGTGATTCATGCTTATGAGTACAAGTACTATATTTTTCTAGATTCTTGAGTATGCACAGATTGTGGGCTTATGGAAGGATTAATTGTAATACCTCTAATTGTAAAAGGACAGTCCTGGCATTTAATTTAATTATTTACGTGCGTTTTTACTAAATTATGTGGTTAATTGTTTAATTGTTTATTTTTCATTGAATTATGTGTTTTATTTATTTATTTTTTTTATTATTTATTTTTATTTAACTGGCAATTTGTTTAATTTGTGACTAGTTTCATTATGTGCTTATGTGGCTATATATTGTTTTTTTAAAATTAACTATTGTCCGTGTTTTGGTTGCTATGTATATTAAATGTAGGGTTTTATTTTAGTATTTAATTAATCATATGAGGGATTTAGCCGACTTAGGGTTGGTTTTGTATTAGAATTAGGGTTGTGCTAAAGCCTATAAATACAGTATTATATGTTGGTTTAGGGTTACAAACAAAACCCTATTCACTACGGTGAGACAGAGAGAACGTTCAAAGATTTCCAGAGAACTTTGAGAGATTTCCAGAGAGGTTCAAGGATAACTGGATGGAGTGCTTCTGGGTTGAACCAAGACCACTGAAGGTGTAGAACAAGAGTCTCGGACGTGGATGGAGGCTTCAAAGATGGTGGTTTAAAGTTTCAAAACTGAAACTCAAGGTAAGTCTCTATTCTATTCCATTCCTTTAATTCATGTTCTGTGCATGCCTAGTTAGACTCCAGGGATTAATTAAGTATTAAAATAGATTAAATTGAAGTTAATATTAATCTTGTGAGCATGTTTGAAACAACTTTTAAATCGTTGCATAAATCTGTTTTGGGTTGAATGTTGTTCCCGCTTAACATTCTGATTGCATTGGTTTTAATCTTGCTTAACCTTGGTATATTTGGGATTGGATGCATACTTATAATTAAATCTAGGACATTAATTGAACCCTAAAATAAGTTATAAAAATTGTACAGTGACTCTGAACTTCGCCAGAGGTGAAGAAAACGAACAGGTTAGGGGATACGGCTCTCAAAGGAGGAGAGCTTGCTCACCAAAAGAGGGAGCCTGCTCTAGGGCTTGTAGAGCTGGCTCTACAAGGGGTAGAGCCAGCTCCACATGAGGTGGAGGTGGCGCCACCAAGGGGAGAGCCGGCTCCTTTGTTTTAGGAGACGGCTCTACCCTCTTTTCTTTAGTTTTTCGAGTTCTGGGTTTGGTTTGGACTGTGGGAGTTGTTTCTAAATGGTTCCAGTGGCTGTGAATGAGATTTAAATCTGTTATAGACTTGTAAAAACTCTTGGGAAGTATGTTGGTGTTAATATGTTGTAACAGGAAATAATATAAGGTTAAACAATAAACCTGTATGTGGAAGGTTGGATTATACATTGAAATTGCTTATTATTTTTCTAAAGCAATTGGGTTTATTCGCATGATTTTAAACTGTTAATCATGTCTCAACTATGTTATAAGTATATAGTTATTAATCTGGAAAAATAAGTATGCTTAAATGGAAATTAATTGATGTTTTAAAATCGACTGTATATTGCATCATTTGTGGTACTGTTTGGAGGAGTTGTATACGTAGTCCTACTTTGTAAATTTGAAGGACTGGAATTAGATTTCTAAATCTTATATTGGATGTATAATTTGATTATACACATATTAAACTATATTTATGCTAAATCTGGAGTTTGGTTGATAAGTATCTATTAGAGTTTTGTCAAGTTCATTAACTGGAGGATTGTATGTACCGGTATGGGACGGTGACATACTAGGTACAGACTAGTTCAAATACTAAGTCCTACCTAATTTGGATTAAGGTATGGATTACCATATAGTTTAAGTCCATCACCTACTTGTGTCATGTTAACAAATAGTTGAATGATTTAATATGGTTTGAGGATGGATGATTATACATATATCAGACCACTACACAGATGGATGGTATTTTGTATTAGAAGGATTACGTACTTTATATATTTATTATATGGTGCCATGGTATGAGCTTGAGTCTTAGGACCATGGTTAGGGTGCGTATATCGCCTAGGATAGATAGCTGGACAGTAGCTGCTGTTCCCTGGTAGGTCTAGGTACACAAGACCACGTAATGTGCGATTTGCATGGTATCTCTACTCAAGCTGAGACTGACCTATTGGACTAGCGAGCGTCCTATAGTGTGTACTATATGGACTAATCTAGATATTGTTGGGCTATCTAGGATGTATCTGTGTATCAGATTACTGTATGGATTGTAGTGGAATAGGACTTGCATGTAGGCCTGACCCACTCTCTTATTTTTCAGGTGTTCGTCAGTTCCAGGGTTAGAGCTTGGACGTGCAGTGCAGATACAGACATTCATTCCTCCAACTATGTAGGAATCCTTTCTATGTTTAGCTTTAGATTTTATTTCTGTTGTTTTAGTTTCTATTGGAATTTTTAATAAGGGGTCCACTGGATGGACTCCCGAGTTGTTAAACTTATGGAGTTTTGGAGTATCAGATTTTAATAATTATATTTTAAGGATTTTAAATTAGCATTCCTTCAGTTTATTATTTTTATTTCTTATTTCGCTTTGTATTCTATGTTCGGTTACATATTGATTGTTTGATATTCCCTCGGGTTTGGGCCTGGGCCTGATCAACCCATGTCTCGGATCCGAGGGGTATCACAGTTGGTATCAGAGCACTCCAGGTTCAAGTGTGTCTAGGATTCTATCGTATAAGACTTTCGCGTAGCGTTTTCTCTTGATCAGAGCCTAAGTTTAGGATTCATTGTATTCTTTCTGGTTTGGTTTAATTGTATTGATGTCTATCTTTCTGTGTTGACAGAATTTTAACGCAAGAACCAGATGGAACAATCGGTAGTGAAGGGAAGTGGCCCGTAAGCAGCGGTAGGAGGATAAGGATCAGTTCTATGAGGAGCAGGAGGAAGTTCAGCAGACTCGGGATCAGGGAGGAGATCCAGAGTATCCTCCTCACATCAATGACCTCATTACTCAGGCTATAGAAGTAGGGGTAACAGCTGCACTTCGGAATCAGCTCAAGTACAGCCGGCACCGTTACCAGCACCGGTACTAACACCAGTTGTTCAGACTGATACTTGAGAGAAGTCCAGGAGTTCTTTCACAAAGGGGAGCCCACCTAAGTTCACAGGCTCCACCGATGTGAGAGCAGCTCACCAGTGGAAACAGGACATCGAGCGACATCTTCACTTGGTTCAGTGCATGGAGATTCCGAAGTAGATGCTTGCTACCTTCAAGCTAGTTGGGGTGCACTGTAGTGATGGGAGTCAGTTACCAACATAGAGGAGAGGATTGCATTGACTTATGATGAGTTCAGTGCACGCTTTGAAGAGAAGTATTTCCCTTATGCAGTCAGGGCAGCCATGAAGACTAAGTTTCTTAATCTACAACGGGGGAACATGACAGTGGTAGAGCATGAGCAACAGTTCACACGCTTGTCTCTTTTTGCACCGAAGGTGGTGGATACAGAGGAGAAGAAGCGCAATATTTTTGTCAAGGGACTGATATGGTTTATTAAGCGAGCTATCATAGGGAGTCTAGCCTACACTACCTATGCTCAGGTGGTGGACGCCACTTTGTAATAGTATCAGTTGACTATGGATTTCAGACAAGCTCGGGGTGAGAAGCGAGGTGATAGAAACTCTGTAAATCAGTTAGGTGAGAAAGGGGAAAGCAATAGACATCGACAGAATGATAAGGGCAAGCTCCAGGGACAGCAGCCTTGGAAGAAGCACAAGGGTGGTTCAGATGTTCACAGGAATGGGACACCTATTCAGAGGCAGCAGAAAGAGGGACCACAGGCAGGACAGGGTCAGCCATCGGCTAACCGACAGAGGAGGCCATTTGGAACTTTTCAGGGTAGTTGCTACACTTATGAGGAGTATGGTCATACCTCGAGGCAGTGTCCTAAAGCAGGATAAGGACAGGGACAGGATGTACAGCAAGGGTAGAGGGTGCCAGTGCCTTTACCAGCTGCACAGGTTCCACGGATTCAGGGACAGACACATTTGGCTTTACCGGCACCGCCACAGACTCAGGGATAGGTACCATAGCAGTTGCAATATGGCAGGGTGTACAACCCCATGCCACAGGATGTTCAGGCACCTCAGGCTGTTGAGGTAAGTTTCCTATTCATGGTTTGCATAACGTGTTTTATTTGATACAGGTGCTACACACTCATTTGTAACTAGGACTTTTGTTACTTTATTTGGGATGAGGACGAGGGTATGCACTAGACCTCAGGATATTTCTACACCATTGGGTGACACAGTCATTCTACATGAGAGTGATGGGCCTGTGACACTAGATATCGGCAGACTCAGATTTTTAGCCAATCTATTGGTCCTGGACATGCACACTTATGACGTGATACTTGTGATGGATTTGTTATCTCACTACCATGCCTAAGTTAATTGTTTTGATAGGTCTATTGTATTTACCATACGTGGGCAAGATATGTACGTTATAACTATGCCTCGTTCTAAGGGGGGCAGTAGCACTTATTTGTTCCATGTAGAGGAGGAAACGGAGAAGGAGGTTACTGTGTCATTGGATCGTATACCGATTGTACAGGATTTTTCAGATGTTTTTCAGAAGATTCCAGGATTGCCGCCTAGTTGCGAGATCGACTTTGTGATTGACTTTGCTCTGGGCACTACGCCTATTGCTAGGGCACCTTATAGGATGGCACCAATGGAGATGAGAGAGCTGAGGGATCAGATTCAGCAATTACTCAGCTAGGGTTTTATTCATAGGAGTACGTCACCCTGGGGAGCACTGGTCTTATTTGTAAAGAAGAATGATGGTTCGCTTCGCCTGTGTATAGATTACAGGGAGTTAAACAAGGTTATTATTCGTAACAAGTATCCTTTACCTAGGATTGATGATCTAATTGATCAGTTAAGGGGAGCCACATACTTCTCCAAGATTGATCTGCGTTCTGGATATCATTAGTTGAGGGTTAGGGAGCAGGATGTTCCTAAGACAGAATTTCTCATGAGATATGGATTTTATGAGTTCCGTGTCATGCCGTTTAGGACGACTAACGCATCAATAGTTTTCATGGACCTAATGAACCAAGTCTTCAGGGCTTATTTAGATCAGTTTATCATTGTTTTCATTGATAATATCTTGATCTATTCTAGGCCAGAGGATGCTCATACTAGACATCTTCGGATCGTGTTGCAGACGTTTCGTGAGCACCAGTTATATTCCAAGTTCGAGAAATGTGAATTTTGGCAGCGGGAAGTGAAATTTTTGGGTCATGTGGTGTCAGAAAGGGGAATAGTAGTGGATCTAGCCAAGGTTTCAGCAGTAGTTGAGTGGGGACAGCCTACTTTACCTACCGAGATTTGGAGTTTTCTCGGATTGGTAGGATATTATCGAAGGTTCATCCAGGGGTTCTCTAAGATAGCTGGACCACTCACGCACCTAACTAAAAAGGGTGTACAGTTTATGTGGGATGAGCATTGTCAGTGAGCTTTTGATGAGCTCAAAAGAAAGTTGACTTCTGCACCGGTTCTATATACTCCACATAGCGGGATTGAGTATCATGTTTACACGGATGCTTCATTGCAGGGCCTTGGATGTATTTTGATGCAGGTGGAGCGACCGATTTCTTATGGATCTCGTAAGCTTAAACCTCATGAGCTTAATTATCCAACACATGATTTGGAATTGGCAGTAGTGGTCTTTGCCTTACGTATTTGGAGGCATTATCTATTGGGTGAATACTTTAGATTATTTAATGATCACAAGAGTCTACAGTATCTGTTTACTCAGCGGGAACTGAATATGTGACAGTGTAGATGGTTGGAGTTTGTCAAGGATTATCATTTTTCTATATAGTATCATCCAGGGTAAGCGAATGTGGTGGTAGATGTACTCAGTTGCCGACCTATTGGTAGTCTGCTTTATTCATCACTGAGTGGAATGTTTTGAGGAATGTGGATGAGTTCTCGGATGCTTTTATGGCTTGCTTGGTGGTTACACCTTCCATCATTCGTAAGGTTCTACAAGCACAACTCATGGATCAGCAGTGCATTGACAAGGTTACAGAGATAGCTTCTGGGGAGGTTCCATTTTACCATGTTGGGACTGACAGAGGGTTGAGGTATAAGGGACGTTTAGTGGTACCTTCTGCTGATGATTTGAGGAAGGACGTGATGAATGAGACTCATCATTCTGAGTTTTCTAGTTCATCCAGGCGGAGACAAGATGTATCAAGATATGAAGCAGTAGTTTTTATGGGCAGGTATGAAGAGAGACATTGCTCTTTTTGTTTCTCAGTGTAGTACTTGTTGGATGGTTAAAATTGACCATCAGAGGCTGCCAGGAGCTCTATAGCCACTACCGATATCAGAGTGGAAATAGGAGAGCATTTCTATAGATTTTGTGGAGGGATTGTCCAATTCTTTCAAAGGTCATAATCCCATTTGGGTCATAATGGAAAGATTGGCCAAATCAGCTCATTTTCTTCCTATTCGCACTAATTTCATTTCGGAGCAGTTGGCGAGGCTTTACATTTCGGAGATTGTGAAGCTACATGGTATTCCATTGTCTATAATTTCGGATAGGGATTTGAGCTTTGTGTCTAGTTTTTGGAAGAGCTTACAGCAGGCTTTGGGTACAAAATTATATCTTAGCACTACTTATCATCCTCAGACTGATGGATAAACAGAGAGGGTGAATCAGATTATAGAAGATATGCTTCGGTCCTGTGTTTTTGACTTCAAGGGCCACTAAGAGGATTATTTGCCACTTGTGGAGTTTACTTATAACAATAGTTTCCAAAAGACTACTGGTATGGCACCATTTAAGGCATTATATGGTCGACCGTGTCGATCGCCTGTTTGTTGGATGGAAGTTGGAGAGAGCAGATTTTTGGGTCCTGAGTTCATCAAGGGTACTTCGGAGAAGATTGCTCTTATTAAGGATCGCATGCGCACTGCCTAGAGTAGGCAAAAGAGTTATGCTGATCATCGCACACGTGCTTTGGAGTTTCAGGTTTGGGATTAGGTTCTACTCAAAGTGTCGCCAATGAAGGGTGTAATGCGTTTTGGGAAGAAAGGGAAGTTGTCACTGTGGTTTATCGGTCCATTCATGATTACGGATCGAGTTGGAGCTGTCGCTTATCAGTTGGCACTTCCAGATAATTTAGATCACGTCCATAATGTGTTCCATGTTTCCATGTTGCGGAAATTTCTGCGAGATGAGGATCGGTATCGACATATCAATGTAGGGGAGGTTGAGTTGTAGCCAGATGCAACGTATTTGGAGCCACCATATCGTATCATTGACCATCGGGATCAAATCCTTCGTAATAAGGTTATCCCTTTGGTGCGTGTTCAGTGGAGTCATCACATTGAGGCTGAGTCCACTTGGGAACGGGAGGATGTCATTCACTCACAGTTTCCTAAGTTATGGGAAGAAGGTAAGAGCGAATTCCGAGGACGGAATTCCTTTTGTTAGGGGGGAAGAATGTAATACCCCTAATTTTAAAAGGACAGTCCTGGCATTTAATTTAATTATTTACGTGCGTTTTTACTAAATTAGTTGGTTAATTGTTTATTTGTTTATTTTTCATTGAATTATATGTTTTATTTATTTGTTTTTATTATTATTTGTTTTTATTTAACTGGCATTTTGTTTAATTTGTGACTGGTTTCATTATGTGCTTATGTGGCTATAAATTGTTTTTTTTTAAATTAACTGTTGTCTGTGTTTTGGTTGCTATGTATATTAGATGTAGGGTTTTATTTTAGTATTTAATTAATCATATGAGGGATTTAGCCGACTAAGGGTTGGTTTTGTATTAGAATTAGGGTTGTGCTAAAGCCTATAAATACAGTATTATACGTTGGTTTAAGGTTACAAACAAAACCCTATTCACTATGGTGAGACAGAGAGAACTTTGAGAGATTTCCAGAGAACTTTGAGAGATTTCCAGAGAGGTTCAAGGATAACTAGATGGAGTGCTTCTAGGTTGAACCAAGAGAACCGTAGGTGTAGAACAGGAGTCTCGGACGTGGACGGAGGCTTCAGAGACGGTGGTTTAGAGTTTCAAAACTGAAACTCAAGGCAAGTCTCTATTCTATTCCTTCCCTTTAATTCGTGTTCTGTGCATGCCTAGTTAGACTCCAGGGATTAATCAAGTATTAAAACAGATTAAATTGAAGTTAATATTAATCTTGTAAGCATGTTTGAAACAACTTTTAAATCGTTGCACAAATCTGTTTTTGTGTTGAATGTTATTCCCACTTAACATTCTGATTGAATTAGTTTTAATCTTGCTTAACCTTGGTATATTTGGGATTGTATGGATACTTATAATTAAATCTAGGACATTAATTGAACCCTGAAAGAAGTTATAAAAACTGTACAGTGACTTTGAACTTCGCCGGAGGCGAAGAAGACGAACAGGTTTGGGGATACGGCTCTCAAAGGAGGAGAGCCTGCTCACCAAAAGAGGGAGCCAGCTCTATAAGGGGTAGAGCCAGCTCCACATGAGGTGGAGATGGCACCAAGGGGAGAGCCGGCTCCTTTGTTTTAGGAGGTGGCTCTACCCTCTTTTCTTCAGTTTTTCTAGTTCTTGGTTTGGTTTGGACTGTGGGAGTTGTTTCTAAATGGTTCCAGTAGCTGTGAATGAGATTTAAATCTGTTACAGACTTGTAAAAACTCTTGGGAACTATGTTGGTGTTAATATGTTGCAACAAGAAATAATATAAGGTGAAACAATAAACCTGTATGTGGAAGGTTGGATTATACATTGAAATTGCTTGTTGTTTTTCTAAAGCAATTTGGTTTATTTGCATGATTTTAAACTGTTAATCATGTCTCAACTGTATTATAATTATATAGTTATTTATCTGGAAAAATAAGTATGCTTAATTGGAAATTAATTGATGTTTTAAAATCGACTGTATATTGTATCAGTTATGATACTGTTTGGAGGAGTTGTATACGTAGTCCTACTTTGTAAATTTGAAGGACTAGAATAGGATTTCTAAATCTTATATTGGATGTATAATTTGATCATACACATATTAAACTATATTTATGCTAAATCTGGAGTATGGTTGATAAGTATCTATTACTGTTTTGTCAACTTTGTTAACTTAAGGATTGTATGAACCGGTATGGGACGGTGACATACTAGGTATGGACTAGTTCAAATACTAAGTCCTACCTAATTTGGATTAAGGTATGGATTAACCATATAGGTTAAATCCATCACCTACTTGTGTCATGTCAGCAAATAGTTGAATGATTTAATATGGTTTGAGGACGGATGATTATACATATATCAGACCACTACACAGATGGATGGTATTTTGTATTAGGAGGAGTACGGACTTTATATATTTATTATATGGTGCCATGGTATGAGCTTGAGTCTCAGGAACTTGGTTAGGGTGCGTATATTGCCTAGGATGGATAGCTGGACAGTAGTTGTTGTTTCCTGGTAGGTCTACGTACACATGACCACGTAATGTGCGATTTGCATGGTATCTCTACTCAGACTGAGACAGACCTATTGGACTAGTGAGCGTCTTATAGTGTGTACTATATGGACTACTCTAGATATTGTTGGGCTATCTAGGATGTATTTACGTATCGGATTACTGTATGGATTGTAGTAGAATAGGACTTGCATGTGGGCTTGATCCACTCTCTTATTTTTCAGGTGTTCGTCAGTTCTAGGGTTATGATAAGCGCCGAATATTGTATATTCAAGCGCCCTAAATTGCATTAGTTAAGTCCATCGTTTGATTATTTAAGTAGATTATCTTCATTTGTGTGTATGTATATATTTTCAGGTCCATTGGCCAAAAAGAAGCAAGAAGGATGCTTTGTGGAGTTTTGAACATCAAAGGTGCCAATTCTGAAATTCTGGCAGCAGTGAAGCCCAAACTTTGTTTGCCATTTTGACCCTGAAAACTGGAGAACTGGACTTTCATTATAAAATGGCATATTTAGAGCTCTGAATCAGCTTTCCAAATCTTTAAGCGGTTTGTCATTCGGAGCTCGGACCAGAGAGTTATGGCCTTGTTACCAGAGGTGCGTAGAACTGCCTGGCAGCAATGAAATTCTGCCTTGATCTTCATTTTCAACCAACCATCCTTGAGAATTGGATCTCCACCAAAACATGAAGTTTTAGAGCTCTGAATTGGCTTTCCAAATCTTCAAACGGTTCATCATTTAGATTTCAGAGTACAAAGTTATGGTTGTTTTACCAAAGTAGGTCCTGGCGGAGCAAACCAAGCATAGGGCATTCTGGCCAATTTTCGAGTGCTCGAGGCCTTATTTCGAGTGCTCGAAATTAGGGCAGATTGCTTCACGAGATCAGCAGTTGAGTCAGGACTTTGCTTGTCATTTTGACCCAGAAAACTCGAGAACTTGACTTCCATCATAACATGAAAGATTTAGAGCTCTGAATTAGCTTTCTAAATCTTCAAACGGTTCATCATTCGGAGCTCGGAGCAGAGAGTTATGGCCTTGTTACCAGAGGTGCGCAGAACTGCCTGGCAGCACTGAAGTACTGCCTTTCTCCCCATTTTCGACCAACCAGACTTGAGATTTGGGTCTTCATCAAAACATAAAGTTTTTAAAGCTATGAACCAGCTCCCCAAATCTTTAAACGGTTCATCATTCGGAGTTCGGAGCGCAAAGGTATGGCTGTTTAACCGAAGTAGGTCTGGGCAGAGCAAGGCAAGAATGGAGCATTCTGCTCCGATTTCGAGTGCTCGAGCCCTTATTTCGAGTGCTCGAAATTAGGGCAGAATTGCATCCGGAAATGGCCCATTTTCAGCCACTTGCATCTTGGGTTCCTCAATTCTAATTTCCCTCTTTAATGAATGGTTGGAGATGTTGGTTGGTGGGCATTTTTTTGAGCCTTATCTCTAGAAGATAAGAGAGGGAGGCCACACATATACATTAAGTTTCATTCTACAAGAAGAGGAGAGAGAAGAGAGCAAGGAGATAGAGTTCTTCAAGCTTGAAGAAGGGAGCACGAAAATGGAGGAGGTCTTCAAGCTTCTTCCTTCTTCCATTGCTCCTATGGGTAACTAAATCTTCTCTAGGGAGGTGATGAAGCCCCTCCCTTGTAAGCATGTTCTAGTGTAGATTTTACTTTTGGGATTTCAATGTATTATTGTTGGTGATTTTATGATCTAGAGCATCATATGTGTTGTAATGAATTCTAATGTCTATACATGATTATTTTGAGCTATTCATCTTGTCTTAGATGGTTTCTCTTCCTAATCATATTGCTTGCATTTCCATAGTGACAATGGAAGTTAGATCATAGAATGGTTTTAATGGCATGGAGTTTAAGAACTTTGATAAATCATTGCTTAGGATGCCCTTTGATGGTTTATACTTGATTCTTAACTTTGTGTGCTCTCATCATTTAATTAAGGGCTTAATAATCTTTGTCTTAGGGAGCATGTTGAAGACTACACCCTAGTTTAGGTAGTTCAAGCATGTGAATCTTTGATGGATTATTCTTGTTTTTGATTTAATGAACCTCTTGAGGATAGTATAGCAACCAAGGGTTGTTATGTGTCATGACCATCATTTATGTTGATTTTCCCAATTTAATCTCAATCTAGAATTTGTATAGGGTTGGAGCGGATTCATTTCCCTAGTTTTTCTCTACTTGTATTTCATTTCTTTTTAATTCTTGCAAGTTTCTAATTTATGCAATTTCAATATTCTTAGCTTAAGTGACAAACAACAAAACCTTTATAAACCCTTCATCATTCTAGAAAGATTCTAGACACTAAGGTTGCCGTAAGACTAGCACAGTCCCAGTGGTTCGACTTACCCGACCAATAGCCCTATTTTACAATGATTCGTGCTATTGCGAAGGTTGATGTTAATTGACCAACCGATCAATTTTTGGCGCCGTTGCCGGGGACTGCAAACGATTTAGGGACCAAAGTTCTAGGGTTAATTTAGCTTGATTGTGCATATTATGTTTTGTGAATATTTCTTGTGTGTTTTAACCATCTTTGTGTTGTAAGTGAGATCCTAGGGACTCGAAGCTCGCCGTGGGAATGCTAGCAAATTGTGAGTCTAGAGGACCCCAGGTAAGTCTCGTGACTTCTAGTTTTGAATTGTGGATATTGTGCATGTGTTAAGCTTAGAAGTAGTTAATTTATTTGTGAAGCCCTTGTCGAGGCTATTTTTGTTTTACTATATTGCAAAGCATCGGTCCTTGTCGTGGCCATTTATTTCCTATCATGTTGATAATTGAGGAGAAAGGGATCATTGTATGTGGAGTTGATGATAAAAAATTGTTGTGTTGATTATGTTGTGTATTGTTGATGTTTAACTCCTAGATGGAGAATAATTATCTCCCAACTCAATTCTACGCACCACATGCGTTTTGTGCTTTTTGCTCTAGTAATTCACATCATACAAGAGATTGTCTTCCAACGAGACAATTCTCGGATTTTTATCTAGAGCAACCAAATGAAAATTTCTTTGAACCGGGTAGTGATCCATACTTCAATGGTTACAACTCGGGTTGGGGAGACCAACAAAACTTCTTGTGGCATGACATAGGAAATTCAACCCCACAATCTCATATGCAACCTTTTCAACCCAATGATCATTCTTTCCCGCCCTCTTCTCCTTTTCCACCGTCTCCATTGGATGAGCTAATTGTTGCTAACAAACAAATGATGGAGTCTATGCACACGCAAATGATGGACTCCAACAATCAACTATTGGCCTCCCTTGCTAGCATGCAATCCACAGTAGAGTCTATCAATCAAGTGGTACCATATCACCAGTCCCAAGTTAGTGCAATGATAGATGGCCAAATATCTCAAATTCAACAAAGGATTAATGCTAAAAATCATGAAGAGGAGGAAACATTTTCATTTGAATTTATGGCCAATCCAAAAGAAAATTCTATGAATGATGAGATTACTCCTAGTAACTTTCATTATGAGAATGATCAAGTGGTTATTATATGTGAAAATGATGAAATGGTGGTTGAAGATCAAATTGTTACCACTCATAAAATGGAAGAATTTGTGGTTAAAAATGAGGAAAAAGATGATGAGATTGCATCCTTTAAAACTCCAGAACAACCCCTAAATAATCCTTTGCTTAATGCACCTCCTTCAATGGAGGATCCTCTAAAAGCTTGTTTGGCTCATTTCAATTGTGAGGATTTTAATGTTGACAATTCCATTTTGGAGGTGAATTCTTTGCTTAATATTCATCCACCTATTCATTCTCTTCCTTGGTCAACATCAAATGTATCTCTTTCTTGGGAGCTTGCATCTCATCCCATTCCCTCACTTGAGTTGTCTCAAGTTGTTGAGCCCGAACCGCCGGATAAGTGTGAGGAGGATGTTGAAATTTTGAAGGATAAGTTGTCGAGCATTCCTTTGCTCAATATGACCCTTCAAAAGCCTTTGCTAGGTGCACTATCACCTACTCCATCTTCCAATAATCCAAATAAGCCCCATAATCCAAAGTTCTTCATTGAGGATGAAGAGTGGATTGAGGTCTTTCCATTACCTCTTTCCAACTTTTGTCTTCAAGCTCTTTTTCTTCCGCTTCCAAACGAACTTTCTTACTTAGGGAAGCTTGAATCTCTAGAGAGACATGGTATAGGGTAAGGAGGACTAACCTGATCTCGGTGCGTCTTGCTATCGACGCTAAATTTAGCACTCATGGGAAGCAATTCTTTAAATTTCCAAGCTTCCCTCCTTTCAATTGCCTGAGCCTTAAAATTTTCTGGGAAATGGTTTCGAAAAGCCAAAAATTTGATTTTCCTGGAATGCTCTTCAGTTGTGTTCCACAATTTTAGACCGGCTTCTTAGACCTTTTCAACTCTTGTTTTCATTCCCGGAAGTTTCCGGCTCTATCAGGCAATTTTCTTGGACTTTCGACATGGCACTCACATGCATAACCTCTCATCTTCAATGCATTGTTGAAATGTTCTTAATCTCATCCATACATTGAAGAGATATTCCAAAGTTTGAAAATTTTCTCAAAATCATCCATGCATTGTGTGAGGTTGCAAAAGTTGGGAAATCTTCTTGAAATCATCCATGCACTCATTGAAAAAAAAATTGCACAATTTGAAAAAATTTCTAAATTTTCCATGCATTGCAATGAAGTGTAGAGTTTGACAATTTTCCCTCCTTGCATTAGAATGGATTGAAGTTCAAAAGTTTGAAAATTGTCCATGCATTAGAACGAAGTTGAAAAGTTTTCAAAATTTTTCATCCATGCTTTGGAATGGAATGAATTTGCAAGGTTTAAAAATTTTTCCTATATTCATCCATGCATTTGAAGAGACCAAATTCCACCCATGCATTGGAATGGACTGAATTTGAAATTTTTAAAAATTTTCCATGCTGTAAAAAATTTGCACAGTTTGAAGCATTTTCAAAATTTTCCATGCATTACATGAAGTTGCCAAGTTCTTGATTTCTATCCATGCATTGGTTTGGAATAATGCATGCAAGGTCTGAAAATCCATCTATGTATTGCTTGGCATCAGGTGCAGCAGTTGCAAAAAAAAAAAAAAAAAAAAATGTCTTCACCATCAATTCGAATGCTACTGTCAAAATTTGGAGCAATCTAACTCTCATTTGGATTGCTCCAAACTTCCTCACCATCATTCCGAGGCTACTACTTGTATTTGGAGAGCTCTAGCTTCCATTTGGATTGCTCCAATTGTGAACCAAACTTGCATGAGCCTACTGCTTTCATTTAGAGCACTCTAGCTCCCATTTGGAGTGTTCTAAATGTGAACCATCAATCCCAAGCTCACTACCTTCATTTAGAGCACTCTAGCTTCCAATTTGGATTGCTCCAAATTTTCAGCCCAACTTCCGTAGCCTTCTGAGCCATTTTAGAGCAGTCTAAATTCTGGTTTGAGTGCTCGAACTCCATGCACCAACCAACCCTCACTCTCTGCCAAAATCTCGAGCACTCGCAATACCATTTCGATTGCTCGAAATTGCTTGCACCAAACACCCGAGACACTGCCTTCATTTCGAGTGCTCGCAGGCTCATTTTCGAGCACTCGAAGTTAGCCTCTCACTCTCTTTTAAACTCACCACTCCACCTCCACTCTCAGCCACCATGCATGCCCATGCATGCCTCCACAAACCCACCATCCAATCCCATGCAACACTACCACCTTTCGGTTTCCACCCACAACCTCCATGCATGCATGCAACCTCAAACCATCTCATCAACCACTCAACTCCACCCCCATCAACACCCCTCTCTATCATCCCTCAACCCCATCAACCATCTCGGTTATCTCTCTCACTAGCCAACTCCACCCCACCAACCTCTCACCATGCATGCCCTCAAGCACACCTCCATGCATGCATACCATGCAAGCCACCGCCATCCCTCATCAACTCTCTCTCATTCCACAACCCACCATCACCAATCTACACCCCTCCAACCTTTCCCTCACTCACTGCCAAGACTTCGAGCACTCGAAGTCCCATTTCGAGTGCTTGAAGTGTGGAGCACAATACACCATCCTCACAGCCGAGCCCACTGCCCCAATTTCGAGCACTCGAAGACACCCTTCGAGTGCTCGAACCAAGCTTCCCTCTCTCTTGTAAAACCAAGCCTCTCTCACTCACCCCTCTCGGCTCCCACACACCCATCTCACAACCTTCCCTTATCTTCTTCATCCCACCATCAACCCACTCTCAATACAACCCACAACCTTGCAACCCATAAGCCCATAAACCCATGCACATCCATGCAACCACAACCTCATGCATCTCTCACATCTCAGCATCCATCCTAAACCAACTAACACCATCACCACCCAACCATGCCAACCCCTCGGCATCTCTCTCCACACATCAACCAACAACACAAACCGAGCCTTACAACAACCAATCTTCCCTCTCCTCCACAAACCCACCATCACCTTCATTCACCCCATGCCCACCATGCTTTCACCACCCAAACCATGCACACCACCTCACAACACTACACCCTCAGCACAACCACACCCTCAACACCAAGCACACACCACCCCCAAGCAACCAACTCCCATAACCCACAAACCTTCCCCACCCTCTCGGCATCTCTGCAGCCCATCTTCTCAACACCAAACCAACTTCCTTCCCTGCATCAACCTCCATTCCCCAAACCAACCACTCTCGGCATATCTCTCTGTAACCCAAAACACCAACCCCACAACCTCATCTCCATAAACCATGCATGCATTTCAACACCACCCCATCAACCACAAACCAACCTCTCGCAGCCAACCATGCAAACCAACTTCTCTCTCTTCCACCATCCTTCCTCTCAACCCCAACATCAACCAACCAAACCCACAACCCAACACCACCATGCTCGGGCACCCCTCCTGCATGCACACATCTCTCGGCATCTTCCACCATTTGTCTTCCTACATAAATTAATAGTACTAATAATAATAATAATACTAAATAAATAAATAAATTTTTTGGCATTATTTTGTTTTGCATTTTACGCTTGTGGCTAATGTCAGCATTTGTCTTTTGTTTGGATTTTTTTTCTTGCACTAAAATTTAGGTTAGTGTTTTAATTTCTGTTTTGGTTTTTCTTACGAGACCTATGCTTTTACTTGTGTATAGTAGTTGTGTTTTGACAGGTCTTCCTGTCCAAGTTTGGGGGACGCTTTTGCGCACTCACATAGCTGAACATCTACGTCGTCGTCACTCCACTTGGTATTATTGTTTTTTTGCTCTTATTTTGGTATGCTTGTCTTCACACCTTGAGGACAATGTGTCATTCAAGTTTGGGGGTGCATTTATGCATTTTTGGTTTCATAATTTTTGCTAAGCAATGATAGTATAACTTGACACTTGTCGGAGATGAAACATATGTTTAATACCTTGTGTATAGAAGCAATTGAAATTTTTCAAAATAAAGAAAAATTTGAGTTGAAATGATCATGTAGATTCAAATTAGTCTGTATAAATGTCTCAATTAGATTCTTGCTGGATTTACACTCTTATAAGCTTCACAATGCATAGATGCACATTGGAAACTTAACTGTGAGGCATGCAACTTGATCAACCTTGACCTTGGCCTAGTTAATCTGATTTGATGAACCTGATAGATGAATATCTTTGGCATGATTTAAGTTGAAAAAAAAAAAAAAAAATTGAGAAAGAAAGAAAAAAATGACCAGTTGACGTTCGTAGCCTTTCCAACTCGAGCTATTAAGCCCTAGGAGTGTCTCTACACTTAGCACCCTAAAGCCGTCTGGTTTGGGAGTTGTTGGCCTAACGCTTGCTACAAGGGTTGGTTAGAAAGCTTAAAGGACTTAAACATTGCACGGTTATTCAAAAAAAATTGTAATAAACATGGTTCGCTAAAGTTCGTAGCCTTTCCAACTTGAGCTGTTAAGCCCTTTGGAGTGTCTCTACACTTAACACCCTAAAGCCGTCTGGTTTGGGAGTTGTTGGCCTAACGCTTGCTACATAGGTTGGTTAGAAAGCTTAAGGGACTTTAGCATTGCACAACCATTCTATGTTTCGCTTATGAGTTGCAATAAATTGGTAACAGGCAACAAAAGTTGTCTTGAAAATAAAATCATGCCTTAGGGACTTCATGTAAAGGGGAATTCATTGATTTGAAAACTTGTACCTTGGAATTGGAAAAGAAAGTAAAAGCCGCATGTTGAGAATTCAATTCACTTTCACTGGAGTTTGAGTTATTTCCATTTAAGAGATGACAATTGAATTATTTATATGGACTATGATGTTGATGCATGCATGTTGAAATGTGTTTAGTATCAATGCTTCATATATGCAAGGTAGTCTTCCCAATGACCCCATCTCCAGCTCTTTTTCTGTTTCAAGTTGTATTTGAGCTATGTATCTATCTCATTTTACCATAGATGATATTTTTGTAGTAGCATGCCCATGGTTGTCTTTTCATTAAGTTTTTTATTGTAGTTTTGCTAAGGGACTAGCAAAATGTAAGTTTGGGGGTGTGATAAGCGCCGAATATTGTATATTCAAGCGCCCTAAATTGCATTAGTTAAGTCCATCGTTTGATTATTTAAGTAGATTATCTTCATTTGTGTGTATGTATATATTTTCAGGTCCATTGGCCAAAAAGAAGCAAGAAGGATGCTTTGTGGAGTTTTGAACATCAAAGGTGCCAATTCTGAAATTCTGGCAGCAGTGAAGCCCGAACTTTGTTTGCCATTTTGACCTTGAAAACTGGAGAACTGGACTTTCATTATAAAATGGCATATTTAGAGCTCTGAATCAGCTTTCCAAATCTTCAAGCAGTTCATCATTCGGAGCTCAGACCAGAGAGTTATGGCCTTGTTACCAGAGGTGCGCAGAACTGCCTGGCAGCAATGAAATTCTGCCTTGATATTCATTTTTGACCAACCATCCTTGGGAATTAGATCTCTACCAAAACATGAAGTTTTTAGAGCTCTGAATTAGCTTTCCAAATCTTCAAACGGTTCATCATTTGGAGTTCAGAGTGCAAAGTTATGGTCATTTTACCAAAGTAGGTCCGGGCGGAGCAAACCAAGCATAGGGCATTCTGGCCAATTTTCGAGTGCTCGAGGCCTTATTTCGAGTGCTCGAAATTAGGGCAGATTGCTTCACGAGATCAGCAGTGGAGTTAGGACTTTGCTTGTCATTTTGACCCAGAAAACTCGAGAACTGGACTTCCATCATAACATGAAAGATTTAGAGCTCTGAATTAGCTTTCTAAATCTTCAAACGGTTCATCATTCGGAGCTCGGAGCAGAGAGTTATGGCCTTGTTACCAGAGGTGCGCAGAACTGCCTGGCAGCACTGAAGTACTGCCTTTCTCCCCATTTTCGACCAACCAGACTTGATATTTGGGTCTTCATCAAAACATGAAGTTTTTAAAGCTATGAATCAGCTCTCCAAATCTTTAAACGGTTCATCATTCGGAGTTCGGAGCGCAAAGTTATGGCTGTTTAACCGAAGTAGGTCTGGGCGGAACAAGGCAAGAATGGAGCATTCTGCTCCGATTTCGAGTGCTCGAGCCCTTATTTCGAGTGCTCAAAATTAGGGCAGAATTGCATCCGAAAATGGCCCATTTTCAGCCACTTGCATCTTGGGTTCCTCAATTCTAATTTCCCTCTTTAATGAATGGTTGGAGATGTTGGTTGGTGGGAATTTTTTTGAGCCTTATCTCTAGAAGATAAGAGAGGGAGGCCACACATATACATTAAGTTTCATTCTACAAGAAGAGGAGAGAGAAGAGAGCAAGGAGATAGAGTTCTTCAAGCTTGAAGAAGGGAGCACGAAAATGGAGGAGGTCTTCAAGCTTCTTCCTTCTTCCATTGCTCCTATGGGTAACTAAATCTTCTCTAGGGAGGTGATGAAGCCCCTCCCTTGTAAGCATGTTCTAGTGTAGATTTTACTTTTGGGATTTCAATGTATTATTGTTGGTGATTTTATGATCTAGAGCATCATATGTGTTGTAATGAATTCTAATGTCTATACATGATTATTTTGAGCTATTCATCTTGTCTTAAATGGTTTCTCTTCCTAATCATATTGCTTGCATTTCCATAGTGACAATGGAAGTTAGATCATAGAATTGTTTTAATGGCATGGAGTTTGAGAACTTTGATAAATCATTGCTTAGGATGCCCTTTGATGGTTTATACTTGATTCTTAACTTTGTATGCTCTCATCATTTAATTAAGGGCTTGATAATCTTTGGCTTAGGGAGCATGTTGAAGACTACACCCTAGTTTAGGTAGTTCAAGCATGTGAATCTTTGATGGATTATTCTTGTTTTTGATTTAATGAACCTCTTGAGGATAGTATAGCAACCAAGGGTTGTTATGTGTCATGACCATCATTTATGTTGATTTTCCCAATTTAATCTCAATCTAGAATTTGTATAGGGTTGGAGCGGATTCATTTCCCTAGTTTTTCTCTACTTGTATTTCATTTCTTTTTAATTCTTGCAAGTTTCTAATTTATGCAATTTCAATATTCTTAGCTTAAGTGACAAACAACAAAACCTTTATAAACCCTTCATCATTCTAGAAAGATTCTAGACACTAAGGTTGCCGTAAGACTAGCGCAGTCCCAGTGGTTCGACTTACCCGACCAATAGCCCTATTTTACAATGATTCGTGCTATTGCGAAGGTTAATGTTAATTGACCAACCGATCAGGTTAGAGCTTGGATGTGCAGTGCAGATACAGGCATTCATTCCTCCGACTACGTAGGAATCCTTTCTGTATTTAGCTTTAGATTCTATTTCTGATGTTTTAGTTTCTGTTGGGATTTTTAATAAGGGGTCCACTGGATGGATTCCCGAGTTGTTAAACTTATGGAGTTTTGGAGTATCCGATTTTAATAATTATATTTTGAGGATTTTAACTTAGCATTCCTTCAGTTTATTATTTTTATTTCTTATTTCGCTTTGTATTTTGTGTTCGGTTACATATTGATTGTTTTATATTCCCTCTAGTTTGAGCCTATGCCTGATCAACCCATGTCTCGGATCCGAGGGGTATCACATTAATGGCTTAATTTGATATGTTGTGCTATTCACTTAATTGTTTAAACAATGTATGCTTACTTGGCCATCCAAGTTTATCATTTTAATCAATTGCACACACCTTGTTTACAACACATAATCCCCTTAATTTATCAAATGTTGAATGTCTAGGTAAGGAATGCTTAGTGGTGAACTCTATGTTCCAAGAACCCTCTCTCATTCTCTACATCTCACTTATTTCACTTGTTTTACATTGCACTGCTTTAGTTTACATCGAACTATAATTAAACCAACAAAACCATCTTTGATCATTCGACCTACTAATCCAACATTAATTTTGGAATACCTTCTCTTTCCCTTGGGACGATCCCTACTCACTCTTACTACTTTAGTAGTTAGTTGTGGTAGTGGCATTTTACAAATTAAAGCATGGCCACATCTTTTATCGCACAATTGGAGCATTGGTCATCGACACAACCAATATATATTAGGGTTTTGGAAATGGAGACAAAGAAGATCTATAAAAGAGCCATTTCTCTAGGATTTCAAGCATCAAGATCAAGAGGAAGAAGATGAAGCCATGCTTGGAGATTGTCGTTGAGGGTTCCATGATCACATCCACCTCCTCTATGAGTAGCTAGACATCTCCTTAGGGCTTGGATGAGCCCTAAGCTTGTAATATAAACCCTTCTCTTTCATCTTTTTGGGGAATTTATGTTGTAATTGATGTTATAGCCTTGTGTTATAATGAAATTTGGGCTTTCCTATGATTTCTATGGTCAAATTCTTCCTTCTAATTCTTTATATTAGTTGGATGTCTATGTGTGATTAATTGAGAATTATGCTCTACACGATATGGCTATGCATGGTATTCTTTAGATATAATTAATAATTAATTTGATGGATTATGCTTATACTTGATGGATTGCACTACACATTTAGTTTAATTGTTACTTAATTGTAGTTTAATTGCATTTCAATTGTAGTTAGGTAGACAATCCATACTTGAATTTGATAATTCATGCTTATTGTTGCAAATTGCATAATTCTCTGGATTGATGTGAGCTACAATTGTTGATTAATTAGATGTATTATTCTTAGACTTGATGAATTACACTACACTTTAATTCATGCTTGTAGTTAGGTAGACAATTTATTTTTGAATTTGATATCCATGCTCATTATTGCAATTAGTAGCCACGTTTTGTTTACAACATGATATTTCCCCAATTAATTGAAGGCATGTGGTTTAGTGAATGAGCTTAGTGGTGGGTTCTATGCCCTAAGACTCTTCTCCTATCTCTTAAACTCTACTCACTTTACTTGCATGTTTTTAAGTTCAATTGTGGTTTAATCAAACCAAACCAACTCTCTTTAAAATCTCATTAGCACTAAAGTTCATTTTAATTTTAGCACGTGTTCAATCTCTTAGGACGATCCCATCTCACTATACTTCATTACATTAGTGTTAAGTGCTTTTATAAATTTTAAAAGGTGATGCTCATTTAGCACATTCTAAATCTCTTCAAAAGTTAACACATTTTTGTGCACACACCCGAGTCGTATCACATTTTTGATGCCAATGGCAGGGATTAGCGGTTTTGTTGGAATTAAACTAGACAATAGTGTTCATTTGGTTGCATTTTTCTTTTTATTTTATTTTCTATTTTCTATTCTTTTCTCATTGTTGTCATTATTTGTTCAATTAAGTACTTGACTATAAGGAAAGCAAGCTTGGAAACCGACGTTGTTGCTTGGGACTTTTGTGAGAAATTCATGGAACTCTTGTAGCTTAATTGTTCACTTCTTTATATACTTGAGAGATAGCACTTGTCGAGGCTAATTATATTGTTCTATTTTTGCCCAAGCATCGGTCCTTGTCGAGGCCATTTACTTAATTGTTATATGCATCGATCCTTGTCGAGGCCATTATTTTCTTGCATTTGGATTTTGAATGTGAATGGAACCAATTTTAGATTCATGTTTTAGGGACCATTACATCCCTTCTCCTTATGAACCTCCATCATATTTTAATCTTTATAAAATTGAGTCCAATTTGTTTTAAGCATCATCATTTGACAATGGACTTGATTACTCTTTTTATCCTCCTTATGACTACTACCCTCCCCCACCATTCTATGATGAACCAACTTCATCACTTTCTATATACTCACCCGGATTTGAAGATAAAATGTTAGCTCCACTTAATGTACTTAATGTGTAAACCCAAGTTATTCATTCACAATATCAAACCATAGCTAAGCTAGAGGTTGAAATTGGGCAAATTGCAAGTACTCTATCTCATCAAGAGAAGAGGAAGTGATAAGTGAGCAAACACCAAGTACTCTATCTTGTATAGAGGAGGAAGAGGTAAGTGAGCTGGTGGCTAATCCATTAAAGCACAACATGATCAATGAAGACATTCCTTGTTATGAAGATCATGAATTTATTCCGGCCACTAATACCTTAGAAAGTGAGGAGGCGGTGATCAATATAGACGAAGAAAAAAAGGATGAAGATAGTGAGTTTCCTAATAATCCAGTTGAGTCTTTAAAAGACATTGCCTTGCCAATTAACAAAGGAAGTGATTCTTTGAATACACTTCAAGAGCACCAAAATGATGCAAGCCCGACCACTATTTGTTTTATTTTCAAGATCGTGGATGAAAGGAAAAAAGTCACATTTTCCATTTATGTTCAAGTTATTCCTTAGGGTGATGAGTTCATTGTTATAAGTGAGGCGGTAAATGAGAAAAGGGGAAAAATCACATAACCTCCTTGTACTATCATTTTCGTTCTATAAACCCCCACTAAAATTAAAAACCTCCTGCACTAAAGAAATGCTATCAAGTTACCACATACCCGTGACCGACGCATTTATTAGGTTGTGAAATGATAAAATTAACCTTATAATTTAATATTAATTTAAAACTGATATTTACTATTGTGAAATTAGGAAATACCCTTTATAAGATGGTCTTCTTCTCTGAAAGTAAGAATGATATATATATAACATATGGGGTGTATAGACACAAACCTTAAGTAATGAATGGTCACGAACAAGATAAAAATATCTTTAAATTATAGATAAATGAATAAAGACAAATTTTCAGTTAGGGAATAACAGAGGATCACATGAATTGGGAGTTACAACATGGACTCTGATAGAAAGATTATTAATGAATAGGTAAGTAAAAGATTTTGAAATTCATAGCCAATAAATCCTTTTGGATTGATGCTCCAAGAGATTATTTGTAACAAGAAAAATTCCAGCAATACATATTACAAAGATTTTTTGAAAATCAATGGCATAGACAATCATTTTCCGGCAACCGGAATTTAATTTGAATTTTATAATTGAGTATATATCTACAGATGATTGTCAATTCTTTAATAGTGTTTCTCTTTAAACTATTCAACTTGAAATCTAAAAAAGACCTACATTTTTTTCTAGCAAAATAAAACACCCATTTATTAGCTGATAAAGTATGACCCAAAACCCTAATTTTCGCACACCCAGAAACCCCCTCTCGCCTCAGCTCATCCATATTGGCTTCAATTCAGCCTCCACCTTCTCTAACTCCTTAATCTTCACCCTCAGATGCGCGATCTCCTCCGTGGAGGTGTCGATCTGATGCAACAACTGCTTCTCCTCCTGCTGCCACGCATAGCGGTGGCAATCGAAGATCTCAATGACGCGCGTGTTGACCTTGGAGTCCTCTTTCCAGAGTGACCTTAAATACATACTGATAAGAGCTGAAAAGTGTGCATTTAAACCCCTTAAGTTTGGGTATTCTAAAACCTTATTCTATCTTATTATACCGTTTTAGTCTAATTTCATGTTATGTTCCTTTTCAGGCACTTGTCCCTAAAATAAGTCAATTAAGCCAAATTAGAGCATAAAAAAAGTAATCTCAAGCTTAGTGGAAGAAAGCAACAAAGTGGAAGCAAATTGGTGAAAGGAAGCCTTCTTTGATTGATCGAACCAAGCTCCGATCAATCACACAATGATCGTTCCAACGATGCCAAGAGGGATCGAGCCTTTTATCCTTATCTTCAAGAAATTTCCCTTTTCGATCGATCGAACATTCCTTCAATCGATCGAACATTTTTTATCTTATCCTAACCTACCACTTTTGTCTTTTTCCCAAAATATCCCGAAAATATCTTAACTTTGTCATCATTCATATAAGCGCCGCCATAGTTCGATTAATTGAAGCACCTTTGTGATCGATCGAACTTCCTCCAATGTGAGAAAAATAAAGTTCCAGCCAATTAAAAGTTGTGCTCGTGGTGCAATCATTTGGAGCCCTTAATGCACAAGTCTTGACCATTGGTTATGACATTTGAGCTACCTATATAAGGATTTTGGCCATTTGGAAGAGATATACAACCATAAGGAACAAAATTTAGAATAGAGAGGTTGGAGGAGGCTAGAAATTAGAGAGAGAGAGAGATACATATCATTTTGGGAGAGTTCTTCCACTCATCTAGGGTTTCTATCAAGAGGAAAGAGATCATTTCTACCATGGAGATAGCCCTTGACGGTTGGATGACAACATCAATGAGTGGCTAAACCATTTTCTTGGGGCTAGAGATAGCCCTAAGCATGCGTCCTAGACTTTGATGCTTTGTAATTAAAGGGGATTTGTGTTATAATGTTTATCTTGACATCTTATATATATATATAAATCTTATTTAGACAATGATTTGTGTAGTTTATTTCTTCCAATTGATCATTTAATTCTATCCATATATCTATGAATGCTAGAATGAATGTTCATGTGTTTATTTCTAGATTTGGTAATATTGATGCATGTCTATGTGTACTGATACTATGAATCTAGTGATGGTCAAGGCATGGTGTTTAAATATATTACTCTTGTAGTTTGTTTGATGGTTCATACTTATTCCTTGATGGATTGTGCCACCTCCTTAGTTTAATTAGTTTAATTTTCATGTCACTAGCTTAGATGTAGTGTAGTTACTTTACTTTCTTAGATAGGTGGACAATCCATGCTTGTTGTTTGATGTTCCATGCTTATGAATGCAAGTAGCATATTTCTCTAATTTGATGATGTGCATCAATTGTGGACTTAAAGGAATGAATAATGGCTTAATTTGATATGTTGTGCTAATCACTTGTTTGGTTAGACAATGTATACTTACTTGGCCATCCATACTTGACAATTTAATTAATGGCATACACTTTTGTTGCAACATATAATCCCCCTAACCCATCAAACATTGAATGTCTAGGAAGGTGATGCTTAGTGGTGAACTCTAAGTCCCAAGACCACTCTCCTATATCTTTTCCCTAATTTCTTAGTTGTCATTCACTTGCATTATTTTGATTGCATCTTAGTTTAATTAACCAATCAAACCACTTTTTGATTATTCGACCTACGAATCCAACGTTGATTTTGTAATGACCCCATTTTCCTTCCTTTTTTTTTTCCTGAAATTTTATGGATAAATTTTTTCCGTTTAATTTTCCTTTCTGAGTTCAATTTCTCGTCTCATAGTGTTGTCTTGAGTGCTCGAAAATGGGTTCTGAGACTCTTTCATTTGGATTGACAACTTCCTTTGAGGACCGAGTCATTTCCACATTTTCACTTTTCGAACACTATTCACTTTTGTCCTTTTCCCTATTTCGTCCTTTTTTCCAAATCTGTCTTTTCTCCGTTTGTCAGTTTTTGGCACAACCTCACTTTTTCATGCTTGGAGTTAGTTTTTGACTTCACGTATCTTCATCCTTAGTGGTTTCCACGAAATACGTATCTTTACTTTTGTAAGAAAGTACTCTAGTTGCTCCCAGTGTCCATAGAGGCATGGATGCACAGTTTTTTGGAATCTTTTTCTTTTCTTGGGGTGTTTTTCATAAATATCTTTTGAAGATATTTTATTTCAGGGGTATCTAAGAAAATATTTTTTGGAAGATATTTTCATTCTAGGGCAGTTTTGTAGTTAACCTTTTTGTAGGGGCCATTGTGCAATTAACGAAAGTTATTGTAAAAATATTTCGTCTGGAGCCTAGATCCTCGTACAGGATTCATTTTCACATTTCGTCGAGTCATGTACTCTTAGAATTCCGTTCTAGTTGTTTTTCTCCAGTTTCAGAGTTTCTGACCCCGGTTGCCGCCGAACTTGTTCGGGGCATATCTCTCTACTCGGGACTCAATTTTTGACACCGTTTCTTTCGTTGTTCATATTTTCTCATTTTGAATCTTTTCTGTTCACGGAGTTTTACAGTTTGAGCACATTTACTCAAATTCCACTTTTCCGGACCCGGCGAGGCCCTTTCGGGACACTTTTAAGGTTTTTCTATAAATAGGAGGTCTTAAGAGAAAATATCAGATTTTTCTCTCTCTCTCCTCTCTCTTGGCTGGCAGCCATGGCAGCCAAGGGGCTGCCACCTGCCACCCTTCTTCTTCATT
The DNA here is from genome assembly GCF_030987335.1 of Cornus florida. Classification (NCBI taxonomy): domain Eukaryota; kingdom Viridiplantae; phylum Streptophyta; class Magnoliopsida; order Cornales; family Cornaceae; genus Cornus; species Cornus florida. The sequence goes on from NW_026775579.1 coordinate 25,411,896, forward strand.
TTCTGGCCACTTCCCTCGAGTGAAACATCGTAGTGCCTTCGTGTTTAATGCTTGTCTTGATGATGCGCATCTTTTACCCTTATTAGAATCCATTTCTAACCATTTCTTGAGTTCAGGTTTGAAGTCAAGTTCTGATTTTCATGGGGCTTCCATTGGATTCTTGTTCATCATGTTGTCCCCGACAAAACCCTTCGGTAACATCGGATTCAGAGCACTTTTGTTTCGGTGGGCTTTTGAGATTTTCATCTCAAATTGAGGTAGGGGGTGTTATAATTTATTTTCTTGTTATATTGCATGCTTGCGATGCATATACAACTTGTTTACATGCTAGGATATTAAATCTAGAACTTTTGATTATTTATTTTCTAGTATGAGATTTGATTTTCCCTATTACTCATAGCTTTGTTTAAACATATGGTATGATAGAATATTACACCATGATATGTTGATTGACATATATTAAATCTAGATCATTTGTACAAGTAACAAAGATTTTATTTAATATTTATCTTGAATAAAATATTAAATCATGTGGCCTTAACTAGCTTGAAATCAATGTATGTTAGCATATTATATTAGGCCCTAGCATGCTCTTCAACATAGGTGAACTTGAGAGTAATCGGAGACGTTTTGAAATCTAGTAATATTTAATTAATTTGACTAGTTAATTTATTCCGAGTGTACTATTCACTCCATTGGAATTCTAGCATGATATTCTTGATATGCATGCTATGTAGTTTAACATATATTTAATCCAGAATATTTGATTAAGTTTTGAAACTTTTTATTTATTATTATTTTTCTAGTATTAAAGTTTAATACTCATGGCCGTACATTGCTTAGAATTCACTTGTATCATGTTTTTAAATCAAGTTTTGACATGTTGTATAACATATATTAAATTGAGATCATTTAGATGAATTTCAAAATCTAGAGATTTTAATTTAATGAATTAATTAAAATCCATTCAATGGCTCATTGGTCTTGATTAAGTTTCTAACTTGGTAATCATGCTTTCCTTGACAAGTTCCCTCACGTGTATCAATTTGAGAATAACCGGATAAGTTTTGAAACTTATATTTAATTATTTCCTTTGTATGGAATTAAATTCACATGGTCGTGTCTTGTATGAAATGAACTTGTAACTTGACATTGAACTTGCCTTTGACATAACCCTTGACTTGCCTTGTAATCTTGACAATTTAATCCCTTAAGTAGATTAAATTACCTTATATGCTTCCATCGCGTTAATCATGCTTTGATATTGAACTCGAGTTAAACTCACGAATTGGACTTGTATTTCATGTACTTTCATCTTTTAATCAAGCATCGTGACTCCTTGTATCTAGGTTTCATTAATGTACTTAATGAACATGCATTTTTGTCTTTGAATGATTTAATTACACGTGTTGTTTAATAAATAATTGAATCATGTATCTTATACTTGTGGTATATCTACTTCAATGGATTTCTTATGTTATATATCTTGGTTCTAATCTATATAGATACACACTATGTTTTCTTGATATTTCATGTAACGACCCAGTCATTTGCCTTCCTTTCCTTTTTCTTGAAATTTTACGAATGAATTTTTTTCGTTTAATTTTCTTTTCTGAGCTCTGTTTCGTGTCGCTTAGTGTCATCTCGAGTGCTCAGAACTGGTTTCTGAGACTCTTTCATGTGAATTGACAACTTCCTTTGAGGACCGAGTCATTTCTGCATTTTCACTTTTCGGACACTATGCGCCTTTCATCATTTTCTCTGTTTCGTCCTTTTTCCTATTCTGTCTTATCTCTGTTTGTCAGTTTTTGGCACAACCTCACTTCTCATGCTCAGAGTTAGTTTTTGACTTCACATGTCTTCAACTTGAGTGGTTTCCCCGAAATACGTATCTTTACTTTTGTAAGAAAGTACTTTGGTTGCTCCCGGTGTCCATAGGGGCATGGATGCAAAGTTTTTTGAGATTATTTTCTTTTCTTGGGGTATTTTTCATAAATATCTTTGAAGATACTTTATTTCAGGGGTTTTTAAGAAAATATTTTTGGAAGATATTTTTATTCTGGGCCATAAGTGCAGTTTTCACTTTTTAGAGGGGCCATTATGCAATTAATGAAAGTTATTGCAAAATGTCTTGTTTTGAGCCTGGATCCTTGTACGGGATTCATTTTCACATTTTGTTGAGTTGTGTACTCTTGGAATTTCCTCCTGGTCGATGTTTTCCAGTTTCAGGGTTTTTGGCCCCGATTTTCGCCAAACTTGTTTTAGGCATAACTTTTTGCTCGGGACACAATTTTTGATGTCGTTTCTTCCGTTGTTCATATTTTATCATTTTGAATCTTTTTTGTTCACAAAGTTTTGCCATTTGAGCGAGTCTGCTCAAATTTTACTTTTTCAGACCCGATGGGGCCCATTCGGGGCACTTTTTGAGATTTCTATAAAAGGGGGGTGAGATATTTCATTTTTCATCTTCTCCCCTCTTCATGCACGACCTGGAGCTTCCATGGCAGCCCAAGGGGTGCGGCCATCTTCTCTCTCCTCTTTAGGTTCACTTTTCCTTAATGGAAAGTCTTCGGCCTTAACGTTTATTGTTCCCCTCGCCGTGCTCTACCTTTCCCCCTTATTAGAATTCAGTTTTGACCATTTCTTAAGTTTAGTTTTGAGGTCAAGTTATGATTTTGATGGGGCTTTCATGGGGGTTATGTTCACGGCGTTGTCCCCGACAAAACCTAGTAGTTTCGTCAGATTCGGAGCCATTTCATTTTGATGGCTTTTGAGATTTTCATCTCAAATTGAGGTAGAGGATGTTTTAGGTTTAAATTCTTGTTAATAGCATGCTTGTGATGCTTATACTACTTGTTTGCATGATTAAATATAAAATCTAGAGATTTTATTATTTATTTTTCTTGTACGGGATATAATTTTCCCGGTTGCTCATGACTTGGTTTAAACATGGAGCATGATTTTATATTACCCCTTGATATACTCATTGTCGTGTATTAAAATTGGAACATTTGAATAGGTATTAAAAATTTTATTTAATATTTATCTTAGGTGAAAGATTAATTGACATGGCCTTAACTAGCCTGAAATTAATATATGTTAGTATATTATATTAGGCCTTAGCATGCTCTTCAACATAGTTGAATTTGAACGTAATTGGAGGTGTTTTGAAAATTAGTAATTATTAATTAATTTGATTCATTAATTTGCCCCGAGTGCACTATTCACTCTATTTAAATTCTGACTTGATATTCTTGATTTACATGCCCAATAGCTTCACATATATTTGATTTAGAATATTCGGTTAGGTTTTGAAGCCTTTTATTTAATTAACTTCCATGTTTAAGATTTAATTCTCATGGTGATATACAACTTGGAATTGAATTGTGGCATGCTAGAAAATTAAGCTTTGGTGTGGTTGTTCACATGTATTAAATTGGGATTAATTGCATGAGAATTGCAACTTTTAATTTATATTTAACTTTAGTGAAAGTTTAATTCACATGGTCTTAAATTGAATGAAATAAACTTGTAATGTGATATTACAATAGTTCTTGGCATGCTTTCCAACATAGGTTAAATTGAGAGCATTTGGTTAAGTTTAAAAATTTAGAGATTTTAATTAAAAGAATTTATTAAAATCTATTTTGTGATCCCATTAGCTTAATTAAGGTTTTAACTTGATATTTGTATTGGCCATGACTTGTTTACTAGTATATATTAATTTGGGACTATTAGAAGTTGTTTTAGAACCTTGGTAATTAAATTAGCATGATTTAATTAAAGTCCTACTTTGTTGTTCCAACAACCTAATTGAGTTTGAGAATGGATATAGGTGATGACCATACCATGTCCTTTAACATGTATTAAATTGAGGTTATTTGGAATTGAATCGGAATCTAGAGAATTTAATTGTGTTTATCTATTTAAATTCTTTCAATTTGCTCCATGATCTAGTTGTGTTTTAGAAGTGGTTTCTATATTCAAATCATGGACTTAGACTTGTTGTATATTCATTTGGTTATGTTTTAAACATTGGATAACATAGTTGTTATGTTTGTATTCGTGATAATATGTTTTCCTTATTGAATATATTGTTGCCTTGTGTAATGATTTGCACACTTCGTGTTTAACATCTTTTATGCATAGCGTGTAACGAATCGCACACTGAAGATTCGACATTCATCATATCATATTAGTTGTGGATTTAGAGCATGTATTGTATAGGTTTCCAAATTTGATTGTGCTTAGTAGATAGTTGATTATCTTGCATATTCCTGTTGATATATGCGTTGTTGCACAACTTGTTGATTTTGGAAACTTGGGGATGTCATTGTTTGACTATGGTTAGGACGTGGTTCTAGTATGGGGGATAGTCCCTCTATATGGTCTAGTGCGCACATAGGGAGGTTACCCATGGGCCACTAACCCTAAAGTAACTATGTTGTCGGTCTGATCTGGCGTGACGTCTAAGTATCCACTTTGTTTGATTTCGCATTTCATTTTCAAGTTGATAACTAGATGATGTTGTAACTTGTTGTTTCTTATTTGTCGTATCATTTTAAGTTACTAGATGTTAACTTTGCGAAATTGTGCTTTCTGCGTTGTATTGGAAGTTCCAATGTTGGTTAAATTGCGTCGATATTGAAAATTGTGTTTTGACGTTCTAACATAGCTTAGGAATGATCCTATTGATTCATTTAGAACTTAGATGTTAGGTGGCATGACCCACTACTGTTATTTTGTGCTTCAGATTCTAAGTTGATGGTTTTGAGAACTTATACCTTGTTGCATTGTATAACATGCTCTTTTGTTGTTGAATTGCATGGATAATGTAATTCTTGTTAACTTGTATTCAAATATGCTTTTCTCATGTTGTATAGATTCCTGTAGACTTTGTTCAATTACATTGATAATGTGATCCGTGGAAACTATAAACTCATTGTATTAATCGGATTACTCCAACTTTGATTTGTTTCATTCATGTATTTATATCATGATTCTTGTTACTTTGTATAACATGTTTCTATGTTGTTGAAATGCATGGATGATGTGATTTATACTAGAAACACTCTAAGGTAGCTTAGGATGCTCCTTGAGTCTCACTTGGACATAGACATTAGGGGCATGAGCCCCTTTAACATGTTTCACCTTAAGGTGATAAATTTGTAAAATGCTAGGTCGATGCATGCTCATCTCCTACGAGTAGCTTTATGTTACTCACCCCTACGATACTGGGGCATATTTCAGGTACGAAGACTTGGTTCGTGAAGCCTAGCATTCCTTGGATGTCGTGTAGCTTTCAAGTTTCCATTTTATGCAAATGTTAGCATGAAATGTCATTTTGTAGACTTATATGTCAAAATATGTATATTTGATTCCATGTATATAATGTGTACATAAATGCATTCCTTTCAATGTATTTGACATGTATGAGATGAGGCCGGAGGCCAATGACATGTGTATTGTATTCTATACAACTTTTTAACTTCATGAAATATTATGAAAACCCTGAAAAATCGCAAGTCATTGCTTCACCATGGTTGCATCGGGTGTGAGAATTCCATTTTTATTCTTTCATAGGGTCTTATTAATCTTGTATGAAGTGTGACTAAGGGCCAAATGGTCATTTGACTCCATTTTACATTTTTGGATTCTATGTTTTCCATTCCAAGTCCATTTTTGCCTTTTTGCCCGTTGGGGGGTCGGATTTTGTATCGGCTATATTTTTAAGCCATGGACCATTGTAGCGCGTCTAAACAGGTAAGTTACGTTTGCGTGCATAGTCGTTTCCGGGCAAAACCTTATCGTTTGTGTTTTGAGCCTCTTGTGAATTCATTTCGTATTTTTTTTACATATTCTGTTCTAGGGGAATTATGGACCTTTCACATCAGTTTTATTTTCTTCTTTCGACATGGTCGCTTAGAAAACGTGATTTTAGGAGAGGGGGGTTTCTTTTTCGTGTTTTTCCAGAAAATGTCGTCTTGGTACCAGAAATCCCTCGTGAAGTTTCAGCTTCCAGTTTTCATTTAGCAGCTTTATGACCCTCTTGTTCAGTTCTGATCTAGGGGCATTTTCGGGATTTCACAGTGAGTTTTTTCCGATTCCGTCCGCGTTGTTAGGTAGAAAACTCGATTTTAGTGGGGTTTTTTCTTCGTGTTTTTCCAGAAAAACCCGTCTTGACCTCCGTTTCAAGCCTCAGTTCTGGGCAGATAAAAAAAAATTGTAGTAGTAGCCAAGGGCTGCCACCAGCCATGTCTTTGGGCGCCGGCATGCACGCCGGTGGGCTCGCGCATGGGCGCCGTGTGCGCCATGGCCCCTCGTAGGGCCGCCGCGATGTCAACTCTTCTTTTGGGCTTTTCTCCTTCGTCCGAACTCCGATTGAAGTGAATTTTTTTTTGAACTTGATTAATTTTTCACTGTCTTTCCAATGGTATGCTCGGTTGCACCCGGTTCTTCCTAAATAATTACCAGTTTACCCTTTTTGCCTTAAGTGCTCGTTTTTCTTCGTCATGCTGTTTCTCCTTCGTCTGGACTCCGAATCATGCGATTCTTAAGTCCATCTTGATTAGTTTTTCATTATCCTTCCAGTGGTGTGCTCGGTGGCACTCCAATCTATAGTTTTCAGAAATGACTAATTTGCCCCTGGGGGCTTATTTGTCATATTTTCAATCTTTTGCTTCCGCATCAGTTCTTGTTGAGTTCCACGACCTCATGGAAGGTCACTTTGACTTCTTAGAGTCTTGTTTTCTATTTTTGCTTCCGCATTCGGATTCGTTATCGGATCATCCTTATGATTCATCACAGGACACGCTGGCCTAAAAACGAAGGTCGTCACAGGTGGTATCAGAGCGTTCGGGTTTGAATACCTTGGACGACGGGTTTTGGGTGCATATCATGCTCACGTTGTTTTGCTTTTATGTGTCATTTATATCTTGATAACATGCCTTCTTTGATAACATGTGTGCGTGCTTCTTGATAAGATGCCTATTTGCTTATGTGGCAACTTGTTTTCTACTTGTGTGAGTAGATAGTTATGCTATGTTACATGCTACTTGTTTACTTTATGTCAGGTTTTTGCATTGTCTCTTAGGATCTGTCGTATCCCTTGGATGCGTTCTTGTTTCACGAGTTTCTTCCTTGGATAGGAGAAATTCATTCTCTGAGGACCCATGTACGGAATCTTCTTATCTGTTCTGTTGGTTGATGCGAGTGAGGCTCATGTGAGCATAGAAGACTGCGATTCATTTCCTTTTCATTGTCTGATGGGGTGAGACGTGGGCCAGAGAGGTACCGTTTCATTCCCTTTTATCGTGGCTTTTAGGTCTAAGGCCTTAAGCATAATGGTGCCAGTGTCATTATTGTCAGAGTTTTGGGATTAGCTACCCCAACTCTCGCAGATACCTGGTTTCCGTAGTGCCTTTGGTAATGATTATTTTTGATATTGATGTCATTGGTATCGAAAAGTTCCCTTCTGGGGCATGTTACGAACTAGTGCCTTATACCGTCATGCTACCTTGCTGACGAGTAAGTGTGGGCGGGTTCTGGTCACTGTTCATACTTCCTTGCCACTCTCTTCTTTCATTGTGTTTGACGTTTTGTTTTCTTGGGATTCTCTCGGTGGTTGACGTTGAGTTAACGTGCCGATTCGTATGGGGTGTTGTCTCAGTTCATGGTTTCGCGTTCCTTCAGTTGATCTTTAGACTTCAGGATTTGTCTTTCAGTGCGTTGTGAGCTGTCCCTTGATTTAACCTTTTGTTCAGTCATTATTCTGTTCTCCCTAGTGTGTTCCTTATTTTGGGGACGAAATTCCTTTAAGGAGGGTAGGTTGTAATGACCTAGTCATTTGCCTTCCTTTCATTTTTCTTGAAATTTTACGAATGAATTTTTTTCGTTTAATTTTATTTTCTGAGCTCTGTTTCATGTCGCTTAGTGTCATCTCGAGTGCTCAGAATTGGTTTCAGAGACTCTTTCATGTGAATTGACAACTTCCTTTGAGGACCGAGTCATTTCTGCATTTTCACTTTTCGGACACTATGCACCTTTCGTCATTTTCTCTGTTTCGTCCTTTTCCCTATTCTATCTTATCTCTGTATGTCAGTTTTTGGCACAACCTCACTTCTCATGCTCGGAGTTGGTTTTTGACTTCACGTGTCTTCATCTTGAGTGGTTCCCACGAAATACGTATCTTTACTTTTGTAAGAAAGTACTTTGGTTGCTCCCAGTGTCCATAAGGGCATGGATGCAAAGTTCTTTGAAATTATTTTCTTTTCTTGGGGTGTTTTTCATAAATATCTTTGAAGATATTTTATTTTAGGGGTTTTTAAGAAAATATTTTTGGAAGATATTTTTATTCTGAGCCATAAGTGCAGTTTTCACTTTTTGGAGGAGCCATTATGCAATTAATGAAAGTTATTGCAAAATGTCTTGTTTTAAGCCTGGATCCTCGTACAGGATTCATTTTCACATTTCGTCGAGTTGTGTACTCTTGGAATTTCCTCCTTGTCAATGTTTTCCAGTTTTAGGGTTTCTGGCCCCGGTTTTCGCCAAAATTGTTTTGGACATAACTTTCTGCTCGGGACTCGGTTTTTGATGCCGTTTCTTCCGTTGTTCATATTTTATCCTTTTGAATCTTTTTCATTCACAAAGTTTTGCATTTGAGCGAGTCTGCTCAAATTTTACTTTTTCGGACCCGGCGGGGCCAGTTCGGGGCACTTTTTGAGATTTCTATAAAAGGGGGGTGAGATATTTCATTTTGCATCTTTTCCCCTCTTCATGCATGACCTGGAGCTCCCATGGCAGCCCAAGGGGTGTTGCCATCTTTTCTCTCCTCTTTTGGTTCACTTTTCCTTGATGGAAAGTCTTCGGCCTTAACGTTTGTTGTTCCCTCGCCATGCTCTACCTTTCCCCCTTATTAGAATTCAGTTTTGACCATTTTTTGAGTTTGGTTTTGAGATTAAGGTATGATTTTGATGGGACTTTCATGGGGGTTATGTTCACGGCGTTGTCCCCGACAAAACCTAGTAGTTTCGTCAGATTCGGAGCCATTCCATTTTGATGGCTTTTGAGATTTTCATCTCAAATTGAGGTAGGGGATGTTTTAGGTTTAAATTCTTGTTATATAGCATGCTTGTGATGCTTATACTACTTGTTTGCATGATTAAATATAAAATGTAGAGATTTTATTATTTATTTTTCTTGTATGGGATCTAATGTTCCCGGTTGCTCATGACTTAGTTTAAACATGTAGCATGATTTTATATTGCCCCTTGATATGATCATTGTCGTGTATTAAAATTGGAACATTTGAATAAGTATTAAAGATTTTATTTAATATTTATCTTAGGTGAAAGATTAATTCACATGGCATTAACTAGCTTGAAATTAATATGTGTTAGCATATTATATTAGGCCTTAGCATGCTCTTCAACATAGTTGAATTTGAAAGTAATTGGAGGTGTTTTGAAAATTAGTAATTATTAATTAATTTGATTAATTAATTTGACCCGAGTGCACTATTCACTCTATTTAAATTCTGACTTGATATTCTTGATTTACATGTCCTATAGCTTCACATATATTTGATTTAGAATATTCGGTTAGGTTTTGAAACCTTTTATTTAATTAAATTCCATGTTTAAGATTTAATCCTCATGGTGATATACAACTTGGAATTGAATTGTGGCATGCTAGAAAATTAAGCTTTGGTGTGGTTGTTCACATGTATTAAATTAGGATTAATTACATGAGAATTGCAACTTTTAATTTATATTTAACTTTAGTGAAAGTTTAATTCAGATGGTCTTAAATTGAATGAAATAAACTTGTAATGTGGTGTTACATTAGTTCTTGGCATGCTTTCCAACATAGGTTAAATTGAGAGCATTTGGTTAAGTTTAAAAATCTAGAGATTTTAATTAAAACAGAACAACCTAATTGAGTTTAAGAATGGATATAGGTGATGACCATACCATGCCCTTTAACATGTATTAAATTGAAGTTATTTGGAATTGAATCGGAATCTAGAGAATTTAATTGTGTTTATCTATTTAAATTCTTTCAATTTGCTCCATGATCTAGTTGTGTTTTAGAAGTGGTTTCTATATTCAAATCGTGGACTTAGACTTGTTGTATATTCATTTGTTTATGTTTTCAACATTGGGTAACATAGTTGCTATGTTTGTATTCGTGATAATATGTTTTCCTTATTGAATATATTGTTGCCTTGTGTAATGATTTGCACACTTCGTGTTTAACATCTTTCATGCATAGCATGTAACGAATCGCACACTGAAGAATCGACATTCATCATATTAGTTGTAGATTTAGAGCATGTATTGTATAGGTTTCCAAATTTGGTTATGCTTAGTAGATAGTTGATTATCTTGCATATTCCTGTTGATATATACGTTGTTGTACAACTTATTGATTTTGGAAACTTGGAATATCGTTGTTTGACTATGGCTAGGACGTGGTTCTAGTACGGGGAATAGTCCCTCTATATGGTCTAGTGCGCACATAGGGAGGTTACCCACGGTCTAGTAACCCTAATGTAGCTATGTTGTCGGTCTGATCCAGCGTGACGTCCGAGTATCCACTTTGTTTGATTTCGCATTTCATTTTCAAGTTGATAACTAGATGATGTTGTAACTTGTTGTTTCTTATTTGTCGTTCCATTTTGAGTTACAGGATGTTAACTTTGCGAAATTGTACTTTATGCATTGTATTGGAAGTTCCAATATTGGTTAAATTGCATCGATATTGAATATTGTGTTTTGACGTTCTAACATAGCTTAGGAATGATCCTTTTGATTCATTTAGAACTTAGATGTTAGGTGGCATGACCCACTACTGTTATTTTGTGTTTTAGATTCTAAGTTGATGATTTTGAGAACTTATACCTTGTTGCATTGTATAACATGCTCTTTTGTTGTTGAATTGTATGGATACTATAATTCTTGTTAACTTGTATTCAAATATGCTTTTGTCATGTTGTATGGATTCCTCTAGACTTTATTCAATTACATTGATAATGTGATCCGTGGTAACTATAAACTCGTTGTATTAATCGGATTACTCCAACTTTGATTTGTTTCATTCTTGTATTTATATCATGATTCTTGTTGCTTTGTATAACATGTTTCTATGTTGTTGAAATGCATGGATGATGTGATTTATGCTAGAAACACTCTAAAGTAGCTTAGGATGTTCCTTGAGTCTCACTTGGACATAGACGTTAGGTGGCATGAACCCCTTTAACATGTTTCTCCTTAAGGTGATAAATTTGTAAAATGCTAGGTCGATGCATGCTCATCTCCTACGAGTAGCTTTATGTTACTCACCCCTACGATACTGGGGCATATTTCAGGTACGAAGACTTGGTTCGTGAAGCCTAGCATTCCTTGGATGTCGTGTAGCTTTCAAGTTTCCATTTCATGCAAATGTTAGCATAAAATGTCATTTTGTAGACTTATATGTCAAAATATGTATATTTGATTCCATGTATGTAATGTGTACATGAGTGCACTCCTTTCAATGTATTTGACATGTATGAGATGAGGCCGGAGGCCAATGACATGTGTATTGTATTCTATACAACTTTTTAACTTCATGAAATATTATGAAAACCCTGAAAAATCGCAAGTCATTGCTTCACTATGATTGCATCGGGTGTTGGAATTCCATTTTCATTCTTTCATAGGGTCTTATTAATCTTATATGAAGTGTGACCAAGGGCCAAATGGTCGTTTGACTCCATGTTTTTACATTCTAAGTCCATTTTTGCCTTTTTGCCCGTTGGGTGGTCGGATTTTGTATCGGCTATATTTTTAAGCCATGAACCATTGTAGCACGTCGAAATAGGTAAGTTACGTTTGCGTGCATAGTCATTTCCGGGCAAAACCTTATCATTTGTGTTTTGAGCCTCTTGTGAATTCATTTCGCATTTTTTTTGCATATTCTGATCTATGGGCATTATGGACCTTTCACATCAGTTTTATTTTCTTGTTTCGACATGGTCGCTTAGAAAACGTGATTTTAGGGGGGGATTTCTTTTTCGTGTTTTTCCAGAAAATGTCGTCTTGGTACCGGAAATCCCTCGTGAATTTTCAGCTTCCAGTTTTCATTTAGCAGCTTTATGACCCTCTTGTTCAGTTCTGACCTAGGGGCATTTTCGGGATTTGACAGTGAGTTTTTTTCGATTCCGTTCACGTTGTCGGGTAGAAAACTCGATTTTAGTAGGGGTATCTTTTTCGTGTTTTTCCAGAATAACTCGTCTTGACCTCCGTTTCAAGCCTCAGTTCTGGGCAGATCAAAAAAAAATGTAATAGCAGCCAAGGGCTGCCACCAGCCATGTCTTTGGGCACCGGTGGGCTCGCGCATGGGCGCAGTGTGCACCATGGCCCTTCGTCGGGCTACCGCGACGTCAACTCTTCTTTTGGGCTTTTCTCCTTCGTCCGGACTCTGATTCAAGTGAATTTTTTTTTTTTTAACTTGATTAATTTTTCGCTGTCTTTCCAACGGTATGCTCGGTTGCACCCAGTTCTTCCTGGATAATTACCAGTTTACCTTTTTTTGCCTTAAGTGCTCGTTTTTCTTCGTCATGCTGTTTCTCCTTCGTCCGGACTCCGAATCATGCGATTCTTGAGTCCATCTTGATTAGTTTTTCGTTGTCCTTCCAGCGGTGTGCTCGGTGGCACCCCAATCTACAGTTTTCAAAAATGACTATTTTGCCCCTGGGGGCTTATTTGTCATATTTTCAATCTTTTGCTTCCGCATCAGTTCTTGTTGAGTTCCACGACCTCATAGAAGGTCACTTTGACTTCTTAGAGTCTTGCTTTCTATTTTCGCTTCCGCATTCGGATCCGTTATCGGATCATCCTTACGGTTCATCATAGGACACGCTGGCCTAAAAACCAGGGTCGTCACATTTCACATGCCATTATAGTTGGTGAACTTAGGGCATGACTTGTGTGTTCCAAAATCTTGTTTGTGCATGAAATGTGGTTAATGCATTTCTTGTATTTTGATACAATCTTGACTTGCACAACTTGTTAATTTTGGGACTTGGGATATCAATTAAGAATTGACATGGCTAGGACTTAGTTCTAGTACCGGGGAATATCCTCCTATAGTATAATGCGCAGTAGGGGAAAGGTACCTTTGGGTTAGTAGCCCTAAAGTGATCTCAAGAGTACGGTTTTAAACTGGGCGATATCCGAGTTCCACATTGGTTGATTTCACTCTTTAAATTTCAAGTTGCTATTCCTTGAAGATTTAAACTTGTCGTGTATGTGAAATGCTCCAATCTTATTTACTTGTATAGATATTATGCCTTGTTCTTAATTCATGTATAACTTTTTCGTGTTTCATGGAATGTTCCATTCTTATTTAATTGCATAGATATTATGCCTTGTTCTTGATTTCGTGTATTACTTCTATCACGTTAATTTGAATGCTCCATTCATGTTAATTGCATTGATAATGTAATTCGTGTTAACTTGTATTCGAGTATACTTCTTGTCGTGTTAATTGGTATGTTCCAAACCCTGTTCAATACCATTAATAATGTGATACTTGTATTCTAGTACTTTCTTGTCGTTTTGTACGGATTATTCCAAACCTTGTTTAATTGTATTAAAAATGCAATTCATGTTGATCTGTACTCAAGCATCCTTCTTGTCGTGTTCTTTGGATTATCCCAACCTTGATTCATTTCATATATGTATGTATATCATGATTCTTGTTGATGTTACTCTATGGTAGCTTAGGATGATCCCTGAGTCTCATCTTGACGTAGACGTTAGGTGGCATGATCCTTTTGAACTATTGCATGTCAGTCTAAAAATCTGAAAGAAATCAAGTCAATGCATGCTCATTCTCTACGAGTAAATTTGTTTACTCACCCCGAAGTTACTGGGGGGCTGTTTCAGGTACGAAGACTTGGTTCGTGATGCTTGTCGTTCCTTTGATGACTTATAGCTTCAAGTTTCCATTTCATGCAAGTGTTAGCATAAAATGCCATTTTTGTAGACTTATGTATCAAACATGTATTCTTTGATTCCATATATGTAAAGTGCATATAAGTACACTCATTTTAAGTTTTCAACATGTATAAGATAAGGCCGGAGGCCAATGACATGTATCTTGTATTCTATGCACTTTCATTTTCAAGGTTAACTATGAAAACACTGAAAAATGCTAGGTCATTTCTTCATAACTTTCGCATCAGGTGTGGAAATTCTATTCTTTTTGTTTCATAGGGTTTCTATGATCATGTTTGAGGTGTGGCCAAGGGCCAAACACCATTTCATTCTAGGTTTTGCATTGTGGTTCCATTTATAGTGTTTTTAGGCATTTTTGGCCGTTGAGAGGTCATATTTTGCATTCTTGACATTTTGAAGCCGTGGACCATTGGGCCGCGTCTCAAATGTCTTTTTACGTTTGCGTGCATGTCCATATTTCACAAAACCCTTGAGTTTCAACTTTTGACCTATTTTTAGGCAATTTTTTTGAATTTGAAAATTCATGCATGAGAGTGTCATTTGAGCTCCTCATTGTTTTGGCTTGTTTTAGATGTTTGAACGGGCCCAGAAAGTGTTTTAAAACTTGTTCGAATCACGTAGAAAGCATATAGTACTTTAAAGATGGACCTAGCACCCCACACACACATTCCAGTAGCTTTTCTGAGCTGCAGCAGATGTGTCGGTCGGCTAATGAGGATCCATCAGCTGACTGACGATTCCCTTGAGACCATTCTAGCAGGCTTTTCTTGAAAAACCTTGTTTCGGCCGGCTAATGATTGGGGTTTGGCTAACAGATGGTTGAGTTTTGGCTGGCTGATGGTTGCATGTCGGTCGACCGATCCTCCCTGGAACTTCCCATCTCAGTTTTTCCCTGGTCAACTTTGTTGCATTAACTTCAGAAAGTCATAACTCTTTCATTTCAGATCCAAATTTGGTCATTCTTGATTCTAAGTTCAAGAGCTCGAAGTCATCTTTCCAATGGTGCTAACCATTCATCAAAAATCCACCTATAGTGGGAGTTATTCTAATTCTAGTGAGATAGTGTCGTGGTAATCCTTAAACAGAGAAAGCCATTTTGTTTTCATTCATATCTTTTCCGTTCGGACTCAGAATCAGGCAATTCTTGAGTCTAACTCTGTTCATTTTTCATTGTCTTTCCAATGGCATGCATGGCAGCACCACTTTTAGTGTGAAATAACCATTTTACCCTTGGTTCGTTTCCTTTCGGGATAGGCATTCTTGCTTCATTTGCTTGGCTCTTTTGAGTTTCGTGGGTTAACAGAGAGTCATCTTGATGTCTTAGGGATAACATATGTCCCTTGAGGCCATTTTTCTTCTTCTGTTTCTGCATCTTGGACCTGTTTTGGGTAATCATAGGTGACACACTGGGTTGAAAAATCCAGGGTCGTTACAGATTTCCAAGCTTAAATACACTCTAATTTCCCTTGGGACGATCCCTACTCATCCTAGCTATATTTATAGTTAGAAGTGGTAGTGGCAATCTAAATTTAAAACTTGGCCACACTACACACTTTTTGTGCTTTGGTATTGACGAACACTAAGTTTTGGGGCCGTTGCCGGGGATATTGGCAACGTCATATTTTGGAAATCAATTAGGAATTAGTACTTTTTTTATCTTATCTTTACTTTATATTATTTTGGTTACTTATTGTGTTTGTTCTTGATTGACTAGGTGAATTAAGCAAAGGAAGTGAAGCAACGGGAAATTCTAAAGCAAAAGAAGCAAGCTATGCAAAGCTAAGCAAAAGCATAAAAAGCTAAAAATCTAAAAATTTTAAAAGTAAAGAAAGAAAAAAAATTAAAATCAATTGAAGTTGCTTAAGGACCCTTTGTGAGCTTTTCTAACTCTATCTCTAGTTAAATCGTCGGCCTGCGTGGAGGCAAGTATTTAAATTCTTAGATAAATTGTGAGCCCGCGTGGAGGCAATTTACTTTTCTTACATATTGTTCAAAACATGGGATTATGGGATCGATGTATGTGGAGGATTGTTGTTGATTGACTTGTTGTAAAGGAGAAGTGCTTGTTTTTGTTATTTTTATTAGTGTGTTACTTGAATTTTGTGCGGTCCTAGTCCACCCTTCATCATAATCGCATCAATGGAAAATCTAAAGGGTCATTGATGAGCGTTGAATATTGCATATTCGAGCCCTTTAACACGCATCTATTAAGACCTAAAGTGATATCTATCCTTTTTTATATTGTTTTATGTTTATTTCATGTTTTTAGGTGTTTTCCTAAAGAAACGGTTAAAACCAAGCTTGTATGATGAAAAGATTGATAAGGAAGTTTACCGCATCGATGCCGATCATTCAGAGCAAGCTGAGAGCTTAAATAGTGAAGTTTGGAGGAATTTAGAATCTGAAGCTCGAGCCTCAAACATGATGCTCGAGCCTTGTACTTAGATGCTTGATCCTAAAATAAGGATGCTTAAGCATGACCATAGGGTGCTCGAGCTTTGACCCTTAAGCTCGAGCACAAGGCGTTGGAATTTGAAGGAATAGATTTCTAAGCTCCCAGACCTCATTCGAAGCCTTAAGGATTGAGCACTAACACCTAAAGCTCAAGCATATAGCCCCAAAGCTCAAGCCCAACACCTTGGGATTGAGCACCATGAAGAAAGGATAGAGCACCATCAATAAAAACACGTTCCAGACAATTTTTGCTCCCAGAGCTCGAGCACGAATCAAAAGGATCGAGCACCAACACTTTAGGCTCGAGCATGACTGAAAACTCTAAACCTGCTTCATTATTTTGTCCATAACTTTTGACTCAGAATTCCAAATTGAGTAAACTTAGCGGCTCTGGAAAGAGACCCGAAGCTTAACGTTTTTGTCTCTAATAGCCATTTCCAGATTTGCACTCAAAATGGGTCAAAATACATTGCAAAGTCGGATAAAGTTGTTAGCAGGTGATGCTCGAGCCTGGACCCAAATGCTCGAGCCTGAACCTCAATGCTCGAGCCTGGACGTCCTGGAAGTCGTAAATACATGTTGGAATGACAAAAAATCATATTTCTTTGTTTCCTTATGGGGCAAGATTACCCTAGAAGACCTAAAAGCCCGTCTAACCCTTATTAGAAGTTAATTCTTCTATAAAAAGAGGCGCAAGGCCATCATATCAAAAGATCCATTATCTCTCTCTCACGGCGGCTTTTAGGGTTTTGAAGAAGAAGATCCAAAAGGAGTTTTGGTGGTCACAGATGATATCTCGCATCGTCATGACTAGCTAATTCCTATCTTAGGGCATTGATGTAGCTTGAATCCAAATACTATGGTTTCATTGTTCTGTTCTTTGGGAATTTAATATATTATGTATTTTGATTACATGATTATAGGCAATTGCTTAATTTAATTGGTTTTTAATGATTAATAGTTTCTGAATTGTTATTAACTTATCTTAGATATATTTGTTTATAAACTGTTCTTAACCCATTGTTATGGACAATATCTGGCGGAGCCCTATCGGACATAAGAATGGAGATCATGCAATGGTGTTTAAATGCATTTTGTGAATGAATGTATTCATAGTCTATGCCTAAGGAAGATGAGTCATACTGCAAAATTTGTTATAAGTAGGTAGGTAGATAATTCGTGCTAACCGAAGATAAATTATTATTAACTGAAATTCATAAAACATCTTTATTTAATCTGAGTTAAATTAATGTTATTGAGTTTAATTCTATATTATACATAATTGTTGAAATCTCAAGGTTGAATAGTTAACCATAGTATGAGGTTCGTGGTGAAGTCAATCCCTAAGTATTTCTTCTCTTAACCTCAATCTTTTTATTCCATTTATTTTCTTATATGTTATTGAATTGCAACACAACACACATATCATATCTCTTTCTAAATTAAAATAGTATTAAATGAAGATTCGAAATACCACCACAGTCCTTAAGGCTCGACACCCTCAACATAACCCTATCCTACAAGGATTCGTTCTATTACGAATGGTATTTTATTATTGATAAATAAAAACACACATCAATTTTTGGCACCGTTGCCAGGGTTTGTGTCACGGTTTTATTGAGTTTGAGATTAGTTTTATTTTAATTTATAGTTTTAGGACTTTCTACTATCTCACCTTATTTCTTTTTCTTTTCAAGTATAGGAATCAAGCAGCGAGGATGAAGACACCTAAGGAATAGAAGCTTCGGTTTCAGGACCTTTTGTGAGTTTTTGTTGTTTTTCTTCACTTGAAATTTTTTTTTTTGTTACTAGTTGTTACCATTGAAATTAGCTTAAATTGGTAGGAGAATTCTTTAAATCAAACATGGCTAATAATGGTGCTAATCCAAATGAACCATAATTGAGGGATCACTTCATTCCCACTTCATATACATCACCCCTGTTGCTTTCAATTTCCACAATCTAATGCAACCCACTTTGAGATCAAGCCAACTATAATCCAAATGCTTTCAACATTCCATGGGTTTGCTACTGAAGATCCCTATAAGCACATAGATGAATTTCTAGAATTGTGTTCAACTACCAAGTTGTCCACTCTTTTTGATGATGCTTTTAGGATGAGACTCTTCCAATTTTCTCTTAAGGACAAAGCTAGAACTTGGTTGCACTCCCTACCTCATAATTCGATAAACACATGGGATAAGTTGCAACAAGAGATCTTGAAAAAATGCTACACTGTGGGTAAAACCACATAAATGAGAAAAGTGATCATGGCATTCTCCCAAATACGAGTGAACAACTTCATAATACTTGGAGAGATACAATGATCTTCTAAGAAAGTGTCCACCATGATATTGCTAAATGGCATTTGGTGTAAATCTTCTATGATGGATTACATGATCTACATAGGAATATGGTAGATGCTTTTAATAATGGTGGTTTCCTGTATAAGATCCCAGATGACACTTGGGAACTGTTTGAGGCCCTAAGTGAAAATTTTGTTCAACATGCTTCCTCTAGGTCTAGGTCCACTCCTGGTGTCCTTCAAGTTGAAAGTTTATATGAAGCATAAAAATCTAGAGAGCTTGCCACTCAAATGGAAGTGTTGAATTGAAAGTTTGACCAAGTTTTATTAGCTGTCAGTACTATTAGTTCTTCTCAGCACTCCTCTTTGCCAAAGGAGGTGTGTTCTTTCTACGCTAGTTTATCTCATTATGCTACCCATTGTCCTCTCTTGGGTCACTCTTTTGAAAAACCACAAGCACAAACCAATGCTGCATTCTCCAGTTTGGGTTACAATCCAAATTCAAATATTTATAACCTTGGCTGGAGAGATCATTCCAATATATCATGGCAGAATCAAAGCCAAGGCAATATTGTTCCCCAATCTCAGGGACAGTACCACAATTCATCCAATACTCTGCAAAATAATTCTTTCAATCAATCTTCCGTCTACAGTCCTCCTCAATTTAGGAACCAAGCTAATCCTGATCTTCCTCCTTCTAGGTAGTCGTCTGAATTTGAAGAGAAGGTTTTGGCTGCAATTAATGATTTTATGTCCACCACTCAATTGGTACATTCCCATTCCCAATCTATAGCCAAGATAGAGACTCAAGTTGGGTAAATAGTTAAAGTGTTGACTCAAATAGATGAAGGGACAATGCTAGGTCAGCCAATTCCAAATCCAAAAAGGCAAACTTACATGATTGATGAGACTATTCCTTCAAGTTCTCATCATATGCAAGTTAATGCCATCACTACTTTGAGGAGTGGAAAGATCATTAATAATAAAGTTGAGGAAAAAGAGGTAGAAAAAGAGAAGCGTAGGATTCCTATCAATCCCATTCTTCCAATTCCATGTCTAACAGATGTTCCCTCACATCCTATTCCATTAAGTTCCAAAGGAGTTGAAGATGAAGTCACTTCTTCATCTGCTCCCAACCTTGAGACAGTTTATGAGCCAAAAACGCCTTTTCCTGAACGTCTCAAGGGACCCTCTTACTTTGGTAAGCAATGAGAGAAAATCTAAGACATGATGGATGTCTTTAAATAGGTAAAAGTCAATATTCCTCTCATAGATGCTATCAATCAAATCCCTGCCTATGCTAAATTTCTGAAAGACTTGTGCACTCAAAAGAGAAAATCAAAAAGCTAAGTCTCTAAGAAAATCTATTTCACTGAGCAAGTCAGTACAATAGTTCAGCATAGCACTCCTCGTAAGTTTAAAGATCCTGGTGCTCCTACCATATCTTGCACCATTGGAAACAATGTGATATACAGAGCACTTTTTGATCTTGGAGCAAGTGTTAATCTTCTTCCTTACTCAGTGTATGAGTAATTAGGTTTGGGAGAGCTTAAACCCACATCAATGGTGTTGCAACTTGCTGATTGATCTATAAAGCAACCATGTGGGATTATTGAAGATGTTCTTATTAATGTGGATAAGTTTTATTTTCCGGTTAACTTTCTTGTCCTGGATACAGAACCTATCCATGATCCAAATAGATATATTTCTGTGATCCTTGGTCATCTATTCTTAGCTACAGTGAATGCCAACATTAACTGTAAGACTAGAACTATTGATATTTCTTTTGGGAACATGAAGCTCAAATTAAACATCTTCAATGCTATTCCATATTCCTTACAGAAAGATGAGTGATTCTTTATTGATGTCATGGATGAGGATTCAGTCACCATCTTTCCAACAAAAGATCATCCTCCTTTGATTTCGAGTCCTCCTTGTCATTCTTGTGAGTTTTCTAATAAACTTGAGCCTAAGCCACCATCAGATAAGCTTGAGTATTCTTTCATGGGTCTTGATGGAACCATAGTGGTTCCTCCTACTTCAAATTTCATAATCACCCATAGGATTGGTTTTGGGATAAGGGAAGTAGTTGAATTATTGGATACAGGCTAAGGAGTGGCCTAACGTCAAACTATCGACGTTAAACTCAGCTTGCTGTTGAGCTATCGATGTTAAACTTAGCATTTGTATGTTTGTACCATAGTTTATTTTTATTCTTTTTAGTTTTTCTAGGTTTATATTTTATTTTTGTATTTTTCTTGTATTTTTAGATTAGGTTAGTTTTGTTTTGTTTTGATTTAAAGAAAAAAAAAATTTGATTGACTTGTGCATAATGATATATATATGTTTTACTCCATATATTTGATTCTTTGATGTGTGTTGTGGGGTGTGATTATTTTGTAAGGTACAAAGGACTAAGTTTGGGGGTAAGGTGATGATTTCATTCCTCTAATCTATCAATTTTTGATTTTGGTTGGTTCTGCATATTTGATAACTTTACATCTGTTTTCACACATTAAGGACAATGTGCATCTTAAGTTTGGGGGTAAGGTAGTGCCTTTTAAAATTTTGTTGTTGATATATTGCGCACAAGAGGATGCAATTTAACTGTTTAAGCATTATTTTAAGTTTGTTGATTGTTGTAATGTCTACATGTAGTCTGATATTGGTAAAAAATGGCTTGTATGCCAAATTCATGCTAAATAGGGATTTTTGAAAATTTTTTATTTCAGTTGGTGGCCTGTGGTCCACTTTGTCAGAATGATTACAATTTGATGATTTTGAATACTTCACTTTGCACATGTTCACACTTGCATGAATTCTGTGGGGTACAAATTTGAAATCTTATTCTGATTTGTGTTAAACTGAAATGAGCAGATGAATTTGATGATTTTGAGAACCAAGGTATAAAAAAAAATGATGAGAGAAATAATATGGTATGTATGCAATGAAAAAACAAAAAAAAGTTCTTCACCAATGTGAAAGAAACAAATGAAAAGAGAGAAAAAGGGTCAAGTTTGGGTCTGTACGTAGATTACTTGAATAATTAAGTCCTTAGGGCTTTTCAACACCTAATGCCCTAAAACCATCTGGTTTGGGAATCATTAGTTGAAAGTTTGTTACATACGAAGTTTAGGTTGCCTAGATTACTTGACCAATTAGGTCCATAGGGGTGTTTTAACACCTAATGCCCTAAAGCCATCTGGTTTGGGAGTCATTGGCTGAAAACTTGTTACAAGAGTGATTTAGAAAGTTTAATAAACCTAAGCATTGCATAGTACCCTTTTGAAAAAAAGAAAAAGGAGTTGGAAAAAATTGAGTGATGAATGAAATAAATGCATACCTGTAGAAAATTAGGAAAAATACCTTGGGGATCAAAATTTGAAAGGTTTACTTGTGAATTATGGGAAAACATAAGTTAGATGTAAGTATGGATAGTAAGCCACATGTTTAACATTGTATGTTCACTATTAAAAAGGATTTTGGGGATCGAGATTGGTAAACATGTGATTAAACTGACATATGAGGACCATGGCTACTAATATGATATTGAGAGTTGGAGATTTTTTCTATTTAATATAGTTCCTTATACTTGTTGTAGTTGACTGATTGGTGCATTACTGGGACATTATGATATGAAAACAAGTTTGAATGAGCTTATCGTACAATTAAGGCACTAATTTGAAGTTTATGGGTATCTTTACTGGAAACCTCACAAGACTACAACTCGTCCACTAGGGGTAACCTAGGGGTTTAAAGGCTTGTTGCATAAGCTAAATGCAACCATGACTTCCACGAAAATGGCTTTTTAGTCTTGTATTGCAAACGGACTAGAAATATGTGAGTTTGGGGGGTGATGAGCACTGAATATTGCATATTTGAGCCCCTAAACACACATCTGTTAAGACCTAAAGTGATATATCTATCTTATTTTATATTGATTTATGTTTATTTCATGGTTTTGGGTGTTTCCTAAAGAAACGGTTAAAATCGGGCTTTTATGATGAAAAGATTGATAATGAAGTTTACCGCGTCATTGTCGGTCATTCAAAGCAAACTGAGAGCTTAAATGGTGAAGTTTTGAGGAATTTAGAATTTGAAGCTCGAGCCTTAGGCTTGATGCTCGAGCCTTATACCTTGATGCTCAAGCCTGAACAAAGGACGCTCGAGCATGACTATAGGGTGGTCTAGCCTTGACCCTTAAGCTCGAGCACAAGGTGTCAAAATTTAAAGGAATGGATTTCTAAGCTCCCAGACCTCGTTCCAAGCCTCAAGGATCGAGCACTAACACCTAAAGCTCAAGCATACAGCCCCAAAGCTCGAGCCTAACACCTTGGGATCGAGCATTATGAAGAGAGGATCGAGCACCATCAATAAAAAGACATTCCAGACAATTTTTGCTCCCAGAGCTCGAGCACGAATCAAAAGGATCGAGCTCCAACACTTTAGGCTCGAGTATGGCTAAAAACTTTAAACCTGCTTCAGTATTTTGTCCATAACTTTTGACTCAGAATTCCAAATTGAGTAAACTTAGTGGGTCTGGAAAGAAGACTCGAAGGTTAACGTTTTTATCTCTAACAGCCATTTCCTGATTCATACTCTAAATGGGTCAAAATTGCATTACAAAGTCGGACAAAGTTGCTAGCAGGTGATGCTTGAGCCTGAATCTCAATGCTCGAGCCTGGCACTTTGAAGCTCGAGGCTGGACGTCCTGGAAGTCGTAAATACATGCGGGAATGACCAACAAATCATATTTCTCTATTTCCTTACGGGCCCAGATTACCCTAGAAGACTTAAAAGCCCGTCCAACCCTTATTAGAAATTAATTCTTCTATAAAAGGACGAACAATGCCATCATATCAAAAGATCCATTATCTCTCTCTCACGGCGGCTTTTAGGGTTTTGAGGAAGAAGATCCAAAAGGAGTTTTGGCGTTCCATGGCGATGAAGACTACATCAACATAGATGATATCTTGCGTTGTCATGAGTAGCTAATTCCTATCTTAGGGCATTGATGTAGCCTGAATCTGAATACTATGGTTTGATTGTTTTATTCTTTGGGAATTTATTATATTATGTATTTTGATTACATGATTATGAGCCATTGCTTAATTCAATTGGTTTTTAATGATTAATAGTTTCTGAATTATTATTACCTTGTCTTAGATATAACTGTTTATAAACTGTTGTCAACCCATTCTTATGGACGATATCTGGCGGAGTCCTGTCGGACATAAGAATGGAGATGAGTGTTCAAATGTATTTTGTGAATGAATGTTTTAATAGTCTAAGCCTAGGGAAGATAAGTTATACTGCAAAATTAGTTAGAAGTAGGAAGGTAGATAATTCGTGCCAACCGAAGATAGGTTTTTATTAACTAAAATTCATAAAACATCTTTTTTTAATCTGAGTTAAATGAATGTTATTGAGTTTAATTCCATATTATACATAATTGTTGAAATCCTAAGGTTGAACAGCTGACCATAGTATGAGGTTCATGGTGAAGTCAATCCCTAAGTATTTCTTCTCTTGATCCCAATCTTTTTATTCCATTTATTTTCTTATATGTTATTGAATTGCAACATAACACATAGATCAAATCTCTTTCTAAATTAAAATAGTATTAATTGAAGACTCGATAAACTACCATAGTCCTTGAGGTTTGACACCCTCAACATAGCCCTATACTACAAGGATTCGTTCTATTACGAGTGGTATTTTATTATTGATAAATAAAAACACACATCAGTTATCTTGGTTATCTAGACCCAGATTTCATGGAACATCCTCCTTTCAACCAATTTCCTCCCGGAGTTCAAGCTCCGGTCTCTCCAATGATCCTTCGTGATCATTACAATTTCCATGAATATCATGCACCGACTTATATCATGCTTCCTTACTTTCGGACCGATCAATATGAAATTAAGCCTGAGACTATTCAAATGTGTCCACTTTTTTATGGCATAAATGATGAGGAACCATATAAACATCTTGATGAATTTCTTAAAATATGCTCCACTATGAAATACATGAATGTCCTAGAGGAAGTGCTTAGGTTACTTCTTTTCCCCTTCACTCTTACGAATAAGGCGAAACATTGGTTCAACAACTTGGGGGCAAACTCAATAACTTCTTGGATACAAATGCAAAATGAAT
This sequence comes from Cornus florida, assembly GCF_030987335.1. NCBI lineage: Eukaryota > Viridiplantae > Streptophyta > Magnoliopsida > Cornales > Cornaceae > Cornus > Cornus florida. The sequence continues at coordinate 25,436,814 of NW_026775579.1, forward strand.
TTTTTAAAAAAATTTACCCCGTAAGTTTGACCAATTCAATGAGAACCACTATTAGAGAATTTTCTCATAGGGAAGGAGAACTTTTGCTTGAGGCTTGGGAAAGATTGAATGACTTGCTAAGGAAATGTCCACATCATGGCATTCCAAAATGGCAAGTAGTCCAATATTTCTATGAAAGCCTATCCGACACTCATAAGGACATAGTTGATACATCATGCGAAGGTTCATACTTTGGAAAGCATGAAGATGATGTTTGGCACCTCTTTGAAAAAATGAGTGAAAGTTCATTGCATTAATAACAAACTTCTCAGGTGAGTCATGATTCTAGTGAAAAAAAGAAAATTTGAAAGTGTGTCAAATTGAAAGTCCAATGGAGATTGTAAAACTCTTCCTCAAAGACTTGATAAATTTTTATTAAATCAAAAACCGACTATCAAATCGTCACCTTTTCATCACTTCCACCATCTTTGTGAGCCTTGCAGACATGTTCTAGTGTTTTACATTCTATTTCTAATTGTCCCTATAGACATGTGTTTAATGAACATGTTGAACAAGTCAATGCTACATTTGCTAACCTTTACTCAAATGTTTATGTTTCGGTGTGGAATGAAAACCCAAGTCCTTTTTAAGCTAAAAATCTTCAAAGTCAATATGTTCTCCCTTATAAAAGAAATGAAGATTCTCAAGGATTTGTGCCATCTTCTTCTCATCATGAAAGAATGAATCACTATTCTCATCCTCAAGTATATGATTCTTAAATTTTCTCTCATCATCCTCATGCACTTTCTAACAATTCCATATTTGAAGATAAGGTCTTGGTAGCTTTAGGTAGCTTGGAAATGAACACTAAATTGTTGTATTCTCATTCTCAAATAATATCGAAGCTTGAATCCCAAATTGGGATGATAACTAATGCATTGAATGTGAGAGAAATTGGTAAACTACTTAGCCAACCCGAAAGGAATCTAAAGGCCCAATACTTTGTGGAATCAAACCCTACATCGGGGTGTCCTTCCCAAAAACAAGTGCAAGCCATTACCACTTTGAGAAGTGGTAGGCAAATTGACAATAGGGTTGAAAAACCAAGTGAAGATAGTAAACCGGTGTAACCCAAAGTTGGCACCCGTCCCATTTCCAATCCTATTCCTACTTCCTTGGAATAAAATGTTCCCATTAAGAATTCTCAATCTTCTTTATCATCTCCTCAAGTTGAAAAATCTTATGAGATAAAAGCTCCATTTCCATATGCTTTGAGAGAGACTTCACCTTTTGGGAGGCAAGATGTGACGACCCTGGATTTTTCAACCCAGTATGTCCTGTGATGACCCAAAACGGATCCAAAATGCGGAAGCAAAAGATAAAACAATGGTCTTTAGAGATACAACAATCCTCTAAGACACTAATGTGACCCTCAATGAGGTCACGAAACCCAAAGGAAGAAAATGCGGAAGCAACGTTTCAAAAACGGAAAAGAATGAACCTAGGGGCAAAATGGTCAATCCACACTGAAATGGGTGCCACCGTGCACACTATTGGAAAAACAATGAAAAATTAATAAAGATAGACTCAAGAATCACTTGATTCGGGGTCCGGACAACAAAGATATCAAGTTCTGAAGTCGAAGGAAGGGATACCCTATCCTAGTTCGAACCAAAAACATACACTACCTTACTAAAACTTGAATAACTTGAGGCACAAGAAGAATCTGAAGCTCTAATTAGTACCATTGGAAATCTTATTTCGACGCGATCAATTTAGACTCAAGAACGGACCAATTCAGAGTTAAAACGAAGAAGTTATGATGATTTGAAGTCAGAGGTGCAGTGCTGAACCAAGACACACACACCCGTGAACAGTACTTCGAGCACTCGAACAAGGACTTTGAGCACTCAAAAATTGCCCTAAGAAATCTGCCCAAAGTTCGAGCACTCGAACTCCCCATTTAGAGCGCTCGAACTCCTGTAGGCTACTCCTAAAATGTTGACTTGAAATGCAATTTTGAGGACTTTATGGGCCTTTTTGAGAAAAACACAAAGAAGAAACTACCCTCAAAATCATGTTTTCTAGCCAACCATGCCAAAATAAAACTTTATTTTTCAAATGAAAACCCCAAAATGCCCTTATGCTCAGTTTAGGCTCAAAACGGCAAAAAATGTAAGTTTGCACCAAACATACTTTTGACCCCAAATACACTTCTAGGCTGAAAAAAAAATGCACTCAAATGTAATAAGTGATTTTGAGCCCACGGGAATGGTCCGCGGCTCCTGGAAATGACCGATGCAAACATAGTGTGACAATAACTTAACATTTTTCAATATTTTCATAATATACCATAAAGTCAAAACTACATAGGATACAAATACATGTCATTGGCCTCCAGCCTCATCTTATACATGTCAAATACATTGTAAGGAGTGCACTCATGTACACACTACATGTTTAAATTCAAATATACATATTTTGACATATAAGGCTACAAGTGGCTTTCCAAGCCAACCTTTACAAGAAATGGAAATCTTCAAGTCCACCGATCATCCAAGCATGATGAGAATCGCAACCTTGATTCTTGTACCTGAAATATGCCCCAGTATTGCAGGGGTGAGTAACATAAAGCTACTCGTAGGAAATGAGCATGCATTGACCTACGTTTTACAAGTTTGCATGATTTAATTATTGTGGTTCATTCTACCTAACGTCTATGTCAAAGGTGAGACTCAAGGATCATCCTAGCTACCTAGGATCATTTCTAGCATCAATCACCTCATTCATGCAATGTTAGCAACATAAGGTCATGCTTACACAAAGCAACTACATAGGAGCATGCTTACACAAAGTAACAACATATAGATTCTCAAGGTAATCAACTTGAAGTCTGAAATGCAACATCAACTAAATATAACAATTTAGCATAATTAGAATATCTAATACCACATATCAAGACATAGGTTCTCTAGGTTATCAACTAGAAATCAAAAAGTGTGAAATCAACTAAATATATCAATTTAGTATGGATGTACTTAACAATATCAAAATCGCCAATAACTAAAACCACAAGTTACAATATAAACATGATTGTTAACTTGGAATTGAATGCGAAATCACATAATGGAAAACTTGGACATCTCGTCTTGGACTAAACCAAGATCAATATGGTTATTCCGGGCATTAACCTGCTGGGAAGACCACCCTAGTGCGCACTATCTCAATTGGGGAGAACTCATACCTCCCGCACTAAAGCCAAACTTTAGCCATGTCACTTGTAACACAATGTCCAAAGAGAATCCAAAATATATTAAGTTCAAAACTTATATATCATAATTTAAGGCATATAAACCACCTTCCATGCACAAGTAGGTTGAAATCACACAATCCATGCCTTAGAGTTTCAATTCTAAAATGACATACATAATGTCAATTACAAAGTGTGCAATTAACTACACATGGTATCAATATATTCTATAAAGAAAACATATTCTCATGAATATAAATATAACAACAAAGTTGTCCAATGTTTAAAACACAATCAAGTGAATACATAACAAGTTCAAGTCCATGATTTGAATATAAAAACAACTTTTAAAATACCAATAGATCCATGGAGCCATTAGATAGAATTTAATTAAACAAGGTGATTAAATTCTCTAGATTTCAAATAACCTCAAATTAATATATGTTAAGCAATATATCATGGTCTTTACATATATCAAATCAAAAGTGCAAGATAAACAAGATATCATCAAATATAATTTAATTAATTTAAATCAATTAAATCTCTAGATTTCAAAAGTTGTCCAAATGATCTTAAATTAATTTATATCAAGCACTAAGTCATGGTCATACCATATATCTAGTCTAAGATGGATTACAAGCAAAACACAATTTACTAGAATTTAAACCAAATTAAATCCATTTAATCTCTAGATTTGAAAACTCATCTAAATCAACCCAAATTAATATATATCAAAGATCAACTCATAGTCATGCCATTTACCAAGTCTAAAATGAGTTATAAGCAAACTACCATTAATCATAATTTCTTAAATTAATACACTACATGCATACAAGTTGTATGAGCATCAAAAACATGCAAGACAACAAACATATAACCCTATAACATTCCCTACCTCACTAGAGAAGTGTCTCTCTAGAATCCAAGGCAAAATCAACACAAAATGGCAAACCCTTCTAGGGATACGAAGAGGAAGATGAGGGGAACAAAATGTATTCCCAAGTTCAAGCTTGGAAATCAATGGAAGGCTCTCAAAAATTAAGGTCAAAGCTTAAGGCTATAGGCTCCATCCATGGAGGCTAGGGTTTTCTTTACAAAAGAGGGAGGAAATGAAAAATGATGAAGATGAAATGTGAGTGGAGGGGATAGAGATCCTCCACTCACTATGTGCTCTTACACTACCTCTCACACACACACTAATGCAAGATCAAATTATGAGCCTACACTTGTCACAAATCCAAGGCTCCACCCTAGGCTAAATCTCAAGCCTACACATGTCAACCATCCAAGCCAATAAGTGCACCAATCCTAGGCCAACAAGTGGTTAAATCTCTACCCTCCACATGTCCTCATCCAAGGCCTCAAAGTGTTTCCACACACATGTCAACAAGTGGACCAACGAGAGTGCGACACTTGTCACACTTTTCGGAAATTGTAAAAAAATCCTTTTTGAAAATATCTTCTAAATTAAATTACAAAATGGTCCCTAAGATGAAAAATAATTACTTGACAGTAATTATACAAAAACCCCTAAAGTTTAGAAAATTATAAAAAATTCATGCATCTATACCATTTACAAAAAAAGTAAGCACTTAGCATGCTTTTCTACAAAAGTGAAAATACACATAGTATGGGATTTAAATATCGTGGATGCATGCAAAACCGGAATCAAATCTGAACACGAAAAGTGAGGTTATGCCAACAAAGTGATAATCGAGAAAAAGACGAAAGTGAATAGTGTCACAAAAGTGAAAATGTGAAAATGACTCGGTCCTCAAAGGAAGTCGTCAATCCACCGAAAAGAGTCTCAGAAACCATTCCCGAGTACTCAAGATGACACTAAGTGATGAGAAACTGAACTCAGAAAGGGAAAGATCAATGGAAAAAAAAAAAAATATCCGTGAAAATCCGAGAAAAGGAAAGGAATGAAAATGACCGGGTCATTACAACCTTCCCACCTAAAAAGGATTTCGTCCCCGGAATCCAGCCCCAACCAACAAAAGGCAAAACCAGGAAAACCACAAAGTACATCTCCGAGTCTCCCACACAACACGCTACACCAGCGACCCCAAAGCTGAAAGGAACCCCACAACCCAGTGTCATTTGCACCCACGTGCTTATGACAAGACAACCTATCAAAGGAAAAGTGACTACATGGCCACACAACAAGTCAAAGGTCACACACAGAACCCAAGGTCAAACAAAGGAACGGAAGACCACAACCGTAAGCATCCATCTTGACGAACTATCGTACGGATCCAAAACTCATGCACCAAAAAGGACTCCAAAATAATCACGTATCAAATCAAGGTACAGAACAAACACAACGTGGCAGTATGAATAGTGACCAAAACCAGCCCACGATGCACTCAAATGTGTGGTAGCAATGACAGTACCTAGTGCCCGCCCACACTTACTCATCAGTAAGGTAGCATCGACGGCAACTAGTACTCGCCCACAACACACAACTTTGTACGGTAGCATGACAGTATAAGGCACTAGTTCATAACCTGCCCCCCACTAGGTCTACCCATGAACCCTCTCGATACAAATGACGTCAATGTCAAAAATGATCATTACCAAAAACACTACGGGGACCAACATTTTGTGAGAGTTGAGATATGGTCCAAAGATATCCGGCCGGACCATCTGGCCAATCCCAAAACTCTAACAACAATGCTATAGGTACCGCTATGCTTAAGGCCCCAAATCCTCAACACAGCAAAACCAACATCTCCAATGTCTTAAAATACCCCTATTAATAACATTAATCACGAATCCAAAACCTAACAAGCAAGTCAATGCCTACAGAAATCAAAACAAACCTCACAATAAGACATTTCATCAAAAGTCCTTCATATCTCCCTGAAACAGATCAACTACAAGACTACACCATAATCAAACATTATATCCGCATCCCTATCATGGATAACTAAATCCTCCAAATACAAATCCACCAAGTGGCACACACATCAGAATGCCAACAACTAAGATCACAAAATGAATCTCTCAAAACCGTACTTGGAAACACCAAGTTAAATAAAAATTCCTCAATTTTTGATCTACAACCAATCATCAGAACTACGATTCCTCAAAGCTACACCTAGCCGTAACTAGGACGAGAAAACTTCCCAGACAAGCCATATCCAACAACGATCTTTCACAACTCTTCTAAGGGTTAACCACATCAAGGTCTCCAAACTGAAACAAGTCTCCAAAAGACATTCCCAAAAGAGCATCAAGCTCACCTTAGAATCAGATAAATCCTCAATCAAATGGACACAAGTCCCCTTAAATGGTCTCATACCAATCCACTCACACTGAGCACCACAACCCATCAGCAACCACGGCAAAACTTCCCAAGGGAAGACGCAAAAGAAAAAGAACCACCAGTCCTAAGAAGAACAACACCATGACTCCATTTTTAAAATGAAAGACAGCAAGGTCAAAGATTTCACCCCCTACATGGAGGTAAGTCGACCAAAACCAACCAAATCCTCACCAAGGACTCAAGACAACAATGGTGATCCTCACAGACCAACCAACCCCAAAGCTGTGCATAATGCAACAAAAAGAAGAGACTCACTCCTTATGAAGTCCCTAACATGAACCAACACAAAACCCTTATGGAAACCCGCATACACACTACGTGTGACCGAGGGAAACGAATGGGGAAAACCAAACCTGGAAGTTATGCATATGATAAGGAAATGCAACTACCAAGAAACAAATCTACTTATATAGATAAAAATCAAAGCCTTAATGACCAATCATATATCATGCTAAATATGCAACACAGTCATGCATAAATAATTCTACTCTAGCATACATCACATGTCATGTTCTTTACATAGGAATTAAAATCATGTTTAAACAAACAGCATACCACATATAGCACATAAGCACATAAACATGTTATCAAACCAAAACATGTCATCATGAAGCAAATAAACACATAGAGCACAGCAACACAAGCATGATATGCACCCAAGACCCGTCGTCCTAAAGCACATCCTTTATGCAATTTCAACAACACAAGAGCATGTTACATATAGCAACAAGATATAACATGCTTACACAAAGCAACTAGTTAGAAACATGCTTACACAAAGAAACCAGATAGAAACATGCTTACACAAAGCAACTAGATATAGATTCTTAAAGTTATCAACTTGAAATCTAAATGCTAAATCAACTAAATATAGCAATTTAGTATGGATGTACTTAACAACATCAAATCACCAATAGCCAAAACCACAGTCACAATATAAACATGATTGATAACTTGGAATTGAATGCGAAAACAAATAGTGGAATACTTGGACATCAGTCGGATAAGACCGATGCAGGGCTAATTTGGAGCTACTAACCCCCAGGTAGCCTACCCAACGCGCGAACTTTTCTGGGCTAATTTGGAGCTACTAACCCCCAGGCAACCTACCCAACGCACGAACTTTTGACTTAGAGGACTCTTGTACCCATACTAGAGCCAAACCCTTGCCATCATGCAATGTCCCAAGTGATTCCAAAATAAATAGATAAGTTTACAACTTATATACGTATTGAATAGTACACGAAACTACCTTCATGCACAAGTAGGCTGAAACCACACAACACATGCTCTAAATCCACAACTACTATAGGATGACAATGTCGAATCTTCAGAGCGCGATTCGTTACGCGCTATAATAACATCATATATCAAATCTTCAGAGCGCGATTCGTTACGCGCTATAACAATATAATCAAATATTGAAACATAACTCATAAATCCATTAAAAGTCAAAAGTCATGCTTTAAACATATTATCAATGTCAAATACATGAGTTAATCAATAATACAATAGAAACGGAATTTGATCAATAAACTAGTTAAATTCCCTAGGTTTTAAATCTCAATCAAATGGCCTCCAATTAATACATGCTAAACAATATAACATGATCATTACATACACCACATCAAAACTCGATTAAACCATAAGAACAATAAAGTGGAATTTAATTAAATCCTGATAATCAAATCCCTAACTTCTAAAACAACATCAAATGGTTCCAAATTAACATATGCTAGAACAAATGTCATAGTTATCACAAATATCAAGTTAAACACTTAATTAGGCCAATGGAACCCTTAATTAGATTTTAATTAATCATTTTAATTAAAATCTCTAGATTTTCATACTTGTCCAAATGCTCTCAAATTAAAGTATGTTAAACAACATGCCAAGACATAATTTAAAAGCGTATCACAAGTCAATTTCATGCAAGGTATGGCCATGGGATTTAATCTTTCACAAAAGATAAATATTAAATAAAATATACAATTTTTATTCAATCAATACCAATTTAATATATGTTAACAAACATATTAAAACATGACTTTCTAGCATGCCACAATTCAAATCAAAGTTATATATCATCATGAATTTTAAATCTTATACAAAGAAATAAAAATTACTAACTTTCTAAATTTGATACAAGGCATACATATAAGTTGTATAATCATGAGAAACACTCAATACAATACATATAAAATCCTAAAACATTTCCTACCTCAATTTGAGATGAAAATCTCAAAAGCCATCAAAATGGAACGGCTCCGAATCCGACGAAACTACTAGGTTTTGTCGGGGACAACGCCGTGAACATAACCCCCATGAAAGCCCCATCAAAATCACAACTTGACTTCAAACCCAAACTTAAAGAATGGTCAGAAATGGGTTCTAATAAGGGTGAAAGAAGCGCGTAGTCAACACGAACACTAAACGCAAAGGCCCTTCTATGTTCTGACGAAGGAATGAAGTTCAAAAGAGGAGAGAGAAGATGGCAGCCTCCCTTGGGCTGCCATGGAAGCTTTAGGTCGTGCAAGAGGGTGGGGAAGATGAAAAAATAAAATATCTCACCTCCCTTTTATAGAAATCTCAAAAAGTGCCCCGAACGGGCCCTGCCGGGTCTGAAAAAGTGAAATTTAAGCAGACGCGCTCAAATGACAAAACTATGTGAACAAAAAAGATTCAGAATGAGAAAATATGAATAACGGAAGAAACAGCGTCAAAAACTGAGTCTCGAGCAGAAAGTTATGCCCCAAACAAGTTTGGCGTTAACTAGGGCTAGAAACCCTGAAACTGGAACACAATGACCAGAAGGAATTTCCAAGAGTACACGACTCGATGAAAAGTGAAAATGAATCCCGTACGAGGATCCAGGCTCAAAACAAGGCATTTAGCAATAACTTTCATTAATTACACAATGGCCCCTCTATAAAGTAAAAACTGCACTAATGGCTCAGAATGAAAATATCTTCCAAAAAAATTTTCTTAAAAATCCCTGAAATAAAATATCTTCAAAAGATATTTACGAAAAACGCCCCAAGAAAAGAAAATAATTTCAAAGAACTTTGCATCCATGCCCCTATGGACACCGGGAGCAACCAGAGTACTTTCTTGCAAAAGTAAAGATACATATTTCGTGGAAACCACTCAAGATGGAGATACATGAAGTCAAAAACCAACTTCGAACACAAGAAATGTGGTTATGCCAACAAAGTGTCAAACGGGGAAAAGACAAAAGAGGGAAAAGGATGAAAAGTGAATAGTGAATAGTGTCGAAAAAACGAAAAATGTGGAAACGACTCGGTCCTCAAAGGAAGTTGTCAATCCACAGAAAAGAGTTTCGAAAATCACTCCAGAGCACTCGAGATGACACTAATCGAAGAAGAACTGAACTCAGAAGGGAAAGACAACGGAAAAAAATATATATATATATCCGTGAAAATCCGGGTCATTACAGATTCCATATATGTAACGTGTACATAAGTACACCTTTTTCATTGTATTTGACATGTATGAGATGAGGCTGGAGGCCAATGACAATTATTTTGCATCCTGTATAACTTTTGACTTCATGAAACATTACGAAAATATTGAAAAGTGGTAAGTGATTGTTTCACCATGTTTGCATCGGGTGTGGGAATTCCATTTTTATTCTTTCATAGGGTCTTATTAATCATGTATGAAGTATGGCCAATGGTCAAATGGTAATTTGAAATCATTCGTTAATTTTGGTTTTCAAATTTTCCATTTCTAGTTCATTTTCGCCTTTTTGGCTGTCGAGGGGATGAATTTTGCATCGGTGGTATTTTTAAGCCGTGGACCATTGTAGCACGTCCTAATAGGTAAGTTACATTTGTGTGCATGATAGTTTTCAAGAAAAACCTCTCCCTTGGTGATTTGAGCCTCTTATAGACTTATTTTACATTTTTTTTTTTTTTTTTTACATAATCTGGTCTAAGGGCATTTTCGGATTTTCCTTCAAGAATTAAATTCCGTCCTTGACTTAGTCACGTAGAAAATGTGATTTTAGGGAGGGTTTCTTCTTCGTGTTTTTCCATAAAATGTCATCTTTGTGCTGGAAATCCCTCGTGAAGTTCAGCTTTTTCATTTTAGCTGGTTTTTGACCCTCTTGATCTGATTTTATGGGAGGCATTCTATGCATTTCACAGCATGTTTTTTTCATTTTCTTCTACACTGTCGAGTATAAAATTCATTTGGAGGGGGGGGGGGGGGTTCTTTTTCGTGGTTTTCCAGAAAATGTCATGTTGGCCCTCAAAAACCCATTTTTCCCGAAAAACCCCTATTGTCAACTTTTTGCTGAACTGAAGAACAAGTGTATGGGTGGTGGATCTCATAACTGGTTACGTGTACTTGGGCAGAATATGGTCACCTCTATTTTTGACTCCTAACCGGTTAGATGGTCTTGGGTTAACTTTTTTTGACCTTTTTACCCCTTTTTTGTTCCGTTAGCCATGTCTTCTTCATCCGAACTCCGAATCAAGTGATTCTTGAGTCTAAGTTTATTAATTTTTCATTTTCATTCCAATGGTGTGCTCAGTAGCACACACTTTTATTTTAGAAATGACCATTTTGTCCCTAGGTTCATTCTTGTCCGTTTTTGAAACGTCACTTCCGCATTTGTTTTCTTTGGGTTCCGTGACCTCATTGAGGGTCACATTTGTATCTTAGAGACGTGTTGTATCTCTAAAGACTGTTGTTTTATCTTTTGCTTCCGCATTCCGGATTCGTTATCGGATCTACATTCAGTTCATCACAGGATGCACTAGCTTAAAAACCAAGGCCGTCACATCATCCATCCGGAGATGCTTGAAAAACAAAGCAACCAATCAGGGATAGACTATAGTGTCTACCAGACTTATAATAGGATCGATGCCCCTGCGGGTGAGCTCATCATAAGACCACTGCATCTGCGCCAACCCAGCAAATAAATCTCGGTCAAATCTGAACTCTAGCTCTAATTTCCTGCTGGAGAAAGAGAGAAAGGGCACTGCTTTGATAATGGGACCCTGTGCCTTCATGAAAGATAGTTCAGAAGAGGCAGAGGCAGATGCAGTAGCCTAAGATGAAGATAACTCCTCAGGAGATGGAGGAGGCTGTGTAGTTCTGGCTACGCGCTTTCGGGCAAAAGCCTTTTGCTTACACTATATTTGCAAAAGCAACAAGTATAAATCAATTCACAGGTATAAAATGAGTTAAGCATCTGATAAGAAAACTGTTACGGCCCAAGTTTTGTAAACCCGGTGCGTTAGTGACGACCAAAAGATGACACCATAATGGATCTGAAATGCGGAAGCGAAAGGTGAAACAACGGTCTTTAGAGATACAATGCGTCTCTAAAACACCAATGTGACCCTCAATGAGGTCATGGAACCCAAAGGAAAACAAATGCAGAAGTGTCGTTTCAAAAATGGACAAAAAAGTACCTAGGGGCAAAATGGTCATTTTGTAAGAAAGTGGATTCAAGTGCTATCGAGTACACCACTAGGAAGACAATGAAAAACTAATCATGATGGACTCAAGAATTTTATTATTCGGATTCCGGACGAAGGAGAAACGACAAAACAAAGAAAAATGAGCAATAAAGCTAAAAGGGGTAAACTGGTAATTATCCAGAAATATTTGGATACAACTGAGAACACCGTTGGATAGATAATGAAAAATTAATCAATTTTTAAAAAAAAATTCACTTGATTTGGAGTCCGGATGAGGGAGAAAGGTCAAAAACAAAATCGACGTCGCGGCGGCCCGACGAAGGCCGTGACAGCTACAGTGCCGTCAACCAACTACTGCTGCAACTGAGAGTAAAAACGGACATCTAAACAGACTTTTCTGGAAAAACTCAAAGAAGAAACCCCCCTCAAAATTGAGTTTTCTACGTGACTCTTGAGGAAAAATGAAAAAAACGCATTGTAAAATACCTGAAATGCCGTAGGAATAGAATAAGGTAAAACTCCCAAAAAATGCTACTTAGAGTTTTTGTTTCATCAAGGATGGTGTTGTTTGCCAAAGTGAGTATGTAAGTGCATGTAATATGATAAAATAGATGTACCAACATGGCCTAAAGCCTCTTTACATTCCATTAACAAGTTTTAGCATACAAATCCTCTATAGTTGATAAAAATACATTTTCAAGCAAAATATGGCACCAATTAAATACAAGTGCAAATATGAACTTGCTTGGCCCTTGGCTTCATGTCCTACATGTCAAATGCATTAAAAGGAGGGTACTTATGAACAATTTACATACGTAGAATCAAAGAATACAAGTTTGATACATAAAGCTACCAAACGATCCAAGGCAACGAAATCTTCAAGTCTTGAGTCCTGTACCTGAAATATACCCCAGTAACGTAGGGGTGAGTAACATAAAGCTGCTCGTAGGAGATGAGCATTCATCGACCTAGCGTTTTATAGTTTTATCATCTTAGGGTGAAACATGTTAAAGGAGCTCATGCCACCTAACGTCTATGTCAAGTGAGACTCAAGGATCATCTTAAGCTACCTAGATCATTTATAGCATAGTCACATTGTTCATGCAATTCAAAGAACATGGAAACATGTTATACAAAGCAACTAGATATAGATTCTCAAAGTCTTCAACTTGAAATCCAAAATACGAAAACAATAAGAGTGGGTCATGCCACCTAACGTCAATGTTCAAAATGAATCTATAGGATCATTCCTAAACTACATTTGAACATCAAAATACAATTTATGATATCAATGCAATTTAACTGACAATGGAACTTCCAATACAACGCACAAAGCATACTTTCACAAAGTTACATCTTAAGCTCAAAATAGGAAATCAAATAAGGAACCACAAGTTACGATATCATGTAGTTATCAACTTGAATTAAAATACGAAATCAAACAAAGTGGATACTCGGACGTCACGCCGGATCAGACCGACAACATAGTTACTTTACGGTTACTAGCCCATGGGTAACCTCCCTATGTACGCACTAGACTATATAGAGGGACAATCCCCCATACTAGAACCAAGTCCTAGCCGTAGCTAAACAACAACATCCCCAAGTTTCCAAAATCAACAAATTGTACAACAACGTATATATATATCAACATGTATATACAAGATATCAACTATTTACCAAGCACAATCCAACTTTGGAAACTTATACAATATATGCTCAAAGTCTACAACTACTATGGCATGAAATATGTCAAATACAAAGTGTGCAATTCCTTACACATACCAACAATATATTCAATAAGGAAAAACATATTCTCATGAATATAAAAGTAACAACTATGTTATCTAAGGCTCAAAAGTAATCAAGTAAACAAACACCAAATCCAAATTCATGATTTAAATATAAAAACAACTTCCATAATGCAATTAAATCCATGGAGTAATAAAATAAAATTTAATTAAACATAAATAGTTAAATTCTCTAAATCCCAAGTTAATCCCAAATAACCTCAATTTAAAATACTTTGAAGCACATGTCATGGTCATCACATATATAACATTAAATGACAATTTAAGTGATTAAAGCACTTAAAACAAAATTAATCAAGCTAATTAATTAATTTCCTCTAGATTTTTAAACAATTCCAAATGCCCTCAATTTAATCTATGTTAGAGAACATGCCAAGGCTTATTTAAATACCACATTACAACTTTTTCATGCTTGATACAACCATGTGAATTAAACTTTCACTAAAGATAAATATTAAATAAAAGTTGTAATTCTTAATCGAATGATCCAAATTTAATATATGTTAACCAACATATCCAAAAATAATTTCGTAGCATGTTACAATTCAATTCCAAGCCATACATATCCTTCAGCATTAAATCCTTTACAAAGAAATTAATTAAAATTAAATTCCAAGATTTATACAAAACTTGCATAGAAGTTGTATTAGCATATATAATCATCAATACAGCACAAATATAATCCTAAGACACCCCTACCTCAATTTGAGATGAAAATCTCAAAAGCCATCAAAACAAAACGGCTCCGAATTCGACAAAACTCTAAGGTTTTGTCGGGGACAACACGATCTATATGAATCTCCAAGAAGCCCCATGAAAATCCAAACTTGGCCTAAATCCCAAACTCAAGATTTGGTAAAAAATGGTTTCTAATAAGGGATAATGGTAGAGCACGACGAGGCGAGCAACAAATGCAAAGGCCGAAGGATTTTCACTTAGGAAAAGTAGGTTAAAGGAGGAGAGAGAAGATGGCAGCTCCATGGGAATCCATGGCTGCCTTTAGTCGTGCAAGGAGAGGAGGAAGAAGAAGAAAATCTAATTTTTCTTCTTTAAGGCACCTATTTATAGTAAATCACAAAAAGTGCCCCGAAAGGGCCCCGCCAGGTTCGGAAAAGTGGAATTTCAGCAAATGCGCTCAAACGGCAAAACTCCATGAACAAAAAAGATTCAAAATGAGAAAATATGAACAACGGAAGAAGCAATGTCAAAAACCGAGTCCCGAGCTGAAAGTTATGCCCTGAACAAGTTCGGCGGCAACCGGGTCCAAAAACTCTAAAACTGGAAAAAAATGACCAGAACGGAATTCTATGAATTTACAAGTCAACAAAAAGTGAAAATGAATCCTGTACGAGGATTCAGGCTCCAGACGAAACATTTTGCAATAACTTTCGTTAATTGCACAATGGCCCCTACAAAAAGGGTTAACTGCGAAACTGCCCCAGAATGAAAATATCTTCCAAAAGATATTTTCTTAGATGCCCCTGAAATAAAATATCTTCAAAAGATATTTATAAAAAACACCACAAGAAATGAAATTAATTCCAAAGATTTATGCATCCATGCCCCTATGGGTACCGGGAGCAACCAGAGTACTTTCTTGCAAAAGTAAATATACGTATTTCGTGGAAACCACTCCCGATAAGGATACGTGAAGTCAAAAACCAACTCCGAGCACAAGAAGTGAGGTTGTGCCAAAAACTAACAAACGGAGATAAGACGAAATAGAAAAAATGACAGAATAGATGAAATAGTGTATAGTGTCTAAAAACGAAAAATGTGAAAATGACTCGGTCCTCAAAGGAAGTTGTCAATTCACATGAAAAAGTCGAAACCAATTCTGAGCACTCGAGATGACACTAACTGACGAAAAACCATCCACAGAAAAGAAAAGACAACGGAAAAAATTTATCCGCAAAATTTAAGGAAAAAAGGAAAAGGAAGAAAATGGCTGGGCCATTACAACCTTCCCATCTTAAAGGGATTTCGTCCCCGAAATCCAGCCCTAACAAAACAAAAGGAAAAACTAGGATAACTACGGAGTACATCTCCGAGTACCCCAAACAACATGCAACGAAAACAACCCCAAGGCTGAAAGGCAACGCTCAAGCCAATGACATTTGCACCCACGTGCTTACGACTGGACAACCTCTCAAAAGAAAAATGACCGCACGGCCACACGACAAGTCAAAGGTCACTCACAGAACCCAACGCCAGACAAAAGAACGGAAGACAACAACGGTAAGCATTTCTCCTGATGAACCATCATACCGATCCAAAAACAACCTAAAAAGAACTCCAAGATCATCACAAATCAAGTCAAAGTACAAAACAAGGACAACGTGGCAGTACGAATAGCGACCAGAACCCGCCCATACTTACTCATCAGTAAGGTAGCATGATAGTATAAGGCATTAATTCATAACCTGCCCCCCACTAGGTCTACCTATGAAACCTCTCGATACAAATGACATCAATGTCATGAATCATCATTACCAAAAGCACTACGGGAACCAAGCATTTTGTGAGAGTTGGGGTAGCTAATCCCAAAACTATGACAATAATGTCATAGGCACCGCTAAGCTTAAGGTCCCAAGTCCTTAATATAACAATACCAACAACTCCAACGCTTCAAAATACTCCTATTAACAACCTCAATCAAGAGTCCAAAGTCTAACAAGCAAAACATCATCTCCGAAATCCCAGATATCATCCTGAAACAGATCAACTACGAAACCACACTGAAATCAAACATTGGATCAAAATTCCTATTACGGATGACCAAATCCTCGAAATACAAGTCCACTAAGTGGTACACACATCAAGTCTTGACAACCAAAGTCACAAAACGAATCTCTTAAAACCATGCTTGGCATCACCAAGCTAAATCAAAATCCTTTAATTTCAATTCACAATCAATCACTGGAACTATAATTCCTCAAACTATGCCTAGCCATAACTAGGACGACAAAACTCTATAAACAAGCCAAATCTAACGGCGATCTTTCAAAACTTCTCCTAAGGGTCAACCACATCTAGGTCTCCAAAAAAACAAAACAAGTCTTCAAAGGACATTCTCAAAAGAGTAGCGAGTTCACCTCACGAATTAAATAAATCCTCAATGATATGGACGCAAGTCCCTGTAAAATGATCTCACACCAATCAACTCACTCTGAGCACCACAACTCCTTCAACAACCATGGCAAAACTCCCCTAGGAAAGACACGAAGGAAAGGAAACCACCAGTCCTAAGAAGGATAACACCACGACTCCACCTCTGAAATGAATGACAACAAGGTCAAAGACTTCACCCCCCACATGAAAGTAAGTCGATCAAAATCCATCAAATCCTCACTAAAGACTCAAAATAACAACGATGATCCTCACGGACCAACCAACCCCAAAACTACGTATAAGGTGACGAAGAAAAGAGACTCACTCCTTATGAAGTCCCAACCACGAACCAAGAAAGAAGAGGAATCCCATTCTCCCACTTCCCACCTTAAAGAAATGGACAGCTCAAGACTAAACAAATGTGACAACTCCTCTATAAGGAATCTCACAACAAAATTGGACACACTACGTACGACTGAGGGAAACAAAAAGGAGAATCAAACATGGAAGTCATACATATGACAAGGAATGCAACTACCAAATAAATAAATCTACTCACATAGATAAAACCAAAGGTACATGCGGCACGTCTCCACGTAAGCACAAAAGTCATGTCCACAAAAATGCAGTAACAACATGGCATCTCTAAGCATATAAAGAAGGCATGCTAAAGCCACATAACAAGAAAGCAAATGTGGATAGACCTCCACCTACTCATGCATCGTAATAACATAAATCATACTACTAACATGGTAGTAAATGAAACTGTAGAAAATAAAAGTGATGCAACAATGAACCCTATGGACATTGTGTCATAGAGTGTCTAGAGTGTCTAGGTAGAAGGAATGGTCGGCCCTAGCCATAACTGTCTCCAAAAACCAACGCAACAACAACCTTTCTCAAAACAAATGTGAGCCCTTACCACAATGGTAAGACTCTAACAATCCATCTCTAAATCTAAAGGTGACACCACAAGTGACAGTAACAATACAATGCTCTCTCTACCCAAAACATCAATCAATTGACTTGATCCCAAAAGCGTTATCACGCAAGGAGAACTTAAATGAAATGGCTACTCTAGCCATATAATCAAACAACCAAATCGATCACTACGACTGATCCCCAAAACAACCATCATCATTATCAATCAAAAGGACTACACTTGTCGGAACAAAACCCAACTCTTATTCCATCCGAACTGCACTTGTAGCTTGCCAGTACGGTAACATGATAGTGCCATGCACCCGCCCACAACGTACTCGCCCACGAAAATTGCAATCTCAGAGGAACCTTCCAAAATAACCAAGGATCCCAAAAGGTCCAAAACCTAACCATGGCCTAAAATCAACCAGTCCAGTACTACGGTTGTGCCTAATGGCTCACTCCTCTAGAGCCTAAACAAAAGGTGTCTCTCCACCTACCTCAAAACCAACTCTAGGTCAACAACAACCTAAACTACAATACAACCGTGACTACAATTATCATCAATCTCAATTCGTGCGTCAATGACCAATCCCGTGTCATGCCAAATATGCAACACAGTTATGTATATGCGAATCTAATCTAGCATACATCATATGCCATGCTCTTTATATTGGAATCAAAATAAGTTAAACAAATAGCATACCACGTATAGCACATAAGCACCTAAACATGTTATCATGAAGCATATAAGCACGTAAAACAAAGCAACAGAAATGTGATATGCACCCAAAACCCGTCATCCCAAGGTATTCAAACTTGGAAGCTCTGATACCACTTGTGACGGCCCAAGTTTTGTAAACCCGGTGTGTCAGTGATGACCAAAAGATGACCTGATAACGGATCCAAAATGCAGAAGCAAAAGGTAAAACAATGGTCTCTAGAGATACAATGCGTCTCTAAGACACCAATGTGACCCTCAATGAGGTCATGGAACCTAAAGGAAAAAAAAATGAGGAAGTGTCGTTTCAAAAACGGACAAAAAGGAACCTAGGGGCAAAATGGCCTTTTTATAAAAAAGTGGATTCAAGTGCTATCGAGCACACCACTGGGAAGACAATGAAAAACTAATCATGATGGACTCAAGAATTTTATTATTTGGATTCCGGACGAAGGAGAAACGACAAAACAAAGAAAAACGAGCAATAAAGTTAAAAGGGGTAAACTGGTAATTATCCAAAAATATCTGGGTGCAACCGAGAACACCGTTGGATTGACAATGAAAAATTAATCAATTTTAAAAAAAATTCACTTGATTTGGAGTCCGGATGAGGGAGAAAGATTAAAAACAAAATCGACGTCGCGGCGGCCCGACGAAGGCCGAGACAGCAACGATGCCGTCAACCCACTACTGCTGCAACCGAGAGTAAAAACGGGTATCTAAACGGACTTTTCTGGAAAAACTCAAAGAAGAAACCCCCCCTAAAATCAAGTTTCCTACCCCGATTGTGGACGGAAACAAAAAAAAAAAAAAAATGCATTGTAAAATGCCCAGAATACCCCCAAGAAAATCTAGTCAAGGGGGTAAAAATTTCTCCGAGCTGCTGCCCAAAGAAAGGAAATAGGGATTCTGGAGGTTTTTAAATTGCCTAAATTGAAAATGCAATCTTAAAATACACCCACAAGACCCCCGGAAGTTTTGGATCGGTCGTCACACTTTTCAAAAAAAAGTCGATGAATAGTACCATTTGCACTAAAAATCTGCAAAACTTGGCAACAAGGATTTTTCGGACAAATATGGATTTTTGAGGGCCAAGATAGCATTTTCTGGAAAAACACAAAGAAGAAACCCCCTCAAAATTCAGTTTTCTACATGACTCGTGAGGAAAAAATGAAAAAAACGCATTGCAAAATACCCGAAATGCCCCTGGAACAGAATAGGGTAAAACTCCCTAAAAATGCTACTTAGAGTTTTTGTTTCATCAAGGATGGTGTTGTTTGCCAAAGTAAGTATGCAAGTGAATGCAATATGATAAAATAGATGTACCAACATGGCCTAAAGCCTCCTTACATTCCATTAACAAGTTTTAGCATATAAATCCTCCATAGTTGATAAAAATACATTTTCAAGCAAAATATGGCACCAATTGAATACAAGTGCAAATATAAACTTGCTTGGCCCATGGCCTCATGTCCTACATGTCAAATGCATTAAAAGGAGTGTACTTATGTACACTTTACATACGTAGAATCAAAGAATACAAGTTTGATACATAAAGCTACCAAACGATCCAAGGCAATGAAATCTTCAAGTCTTGAGTCCTGTACCTGAAATATATCCCAGTAACGTAGGGGTGAGTAACATAAAGCTACTCATAGGAGATGAGCATGCATCGACCTAGCGTTTTACAGTTTTATCACCTTAGGGTGAAACATGTTAAAGGGGCTCATACCACCTATCGTCTATGTCAAGTGAGACTCAGGGATCATCCTAAGCTACCTAGATCATTTCTAGCATAGTCACATTGTTCATGCAATTCAAACAACATGGAAACATGTTATACAAAGCAACTAGATATAGATTCTCAAAGTCTTCAACTTGAATTCCAAAATACGAAAACAACAAGAGTGGGTCATGCAACCTAACATCTATGTTCAAAATGAATCTATAGGATCATTCCCAAACTACATTTGAACATCAAAATACAATTTATGATATCAATGCAATTTAATTGACAATGGAACTTCCAATACAATGCACAAAGCATGCTTTCACAAAGTTACATCTTAAGCTCAAAATAGGTAATCAAATAAGGAACCACAAGTTACGGTATCATCTACTTATCAACTTAAAATGAAATATGAAATCAAACAAAGTGGATACTCGGACGTCATGCCAGATCAGACCGACAACATAGTTACTTTAGGGTTACTAGCCCATGGGTACCCTCCCTATGTGCGCACTAGACTATATAGAGGGACAATCCCCCGTACTAGAACTAAGTCCTAGCCGTAACCAAACAACGACATCCCCAAGTTTCAAAAATCAACAAATTGTGCAACAACATGTATATATATCAACATGTATATACAAGATATCAACTATTTACCAAGCACAATCCAATTTTGGAAACTTATACAATACATGCTCAAAGTCTACGACTACAATGGCATAAAAGATGTCAAATACAAAGTGGGCAATTCCTTACACATAGCAACAAAATATTCAATAAGAAAAAACATGTTCTCATGAATATAAAAGTAACAACTATGTTATCCAATGCTCAAAAGTAATCAAGTAAACATACACCAAATCTAAATTCATGATTTAAATATAAAAACAACTTCCAAAAAGCAATTAAATCCATGGAGTAATAAAATAGAATTTAATTAAATATAAATAGTTAAATTCTCTAAATCCCAAGTTAATCCCAAATAACCTCAATTTAATATATTTTGAAGGACATATCATGGTCATCACATATATAACATCAAGTGACAATTTAAGTGATTAAAGCACTTAAAACAAAATTAATCAAGCTAATTAATTAATTTTCTCTAGATTTTTAAACAATTCCAATTGCCCTCAATTTAATCTACGTTAGAGAACATGCCAAGGCTTATTTAAATACCACATTACAACTTGATTTCATACTTGATACAACCATGTGAATTAAACTTTCACTAAAGATAAATATTAAATAAAAGTTGTAATTCTTAATCAAATGAGCCAAATTTAATATATGTTAACCAACATATCCAAGCATAATTTCCTAGCATGTTACAATTCAATTCCAAGTCATGCATATCCTTGAGCATTAAATCCTTTACAAAGAAATTAATTAAAATTAAATTCCAAGATTTATACAAAACATGCATACAAGTTGTATAAGCATATATAATCATCAATACAACACAAATTTAATCTTAAGACACCCCCTACCTCAATTTGAGATGAAAATCTCAAAAGCCATCAAAACGAAACGGCTCTGAATCCGACGAAACTCCTAGGTTTTGTCGGGGACAACACGATCCTATGAATCTCCAAGAAGCCCCATGAAAATCCAAACTTGGCCTAAATCCCAAACTCAAAATTTGGTCAAAAATGGTTTCTAATAAGGGGTAATGGTAGAGAACGACAAGGTGAACAACAAATGCAAAGGCCGAAGGATTTTCACTTATGAAAAGTAGGTTAGAGGAGGAGAGAGAAGATGGAAGCCCCATGGGCATCCATGGCTGCCTTTGGTTGTACAAGGAGAGGAGGAAGAAGAAGAAAATCTGATTTTTCTTCTTTAAGGCACCTATTTATAGTAAATCACAAAAAGTGCCCCGAAAAGGCCCCGCCGTGTCCGGAAAAGTGGATTTTGAGCAAACGCACTCAAATGGCAAAACTCTGTGAATGAAAAAGATTCAAAATGAGAAAATATGAACAACGAAAGAAACAGCATCAAAAACTGAGTCCCGAGCAGAAAGTTATACCCCGCACAAGTTTTACGGCAACCGGGTCCAAAAACTCTGAAACTGGAGAAAAATGACTAGAATGGAATTCTATGATTTTACAAGTTAACAAAAAGTGAAAATGAATCCCGTACGAGGATCCAGGCTCCAAACGAAACATTTTGCAATAACTTTCGTTAATTGCACAATGGCCTCTACAAAAAGGGTTAACTGCAAAACTGCCCTAGAACGAAAATATCTTCCAAAAGATATTTTCTTAGATGCCCCTAAAATAAAATATCTTCAAAAGATATTTATGAAAAAAACCCCAAGAAATGAAATTAATTCCAAAGATTTATGCATCCATGCCCCTATGGGCACCGGGAGCAACCAGAGTACTTTCTTGCAAAAGTAACGATACGTATTTCATGGAAACCACTCACGATAAGGATACGTGAAGTCAAAAACGAACTCCGAGCACAAGAAGTGAGGTTGTGCCAAAAACTGACAAACGGAGATAAGACGAAATTGGGAAAATGACAAAATAGGGAAAAAACGAAATAACGCATAGTGTCCAAAAACGAAAAATGCGAAAATGACTCGGTCCTCAAAGGAAGTTATCAATTCACATGAAAGAGTCTCAGAAACCAATTCTGAGCACTCGAGATGACACTAAGCAACGAAAAACCATCCACAAAAAAGAAAAGACAACGAAAAAAATTTATCTGCAAAATTTGAGGAAAAAAGGAAAAGGAAGAAAATGACTAGGTCATTACAAAAACACGAAGCATGCCTAAATCAAGTAGAAATAGATAATAGACATATAGGATCATGCTTGTGTAAGAAGTGATCCAGAAAGCTTTAAGAATATCATTCAACACGCTTCAACTAGACAAGAATAGATCATGGCACAATAAGCAATCTCAGATGTGCAAAATAATGCAATCATATCATAAAGGGCAGAAAAGTCACTTTTGAAAATATTTGAGCAAAAATGAGATTAAAAAGACAAGTATAGGATGTGATGTGCATAAAGGATGCAACGTGCATTCACAAACCTAAAACTCAAAAAGATTCTGCATTTTCTGGCAAGTTAACCCTAGGATGACATCATATCAATTCCTAAGCAAGAATGTCTACAACTTTAACATTTAAGACCAATGGAGCAAACAGGATAACATGGAGGATATAATCATGGCAACTGTCAACCTAGAACTCAAGAAGCATGTATATCATGAAATAAAGACTAAGTGAATTGCACGGTTACAAAACACTTCAATCCTAGGCATGTTATGATACATAAGTTCAAAAATGAATCCTGGACATAATATTCAACTAAATGGCATATAACTGAATGATGCACAAATATCAAAGTCAAACTCCAATCAAAGAAATATCCCATACTCCATTTCAACAAAATCAATATCCTATGATCACTCATGGCTCATGACCTCCTCTAAGCAATATATAAGCAGAAAATTGATCGTTTATGGCTCGCAACCCCCTTTAAAGCTTAAATAAAGCAAAGAATGGTCAAAGAATGAGAATAACATGAAACTCACCATTTTGGAATCAAAATGATGGCCGGTCAATAACCTCAGTCTCAAGCTCTTAATAGCTTTCAAGAAATGGTTCACAAGTATATAAGCAAGCAAATGGCATTTTAACAGATCAACTTTCCAAGACAAGACTACATTTTCCCAAACTTACTTCAAATTATAGTTCAAAATTCAAATTAAGCTCAAGAATAGATACTAAGGCCAAAGAACAACAATGACATCCCAAACATGCATTTTGAATTCCAAACATTCATACCTTTCCCCCAAACTTATTCAAAGTTCAATTCCAAAAAGATTTGTTCAAAATATGCACACAATCTTTCAAAACCAACAATATGAAAAAAAGTGTGCGCAAAAGTTGTATATACAAGCAACAAGTTGCAATTTATTCCAAAATGCACATAATTATTCAAAGAAGATCACATTTGATAAGTTTCAAGTTTATCAAGCAACATTGGAACATTTAAGTTCAAAAAGTTGGGTTGGAGTGGTAATTCAACACATTTTTCAAGAAAGTTCAAAATCATGACAAGTGGAGTCAAAGATGACAAACTTATGCCTTAGCATGGCAATAATCAAAAATTTGATCACAAACAAGTTCAATAGCACTTAGCATATGCAATTGGATGGAAAGAAAACAAATGGAACAAGTTTCATCTCATTTAAGGGCATTTTGGTCAATCTTGGGAATTTTCAACACTTTTGGGGCAAAATTTAAATTTTTGAAAACTTTGAGGTCCAAACATTCAAATGCATTGTAGATAAACTTCATAACAAGAATCATGCATTGAATAGTCAACAAAGGAAGGAATTAAGCAACTCGACTTCTCATTTTCAAAACAAAGTTCAAAAATTCCTTTTTAACATTTTGAAACCAACAAGTGTGATCACAAAGGCATTTAAGCATTCCAGAATCAATTTGCCAAAACAATGCACCTTAACCAAGAGCAATCAACAATTTAAGATCAAAAACTTCAAAAGGTTTCATTTGAAATCCATTTATGCAATTTATCATGACTTTGCAATTTAAGTTTCAAAATCACAAGTTTCAAATCAAGTCATGTTGTTATGCATTTAATACAACTTAGAATCAAACAACATTCATGCATTTCATACTTCATACAAACAAAACAAGTTGGGAACATGCATGCAAGTATTTGACTTCATATGCCATTGCAACTTTAAGATTTCCAAGAATTTTGCAAGTTCAAAAATTGTCCATTTTCAATTCAAATCGCAAAATTAAAACAATTTTGACAATCAAGCTTTCATTTCAAATTACAAAACAACATTTCCATTTCATGACATTTAAATTCCAAATTCTATTCACATGTTGAATTTTCAAAACAACTTTCTAAAAACTTGTTATTTTTCTTTTTCAATTCAATTCCATTCAAACTTTAAATCTCTTTTTCAATTTTCAATTCAATTCAAGTTCACACAAACTAACCAAATGCCATTTAGAGAATGTAAAATCAAAGCACAAGTTTAGTTTTACAAAAATCCGGCATGGTTTCCCCTTAAAAATGTGCATTCCACAAATTTTTCAACAAAGAGGCAATAGCATACATATATCTATTCAATCAAAATCAAACATTCACATGTCTCAATCAAGTTAAAGTCTCAACCTCTATTCAACATGGCAAAATGGACACCGCCCACAAACACAAATCCATATATAAATTTGCCCATTCTCCTTCTATACTACAACAAGCCATACTCCCCTACAATTCTGCCCAAACTTCTTTCATTAATTTTTCCATCCTTCTGAACATAAATCCACAGTCCGTGGTTCCATTTTCCATCTTTTTTTTTATTTTTATTATTTTTTCTTTTCTTTTTTTTTCTATTTTTTATTTCCAAATTTTTATTTATTTTTATTTTTCAATTATATTCCATTTTCCAATTGTGAACAAACATTTATATAAAAACATAAATTCAAAAGAAAAGAAAAATAAAAAAAATAAAATTGAAATATGCAAAAATAGAAGGAAAATTAAAATAAAATCAAAGGAAAAGGAAAAATCACTAACCCGACTCACAAATGAGAATATGAGATAAAAATGGAGAGATTCAGGATGAAACCAAGATTTTCGGCCTAACCGTGGTTGGAAGAGACGACCGAAGTCTCACCAGAAGTTGCAGCGGTCGCCAGTGGGTGGATCGAGCTCTCCTTGGCCTAAATTAGCCGGAAAAGATGAGAAAGAGCCTTTTGAGAGAGAATATATCGAGGAGGGAGAGAATAAGCTTGTCCGAATGGCCAAAGCTTCTCGCCGAACGTTATAGCAGACGGCGGTGACCTTGGGCTTGTTTAGGACTTGTCGAAAATGAGGGAGAGAGAGATGGTGGTGGGGTTGGGGTTTTCGCCGGGGTTGGGAGATGGAGAGGGAGGGATTGAGAGAGTATTGAGAAATGAGAGGGTTTGAGAGATTGAGAATCAGGAGAGAAGAGAAGAGAGGGGATGCCGAGGGTTTAAGGAGGTAAAGAGAGAAAGAAAAGAAAGAAAAAGAAAAAGAAAAGAAAAAGAAGGGAAAAAGAAAGAGGAGAGAGAAAAAATAAATAAATAAATAAATAAATCGAAGGTTTGGAAACCCAACGACCAAAGCAGTTCTCAGAATTTGAAAAGACGCATTTTCGATCGAACGAAGAGATCTTCGGTTGATCGAACACTTACTTTGATCGATCAAATGGAAGATGAAAAGTTGGATTTTAAAAGCTTTGATCGATCCAAATAAACTTCGATCGATCGAAATGATGAGATCCTGAGAGCAATTTCCAAGGCAAAATGGGCCTCTACAGAGTTCGATCGATCGAAGAAGGGTCTTCGATCCCCTCTTCAATCAATCGAAGATGACACTGAATGTGCAGGAAATGCAATAACGGGTATTTGACTCTTAGGATTGGGAACCGATTCCGTGTCAATGACAACGAAATCAACTGGGAAGAAGAACTTGTCAATCTTAATCAAAACATCTTCAATGATACCCTTAGGCTCTTTAATGGATCGGTTGGCTAGTTACAAAACTACCGACGTTGGTTTCAAATCACCTAAACCTAATTGGACATATACCGAATAGGGAAGAAGATTTACGCTTACTCCTAAATCCAAAAGAGCCCGATTGATAAGATGGTCACCTATAGTGCATGATGTGGTAGGTGAACCGGGGTCTTTGAATTTAGGAAGAGTGTTGTGTTGCAAGATAGAGCTCACTTACCCGGTAAGTACAACCTTCCTAGTTGTTTGGCTTCTTTCTTTTTTTTTTCCTTTTAGAGTGCATAGATCTTTCAAAAACATGGCATAAGCCGGAATTTATCGAATTGCATCCAAAAGAGGAAGATTGATTTAAACTTGCCTAAACACATCAATGATTTTATTCATTTTACCTTGTTGCTTTTAAAAAGATGTGGATGCTTTTAAAGCATCCGGGAATGGAGCCTTTGGCTTAAAATATTTTTCAAAACTTTTTGTGAAGAATTCTCAACAACTTGGTCCTTTTGCATTAAATGAAGGAAGGGTGGGATGTGAAATGGGATGGGTGCAAACACTAGGTTGCACCAGTTCACTCTCTTCATTAGACTCACCAACTTGATTGTCAATCACTTTTCCATTTCTCAAAGTGGTCACCGCATTAACATGTTCAAGTGTAGCGCCTTCCAAAGGGGAAGTGGTCTCCACAACAAATTGTTGCTTTGGTGGGGGGTTGAGAGGCATTTTTCCTTTCTCTCTCGCATTCAACGTGCTAGCTATTTACCCTACTTGGGTTTCTAGCTTGGTAATTGATTGTGAGTAAGAATTAAGTAATTAAGTGTTCATCTCTAAAGTACCTAAAGCTGACAAAATTTTCTCTTCAAATGCGGGACTTCTTGAATGACCTTGAGAATATGATAGTGGATTGGGAAAATGAGAATTTGAGAATTAATTTCCATTGGGAGCCTTGGCTTTGCATGTAGGGTGGAACATGCTTCCCTTGAAAACCACATTGGGGGGGTTTGAGCCTTCCCTTTGGCTTTTCCAAGAAAAATTGGGATGATTCCTCCACCCGATATTATAATGATTGCCATAGGGATTATTCCCTTGATTCACAAAAGTGGCATTGACTTGTTCATGGTGCTCATTAGACACATGTCCATGAGGACAATTGGAAGTAGTATGCATCACACTTGAACAAGTCATACAAGATTCATTGGAATGATGAAGATGAGGATTAGGGGAGGAAGACACTTGATGGGCCGAATTTTGGTTGATCAAAAATTGGTCAAACCTTTGAGTTAAAGACTTCACCTCGGCAACTATGTCATTAGAATTGTCCACTTGATATAAGCTTAAATTCTTTCTTCCTCCTACATTTCTACCATTTTTAGAAGGCAAAGATCAGTGCATTAAGTTTTCACTCATGTTTTCATATAAACGCCACACATCATCTTCATGCTTATCGAAATAGGAACCTCCCATTGAGGCATTAACCATGCCATTATGGTTATCCGAAAAACTTTCATAAAAATATTAAACTATTTGCCACTTAGGAATGTCGTGATGAGGACATTTCCTGAGCAAATCATTCAACCATTCCCATGCCTCATACAACATCTCCCCATCCCCTTATGAAATTTGTGAATTGAAGTTCTCATAGCATTGGTTTTAGACACGGGATAATACTTTCTCAAGAACTTTTGTTGCATTTTCGCTCAAGAGGTTATAGAAAGAGGTCTCAAATTGTTAAACCAATATTTTGCCTAATCTTTCACGGTGGAATAAATTTCAAGAAATTCATCTAAATTCTTATATGGTTCTTCATAAGGTAGCCCAAAATAATTGGGAAGCATTTGAATGGTTTGTGGCTTCATTTCATAATGATGTGCTCTAAATTGAGGAAGACGAATGCATGTGAGTGCATTGTATTCATTAGGCACATAGTGATCTTTCAAAGCCATAGGAGGATTTACAATTGGTGGCTCTACATGAACTCCATTGTTAGCTTGGATAGTAGGAGGTAAAGGTGGCATAAAGAATGACCTTTGTATTCCAATTGGAACTTAGCCTTGCGTTTGTGGAGCAAAAGGTCTAGGCATGCCTAATGGAACTTGCATATTATCATATTGTTGCACATTAGGGTGAAGAATGCCTTGTTGGTCTATATAACCAAGGTCTTCAATATAGTCATCCATCGATGCAATGGATTCACTTGAATTGCCCCTTCCCCATGGATTACGCACGATTGACTCAAGATTAAAGTTCATTGGAACAAGAGGAGGATTTAAAGACCTACGACCATGCATGCACAAAGCAAATCAACACAATCAACAACACAAAAAATAGCAAATACTTCTCCTCCACAACATAAATCAATCAACAACAAGCCTCCACATACAATGATCGTATACTCCCATGTTTTTTAACAATTGCAAGAAACAAAATTGCCTCCATGCGGGACAACGATAAACAATGAAAATAAAATGCCTCCATGCAGGACGACGATTTAACTAAGCAAGAGGAGCTTAAAATAGCTCACAAAGGGTCCTTAAGTAACTTTAAGAAATTTTTAAGCTTTTTGCTTTACTTTTCTTTTGCAATTTTATTTATTTTAGCTTTTTATGCTTTGCCTTGCTTGCTTTGAAGTTCCTTTGCTTTGTTTCTCTTTGCTCTAAGTACCTAGCCAAAGAGTGACAATATGAGAAATAAAATAAAAATAAAGTACAGCAAAGATCAAAGGAGCGCCACGGCCGTCATGCTTGCCAAAGTTAAAAGATATGGTCAAATTTAAATTTATGAAAACCATTACCACCACTACTACTAACGTAGCAAGAGTAAGTAGGGATCGTCCCAAGGGATTTGCAAGGTACTACGGAATCAATATTGGATTAGTAGGTTGAATAATCAAATAGGGGTTTAGTTGGTTGAATTACAATAATGATTTAATTAAAAACATGCAAACTAAGATCAATCTAGAGATTAAGGTAAAGAGAATGAGGGAAAGGTCTTGGGGCATAAAGTTCACCACTAAGCTTCACTTCAATAAACATTAGCAATTTTCAATTTAAGGGGTTTCATGTTGTAAAACAAATGTGTGCGCCATTAATTGAAATACTAAGCATGGATGGCAAATTAAACATAAATTGTCTAATCAATCAAGTGAGTAGCACAACTTATCAAACTAAGCCATTAACCATTCAATAAACTCACAATTAATGTACACATAAAAATCTAGAGAAATGTACTACTTGCACTCATAAGCATGGATCATCAAACAACAAGAATGGATTGTCTACCTATCTAGGAATTTAAAGCAACTAAACTACAACTATGCTAATCACATGGAAATTAAACTAATTAAGCTAAGAAGGTAGTACAATCCACCAAGAAACAAGCATGATCCATCAAATAAACCACAAGAGTAATCAATTAAGCACCATGCCTTGACCATCACTAGATTTATAATTTTAACACACATAAACATGCATCAAACTCATAAAACCTAGTCTAAGCACATGACCATTCATTCATGGTCAAAATATTATTTATAACATAAATCCCCAAAAACTACAAAATACTAAGTTTAGGAAGCAAAACTAAGGACTATCTCTAGCCCAAGAGAAGGATCTGGCCACTCATGGTAGTGGTCATGGAACCCTCAAGGGTTTTCTTCAATGTAGGCACCATCTTCTTCCTCTTTGCTTTGCTGCCAAAAACCCTAGTTCTAGAGAGAGAAATATTT
The DNA here is from genome assembly GCF_030987335.1 of Cornus florida. Lineage (NCBI taxonomy): Eukaryota > Viridiplantae > Streptophyta > Magnoliopsida > Cornales > Cornaceae > Cornus > Cornus florida. The sequence continues at coordinate 25,467,379 of NW_026775579.1, forward strand.
AATAACTATTTCTAAAATTGGAAATAAAACTTGCAACAAAATTGTCAACCATATACAAATTGGTTCATTTGATTTAATATAAGGCTCTTTGAGTAGGCAACAAGTCATAAATAAGGCCTTTGATTGGTGCATACTCGCAGCTACAAAAGTTGGTGGAGTTTGAGAGCACTTGGGAATTAAAATAGCTCATTGTCAACAGAGGTTCGATTGATCGAACATGACTTCGATTAATCAAACACTTCAATCAATCGAAGATGACGTGGCAAAAATATTTTGACAGCTGGCGACCATATCTGTTGAGTTAGCACTGCCTTAATTTCGAACGATTGTGACTTTCTTCGATCGATCAAGACTTCCTTCGATTGATCGAACCTTGAATAGTGTAGTTTTTCTAACTTTTTCTAAATCTTCTTCTTAACTCCAAAAAGGAGCTAAAAGACTCTTTTTAGCCTGTTTGAACCTTACTGACCTGAAATAGACAAAAACACATATTAGTACTAAAACAAGAAAGTAAGATTGATGAATGGACCCAAACACCCTAGCTTAGGTGCTCAAATGCATCACATTTTAGCACTTATCACTAATGATTCAATTAAGAACATGCAAATTAAGAATAATTTAGAGATTAAGGTATAGAAAATGAGAGAGAAGTCTTGGGGCATATAATTCACCACTAAGCTTCACTTCACTAAACATTTAGCATTTGTCAATTTAGGGGGATTCCATTTTGTAAAACAAGTGTGTGTGTGTGTGTGTCATTAATTAAAATACTAAGCATGGATGGAAAATTAACCATAAATTGACTAATCAATCTAGTGAGTAGCACAACCTATCAAACTAAGCCATTAACCATTCAATAAACCCACAATTAATGCACATACAAAAATCTAAAGAAATGTACCACTTGCACTCATAAGCATGGATCATCAAACAACAAGAATGGATTATTTACCTATTTAAGAATTTCAAGCAACTAAACTACAACTAGACAAATGACAAGAGAATTAAACTAATTAAGTTAAGGAGGTAGCAAAATCCATCAAGAAATAAGCATGATCCATTAAACAAACTGATGAGTACTAAAAAGTGCGTATTTAAACCCCTTAAGCTTAGGCATTCTAGTACCTTTATCTATCTTACTTTACCGTTTTAGATTGATTTCATATTATTTCTATTTTCAGGCACTTATCCCGAAAATAAGCTAACTCAGCCAAATAAGAGCAGAAATGAAGTAATTCTGGGATGAATCAAAGAAAGGAGCCAAGTAGAAGCAAAAGGTAAAAAAAGGTGAAAATCAACATCTTTGATCGATCTCAGATCAAAGTTCGATCGATCCACATGATCGATCTCAGCACTTCAAGATGGATCAGAGCCATGATGACATTTTCAGAGATCTCAAAAGTTCAATCGATCCAACATCATTCTTCGATCGATCGAACTACCTTATCCTTATCCAAATGATTGATCTTATGTAGTTGTACTACCTTACCAACCACTTTTGTCCTTTTCCCAAAAATATCTTCAAAATATCTCAGATTTATTTTTATCCAAAAAGCGCCACCATTGAGGATCGATCTAACTTCAGTTCGATAGATCTCAGCCATGTTCGATCGATCCAAGTCCAAGGTTCGATTGATCAAACTTCCTCCAGTACGAAAAAGTTAAATTTCCAACTCACAAAAAGTTATCCTTTATCTAATCATTGGGGAATATTTGCTGTACGACCCCAGCTTATTTTGGGTGTCATTTGACCTACCTATATAAGGATATGGATTACTTTTTACATCATATCACATCATATCATATCATACCTTGTAGAACTCTTGGAGAGGAAGCTTAGAGGAAGAGGAGGCTAGAGACACCATTGGAGACTCTTCATCAACCAAGGAGCAAATCTCTACCATGGAGTTAGCCCTTGAGGGTTGGAGAAGCACTACCATGAGTGGCTAGACATCCTCTTGGGGCTAGAGTTAGCCCCAAGCATGCTTTCTACATCTTGATTTTGTGTATTATTGAGGGATTAGTGTTGTAATATATGTTTTGGCATTTTTATATATATAGATCTTGTTTATTCAATGATTTATGTGGTTTAATGCTTCCAATTGATCATTTCATTCTATCCATGTATGCTAGAATAGATGTTCATATGTTTGTCTCTATTTCTTGTGTTATTGATGCATGTCTATGTGTATTAATGCCACAGATCTAGAGATTGTCAAAACATTGTGCTTAATGGAATGCTCTTGTAATTTTCTTGATGGTTCATGCTCATTTCTTAATGGATTATGCCTCTCCCTTAGCTTAATTAGTTTAATTTCATGTCATTATCTTAATTGTAGTGTAGTGGTAGTATAGTTGTTAGATGGGAGGACAATCCATGCTTGTTGCTTGATGTTCCATACTTTTGAATGCAAGTAACATATGTCTCTAACCTTGTGGTGTATTTAGTTTGTGGGCTTAATGAAAGGATTATTGACTTGCTAGATATATTGTGCTTTTCACATGCTATTTAGACAATATATACTTAATTGTTAGATATATTGTGCTTTCCACATGTTGCTTAGACAATATATACTTAATTGGTCACCCTTGCTAATTGAATCAACCAAACACACACACACATCAATATTGCAACACACATTTCCCTCATCGGTCACTTGTTAAGGGTGTAGAAAAGTATTGTTTGGTGGTGACCTCTAAACCCCAAGATCACTCTCTTACTTACTCTTTATTGCATTCAATTATTTAGTTTAATTTGCTCTCTAGTTTAATCAACCAACCAACTATTTGTTTGATCACTCGACCTACTAACCCTAATAGTGATTCCACAACCAAATTCGACTCCAATCCCTTAGGACGATCCCTACTCACCCTAACTATATTTTTAGTGAAGGTAGTAGTGGCGTTTATAAATGTAAAACTTGGCCCTCGCCTTAATGCACACACTTTCTAAGCTTACGGCGTATACAAGTAGCTTCCACCACCAGTTTTTGGCGTCGTTGCCTGGGATTAGGGAACGTCGTATTTGTGGAATTCATTAGGAATTAGTACTCTTTTGATCATGTCTTTACTTTGTTTTTATTTTTCTTTTGATTACTTATTGTGTTTGTTCATCTTTGACAAGAAGCATCGAGTTAGGAAGCAAGCAAAGGAGCATTCAAACAAATGAGCTAAGCAAGAAAGGAAAAATGCTAAAATTTTTTTTAAAAAATGCTAAACTAGGCTATAAATTTAGAGTTGAAGTGCTAAAGGACCTTTGTGACACTTTCTTTACTCAATCCCTTAGTTAAATCGTCGGCCCGCGTGAAGGCTTGTTTTTAATTTCTTAGATAAATCGTGAGCCCACGTGGAGGCATTCTTAATTGTTCTTTGCATCATTGTTGTTAAAGCATAGGAGTATGGGTTAAGTGTTTATGGAGGAAGATTTATTGAATTATTGTGAAGTCGAAGTGTTTGTTCATTTATTGTGTTTGTGTGTTTTTACATTGTGCATGCATGGTCGTAGATCACTAAGACCAACTCTTGTCCCTCTTGATTTGCATCTTGAATCCGTACTTAGAAATCCTAGGGGAAGAGGAAGTTCTAGTTCTACCCAATCCATTACATCAATGGAAGGCCATAATGAAGAGCATGTGGAGGACCTTGGTCATATAGACCAACAAGGTACCCTTCATCCAAATGTGCATCATGAGAACATTCAAGCACCATTAGACATGCCTAGGCCATTCATTTACCAAGCACTTCAACAAGGCCAAGTTCCATTTAGAATGCCAAGGCCAATGTATGCTCCACAACCTCCTATCATTCAAGGAAATCAAAATCAAGGTGCCCATGTTGCACCTCAAATTGCTAATCCTCCACTTGCTTTAAGAGATCACTATTTACCTAATGAATACAATGCACCCACATGCATTCAATTGCCACCATTTAGAGCACATCACTATGAAATTAACCCACAAACCATTCAAATGCTTCCTAACTATCATGGACTTCCAAGTGAAGAACCTTACAAGCATTTGGATGAGTTTCTAGAAGTATGTTCCACCGTAAAATATACGAACATGCCGGAAGAGGTCTTAAGACTCAAACTTTTTCCATTCACCTTAAAAGACAAGGCAAAGTATTGGTTTAACAGTCTTAGGCCTTTTTCAATCACTTCTTGGGCAAAAATGCAGCAAGAGTTCTTGAAGAAGTACTATCCGGTTTCTAAGACCAATGCCATGAGAAACTCAATTCGGGAATTTTCACATGAGGATGGAGAAACATTTCATAAGGTATGGGAACACTTTAATGAATTGCTTAGGAAGTGTCCACATCATGACATGCCCAAATGGTAATTAGTTCAATATTTTTTTAAGAGCTGATCGGACAATTATAAGGGCATGGTTGATGCATCCATGGGTGGCTCATACATTGATAGGCATGAGGATGATGTGAGGCATCTTTATGAGAGCATGAGTGAAAATTCTTTGCATAGAACATTATCATCCAAGAATGGTAGAAATTCACATGGTAAGAAAAGTGTTGGCTTACATCAAATCGACCATTCAAATGAAATAGCCGCCAAAATGAAGTCTTTATCTCAAAGGTTTGATCAATTTTTGATTAACCAAAACTCGGCAAACCAAGTATCTTCCTTCCTTAACCATTCTCATCGTGCATCAAATGAAATATGTATGACTTGTTCTAGTGTTCTTCATTCTACTTCTGTTTGTCCTCATAGACAAGTGCAAAATGAACCTAATGAACAAGTCAATGTAGCTTTTGTGAACCAAGGGAACAATCCTTATGGTACTCATTATAATCCAAGTTGGAGAAATCATCTGAATTTCTCTTGGAAAAACCAAGGAGAGGGCTCAAACCCTTCCCAAGGTAGTTTTCAAGGGAAGTACATTCCACCTCCACTTCAAAACCAAGGATCCCAAGGTTATAGACCTTATCAATCACAAGGGAATCAATTTGCTAACTCTCATTTTCCCAACCAATCTTATTCCCAAGGAAATGCTAGAAGTTCCGCCTTTGAAGAAAAAGTTTTGAATGCTTTGGGCACTTTAGAGGCTAACACTCAATTGCTTCATTCTCACTCTCAATCCATTACAAAGCTAGAAACCCAAGTAGGGCAAATAGCTAGAACCTTAAATACTAAAGAAAAGGGAAAGATGCCTATGAATGCTCCACCTAAGCAACAATGTGTTGTGGAAACCCCTTCCTCATCAGAAGGCCACACCATTGAACATGTTAATGCAGTGACTACCTTGCGGAATGGCAGGATTGTGGACAATCAAGTCAAAAAGTTCAATGAAGAGAGTGAATCGGTTCAACCTCAAGTTGTCACCCCGTCCCGTTTCACATCCCATTCCTCATTCATTGCATATACATGACCTTGTGAATAAGAAAGCTTCAAAATGTGATTTGAAGAATGATTTTGAAAATGATTTGAAGAAATATTTGCCGAAAAATGAATTTGAAAAGGTTTTGTTGAAAAATGATTTGAAATAAAGTGATTTGAAAAATTCTTGTGTTGAAGAGTTTTCAAAAGAAAATGCTGAAAAAGTGTTTGAGCCAAAAGCTCCATTTCCGGATGCCTTCAAATGATCCATTTCAAAAGACAAGAAAAGGGCAAAAACCAATGAAATCATGGAAATGTTTAGGCAAGTGAAAGTCAATCTTCCACTTTTGGATGGAATCAAGAAAATTTCGGCTTATGCCAAATTCTTGAAAGACTTGTGCACCCAAAAGCGAAAGAACAAGAGCTAAGCACCAAGAAAAGTGGTTTTAACCAAGCAAGTGAGCTCAATTTTGCAACATAACACTTTACCAAAGTTTAAGGACCCCGGTTCACCTACTACTCATGCATTATTGGTGATAATATCATTAATCGGGCGCTTCTTAACTTAGGAGCAAGTGTTAACTTTCTTTCATACTCGATTTATGTCAAATTGGGCCTAGGTAAATTGAAACCAACGTCGGTAGTTTTACAACTTGCCGACCAATCCATTAAAAAGCCTAGAGGTATAATCGAGGATGTACTGATAAAGATTGACAAATTCTTCTTCCCCGTTGATTTTATTGTCATTGACATGGAACCGGTCCCCAATCTTAAAAGCCAAATTCCCGTTATCCTTAGCCGTCCTTTTTTGGCAACCGCTAATGGCAATATCAATTGTAGGACGGGGATAATGAAGATCTCATTTGGCCACATGAAGGTGAAGTTGAATATCTTCAATCCCACACCCAATTCATTTGACAAATATGAAGGAGAGGTTAATGATGTAGATAAATGTCATGATCTTCAATGTCAAGGAAGTGAGCCTTCAAAGGGATCATCTTCAACCTTGTATTCTCAAAGTCTTCCTTCAAATTCTTGCCTTGAAAAGGCATGAAAGCCCAAAGATTGTGATTACATTGACAAGGGATCAAAAGTTTCTTTTGAGCTTAATCCAATAAGTTCTTCAAAGAACTATTTGTTGGGTGGAGTTAAAAACATCTATCACCCCAACAAGGAGGGGATGCATTATAAGATCTTTGATCTGGGCTAAAAGAGCCCAACATCTTGCTAGAGACGTTAAAGACTAGCAAAACATTTCGTAGGGTGTCAAAACCCTATTCCTCCCTCATTTCTATCTTAAATTTCATTTCTTGCGAAGTCTAGATACTTGTTTTTGGTTCATATACATGGCTAGGGACTGTGATTAGGATTGCATGAACTTTTATGTTGTGATTGAGCATTCTGCATAAGTTCGATCGATCTCAAATGAGAGTTCGATCAATCGAACTTCCATCTACATCCATCACTTAGAAAAACTTTGAGCCTGTATCCACCTACATCCAAATCACCTCTCTGTCCCATCGTTCAAACTTATTCTCAGATCGATCAGAAGACCTTAGATCGATCCAACTTCAAAGTTCGATCAATCTCATGCTCCAACACTTAACCAAATTTTTGAACCAAAAACCTGCATATTTTTGCTCTCTGTCTGATCGATCGAACATTTTGTTCAGATCGATCTCTATTCTTCAATTCTCTATTTTGACCTTTGTTCGACTTTATTTGACTTTTTAATTTTCAAAAAAAAAAAAAAATCCAAAAATATTTTTATTTTATTCTATTTTTCAAAAATCCAAAAATATTTTCTATTTTTCAATTTTAGTTTTTAATTTTAGTTTTTCATTTTTCAAAAATTTAAAAATTCCAAAAACACTTTGAAAAGAGATCATCACAGTTCAATCGATCTGAAATCTCAGTTCGATCGATCGAACTGAACGGGAAAAGTTTTTAAAAATAGAACCTGAGGGTCTCAAGATTGATTCATTAGATCGATCCAACTCTCCAAACCCTTGTCCCTCATTCCCGTCATCACTATGCACCCATCTTCATCATCTTTTCCGACGAATCTCCGGCGAGATCCGGTGGGCATTGACTTCTCTCTTCTCTCGGATTCCATCACCCCCTTCGCATCTCATCCACTTCTCTCATATTTTAAGTGAGATCCGAGATCCACTTTGTAATTTAAGCTTCAATTTTATGTATTCGTACTTTACATGCTAGATCCATGATATTTTGTTGATGATATCCTCTATTAATGGAGCTTAAACTATGTTATATATATGTGTATATAGATTTGTATATATGTGTATATATTTTGAGTTTTGATTCAATTTGTGGGAGTATGGGCTTTGTAAAGTGACTAGGATTGAGGAATTGTTGTGTTGATGGGCCCACGACACTGTTCGTGTGGTCCTCGTGCTTCCAAAGTCACAGATCTATAACCTTTCAGTTTTCATCTTCGCACAGTTTGATCGATAGAACTTCTATCTCAGATCGATCTTAAAAGATCGATCAAACTCATCTTTTTCAGTTTCTCAGATCAATCGAAGTTTTGAGATCGATCCCACGTTTTTTTGTGATCGATCGAACTTCACATATTTCATACACATATTCCATGCATCTTATCTTGTGTCCATGCTATCTCATTCATGCCCAATGCCTGTGATATTCCACATTGGATGCATTTCATACTCATATTGCTTAGCATGTTCACCTCCTGTCACTTGTATAGATTCATGTCATATATGTTTTGTCTATCTTATTTGACATGCATGTTTCTATTTTGTGCTTTCAATTCTTTATTCTGGCACTGACTCCCCTTGTAAGTTTTTAAATTATTTTTCAGGCCATGACTAAGCGCAAGACTATTTCGAAGAGGCAACACGGGCCTCAAAGACATATCAGACCTAGGATAGAGGAGCCAGTAGAGCCCTCTCATGCATAGGAGGAGCCATTAGAGCCTACTCCACCTCAGTCACCTTCTCATGAGGCTGAGGCTGATCATATTCCATCTACTTCTGAGGCTCAACTTGCGTTTACACCATCTCCGTCTCCATCACAGGCTGAGGCTAAGGCTGAGCATTCACCATTACCATCTCCACCACACCAGCCAGCTCAGTCAGCTCGAGAGCATGATAGGCCCGCGCCTAGATATGCATATGACAATGGACTATGAGTCAATGTTCGACACAAATTTCTTCTCCAGATCGGTACTGACCTGATCAGCTTACGATGATATTATCCAGAGGGGCCTTACAACTATTCTTGCCCCAGTTACTGAGCCAGTCTACCCGCGACTAGTACGGATGTTCTTCCAGAACCTCCGACCGTCCCCGCGTACCATGGCAGAGCTGGTCACTACTATAGATGGCCATCAGATTACTATTACTGTGGACACACTAGCCAGATCATGCCATTGTCCACACCAATGCCCTCCGGAGCTACAGGAGCTATATCCGAGGCTATACAGGCCTTCTTATGCTGACATGGCAGTTTTCTTGACAGGTCACCATGCCGATGGCGAGACTTTCGCCACCCGCACTTTTCTTCCAGATGACCTATGGTTCTTTGATTCCGTTCTCTTTTGGAACATATATATGGTCGGGCACAAGATTCAGCGGCGAGGAGACTATCTGACAGCCCTATACGCATTTTATACAGGCCACTGGGTATCTATCCTCGTGCTCATCTGGAGCATGATGAGGAAGCTCTTCGATGAGTATATCAGTAAGGAGAAGCCTAGAAGGGCTAAGTCTCTTCCATTCAGCCACCTCATCACCTAGATTCTATGTGATCAGCGCTACCCTTTCCAGCCACGGGAGCACCCTGAAAGAGGATCAGGTACCTTTGAGAAGAAGGACTGGGACAAGAGCTACAATGCTATTATCACCAGGCTACAGGACTACACAGTAGTGGCTACAGAAGAGCTCGATGCTGAGGAGGCAGAGGCAACAGCAGACCCCGCAGTGGATGATGTACCAGTAGGTCCAACTGCTGAGCACATAGACACCAATTTAGAGCGACCTGCAAATAACATATAGCAGCACTCTCCAGCTGGGTCGCCAGTATACGAGGAGGAGCAGACTCAGGATCTTTCTTCTGATTCATCCATACCTGAGGCTTCTAGTCAGACCCCCGGCTTTGGAGAGCGTCTTCAGGCTCTTGAGGATGCAGTGGTTGCTATCAGAGTTGATACTGCTGCCATTCGAGCCGATGTTGTAGCCCACCAAGCTGATTTTGCTACATTCCACACGGATGTCATGACTGCACTCTGAGATTTATCTAGGGATATCCGCAGAGCTCGCCCTGCCCGTCCTGCCTCGTCCACCTTAGATTCCCAGTTTCTTTTATCTTTTTATATTACACCTCTGTGATCTATACTTCATTTTTGTCACTGTATATTTTTTGCAGCCGGATATGTCGACTTTGCTCTTTTAATGTACTCTATACTTTATTTTCTTTATATATGTTTTTGCTATGGATGTCATCTATTATGTTCTCATATCTATCTGTTTGACTCCATCAGGTGCATCACAATAACTATAGTGAGAAAGAGTGCTACATAATTTTCAGGACCACCCTTATACCTCTCTCACTGCTTTATTTCATTTACACTTGCATGTCCACTGTGCACTGATTATCCATTTTTGTTATCTGATGAATTTATCCGAGTGCCAAATTTCAGGACCACAGTTAATCCCAAGTTTGGGGGGGCCATGCCACCCACTTTGGATACTTCAGTCCCAGCCATTATTTGCCTTAATTGCACCGATATACTCTTTCCTTATGTTCTCTTTGCACATTGAGGACATTGTGCTGTTTATGTTTGGGGGTAATGGTGTACTTTACAGTGTTAGCTTTAAACTTCAAAATTTTGAGCATGACTTATGTATTTGAGAGATTTTCTATGATTGGTCCATATCTAGCTATGATTTTGATCTTTTGAGGACTATATTGCTTAAAATTTAAAAATTACTTGACTTGAGAGTTCAATACTCCTTGTATGCCTTATGGATGCCATTTAGGAGTAAATTTTTCGAAAGATTGATATCTTGCTTGCACTTGTGGTCCACATCATCTTGATTTTGTGATTATTTTAAGATTCACTTTAGAATTCTACGCTAGCACAGGCGCACACTAGCATTCATTTGTAATGTACGTGCTTTGTTAATTATTGAATTGGTTATATCCCAATTGGACTAGTAGAGTATTGAAAGCTTTCATTCTTGATAAAGGTGGATAACAACCCCTTTTCACTAAGTAGCCGGGATTCTAGCCTCATCAAGCACTGAACTTCTCGCGCTGAAAGGTGGAGGGCCCAAACTCTAGGTTAATAATTAATCAAAAAAAAAAAAAAGTTGCAAAAGTAATAAAAAAGTGAGGACTTCTCCCAAAAGGTGAAAAGTGGGAAATGATTAGATGAAGGTTATCTTGATTTGTAGCCTAGTTAATTTGAGCTTGTAAGTCTGTAGGGGTGTTTGAACACCTAATGCCCTAAAGCCGTCTGGTTTGGGAGTCATTGACCTAATGCTCGACCTCATGAATCGCTAGAAAGCTTAATAGATCAACACATTGCACCATGCTTCCATCTTTGATCCTAAAAAAAAAAAAAAAAAAAAAAAAAATCGAGTGAAAAGAATAAGCGCACCTAGAACAATAAAGCTTTAATAAAAAGGTCCACTTTTTGTCTTGATGATCGGTACTAGATTTTTGTGCTAGATTGAGGGTAAGGATGTAATTAATTCTTTAGTTGGCTTAGATAGCAACATATTTGATGCCGATCTACTCAAAAGGATTCTAGAGTTGTTTTGATTTGCATGATCAATTTCTTGATGTGTGGAGGACCATACTTGCTTGCTTGATGTTGAGATTTTGGGAGATTGCTTAGAAATGTTTGAAAAACTGCATACTTGAGGTAGTTTTCTCCCAATGCTTGTTTGCAATATTGGTGTCTCTTTAGAAAGAATGAGCTTAATGTTTATGGGTATCATTTCTAGAAACCCTCACGAGACTTCACTCGTCCACTAGGGGTAACCTAGGGGTTTAAAAGGCTTGTTACATATGTTAAGTGCAATTGTGTTCCCTACGAAAGTGGCGTTATCCATTTATTGTTTTCTAGTTTATACTTGTTTAGTTATTTATTTCATTCATTTACTTCCTAGTTCATTGCTGGGGACGAGCAATATTTAAGTTTGGGGGTGTGATGAGTGCTGAAAAGTGCGTATTTAAACCCCTTAAGCTTAGGCATTCTAGTACCTTTATCTATCTTACTTTACCATTTTAGATTGATTTCATATTATTTTCATTTTCAGGCACTTATCCCGAAAATAAGCTAACTCAGCCAAATAAGAGCAGAAATGAAGCAATTCTGGGATGAATCAAAGAAAGGAGCCAAGTGGAAGCAAAAGGAAGAAAAATGTGGAAATCAACATCTTCGATTGATCTCAGATCAAAGTTCAATCGATCCAACATGATCGATCTCAGCACTTCAAGATGGATCAGAGCCATAATGACATTTTCAGAGATCTCAAAAGTTCGATCGATCCAACATCATTCTTCAATCGATCGAACTACCTTGTCCTTATCCAAATGATTGATCTTATCTAGTTATACCACCCTACCAACCACTTCTGTCCTTTTCTCAAAAATATCTTCAAAATATCTCAGATTTGTTTTCATCCAAAAAGCGCTGCCATTGAGGATCGATCCAACTTCAGTTCAATAGATCTCAGCCATGTTCAATCGATCCAAGTCCAAGGTTCGATCGATCGAACTTCCTCCAGTACGAAAAAGTTAAATTTCCAGCTCAAAAAAAGTTATCCTTTATCCAATCATTGGGGAATATTTGCTGTACAACCCCAGCTTATTTTCGGTGTCATTTGACCTACCTATATAAGGATAAGGATTACTTTTTACATCATATCACATCATATCATATCATACCTTGTAGAACTCTTGGAGAGGAAGTTTAGAGGAGGAGGAGCTAGAGACACCATTGGAGACTCTTCATCAACCAAGGAGCAAATCTCTACTATGGAGTTAGCCCTTGAGGGTTGGAGAAGTACTTCCATGAGTGGCTAGACATCCTCTTGGGGCTAGAGTTAGCCCCAAGCATTCTTTCTACATCTTGATTTTGTGTATTATTGAGGGATTAGTGTTGTAATATATGTTTTGGCACTTTTATATATATAGATCTTGTTTATTCAATGATTTATGTGGTTTAATGCTTCCAATTGATCATTTCATTCTATCCATATGTCTATGTATGCTAGAATATATGCTCATGTGTTTGTCTCTATTTCTTGTGTTATTGATGCGTGTCTATATGTATTAATGCCATAGACCTAGAGATTGTCAAAACATTGTGCTTAATGGAATGCTCTTGTAATTTTCTTGATGGTTCATGCTCATTTCTTGATGGATTGTGCCTCTCCCTTAGCTTAATTAGTTTAATTTCATGTCATTAGCTTAATTGTAATGTAGTGGTAGCATAGTTGTTAGATGAGAGGATAATCCATACTTGTTGTTTGATGTTCCATACTTTTGAATGCAAGTAACATATGTCTCTAACCTTGTGCTGTATTTGGTTTGTGAGCTTAATGAAAAGATTATCGACTTGCTCGATAAATTGTGCTTTTCACATGCTATTTAGACAATATATACTTAATTGTTAGATATATTATGCTTTTCACATGTTGCTTAGACAATATATACTTAATTGGTCACCCTTGCTAATTGAATCAACCAAACACACACACACATCAATATTGCAACACACATTTCCCTCATTAGTCACTTGTTAAGGGTGTAGAAAAGTATTGTTTGGTGGTGACCTCTAAACCCCAAGATCTCTCTCTTACTTACTCTTTATTGCATTCAATCCCTTAGGATGATCCCTACTCACCTTAACTATATTTTTAGTTAAGGTAGTAGTGGCTTTTATAAATGTAAAACTTGGCCCTCGCCTTAATGCACACACTTTCTAAGCTTATGGTGTAGGACAGCGAATCACTACCACAAACCACAAGAGTAATCAATTAAGCACCATGCCTTAACCATCACTAAATTTACAATTCCAACACACATAGACATGCATCAAACTCATAAAACCTAATGTAAGCACATGACTATTCATTCTAGCATACATAGACATATAAATAGAAATAAAAGATCAATTTGAAGAATTAATCCATGCAAATGATGTAGAAACTCAAAATCTATACATATTCCTGATCAAAACATTATTTACAACATAAATCCCCCAAAACTACAAAATACTAAGTTTAGGAAGTAAGCCTAGGGGCTATCTTTAGCCCCAAGTGAAGGATTTATTCACTAATGGTTGGTGTCATCCAACCCTCAAGGGCTATCTTCAATGTAGGCTCCATCTTCTTCCTCTTTGCTTTGCTCCAAAAACCCTAGTTGTAGATAGAGAAAAATATCTAAGCTATGTCTAGTAATGTCACAACTACAGAGAGCTAATTGGGAATAATTCTTTGAACCCTATACAAATTGGTTCATTTGATTTAATTATAAGCCTCTTTGAGTAGGCAACAAGTCAAAAAATAGGCCTTTGATTGGTGCAATCTCATAGCTACAAAAGTTGGTGGAGTTCGAGCACGCTCGGGAATTAGACAACTCACTGACAGCAGGGTCTTCGATAGATCCAAGCTAGGTCTGATCGATTAAAGCTTAATTTGATCGATCGAATATGATGTGGCAAAGATATTTTGGACAACTAGTAACCTTATCCACTGAGCTGGCATCGCCTTTTTTTTCGATCGATTATAGATGTCTTCGATCGATCAGGGCTTTCTTTGATCAATTGAGACTTGAACAGTCCAATTTTTCTGACTTCTTCTGAATTTTCTTCTTGACTCCAAAAAGGAGTTGAAAGGCTCTTTTTAGCCTGTTTGAACCTTATGAACCTAAAATGGATAAAAACACAAATTAAAACTAAAACGGGAAAGTAAGATAGATGAATGGACTAAAATACCCTAGCTTAGGTGCTAAAATGCATCACATTTGAGCACTTATCATTATACATGTGATCTCAATTTTAATCAATACATTTACAAGTTATTCCAGGCAATTACAACCCATAAGGTACTACCTAGTGTGCACATTTGGGAAGAACTCATACCTCCCGCACTAAAACCAATCATTAGCCATCACAAAGACATGTCCTTGTAAGATTTCGTAAAATTAACAAGTTTATAACTCATACTCAAATAACAATGCAGGAATCTACCTTCCTGATGCGCATAAATGTGTACCACTTAAAAATACCACTTATAATAATAACACATTCATCATTGCAGATTAATGTTAGAGTAGGGGGTTGTCGAACCACAAGGATTGCTAGTTTATGGCAAACAACATTATACAACTACTCCCTCCATTTGATAAAAAAATGATAAATCGATTGGTTTATCACTTAACCAACGAATTTAACTTTCAGAAAACAGAAAATAATGTGAATAGGATGGATTGAACTTATAAAGAGAAAGCTAGGGAATTGACTTTGCCTCAACCTTATAAACATGTTAAACTTGCACTCAACTTGGGGATTGACAATTATATATATAAAATGATGTGTAGGAGCATAAAACTACCACAACATTGCCAAGAAGATCATATATTCAGGACTAAGCATAACCCATCTTTGGTTTGCATGGTTCATCCACTTAAACTAGATTGTGGTATGAACCATCTTTCCTATACATAGCCTATCAAGGTCCTTCAATAGTATATTCCAGCACATGAAATCAATTAAATATCATAGATTATCTTTAGTTGGTATAGACCATCTACCTAACCACATTAATCTAAGGGTGTAGCATGGTCCATCTTTCTTAGGTATAACCTATATAAATGCTCAACTTCATGCCAATATAACCATTCCATAAATTCTTTCCCATTGTCACTATAGGAAATCAAGTGTAATACTTGTATCAATATGATTTCTAAGACAAGATAACAAATTAACACAAATATATATTCATATGATAAACACATGTATCAATTCAATGTAAAGAACATCAAGTCAATGTAAATACTTCTAATTTATGAAACTAAATATATACAATAAAAATCCCCAAATTGAAATACAAATCAAACCATGTTTACTTGGTCTAGGTTACATCAACTCCCTAGAAAAGGGTTTTAGCCTCTCATGAATATGGCAACAACCTCCAGGATTAAAGAAGAGAATAGAATCCCCTCTCTCAAAATTATTGCAAGCTTAGCCTCCAAGAACCCTAAAAATCCTCCTCTCTCTCTCTGTATATATCTCTCCTTCAGTCTTTCCCCCTCTTTGTCCTCCCGTGAGTTCAAAATACATAATCCTCATTTAAAATTCAAATCCCACACTTAAGATAGACAAAATCGGACTAAAATAACATGGGGGCCCGTGGTCTCGCGTTCGGACGCGAGGACTGGCGTCCAGACACAAGGCCCTGATGATGTGGTAACCGGACACCATAGCATGCGTCCGGACGCGAGCTTATAGAAGGTGGCGTCCAAACGCCAGTTCTTGCGTCCGGACGCCAGGCATACTACTTTAACACAGAATACTTTCTTTAGCTCCAGTTGCATCCTTCGCCTCTTCATGTCATTTCCTTTTGATGATTACTTGAAATGTAAGCTCGAAATAACTTATGCTTCAAGACCCTTTAAAACCTTATTCTTATTCCTCTTTCACAATTAGACTTGCAAAAACACAAAAACATAAAAATGGAGGTAATCTATATACAAAGATCAAATAATGGGCTTAACTTATACAATTAAGGGCGTATAATATGCAATATTTGACGCTTATCAGACCCCCAACCTTACATTTTTCTAGTCCCTTAGCAAAACAAAATTGAAACACAAATTTCTCTTCTTTCGTGGGAGTGACGATTGCATTTAGCATATGCAACAAGCCTTTTAAACCCCTAGGTGTCCCTAGAGGACGAGTGAATTCTTGTGAGGGTTTAACTGAATTGATACCCACAAACACAAAGCAACAAGGCTCATTCTAGTGTACATTGAAATATATGACTGTAGCGACCCTGGATTTTTCAACCCAGTATGTACAGTGATAAACTGAAGATTGACCCGATAACGGATCCAGATGCGAAAGCAAGAAACAAGGAATTGGTCTCATAAGGCACAACACACCTCTAAGACCCCAAGATGACCTTCCATGAGGTCACGGAACTCAAAGGAATAACTAGAAGCGGAAGCGACGTTTCAAAAATAAACAACAATAAACCTGAGGTTAGAAAGGTCATTTCATAATGTATGGATTCAGGTGCCACTGAGCACACCACTGGAAAGACAATGAAAAACAAATCATGATGGACTCAAGAATGCATGATTATGAGTCCGAACGAAGGAGAAACGTCAAGATGAAGAAAAATGAGCGAAACCCGTTACTCAAGGGCAAAATGGTCAATTTACAACTAAGAAGGGAGATTTGACTCTAAACAAGTCAAATAAGGTTCACACAACTTAAATAATTCATTTCACAGCATTCCAAGAGGTTCTAAGAACTTTGGACATGAATCCCACAAAATGCCCTTTCCCGGTTTAAGCAAAAACTGACACCCTCTCACTAAAACATGAATAACTCTCACCACAATTGGAGTTTGAATGTATGGTTGATGTCATTGGAAATATTACTTCAAGATCATGAATTTAGGCTCAAGAATCACCCCATTTGGGTTAGGAACGAAGAAGTCATGGCCATTCGAAGTTGGAAGTTCAGTGCTGAAACTCAACAGAGGCTAATCTCAGGATCTAGCTATTTTGGTCGACCAAAATAACCCATTGGATGACCGAAATGAACATAAATCATGCTGAAAACAAGTTTTTAAGGCTTGGTTGGTTCGGTAGACCGATAAAACCCATCGGTCGACCGAAATAGGTCTAAACGGTGCAAAAGCCTATTGGAAAAGATGGTTTGATGAACATAAGAAACCAAAGGAGAATCGATCGACTGAACTAGCATTTCGGTCAACCAAAATGGCTCAAGAATGTGCATATGGACCTATTATGCACCTAAGGATGAAAGTCTATTTGGAATCCCCCATGGCATGTTCAATTTAAATTATAAGCTAATATGTGATGATGTGAACGTGCACGCAAGTATAATATTGCATTTTAGACATGCTACAATGGCCCACGGCCTCATTACATTTCATTTACAAAATTTGACATGTCAAACCACTAAAGTTGGAAAATTTTGCATTTCAATGGCAAAACTTGAGGGTTACATACATACGCTTGAAGTTTAAAGTCTATGGCCCTTGGCCTCATGTCATACATGTCAAATACATTGAAAAGAGTGTACTTATGTACACTTTACATACATAGAATCAAGAATACAAGTTTTGTCAAAATAAACAAAGGAAAATATGATATGCTAACATGTGCATATTCAATGTCATCAAAATACTTCAAGACTTCTAGCATGTCTAGGAGTGTTGTGCATCCCACAACAAGGCTTCTTTACCTGCAAAACAACTAGAAACTTCGGGGTGAATAAACAAGACTAACAAGTTTATTCGTAGGAAATGAGCATGCATGACTCGATTTCTTTAAGATTTTTAGACAAGATGAATCATTTCAAAAGGGATCATGACACCTAACGTCTATGTCAAAGGTTAGACTCAGGGAGCATCCTAAGCTACCTATGCAATTGAATTAAACCATGGCCTACAAGTATACATGCTCAAGTATGCAAATCAATATCAAAACAAGGTATACGATATACAAGCATACATTTACAAGTATACTAAACCATAGTAAAGTATAACACACAATTTACAAGTACACATGCTCACAAGTATACTAAATCATATTAACGGGATGAGCAATATCTAGCACACATACACAACTATGAGATATCTACAGAGAACTCATAAATCAAGTATACAAACACAAGTATACTAAGCTAAACAAGATACACATAAGACAAGTATACATGGCACAATACACTAAATGCGATCTAAACTCACGGAGCAAGTATACAAGTTCAAGTACACTAAAATAGGCTTGAATCATAAACAAGCATACCAGTCAAAGCATACTAAATGAGATCAAAATACACGAAGCAAGTATACAGTTCCAAGTATACTAAATGAAATCAAACATACGAAACAAGTATACAGTCCCAAGTATACTAAATGAGATCAACATACACGAAGCAAGCACCAATTCACAAGTTACAAGTAATCTATGATTAGCTACTTGGAATTGAATGCGAAAACAAATAGTGGAAAGACTAGGACATGCGGTCACTTGACCAACCAAGTGTTTCCGGGTAATTACGACCCACAATGTAACGACCCGGTCATTTGCCTCCCTTTCCTTATTCTTAAAATTTTACGAATGCATTTTTTTCGTTTAATTTCCTTTTCTGAGCTCTGTTTCGTGTCATTCAGTGTCATCTTGAGTGCTCAGAATTTGTTTCTAAGACTCTTTCATGTGAATTGACAACTTCCTTTGAGGACCGAGTCATTTTCGCATTTTTCGTTTTTTAAACACTATGCGCTATTTCGTCTTTTCCCTATTCTGTCATTTTCCCTATTTTGTCTTATCTCTGTTTGTCAGTTTTTGGCACAACCTCACTTCTCATGCTCGGAGTTGGTTTTTGACTTCACGTGCCTTCATCTTGAGTGGTTTCCTCTACGTATCTTCACTTTTGCAAAAAAGTACTCTAGTTGCTCCCGGTGTCCATAGGGGCATGGATGCAAAGTTCTTTGAAATTATTTTCTTTTCTTGGGGTGTTTTTCGTAAATATTTTTTGAAGATATTTTATTTCAGGGGTTTTTAAGTAAATATTTTTGGAAGATATTTTCATTTTGGGCCATAAGTGCAATTTTCACTTTTTGGAGGGGCCATTGTGCAATTAATGAAAGTTATTGCAAAATGTCTTGTTTTGAGCCTGGATCCTCGTACAAGATTCATTTTCACATTTTGTCGAGTTATGTACTTTTGGAATTTCCTCCTAGACGATGTTTTCCAGTTTCAGGGTTTCTGGCCTCGGTTAGAGCCAAAATTGTTTTGGGCATAACTTTTTGCTCGAGACTCAGTTTTTAACGCCATTTCTTCTGTTGTTCATATTTTATAATTTTAAATCTTTTTTGTTCACAAAGTTTTGCCATTTGAGTGCGTCTGCTCAAATTTTACTTTTTCGGACCCGGCGGGGCCCGTTCGGGGCACTTTTTGAGATTTCTATAAAAGGAGGGTGAGATATTTCATTTTTCATCTTCTCCCCTCTTCATGCACGACCTAGAGCTCCCATGGCAGCCCAAGGGGTGCTACCATCTTCTCTCTCCTCTTTTGGTTCACTTTTCCTTGATGGAAAGTCTTCGGCCTGAACGTTTGTTGTTCCCCTCGCCATGCTCTACCTTTCCCCCTTATTAGAATTCAGTTTTGACCATTTCTTGAGTTTGGTTTTGAGGTCAAGTTATGATTTTGATGGTGCTTTCATGGGGGTTATGTTCACGGCGTTGTCCCCGACAAAACCTAGTAGTTTCATCGGATTTGGAGCCGTTCCATTTTGATGGCATTTGAGATTTTCATCTCAAATTGAGGTAGGGGATGTTTTAGGTTTAAATTCTTGTTATATAGCATGCTTGTGATGCTTATACTACTTGTTTGCATGATTAAATATAAAATGTAGAGATTTTATTATTTATTTTTCTTGTACGGGATCTAATTTTTCCAGTTGCTCATGACTTGGTTTAAACATGTAGCATGATTTTATATTGCCCCTTGATATGCTCATTGTCGTGTATTAAAATTGGAACATTTGAATAAGTATTAAAGATTTTACTTAATATTTATCTTAGGTGAAAGATTAATTCACATGGCCTTAACTAGCTTAAAATCAATATGTGTTAGCATATTAAATTAGGCCTTTGCATCCTCTCCAACATAGTTGAATTTGAAAGTAATTGGAGGTGTTTTGAAAATTAGTAATTATTAACCCGAGTGAACTATTCACTCTATTTAAATTCCGACTTGATATTCTTGACTTACATGCCATATAGCTTCACATATGTTTGATTTAGAATATTCGGTTAGGTTTTTAAACCTTTCATTTAATTAAATTCCTTGTTTAAGATTTAATCCTCATGGTGATATACAACTTGGAATTGAATTGTGGCATGCTAGAAAATTAAGTTTTGGTGTGGTTGTTAACATATGTTAAATTGGGATTAATTGCATGAGAATTGCAACTTTTAATTTATATTTAACTTTAGTGAAACGTTAAGTCACATAGTCTTAAATTGAATGAAATAAACTTGTAATGTGATATTACATTAGTCCTTGGCATATTCTCTAAGATATGTTAAATTGAGAGCATTTGGTTAAGTTTGAAAATCTAGAGATCTTAATTAAAAGAATTAATTAAAATCTATTTTGTGGTTCCAATAGCTTAATTAAGGTTTTAACTTGATATTTGTATTGGCCATGACTTGTTTACTAGTATATATTAAATTGGGACTATCTGAAGTTGTTTTAGAATCTTGGGATTTAAATTAGCATGATTTAATTAAAGTTCTACTTCGTTGTTCTAACAACCTAATTGAGTTTTAGAATGGATATAGGTGATGACCTTGCCATGCCCTTTAACATGTATTAAATTGAGGTTAATTGAAATTGAATCGAAAATCTAGAGAATTTAATTGTGTTTATCTATTTAAATTCTATCAATTTGCTCCATGATCTAGTTGTGTTTTAGAAGTAGTTTCTATATTCAAATCATGGACTTGGACTTGTTGTATATTCATTTGGTTATGTTTTGAACATTGGATAACATAGTTGCTATGTTTGTATTCATGAGAATATGTTTTTCTTATTGAATATATTTGTTGCCTTGTGTAATGATTTGCACACTTCGTGTTTAACATCTTTCATGCATAGCGTGTAACGAATCGCACATTGAAGATTCAACATTCATCATATCATATTAGTTGTGGATTTAGAGCATGTATTGTATAGGTTTCTAAATTTGGTTGTGCTTAGTAGATAGTTGATTATCTTGCATATTCCTGTTGATATATACGTTGTTGCACAACTTGTTGATTTTGGAAACTTGGGAATGTCGTTGTTTGACTATGGCTAGGACGTGGTTCTAGTACGGGGGATAGTCCCTCTATATATAGTCTAGTGCGCACATAGGGAGGTTACCCATGGGCTAGTAACCCTAAAGTAACTATGTTGTCGGTCTGATCCGGCGTGACGTCCGAGTATCCACTTTGTTTGATTTCGCATTTCATTTTCAAGTTAATAACTAGATGATGTTGTAACTTGTTGTTTCTTATTTGTCGTTCCATTTTAAGTTACAGGATGTTAACTTTGCGAAATTGTGCTTTATGCGTTGTATTGGAAGTTCCAATGTTCGTTAAATTGCATCGATATTTTGAAAATCGTGTTTTGACGTTCTAATAAAGCTTAAGATTGATCCTATTGATTCATTTATAACATAGACGTTAGGTGGCATGAACCACTACTGTTATTTTGTGCTTTAGATTCTAAGTTGATGGCTTTGAGAAATTAAACCTTGTTGCATTGTATAACATGCTCTTTTGTTGTTGAATTGCATGGATAATGTGATTCTTGTTAACTTGTATTCAAATATGCTTTTGTTATGTTGTATGGATTACTCTAGACCTAGTTCAATTGTATTGAAAATGCAATTCATGTTAATATATGCTCAAGCATTCTTCTTGTCGTGTTCTTTAGATTATCCCAACCATGATTCGTTTCATACATGTATGTATATCATGATTCTTGTTGCTTAGAGTCTAAGGTAGCTTAAGATGCTCCCCGAGTCTAACTTGGACATAGACGTTAAGTGGCATGAGCCCCTTTAACATGTTTCACCTTAAGGTGATAAATTTGTAAAATGCTAGGTCAATGCATGCTCATCTCCTACGAGTAGCTTTATGTTAATCACCCCTACGATACTGGGGCATATTTCAGGTACGAAGACTTAGTTCGTGAAGCCTAGCATTCCTTGGATGTCGAGTAGCTTTCAAGTTTCCATTTCATGCAAATGTTAGCATGAAATGTCATTTTGTAGACTTGTATGTCAAAATATGTATGTTTGATTCCATGTATGTAATGTGTACTTAAGTACACTCCTTTCAATGTATTTGATATGTATGAGATGAGGCCGGAGGCCAATGACATGTATATTGTATTCTATGCAACTTTTTAACTTTATGAAATGTTATGAAAAACTTAAAAAATCGCAAGTCATTGCTTCACCACGGTTGCATCGGGTGTGGGAATTCCATTTTCATTCTTTTATAAGGTCTTATTAATCTTGTATGAAGTGTGGCCAAGGGCTAAACGGTCATTGGATCCCGTTTTGCATTTTTGGATTCCATGTTTTCCATTCCAAGTCCATTTTTGCCTTTTTGCCCGTTAGGGGGTCGAATTTTGCATCGGCTATATTTTTAAGCCATGGACCATTGTAGTGCGTCTAAATAGGTAAGTTACGTTTGTGTGCATAGTTGTTTCTGGGCAAAACCTCATCGTTTGTGTTTTGAGCCTCTTATGAATTCATTTCGCATTTTTTTTGCATATTCTGATCTAGGGGCATTATGGACCTTTCACCTCAGTTTTATTTTCTTCTTTTGATAAGGTCGCCTAGAAAATGTGATTTTAGGGGGGGTTTCTTTTTTGTGTTTTTCCAGAAAAGGTCGTCTTGGTTCTGGAAATCGATCGCAAAGTTCAGTTTTCTGTTATACATATAGCAGCTTTTGAATCCTCTTGCCCTTTTCTGATCTAGGGGCATTTTGGGTACTTCATATTGTTTATTTTTCATTTTCATCCACGTACTGGGTAGAAAACATGATTTTAGGGGGGGTTTCTTCTTTGTGTTTTTACAAAAAAAAAATCATCTTGATGCCGAAAACAACTCGCAGATCTGGAAAATCTGGTCATTCCAGGTTTTTCCAGAAAAAGTGCTGATCTAAGGGGCATTTCGGGTATTTTACTTGTAAAAATAAATCTTCTCTTGACATGGACATGTATAAAACATGATTTTGGGGGGGGGGGGGGGGGGGGGGGGGGGGTTTGTTCACAACTTTTTGCCAAAAAATGTGGTTTAAGCCCTCAAAACCACATTTGAAGTCCAAAAATCTGGGTAGGTCCTGCCCAGATTTGAACCCAGAAAATTGTTTTTTTTGAAACTTTGAGGCTTTATATCTTCTTCGTCCCGACTCCAAATCAAGTGATTTTTGAGTCTAACTTTATTATTTTTTGTTGGTCTATATAACGGTATGCATGATTGCATCAAATTATATCTTAAAAGACCATTTTACCCCTTATAAAGTACCCTTGCCGCACTGATTTTAAACCCAAAAGTTGGTTTTTATGAAATTTTGACGTTACATATCTTCTTCGTCCGGACTCCGAATCAAGTGATTATTAAGTCTAGATTCATTGAAATTTCCCGATCTATCTAACGGTATGCTCAGTTGCATCCAATTTTGTCTAAAAATACCTTTTTACCCCTTGTGAAGTACCCTTGCTGCATTGATTTCAAACCCAAAAATGTGATTTTATGAAACTTTGGAGTTTCATATTTTCCTCATTCGGACTCCGAATCAAGTGATTCTTGAGTCCATCTTGATTAGTTTTTCATTGTCCTTCCAGTGGTGTGCTCAGTGGCACCCGAGTCCACAGTTTTTAGAAATGACTATTTTGCCCCTAGGGGCTTATTTGTCATATTTTTGGTCTTTTGCTTCCGCGTCAGTTCTCATTGAGTTCCACGACCTCATGGAAGGTCATTTTGATTTCTTAGAGTCTTGTTTTCTATTTTTGCTTCCGCATATCGGATCCGTTATCAGGTCAATCTTCAGTTCATCACAGGACACGTTGGCCTAAAAACCAGGGTCGTCACACACAAGGCACTACCTAGTGCGCACATGCATAAGTTATTCCGGGCTATTACAACCCACAAGGTACCACCTACTTCGCACTTATGACTTAGAAAACTCTTATCTCCGTACTAGAGCCAAGCCCTAGCTATCACATAAATTATGTCCTCACATGCCTTCCAAAATTAATAAGTTCAAAACTTATACAAAATCAAATGCAAGTTACCACGTTCCAAGCACAAGTAAGGTTGAATTCACACAATTCATGTCCTAGAATTTAAGTCTAGATAGCACATGACATGTCATGTCCCCAATATGCAATTTATACATATAGTAAGAATATTTTTCAACAATTGAACCTCATTACCATCCTAAGCTACAAGTACTAAGTAAGTCCTAATTTAGTAACTAGCTTCCAAAGTAAACAATTGTAATATTCTAACAATCTATATACCTATACAAGATATATTTAAACAAGCTATTCAAGTCAATGATATTCCATATCATGCTAAGTCCAATTACCATTCTAAGATGCCTTAAATACTAATTGTACATCAAATTAGTAATATGTTCACAAGGTGATTAAACGGACTACATCTCAAGGAATTATCAACTTATTACATCCAATATCAATTTAAGTGACCAACATACTTATAATAAAATTAATTAAGCTCATTAATTAATTTTTCTCTAGATTTTCAATCAACTCCAAATGTCCTCATTTGAACATAGGTTAAAGAACTCATCAAGGACTACATTAATATCACATTACAAGTTGATTTCATGCTTGTTTCAACTATGTGAATTAAATTTTCATAAAAGATAAATATTAAATAAATCTTGCAATTCTTATTCAAATGCTCTAAATTTAATATATATTAACAATTATACCAAGGCCTAAATTACTAGTATGCCACACTTTAATTCCAAGTTGCATATCATCATGAGGATTAAATCTTAAACAAAGAAAATAATTAAATGAAAGGTTTCAAAACCTAATCAAATATTCAAGATTTAATATATATGAAACTACATGACATGCACATCAAGAATTTCAAGTCGGAATTCTAATGGGATGAATAGTACACTAGGAGCAATTTAATTGACTAATTAATTAAATATTACTAGATTTCAAAACACTTCCAATTTCTCTCAAATTCACCTATGATGAAGAGCATGCCAAGGCCTAATATAATATGCTAACACATATTGATTTCAAGCTAGTTAAGGCTACATGATTTAATATTTTATTCAAGATAAATATTAAATAAAATCTTCAATACTTTTCGAAATGATCTAGATTTAATATATGTCAATCAACATATCAAAGGGTTATATTCTGTCATGCCACATGATTAAACAAAGCTATGGACAACCGGAAAAATTAAATTCTTCACAAGAAAAATAAATAATGAAATCTCTAGATTTTGAAATGCAAGCATGTAATCATGCTGCATAAGCGTCACAACCACGTAATATAGCAAGAAAGTAAATTATAACACCCCCTGCCTCAATTTGAGATGAAAACCTCAAAGGCCCACCGAAAGAAATGTGTTCCGAATCCGCCGAAGCCGAAGGGTTTTGTCGCAGACAACACGAACTACATGAATCCGAAGGACGCCCCATGAAAATCACAACTTGACCTCAAACCCAAACTTAAGAAATGGTCAGAAATGAATTCTAATAAGGGGGAATGATAGAACACGTCGAGGGGAACAATAAATGTAAAGACCGAATGATTTCTACCATGGAAATCAAGTGGAGGAGAAGGAGAAAGGGTGGCAGCCAAGGAGCTCCCATGGCTGCCGGCCAAGAGCTGGAGAAGATGAGTGAAAAAGTGATTTTTCACTTTAGGGCATCCTATTTATAGTAAGTCCCAAAAAGTGCCCCAAAAGGGTCCCTCCGGGTCCGGAAAAGTGGATTTTGAGCAAATGCGCTCAAACGGCAAAACTCCATGAACAAAAAAGATTCAAAATAAGAAAATATGAATAACGGAAGAGACAACGTCAAAAATAGAGTCCCGAACAGAAAGTTATGCCCCGAACAAGTTCGACGGTAACCTGGTCTAGAAACTCTGAAACTGGAGAAAAATGACCAAAAGGAATTTCCAAGAGTCCATGACTCAACAAAATATGAAAATGAATCCCGTACGAGGATCCAGGCTCCAGACGAGGCATTTTGCAATAACTTTCGTTAATTGCACAATGGCCTCTACAAAAAGGGTTAACTGCGAAACTGCCCCATAATGAAAATATCTTCCAAAAGATATTTTCTTAGATACACCTAAAATAAAATATCTTCAAAAGATATTTACGAAAAATATCCCAAGAAATGAAAAAGATTCTGAAGAATTGTGCATCCATGTCCCTATGGACACCGGGAGCAACTAGAGTACTTTCTTGCAAAAGTAAAGATACGTATTTCGAGGAAACCACTCAAGATGAAGGCACGTTAAATCAAAAACCAACTCCAATCATGAGAAGTGAGGTTGTACCAATAATGTGACAAATGGGGGAAAGACAGAATAGGAAAAAGGACGAAATAGTGCATAGTAACCGAAAAGTGAAAATGCGAAAATGACTCGGTCCTTAAAGGAAGTTGTCAATTCACATAAAAGAGTCCCAGAAACCAATTCCGAGCACTTGAGATGACATTAAGCGACACGAAATAGAGCTCAGAAAAGAAAATTAAACGAAAAAAATTCATTCGTAAAATTTCAGGAAAAAGGAAAGGGAGGCAAATGACCGGGTCGTTACAACCTACCCTCCTTAAAGGAATTTCGTCTCCAAAATTCAGAACACACCTGAAGGAAATAAAGCAGGGACCGAACAAAAGGTCAAATCAAAGGACAGCTCACAACGCACTGAAGGACAAATCCTGAAGTCTAAAGATCAACTGAAGGAACGCGAAACCATGAACTAAGACAACACCCCATACGAATCGACACGTTAACTCAACGTCAACCACCGAGAGAATCCTAAGAAAATGAAACGTCAAAACGTGATGAAAGAAGGGAGTTACAAGACAGTATGAACAGCGACCAGAACCGCCCACACTTACTCGTCAGTAAGTTAACATAACAGTATAAAGCACTAGTTCATATCATGCCCCAAAAGGGAACTCTTCGATACTAATGACATCAATGTCAAAAATGATCATTACCAAAAGCACCACGGGAACCAGGCATCTGTGAGAGTTGGGGTAGCTAATCCCAAAACTCTGACAACAATGACACTAGCACCATTACGCTTAAGGCCTTAGATCTAAAAGCCACAAAGGAAAAGGAAATGAAACGGTGCCTCCCTGGCCATGTCTCACTCCACCAAATAAGGAAAAGAAAATGAATCGCCGTCCTCTATGCTCACGTGAGACTTACTCACATCAATCGACAGAACAGACAAGAAGGTTCCCGACATGGGTCCTTATAGAATGAATTTCTCCTATCCAAAGAGGAAACTCGTGAAACAAGAATACATCCAAGGGATATGACAAATCCTAAGAGGCAATGCTAAAACCAGACATAAAAGTAAACAGCTAGCATACATCATAGCAATAGACTATCTACTCAAGGTACCACATAAGCAACCAGACATGTTATCAGATCAAGGCATGTTATCAAGAAGCACATAAGTATATGGTACGACAATACACGTGAATGAAAAACGTGAGGTATACCGACATACGTCGCATACGGTCATGCTAACATAAGCACACACATATGATGTCACACCAGGACATGATAGCAATCCAGACCATGTTATCAGGAAGCATATATATACATAACGCATGCTTAACAAATAATGGATGTCTCAAAGCACAGGAGCATGTGAACATGTTATCATACAAGACATGTTATCAAACAAGACATGTTTTTAAGAAACATTTAAACACATAGAGCATGACAACACAAGCATGATATGCACCTTAAACCCATCGTCTAAGGTATTCGAACCCGAACGCTCTGATACCACTTGTAGCAACCCTGGATTTTTCAACCCATTGTGTACAGTGATTAACCGAAGATTGACCCAATAACGGATCCAGATGCGGAAGCAAGAAATAAGGCATTGGTCTCATAAAGCACAACACACCTCTAAGACCCCAAGATAACCTTCCATGAGGTTGGAATAACTAGAAGCGGAAGCGACGTTTCAAAAACGAACAAGAATGAACCTGAGGTTAGAAAGGTCATTTCATAATGTATAGATTCAGGTGCCACTGAGCACACCACTAGAAAGACAACAAAAAACAAATCATGATGGACTGAAGAATTATATGATTTAGAGTCCGAACGAAGGAGAAACGTCAAGATGAAGAAAAATGAGCGAAACCCGTTACTCAAGGGCAAAATGGTCAATTTACAACTAAGATGGGAGATTTGACTCTAAACAAGTCAAATAAGGTTCACACAACTTAAAAAATTCATTTCACAGCATTCCAAGAGGTTCTAAGAACTTTGGACATGAATCCCACAAAATGCCCTTTCCCGATTTAAGCGAAAACT
Organism: Cornus florida; assembly: GCF_030987335.1. Classification (NCBI taxonomy): domain Eukaryota; kingdom Viridiplantae; phylum Streptophyta; class Magnoliopsida; order Cornales; family Cornaceae; genus Cornus; species Cornus florida. Next base: position 25,496,102 of record NW_026775579.1, read on the forward strand.
GACAGCCTCTCACTAAAACATGAATAACTCTCACCACAATTGGATTTTGAATGTATGGTTGGTGTCATTGGAAATATTACTTCAAGATCATGAATTTAGGCTCAAGAATCACCCCATTTGGGTTAGAAACGAAGAAGTTATGGCCATTCGAAGTTGGAAGTTCAGTGCTGAAACTCAACAGAGGCTAATCTCAGGATCTAGCTATTTTAGTTGACCAAAATAACCCATTGGATGACCGAAATGAACATAAATCATGCTAAAAACAAGTTTTTAAGGCTTGGTTGGTTCGGTAAACCGATAAAACCCATCGGTCGACCGAAATAGGTCTAAACGGTGCAAAAGCCTACTGGAAAAGATGGTTTGATGAACATAAGAAACCAAAGGAGAATCGGTCGACCGAACTAGCATTTTGGTCAACCAAAATGGCTCAAGAATGTTCATATGGACCAGTTATGCACCTAAGGCTGAAAGTATATTTGGAATCCCCCATGCCATGTTCAATTTACATTATAAGCTAGTGTGTAATGATGTGAACGTGCACGCAAGTGTAATACTGCATTTTAGACATGCTACAGTGCCCTACGGCCTCGTTACATTTCATTTACAAAATTTGACATGTCAAACCACTAAAGTTAGAAAATTTTGCATTTCAATGGCAAAACTTGAGGTTTACATACATACGCTCGAAGTTTAAAGTCTATGGCCCTTGGCCTCATGTCATACATGTCAAATACATTGAATAGAGTACTTATGTACACTTTACATACATAGAATCAAGAATACAAGTTTTGTCAAAATAAACAAAGGCAAATATGATATGCTAACATGTGCATATTCAATGTCATCAAAATACTTCAAGACTTCTAGCATGTCTAGGAGTGTTGTGTATCCCACAACAAGGCTTCTTTACCTGCAAAACACCCAATAACTTCGGGGTGAATAAACAAGACTAACAAGTTTATTCGTAGGGAATGAGCATGCATGACTTGATTTTTTTAAGATGTTTAGACAACATGAAGCATTTCAAAGGGATTATGTCACCTAACGTCTATGTCAAAGGTTAGACTTAGGGAGCATCCTAAGCTACCTATGCAATTGAATTAAACCATGGCCTGCAAGTATACATGCTCAAGTATGCAAATCAATATCAAAACAGGGTATATGATATACAAGCATACATTTACAAGTATACTAAACCATAGTAAAGCATGATACACAATTTACAAGTACACATGCTCACAAGTATACTGAATCATATTAATGGGATGCGCAATATCTAGCACACATACACGAGCATGAGATATCTACAGAGAACTCATAAATTAAGTATACAAACACAAGTATACTAAGCTAAATGAGATACGCATAAGACAAGTATACATGGCACAATACACTAAATGCGATCTAAACTCACGGAGCAAGTATACAAGTTCAAGTACACTAAAATAGGCTTGAATACATAAACAAGCATACCAGTCCAAGCATACTAAATGAGATCAAAATACACGAAGCAAGTATACAGTTCCAAGTATACTAAATGAAATCAAACACACGAAACAAGTATACAGTCCCAAGTATACTAAATGCGATCAACATACACGAAGTAAGCACCAATTCACAAGTTACGAGTAATCTATGATTAGCTACTTCGAATTGAATGCGAAAACAAATAGTGGAAAGACTAGGACATGCGGTCACTAGACCAACCAAGTGTTTCCGTGTAATTACGACCCACAAGCCACTACCTAATACGCACGTGCATAAGTTATTCCAGGCTATTACAACCCACAAGGTACCACCTATTGCGTACTTATGACTTAAAAGACTCTTGTCTCCATACTAGAGCCAAGTCTTAGCCGTCACATAAATTATGTCCTCACAAGCCTTCTAAAACTAATAAGTTCAACACTTATACAAAATCAAATGCAAGTTACCACGTTCCATGCACAAGTAAGGTTTAATTCACACAATTCATGCCCTAGAATTTAAGTCTAGATAACATATGACATGTCATGTCCCCAATATGCAATTTATACATATAACAAGAATATTTTTCAACAATTGAACCTCATTACCATCCTAAGCTACAAGTACTAAATAAGTCCCAATTTAGTAACTAACTTCCACGGTAAACAATTGTAATATTATAACAAGCTATATACCTATACAAGATATATTTAAACAAGCTATTCAAGTCAATGATATTCCATATCATGCTAAGTCCAATTACCATTCTAAGATGCCTCAAATACTAATTCTACATCAAATTAATAATATGTTCACAAGGTGATTAAACGGACTATATCTCAAGAGATTATCAACCTATTACATCCAATATCAATTTAAGTGACCAACATACTTAAAATAAAATTAATTAAGCTCATTAATTAATTTTTCTCTACATTTTCAATCAACTCCAAATGTCCTCAATTTAACATGAGTTAAAGAACTCATCAAGGACTACTTATTATCACATTACAAGTTGATTTCATGCTTGTTTCAACTATGTGAATTAAACTTTCATAAAAGATAAATATTAAATAAATCTTGCAATTCTTATTCAAATGCTCCAAATTTAATATATATTAACAAGTATACCAAGGCCTAAATTACTAGCATGCCACACTTTAATTCCAAGTTGCATATCATCGTGAGGATTAAATCTTAAACGAAGAAAATAATTAAATGAAAGGTTTCAAAACCTAATCAAATATTCAAGATTTAATATATATGAAACTACATGCCATGCACATCAAGAATTTCAAGTCAGAATTCTAATGGGATGAATAGTACACTTGGAGTAATTTAATTAATTAAATATTACTAGATTTCAAAACACTTTCAATTTCTCTCAAATTCACCTATGTTGAAGAGCATGCCAAGGCCTAATATAATATGCTAACACATATTGATTTCAAGCTTGCTAAGGCTACATGATTTAATATTTTATTCAAGATAAATATTAAATAAAATCTTCAATACTTGTCCAAACTAGATTTAATATATGTCAATCAACATATCAAAGGGTAATATTCTATCATGTCACATGATTAAACAAAGTTATGGACAACCGGAAAAATTAAATTCTTCACAAGAAAAATAAATAATGAAATCTCTAGATTTTAAAATCCAAGCATGTAATCAAGTTGCATAAGCGTCACAAGCACGTAATATTGCAAGAAAGTAAATTATAACACCCCCTACCTCAATTTGAGATGAAAACCTCAAAGGCCCACCGAAAAAAAGGTGTTCCGAATCCGCCGAAACCGAAGGGTTTTATCGGGGACAACACGATCTACTTGAATCCGAAGGAAGCCCCATAAATATCACAACTTGACCTCAAATCCAAACTCAAGAAATGGTCAGAAATGAATTCTAATAAGGGGGAATGATAGAACACGTCGAGGGGAACAATAAATGTAAAGGCCGAAGGATTTCTACCATGGAAATCAAGTGGAGGAGAAGGAGAAAGGGTGGCAGCCAAGGAGCTCCCATGGCTACCGGCCAAAAGCTGGAGAAGATGAGTGAAAAAGTGATTTTTCACTTTAGGGCATCCTATTTATAATAAGTCTCAAAAAGTGCTCCGAAAAGGTCTCGCCGGGTCTAGAAAAGTGGATTTTGAGCAAACACACTCAAACGGCAAAACTCCATGACGAAAAAAGATTTAAAATGAGAAAATATGAATAACGGAAGAAACAGTATCAAAAACCAAGTCCCGAGCAGAAAGTTATACCCCGAATAAGTTCGGCGGCAACCGGGTCCAGAAACTCTGAAACTGGAGAAAAATGACCGGATGGAATTTCCAAGAGTCCATGACTCAATGAAATGTGAAAATGAATCCCGTACGAGGATGCAGGCTCCAGATGATGCATTTTGCAACAACTTTCGTTAATTACACAATGGCCCTTACAAAAAGGGTTAACTGCGAAACTGCCCCAGAAAGAAAATATCTTCCAAAAGATATTTTCTCAGATACCCCTGAAATAAAATATCTTCAAAAGATATTTATGAAAAACATCCCAAGAAATGAAAAAGATTCTGAAGAATTGTGCATCCATTCTCCTATGGACACCGGGAGCAACCAGAGTACTTTCTTGCAAAAGTAAAGATACGTATTTCGAGGAAACCTCTCAAGATGAAGGCACGTGAAGTCAAAAACCAACTCCGAGCTTGAGAAGTGAGGTTATGCCAACAATGTGACAAATGGGGAAAAGACAGAATAGGGAAAAGGACGAAATAATGCATAGTATCCGAAAAGTGCAAATGCGAAAATGACTCGGTCCTCAAAGGAAGTTGTCAATTCACATGAAAGAGTCTCAGAAACCAATTCTGAGCACTCGAGATGACACTAAGCGACATGAACAAAGCTCAGAAAATAAAATTAAACGAAAAAAATTCATTCGTAAAATTTCAAGAAAAATGAAAGAGAGGCAAATGACCAGGTCGTTACAATGACTTTGGGGAAAGACTCTATCATGAATACTACCACAAGTATGCATATAATGACATCTCAAAACAATATCCAATTCACAGCATTCATGCATCAACAAAATAGTCCACATAGATGATCTTCAACATCTCATTTATAATCGAATTTCATCTAAAGTTCCTTAGAAGTAAACCAAAATTTCATTTTCTTTTAAAATGCACTTTTAATCCTTTTTATGGCTCATTCAATATTTTCCCATCCTTAATATATCTTTTGAAATCATAATCCAAGGCATGTATTTATTTAAACACATTTTATGTTCTTTTTTTTATTATTATTATTATGTATGACCATGTGCAATGTCCAAGTTCCTTAAACTCTCTAATTACCCCATGTAACAAGCATTGAGCCAACGACTCCCAAACCAAATGGTTTTAGGGCGTTAAGTGAAAAGGCACTCCTAAGCGCGTAATGACTCGGAATGGTTAGGCTACCAACTCAAACTAATCACACATCTTACATTCTTTCCTTGTCTTCCTTTCTAATCAGTTGACATGTTGAAAGAGTGCAGTTTTTTTTTTTTTTAATGCCAAGGATTATTTCATTCATCCGACTTACTAATTCAGGGAGCCAATTAAGTAGAACCACATGGAAGGGAATGCAATTTTCGGTGTGCTCAATGTGCATTGTGAAGTCACTTAGAGATGAAAAACTACAAAATAAAAAATTTAAATCATGCAATGAACCTTTTTTCATTTGAACAATCGTGATAGGAACTTTTAATCATTCATTGATATCCTATATAAGCATACAAGTTGTATTAATCACATAGATCCCCCCTAAACTTAGTTCCAATAACACCAAAAACAATTTGCCTAAACATAAAAAAAAAAATTTAATTATTATTATTATTATTATTTTTAACAAATCAATTCAACTATAAACAATTCAACCATATTCAATAATGACAATCTTCCTGTGAATAGCTAACTCTCAACACCCCCAAACTTAAATGATACATTGTCCTCATTGTATAAAAACATGTATAGAAATTAAGCATGCCAAGAGATGTAAAAGGAGAGAAACTACCGAGTGCGAGATAATAACTTCAGTGCAACCAATATTAGTGAAAAAGAAAAATTTCTTCCCCCAAACTTGGACCTAATAATCTGTCCCTATAAACTAGGTACCAAGCATAAAAGCATAGACATAGATAATGATATAAATCTGGAATAACATGTCATAATTTATTAAAAACTGAGAAAGAAAACCAAAATATGTGTACATCAAAAAGTGCACCCATAATTGTCATGCCAAACATGGCCCAAATCCTAAAATTATTCAAAGCACACAAAACAGAAATAAATAGCATGAACTAATTAAAACTAAAGATAAAATCAGTTCACCCTACAAATTAGAGGGTGAAGTGTCTGTTCCTTTAAGAGCATGATCATTCATTGATTGCACCAGGGCGAGCAAAAAGGTGCTCTTTCCAATCTTTGAAATTGTAAATCTTCTTTATAGTTTCTCACTTCTCATTACATGGAATCACCAACCCTTGGTTCTTAATCAGCTTCGTGATAAGATAAGGAAATGGAAATAACCAAGTCAAATAGCTTTTTTTTTTGCGGACAATCAATTTGTTATAAACCTTCAACATTTGATTCATAATCAAAGTGGGAACTGAAAACCAAAATTCATTATCTGCTAAAAAGAGACAATCCAAAAGAACACTCTTATTTGTTATAGGTTTCCCAATTAGAAGAACATTCGTAGCCACTAAAACCTCAATGAACCAAATCCGGGGTGGAACAAAAGAACTTTTTGGTGAAGTGCTACTTCTTTCAAAACATCGGTTAGGTCATCTAATAAATCAAGAATATCTGGTAAGGGAGCAAAGAGAGGCTGACCGTCCATATCGATTGGCTAGTTGATTGGACATCCACAAGTAACTATAATATCCTCTAATGTAACCGAAAACATGGTGCCATCAATTTTAGTGAAAAGCTTGGTTGGCTCCAGCGGTTTGTGTGAAAGACATTCCTAACATCAAATGCTGTTTCAAATTGAAGAGGCCATTTAGACCAATCCTGATCAATAGTTTCCTTAGAAGAACTTTTTGATTTGCGAGGGTGCTTAGAAGCGGAAGAAGAACCCATTTGAGTGATAAAAGTTAGTTCAGAACTTTTGTCGAACATATGGTGTGCAAGACTGAAAAGTAAAGAACATTTGTGAAGATTAAATTATTTGAATCCAACAAGCATGAATCTAGAATTGAAGCACGCCAATTTCTCACTGAATAAACTAATCACCCACAAAATCAGGTTCTAATCTCTATGAAATAATCAATAGTTGAAATATAGAAGAGAAAATAACTTACCTCAATTTGGAGTTTGAAACTTTGCCCTCTTTGATTGAAAGATTATGATTATGATGGAAAAGGATGATTAGAGATGATGGATGGAGGACAAATGGAGATGGAGAAAGTGAAATATGATTATGATATGGATTGGAAAGGTAGGGTTAGAAAGTGAGAGGTGTAGGTTGTGAATGAGGAATGAAAGAATAGAGGTTATAAAATCCCGAGCTGGGCTCGGGTTGGCTTCATGGGCCTTCGAGTCCGAACGCAAGGCATGGTGTCCAGACGCGCACTGTAGCAGGGCAAGATTCTAGCAGCAATGAGGTTTGGGATTTAGCATATGTATAATGGCGTCCGGATGCCGAAAGTGGCGTTCGAACGTGGGAGAGAGTAGGTGATGGAGTCCAGACACCAGAAATGGTATCTAGACGCCACATGAAGCAGGTGATAGCGTCCGGATGCGGCATGAAGCAAGTGATGGCGTCCTGACGCCAGAAGTGGCGTCCGAACGCAACATTTGCCTAGTACCTTAGATTGATTTCTGCTTGAAAAGCTCCTGAAAATGTTACCAAAACCTTTTATGATTTATAAAAACCCACAATGAACTCTGGAATGGAAATCTAAATGATTCTTGAAGAATGCAAAGTGAAGTTTCTACATAGGCATTTGTCGAGATTTTTGGTTAACAGTAATAGGTAAATAAGGAAGCTTGGAATGGAAAGAATTTGCTTCCTTGAAGTGCTAAATTTAACATCGATAACTAGAAGTTATGGGAATCCTTTTAGTCCTCATAAATTGGATCCGTCAAGATAATGGAATCCACATATCCGACCGAGACTAGGTTATCAATGTAAGGTTTAAGCCGCTGACCATTAACCTTAAAAAGATTCCCATTAAGCAAAAGACTTATTGATGACATGTTTATCATGGAATGTTTTAGTCTTTGCTTTATAAATTTTTGCATTTTCATAAGCCTTATTCTAGATTTCTTCTAGCTCATTGAGCTGCAATTTTCTATTAGGGCTGGCCTGATCAAGATTAAAATTAAACCAATTTATGGCCCAAAAGGCACGATGCTCTAATTCAACCGGAAGATGACATGCCTTACCGTAAACAATCCGGTATGGTGACATGCCAATTGGCTTTCTAAACGCAGTTTGGTAGGCCCAAAGTGCATCGTTTAGTCTTAATGACCAATCTTTGTTGTCTGGTCGAACTGTCTTTTCAAGAATATACTTGATTTCCTGATTAAAAACTTCCACTTGACCACTCGATTGAGGATGGTAAGGTGTGGCAACCTTATGACTGACAGAGTATTTAAAGAGAACAAATCGAAGATAACGATTGCAAAAATGAGATCCTCGAATACTCAAGAGTGCTTGAGGTGTGCCAAACTAACTGAATATGTTCTTTTGAATGAACTGGACCACTGCAGTGTGGTCATTGGTTATGGTCACCTCAGCTTCTATCCATTTAGATACATAATCCACTGCTAGGAGAATATAAAAATAACTATAGGAAGATAGAAGTGGTCCCATAAAATCTATTCCCAGACATCAAAGATTTCGATGATTAAAATGGAGTTTAATGGCATCATGTCCCTTTTTGACATGTGTAATGACCCGGATTTTTCGAATAAATTTTTTTCCGTTGTCTTTTCCCTTCTGAGTTTGGTTTCTTGTCGATTAGTGTCATCTCGAGTGCTCTGGAGTGATTTCTGGGACTCTTTTCTTTGGATTGACAACTTCCTTTGAGGACGAGTCATTTCCACATTTTTCGTTTTTCAACACTATTCACTTTTCGTCTTTTTCCCTATTCCGTCTTTTTCCCTATTTCGTCTTTTCCTCGTTTGGCACTTTATTTGGATCACCACACTTCTTGTATTCGGAGTTGGTTTCTGACTTCACGTATCTTCATTCTCAATGATTTCTATGAGATACGTATCTTTACTTTCGTGAGAACGTACTCTGGTTACTCCCGGTGCCCGTAGGGGCATAAATGCAAAGTTCTTTAGAAACTTTTTTCTTTTCTTGGGGTGTTTTTCATAAATATCTTTTGAAGATATTTTATTTCAGGGGTATCTAAGAAAATATCTTTTGGAAGATATTTTCATTCTGGGGTAGTTTCGTAGTTTTCACTTTTTGGAGGGGTCATTATGCAATTAATGAAAGTTATTGCTCAATGCCTTGTTTTGAGCCTGGATCCTTGTACGGGACTAATTTTCTCACTTCGTCAAGTCGTGGACTCTTAGAATTTCCTCCTGGATGATGTTTTCCAGTTTCAGGGTTTTTGGCCCCGGTTTGCTCCAAACTTGTTTTAGGCATAGCTTTCTGCTCAAGACTCAGTTTTTGATGCTGTTTCTTCCGTTGTTTATATTATCTCATTTTGAATCTTTTTTGTTCACGGAGTTTTTCCATTTGAGCGCGTCTGTGCAATTTCCACTTTTCCAGGCCCGGCGGGGCCCATTCGGGGCACTTTTTGAGTTTTTCTATAAATAGGAGGTCTTAGAAAGAAAAATCAGATTTTTCTCTCTCTCTCCTCTCTCATGGCCGGTCCAAACTCCATCCATGGCTGCCATCTTCTCTCTCCTCTTTTGGACTTCTTCCCTTCATTAAAAAGTGGTGATGCCTTTGTGTTTATTGTTCCCCTCGGCAAGGCCTTCGATTCCAACCGATTGGAATCTCATTTTGGCCATTTCTTGAGTTCGGGTTTGAAGTCAAGTTGTGTTTTTGATGGGGCTTCCTTGGGATTCATGTTCGTGGTGTTGTCCCCGACAAAACCTAGGAGTTTCATCGGATTCGGGTCGATTTATCTTGGTAGGGATTTGAGATTTCATCTCAAATGGAGGTAGGGAATGTTTTAGGCTTTTGTGTGTGTTGTATCGAGTGTTTAGCATGATTATACAACTTATATATGTGCCTTGTATCAAATCTAGAAAGTTGGTAATTTTTAATTCTTTGTATAAGATTTAAAATTCATGATGATATATGACTTTGATTTGAATTGTGGCATGGTAGAAACTCTTGTTTTAATATGCTGGTTAACATATATTAAATTGGAATTAATTAAATAAGAATTGCTCTTTTTAATTAATATTTATCTTTTGTGAAAGATTAAAGTTCATGGCGGTACCTTGCATGAAATTGAGTTGTATTATATTTCTAAATTGAGTTTTGGCATGTTTGTTAACATACTTTAATTTGAGAGAATTTGGTTGAGTTTGGAAATCTAGAAACTTTAATTAAGGGAATTAATTAAAATCTATTTTTTTTGAGGTTTCATGGGCCTAATTAAGCTTGTGTGTGAATATATGTAATGACCATGATATGTCTATTAACATATATTAAGTTGGGCCAATTGGAAATGATATGAAATCTAGAGAGTTTAATTATTTTGATGTAATTAGATTCTATCTTGTTTATCCATGGATTTAATCATGTTTTAGAAGGTGCTTCTATTTTAAGATCATGGATTTAGACTTGTGAAGTATTCACTTGATTGTGTTATATGCATTGAAGGGCAATGTTGTTAAATTTATATTCATGAGAGTATGTTTCTATATGAATATATTGTTGGCTTGTGATTTCGTAGCATTATGGATATGAAATGCTTATTATGCACAATTGAGAGTTATAATGCTAACTTGTTACTATGTAGTAGTAATATGTATAAGTTATGAACTTATTTGGCTTATTTTGGAATCTTGGAACATTGTTGAGTTGAGATGGCTAGGGTTTGGCTCTAGTACGAGGACGTGAGTCCTCTAAGTCATTGAGATAGTGCGCACTTAGGGTGGTCTTCCCTGCGGGTTAGTGTCCGGAATAACCATTGAGGTCTCGGCAGAATTCCGAGCGTGATGTCCAAGTATTCCACTGTTTGTTTTCGCATTCAATTCCAAGTTGACAATTATGTTTACCTTGTTAACTTGTGGTTTTGGCTATTGGCGATTTTGATGTTGTTAAGTACATCCATACTAAATTGATATATTTAGTTGATTTCACACTTTTAGATTTCTAGTTGATAACCTAGAGAATCTAGTCTTGATGTGTGGTATTAGATATTCTAATTATGCTAAATTGTTATATTTAGTTGATGTTGCATTTTAGACTTCAAGTTGATAACCATGAGAATCTATATGTTATTGCTTTGTGTAAGCATGCTCCTATGTTGTTGCTTTGTGTAAGCATGAACCTATATTGCAAAAATTGCATGAATGAGGTGATTGATGCTAGAAATGATCTTAGGTAGCTAGGATGCTCCTTGAGTCTCACCTTTGACATAGACGTTAGGTGGAATGAACCACAACGATTAAATCATGCAAACTTGTAAAACGTAGGTCGATGCATGCTCATTTCCTACGAGCAGCTTTATGTTACTCACCCCTACGATACTGGGGCATATTTCAAGTACAAAAATCAAAGTTGAGGTCATCATTATGCTTGGATGGTTTATGGACTTGGAGACTTCCGTTTTTGGTGAAAGTTGGCTTGGAATGCCAATTGTAGTCTTATATGTCAACATGTGTACATTTTGAAACCATTTCGTAGTTTTGAATTCCAAGTTTTCGTTCCAAACTTCATTTTTGGCATTTTGGCCGTTGGGGGGTCATATTTTGCATTGGCCATATTTTTGGTCCATGGACCATTGTAGCACATCTTACTGGGTAATTTACGTTTACGTGCATGGTTGTTTCCGGGCAAAGCTTCTTCTTTGGTGAAATGAGCCTCCTACGGACTCATTTTACACTTTTGTTGCATTTTCTGACCTAAGGGTATTTTGGAAATTTCCTTTGGTAAATAAATTCTGTTCTTCACATGGTTGAATAGAAAATATGATTTTAGGGGGGGTTTCTTTTTTGTGTTTTTCCAGAAAATGCCATCTTGGCATCGGAAATCGCATCCGAAGTTCAGCTCTCAATTTTTAAATTTAGCAGCTTTTTGGACCCTCTGGACCAGTTTTCTTGGGAGGCAATTTTGGGCATTTCACATTGCATATTTTTCAATTTTTCTTGCTTGTTATGTAGAAAACTCGATTTTGAGGGGGTTTCTTCTTTGAGTTTTTCCAGAAAATGTCATCTTGACCCTCAAATTTCCATTTTTCCCGGAAAAACCCCAACTGCCAAGTTTTTTGGGCTGCCCATTCTGCCTCCTTCACATGTAAACGGTTATGAGGGGTTTCGTAACCGGTTACATGTGCTTGGGCAGTGTGTTTCTCGTGATTTTTGGCTTCCTAACCGGTTAGGAAGGTCTCCTAACCGGTTAGATGTTCTTGGTTGCCATCTTTTTGACCGTTTTACCCCTTCTTCTTCCGTTAGCCATATCTTCTTCATCCGGACTCCGAATCAAGCGATTTTTGAGTCTAAGTTCATTGATTTTTTGTTGTCTTTCCAATGGTGTGCTCAGTGGCACCCACCTTTAGGCTGTAAATGATAATTTTTCCCCTAGGTGCATTCTTGTCCGTTTTTGAAATATTGTTTCTGCATTTGATTCCTTTGGGTCCCATGACCTCGTTGAGGGTCACAATGGTGTCTTAGAGTCATGTTGTATCTCTAGAGACCATTGTTTGTCTTTTACTTCCGCATTTTGGATCCGTTATCGGATCATCTTTCAGTTCATAACTGACGCACCGGGTTAAAAAACTTGGGCCGTCACAACATGGCCCCGAGCTTTTGACATCGCGTACAAGACTTGCAAAAGTTGTAGGCATCCCTAAATAATGAATGCCAAAAAAATCCACTCTGAAGAACTTTGGATGAAGTCTTTTTGGCACTGAAATGTCCTCCACTTTCAAGAGTGTGGCAGAATTTTAAGATGTTTTGGACTTTGGATTCAGGAATACAACTCCGGATTATTTAATCCAGATAGTACTTGAACAATTTTGGGTCTTCCCAAAAGAAATTTTTGATTTGAGCAAAGAACCAGTTTTCTCTTGCTTAGACTATTTTGATGGAATTTTCCCAACTACAAGATAGTTGAAATTGTCAACGAACCGAAGAGGTGACTCATGAGAAATTTGAAATAGTTGCTCATTCGGGAAGGAATCATGAACTGGAGAAAAATCAGAAATTTTCTCAATTAAAAGCCTAGAAAGATGGTCTGCAACTACATTATCAGTTTCTTTCTTATCCTTAATCTTAATGTTAAACTCTTGGAGTAAGAGTATCCAACAAATAAGACGAGGTTTTGTCTCTTTCTTTGCAAGTAGATGTCTTAACGCGGCATGATCTGTGAAAATGATGTCCTTGGATCCAAGAAGATATGAACTGAATTTATCCAAGGCATAGACAACCGCTAGTAATTCTTTCTCAGTTGTTGTGTAGTTCATTTGAGCATCTAAGAGAGTCTTGCTAGTGTAGTAAATAGTATGAAGAGTTCTATCTACACGCTGGCCCAAAACAGTATCTAATGCATAGTCAGATGCATCACACATAATCTCAAAGGGTAGAGACGAATTAGGTGGTTTCATAATTGGGGCAGACGAGAGTAGTGAACGAAGCTTCTTAAAAGCTTCCAAACATGCTTCATCAAAGTTAAAATTAGAGTCCTTTTCAAGAAGATGGCATAAAGGCTGAGATATCTTACTAAAATCCTTGATGAAACGGCAGTAAAAGCCTGCATGACCAAGAAATGATTGAATTTGCCTCACCGAAGAGGGAGGAGGAAGGCAATGAATTAATTCAACTTTTGCCTTATCGACCTCAATCCCTCTTTTAAAGATAATATATCCCAGGACAATCCCTTCTTGCACCATGAAGTGACTTTTTTCCCAACTTAAAATCAGATTGGTATCTTTGCATCTTTGAAAGACGAGTGATAGATTATGGAAATAAGAGTCAAAAGAAGATCCAAAGACAGAAAAATCATCCATGAATACTTCAAGAAATTTTTCGACCATATCAGAAAGTATGGACATCATGCATCTTTGAAAAGTGGCCGGCGCATTACACAACCCAAAAGGCATGCGACGATAAAGTGAAAGTTCCAAAAGGACAAGTGAAGGTGGTCTTCTCTTGATCTTGAGGATCTACAGCCACTTGGTTATAACTAGAATAACCATCAAGAAAATAATAATAACTCTAACTAGCTAACCTTTCTAGGATTTGATCAATGAATAGGACTGGAAAATGATCTTTCCTAATTACAGAGTTCAGTTTTCTGTAATCAATGCACACACGCTAACCAGTAGTAGTATGTTGTGGCACAAGTTCTCGCACTGAATTTTCAACAACAGTGAGGCCAGACTTCTTTAGAACAACTTGAGTGGGACTCACTCACTTGCTATCCAAGATGAGGTAAATGATTGCCGCATCTAATAGCTTGATTACCTCTTTCATGGCAACCTCCTTCATATTAGGATTCAACCGACTCTGTACCTCTCAGGAAGGTTTAGCTTCTTCCTCCAAAAGAATGCGGTGCATACAAATGGAAGGGTCAATTCCTTTTAAATCAGCTATCGACCAACCAATAGCTTCTTTGTGTTCTTGTAGCACCACTAAAAGGCTATTTTCTTAGTCTTTAGAAAGATCTGATGCAATGATGACAGGAAAAGTTTTGTTTACACCAAGAAATACATACTTGAGATTAACCAGGAGTGGCTTTTACTCAAGTTAAGGTGGAGATTTCAATGAAGGGACAGGAGGAGTGCTGGAAATTTATGGAAGAGGTCCCTTTGGCACTTTCCAAAGAGGAAAATCCGAGATTACATTGGCTTCAAACAAAGTGTTGACTTCACAAATGGATTGATTAATATCATAATTTTCAAAGTCAAAATGAGCCAAGCATGTTTCAAGAGGATCTTGACTTAAAATAAATGGGAGAGATTCTTTAACCATTTCATCAATGATGTTAAGATAGAAACACTCATATTCCTCTTGAGAATGTTGGAAAGCATTAAAGATGTTAAGCTTTACCTTCATATTTCCAAAAGAAATATCCATCACCCTGGTTTGGCAATTAATTGAAGCATTAGTTATAGCTAAGAAAGGCCGACCAAGGATTACAGGAATATGTTTTATTGGATTATGGACTGGTTCAGTATCTAGAACCACAAAGTCTACCAAGAAGTAGAAATTATCCACCTTAATGAGTACATCTTCAATGATTCCACGAGGTTGCTTTGCAGATCTATCTGCAAGTTGCAAGACAACCGAAGTGGATTTAAGTTCTCCTAAGCCAAGTTGTAAGTATACTAAGTAAGGAATAAGATTTACACTTGATCCTAAACCAAGGAGGGCTTTTTCTATCTCATTGTCTCTAATGACACACGAGATTGTCGGGGCACCCGGATCCTTAAACTTTAGAGGTATATTATGCTGAATGATAGCACTTGCTTGCTAAGTTAACCTCACCTTCTTTAGAATATTGCTCTTAGAAATTCATTTTTGAGTACAAATCTTTAAGAAATTTTGCATAAGGTGGAATTTGCTTAATGGCGTCAAGGAGAGGAATGTTGATCTTTACTTGCTTAAAGACTTCAAACATATCCTGAATTTTATCGCCCTTTTTTTCCCAAAATGTGTGGACTCTATGGGCTACTTTTTGCCGCCACATGGTGTTTTGCGATTGGTGTGGTTTTTCCCTCCACACTTTGCCCCCGATTCCTTTTTATGAATTTGATTCATATAAGGAATTGTAACCGTTTTTGGGAACTGGAGAAGTTTTTGCGGCTGTTACTGCTGATCATTACCATTCGTGCTGTCGATTCTGGGACTTCGTATTTGCCCTTCCATTATCTGCCCCTTTCAACTTATATACTGGGTTTTTATGATTTGGACATCTGCATCTGTGATTTTCTTCCTAAGTTTTGGCGAGAATCTAATTGCTGCTTCGACATCTCATTCCATCCGCCTAGGTTAGTCTTCTTTTCATTCCATCTTTCTTACATTATGAGTCAAGAAAGTAGTGAATGAACTCATAGCATTCATATGTCTGATTCCGAGTCGGGAACTGTGGCGGCGAGTCTGAGTGATTTTGCCGAGGGTCCTATAATCCTCCTTGCAGATGTTGTAGAAAGGAAGTCTTTTTCGATTTCTTAGTTGAGAAAGAAGAATCATGCTCCTTCTGACGTTACCCTTAAGGATTATAACCGTGATTTGAACTTCAGTATAGGTGAGGGTTTGGAGGAGGGCGAAATGCTCTTCTCAGTTTTGCATTTTCCCGCCTTTTTATTCCCCTTAAATCCTTTTTACCTTCGGGTTTTGTCCGTGTTGAATCTGGCTCCTCTTCAAGTTAACCCTAATTTCTTCCGTATTCTTTCCTGTCTTCTTGCTCTAAACAAGGTTCGAGGTTTAACCTCAAATCTTACCAATTTTCTGTTTTACTACTCACTTGATAGATTAAAAGGATGAGAGGGTAGGTTCCACCTTCATTCTAGACCAGGTAAAACTCTTTTCTCTCATCTTAATACCTCTGACAAATAGTGGAAGTATAAAATTGTTAAGGTCGGAGGGGCATGGTGATCTTCATCCGCTCAGGATTTATTCATCCGATCGAGCTTTCATACCCCATCTGTTCCCGCATTTGATGATTCGGGCAAGTCTTCTTGCTTCGTCTGTGTCGTAAAGCATTTTTGTTATTTATATGACTTCCTAGGTCACAAAACTGATTTTTTCTCTTCGAAATTTGTTGATAGTCGTCTTGCTTATTTACAGGAAAGAGTTTGGAGTGACGTTCCTTCTTCCAAGATCCTTCTCTCCTCTTCTCTTCTTGAGGTGATCTCGAGAGATTCTCCAATAATTGCTCTAAATCCTGAGGAGCCCATTGATCTTGACGCTTCCGACTCTAAGGCTATCTTATCGCCTGTCCCTCTTACCCTCTCTCAATTAGCGATGGAACTTCCTCCTCCAAAACCTCGTACGACGAAGAAGGAGAGGGAGGCGACCACTAAGTTGTTGCAAGAAAGGAAGAACCTCCTTGTCGAGGTGAGCAAGCTTTCTCCCTCTCAAAAGCAAAATGTAGTCCAGTCAGGGACTAAGCATCCCTTAGCAAAGGATGATTCTTCTTCGAAGCATCCCAAGTTGATGGCTGGGGCCTTTGGAGGAAAAAGTGCTTTAATTCCTAGCGCTGCTGATATCGCTGGGGGTTATTTTTCAGGGTCTATCGAGAAGTGGTTCCCCGAAATGATGAAGTCTGATGGGTCCCCTATCACCATTGGTGACTCTGGAGCTGAAGATCCGAAGACGTTGATGAGTTTAGCTAGAGGGATGTGGCTTCCCAGAGATGAAATTTTACAACAACAGATGAGTGTTGATGATCTGTTGCCTCTTGCTCCCAAGTCCATAATGAAGGTAACTTTTTCTTATACTTCTGGTTATTTTTTTTTTTTTATACTGTTTCTCTTTTTTTTTTTAACAATTCTATGTTGCCTTTGTGCAGAGCTCTTTTTTAATGTTTGCCCTTATAAAGAAGCTCTCAGCTAACTCCCTTCATGCAGACCAGTCTGCTGCCCTTCAGAATTGGGTAAGCGTTTTGGAGGCTTCCCTCGCTAAGGAGAAGAGGTAAAAAGCTCAGCAGCTTAACTCAATTGAGTATTTTGGCAAAAAAGTTAAAGAGCTTGAGAACAAAGCCGCTGAGCTTGACTTGTAGCTTGGGAAGGCAAACTCTCTTATTTAAACCTACAAGGATAGGGGTTTGGAGATGTTTAACCATTTTTCCCAAATTGCGAATCTCCGCTATGCCAAAGGTTTCAGGCTTGGTTTTGCTCAGGGCTAGCTTCCTTCTGAAGAGAGGGATTATGGTGATGCTGATGAGCACGATGCCGAGCACGGGCTCTTAATTACAGGTGAATATGCTGAGCCTTCGGCTGGCCCTAGAGAGACAGAATTTGCTGCTCTACTGAAGGGTGAGGTGTCTAGCGAGGTTCTGCCTCCTCTCCAATATCTTTTTGGTTCCAGAGATTACCTGCCTTATCGCTCGATACCCCTTCCTCTATTCCAGCCAGGGTAGAGTTGGTTGATGCATTTACACAAAGGTTTAATACGGAAGGTGGAGCTGTGCCTGATAGTGATCCTGCGTAGCTCCTTTTTTTTTTTTCTTTTTTTTTTTTGTTTGGAGGTGTTGGGTATGCCCTGCCACTTTTGTAGAAAACCCTCACCTACTTGTAAGAACATGGAGGTTTCTTTTTGACAATCTTTAGGATTGCTTTTGCTTACGTTATTGCTTGTGATTCGATGTATTTGTCTAATTTGCGATTAGTGTTCGGGCTTTAGGTTCTAGAGGCCTTCGCCTATTTTATGATTGGCTCTTCGCCTATTTCGCGATCGGCTCTTCTCCTGGCCGTTCAGCTTTTTAGGACTTGTGTAGTTTATCTGGTCAAGCTCGTTCGAGCGTTAGGCTCTTTGGGCCTTCGCCTATTTTGCATTCAGCTCTTTGCCTATTTTACGATTGGCTCTTCGCCTATTTCACGATCGGCTCTCCGCTTATTTCGCGATAAGCTCTTGGGGTCGTTCAGTTTTTTTGGACTTGAGCAGCTTATCTGGTCAAGCCTGTTCAAGCGTTAGGCTCTTGGGGCCTTCGCCTATTTTGCAATTGGCTCTCGGGGCCGTTCGGCTTTTTTAGACTTGAGCAATTTATCTAGTCAAGACAGTTCAGTCGTTAGGCTCTTGGGGCCTTCGCTTATTTTACGATCGGCTTTTGGAGCCGTTCAGCTTTTTTGGACTTGAGTAGTTTATTTGGTCAAGCCCGTTCGGGCGACAGGCTCTTGGGGCCTTCGCCTATTTTGCGATCTGCTTTTAGGGCCGTTCCGCTTTTTTGGACTTGAGAAGTAGTTTATCTGGTCAAGCCCGTTCGGACGTTAGGCTCTTGGGGCCTTCACCTATTTTGCAATCAGCTTTAGGGCCATTCGGCTTTTTAAGACTTGAGCAATTTATCTGGTCAAGCCCGTTCGGGCATTAGTCTCTTGGGGCCTTCGCCTATTTTGCGATCGGCTCTTGGGGCCGTTCGGCTTTTTTGGACTTGAGCAGTTTATGTAGTCAAGCCCGTTCAGGCGTTAGGCTCTTGGGGCCTTTGCCTATTTTGCGATTGGCTCTTGGGGCCTTTCGGCTTTTTTGGACTTGAGCAGATTATCTGGTCAAGCCCGTTCAGTCGTTAGGCTCTTGGGGCCGTCGCCTATTTTATGATCGACTCTTGCGGCCGTTCGGCTTTTTTAGACTTGAGCAACTTATTTGGTCAAGCCCGTTCGGGCGTTAGGCTCTTGGGCCTTCGCCTATTTTTCGATCGGCTCTTGGGGCCGTTCGGCCTTTTCGGACTTGAGCAATTTATTTGGTCAAGCCTGTTTGGGCGTTAGGCTCTTGGGGCCTTCGCCTATTTTGTGATCGGCTCTTGGGGCCGTTCGACTTTTTTGAACTTGAGCAGTAGTTTATCTGGTCAAGCCTATTCACACGTTAGGCTCTTAGGGCCTTTGTCTATTTTGCCATCGGCTCTCGGGGCCGTTCGGCTTTTTTGGACTTGAGCAGTTTATCTGGTCAAGCCCATCCGAGCATTAGGCTCTTGGGGCCTTCGCCTATTTTACGATTGGCTCTTGGGGCCATTCGGCTTTTTTGGACTTGAGCAGTTTATCTGGTTAAACCTATTTAGGCGTTAGGCTCTTGGGGCCTTCGCCTATTTTGCGATCGGCTCTTAGGGCCATTCGACTTTTTTAGACTTGAGTAGTTTATTTGGTCAAGCCCATTCGGGCGTTAAGCTCTTGGGGCCTTCGCTTATTTTGCAATTGGCTCTTGGAGTCGTTCTACTTTTTTGGACTTGAGCAGTTCCAGTCAAGCCCGTTTAGGCCTTAGGCTCTTGGGGCCTTCGCCTATTTTGCGATCGGCTCTTGGGGGCATTCGGCTTTTTGGACTTGAGCAGTTCCGGTCAAGCCCGTTCGGGCGTTAGACTCTTAGGGCCTTTGCCTATTTGCAGGTCTATTTTGAGCGTTTCGTCACTAGTTGACCCCTTTTTATTGGGCCTTTTTTGGTCAAAACGGGTGTCGGACCTTCTTTGTATGGGCGTTCCCTTGCTAACGTTTAGAATTAAACGATTCTGTTTTATAGAAAACCCATTTTCTACTTAAAGTGAGATAGGGATTTGAAAAGAAGGGACCTATCCCAAAAGAAAGAGGGGAAAGCTCTAAATTATGGACCCCTTCTAATAATAAGCTGTGATTATCCACGGGCCTCATAATTTAGGGCCCTCACCCGCTGATTATATACCCAGCTAGTCATGTTATAATAATAAGGGATTCTTTTCCTTTTTATCGATATGGGACCGTACTTTCTAATAAAGGGGAAAATATCTTTTCATTTGAAAATTTGTGGGGAGTGTATGGAGACCTCTGACAATGGGGCACTTTAGTGTTGTAAGTGGGGTCCCATTGTCAATGGGTCCCACACACTGATAGGAGGTAAGTATGGATCCTTATAAAAAAAGGGTTAGATTCCACTTTTTGAACGATGTGGGACATCATTTCTTATAGGTGATGAGACCTTATCTATGGTAAGATAAAAAGTGTGAAGTGGAGACCCCTGATAGTAGGTCCCATTATGGGTTGCCTACCATCAAGGGTCCACTCCACTGTTTAGATCTCGTGTTATTCCACTTTAAATAATAGTCAGAAGTTTTGTTTTTATTCGATGTGGGACATTCGAAAAAGGTTGTCAGTAGTTTTATTCATTCAAAAGGTAGAGTACTGGAAAACACTGTACGATTTACTTTATTAAAAGTACCTTTTCTAGTTCATTGCATTCCTTGGCTTGGTCATTTCGGTGCCATCCAGGTGTCAAAGTCTGTAAGCTCCTTTTCTAATCACATCTGATATTCGGTATGGCCCTTCCCAGTTAGGTTCCAATTTGCTGACATACTTTTCTGATTTTAGGAGTACCAGATCTCCTGGATTGAAGCTTCTCCTTCTGACTCTTTTGTTATAACTATTTGCTATCTTTTGTTGGTAAGCTGCTAGCTGGATGGCTGTAGCTTCTCTTTTTTCTTCCAATAGATCCAGACTATGTTCCAGAAGCTGATTATTTGACTCTTAGTTCTAAGCTAAGCTTTGGATGGTGGGTGTTACCACTTCGGTGAGGATTACGGCCTCGGTGCCGTAAGCTACAGAGAAAGGAGTTTTGTTGGTGGGACATCTCGGGGTGGTTCTATATGTCCATAGGACATTTGGAAATTCTTCTAACCACTTCCCTTTTTTATCTTCAAGCTTCTTTTTGATACAGGCAAAGATTATTTTATTGGTTATCTCCGCTTGCCCATTGCCTTAGGGGTGGTATGCAGCTAATACTTTCTAGTTGATACCGTATTTGTCGAATAAACATTAAGTGTTTAATTATCTAGATTTGGCCCGTTATCCATGATGATGGACTTTAGGATTCCGAATCTGCATATCAGATTGTTCCAAACGAATTTTTCCACTTGGACATTAGTCACACTTGCATATGCCTCTACCCATTTAGTGAAATAATCAGTGGCTAACAGGGCGTACCTTTTTTGCGATACCACCATTGGTAGGGGTCCTACCACCTCCATTCCCCATTATGCGAACGGCCATAGGTTGCTCATGGTGTGTATTTCTTCTGGGGGTAGATGGACGAGGGGGGGAATACCTTTAACATTTGTCCCATTTGCGGGAGTATTCTTCCGTTTCCCTTGCCATATAGGGCTAGAAATAACCTTGAGTGAGAGCTTTATGAGCCAATGACCTGCCCCCAGAATGATTCCCGCATTCCCCTTCAAGTATCTGTTTTAAAACTTCTTAGGACTTCATAGGGGTCAAACACTTGAGGTAGGGCCTAGAATGCGATCGCCTAAAAAGTTGTCCTCCTACCACTGAATATTTGGCAGTTTTCATCCTTAGCTGTCGGGCCGCTTCATTAGAATTGGGGAGTTTTCCTCTCTCAAGGTAAGCCAATATTGGATCTATCCAACTTGGTTCCCATGGGATGACCAGTACCTGCATTCCCCTTGTGATGCTTAGCGTATCTAGGACATTAATGGGGACGACCCTGGTAAGTGATTCATCCGCTATGGATGCTGCATTCGCCAAGTGATCAACTATCGGATTTTCTTCCTTAAGGATCTGCTGAAATTTGATTATATCAAAGTACATTGTCAATTTTTTATCTTCTTCTCAGTATGCATTCATTCTGCCCTCTCTAGTGGTGTATTCTCCCATCACCTGCCTTGTGATAAGTTTTGAATCACTATAGGCTTTGAGGTGCTTTACTTGGAGTTCCTTGGCCAATCTGAGCCCTGCCAATAGCGCCTCATACTCCGCTTCATTATTTGTGACTGGGAACTCTAATCCGACTGATTGTTGGATTCTAGTCCCCTCAGGGGTTCTTATCTCTAGTCCTGCTTCGGCTCCATTTTGGCTCGAGGAACCATCGACGTATAACTCCCAGCAAGGAACTTCCGTGGTTTGCTGTTCTTCTCCTGGGTCAACGTCCAAGAGGAAATCTACAACCGCTTGCCCTTTTTTTGCGGTGCGCGACTCGTACCGAATGTCAAAGGAGCTTAATTCAATTTCCCACTTGGTGATCGAACCTGAGATATCCGATTTATTGAGAATTGCTTTGATAGGGTGTATCGTGGGACCTACTATCCGATGAGCCTCGAAATAGTGTCGAAGTTTCCTTTTGGCCTGAACTAGAGCAAGGATGATTTTTTCTGTCATTGAGTATCAGCTTTCTGCTTCGATCATGGCCTTGCTGGAGTAAAAGATCGGGTGTTGCTTTTTTCCCACTTCTCTTACTAGGGCCGAGCTGGTTGCTGACTGAGATACTGCTAGGTAGAGGTACAATGGCTCTTCGGGTTCTGGAGCAGATAGAATTTGGGGACTTTCATGTATTCCTTGAGTTTCATAAGAGCTTCTCTCTGCTCTACTCCCCAGATATCTCCTTTTCTAGCTTTGATTGTGTTGAAGGATGGTTTGCATTTGTCTGATAGTCTGGATATAAAGCGGCTAAGAGCCGTTACTCTCCCAATGAGGATTTGGACTTCCCTCACGGTTCGGGGCTCTTGACTTTGTAGTAATTTTCTCAACTGAGTGGGACTTGCCTCTATTCCCCTTTGGCTCACCAGGTGACCGAGGAACTAACCCGACGATACTCCGAACAAACACTTTGCTAGGTTTAAATCATTCTATGTTTCCTGAGAGTATCAAACACATCCTGCAGGTGTCGCCGATCATCTTTCTTATCTTTGCTTTTCACAACCACATCGTTTATGTAAGCTTCAACCGTTTGACCGATCTGCTCTTCGAACATTTTGTTAATCAGCCTCTGATAAGTTACTCCTGCATTTTTTAACCCGAAGGGCATTACCTTGTAGCAATAGGTCCCACGTTTGGTGATGAAAGAAGTCTTCTCTTCGTCCGAATGGTTCATCAGGATCTGGTTGTAGCCCGAGTAAGCATCAAGGAAACTCAGTTTTTCATATCCGGTCGTAGCGTCTACCATCTGATCGATCTTGGGGAGTGGGAAGCTATCTTTTAGGTACACTTTGTTCAGGTTGGTGAAGTCAATGTATACTCGCCATTTGCCCTTCTTTTTCTAGACAACCACCATATTTGACAACCATTGAGGATACTGGACTTCTCTGACGAACCCTGCTTCTAAAAGTCGATTGACTTCTTCAGAAATGATTTTATTTCTTTTGGGGGCAAACCTTCTATGCTTTTGTTTCACTGGATGGTGCCTAGGGTCCACGTTCAGGCTGTGACAGGCCGTCCGTGGGTTAATTCCCGGCATGTCCCAGTGGTTTCAAGCAAATATGTCGACATTCTTCCTTAAGATTTCTACCAGCTCCTCCTTTACCTGAACTGACTAGAGAGTCCCTATGTAGGTTAGCTTGCACTCGTCCCCTGCGACTATCTGCATAGCTTCTAGGGGTTTTATGGTAAGATGCTCTTCTTCCGGTTCCTCCGTTTCTTTTGGAAGGGAAGAGCTTAGTAATTACTATTTCAATGATTTCTTATCCTTATCAGAAGGATAAACCGTCGTGTGGTAGCACTCCTTTGCTATTACCTGGTCCCCCCAGATATCGATGACCTCTTGACCATTTGGACTTATGCATCTCATGACTTGGTGCAGGGTTGATGGGACTCCTTCCATGTGGTGGATCCATCCCCGACCCATTAGCAAATTGTAGGTAGGGTGAATATCCACAATCACGAAGTGCTCTTTCAGAGATCTTTTAGCAGCAGTGACTGATAGTGTGATCACACCTGTGAGCTCCACTCTTCTTCCATCAAATCCTACCAAAGGGCTTCTAGTGGGACGAATCTGGTCTGCGGCCAATTTTAACTGATCGAACGTCCACTTTGTCATGATATTGGCACTACTGCCAGGGTCAATCAGTACTCGTCTGACCAGACAATTAGCCACTAGTAAACTAACTACTAATGGGTCTTCATGCAGGTGTTGCACCCTTCTGAGATCTCCTATATATGAAAAGAAACTTGTGCTGGATTAGGTTTGCAGTCAACGGTATTGATTTCCCCAATCCTCCGCAGCTTATGCGCTTGTTTAAGCTGGATCCTATAGGAATTTCCTGATTGTTTGTCCTCTTTCGGACGGCCATGAATTGTGTTGATTACTTGGACAAGATGGCTCTCTCCCACGGCTTTTGGAATTGCCCGGGCCTGATCCTGCTGCCTTTGTTGTCCCGGGGTAATCAGGTAATCAGTTAACTCGCCCTTGGCTATTAACGCTTCCACTTGTCTTCTTAAGCTCCTACAATCATTAGTCAAGTGACCAAAATTACTGTGGAATGCACAGTGTTTACTCTGGTCTCTTTGCTCTATTGGTTGTCTGATTGGTGGTGGGATCTGGAAGATGTTTCTTGCCTTGGTCTCTTGGTACAGTCTGGCCAGTGTTACTTTAAGCGGTGTGACTCTTTTGGCCGTTCGAGATTTCTTTTCAGGGGCTCGTCCCTCAATGGCCGGGGGTTCCTGATGGGCCCTCGGGGTGCTCGATCGCTCCTTCTGCCAATTCTCTACTGTGACTAGTGTTGCTCTCTGTTGTCTAGTTACTTCATTTTCTTCTAGTCTGATGTAGTTTTGTGCCCGTGAATTCAGCTTCGACATGTTAGTTGGGGTCTTTTTTTCTAGAAAATAATGGAAACGTGAGCCTTGCACCATGCCTATCTTGAATGCTTCTATGGCTGTGTCTTGATTGCAATCTGGTATGCCCGAAGACTCCATATTGAATCGAGTGAGGAAGGTCTGCAGGCCTTCTCCCTTCATCTGTCGAATCGTAAAGAGACTGGCAATGGTTTTTTTTTCTGTTTCTTATTTCCATAATACTGGGCCAAGAACGCAATGTGTAGTGACTCGAAGTTTGGGATTGACTTGCACGGGCGATTCTTGAACCACTCTAGGGCCACCCTCGTCAGGCTGGCCAGAAATATTTTGCACATGAATAGATCACTATGAGCCTCTACAGTTATTTCCTGAGTATAGTGGTTGAGGTGCTGGAGGGGATCTCCAGTCCCATTGAATTTGATGAACTTTAGCATTGTGAATGTCTTAGGTCTTGCGACCCGTTCTACCTCATTTATGAAAGGGGTTTTCACTATTGATGCTGTGAATTCTCTCACCATGTCATTGGGTATTTGGGCCTTCAGTCCTTTGATTCGTTCATCCATTTCTTTCTGGAGCCTGGTGATAAAGTCATTCCCTGAAGACGGCTGATCAGCTGCTGGGGTCCACACTTCTTTTCTACCTGAATCCGCGTTATTTGATGGATGGGCTTTGGTGACTCAAGGTCCCCCAACATTGGAGTTCCCTAAGGTGCTGGATTGACTTGCAGCATCGTTGATGTCTTCCAATGTTCCATTGAGCTGTTAGCGTGGAGCCCTCTGTTGGTGAGGTGGATTATCATTACCCGGCTCCATAGGGGATCCTCGTTCTGACGTTCGGGTCGAGGGTCGATCGGCTATTCATTCCGTCGAGCATTGCCTCGAAGTCTTTCGTTTTCCCTGCACAGAGTGCTGATTTGTGCCACACTGGCTTCCTGAGCCTGCCTTAGCATATTGATTTGCCCAGCGCTGGCTTCATTTGCTTATCGCAGGACGTCAAGTTGCACTTGCATTTCTTTGTGTATCTTATGCATGGTCTCCTGTTGCTGCGGTTGAACAGTGTCTGGCTTTGTTGCCATACCGAAGTGATGTTGTACACAAGGAATAGAGAACGAACTTTTTGTATCGAGCTTCCTACAGATGACGCCAAAGTGTAGGTGCAGTTTCTTACACCCGAACACCTAAAGAGATTAATTATGGAGAGGACACAGAAAAAATCAAGAAGGGAACTAACAAATCTTTGAGAAAGTAGCAATATTGGGAATTCGATGTCTTCACCTTTGTTCAAGCTCTATTTATAAGTTTTTACTTAGGAATTTACATGGAGCCATTTATTGGCTTTTAATTCCAAACGTGGGTAATTATGCCTACAGATCGTGCATTTTAACATTAGTGCGGACATTATAGAATTTGGGCCTTATTAAGATTGGGCCGTCCATTTAGCCTTTGTATTAAGTAGGCCTTCCTTTGTTGGGCGTACATCTGATTGTAAGTTTCTAGCTTCTTTGTGACAGCCCAAGTTTTTCAACCCGGTACGTCAGTGATGAACCGAAAGTGATCCGATAACGAATCCGAATTGCAGAAGCTAAAGGTAAACCAAGGTCTCTAGAGATAGGAGTCACTCCTAAGACACAAATGTGACCCTCCATGAGGTCATGGAACTTAAAGAGGACAAAAACGGAAACAAAGCTCAAAAAGGACAAAATTTGCTATCCAAGGGGCAAAAAGGTTAATTCACTATTAAAAGGAGAAACTTGACTCTAAACAAGTCAAAAAAGGTTAATCCAACCTAATCTAATCATTTTGAAACATTCCAAGAGGTTCTATGAACATTGGCTAAGAATCCCATGAAATGCCCCGTCCCGGCTGAAGTGAAAACTAACACTACTTCACTAAAACATACATAACTCCTAGTGTGCTTGTAATTTGAGAATGGGATTGGTACCATTGGAAATCTAACTCAAAATCCTTGAGTTTAGGCTCAAGAATGACCCCATTTGGATTAGGACCGAAGAAGTTATGACCCGTTGAAGTCGGATGATCAATGCTGAAACTCAACAGAAGCTAGGCTCAGGTTCTAGCTATTTCGGTCGACCGAAATGAAGTTTTGGATGACTGAAATGGAGATGCTGAGACCTGAAATCATGAAGAAGAGGTTCCAATTGCTTCGGTAGACCGAAATAAAGGTTCGGTCGACTGAAATTACCCTTGAATAGTGTTTTTGGCTATTAGAATGTGAGATCACAGTACAAACACAAAACCATTAACCGTCGGTCGACCGAAATGGAGTTTTGGTCGACCAAAACACCTCGAAAACCTGCTGCTGAACCTATTATGAGCCTAAGGTGCTACGGTCTAAACACAACTTTGAATCCCTTCATGAATTGGTTCATAATGCATGTATAAAACTGATTTTTCATGAAGTTTTGAAAATGTGAACATACTAACATCCTTGATATGGATCCTTGAATGCAAATTAATGGCCCATGTCCTCATACACAACATTTATAAGATTTTCACATGTCAAACCTTAAAATTTAATTAAGAGGTATTTAAAGCAAAACTTTGTTACCAAAGGTGTCTAAGTACAAAAGTTGGCATGCTTGGCCCTTGGCCTCTTTACATACATACTTAAAATGTCAAAAGCAAATATTTGAGTGTTATTACATATCAAGAAAGCTACTGTGGCTCCAAAAGTACCATACACCCATTGCATTCAAAATATGATATCAAAAGTCAAGCCATGCTAAACACTTGCATGTTAATATACAAAAATGCTTCAAATAGCTCAAAAGCTTCTAAGGATGATAAGCATCCATGAACATAGTCTCTTTACCTAAAAAATAACCCAAACCACTAGGGTGAGTAATCAAGTTACTCGTAGGAGAAACATATGCGTATACCCTAAAGTTTCAATATCATTGCAATATCAATATAAACGAGTACAAGGGAGCATTCCACTTAACGTCTATGTTCAAGGTGTGCTAAAGGATCATCTTAAGCTAACTTGAAAGATTCTTTAGCAATACAAATCAATATCAATGTACTTAACAACATTAATTCGCCGATAACAAGAATTTCAAGCCACAATTAAGCATTGGTTGTCAACTTCAAATTTAATGCGAAAACAAGTAATGGAAGACTTGGACATCACGTCTCGGACTTAACCAAGATCAATACGGTTATTCCGGGCATTAACCCACTGGGAAGACCACCCTAGTGTGCACTACCTCTATTGGGGAGAACTCATACCTCCCGCACTAAAGCCAAACTTTAGCCATGTCACATGTAACAATGTCCCAAGAGATTCCAAAATATATATCAAGTTCAAAACTTATATATATATAATAAGGCATACAAACCACCTTCCATGCACAAGTATTTTGAAACCATACAAACCATGTCTTAGGGTTCCAAATCTAGAATGGCATGCCAAATGACAAATTCACATCATGATATTAGGCACAATACAATATCACAAATTTATCAATTCAAGTCATGCCTCAATAACAAGCTCTGTATATTAATTATCAACATCATAGCAATAAGCTCCTAAATAATTACAATTAGTAATTCACAAGGGCATAGAATTATTATAACAACAAATATAGCAATTCATATCAATAGAGATTGCATATAACATCAATAATTCTACAAATGTCCCACATCACTAACACATGTGAAATTTCTAGAATTTAACATGCTACTAAATTATATAATCCTTCTACACATTGTTTATACATATTATACATGCTTAAATCAATAAACCCTAAGTCAAGGAGTGAGGGTTTGCTATAATATGCAATACTATCATATCAAAAGCATGTGCACAATATATAGTAAACAACAAGGACTGTAAAACACTTAGAATATAAACATACTACCACCCCTACCCCAATAGAGAATTGAATCTCTATAATCCAAGCACCCAAGCACAAAATGGAAAGCAAGTTTAGGGCTATTAAAGAGGATAGTGAGAAGAATCTTTTCTCTCCGAAGGTTTTCACTCTAAGATGAATGGAAGTGAGCCAAATTGAAGGGATAAGCTATGAACTAAGCTTTCCTTCAATGGTGGATTGGCTAGGGTTCATGAGAGACAATGAAATTAAAAAGGTAAAGTGTAAAAATGGTGAGTGGAAGGGCTAGAAATCCTCCACTCACTATGTGCTCTTGCACTACCTCTCTCGCACACATAATGCAAGACTAAATGGTGATCCTACACTTGTCACCAATCCAATGCCCCTTCCAAGACTTAATCCTAGACCCACACTTGTCAACAATCAATAGTTACATGTGCACCAATCTAAGGCCAACACATGGATGAATCTCCACCCACCAAATGTCAAGAAGACATGGTGCCAAGTCTCTTTACCTAAATGCCAACAAATGGCATCATGAGAGTGTGACACTTGTCACAATTTCCAAAAATTACAAAATGGTCGTTTTTCAAAATATCTTCCAAAATAAATTACAAAAAAGTCCCCAAAACGAAAAATAATTATTTTACATAATTACACTAAAACCACAAAAGTTATAAATAATTACACTAAAGTATGCATTCATGCCCTTTACAAGAAAAGTACTAATCTAGCATGCTTTTCAAGAAAAGTAAAAATACTAATGTCATGGAAATCAAATATCATGAATGCATGCAAACTCGGAATCAAATCCGAGCACAACAAGTGAGGTTATGCAAGGAAAAATCAAAAACGACTAAAAGACGAAAAAAAGAAAAGAGAATATAGGAAAAAGACGAAAAAAGAAAATCACCGAAAATGGAAAAGGAGGAAAAAGATCGGGTCATTACAACCTACCCTCCTTAAAAGGATTTCGTCCCCGAAATCGAGTCGTACCTGAAAGAGAGAACAAATGGGGATACCGAGAGCGAACCTCCTGTTTGAGCTCCCAGGTAGCCTCCTCAAAGCCGTGATGTCTCCACAAGACCTTAACTATTGGAATAGTCTTGGTCCGCAAAACCTGCTCCCGTGAATCAAGAATCTGTACCGGACCCTCCTCGTAGGTCACGTCCTTATCAACAACAACATCTGTCCACCGTAAAATATGCGATGCATACGCCTCATACTTCCTTAACATGGATACATGGAAAACGTCATGAACCCTATCCAGGTCTGGTGGCAATGCCAAACGATAAGCAACTTCACCGACGTGCTCCAAAATCTGAAATGGTCCAATAAACCTAGGAGACAACTTGCCTGTCTGTCTAAATCTCAGAAGTCTCTTCCATGGAGAAATCTTTTGAAAGACATGGTCCTCTACCTCAAAAGACAAGGATCTCCTCCTCTTATCAGCATAACTCTTCTGTCTGCTCTGAGCTGTAGCCAACCGCTGCCGAATCAACTTAATCTTCTCTATAGTCTCAAAGACAATATCGGGACCTAAGGCGACTGTATCACCTACCTCGGTCCAACAAATTGGAGATCTGCAAGGTCTACTATATAACGCCTCAAAAGGTGCCATGCAAATACTGGTCTGGTAACTATTGTTGTAAGCAAACTCAACCAAGGGTAAGTAGTCTTCCTAACTACCCCCAAAATCCAAAATGCAAGCCCGTAGCATATCCTTTAATATCTGAATGGTACGTTCTGACTGACCATCAGTCTGAGGATGGAAAGCCGTGCTGAAATGAAGCCCCATGTCAAGAGCCTCCTGAAAACTTTGCCAAAAGTGAGATGTGAACTTGGGATCCCTATTTGAAACAATGGATACTGGAACCCATGAAGCCTGACAATCTGCCCCACATACAGTCCACTAAGTCTCTCTGCATCATCTGTCATTGCCATAGGTAAAAAGTGAGCCGTCTTAGTCAATCTATCAACAATGACCCAAACGGCGTCATTCCCTACCTTGGATCTCAGAAGTCCGGTCACAAAATCCATAGTGATGTGCTCCCACTTCCACTCTGCCACTGGTAGTGGTTGTAACAAACCTGCCGGTCTCTGATGCTCTGCCTTCACTTGTTGTCAAGTAAGGCATTTAGTCACGAACTGAGAAACGTCCCATTTCATACCTTTCCACCAAAACTGTCTCCGCAAATTGAGATACATTTTCATACCACCAGGATGAACTGTGAGTCGAGAATGGTGAAAATCCCGAAGAACAACGTCATGACAAGACAAAGGGATAAACATCCTCCCTCTATACCTGAGACCACCGTCTGAATGCAAGGTCCAACCCTCTACATTCCCGCCGCCTGAAATCTACTCGTGGATGGACTTTATCTCCCCTTCCTCCTGCTATGCCTCAATAACTCTACTAACAAGAGCCGGTTGAGCTACAAGGCTAAACAAAATAGCTGGTGAAACATCATCATACAACTGCAAACCAAGATCTGCAAGCTCTTCTAGCAACTTCCATCTATGAATGGAAATGCTAGCAAGAGTACCCCGTGACTTCCTACTCAATGCATCAGCCACCACGTTGGCCTTCCCTGATTATACTACAACACAAAGTCATAGTCCTCCATGAACTTAACCCATCTGCGCTGTCTCAAATTCAAATCCTTCTGGGAGAAGAGATATTTGAGACTCTTGTGATCGGAGAAAACTTCAAACTTCTCCCCATACAAATAGTGTCTCCACCCCTTAAGGGCAAAGATAATTGCTGCCAACTCCAAATCATGTGTCGAATAGTTTAACTCGTGAGTCTTCAACTGTCGAGACCCATAAGCTACCACCCGTTCAGTCTACATCAGAACACAATCTAAACCTTCTTGCGAAGCATCACAATAAATCACGTAACCCAAACCACGTTCAGGTATGATCAAAACTAGAGCTGATGTCAACTTGACCTTCAACTCCTGAAAAGTAAAATCACAAGCTTCATTCCATATGAACTTGACCCCCTTGCGAGTAAGTCGAGTCATAGGTGCCGCTAAACGAGAGAAATCCCGAACAAATCTCCTGTAATAGCCAGCTAGGCCAAGAAAGGTCCGAATCTTAAACACTGCCTTCAGACGCTCCCAATCCATCACAGACTCAATCTTTGATGGATCCACTGCAACACCACCCCCTGACACAACGTGTCCAAGGAACTTCACCTCTGGTAGCCAAAATTCGCATTTCTTGAACTTGGCGTACAATTGGTTATCCCTAAGGATCTGTAAAACTGCTCTCAAATGATACTCATGCTCCTCTCTCGAAGCTGAGTACACGAGAATGTCATCAATGAACACCACCACAAATTTGTCAAGATAGTCACTGAATACACGGTTCATCAAATCCATAAAAGGTATTGGAGCATTGGTCAAACCAAATGGCATCACCAGAAACTCATAATAGCCATACCGTATACGAAAAGCGGTCTTGGATATATCCTCATCCTTAACCCTCAACTGACAGTAACCTGATCTCAAATCAATTTTTGAAAAGCATGTCGCTCCCTTCAACTGATCAAATAAGTCATCAATCCTAGGCAAGGGATATCTGTTCTTGATCGTAGCTTGATTCAACTTGCGATAATCGATGCAAAGTCTCAAAGATCCATCCTTCTTCTTCGCAAAAAGAACTGGTGCTCCCCATGGTGAAGCACTAGGACAAATAAAGCCCTTAGCTTTCAAATCATCCAGCTGACCTTTCAATTCATCAAGCTCTGCCAGTGCCATACGGTATGGTGCCATAGAGATGGGTGTCGTGCCAGAAATGACATCAATAGCAAAAACCACTTCCCTTAAAGGAGGTAACTCTGTTAGCTCCTTTGGAAATACATCAACAAAATCCTCAACAACTGTAGGAAAAACACAGCTCAAACTACTATCCTCGTCAACTAGCAAACTAGCCAAGTAGGATCTGTGGCGACTCCAGTCACCAATGCTGAAAACCATAGCCGGGTGGGAATCACTCCAATCTCCCACAAAATGGAAACAATCTCCCTTGGGAGTGCAAACGGTCACCCTCCCGCAGAAGCAATCGATCGTAGCCCGAAAGAATGATAACCAATCCATCCTAAGAATGACATCAAAACCCGTCATGTCGAGAACAACAAAATCGAACTCCAAGGTCCGCCCAGCTATCTCAATAGCACAACCCTGATAAACACGATCCAAAAACTTTGGACCCCCTACTGGTGTGTCAACACAGAGAAAACTGTCCCGAGATGTGACCTCCAGACCCAATGAATGTGCAAATGATGTAGAAATAAAAGAATGTGATGCACCCATGTCAACAAGAACTCATGCCCAAGAACTGAAAACTGGAAAGATACCTCAAACTGAAGCGGTGCCTGTGGAAGCATCCGCCTGTGGAAGAGCATAGGCTCGTCCCTGAGTCCCTGTACCCTGCTGTGAACTGTCATGATAGCCTGACTGATGTGTAGAAATAGTAAGTGTAGAACCCCTGGTTGGATAAGTGCCAACCGGCGCCACTGACTGTGGTGCCTGAGGAACTCTGAAACCAGACTGAACCCCTGCAAACTGTGCCGGTACCATCTGTGAATTTGTGCCACTACGTGGTATTCAATAATCTTGGACAATCCTTCTTGAAATGACCTGGTTTCTTGTAATAAAAGCAAGCTCCCTGCCCTGTCTTCGTAGAAACTGAAGTCTAACTAGCATGTGGATGAAGATGTGGGCAACGAGACTTGATATGCCCCGGCTGCTGACAATGGTAACAAACCACTCCCTGTGCTGATCCCGTAGATACAGGAACTGTGGGTGCAGAACGATTCTGTTGTGATGCCCCATGTGAGTGAGTATAGTTCCCTGCCCTGCCCTTCTTCCACTGACTCCCGAAAGATGATGGATTATCTCCGCGAGGTTACTTATGTGAACCCCTTATCCGTAACTGATCCCGTTCCTCTGCCTCAGCTAGCATAGCCCTCTGGACCACCTCTCTGTAGGTCCTCAAATCTAGAATTGAGACCCATAGCCTGATGTCAAGACGTAGCCCATCCTGAAACTTCATTGCCCTGGCCTCGTCTGTTGCTACCATATCCTCGGCATAACGAGAGAGAGAAGTAAACCGTGTCTCATACTCAATGACACTCATAGTGCCCAAATAAAGACCTGCAAACTGTGTCCTCATCTCCCGCCTCATAGCCCTATGAAAGAAGCGCTCGAAAAACAGATCTCTGAACTCATTCCAAGTCATCAACTCAACATTGTGGACATTGGTCATAGACCTCCATCAGATATCTGCATCCCCTATGAATAAAGAAGCAGTCAAGGAAATCCTCAACCTGTCCGTGGGTACCGCCATACTGTCTAACTTGCGAACCATAAGGTCCAACCAAGCTTCTGAGACTAGCGGATTTGAACTCCCTGCAAATGGATCAATCTTGACCCTTTGTAGTCACATGAAGTACTGCAGTGCCTCATTGACTATCGGTGCCGGTGCCGGTGCTAGAATTTATACCCCTACCACCTACCTACATATCAACTCCTGTAGAGATTCAGCGATCCCCTAATTGATTCCTTGAGCCACTCGCTCCTCATAAGTCGGTCCCCGGACCCCGTGTGAACTCGGTGTCAGCCACCTGCTCCTCAGTGCCCTGACGTAAAGACTCTCCAAGGGTGACAACCATGGCGCTAAACGCACGAAAGAAATGAGGTCAACAATAACTCAAGTTATTATGACCAAGTGCACTTCACACTATGAATGCGCAAGACATGAAGCAAGACGAGATATGCAACATACTGTTATGCTAAAGCAATTAAAGAAAGCTCTTAAAACAATTAAGCACTTAAGCAAATAAGCATACATGTCAAACAAAGGTGCTCTTAACCACATAGGCATATAAGCATAAAGACATGTCATACTACTAAGCATGTTATCACGAAACATCTAAACAAGTTATAAAGTCAAAACATGTTATCAAAAGCATGTGAATGCATCAAAGTACATCAATAAAAGCATGATATACACCCAAAACCCATCATCCTAAGCTGTTCAAACCTAGGAGCTCTGATACCACTTGTGACGACCCAAGTTTTTCAACCCGGTGCATCAGTGATGAACCGAAAGTGATCTGATAATGATTCCGAATTGCGGAAGCTAAAGGTAAACCAAGGTCTCTAGAGATAGGAGTCACTCCTAAGACACAAATGTGACCCTCCATGAGGTTACGAAACTTAAAGAGGACAAAAACGGAAACAAAGGTCAAAAAGGACAAAATTTGTTATCCAAGGGGCAAAAAGGTCAATTCACCATTAAAAGGAGAAACTTGACTCTAAACAAATTAAACAAGGTTAATACAACCTAATCTAATCATTTTGAAACATTCCAAGAGGTTCCATGAACATTGGCTAAGAATCCCACAAAATGCCCCGTCCCGGTTGAAGTGAAAACTGACACTGCTACACTAAAACAAACATAACTCCTAGTGTGTTTGGAATTTGAGAATTGTATTGGTACCATTGGAAAGCTAACTCAAAATCCTTGATTTTAGGCTAAAGAATTACCCCATTGGGATTAGAAATGATGAAGTTATGACCCGTTAAAGTCAGATAATCAGTGCTGAAACTCAATAGAAGCTAGGCTCAGGTTCTAGCTATTTCGGTCGACCGAAATGAAGTTTCGGATGACCGAAATGGAGATGCTAAGACCTAAAATCATGAAGAAGAGGTTCCAATTGCTTCGATAGACCGAAATAAAGGTTCGGTCGACCGAAATGACCCTTGAACAGTGTTTTTGGCTATTAGAATGTGAGATTATTGTACAAACACAAAACCATTAACCATCGGTTGACCGAAATGGAGTTTCGATCGACTGAAACACCTCGAAAACCAGCTGCTGAACCTGCTATGAGACTAAGGTGCTAAGGTCTAAACTCAACTTTGAATCCCTTCATGAATTGGTTCATAATGCATGTATAGAACTGATTTTTCATGAAGTTTTGAGAATGTGAACACACTAACATCCTTGATATGGATCCTTGAATGCAAATTAATGGTCCATTGCCTCATACACAACATTTACAAGATTTTCACATGTCAAACCTCAAAATTTGATTAAGAGATATTTGAAGCAAAACTTTGTTACCAAAGGTGTCTAAGTACAAGAGTTGGCATGCTTGGCCCTTGGCCTCTTTACATATGTACTTAAAATGTCAAAAGCAAATATTTGAGTGTTATTACATATCAAGAAAGCTACTATGGCTCCAAAAGTACCATACACCCATTGCATTCAAAATATGATATCAAAAGTCAAGTCAAGCTAAACACTTGCATGCTAATATACAAAAATGATTCAAATAGCTCAAAAGCTTCTAAGGATGATGAGCATCCATGAACATAGTCTCTTTACCTAAAAAATAACCCAAACCACTAGGGTGAGTAATCAAGTTACTCGTAGGAGAAGCATATGCGTATACCCTAAAGTTTCAATATCATTGCAAAATCAATATAGACGAATACAAGGGAGCATTCCACTTAACGTCTATGTTCAAGGTGGCTAAGGGATCATCTTAAGCTAACTTGAATGATTCTTTACAATGCAAATCAATATCAATGTACTTAACAACATCAATTCGCCGATAACAAGAATTTTAAGCTACAATTAAGCATTGGTTGTCAACTTGAAATTTAATGCGAAAACAAGTAATGGAAGACTTGGACATCACGTCTCGGACTTAACCAAGATCAATACGGTTATTCCGGGCATTAACCCGCTAGGAAGACCACCCTAGTGCGCACTATCTCTATTGGGGAGAACTCATATCTCCCGCACTAAAGCCAAACTTTAGCCATGTCACATGTAACAATGTCCCAAGAGATTCCAAAACATATATCAAGTTCAAACTTATATATATATAATAAGGCATACAAGCCACCTTCCATGCAAACGTATTTTGAAACCATACATACCATGTCTTAGGGTTCCAAATCTAGAATGGCATGCCAAATGACAAATTCACATCATGATGTTATGCACAATACAATATCACAAATTTATCAATTCAAGTCATGCCTCAATAATAAGCTCTATATACTAATTATCAACATCATAGCAATCAGCTCCTAAATAATTACAATTAGTAATTCACAAGGGCATAGAATTATTGCAACAACAAATATAGCAATTCATATCAATAGAGATTGCATATAACTTTAATAATTATACAAGTGTCCCACATCACTAACACATGCGAAATTTCTAGAATTTAGCATGCTACTAAATTATATAATCCTTCTACACATGGTTTATATATATTATACATGCTTAAATCAATAAACCATAAGTCAAGGAGTGAGGGTTTCCTATAATATGCAATACTACCATATCAAAGCATGTACACAATATATATTAAACCACAAGGACTATAAAACACTTAGAATATAAACATACTACCACCCCTACCTCAATAGAGAATTGAATCTCTATAATCCAAGCACCCAAGCACAAAATGGAAAGCAAGTTTAGGGTTATTGAAGAGGAGAATGAGAGGAATCTTTTCTCTCCCAAGGTTTTCACTCTAAGGTGAATGGAAGTGAGCCAAATTGAAGGGATAAGCTATGAACTAAGCTTTCCTTCAATGGTGGATTGGCTAGGGTTCATAAGAGACATTGAAATTAAAAAGGTAAAGTGTAAAAATAGTGAGTGGAAGGGCTAGAAATCCTCCACTCACTATGTGCTGTTGCACTACCTCTCTCACACAC
Source organism: Cornus florida (assembly GCF_030987335.1). Taxonomy (NCBI): domain Eukaryota; kingdom Viridiplantae; phylum Streptophyta; class Magnoliopsida; order Cornales; family Cornaceae; genus Cornus; species Cornus florida. The sequence goes on from NW_026775579.1 coordinate 25,533,553, forward strand.
ACAATGCAAGACTAAATGGTGAACCTACACTTGTCACTAATCCAATGCCATTTCCAAGACTTAATCCCAGACCCACACTTGTCCACAATCAATGGTTACATGTGAACCATTCTAAGGCCAACACATGGATGAATCACCACCCACCAAATGTCAAGAAGTCATGGTGCCAAGTCTCTTCACCTAAATGCCAACAAATGGCTCCATGAGAGTGTGACACTTGTCACACTTTTCAAAAATTAAAAAATGGTCCTTTTTCAAAATATCTTCCAAAATAAATTGCAAAAAGGTCCCCAGAATGAAAAATAATTATTTTACATAGTTACACTAATACCTCAAAAGTTATAAATAATTACACTAAAGTATGCATTCATGCCCTTTACAAGAAAAGTACTAATCTAGCATGCTTTTCAAGAAAAGTAAAAATTCCAATGTCATGGAAATCAAATATCATGAATGCATGCAAAATCGGAATCAAATCCGAGCACAACAAGTGAGGTTATGCAAGAAAAAATGAAAAAAGACTAAAAGACGAAAAAAAGAAAAGACAAAATAGGAAAAAGACGAAAAAAGAAAATCACCAAAAATGGAAAAGGAGGAAAAAGACCGGGTCATTACATTCTTTAACTTGGTTGTGGACTGTTTTTTGCCCCCAATTGGTGTTTTGCGATTGGTGTGGTTTTTTCCCTCCACAATTGCAAACCACTAAGAGTAACCATTATCTGCTTATTGGAAATTCCTAGCTCATCCAATTGAAACTGTTGAGAAAGAACAGGATTTTGATTGGAAAAATTCGCATTATATGAAGGAGGACGATGGCTTAAAGAAGCTTGAAATGGCCGGTTCACGGACTGAGAATTAGATTAATTAGATTGCCCATGACCTTGGAATGATGAATTTTGTCGGGCTTATTGCCTCCACGAGAAATTTAGATGATCTCTCCAACCTGGATTGTATGTATTAGAATAAGGATTATTTCTAGGGCAAGAGAGTATGGTATTTTCCTGTTCTGGCATACCTTCAGAAAATTGCTCCGGTATGGGGCAATCTTCTGCATTATGGAAAATACTTGTGCAATGTGCACACATAGCACTTGATGAAGAATTCTGAGAAGATGAGAGATGTGGTGCCACAAGCTGAAAAACTTTATGCGCTATGGCATCCACTTGAGAAGATTCTTCCCTAAGAGTCTGTGGTTGACATGGATTTGAGGGTTTAACCACATTAGATGTAGAAGCTCTACGAGACCTATGTTGCGTAGAATTTTCGCTTATATTCTCAAGTAGAGTCTATACATATTCTGCATTTTTGGACATAAACATGCCCCCACATGAAGAATCGATTAATTTCCTATGTGGTTCTGTTAAACCATCATAGAAAGCTTGCACCAATTGCCATTTTGGAATTTGGTGGTGCGGACACTTTCTCATAAAATCTTGAAGTCTCTCCCATGTCTCATAGAATATTTCCCCATCAATTTGGGAAAAACTAAGAATGGAACGACACATTTGATTGGTCTTACTCACAAGATAGTACTTTTTAAGAAACTCTTGTTACAATTGGACCCATGAAGTGATGGAATTAGCAATAAGAGAGTTTAACCAATCTTTTGCTCTATCTTTCAAAGAGAATGGGAAGAGAAGCATATGAAGTGCATCTTGGGGGAAATCCCTCATCTTGATGGTGGAGCAGATTTCCAAAAACTCATCAAGATGTTTATAAGGATCCTCATTATCAAACCCATGATATGTTGGAAGCATTTGAATTGCGGTAGATTTGATCTCATAATGATGAGCCTCAACATTGGGCATAACAATGCATGATGGAAATATATATGTAAAGGGTACAAAATGGTCCCTAAGAGTCATTGGTGCTAAATTTTCATTTTCAGCATTAGGATTTCCGAGATTCTCATGTTCATTAGCCATTTTATTTACTTCAATTTCAAGTTCTCTTAGAATTTTAGGATCCCTAAGGTTCCTTCTTTGATGCCTAAGAGTTCTTCCAAGTAAAGTGATATCAATTGGTTCCTCAAGATATGGTAAAGATGATGATCTACGACCTACCATCAACTATCAATATAACAATCACAACAACCCTTTCTCCAATACATCCACATACATTGATCATTTTCTCCTCAATTCAATAATAATGAAAATAAATTAAATTGGCCATGACAAGGACCTATGCTCTGAATAAAATTAGAATTTTACAATAGCCTTGACAAGGGCCCAACAAAGTATAACTAGGAACTTCAAAAACTTACCCAAAGTCCTTAAGACTTCAAATTTCGTAATTAAATCTTCTGGAAAGTCTTTAGTCCCTAGCAACACAAAAACATCAAAAACATGAAAATATATATACAATCAAACAATGAAGTAATTTTTTAAAATTCTGATTACAAAACCGTATGCAATCCTCTGCAACGGCGCCAAAAAGTTGATGCACACAAATGTGTACCACTTAAAAATACCACTTATAACAATAACACATTCATCATTGCAGATTAATGCTAGAGTAGGGGGTTGTCGAACTACAAGGATTGCTAGTTTATGGCAAACAGAATTATATAACTACTTCCTCCATTTGATAAAAGAAATGATAAATCGATTAGTTTGTCACTTAACCTACGAATTTAACTTTCAGAAAACAGTAAATAATGTGAATAGGATGGATTGAACTTATAAAGAAAAGGCTAGGGAATTGACTTCACCTCAACCTCATAAACATGTTAAACTTGCACTCAACTTGGGGATTGACAATTATATATATAAAATGATATAGAGGAGCACAAAACTACCACAACATCGTCAAAAAAATCATACATTCAAGACTAAGCATAACCCATCTTTGGTTAGCATGGTTCATCCACCTAAACTAGATTGTGGTATGAACCATCTTCCCTAGGCATGGCCTATCAAGGTCCTTCAATAGTATGTTGCAGCGCATGAAATCAATTAAATATCACAAATTATATTTAGTTGGTATGGACCATCTACCTAACTACATTAATCTAAAGGTGTAGCATGGTCCATCTTTCTTAAGTATAACCTATATAAATGCTCAACTTCATGCCAATATAACTATTCTAGAGATTCTTTCCCATTGTCACTATAGGAAATCAAGTGTAATACTTGTATCAATATGATTTCTAAGACAAGATAACAAATCAACACAAATATATATTCATATGATAAACAAATGCATCAATTCAATGTAAAGAACATCAAGTCAATGTAAATACTTCTAATTTATGAAACTAAATATATACAATAAAATTCCCCAAATTGAAATACAAATCAAACCATGTTTACTTGGTCTAGGTTACATCAACTCCCTAGAAAAGGGATTTAGCCTCTCATGAATATGGCAACAACCTCCAGGATTAAAGAAGAGAATAGAATCCCCTCTCTCACCGTTGTTGCAAGCTTAGCCTCCAAGAACCCTAAAAATCCTCCTCTCTCTCTCTATCTTTTCAAAAACAAAAACAAGAGATATCTCTCCTTCAGCCTTTCCCCCTCTTTACCCTCCCGTGAGTTCAAAATACAAAATCCTCGTTTAAAATTCAAATCCCCCACTTAAGATAGACAAAATCAGACAAAAATAACATAGGAGCTCGTGGTCTCGCATCCGGACGCAAGGACCGGCGTCCGGACACCATAGCATGCGTCCGAATGCGAGCTTATGGAAGGTGGTGTCTGGACACCAGTTCTTGCGTCTGGACACTAGGCATGCTACTCTGGCACAGAGTCCTTTCTTTAGCTCCGGTTGCATCCTTCGCCTCTTCATGTCATTTCCTTTTAACAATTACTTGAAATGTAAGCTCGAAATAACTTGTGCTTCAAACCATTTAAAACCTTATTTTTATTCATTTTTCACAATTAGACCTACAAAAACACAAAAACATAAAAATTGAGGTAATCTATATACAAAGATCAAATAATAGGCTTAACTTATGCAATTAAGGGCGCTTAAATATGCAATATTTGACACTTATCACTTTCATACACAAGCAAGGTCAAACCACACAAACCATGTCCTAAGGTTTCATGTATACAATGGCATACGAAATGTTGAATCTTCAATGTGCAATTCGTTACACTTACAATGGCATAAAATATGTTGAATCTTCAATGTGCAATTCGTTACACTTAACAATTACACCATAAATCAACTAAATCAAGTTACCATCATATAAGCCACGAATACTAAGTATACTACAACCTAGTATTAAGCCTCCAAGGTAAACATTAGTAATATTCTACCAAAATTCATCATCACATCAAGATAATTCTAGAAAACTCAACAAGCTACTAAATAAAATAATATCTTTACACAATATATACAAGCTATACATGCCTTGAATCATAGAACCCTAAGTCAAGCATATAAAATCTCTATTTATATGCAATACAACAATTCAATAAGCATATAATCAATATATATTAAGCTCCAAAACAACTAAAACATCAAGAACTTAAACATACAACAACCCCTTACCTCATTAGAGAATAGAATCTCTAGAATCCAAGGTAAATGAAGGAAAATTGGAAAACCGAGCAAGGGTGTTCTAGAGAGTCAAGAGAGGAAGGTTTGATCTTCAAGGTGGAAAACCAAATCTTCAAGGGAAAGGGTTCAAAAATGGGATGTCGTGGCTAAGGTTCTAAGCTCCTACAATTGTGGCAAGGAAAAGGCTTGAAGAAGAAAGGGAATTTCTCTAATTCCTTCATTCACAAATTCTTTGATAGTCAAAAACATATACTTCTACACTACCTCTCTCACACACAATTGCAAGACATAATCTTGGCCCTCCACTTATCAACAAATTTGGACTCCTCACAAGATCACATCCTAGGCCTATACTTGTCACCATCTAAAGCATCCTCTCAAGGCTTAATCTAAACCCTACACTTGTCCACATCCTAAGCCAACAAGTGGACCAATCCTAGGCCACCAAGTAGGTGAATCCCCTATCCTCCACATGTCATTATCCAAGGTTCCCAAGTGTCACCACTAGGATGCCTACAAGTGGACCAATGAGAGTGTGACACTTGTCACACTTTCCAGAAATTATAAAAAGGTCCTTTCCCAAAATATCTCACAAAATAAATTACAAAATGGTCCCTAAGATAAATATCCAAAGAAAATTAAATTACACAAAATACCACATAAAACAAAATTATTTCTGAAGAAACTATGCATCCAAACCCCTACGAGAAAAGTAAGCAAATGGCATGCTTTTCTACAAAAGTAAGACTATGTATTTCATGGAAACCAAATGTAATGGATGCACATGAAGTCAAAAATCAAATCTGAACTCGAAATTGAACTCAAAACCCTACCTCGGGTCTCCAAAACCCTAAAGTTACACGGAAAAAAAAAATGCCAAAAAAAAAAAGGAAAGAAAGAAAATGACCGGGTCATTATAACCTCCCTTCCTTAAAGGGATTTCATCCATGAAATCAAGCCATACCTGAAAGTGCAAACAAACTGGGATACCAAGACCGAACCTCCTGTTTGAGCTCCCAAGTAGCCTCCTCGACTCCGTGATGTCTTTACAAAACCTTGACCAATGAAATACTCTTGGTCCGCAAGACCTGCTCTCAAGAGTCAAGAATCTAGACCAGACCTTCCTCAGAAGTCACGTCCTCATTAACAATAACATCTGTCCAACGTAAAATATGTGCTAGTTCTAGCTCATACTTTCTCAACATAGAAACATGAAAGACGTTATGAACCATATCCAGGTCTGCAATGCCAAACGATAAGCAACCTCACCGATGGGCTCCAAAATCTCAAACAATCCAATGAACCTAGGAGACAACTTGCCCGTCTGTCGATATCTTAAAAGCCCTTTGTATGGAGAAATCTTAAGAAAGACGTGGTCTCCTACCTCAAAGGATAAAGATCTCATCCTCCTATCAGCATAACTCTTCTGCCGACTCTGTGCTATAGCCAACCGCAGCCATATCAACTTAATCTTCTCTATAGTATCAATAACTATATCAGGACCTAAGGCGACTGTATCACCTACCTCGGTCCAACAAACTGGAGATCTACAAAGTTTGTCATACAATGCCTCAAAAGGTGCCAAGCCAATACTGGTCTGGTAACTGTTGTTATAGGCAAACTCAACCAAAGCAAGTAGTCTTCCTAACTACCCCCAAAATATAAGATTCAAGCCCATAGCATATCCTTCAATATTTGAATGGTACGCTCTGACTGACCATTAGTCTGAGGATGAAATGCCATGTTGAAATGAAGCCCCATATCAAGAGCCTTCTGAAAGCCCTGCCAAAAGTGAGACATGAACCGAGGATCCCTATCTGAAACAATGGATACAAAAACCATATGAAGCTTGACAATCTACCTCACATACAGTCAACTCAGTCTCTTAGCGACATCTGTCACCACCATGGGCAAGAAGTGTGTCGTCTTAGTCAACCTGTCAACAATGACCCAAATGACATCATTCCCTACCTGGGATCTCAGAAGTCCGGTCTTGAAATCCATTATGATATGCTCCCATTTCCACTCAGCTACTGGTAGTGGTTATAACAATCCTACCAGTCTTTGATGCTCTATCTTCACTTGCTGACAAGTAACGCATTTACCCACATACTGTAAAACATTCCACTTCATACCCTTCTACCAAAACTGTCGCCATAAATTGTGATACATCTTCGTACCACCAGGATGAATGGCAAGTTGAGAATGATGGAAATCCTAAAGAACATCATCCCCCTGTACCTAAGACCACCATCTGAGTGCAAGGTCCATCTACATTCTCACCGCCTGAAACCCGTGCATGGATGGACTTCATCTCCCCATCATCCTGCTATGCCTCAATAACCCTACTAACAAGAGCCGATTAAACCACAAGGCTAAACAAAATAGTCAATGAATCATCATCCTATAACTATAAATGAAGATCTGCAAGCTCTTCTAACATCTTCCATCTATGAATGGAAATACTAGCAAGAGTCCCCCGTGACTTCCTACTCAATGCATCGGCCGCCACATTGGCCTTACCCGAATGATACTGTAACTCAAAGTCGTAGTCCTCTATGAACTCAACCCATCTGCGCTGTCTCAAGTTCAAGTACTACTAAGAGAAAAGATACTTGAGACTCTTGTGATCGGAGAAAACCTCAAACTTCTCCTTATACAAATAGTGTCTCCACCCCTTCAGGACAAAGATAACTACTGCTAATTCCAAATCATGTGTCGGATAGTTCAACTTATGAGTTTTTAACTGTCTAGACCCATAAGCTACCACCCACTATATCTGCATCAGAACACAACCCAAACCTTCTCACGAAGCATCACAAAAGATTATGTAACCCAAACCACATTCAGTTATGATCAAAACTGGAGCCGATGTTAACCTAACCTTCAACTTCTGAAAAGCAAACTCATAAGCCTCATTCCTTATAAACTTGACCCCCTTGCGGGTAAGTCGAGTTATAGGTGCCGCTAGACGTGAAAAATACTGAACAAATCTTCGGTAATAGCCGGCTAAGCCAAGGAAACTCCGAATCTCAAACACTGTCTTCAAACGCTCCTAATCCATCACAAAATCAATCTTTGACGGATTAACTATAACACCACCCCTTGACACAACATGCCCAAGGAACGTTACCTCCGGTAGCTAAAATTCGCATTTCTCGAACTTGGCATACAACCGATTATCCCTAAGGATTTGTATAACTATCCTCAAATGATAATCATGTTCCTCCCTTGAAGCTGAGTACACAAGAATGTCATCAACAAATACCACAATGAACTAGTTAAGGTGGTTACTGAATACACGGTTCATCAAGTCTATAAAAGCTGCTGGAGCATTGGTCAAACCAAATTACATCACCAGGAACTCATAATGGCCATACCGTGTGAGAAAAATGGTCTTGGATACATCCTCATCCTTAACCCTCAACTGATAGTAACCTGATCTCAAATCAATCTTTGAGAAACAAGTAGCCCCCTTCGACTAGTAAAACGAGTTATCAATCCTAGGCAAGGGATACTTGTTCTTGATCATAGCGTGATTCAACTTGCAATAATGGATGCAAAGTCTCAAAGACCTATCCTTTTTCTTTGCAAAAAGGACCGATCCACCCCATGGTGAAGCACTAGGATGAATAAAGCATTTAGCTTTCAAATCATCCAGCTAACTTTTTAACTCATCCAACTCTGCAGGTGCCAAGTGGTACGGTGCCATACAGATGGGCACAGTACCGGGAATGACATCAATGGAAAAAATAACTTCACGAATAGGAAGCAACTTCATCAACTCCTTCAAAAAGACATCTAGAAACTCGTCCACAACTGCCAAAAAAAAAACGGCCCAAACCCCTATCTTCCTCGACTAATAGACTAGCCAAGTAAGATCTGTGGTGACTCTAATCACCAATGTTAAAAACCATCATCAGGTAGGAATCGCTCTAATCTCTCACGAAATGAAAACAATCTCCCTTAGGAGTGCAAAAAGACACCCTCTTGAAGAAGCAATCGATCGTAGCATGAAAAAAAGACAACCAGTCCATCTCGAGAATGACATTAAAGCCTATCATATTATGAAAGACAAAATCAAACTCCAAAGTTCGCCTAGCTATCTTGATAGCACAACCCAGATAAACCCGGTCTAAAGACACTAGACCCTAACTAGTGTGTCAACACGGAGAAAACTATCCCGTAGTATGACCTCTAAACCCAAAGAATGTGCAAATGATGCAGAGATGACTGAATACGATGCACCCGTGTTAAAAAGAACTCTAGCCCAAGAACTAAAAACTAGAAAGATACCTCGAACTGTAGAAGTCCCAGCAGAGGTATCTGGCTGCGGAAGAACATAGACTCATCCCTGAGCCCCTAACTACTGAGAACTGCCCTGTGGGCTTGACTAATGTTCGAAAGCAATAGGCATAGAGCCCCTAGCCAGATACTATCCAACTAGTGCCACTGGCTGTGATGTCTGAGGCACCCTCAAACCTGACTGAATAACTGCTGACTGTGCCGGTGCTGCCTGAGAACCAGTACCACTCTATACCTTACCCTGCAACTTTGGACACTCTCTCTTGCAGTGACCTAGTTGCTTACAATAATGACAAGCTCCACGAACTTTCCTCGTCAATGCTGAAGGATGACTAGCCTGAGAAGGACTAAACTGTGGCTGAAGCTACGGGCAGCGAGGCTTGATATTCCCCAGCTACTAGCAGTGATGATAAACCACTACCCGGGCTAATCCTGTAGATACATGTGCTTTGGGTGCAGAATGAGTCTGCTATTGCGGTCCCTGAGCGTGCGAACTGTCTCCACCTCTAGAATTATTCCACTGACTCCTAGAAGAAGAAGCCTCTCCATGAAACTGCTTGTGTGAACCCTTGATCCTTAACTGATCTCAGTCCTCTGCCTCAACCAACATAGATCTCTGTACGACCTCCCTATAGGTCTGTAAATCAAGCAATGAAACCGGTGGCCTGATGTCAAAATGCAACCCCATCCTGAAACTTCATCGCCTTGGTCTCGTCCGTAGATACCATATCCTCAGCATAACGAGAAAGAGAAGTGAACTATGTCTCGTACTCAATGACACTCATCGTGCCCTGATACAGACCTGTGAATTGTATCCTCATCTCTCGCCTCATAGAGGGATCTTGGGACTTAGAGGTCACCACTAAACATCACCTTCCTAGACACTCAATGTGTAATGAATGAGGGGGATTGTATGTTGCAATATTAGTATGTGTCATTGAATGAATCAATAAGCATGGATGACTAATTAAGTATGCATTGTCTAGACAAACTAGTGAATAGCACAACATATCAAATTAAGCCATTATTCCTTCCTTTAAGTCCACAATCAATACACATCATCAAATTAGAGAAATATACTACTTGTATTCATAAGCATGGAACATCAAACAACAAGCATGAATTATCCTCTTATCTAAGAAAGTAAGGCAACTACACTATAACTAAGCTAGGGACATTAAAATTAAACTAATTAAATTAAGGAAAAGGCACAATCCATCAAGAAATCAGTATGAACCATCAAACAAACCACAAGAGTATTCCATTAAAGCACTATGCCTTGACCATCACTAGATTCATAGTATCAACACACGTAAACATACATCAATATCACAAAACCTAGAGATAAACACATGAACAACTATTCTAGCATACATAGACATATGAATAGAATGAAATGATTAATTGGAAGTATTAAACCACACAAATCATTGTAGAAACAAGAATCATATATAAATCAAATGTCAAGACAAGAATTACAACACAAATCCCCTCAAAATACAAAACATCAAAGTCTAGGAGGCATGTTTAGGGCTATCTCTTGCCCTAAGAGAATCGTTTAGCCACTCATTGATGTAGTCATCCAACCCACAAGGGCCATCTCCACGGTAAGAATGATCTTCTTCTCCTTGATGGAAACCCTAGATGAGTGGAAGAACTCCTAAATGGTGCGTCTCTCTAATCTTTAGACTCCGCCAACCTCTCTTGTGTATTTGGTTCCTTTCTCTCAGATTCTATATGTGTAAAATGGTTCAAAATCCTTATATAGGTAGCTCAAGTGTCACACCCAATGGTCATACCTCGTGCACTAGGACCTCCAAATGATTGCACCACGAGCACACCTTTTAATTGCCTAGAACTCTATTTTTCTCGCACTTAAGGAGGTTCAATCAATCACAAGGGTGGTTGATCGGTTGATCAACTAAACATCAACCTTCGCAATAGCACGAATCATTGTAAAATAGGGCTATTGGTCGGGTAAGTCGAACCACTGGGACTGCGCTAATCTATGGCAACCTAAGTGTATAGAGTCATTTTAGAGTGATAAGGGGTGTTCATAGAGGGTTTGTGTGTTTGTCACTAAACTAAGAAATTAAAATGCATAAAACAATAGATTGCAATGAAATTGAAGAAGTGAGATACAAGTAGAAAAGACTAGGGAGATGAATTCACACTACACCCTAAGTACATGCTAGATTAGGTCTAAATTTGGGGATAAATAGCATATATGCAATGGTCAAGAAATATGAAGCAACTCCGTTGCTTAATAATCATCAAGAAGTTCACTTAATCAAAACAAGAATGATCCATCAAAAGCTACCATAGTTGAACTACTTAAACTAAGGTGTAGAATCAAATACACTATCTCAAGCAAAAGACCATCAAGCTTTCAATCAAATGGTGAAGCACATGAAGGTAGGAATCAAGTCTAAACCATCAAAGGAGGTACCTAAGCAATGGAATATCAAGTTTCAAAATCAACATGCCTTGAAAAACATTCATAGTCTATATTTTCATTGTCACTATGAAAATAAAAGCAATAAGATTGATCCAAGAATCATCAAAGATATGACAATGAACTTACATCAACCATTTACACATTAAAATTCATTACAAGAAGGAATATGCTCTTAGACTATGAAACTACCATACATTATACATTATAGTCCCCAAAAGTATAGCCTAATCTAGAACATGATCAAAAGAGGAGGCTTCATCACCTCCCTAGAGAAGATTTAGTTACCCATAGGAGCAATGGAAGAAGGAAGAAGCTTGAAGACCTCCTCCATTTTCGTGCTCCCTTCTTCAAGCCTGAAGAACTCTCCCTCCTTGCTCTCTTCTCCCTCCTCTATCTTGCAAAAATTCAAGCTTTTTCTATTGTGTGGCTCATATCCCTCTTATCTACCACCAAAAGGCCACCAACCAACATCTCCAACCACTTCATTAAAGAGGAAAGCAAATTGAAGAAACCAAAGTGCAAGTGGGCTGAAATGAGCCATTTCCGAAGGGCATTCTGCCCAAAATTCGAGCACTCTAAGCAAGGCCTCGAGCACTCGAATTTAGTGTAAAAATGCCCATGCTTCACTTGCTCCGCCCAGACCTACTTTGGTTAAACAGCCATAACTTTGCGCTCCGAACTCCGAATGATGAACCGTTTAAAGATTTAGAAAGCTAATTCAGAGCTCTAAATATTTCATGTTTTAGTGGAGATCCAATTCTCAAGGATGGTTGGTCGAAAATGAAGATCAAGGCAGAATTTCATTGCTGCCAGGCAGTTCTGCGCACCTCTGGTAATAAGGCCATAACTCTCTGCTCCGAGCTCCGAATGACAAACCGTTTGAAGATTTAGAAAGCTAATTCAGAGCCCTAAATCTTTTATGTTATGAGGGAAGTCCAGTTCTCGATTTTGGAAGGTCAAAATGGCAAGCAAAGTCCAGGTTCTACTGCTGCCAGAATTCAGCATTGGCACCCTTTGTTGCTCAAGATTCCACAAGGCCTTATTCTTGTTCCATTTTGGCCAATGAACCTGAAAATGCATAAAAACATAGAAATGAAGATAATCTACATAAATTAACATACAATGGACTTTACTAATGCAATTTAGGGTGCTTGAATGTATAATATTCGGCGCTTATCACACCCCCAAACTTACATTTTGCTAGTCCCTTAGCAAAACTACAATGAAAAATTTAATGAAAAGACAACCATGGGCTTGCTACTACAAAAATATCATCCTTGGTAAAATAAGATATATACATTGCTCAAAAATAACTTGAAATAGAAAAAGAGCTGGAGATGGGGTCATTGGGAAGACTACCTTGCATATATGAAGCATTGATACAAAAATTGGCTAAATACATTTCCACATACATGCATCAACATCAAAGTCTATATAAATAACTCAATTATCATCTCTTGAATGGAAATCAACTCTAGCTTCAGTGAAAGTGAATTGGATTCTCAACATGCGGCTTTTACTTTCTTTTCCAATTCCAAGACACGAGTTTTCAAATCACTGAATTCCCTTTTAAATGAAGTCCCTAAGGCATGAATTTATTTACAAGACAACTTTTGTTGCTTGTTGACAATTTATTGTAACTCATAAGCGAAACATAGAATGGTTGTGCAATGCTGAAGTCCCTTAAGCTTTCTAACCAACCTATGTAGCAAGCGTTAGGCCAACAACTCCCAAACCAGATGGCTTTAGGGTGTTAAGTGTAGAGACACTCCATAGGGCTTAATAGCTCAAGTTGGAAAGGCTACGAACTCCAACGAACCATGTTTATTACCAGTTTATTTTTTTTGAATGACCGTGCAATGTTTAAGTCCCTTAAGCTTTCTAACCAACCCCTGTAGCAAGCGTTAGGCCAACAACTCCCAAACCAGACGGTTTTAGGGTGCTAAGTGTAGAGACACTCCTAGGGCTTAATAACTCGAGTTGGAAAGGCTACGAACGTCAACTGATCATTATTTTCTTTCTTTCTCAGTTTTTTTTTTTTTTTTTTTTTTTTTTTTTTTTTCCAGATTCATGCCAAAAGTATTCATCCATTAGGTTCATCAAATCAGATTAACTAGGGCAAGGTCAAGGTCAATCAAGTTGCATGCCTCACAGTTAAGTTTCCAATGTGCATCTGTGCATTGTGAAGCTTAAAAGAGTGTCAAATCCAGCGAGAATTTAATTGAGACATTTATACAGACTAATTTGAATCTACATGATCATTTCAACTCAAATTTTCTTTATTTTCAAAAATATCAGCTGCTTCTATGCACAAAGTTTTAAACATATGCTTTCATCTCCAACAGGTTTCAAATTCCATTATCATTGCTTAGCAAAAATGTAAAACCAAAAATACATAAATGCACCCCCAAACTTGAATGTCACAATGTCCTCAATGTGAGAAGACAAGTAAATGAAAATAAGAATAGAGAGGGTTAAAGAAAAATAATACCAAGCGGAGTGAGGAAGGCAAAGGTTTCCATCTATGTGAATATGCAAGTGCGTCCCCCAAACTTGGACATGAAGACCTAGCAAAACACAACTAATATACATATGTAAAAGCATAGGCTCTTAAGAAAAATTAAAACAGAATTAAAAACACTAACCTGAATTGTAGTGCAAGATAAAAATCCAAGCAAAACACAAATGCAGACATTAGCCACAAGTGTAAAATGGATAACAAAAGAATGCCAAAAGTGTGCCAAAAATTTTTTTTTTTTTGTTTTTTTTTTTGAATGGCATGCATGAGGGTGTTGTGGAGGAATTGAGGATGGGGTTGATTGAGTGTGAAGGGTGGTGGGTGGTTAGGGAGTGAAGGTGCCGAGAGAGAGAAGGCTGGTGTGAGGGTTGGTTGGTGAATGAGAGAAGGGTGAAGGTTAGGGTGGTGGTCGGTTTGGTTGGTGTGTGCATGGTGTTGATGTGAATGGTTGGGATTGTGTTGGGAGGGTGGCCGTGGAAGACATGCATGGTTGAGGATGATGAGGGGTTGCCGAGAGGTTAGTTTGTGGGTTGAGGTGGTGGAAGTTGAGGGAAATGAGGTGTGGGTTGCTTGGATTGCCTAAGGATTGCATGGTGGAGAGGGAAGTTGCTGCGAGCACTCGGCATGGTGGTTTGGAGGTGGAAAGTGATGCCGAGGGGTTTGTTTGTGGGTTGGTGCATGGATAGAAGTGAGGTTGGGTTGATGATTTGCCGAGAGGGGTGGTGTGGTATGTTGCCGAGAGAGAGGGAGTTTGGTGGTGAGGTTGAGCAATCTCGAGCACTCCAAATAAGAGCTTGGGGTGCTCAAAATTTTGGCAGAGGGCTCGGCTGTTGTGTGAGAGAGCTTGGGTGAGGTTGAGAGGGGGTTCGAGCACTCGAAGTTGGACTTCGAGAGCTCGAAAAACTGGCAGTGGCTGCGAAAGGAGAGGGAGATGCCGAGAGTTGGGTTGTGGGGATGGTGGCATGATTGCATGCATGGGGAAAGGTTTGTGGGTTGGAGTTGAGGTGGTTGTGTGGTTTCTGGGTTGATGGTGGTTGGGTTTGCATGGTAGTTAAGTGTTGCAGAGAGGTTGGTTTGGTTAGTCGAGCAGGTTTCGAGCACTCGAAATGCCTGCTTCGAGTGCTCGAAATACAGGCAGAGAGGAGAATGGTTGCATGGTTGTGTGGGATTGGCGAGCACTCAAAATGAAAGCTAGAGAGCTCGAAGGGAGGGCAGTGAGCTTGGGATGAGATTGGTTCACATTTCGAGCACTCGAAAATGGACTTAAAGCGCTCGAAATACAAGCAGTAGCCTCGGAATGGTTTTGTGCAAGCTTCATAGAGCTTTCGAGCACTCCAAAGAGGAAATAGAGTGCTCAAAATGAAGGCAGTAGCATTGAGGTTGAGAGGGGGTTCGAGCACTCGAAGTTGAGAGATGAATTTTTGCATGCATTGTAACATTATGTGCTTCATTCTTATGCATTGTGAATGTGAAAATGATCAACTGAGAGCTGAAGAATTGATAAAACCTTGCAATATGCTTCCAAATCAATGCATGGATAGAATAGTTTCACCTTGCATACATGGATAGAAAGTGAAACTTGGCATGGAAAATTATGAAACTTGGCACATTATTCTAATGCAATGCATGGATGGACTTGTGGAAAAAAAAATTTCAAAAGCTTTGCAATTGCAGGGATGGAAAAATTGCCAAGCTCTAAGCTTCAATGCAATGCATGGAAAATTTTGAAATTTTTTCAGACTGAGCAATTTTTCTCCAATGCTTGGATGAATTTAGGAGAAAAGAAAAAAAAAATTGAAATTGCACATCATCTCAAATGCATGGAAATTTTTTTTAAAACTTAGCAACTCCATTTTAATTCAATGCATGGAAAATTTTAAACTTTGCACTTCATCTCAAATGCATGGATGAAATTTGGGAAAATTTTAAGACCTTGCAACTACTCTTTACTGCATGAATGAATTTAAGAAACTTTTCAAACTTTCGCAACATCACACAAATGCATGGATGATTTTGAGGAACCATGATCCAATAATGCATTGAAGATGAGAGGCTATGCATGTGAGTGCCATGTCGAAAGTCCGAGAAAATTGTCTGATAGAGCCGGAAACTTGCGGGAATGAAAAAAGGAGTTGAGAAGGTCTAATAAGCCGGTCTAAAATTGTGAAACACAATTGAAGAGCATTCCAGAAAAATCAAATTTTTGGCTTTTCGAAACCATTTCCCAAAAAATTTCAAGGCTCAGGCAATTGAAAGAAGGGAAGCTTGGAAATTGAAAGAATTGCTTCCCATGAGTGCTAAATTTAACGTCGATAGCTAGACGCACCGAGATCAGGTTAGTATACCATGTCTCTTAAGAGATTCAAGCTTCCCAAAGTAAGAAAGTTCTTTTGGAAGCGGAAGGAAAAGAGCTTGAACACAAAGGTTGGAAAGAGGTAATGGAAAGACCTCAATCCACTCTTCATCCTCAATGAAGAACTTTGGATTATGGGGCTGATTTGGATTATGGGAAGATGGATCAAGTGAGGGCACACCTAGCAAAGGGTTTTGAAAAATCATATTTAGCACGGGAATGCCCGGAGAATTGTCCTTCAAACTTTCAACATCCTCCCCACACTTATCCGGTGGTTCGGGCTCAACAGTTTGAGACAACTCAAGAGAGGGAATGGGATGAGATGCAAGCTCCCAAGAGAGGGATACATTTGATGTTGCCCAAAGAAGAGATAGAATAGGTGGAGGAATATCAAACAAAGAATTTACCTCCAAAATAGAATTGTCAACATCAAAATCCTCATAATTGAAATGAGCTAAGCAAGCTTTTAGAGGATCCTCCATTAAAGGAGGTGCATCAAGCAAAGGATTATGTAGGGGCTGTTTTGGAGTAGGGTAGACAATCTCTACATCATTATTTTTCCCATTTTGAGCCACAATTGCTTCATTTTGATGTGGGGCAACAATTTGATCTTCAACCACCATTTCATCATTTTCACATGTAATAACCACTTGATCATTCTCATGATGAAAGTTACTAGGAGTAATCTCATCATTCATAAAATTTTCTTTTGGATTGGCCATAAATTCAAATGAAAATGTTTCCTCCTCTTCATGATTTTTAGCATTAATCCTTTATTGAATTTGAGATATTTGGTCATCTATCATTGCACTAACTTGGGACTGGTGATATGGTACCACTTGATTGATAGACTCTACTGTGGATTGCATGCTAGCAAGGGAGGCCAATAGTTGATTGTTGGAGTCCATCATTTGCGTGTGCATAGACTCCATCATTTGTTTGTTAGCAACAATTAGCTCATCCAATGGAGACGGTGGAAAAGGAGAAGAGGGCTGGAAATAATGATCATTGGGTTGAAAATTGGCTTGAAAATGTTGCCCATGAGATTGTGGGGCTGAATTTTCCATGTCATGCCACAAGAAATTTTGGTGATCTCCCCTACCCGAGTCATAACCATTGAAGTATGGATCACTACCCGGTTCAGAGAAATTTGCATTTGGCTGCTCTAGATAAAAATCTGAGAATTGTCTCGTTGGAAGACAATCTCTTGTATGATGTGTATTACTAAAGCAAAAAGCACAAAACGCATGTGGTGTGTAGAATTGAATTGGGAGACAATTATTCTCCATCTAGGAGTAATTCAACAACACACAAAGCAATCAACACAACACTTCATCACCATAACCTCCACATATGATATTCCCTTTCTCCTCAATTATCAAGACAAAAATTAAATTGGCCACGACAAGGACCGATGCTTGAACATGAAATTTAAACAGGATAAGAGCCTCAACAAGGGCTTCACAACTAAACTAAAACTAAATTTAACATATGCACAATATTCACAACTCGAAACTAGAAGTCACGAGACTTACCTGTAGTCCTCTAGACTTACAATTTGCTAGCATTCCCACGGCGAGCTTCGAGTCCCTAGAATCTTACAACACTTAAAACACAAAGATGGTCAAAACACACAAGGAATATTCACAAGACACAATATTCACAATCAAACTAAAATTAACCCTAGAACTTTGGTCGCGAAACCGTTTGCAGTCCCCGGCAACGGCGCCAAAAATTGATCGGTTGATCAACTAAACATCAACCTTCGCAATAGCACGAATCATTGTAAAATAGGGCTATTGGTCGGGTAAGTCGAACCACTGGGACTGCGCTAATCTATGGCAACCTAAGTGTATAGAGTCATTTTAGAGTGATAAGGGGTGTTCATAGAGGGTTTGTGTGTTTGTCACTAAACTAAGAAATTAAAATGCATAAAACAATAGATTGCAATGAAATTGAAGAAGTGAGATACAAGTAGAAAAGACTAGGGAGATGAATTCACACTACACCCTAAGTACATGCTAGATTAGGTCTAAATTTGGGGATAAATAGCATATATGCAATGGTCAAGAAATATGAAGCAACTCCGTTGCTTAATAATCATCAAGAAGTTCACTTAATCAAAACAAGAATGATCCATCAAAAGCTACCATAGTTGAACTACTTAAACTAAGGTGTAGAATCAAATACACTATCTCAAGCAAAAGACCATCAAGCTTTCAATCAAATGGTGAAGCACATGAAGGTAGGAATCAAGTATAAACCATCAAAGGAGGTACCTAAGCAATGGAATATCAAGTTTCAAAATCAACATGCCTTGAAAAACATTCATAGTCTATATTTTCATTGTCACTATGAAAATAAAAGCAATAAGATTGATCCAAGAATCATCAAAGATATGACAATGAACTTACATCAACCATTTACACATTAAAATTCATTACAAGAAGGAATATGCTCTTAGACTATGAAACTACCATACATTATACATTATAGTCCCCAAAAGTATAGCCTAATCTAGAACATGATCAAAAGAGGAGGCTTCATCACCTCCCTAGAGAAGATTTAGTTACCCATAGGAGCAATGGAAGAAGGAAGAAGCTTGAAGACCTCCTCCATTTTCGTGCTCCCTTCTTCAAGCTTGAAGAACTCTCCCTCCTTGCTCTCTTCTCCCTCCTCTATCTTGCAAAAATTCAAGCTTTTTCTATTGTGTGGCTCATATCCCTCTTATCTACCAACAAAAGGCCACCAACCAACATCTCCAACCACTTCATTAAAGAGGAAAGAAAATTGAAGAAACCAAGGTGCAAGTGGGCTGAAATGAGCCATTTCTGAAGGGCATTCTGCCCAAAATTCGAGCACTCTAAGCAAGGCCTCGAGCACTCGAATTTAGTGTAAAAATGCCCATGCTTCACTTGCTCCGCCCAAACCTACTTTGGTTAAACAGCCATAACTTTGCGCTCCGAACTCTGAATGATGAACCGTTTGAAGATTTAGAAATATAATTCAGAGCTCTAAATATTTCATGTTTTAGTGGAGATCCAATTCTCAAGGATGGTTGGTCGAAAATGAAGATCAAGGCAGAATTTCATTGCTGCCAGGCAGTTCTGCACACCTCTGGTAATAAGGCCATAACTCTCTGCTCCGAGCTCCGAATGACAAACCGTTTGAAGATTTAGAAAGCTAATTCAGAGCCCTAAATCTTTTATGTTATGAGGGAAGTCCAGTTCTCGAGTTTGGAAGGTCAAAATGGCAAGCAAAGTCCCTACTGCTGCCAGAATTCAGCATTGGCACCTTTTGTTGCTCAAGATTCCACAAGGCCTTATTCTTGTTCCATTTTGGCCAATGAACCTGAAAATGCATAAAAACATAGAAATGAAGATAATCTACATAAATTAACATACAACGGACTTTACTAATGCAATTTAGGGCACTTGAATATATAATATTTGGCGCTTATCAGTGGTCAGATCGATCGAACCATGGCGGCGCTTCTTTGGAAGAAAGATAAATCTGAGATATTTTTGGGATATTTTGGGAAAAGGACAAAAGTGGTAGGTGGGGATAAGATCAAAGAAGTCTAATCGATCGAAGTAATGTTAGATCGATCGAAGATGGGAATTTCCTGAGGATAAGAACAAGAGGCTTGATCCATCTTGGTATGGTTAGAACGATCACTGTGAGATCGACCGAAGCTTGGTCTGATCGATCGAAGATTCCTGTTTTCCACTACTTTGCTTCCACTTTGCTTCTTTCTTCCACTAAGCTTGAAATTGCATCTTTTATGCTCTAATTCAGTGGGATTAACTAATTTTGGGGATAAGTGCCTGAAAAGAGAAATAACATGAAATTAGACTAAAATGGGAAAATAAGATAAGATAAGGTCCTAGAATACCAAAGCTTAAAGGGTTTAAATGCGCACTTTTCAGCGCTCATCACACCCCCAAACATAAATATTGCTAGTCTCTAGCAATGAACTACAAAGTAAAGGAATGAAATAAACAGCTAAACAACGATGAATTATAAAACAATAAATGAATAACGCCACTTTCATAGGGAACACAATTGTATTTAGCATATGCAACAAGCCTTTTAAACTCCTAGGTTACCCCTAGTGGACGAGTGAGGTCTCGTGAGGGTTTTCAGAAATGATACCCACAAACATTAAGCTCATTCTCACAAAAGAGTCACCAATATTGCAAACAAGCATTAGGAGAAAACTACCTCAAGTATGTAATTTTTCAACCATTTCCAAGCAATCTCCCAAAATCTCAACATCGAGCAGACAAGTATGGTCCTCTACACATCAAGAAAATGATCATGCAAATCAAAACAACTCTAGAATCCTTTTTTAGTGAACCGGCATCAAATATGTTGCTATCTTAGCCAACTAAAGAAATGATCACATCCTTACCCTCAAACTAGCATATAAATCTAGTACCGATCATCAAGACAAAGAATGGACCTTTTATTAAAGCTTTATTGATCTAGGTGCGCTTCTTCTTTTTACCCGATTTTTTTTTTTCTATCCCTAAGGATCAAAGATGGAAACATAGTGCAATGTGTTGATTTATTAAGCTTTAAGGCATTAGGTGTTAAAACACCCCTAAGGACTTACAAGCTCAAATCAATTAGGCTACAAATCAAAATAACCTCCATCTAATCATTTCCCACTTCTCACCTTTCGGGAGAAGTCCTCACTTTTTTTTATTTGCTTTTATAATTTTTTTTTTTTTCAATTATTAACCTAGAGTTAGGGCCCTCCACCTTTCGGCACGAGAAATTCAGTGCTTGATGAGGCTAAAATCCAGGCTACTTACTGAAAAGGGTTTTTTATCTGCCTTTATCAAGAATGAAAGCTTTCAATGCACTACTAGCTCAATTGGGATATAACCAATTCAATAATCAACAAAGCATGTACCCCACAAATGAATGCTACTATGCACCTGTGCTAATATAGAATCCTAGAGTGAATCTCAAAACAATAACAAGGTCAGGATGATGTGGACCACAAATGTAAACAAGATATCAATCTCTCGAAAAATTTACTCCTAAAGGGCATCCACAAGGCAAACAAGGAGTATTGGACTCTTAAGTCAAGCAATTTTTAAATTTCAAGCAATATAGTCCTCAAATGATCAAAATCATAGCTAGTCAAGGACCAATCATAGAAAATCCCTAAAATACACAAGTCATGCTCAAAATGTTGAATTGAAAACAAACACTGCAAAGAACACACATTACCCCCAAACTTAAATGGCATAGTGTCCTCAATGTGTAAAGAGAATAACATAAAGAGGAAAGAGTATACCGTGCAGCTATGGCAAAGAATGGCCAGGACATAAGTATCCGAAGTGGGTGGTATAATACCCCCCTTAACCTGGGATTTACTGTGGTCTTGAAAAGATGGCACTGGGATAAAACTTCATCAGAACACAAATAGGATAATAATGGTGCACAGTGAGCATGGTAGTGCCAGTGGGATAGGAAATGAAATAAAGAGAGAGGGAGGAATAAGGATGGTCCGGAAAAATTTGGGGAGCACTCTCTCACTGAAGTCACTAGGATGCACCTAATAATAGAGTCAATCATAAATATAGATATATCAATATAATAATCTGACATCCAAAAATATCATGCATAGAAAGAGAAATAGAAAAAGTATAGTGTACATCACAGTATCAGGCCAATAGACTGGCCGCAAAAATAAATAAATAAATAAATAAATATACTACCAGTATTAACATAACAGTCAAATAATACAGATATATAATAATGAGAGAGAGATCAAGCAAAGGAGGTCGGTCTAGCGGGGCATAAACCCCAGATGTCTCTGGAAATACTCTGTTGCGCATTCAGGACGTCCGTACGGAGAGTAGTCACATCTATGCTGAGGGAGGCCACATCTGCTCGGAGAGAGACTACCGCATCCTTCAAGGTCTAGATACGCTCCCCCAAGCCAGGTGTCTCAGCTGGAGCGTCAGGGATGGTGGGATCGTGAAACTGATGCTCACCCTGAATCTGCTCCTGAGAATGTAATGGGGACCCCACTGGAGAGTGATGTGGTGACTCCTCTGGAGGCTGCTGCTCCAAGTCTATCTCCATATATGCATCCACAGCCACTGATGCGTCTGCTAGATCATCTGCTGATGCTGCTGCCTCTGCTGCTGCCATCTCTGCCTCCTCAGCTGCCAAGATGGCCTCATCCTCTAGACTCTTAATAAGAGCATTGTAGCTCTTATTCTAATCCTTCTTTCTATAGTGGCAAGCCCCTATCTCAGGATGCTCCTCTAAATAGAAGGGATAATGCTGGTCTCAGAGGATTTGAGTGATCAAATGCACAAAGGGGAGGAACTTGCCCCCTTTTGGGCTTATTCTTGCTGATGTAATCTATATAGAGCTTCATTATAACACTCTAATAGAGTGCAGGAATAGAGAACCAGTGACATGTGTCGAATGCATATAAGGCTACAAGAAAATCTGATCGCCTCTGAATTTTGTGTCCCGCCATAAATGCATTTTGGTATAACACCAAATCAAAGAACCATAGGTCGTTGAGCAAGTGAGTCCTGGTGGTGAATGTCTCACCGGCACTAGCAGGGCTACTCAGAGCTGTGGCCATGTCTACATCAGATGGCCACCTAAGAATAGGATAATCAATGACGAAAGGGTAGACGTGTGGGTACTGAGAAGCGGTGGCCAGTGTTTCAACTCTAATGCGGATGGAATGGCCATCAATGGTGGTCCATAACTCTGCCAGGTTACTCGGGGAAGCTGGAGGTTCTGGTAAAACAACTGGACGAACCGCAGGTAAACCGGATTAGCCACCGGGGCTAAGATAGGAGAGATGTTGCGCTCATATGTCCGGTGCGTAGTAATCTTGACTCGAGCCATGGTCTGCAAAACAGAAAAACACTTACAATTGTAGTCAGTACAGGAAATAATATATAAGATACAGAATTAAAAGCACACAGATAGAAACATGTTTGTCAAGTCAAGATAGACAACTCAGAATAAATTACATGAATCTATGCAGGTGATCATGCAGCCAAGTATACTATTTCAATAAAGTGAAACATGCTACATATGACAGAGCAGAATGCAACCAATGTGGAAAACACAAGCATTGGGCATAAATAAGATAGCATGGAACACAAAAGAGCGAATATGAGTTGTATATGCAAAGTAGTGAAGTTCGATCAATCATGAAAAAAAATGGGATCAATCCAAGTTGGATCGATCATTACATGATAGAGATCGATCGTGCTCTGATCGATCAAAGCACTAGTGTGATTAATCGAACCTGTGGAAAAACATGAACAGTCACGGATCTGTGACGTGGATAACACGGGGGCATCCAAATATGCTCGTAGGCCCTTATACACCTCAATAAAGCAAGAATAGTCACTTAAATTGGCACATGACCCCCGAAATAAAAATCAGAAAGAAAATATATACAAAAATATATCTATATATATATACATATATATACATATGCTTAAAAACTCAAAAATGGAACAACAAATCATGGGAAGCTTTAGATCTAAACTTGGCAATATGGAAAGCACTAGATTGAAGCTCGAAAATGAAAATAAAACCGAAAACTTACCAAAAACAATGGAGAGAAGTGCACCGAGAGAGCAAGAGAAGATCGGGATCGAGAAAACTTCTAAGATGTCGCCGGAAGTTCGCCGGAGGTAGAGAAGATGATGGAACAGCGGTGGGAGAGAAAGTGGGTCTTAGATAGATGTTGAAATCGATCCAAGTAACCCTTGGGTCTTATTTTTAAAAACTGTCTCCGACCACTCGATCGACCAATTGGGTGACAGATCGATCGAACCTAGATTGATCATGAAGGTACTCAGATCGATCGAAACCACAAAACGACAAAATATTTTTGAAAATTTTTTAATTTTTGAAAATTAAAAATATTTTTGGATTTTTGGAAAATATTTTTGAAAAATTTTTATTTTTATTTTTTTTATTTGAAATATTTTTGAAAAAATTGAAATTTGAAATTCAAAAATAAAAAAGAAGTTAAAGTCAAATTAAAGCACACAGATAGATCAAACATAGATCGATCGGAACTCAATCGATCGAACAAGTGAAAACCTGCAGGCATGTTCGAACGATACACAGAGAGGTGACTTTTTAGAGTTTCAAAAATTTTTCTAAGTATGGAACACAGATCGATCTGAAGGAAAGCTTGATCGATCAAGGAAGACTCAGATCAATCAGGAAGAAAATTTGCACGATACACAGAGTGATGAAATATGCCGAGATTTTTGCACGATGGGACAGGAAGATGGGAATATGTAGGGATGATTGTTCGATCGATCGAACTTCTTCTCAAATCTATCAAACATACACAAAATGTCTAATTCGAAAATGAAAATGTATGCTTTCCCTATCAAAGTCTCAAGCAATGTATATGATCCCAAAATATATCTAGACGACACAAGAAATGAAAGGTAAAATAGAAATGAGGGAGGAATAGGGTTAAAAACCCAATGAATCACTAGTGTTTAACGTCTCTAGCAAGTCGTTGTGCTCTTTTACCCCGGATCAAAAATCTTGTTGTGCATCCTCTCCTTAGCAGGGTAAAAAGCACTTTGAACCCTACCCAACAAATTGTTCCCTAAAGAGCTTGTTGGATTTGATTCAAAGGAGATTGATTGTCCTTTGTCAATGCAATGCTTGGGCTTTCAAGCCCTTTCAACACTTGATTTGGAAACATTTTTCTTCGAAGTCTTTTTGGAAAGCAAACAATGGGAATGTTCATCATCAATCAAAGACTCAAATTTTTCACATTCATTTTCAATGCATTTTTCAACAACACAAACTTCATCTTGTTTGTCCAAAGAATTGGGGGTTAAATTGAATATAATCAACTTCACCCTTATATGCCCAAATGAAATTTTCATTATCCCCGTCTACAGTTTATGTTGCCATTAGAGGTTGCCAAGAAAGAACGACCAAAGATAACGGGAATTTGACTCTTGGGATTTGCGACCGGTTTCGTGTCTATGACTACGAAATCGACCAGGAAGAAGAATTTATCAATTTTGATCAACACATCCTCAATTATACCCCGGGGCTTTTTGATGGATCGGTTGGCTAGTTGTAAAACCACCGACGTAGGTTTTAAATCTCCTAAGCCTAATTGAACATACACCGAGTATGGAAGAAGGTTCACACTTGCTCCTAAATCAAAAAGAGCCCGGTTAATGACATGGTCACCAATGATGCAAGAAGTAGTAGGTGAGCTGGGGTCTTTGAATTTTGGGAGAGGGTTGTATTGCAATATTGAGCTCACTTGCTCATTTAAAACAACTTTCTTTGGTGCTTAGCTCTTGTTCTTCCTCTTTTGGGTGCAAAGATCTTTCAAGAATTTGGCGTACACCGGAATTTGTCTAATTGCATCCAAGAGAGGAAGATTAATCTTCACTTGCTGAAACACTTTAATGATTTCATTCACTTTGTGTTGTTGTTTTTCAAGAAAATTCGATCCTTTTAAGGCATCCAGAAATAGAGCTTTCGGCTCATAAACCATTTCAAAATCCTTTTTGGAATTACTTTCAACACAAGAATTTTTCAAATCATTTTTCAAAACTTTGTCAACAAAAGGATCATGCACATGCAATGAAGGAGGAATAGAATGTGAGACGAGACAGGTGTTAACTTTTGGTTGCACAGGTTCACTCTCTTCATTTTGAATACCTACTTGATTGTCAACAATTTTTCCACTTCCCAAGGTCTTCACCGTATTGACATGCTCAATCATGTGACCTTCCGATGAGGAATTGGTCTTCACAACAAATTATTACTTGGGAGGTGGATTCAAAGGCATCTTCCCCTTTTCCCTAGCATTTAGAGTACTAGTTATTTGCCCAACTTGGGTTTTGTAGCTTCGCAATGGATTAAGAATGGGAATGAAGTAATTGGGTATTTGCCTCCAACGTACCCAAAGTAGTCAACACTTTTTCCTCAAAAATGGGACTCCTAGAATTTCCTTGAGAATAAGATGGTTGATTAGGAAAATAAGAGTTAGAAAATTGGTTTCCATGTGATGATTGAAAAGATGGTCTATAACCTTGGGAACCTTGGCTTTGCATTGGGGGCGGAATATACTTGCCTTGAAAACCACCTTGGGCAGGGTTTTAGCCTTCCCCTTGGCTTTTCCAAAAGAAGTTTGGATGGTTCCTCCACCCAGGGTTGTAGTGTGTGCCATATGGATTATTCCCTTGTTTGACAAATGTGGCATTCACTTGTTCATGGTTCTCATTTTGCACATGTCCATGGAGACAATTGGAAGTAGAATGTAAGACACTAGAACAAGTCATGCAAGCTTCATTAGAATTATGATGATGATGATGACTAGGGGAGGAAGACACTTGATTCACCAAATTTTGGTTGAATAAAAATTGATCAAACCTTTGAGATAAAGACTTGACTTCGGCGGCTATGTCATTGGAATTGTCAACTTGATATAAGCCGACATTCTTCCTTCCACCTAGATTTCTACCATTTTTGGAAGACAAGGATCAATGCATTGAATTCTCACTCATGCTCTCAAATAATCGCCAAACATCATCCTCATGCCTATCAAGATATGAACCACCCAAGGAAGCATCTACCATTCCTTTAAAATTATCAGACAAAATTTCAAAGAAAAATTACACTAATTGCCATTTAGGAATGTCAGGATGTAGACACTTCCTAAGCAAGTCATTGAGGCGCTCCCATACCTCGTGAAACAATTCCCCATCCCCTTAAGAAAATTCTCTAATTGAGGTTCTCATTGCATTGGTCTTTGAAACCGGATAATATTTTTTCAAGAATTCTTATTGCATTTCTACCTAAGAAGTTATCGAAAAATATCTAAGATTATTGATGTGACGACACTGGATTTTTCAACCCAGTGTGTCCTGTGATAACCCGAAATGGATCTAAAATGCGGAAGCAAAAGAAGGAAGGTGACCTATAGAGATGTACGTCATCCCTAAGGCACCAAAATGACTCCACATAAAGCTATGGAACTTAAATGAGCCAAGCAATGAAACAAGAATGCCAAACCCGAAAAGAAATAAACCAAGGGCAAAATGGTCATTTCATACTAAAATGGGTGCCACCGTGCACACCATTGGAAAGATAATGAAAAATCAACAAGAATAGACTCAAGAATCACATGACTCAAAGTCTAGACGACAAAGATATCAAGTTCTGAAGTCGAAGGAAGGGAAACCCTATCCCGGTTCGAACTAAAAACAGACACTATCTTACTAAAACTTGAATATCTTGAGCTACAAGAATAATATGAAGCTCTAATTGGTACCATTGGAAAGCTTATTCTGACACGGTCAATTTAGACTCAATAACGGACCAATTCGAAGTTAAACGAAGAAGATATGATAATTTGAAGTCGGAGGTGCAATGCTGAACCAAGACACAAACACACACCCACATGAACAGTACCATGAGCGCTCATCCAAGGGCTTCGAGCACTCGTACGACACATGCTGAAGGGCCAAAACTCTCTGCCCCATCTTTGAGCGCTCGTGCGACAACTTCAAGCACTCATTCTGCTGAAGACTTAGCAGAAAACTAAGTATGAAATGTGATTTTGAGGACTTTCTGGGCCCTTTTTGGAAAAAAGTTGTAAAGTAACCCCTCTTAAAATCATGTTTTCTAGCAAACCATGCCAAACAAAAACTTTATTTTTAATGCAAAAACCCCAAAATGCCTTTATGCTCAATTTAGGCTCAAAACGGCAAAATGTGAGTTTGCACCAAACATACATTTGACCCCAAATGCACTTCTAGGCTGAAACAAATATGCACGCAAACGTAATAAGTGATTTTGAGCACGCGGGAATAGTCCGCGGCTCCAGAAAATGACCGATGCAAAATCTGACCCCCCGACGGCCAAAAAGGCGAAAATGAATTTGAAATGGAAATTTTGAAAACCAAAATTAACAAATGATTAGAAATTACCGTTTGGCCCTTGGCCACACTTCATACATGATTAATGAATGCTAATGGATGAATCTCATATACAATGCACACTCCGGTGCAAAATAACATACTAAAATGCAAAATTTTCATATATTCTCATTAAAGGGAAAATTTAACATCCATGACATATATGTGATTTCAAAAGAAGTTTGGCCCTTGGCCTCATGTCATATACATAAAATGAGAATCAAAAAGTGTGCTTAGGAACACACTACAAGTTTAGAATCAAATATACACATTTGACAAATAAGGTTACAAATGGCATTCCAAGCCAACCTTCACAAAGATGGAAACCTCAAAGTCCACAAACCATCCAAGCATAATGAGAGTCTCAACTTTAATTCGTGTACCTGAAAAATGTCCCCACAACGTGGGCGAGTAACATAAAGCTACTCGTAAGAGATGAGCATGCATCGGCCTAACTTTTTACAATTTTATCACCTTAAGGTAAAACATGTTACAGGAGCTCATGCCACC
The DNA here is from genome assembly GCF_030987335.1 of Cornus florida. Lineage (NCBI taxonomy): Eukaryota > Viridiplantae > Streptophyta > Magnoliopsida > Cornales > Cornaceae > Cornus > Cornus florida. The sequence continues at coordinate 25,562,184 of NW_026775579.1, forward strand.
TAACGTCTATGTCAAAGTGTGACCAAGGGAGCATCCTAAGCTACGTAAGACCATATCTAGCACAAATCACATTCTTCATGCAATTCCAAACGACATAAGAGCATGCTATACAAAGCAACAAGATATAGATTCTCAAAATTATCAACTTAAAATCTAAGTGCAAAAACAACTAAATATGACAATTTAGCATAGATGTACTTAACAACATCAAAATTTACAATGATCCATTAAAATCATAAAGCTCGGATGTACTTAACAACATCAAAATCGCAAATAGCCAAAACCATAAGTCATAATTAAACATGATTGTCAACTTGGAATTGAATGCGAAACCAAATAGTGGAAGACTTGGACATCTAAGCTCGGAATTCTGCCGAGACCTCAATGGTTTTTCCGGGCACTAACCCGTAGAGAAGACCACCCTAAGTGCGCACTATCTCAATTGGGGAGAACTCATACCTCCCACACTAGAGCCAAACTCTAGCCATGTCATTTGTAACAATAATGTCCCAAGACTCCAAAATAAACCAAATAAGTTCACAACTTATACATAATTTATATAATGCATGAAAACACCTTCCATGCACAAGTAGGTTGAACCATACAATCCATGCCTTAGAGTTTCAATTCTAAAATGGCATACATAATGTCAATTACAAAGTGTACAATTCATTACACAAGGCAACAATATATTCCATAAAGAAAACATGCTCTCATGAATATAAATATAACAACAAAGTTGTCCAACGCTCAAAACATAACAAAATAAATATATAACAAGTTCAAGTCCATAATTTGAATATAGAAACAACTTCTAAAATACCAATAGATCCATGGAGCCATTACATAGAATTTAATTAAACAAGATAATCAAATTCTCTAGATTTTAAATCAAATTCGAATACTTCAAATTAATATATGTTAAACAACATAGCATGCTCATTACATATATCAAATCAAAAGTGTCAAATGAGCAAGATACCATCATATAGAATTTAATTAATTTAAATTAATCAAATCTCTAGATTTCAAAAGTTATTCAAATGATCCCAAATTAATATATATCAAGCACCAAGTCATGGTCATACCATATCTCAATTCTAAAATGGAATACAAGTAAAATACAATTTACTAGAATTTAAATCAATTAAATCCATTTAATCTCTAGATTTGAAAACTTATCTAAATCATCCCAAATTAATATATATCAAAGATCAACTCATGGCAATGCCATTTACCAAGTCTAAAATGAGTCATATGTAAGATATGATAAATCACTAATTTCTCAAATTAACAAAAGACATGCATACAACTTATAAAAGCATCAATAACATGCAAGAAACAAAAAATATAACCCTATAACATCCCCTACCTCACTAGAGAAGTGTCTCTCTAGAATCCAAGGCAAATCAACACAAAATGGTAAACCCTTCAAGGGTTATGAAGAGGAAGATGAGGGGAACAAAAAGTATTCCCAAGTTTAAGCTTGGAAATCAATGGAAGGCTCTCAAAAATCAAGGTCAAGACCTAAGGCTTCAAGCTCCATCCATGGAGGCTAGGGTTTTTGGTGAGGAAGGAATGAAATAATGTGAAAATGTGTGAGTGGAGGAAATAGAAATCATCCACTCACTATATGCTCTTACACCATGGTCAACACATACATCTATGGTCAATTGCACAAAAACCCTTCTTTAAAACTATAATCCCAAAGTGTTCCAAAAAAAATTACAAGACTTAATTTAGAGCATACATTTGTCACAAATCCAAGACTCTATCCTAGGCTTAATCTTAGCCCTACACTTGTCAACCATCCAAGCCAACAAGTGCACCAATCCTAGGCCAACAAGTGGGTGAATCTCCACCCTCCACATGTCATCATCCAAGGCATCAAAGTGTTTCCACATAAATGTCAACAAATGGACTAATGAAAGTGTGACACTTGTCACACTTTTCAGAAATTGCAAAAAGGTCCTTTTTGAAAATATCTTCCAAATTAAATTGCAAAATGGTCCCCAAGACGAAAAATAATTACTTTACAGTAATTACACAAAACCCCAAAAGTTATGAATATTACAAAAAGGTTATGTATCCATACCCTTTACAAGAAAAGTAAACACTTAGCATGTTTTTCTAGGAAAGTAAAAATACACATAGCATGGAATTTAAATATCGTGGATGCACGCAAAACCAGAATCAAATCCGAACACGAAAAGTGAGGTTATGCCAACAAGTGATAACCGAGAAAAACACGAAAAGTGAATAGTGTCACAAAAGTGAAAATGTGAAAATGACTCGGTCCTCAAAGGAAGTCATCAATCCAAGGAAAAAAGTCTCGAAAACCATCCCCAAGCACTCAAGATGACATTAAGTGGCGAGAAACCAAACTCAGAAAGGAAAAGATCAACGGAAAAAAAAATATCCGTGAAAATCTGAGAAAAGGAGAGGAATGAAAATGACCGCGTCATTACAATTGAACCAATATTTTGCCTTAACTTTAAGGGTGAAAGGGAAGAGTTTTAGTCTCAAAACCTCTTTTGGCATGTCCATGTATTTCATGGTGGAACACGCTTCAAGAAACTCATCCAAATGCTTGTAAAGTTTTTCACTTGGAAGTCCATGATAGTTGGGAAGCATTTGAATAGTTTACGATTTAATTTCATAGTGATGTGCTCTAAATGGGGGGCAATTGAATGCATGTAGGTGCATTATATTCAATTGGCACATAATGGTCACGCAAAGCAATAGGAGGATTCACAACCGGTGGTGCTACATAAGCACCTTAAATAACTTGAGCAACGGAAGGTTGTGGAGCAAAAATTGGCCGAGGCATTCCCAATGGAACTTGGCCTTGTTGTGGTGGTAGAATGAAAGTTCTCAGCATGCCTAATGGCACTTGAATGTTGTCATGATGCACATTAGGGTGGAGGATACCTTGTTGGTCTATGTGACTAAGGTCCTCCACACGGTCCTCATTGATGTCTTCCATTAATGAAATGGAATGACTAGAATTACCCGTTCCCTTAAAATTACGAATAATGGATTCTAGATTCAAATTAAGTGGGACAAGAGTATGATTTAATGATCTACGACCAAGCATACACAAACACAACAACTAGAAACAAGCAATTAGCAAACACTTCACCTCCGCAATAAATCAACAATCAACAATCCTCTATATACAATGATCCCATTCTCCCATACTTTGAACAATATGCAAGAAAAATTAAATTGCCTCCATGCGGGCTCACGATCTATCTAAGAAAATAAAGACTTGTATCCACACGAGCTCACGATTTAACTAGAGAAAGAGTTCAGAAAAGCTTACAAAGGGTCCTTAAGCAACTTCAAATTAATTTCAATTTTTGCCTTGCTTTGCTTTGCAATTTTTTTTTTTTTTCAAGCTTTTTATGCTTAACTTAGTTTGGCTCTTTGCTTTTGCAATTCCCCTTTGCTTCACTTCTTTTGGCTCAATTCACCTAGCTAATCAAGAACAAACACAATAAGTAACCAAAGTAAAATAAAATAGAGATATGATCAAAAGAGTATTAATTCCTAATTGATTTCAGAAATACGACGGTGCCAAAATCCCCGGCAACAGCGCCAAAATCCCCGGCAACGACGCCAAAACTTGGTATGTCGCCTACCTATGCACCAAATTGCTTGCAAAAGTGGAGTGTAGTGTGGCCAAGTTTAAATTTAGAGATTGCCACTACCACTTCATAGCTATAAATATAGCTAGGTTGAGTAGGGATCGTCCCAAGGGAAATGGAGTCTATTATGCTTGGAAATTAAGATCGGATTAGTAGGTCAAGTGATCAAAGATGTTTTAATTGGTTAATTAAACTACAATGTCAACTAAATAGATCTAAGGTATAACAGTTGAAATAGAGTAAAATATAAAGAATATAAGAGAGGGATCTTGGGACTTAGAGATCACCACTAAACATCACCTTCCTAGACACTCAATGTGTAATGAATGAGGGGATTATATGTTGCAATATTAGTGTGTGTCATTGATTGAATCAACAAGCATGGATGACTAATTCAGTATACATTGTCTAGAAACACTAGTGAATAGCACAACATATCAAATTAAGCCATTATTCCTTCCTTTAAGTCCACAATCAATACACATCATCAAATTAGAGAAATATACTACTTGCATTCATAAGCATGGAACATCAAACAACAAGCATGGATTGTCCTCCCATCTAAGAAAGTAAGGCAACTACGCTACAACTAAGCTAGGGACATGAAAAATAAACTAATTAAACTAAAGAAGAGGCATAATCTATCAAGAAAAAAGTATGAACCATCAAACAAACCATAAGAGTATTCCATTAAACCACCATGCCTTGACCATCACTAGATTCATAGCATCAACACACATAGACATGCATCAATATCACAAAACCTAGAGATAAACACATAACATCTATTCTAGCATACATAGACATATGAATAGAATGAAATGATCAATTGGAAATATTAAACCACACAAATCATTGTAGAAACAAGAATCATATATAAATCAAATGTCAAGACAAGAATTACAACACAAATCCCCTCAAAATACAAAACATCAAAGTCTAGGAGGCATGCTTCGGTCTATCTCTAGCCCCAAAAGAATGGTTTAGCCACTCATTGATGTAGTCATCCAACCCTCAAGGGCCATCTCCATGGTAGGAATGATCTGATGGAAACCCTAGATGAGTGGAAGAACTCCCAAATGGTATGTGTCTCTCTAATCTCTAGACTCCTCTAACCTCTCTTGTGTATTTGGTTCATTTCTCTCAGATTGTATATGTGTAAAATGGCTCAAAATCCTTATATAAGTAGCTCAAGTGTCACACCTAATGGTCAGACCTCGTGCACTAGGACCTCCAAATGATTGCACCACGAGCACACTTTTTAATTGGCTGGAACTCTATTTTTCTCGCACTTGAGGAGGTTCGATCAATCACAAGGGTGGTCAAATCAATTGAACCATGGCGGTGCCTTTTTGGAATAAAGACAAATCTGAGATATTTTTGGGATATTTTGGGAAAAGGACAAAAGTGTTGGTGGGGATAAGATCAAAGAAGTCCGATTGATCGAAGTAATGTTGAATCAATCGAATATGGGAATTTTCTGAGGATAAGGACAAGAGGCTCAATCCATCTTGGCATGGTTGGAACGATCACTGTGAGATCAATCTAAGCTTGGTAATCGAAGATTCCTATTTTCCACCACTTTGCTCCTTTCTTCCACAAAGCTTAAAATTGCGTCTTTTATGCTCTAATTCAGCTGGATTAACTTATTTTGGGGATAAGTGCCTGAAAAGGGAAATAAAAAGAAATTGGACTAAAATGAGAAAATAAGATTGGATAAGATCCTAGAATACCCAAGCTTAAGGGGTTTAAATGCGCACTTTTCAATGTTCATCGGTACCACCATACTATCCAACTTGCGGACCATCAGGTCCAACCAAGCCTCTAAAACAAACGGATCCAAACTCCCTGCGAATGAATCTATCTTCACCCGCTGTAGCCGCAAAAAGTACTCCAGTGCCTTATTGACTACAGGAGCCGGTACTGGTGTCGGTACAAGAATCTATATCCTTGCTACCTATCATCGTATCAACTCCTAAAGGGACTCTACAATGCCCTGATTGATCCCCTGAGCCATCTGTTTTTCCAATGTGGGTACTCGTGGTGGATTAGCATCCACACCACGAAGTCAAACCCTGGGCCTCCCTGGACCCTATGTGAGCTCAGTATTTGCAACCTGCTCCTCAGCAACACGTACTCAAGGTGGATTAGCATCCACACCCTGAGCTTGAGCCCTTATAAGAAGGTTCCTAATAAGCTCCGTGTCCTCAACCTGCTTATCCACTCCAGTGTGATGAGAAAACTCTCCGCGAGTCAAGACCATAATGCTACATACACGAAGGACAAGGTCAACAACAACATAAGTCATTATGACCAAATACAACTCACGCCATGAATGCACGAAACACAAAGCATGTCAATGTATGCAACATACAGTCATACTAAGACAGTTAAAGTAAGCTCCTAAACACATAAGTATATAAACATGTGATCAAATCAAAACATGTTATCAAGAAGTATGTAAACTCATAAAGAATAGCAACACAAGAATGATATACACCCAAAACTCGTCATCCTAAGGTTTTCGAACCCGAATGCTCTGATACCACCTGTGACGGCCCTGGTTTTACAAACCCGATGAGTCAGTGATGACCCAAAAGTTATCCCGATAAAGGATCCCAAAATATGGACGCAAAATAAAATAAACAAGGTCCTCTAGGGATATACATCATCCCTAAGACACAAAAGTGAATTCCCGAGGAATCCTGAAACTCAACAGAAACAAAATGGAGACAAGGGTTTCAAAACCCTACAAGGAATGAACCAATGGTAAAATAGTCATTTCACCCAAAAATGAGTGCTACCATTCACACCATTAGGAGGGAAACAAAAAATTAATAAAGTTAGACTCAAGAATCGCCTGATTCGGAGTCCGAATGACGAAGATATGGAACCTCGAAGTTTTGAAATTAAATTAAAAATGAATGCTCCCAGACAATCCGCAACTCGGTGATCGATCATTAAAGGGTCTGCGATGGATCATAGGACCATGAAGGATGCAAACAGTCACATTGCAATGGATCAAGAGATTCGGCGATCGATCTCCAAATCTACGATCCAACGAAAACCAACAAACTGCACCAAACTTTCCAGATTTGCGAGTGTTTTTCGATGCCAAAATTAACTTTTTTAAGAAAAAGTTGTGAAGAAACCCCATTTAAAATGTGATTTTCCACATGATTATGTCAGAGCCAAATCTTATTTTTAAAAAGAAATGCCTAAAATGCCCTTATGCATAAACTTTGCAAAAAGGTTAAAATACTTGAAATGGAAATCATGCATTGCATGTATAAAAGGTTTTTGGCCCTTGGCCTCATTACATACATATCAAATAAGTCTCAAATAGTGTATTTAAGTACACTTTACGTGTCCCAGATGAAAATTACAAGTTTTGACATATCAAACCAAAAGAAGTAAAACATGCTAACATGCACATGTATACAAAATACATCAAAAATACTCCAAGGAACCAAGCAAACCTAGGGATGTTGCGCATCCCAAAAGAAGGTCTCCTTACCTGAAAAACATTCCAAACAACTAGGGTGAGTAAACAAGTTACTTGTAAGAAGAAGTGCATACATATATCCTAAAGTTTCAAGTGTCTTGCAAGTTCAATATAGAATAATACAAGGGATCATTCCACCTAGCATCTATGTTGCAAGGTGAACTAAGGGATCATCTCAAGCTACACAAGTAATTGAATGATAAAATACAATACACAAGCATACAAGGCATAAGTATACTAAACGTAATTAAAACCTTAAGCACCAAATCATATGCCACAAGTAATCAATGATTAACAACTTGGAAATGAACGCGAAATCAAGTAGCTGGAAAAACTAGGACATATGATCTCAGTTTTAATCAACACATTTACAAGTTGTTCTGGGCCATTACAGCCCACAAGGTACTACCTAGTGCGCACATTAGGAGAGAACTCATACCTCCCGCACTAAAGCCAAACTTTAGCCAGCACAAAGACATATCCTTACAAGCTTTCCTAAAATCAACAAGTTTACAACTCATACTCAATTAACAATGCATGAATTTACCTTCCATGCACAAGTAAAGTGAAAACATACAAACCATATCCTAGGGTTTTATGTCTACAATGGCATACGAAATGTTGAATCTTCAATGTGAGATTCGCAACACTTACAATGGCAAAAAATATGTCGAATCTTCAATGTGTGATTCATTACACTTAACAATTACACAATAAATCAACTAAATCAAGTTAATATCATATAAGCCACAAATACTAAGTATATTGCAACCTAGTATTAAGCCTCTAAGGTAAACATTAGTAATATTCTACAAGAATTCATCATCACATCAAGATAATTATAGAGAACTTAACAAGCTACTAAATACAATAATATCTCTACACAATATATACAAGCTATACATGCCTTGAATCGTCAAGCATATAAAATCTCTATTTATATGCAATACAACAATTCAATAAGCATGTAATCAATATATATTAAGCTCCAAAACAACTAAAACACCAAGAACATAAACATACAACAACCCACTACCTCACTAGAGAATCAAGAAAGGAAGGCTTGATTTTCAAGGCGGAAGACCAAATCTTCAAAGGAAAGGGTTCAAAAATGGGATGTGGTGGCTAGGGTTCTAAGCTCCTACAATAGTGGCAAGGTGAAGGCTTGAAAAAGAAAGGGAATTTCTCTAATTCCTCCACTCACAAAGTCTTTGATAGTAAAAAACACACACTTCTACATTACCTCTCTCACACACAATTGCAAGACACAATCTTGGCCCTCCACTTGTCAACAAATTAGGCCTCCTCACAAAATCACATAGGCCTACAATTGTCACCATCCAAGGCCTCCTCTCAAGGCTTAATCTTAGCCTTACACTTGTCCACATCCTAAGCCAACAAGTTGACCAATCCTAAGCCACCAAGTGGGTGAATCCTCACCTTCCACATGTCATCATCCAAGGTTCCCAAGTGTCACCACTAGGATGCCTACAAGTGGACCAATAAGAGTGTGACACTTGTCACACTTTTCAAAAATTGCAAAAAGGTCCCTCCCCAAAATATCACACAAAATAAATTACAAAATGGTCCCTAAGAAAAATATCCAAAGAAAATTAAATTACACAAAACACCACGTAAAACAAAAATATTTTCGAAGAAACTATATATCCACACCCCTACGGGAAAAGTAAGCCAGTAGCTTGCTTTTTTACAAAAACAAGAATACGCACTTTATGGAAACCAAATGTAATGGATGCACATGAAGTTAGGAATTAAATCCGAACTCAAAACCCTACCTCGGGTCTCCAAAACCCTAAGGTTACTTGAAAAAAAGAAATACCGGAAAAAACAAAAAAAGGAAAATGATCGGGTCATTACAAATTACTACGACATCAGCAGGATGCAGAGGAGCAGTAGTTGCATTTGTTTCAAGAGGAGGAGCAGCAAGAGCAGGAGCCTCGGGATAAAGGTAACCATCTGGGCAGGGATCCAAAATATCCTCCTTATATAGCTAACAAAATAACTAAGGCAGTAGCTGTAGGAGTAGCAGTTGCACTTTATAATCAGCCACATGTTCAGCAAACACCTATACTTTTACTAGTGGTTCAGCCTAACACTTAGGAGAAGGTCAAAAATTCCTTCACGAAGGGAAGCCCACCAACGTTCTAATACTCCACCGATGTGAAAGCAGTTTATCAGTGGAAGAAGGGCATTGAGTGTCATCTTCGCATGGTTGAGTGCACGGAGGTGCAGAAGCAGATGCTTGCTACCTTTAAAATCATTGGAGATGCTCTTCAGTGGTGGGAGTCAGTTACCACTACAGAGGAGAGGACTTTATTGACATATGCTCAGCTATAGGCTCACTTTAATAACAAGTACTTTCCATATACGGTTAGAGCAGCCAAGAAGAGAGAGTTCCTTGATTTACAGTAGGGGGATAAGATAATTGCAGAGTATAAGCAACAGTTTACCAGCCTATCCTTGTTCACTCTAGAGGAGGTGGACACTAAGGAAACGAAGTGCACTTCATTTATTAAAGGGTTGATCTGGCCCATTAATCAGGTTATCATGGGTAGTCCATCTTACATGGTGGTGTCAACAACTAAAGCATGATGTGTGATGAAATGTGGCCAAGTTTGAATTTGTAAAATGTCACTAAGACTACTAACTACTACTAACGTAGCAAGAGTGAGTAGGGATTGTCCCAAGGGAAAGGCAAGGTATTTTAGAATCAATGTTGGATTAGTAGGTCGAATGATCAAAAGAGGGGTTTGTTGGTTGAATTATACTATAATTTAAGCTAAAATCATGCAATGTAAAACAACTAAACAAATGAGGCATAGAGAATGAGAGAAGATTCTTGAGACATAAAGTTCACCACTAAGCATTGCCTTCCTAGGCATTCAATATTTGATAGATTAGGGGAATTATGTGTTGTAAAGGAAGTGTGTTCCATTAATTGAAATATTAAACATGGATGGCCAAGTAAGCATACATTGTCTAATCAATCTAGTGAATAGCACAACATATCAAATTAATCCCTTAATCCTTCCATAAGCCCACAATTAATACACACTCAAGAAATTAGAAAAATATACTACTTGTACTCATTAGTATGGAACATCAAACAACAAGAATGGATTGTCCACCTATCTAGGAAATTAAAGAAATTATACTACAACTATGCTAATGATATGAAAATTAAACAAATTAAACTAAGGAGGTGGCACAATCCATCAAGAAATAAGTATGAACCATCAAATAAACCATAAGATTAATCAATTAAGCACCATGCCTTGATTATCACTAGATTCATAATAACAACACACATAGACATGCATCAATGTCACAAAATCTAGAGAAAAACACATGAACATTCATTCTAGCATACATAGACATATGGATAGAATTAAATGATAAATTGGAAGTATTAAACTACACAAATCATATAGAAACAAGATTTATATAAATATGAGGTCAAAACAAGAATTACAATACTAATCCCCATTAATTACAAAACATCAAAGTCTATAAGGCATAGTTAGGGCTATCTCTAGCCCTAAGACAATGGTTTAGCCACTCATTGATGTTGTCATCCAACCCTCATGGGCTATCTTTATAGTTGAATTCATCCTCCTCCCTTAGCATTCTTTGTAGAAACCCTACATGAGTGAAAGAACTTTCCCAAAATGTATGTTTTTCTCTCTAATCTCTAGTCAATTCTCTCTTTAACTAACCAACATCTTACTAAAAATGGCCAAATTCCATATATAGGTAGCTCAAATGTCACACCCAATGGTCAGACCTCACACACTAGGACCTCCAAATGATTGCACCACGAGCAAACCTTCAATTATGCTTGAAATCTATTTTGCACGTAATTTGAGGCAGTTCGATCGATCATATGGTTGCTCTGATCGATCGAAGTATAGCGGTACACTTTTTGCATAAGGACAAAGGCTGAGATATTTTTAAGAAAAGGATAAAAGTGGTTGGTGAGGATAAGATCAAAAGGTTCGATCGATCGAATGAAAGGCTAGACCGATCGAATAGGAAATTTTCCTAAGGATAAGGACAAATGGCTCGATCCATCATGGCGGCGTTGGAACGATCGCTTGGTCTGATCAATCGAAAAGGAATTTTTCACCACTTTGCTTCCACTTTGTTCCTTTCTTCCACTAGACTTCAGATTGCTTCTTTCAATGCTGTAATTCAACTGAATTGACTTATTTTAAGGATAAGTGCCTGAAAAGGAAAATAACATGAAATTAGACTAAAATGGGAAAATAAGATAGAATAAGGTCCTAGAACGTTCAAGATTAAAGGGTTTAAAAGCGCACTTATCACACCCCCAAACTTAAATATTACTAGTCCTTAGCAATGAACTACAAAGAAAAATAAGAAACCAACAACTATACAAGAATGAATAAGAAAGCAATAAAAAGATAGCGCCACTTTCGTAGGGAACACGATTGCATTTAGCACATGCAACAAGCCTTTTAAACCCCTAGGTTACCCCTAGTGGACGAGTGAAGTCTCGTGAGGGTTTCCAGAAATGATACCCAAAAACATTAAGCTCTTTCTCACTAAAGAGGCACCAATGATCCAAACAAACATTGGGAGAAAACTACCTCAAATATGCAATTTTTCAACCACCTCTAAGCAATTATCCCAAATTTCAACACCAAGCAAGCAAGTATGGTCCTTCACACATCAAGAGAATGATTATACAAATTTAAACAACTTTAGAATCCTTTTTAAGTGAACTGGCATCAAATATGTTACTATCTAAGCCAACAAAAGAAATGATCACATCCGGTCTTAAGCTAGTACAAAAATCTAGTACCGATCATCAAGACAAAGAATGGACCTTTCATTAAAGCTTTATTCACTAGGTGCACTTATTCTTTTTTATTCACTTAGGTGTTTTAAACACCCCTAAAGACTTACAAATCAAAACAACCTCAATCTAATCATTTCCCACTTCTCACCTTTTGGGAGAAGTCCTCACTTTTTTATTTTTTTTATTTTTTTTTCTTAGTTGGTACTCACACACACATGCCTCCACTGAGGTTCGAACCCCTGACCTTCCTTTGGGAAGTAAGGGCTTAGTACAGCTAGGCCACAGGCCTGTTGGTCCTCACTTTTTTATTTGCTTTTGCAACTTTTTTTTTTTCTTTAACCTAGAGTTGGGGCCCTCCACATTTTGGCACGAGAAATTCAGTACTTGATGAGGCTACAATCCCGGCTACTTAGTGAAAAGGGTTTGTTATCCACCTTTATTAAAAATGAAAGCATTCAATGCACTACTAGCTCGATTGGGATATAACCAAATCAGTAATCAACAAAGCATGTACCCCATAAATGAATGCTAGTGTGTGCCTGTGCTAGTGTAGAATCCTAAAGCGAATCTCAAAATTATAACAAAATCAAGATGATGTGGACCACAAGTGTAAGCAAGATATCAATGTTTCAAAAAATTTACTCCTAAATGGTATCTACAAGGTATACAAGGAGTATTGGACTCTTAAGTCAAGCAATTTTTAAATTATAAGCAATATAGACCTCTAAAGATCAAAATCATTGCTAACATGGATTTCCAATCTCAATCATGCATTTAAAACTCAACTTTAAGTATAATGCAACAAAGACACCTGACCCCCAAACTTAAATCGTACAGTGTCCTCAATGTGCAATAAGAACAATGGAAAAGATAGAAAGAGTATACCGTGGTGGCACAGACATGAAGCGCGGTAATGATCCAGTGGGAAAAAAGGCACCCTGAAACTTGGAATCAACAACCTACTTGAATAACCACACTAGCAAACTCACATCAAATATCAAATGGGATAATATAAGTAAATCAAGCATTCTAAAGCAATATAGCATAAGATGGAAGAGAGATATGAGATCAAGCCCATGAAAAATCATAAAGTATGCATGACTACATAAAAGGGCACAAAGTTGAAAAGTTTTATTTTTATTTTTATTTTTTTTTTTTTTTGGTAGAAATAAGTAAAGAAACAAAAATGCAAGAAATATGCACAATGATTGCTAAGTTTAATGTCTCTAGCAAGACGGAATGCCACTTTCAAAGATTTTTTTTTTTTTTTTTTTTTTTTTTGGTGATCGATCGAAGGATGATCGATCAAACCTCGATCGATCCAAAAGTTCAAATGATGGATAGAGACCTAAAAATCTACAGGCAAATTCAAACGATGGGACACAGGACTGATATTTTCAGAACTTCAAAATTTTTCTAAGTGTGAAAGTGCGATCATTCACACTGAACACTAAATCAATTGAAGATTACTTGGAACGATCGAACATAAAGTTCGAACGATGGACAGAGACCTGAAATTCAACAGAGAAGTTCAAACAATGGGATAGAGAACTGAAATTCTGCAAAAAAAAAAGTTCGAACGATGGGATAGAGACTTGAAATTTGGTCATGGGATACCTGCAGAAAGGTTTGATCGATCGAAAAAGCTTTGCCATCAATCGAATAGAAATGAAATGCTCCCTTTTAATATGAGAGCACAAGTAGTCCATGCAAGCCTTCAATGATGATAACAAAAATAGTTAGTGAGACTCTAGGAAAAACAAATTTAATATTCCTAGATGATGCCGGATGCATCATCAAACTTCATCACAAATAGGATCCACCAAGAGGGCAGCTTCCATATGTCTTTGAAAAAATTTCCCTTCAATGTAGGGTTTCAACCTTTGCCCATTTACTTTGAATGTGTTGCCATGTTTAAAGCTCTTTATCTCAACTGCCCCATGAAGCACAATAAAAATGATTTCATAAGGGCCTTCCCATTTGGTACGCAACTTTCCAAGAAAGAGTTTAAGTCTAGAATTAAAGAGCCATGTTTTTTATCCGGGTTCAAAGGATTTCTTCACAATATGTTTATCATGAAAAGCTTTGGTCCTTTCTTTGTAAAGTTTGGCATTATCATAAGTATTATGTCTCAACTCTTCCAACTCATTCAATTAAAGTAAACGATTCTCTCCGACTTTATCAAAGTTAAGATTGAGCTTTTTAACTGCCCACATAGCCTTATGTTCTAGCTCAACCAGAAGGTGGCAAGGCTTTCCATATACAAGTCTATAGGAGATATGCCAATGAGAGTTTTATATGCCGTCCGGTAAGCCCACAAAGCATCATTCAATTTTCGTGACCAATTTTTCTGGGTTGTGTTCATTATTTTCTTAAGAATTTGTTTAATTTCCCGGTTTAAAACTTCTAATTGCCCACTCATTTGAGGATGATAAGGGGTGGCGACTTTATGAGTGACGGAGTGACTTAGAAATAATTGCTTCAAAAATTGATTACAAAAATGCTTTCCTCCATCACAAATCATCACTCTTGGCATACCAAAATGAGTAAAAATGTTTGATTTAATGAATTGAACAACTACAGAGTGGTCATTTATTTTGGTAGCACAAGCCTCCACCCACTTAAAAACATAGTCGATGGTAAGTAATATGTATTGAAATCCATAGGACATAGGAAAAGGACCCATAAAATCAATGCCCCAAATATCAAAGATTTCTACAACAAGAATATTGGTCAAGGGCATCATGTCTTTCCTTGACATCGATCATATCTTTTGACATCGCTCACACTCCTTACAAAAATTGTAGGCATCTCTATAAATGGTGGGCCAAAATAGCCCACTTTGAAGAACCTTCAAAGCGGTCTTCTTTGCACTAAAATGTCCACCAAATGCAAGGGTATGGCAAAACACGAGTACACTTGGAATTTCACTCTCCAGAATGCATCTTCTTACTATTTGATCTAGCCAATATCGAAACAAGATAGGATCTTCCCAATAGTAATTCCGGATGTTGACAAAGAAACGGTTCTTTTCTTGCCTTGACCAATTAGTTGGAAGCTTGCCAATTGCAAGAAAGTTCACAATGTCGGCGAACTAAGGCCTTTGTCCATTAGAAATTTGAAAGAGTTGTTCATCTGGAAATGAATCATGAATTAGTGGGCTTGGGGAAGATTCTACCATTAACCTTAAAAGATGATCAGCAACCACATTTTTGGTGCCTTTCTTATCCTTAATTTTGAAATCAAATTCTTGAAGAAGCAAAATCCATCTTATTAAGCGAGGTTTAGTTTCTTTTTTAGTCAAAAGATGTCTCAGGGCGGCATGATCAGAATATACAATGACTTTTGACCCTAAGAGATAGGACCGAAATTTATCAAGAGCATACACTATGGCAAGTAATTCTTTCTCGGTAGTAGAGTAATTTAATTGGGCTCCCGAAAAAGTCTTGCTTGCATACTATACGGTGCATGGAAGTTTTCCTTCCCTATTGTCCTAAAACAACTCCCATTGCATAGTCAAATGCATCACACATGTTTTCAAATGGTAATGACCAATTACGAGGTTGTATGATGGAAGCAGATGACAATAAGCCACAGAGACTATGAAAAGCATCAAAGCATGTTTGGTCAAAGACAAAAGGGGTCTCCTTGGTAAGAAAATTGCACAAGGGTCTAGCAATTTCGCTAAAGTCTTTGATGAAGCGGCGATAGAAGACGGCATAACCTAGAAAAGAGCGGATTTCTCTCACCATAAAAGGTAGAGGTGGTGGGCATCAGTATATGCTAGCAATAATAATCAACCCTTGCAATAGCACAAATCATTGTAAAATAGGGCTATCATAAGGGTAAGTCAAACCACAAGGACTGCAAGTTTATGGCAACCAATGTCTTTAAAATCACTTTGTTCGATGAAAAAGGTGTAGAGTTTTGGTTTGTTTGTCACTTAGAACTTGGAATTAAAATTGCATAAAATAATAAATTGAAGGAAATTAAGAGGAAAAAAACTTAGGTAGAGAGCACTAGGGAATTAAATCAACTACCAACCCTATAAACATGCTAGCTTGTGATTAACATGGGGAACAACATATCTGTATAAGACCATGATATGTAGTAACACTTGATTGCTACATTATCTTCAAGAGATTTATGAAATCAAGAGACAAGTATAATCTATCAAAATTTTACATACTTGAACTACCTAAACTAGGGTGCAGCCTTAGACATGCTCACTGAGTTAGAGATTATCAAACCCTCAATCAAATAATAAAAGCACATGAAGTCAAGACCCAAGAATAGTCCATCAAAGGAAGGCCCTAAGCAATGGACTATCAAACTTCTCCAACAACATGCCATTAAAAACCATTTCACAATCTCATTTCCATTCTCACTATGAAAATGCAAGCTATATGATCATGAGAGGAAATAATCTAAGACAAGATAATAAACTCAAAATGATCATTTACATACATTAATATCCATTACAACATGTGCAGAGCTCTAGGTTATGAAACTACCCCATACATATTTCATTCCCTAAATTAAATAAAACTAAAGCATGCTTACAAGGAAAGGCTTCATCACCTCCCTAGAAAGGGAGTTAGTTGCCCATAGAAGCAAGGGAGGAAGGAGTAGAGGTGATCTTACCCTCTATTTTCACACCTAGGAGCCATAATACACACAACCCTCATGAACACAATATTTCTCTCACTAGATAAATCCTTCCAATGTGAAATATCTTCTATTATGATACAAGCCACCCAATATAGTTCAAAAATCCTCTCTAACTTCCTTAATTCGTGGCTCAAGAATCCTTAGAAGGAAGCATAGCCATTCATTCAGTCAAAGGGGACAACTTGAACAAAACAATAGAGTTGGTGGCCTGCTATCTGCAGTTTGGCGAGCACCCGCGGATTGTCACAGAAGCCTTCCACGCACTGTAGAGGGGCACCCTTGGCTCGATGGTGGCACTTGGCGGGCGCCCGCAATGCATGGCGGGGGCCCGCCAAATCTGAACCTTTCTACCAAGTTGCGCCTATAGGAAATGGCCTGCAATGGCAGGCATCCGCAAGGCTGCAGCCTTGGCTCTGAATTACTTTCTTGAATTGGCTTTAGCTCGGCCCGATGACACAATCATCGTTCTTAGCACTTTTTGTGGAGAGAACCTTAAGTTCAATGGTTCACTGGCTTGGCAAAAATAAAGGTTCCCGGCAACGGCATGCTTTGATCTTCAAGAATTCACTAAAGATTCAATTTTAACCCTTTTTTAGGAACCATCCTGAAAGCAAACAAAAACATGCAAATAAAGAAAATCTATACAATAGGACCAACAAATGGACTTAACTAATGCAAATAAGGGCACTTGAATTTGCAATATTCAGCGCTTATCACACCCCCAAACTTACATTTTGCTAGTCCCATAGCAAAACCAAAATGAAGGACTTAATAAAAATACAACATTTGAAATGCTATCCAAAGACATCAACCATGGTGCAAGAAAATACACACAGCTCATTTGCAACTTAGAACAGACAGAACATTGGAGACGGAATCAATTTGCAGACTACCTTGACTATATGAAGCCTTGATATAACACAATGGCTAAACATATTTCAATTCTCATGCATCAATAGCATAGTCTATATAAATACTTCAATTGTCATCTCTTTAATAGAATTCAACTCTAACTTCAATGAAAGTGAACTGGATTCCCAATATGCAGCTTTTACCTTCTTTTTCCAATTTCAAAACACAAGTCTCCAAATCATTGAATTTCCCTTTCAATGAGGTCTCTGAGGCCTTATTCAAAATACACAAAAAAAAATTTTTTTCAATACATATTATGGTCATGCAATGCCGAAGTCCCTTAAGCTTTCTAACTGACCCATGTAGCAAGTGTTAGGCCAGCAACTCCCAAACTGGATGACTTTAGGGTGCTAAGTATAAGTACACTCCAAGGGCTTAATAACTCGACTTGGCAAGGCTACGAACTCCAACAAACCATATTTATTTATTTTTTTATTTCGTGAATGACCGTGCAATGCCTAAGTCCCTTAAGCTTTCTAACTAACCCATGTAACAAGTGTTAGGCCAGCAACTCCCAAACCGGATGGCTTTAGGGTGCTAAGTGTAAGGACACTCTAAGGGCTTAAAAACTCGAGTTAGTAAGGCTACGAACTTAAACTAGTCATTATCATTATTCATTTTTTTTTTTTTTTTTAAGATCAATGCCAAAGATATCCATTCATTAGGGTCATCACTTCAAATTAACTGAGTCATGGTTAAGGTAAATCAGGTTACATGCCTGACAATTAAGTTTCTGGTGTGCATCTGTGAAGTGTGAAGCATAGAAGAGCATGAAATCCGACGAAAATCTAATTGAAGCATTTATACAAATTTATTTGAATCAACATGATCATTTCAGATTTTTCTTTATTTTTAAAACTATCATCTGCCTCTATGCACAAACTATTAAACACATGTTTTAATCTCCAATAAGTTCCAAGATTACAAGATCATTGCTTCCCAAAAATTAAATTTATTAACTTACATGAACAAGTTAGCACATGCAAGCAAAAATACAATACCAAAATGTACCCCCAAACTTGATTGTCACATTGTCCTCAAAGTGAAAAGATAAATAATGGAATTGGAATGGAAAAATAAAGAGGGTACAAAGAGTAATAGTACCAAGTAGAGGAGGAAAATCAATGGCGTGGTAAAAACTTGCCACCATGCGAACTCCAAAAGTAACTCCCCCAAACTTGAATCTAAAAACCTGTCAAAATCACATACATGCACAACAAGCAATATACTGAACAAGACGGAGATGAAAATAACTAACTGCAATTTTATTTAACCAAAAACAAAGTGTCCATGCAAAATAGCAAAAATAATTACAGTTATAAGTTCAAAATAGGAACCGAAAGCAATGCCAAATACGGCCCAACATAAAGCAAAAGAGTACTACTGAAAATGAAAATAGGAACTGAAAATAGAAAATCACTCCATCATCGGAGTGGAGGATGAGCCATCAGCGCTGCTTGGGGCTCGGTCAATCAAAGATTGCAGCATAGCCTGCAATACCTGCTGTCCCTCCTGAGTCTCCTTACAGAAGTTCGTAAGGGTGCCATCTATGGTCTCGACTCGCAGCTGAAAGGTATCAAGACGGGTACTGAGAGAGTCGTAATTGGCATGGGACATAGCAGGTGGTGGTGGCACAACTGGTGTGGGAGTAACCGGTACAAGAGCAACAGGAGTAGTTAGACCTCCCCAATCAAACACACCACCACTGCAGGCTTGACGAGAAATCTTAAGCTGGATGGTGCTTAACTTCCATGCACCAAGGTCATAAAAAAATACCTCAGTGCTCCACTCTTCTCTCTGGGGGACCTTGAAATTTTTATTCTTAAGCAACTTACTGACCAAATATGGGAAAGGAAGTGCCCAAGTGAGGGCATTATCCGACTGTGTCATAAAAAGATAATTGTAGACCTTGAGAAGCTGGTCTCAGATGAGCTGCGGGATACAAAACCAATGTCCCTTCTCAGTGGCATAAAGGGTGTACAGAAAAACCCCTTTACGTTCAAAGAGCTTAGAGACAGGAAGGACATTTTTAGCAAGGACAGAGTCCAAGAACCACAGCCGACACGAAAGGTATGACTTATAAATGCTTGATTTACGATTGCCGGTATAATTGTTATGGCATATTTCCTCTATAATTTCTGACAAGGTCAGATTAACTGGAGGAGCACCATACAGAGGCTGGTCCTCCTTATCCAAAGGAGATGCCAATGGACACTCTAAGGCCATAGCAAGGTCATGAAGGGTGAATGCAAAAGGTATGCCATCAATGGTGGTCTTAATGACCTCCGGCTCCACACATGAATAAAACATGTTGGAGTAGAATTGGCGGACTATACGCGGATAGAACGAGCTAGTGTAAGGTTTAAAAAGAGATTTGAGGCCGCGGTCCTTCAATTCTTTGACCGCCCACGCCGTTTCTGAATTTTCTTTAAACTCATCTTTAATGACAAATTTGGCTTCCATTTCAATGGGCACTCGGCCCAATTTGGAGTAAAAGCTTCCTTGGATGGTCCCTCAGAGGAGCGAGCGCACTTGGAGGAAGTTTTGGGAGCCATCTGGAAGAAGAAGTTGGCTTTGGCAATTCGTCGAACACCTGGTGTGCAAGACAAATAGGAAGAGAGCCAAAGGATGATTAGAGATGAGAAATCCCAAAAAAATTTACTTGCAATTGACATAAACAAGCCCCAACAAATACTAAACCTTCACACATTCAATCCCATCCTCCATTTATACCAAAATTTGAAAGAAAAAGAGGAGAAGAGAACTTACCAAAAAAAAAAAGTAGAAACCAAAGGGCCCCTTTTTTTTTTCTTTTCTTGGAGTGAAATGGAGATGGATGAGAGAATGATAGAGATGGAAGAATGTTGGAGATGAGGGTTTGTGATGAAAATAGGGTTAGGAGGGAGAAGAGGGAGAATGAGAGAGGAGAAAGAGAGAGTGGTGCGGCTGGAATGAGAGAGGTGGAGATATAAAATGTGAAATGGGCTTTAAAAAGGTTTTTTAATTCATGGCTCGAAGCCTAGCGAGCGCCCACAGCTCAGGGCGGGCGCCCGCAAGATGCCGAGGCTTGGCATAGGCCAAGCCTGGTGTACAGCAGCAGTAGCCCTTAGCACTCAGCGGGCCCCTGCAGTGATTGGCAGGCGCCCGTAATTTTTTGACAGAATCTGCTTTACCATTTTGGCCAAACGGAGGCCGGGCAGGGGTTGAAAAATTCTCTAATTAGACAATTAAGCTCCTATGGACCCTAGACACCCTGTATAGCCCTTGGAACGAGATTCGGAGCTCATTTGCAAAAGCACTAATTTTAGGGTCTGGATTTCCCGTGATTTTTTGGATTTTTGAGATAATTACCGAAATGACTTTGAAAAATTCCAAAAATGGTACCAAGACCTAAACATGACTAAGTAAGCCTAAAGTGACTTTTGGAATTTAATTCGAGATAGTTCTGGAAAAGTTCACATTTTGGCTACACTTAGCTGATTTCTGAAAAATCTTGGCTAAGGCAACTTGAAAGAGGGAAGCTTGGAAGTTAAAAGAATTGCTTCCCAAGAGTGCTAAATTTAATGTCGATAGCTAGACGAACCATGATTTCGCATTAGTCCTCGTAAATTGGGTCCGTCAATAGGACTTTCTCTACTTTTCGGATCGGGATTTGCTATCAACATAAGGCTTAAGCCGTTGGCCATTAACCTTAAAGAGAGATCCATTTGTGGGATCATGAAGTTCAATGGCACCATAAGGAAAGACGGATGAGATAACATATAGACTATCCCACCGTAACCAGAATTTATTAGGAAAGAGTCACAAGCAAGAATTGAAAAGCCAAACTTTTTGTCCAGGGGCAAAACACTTGTTGACAATGTGCTTGTCATGAAATGCTTTAGTCTTTGCCTTATATATTTTGGTGCTTTCATACGTATCATTTCGAATTTCTCAAGCTCATTGAGCTGCAATTTGCGAGTAGAACTGGCATGCTTAAGATCAAAGTTGAACCGTTTTATGGCCCAAAAAGCGTAGTGTTTTAACTCTACCAGAAGATGACAAGCTTTACCAAAAATAAGTCGATATGGTGACATGCCGATGGGCATCTTATACGTTGTCTATTAAGCCCAGAGCGCACCGTTTAGTCTTAATGACCAATCTTTGTGGTCCGGTCGAACCATTTTTTCCATTATATGCTTGATCTCGCGATTAGATACTTCCACTTAACCACTCGTTTGAGGGTGGTAAGGTGTGGCAACCTTATGAGTGATAGAATACTTCAGAAGGATGGATTTGAGATAGCGATTATAGAAATGAGAACCTCCATCACTGATGATGGCCCTAGCCGTACCAAATCGACTGAAGATGTTCGATTAAATGAACTTGACCACAACTTTTTGATCATTGGTTTTGTTAGCCTTCGCCTCAACCCATTTAGACATGTATTCCACCGCTACGAAAATATACTCATAGCCTGTAATACCCTTAATTTTAAAAGGATAGTCTCCGTAGTTTATTTTATGGTTTTATTATAATTTTCGCATTTTTATGTGTTTATTTGTCTATTTGCTTATTTGTTGGGTTGTGGTTTTATTTAATTTAATTATTTGTGTGTTTTTGTTTAAATTGAATTATTTGTTTAATTATTTTTATTTAGTTAAATTATTTGTTTTAAACTATTTGTTTTCATTAATGTATGTTTAGGTGGTAATTTAATTGTCAGTTTTCATTAAATGTTTAATTAGGGTTTTATTTTCTGTTTAGGTAATTGAGTTTTTGGGCCGACTAGCTTTATTTGTTTTTTGTTTTCCGTCTCTTAATATGATTGGAATTAGGGTTAAAGGATTGGCCTATAAATATATCTGTATTAATCTGCCAAGGGTTTTAGAACCCTATACACGTACTGGAGGCAGAGAGAAAGCAGAGAGAGACTTGAGAGAAACAGAGAGAGGAAAACTAGGGTTTAGCTGGGACTAAGTCTAAACCAAGGAAGGATTGAAAGGTGTTGTACGTGTGTGGAACCAAGGAGAAATAGAGTGATTAGAATGATGAAGGATCGCCAGAAAATCTAGGAAGACGGCGTAGAGATTTTAATTCAAAATCTCATAGGCAAGTTCTATTCCTAACTCTCTCTCTTTGACTCGTGTTCTTTACATGCCTAACATAACTCCAGGAGTAAATAGACATTAAAGATTAATCTGGTTCGCATGTTAATTTCAAATACAATAGTATGCCTTTACATGAATTGGTGTTTGCTTGTTTGTAAATTCCCTTACATAATTCATGTTTTAATTGATGTTAATTGATGCATAATGAATTTACTAAATTGTTGGGACTGTCTGGAACCTAAAATACAGGGTTAGGAACCTTAGCAAGGACAATCAGAAAGTCAGAATAGAGGGTTGGGAAAAGTGGAGGTCGCTCCACCCTTCAATGGAGGTGGCTCTATTGAAGTGGAGCCGGCTCCACATAATGTAGAGGCGGCTCCAAGGGGAGTGGAGCCTACTCTACCTTAAATTGGAGCCTCCTCTACCTTAAATTGGAGCCTCCTCTACATCTTTTTGGAGCCTGCTCCTATGTGGATTTTTAATTTGTTTTTAATTTCAACGATGGATTTTACTCCTATACTTGGATTTTGATGTTCCAGTTTAATTTGAAACTATACTGGAGGTTCTCAGAGGTGTCCTGAGCTTACTTAAAACTCCAAGAGCCTTGTTAATGCATAATTAATCACCTTGTATTATAGTTTGAACAGTATAAAATTCTTACACAAATTTGTATACTGTTTAAGATGTGAAGGATTAAAATTGTTCATCTTTGTTTTAGCAATTTTTTGAAAATGATTTTATAGTTTAAATCATGTTCTAGTGTTATAAATAAGCATGTGAATTTATATATTCTATTATGCTTACTTGGAATTAATTGATGTTTACATGTAGGATCTGTATAACCAATTATTGGACTGTGCGGAGTTGTATCAAATAAGCCTATTAAATTACAGAATTTTATCATGCTTAGTATGGAACAATTGATGTTTATATTTAATATTTTAATTATCAATTGTTGGATGTATGGATTAGTTGATATTTACTTTCATTATCTGTACTATCAACTACTAGATGGATGGATTGCATGCACCGATATGGGACGATGGCATACTAGGGACGGATTAGTTTCAAAATACTAAATCCTACCTATACGGAATAAGGGAATGGATTATAAAATAAATCCTACTTATTTTTAAGTCAGATCAGCTGAAACAAAGTTGAATGACTAATTGAATTACTTACTATGGATATGTAAGTCAGAGTAGCTGAACAAGCTAAACGGCTTACTAGATTTCTTATAGATGGATAACATAGGACTTTAAATATATTTTTATGGTACCGCGATATGAGCTTGAGTCTCAGAGTCGACGGTTAGGGAGCGTATATACAGTAGGATGCGTAGCTGGCTATGTTGGTTGAGGTATACCCTGTTAGGCTTAGGTAGTCATGCCCACTCAGGTGCGTTTTGCATGTTGCCTTCTACTCAAGTTGAGACCCTCATCATAGTCCAATGAGAGTCCCATAGTATGGATATATATATATATGTACGGACTACATAGTTATTGTTGAGTTGGTTAGGATGTACATGTGTCTCGAGTCTCTGTTGGATTATAGTAGGATAGAACTTGTTCGTGGGCCTAACCCACTTCTATTTTTCAAGTATTCAACAATTCCAGTCTTAGGATTAATCGTGCTGAGTAGAGACTATCAGTCACTCTTCCGATGACATAGAACTTCTCTCCATGGTTGAACTTTGGATGTTCTTTTAGTTTACTTTCATTTTAGTTTGGTTTTAATTAGGGGTCCACTAGAGATGGATTCCCGAGTTGTTAATTATTGGAGGTGGTATAGAGGATTGGATTTCTAGATTTTAATTTTATTTATTCAAGGATTTTTAAACTTAGATTTCTTTCAACTCTTAATTATTTATTTCTTATTTCATTTTTGGATTCTGTATTCATTTTAAATATTAATTGTTTGATATTTCCTCGGGTTTGGGCTTGGGCCTGATCAACCCGTGTCTCGGATCCGAGGGGTATCACATAGCCATAAGAGGATGGAAACGGTCCCATGAAGTCAATTCCCTACACATCGAAAATCTCTATGATTAAGATGGGGATAAGGGGCATCATGTCTCTTCCGGACATGGATCCGAGCTTTTGGCATCGCTCACATAACTTGTAGAAATTGTAAGCATCCTGAAACAAAAAGGGCCAATAAAATCTGCTTTGTAGGACTTTGTCAGTAGTTTTCTTAGCACTGAAGTGTCCTCCACATGCAAGAGTGTGACAAAAATTTAAGACACTTGAGAATTCAGTTTCGGGAATGCATCGTCAGATGATTTAGTCCGGGCAATACTTGAATAGTTCTGGATCTTGCCAAAAGAAATTTTTGACTTGGGAGAAGAACCGGTCTTTCTCTTGTTTGGATCATTTGGATGAAATTTTTCCTACCGCAAGGTAGTTGACAATATCCATAAACCAAGGAAGATTTGAATGAGAAATCTGAAACAGTTGCTTATCCGAAAATGAATCACCAACTGCAGCACATTCAAAAGATTTCTCAATGAGCAAACGAGAGAGATGGTCGGCGACAACATTGTCTGTCCCTTTTTTATCCCAAATTTCAATGTCAAACTCTTGGAGTAAGAGTATCCATCGAATTAGACGGGGTTTGGTCTCTTTTTTAGCGAGCAAATGCCTTAGAGCGGCATGGTCCGAAAAGACAATGACCTCGGATCCAAGAAGGTAAGAACGGAATTTATCCAAGGCATACACCATGGCTAGCAAATCCTGATGGTTTCTACTCGATGTGTATGGATTAATGCTTTCAATTGATTGTCTATTTCTAATCATATGTCTATGTATGCTAGAATGGATGATTCATGTGCTTTTCTCTAGATTTAATGGAATTTATGCATGTTTATGTGTCTGGATGAAGTTAATCTAGTGATGATCAAAATATAATGCTTAATTGAACACTCTTGTAATTTATTTGATGGTTCACACTTGTTTCTTGATGGATTGTGCCACACCTTTAGCTTACTTAGTTTAATTTCCATGTCTTTATTGTAGTTGTAGTGTAGTTGCTTTAGATTCATAGATAGGTGGACAATCTATTCTTGTTCCTTGATGCCCCATACTTATGAATGCAAAGGGTGTATGCTTCTAGATAGTTGTGTGTGCATAAATTGTGGTTTTATTGAATGGATTTTGGTCTCATTTGATAGGTTGTGCTTTCCATTTGAATTAGCTAGACAATCTATACTTACCTGCCATCCATGCTTAGTTTCAATTAATGACACAAACACACACAAGTTACAATTCAATTTCCCCATTGATATACAATTACTAGTGTCTAGTGAAGTCAAGCTTACTGGTGAATTCTAGTACCCCAAGTCTTCTCCTCTATATCTTTTTCCTACATTCTAAATTATTACCTTTTACTTACTTTAATTTCAATTGCATTGTAGTTTAATTAACCAAACAAACCAACCTTTTGATCATTCGACCTACTAACCCTATACATTGTTTCCATTGCAAACATGCCCACAATCCCTTAGGACGATCCCTACTCACCCTAGCTATATTTTTAGTTAGAGGTAGTAGTGGCTTTTATAAATTTAAAACTTAGCCACATTGCACACTCACACTCTAAGTGTATTTTTAAACGTTGGTGCCCGCGATAACCACCAATAATCTATCAAAGTTTTATAAGCTTGAATTACCTAAACTAGGGTGTAGCCTTAGACATGCTCACTAAGCTAGAGATTATTAAACCCTCAATCAAATGATAAAAGCACATGAAGTCAAGACCCAAGAATAGTCCATCAAATGAAGGCCCTAAGCTATGGACTATCAGACTTCTCCAATAACATGCCATTAAAAACCAGTTCACAATCTAATTTCCATTCTCACTATAAAAACGCAAGCTATATGATCATGAGAGGAAACAATTGAAGACAAGATAATGATGAGCATTGAAAAGTGCGTATTTAAACCCCCTAAGCTTAGGTATTCTAGACCCTTTATCTATCTTATTTTCCCGCTTTAGATTGATTTCGTGTTATTTCCATTTTCAAGTATTTATCCCCAAAATAAGCTAACTCAGCCAAATAAGAGCATAATTGAAGCAATTGTGGGATGAATCAAAGAAAGGAGCAAAGTAGAACAAAAGGAAGCAAAGGGTGGAATTTCAGCAACTTCAATCGATCTCAAGAAAAGTTCGATCGATCCAACTTTCATCGATCTCAGCACTTCAAGATTGATTCAGGCCATAATGTCATCTTCAGAGATCCCACAAGTTCGATCAATCCAACATCATTCTCTGATCAATCGAAATTTCTTGTCCTTATCCACATGCCAGATCATATGTAGCTGTACCACCCTACCAACCACTTTTGTCCTTTTTCCAAAAATATCTTCAAAATATCTCAAATTTGTTTTTATCCAAAAAAGCGCCGCCATTAAGGATCGATCCAGCTTCAATTCGATAGATCTCAGCCATGTTCGATCGATCTCACCACAAGTTCAATCAATCGAACTTCCCAAATCCCGAGAAAAATCTAAATTCCAGCTCATTAAAAGTTGTCTCATATCCAATCATTAGAGGATTATTGGTATACGAGCCCAGCTCATTTGGGGTGATTTTTGACCTACCTACATAAGGAATATGAGCTACTTTTACACATATACATATACTTAGAAAAGATAATACTTAGTGAGGAAGTAAAGGAGATGAGGAGGCTAGAGACACCATTGGAGACTCTTCATCAACCAAGGAGCAGATTTCTTCCATGGAGCTTGCCCTTGAGAGTTGGAGGACATCATCCATGAGTGGCTAGACATCCTCTTGGGGCTAAAGTTAGCCCTAAGCATGCTTTCTACTTCTTGATTTATGTATTTTTGAGGGGATTTGTATTCTGATTTATGTCTTAGCACTTTTATATATAAAGATCTTATTTATTCAATGATTTATGTGGTTTAATGCTTCCAATTGATCATTTCATTCTATCCATATGTCTATGTATGCTAGAATAGATGTTCATGTGTTTGTCTCTATTTCTTGTATTATTGATGCATGTCTATGTGTATTGATGCTATAGATCTAGAGGTTGTCAAGACATAGTGCTTTATAGAATGTTCTTGTGGTTTATTTGATGGTTTATACTCATTTCTTGATGGATTATACCTCTCCCTTAGTTTAAGTAGTTTAATTTCATGTCAATAGCTTAGTTGTAGTGTAGTTGTTAAATTGGAGGACAATCCATGCTTCTTGTTGATGTTCCATACTTATGAAAGCAAGTAACATATATCTCTAACCTTGTGATGTGTTGGATTATGAGCTTAAAGAAAGGATTAATGGCTTAATTTGATATGTTGTGCTATCCACCATGTTGTTTTGACAATATATACTTAATTTGTCATCCATGCTTGTTGGAACAACCACACACACACTTTGTTGCAATACATGTTTTTCCCCTCATTAATCATTCATTAAAGGTGTAGAAAAATATGCTTAGTGGTGATCTCTAAACCCCAAAATCACTCTCTCTTTTATTCTCCTTATTGCATTATTGTTTACTTTAGTTTAATTTGCATCTAGTGTAATTCAACCAACCAACCACTATTTTGATCACTTGACCTACTAACCCTAATTTTGATTCCTTAACCTAGTACGACCCTCAATCCCTTGGGACGATCCCTTCTCACTCATACTACATAGTATAGGTGTTAAGCGATTTATAAATTTAAATTATGGTGCCCACTTGACACTAATTTTCAAACTCAAAGTGTTGTGCTTTATTTTGAGCGCACACTCGGGAAGCCACCATAGTTTTTGGCGCTGTTGTCGGGGATTGATTGATTGCCAATGTCGCATTTGTGGAATCAATTAGGAATTAGTACTCTTTTGATCATGTCTTTACTTTGTTTTCAATTTTTGTTACTTATTGTGTTTGTTCTTGTTTGACTAGGATCATTGGGCTAAGAAGGTGAGCAAAAGAGTATTCCAAGCAAATGAGCTAAGCAAGCAAGGAAAAAGGCTAAAATAATAAATAAAATAAAATAAAATAAAATAAATAAAATTGCTAAGCTAAAAGCTAAAAATTTGGAGTTGAAGTGCTAAAAGACCTTTGTGAGCTTTTTTTTACTCAATCTCTAGTTAAATTGTCTGCTCGCGTGGAGGCTTGTATTTCAATTCTTAGATAAATCGTGAGCCCACGTGGAGGCAATTTACTTTTCTTGCATATTGTTGTTAAAGCATGGGAGTATGGGAACATTATATGTGGAGGAAGTTTGTTGATTATTCACTTGTTGTGAAGGTGAAGTGTTTGTCATTATTTCTTATTGTGTTGCACTGTGCATCCATGGTCGTAGATCATTGAGACCCACTCTTGTCCCTTTAAATTTTCATCTTGAAGTTGTTCGAAACCCTAGGGGAAAAGGTAGTTCTAGTCAATCCATTTCATCAATGGAAGGACACAATGAGGACCATACGGAGGACCTTGGTCACATAGACCAACAAGGTATCCTCCACCCCAATGTGCATCATGATAACATTCAAGTACCATTAGGTATGCCGAGACCATTTGTTTATCCACCACAACAACAAGGCCAAGTCCCATTGGGAATGCCAAGGCCAATTTATGCTCCACCACCTCCCATCATTCAAGGCAATCAAGGTGCCCATGTTACACCTCCAATTGCTAATCCTCCCCTTGCTTTAAGAGATCACTATGTGCCTAATGAATATAATGCACCCACATGCATTCAATTGCCACCATTTAGAGCACACCACTATAAAATCAAGCCACAAACCATTCAAATGCTTCCTAACTATCATGGACTTCCAAGTGAAGAACCTTACAAGCATTTGGATGAGTTTCTTAAAGTATGTTCCATCGTGAAATATACGGGCATGCCAGAAGAGGTCTTAAGGCTTAAACTTTTTCCATTCACCCTTAAAGACAAGGCAAAATATTGGTTTAACAATCTTAGGCCTTTTTTAATAACTTCTTAGGTGGAAATGCAACAAGAGTTCTTGAAGAAGTACTATCCGGTTTCTAAGACCAATTCCATGAGAACTTCAATTAGGGAATTTTCACATGGGGATGGGGAAACATTTCATGAGGCATGGGAATGCTTTAATGAATTGCTTAGGAAGTGTCCACATCATGACATGCCCAAATGGCAATTAGTTTAATATTTCTTTAAGAGCTTATCGGATAATTACAAAGGCATAGTTGATGCTTCCATGGGTAGCTCTTATATTGATAGGCATGAGGATGACGTGTGGCATCTTTATAAGAACATGAGTGAAAATTCTTTGCATCGTACTTTATCTTCGAAGAATGGTAGAATTCTAGTGGTAGGAAGAGTGTTGGCTTACATCAAGTCGACCACTCCAATGAAATTGCCGCTGAAATGAAATCATTATCTCAAAGGTTTGATCAATTTTTAATCAACTAAAACTCGGCGAATCAAGTATCTTCCTTCCCTAACCATTCTCATCATGCATTTAATGAGACATGTATGACTTGTTCAAGTGTTTTACATTCTACTTCCAATTGTCCTCATAGACATGTGCAAAGTGAGCATCATGAACAAGCAAATGCTATTTTTGCTAATTAAGGGAACAATCCTTATGGCAATCACTATAATCCTAGTTGGAGGAATCACCCGAATTTCTCTTGGAAAAGCCAAGGGGAGGGCTCAAACACTTCCCAAGGTGGCTTTCAAGGAAAGTACATTCCACCTCCACTACAAGGCCAAGGTTCCCAAGGTTTTAGATCATTATACCAATCACAAGGAAACCAATTTTCTAATTCTCATTTTCCTAATCAACCATCATATTCCCAAGAAATTATTAGAAGTCCCGCTTTTGAAGAGAAAGTTTTGACCACTTTGGACACTTTAGAGGCAAACACACAATTACTTCATTCTCACTCTCAATCCATTGCAAAGCTAGAAATCCAAATAGGGCAAATAGCTAGTACTTTGAATGCTAGAGAGAAAGGAAAAATGCCCTTGAATACCCCACAAAAGCAACAATGTGTTGTGGAGACTCACTCCTCATCGGAAGGTCACACAATAGAGCATGTCAATGCAGTGACTACCTTTAGAAGTGGAAAGATTGTGGACAACCAAGTGGGTATGTCCAATGAAGAGAGTGAACCAGTGCAACCAAAAGTTGACACCCGTCTCGTTTCATATCATATTCCTCCTTCATTGCATGTGCATGACCATATAAATGAGAATGTGTTGAAAAGTGATTTTAAAAAGAAAGATTTGCAAAATGATTTGAAAACTTCTTGTGTTGAAGAGACTTCAAAGAAAATTTCTGAAAAGGTTTTTGAGCCAAAAGCTCCATTTCCAGAGGCCTTAAAAGGATCCATTTCAAATGACAAGCAAAAGGCCAAAATAAATGAAATTATGGAAGTGTTTAGGCAAGTGAAAGTCAATCTTCCACTTTTGGATGCAATCAAGCAAATTCCGGCTTATGCCAAATTCTTGAAAGACTTGTGCACCCAAAAGAGGAAGAACAAAAACCAAGCACCTAAAAAAGTGGTCTTAATTGAGCAAGTAAGCTCAATTTTGTAGCATAACACTCTTTCAAAGTTTAAGGAACCCAGTTCACCTACCACTTCATGTATCATTGGTGATTATATCATTAATCGGGCTCTTCTTGACCTAGAAGCAAGTGTTAATCTTCTTCCACACTCAGTATATGTCAAATTAGGCTTAGGAGACTTGAAACCGACGTTGGTAGTTTTACAACTTGCCGACCAATCAATCAAAAAGCCTAGGGGTATCATTGAGGACGTCTTGATTAAAATTGATAAATTCTTCTTTCTCGTTGATTTCATTGTCATTGACACGGAACCAGTCCCAAATCCTAAGAGCCAAATTCCCGTTATCCTTAGCCGTCCTTTCTTGGCAACCGCGAATGCCAACATTAATTGTAGGATGGGGATAATGAAGATTTCATTTGGCCACATGAAGGTAAAGTTAAATATTTTTAATACAACCCCCAATTCATTTAACAAGCATGAAGAGATTAATGTTGTAGAGAAATGTCATGACCTCAGAAGTTAAGGAATTGAGTTTTTGTGTAAGGCCAAAGTTCCAAAAAGTTCATCTTCAACCTTGAAACCAAAGAAAGTTGTTTCAAAATCTTGTTTTGAAAGGGCGTGGAAGCCCAAAGATTGACTTGACCGAGGACCGAAAACGTCTTTTGAGCTTAATCCAATAAGTTCCTTAAAGAACCATTTGTTGGGTGGAGTTCAAAGCACTTATCACCCCATTGAGGAGGGGATGCACTATAAGATGTTTGATCTGGGCTAAAAGAGTCTGACGTCGTGCTAGAGACGTTAAAGACTAGCAAGACATTTCATAGGGTGTCAAAACCCTATTCCTCCCTCATTTCTATCTTTAATTTCATTTCTTGCAAAGTCTAGATATTGGCTTTGGGTTCATTTGCATTGCTAGGAACTGTGATTAGGATTGCATGCATTTTTATGTTAAAATTGAGCATTTTTCATAAGTTCAATCGATCTCAAAATGAGTTCGATCGATCGAACTTCCCACCTGCATCAAACCTGCATCCAAATCACTCTCTGTCCAATGGTTCGAACAAAACCTACATATTTCAGCTCTCTGTCCCATCGTTCGAACTTGTTCGCAGATTGATCTAAACTTCTTCAATCGATCCAACTTCATCTTAGATCGATCTGCAGTTCCAACACTTAGAAAAATTTTAAACCTGCATCCACCTGTATCCAAAAGCCTCTCTGTCGTATCGATCGAACATTTCTTCAATTCTATGCATTTTTTATAGATCGAATGTATTCTGTGATCGATTTTTGGGGAGATCGATCTTTATTCTTTGTTTTTCAATTTTGACTTTGTTTTAAATTTCAAAATTTCAAATATATATATATATATATATATATATATATATATATATTATTTTTATTTTTCAAAAACATATTTACATATATAAATAAATAAATATAATAAATAAATAATAAATAATTTAAACAAATAAATTTATTTTTCAAAAAAAAAAAAAAAAAAAAAAAAACTCCTAAAAATACTTTTTATTTTTATTTTACTTCTTCAAAAATCATAAAAATACTTTGTCACTTAAGAGGAGCGATCGATGTCAGTTCGATCGCTCTGAAATTCAATTCAATCGATCAAACTGGCAAGGGAATGTTTTTAAAATCGATTCAGGGTTATTCGATCGATTCAACTTGAATCGATCTCAGACCCTTGTTCCCCCTTCACCGCTGCATCCCAACTCTTCCCCATCTCCGTTGAGACTCTGGCGAGCATCCTAAGCGTCGAATCACTCTCTCTCTTCTCAGATCTGACTCGAATCTCACCCCCTTCGCATCTCCACTTCTCTCGTCACTCCGGTAAGATCCGAACCTCCCTCTTGTGATTTAAAGCTTCAATTTGTTCAATACGTGTTTTTAATGCTAGATCTAAGCTATTTTGATGCTGAAAATCTCCATTGATGAAGTTGAAGCTCTTTGTATATATATGTATATATGGTTGTATATATTTTGAGATTTGTTTCGATTTTTGGAATATGGACCGAACCAAGTGACCCAATAGGTTGATTTTTTGTGTTGATGGGCCCACGACCATGTTCGTGAAGGCCCTGTGCCATCCACATCACAGATCTATGACTTTTCGAGTTTCACTTTACAGTTCGATCGATCGAACTTTTTATTCGATCGATCTGTAATAGATCGTTCGCACTCATTCTTGATCGATCGAACTTGAATCGATCTCACATTTTTGTGATCGATCGAACTTCACAGATTTATTTCACACATCTCACACACCATCTCTTGTGTTTCATGCCATCTCATACATGCCCAATGCCTGTGTTTTCCACATTGGATGCATTCCATACATATACTGTCTCGCATGATTCATATCATGTCACTTATTCCTTGTCACTTAAATAGATCATGTTTCCTATCTGTTTTGTCTATCCTATTTGACGTCCATGATTCTATGAACTGTGCTTTAATTCTTTATAACGGCACTAACTTCCTTTGCAAGTTTTTCCATTTATTTTGCAGCCCATGGCTAGGGTCAAGACTGTAACCCATGGACACTATCACCGCAAGGGTAAGCCGAGTTTGGATGACGAGGTGGGTCTATCTCATGCCCAGGAGCCCACTCCACCTCAGTCTCCAATTGACAGCCGCCTACAGTCTTCAGACTGAGCATCTTCTTCACAAGGTGATGCTGAAGCTGAGCACATACCATCTCCACCACCACAGCCAGCTCAGCCAACCCAAGAGTTAAACCAGCCATTACGTAGATACTCATGCCTTCAAGTAGCGCATGAGTCAGTCTTCGACATAAACTTCTTTTCCCGATCGGTGCTTACCCGGTCAGCATATGATGATATCTTTAGATGGGGCATCTCAGCCATACTAGCCCCTGTCTGATACCCAGTGTACCCGAGGTCAATCCGGAAGTTCTACCAGAACCTCCAGCCTGCCCCGAGTAACCTGGCGGAGCTGCGGACCACCATTGATGGCTACCCGATCCGCATCACTGTGGACACATTGTCCAGATCTTGCCAGTGTCCACACGTCTGCCCTCCAGAGTTATAGGACACATATCCCACTCTCTACAGGCCCACATATGCAGACATGACCGTTTTACTCACAGGTTACTATGTCGATGGCGAGACCTATGCCACCCGAACCTATCTTCTAAATGACTTATGGTTTTTCAACTATGTTATGTTCTGTAACATCTTTATGGCCGTCCATAAGACACAGAGGCGCTGCGACTATCTGACAGCTCTGTACGCATTCTATACAGGGCATTGGCTATCTATTCCAGCGCTCATCTGCAGCGTTATGATGAAGCTGTATGTTAACAACATCAACAAGGCCAAGCCCAAAAGGGCTAAGTATCTTCCATTTGGCCATCTCATCACCCAGATTCTACGAGACCAGCGCTATCCCTTCCAGCCACGGGAGTAGACTAAGTCTGGGGCCTCTTCCTTCAAGAAGAAGGACTGGGATAAGAGCTACAATGCTCTTAGCAAGAGCCTGAGGGACGATATTGTAGAGGCAACTGAGGAGTTAGAGGCAGAGGAGCAAGCAGTAGCAGCAGTAGACCTGGCAGCGGATGATATACCAGTCAACCCAGCTGCTGTACACATAGACATCAATTTGGAACAGCCTGCAGAGGACGCAGAGCAGGACTCTCCAGTTGGGTCACCCATTCACGATGCGGAGCAGGCTCAGGATCATCATTCTCCTGCTCCAACGGTACCTAAGGCTCCAGCATAGACACCCGGCTTTGGAGAATGACTCCAGGCTTTGAAGGATGCCGTAGTATCTATTCGCGCCAATACGGTCTCTCTCCGAGAGCATGCCGTCTCCATTAGAGCTGATATTGCTTCCCTCCATACGGATGTCATGATCGCATTCAGAGATCTATTCAGAGACATCCGCGGAGTACGACCTGCCCGCCCTACCTCCTCCATTTGATCTTTCCATATATCTGTCATATCTGTATACTTTTGATACTGTTATATTATTCTTGTAGCCATGTTTGTCGATTTTGATACTCAATGTACTGTAATTTATTTTTTTTACTACATATGTTTTCTGTATGGATATCATATTTTCATATTCTTAAAACTATCTGTTTGACTCCATCAGGTGCATCCCAGTGACTTCAGTGAGAAAGAGTACTGCCTAAAATTTTCAGGACCACCCTTATACCTCTCTCTATTTTTCAGTTGTTATCCCATTTACACTTGTATGACCACTGTGTACTGTTATTATCCCTTTTGTTATCTGATGAGTTTATCCAAGTGCCAAATTTCAGGACCACAGTTAATCCCAAGTTTGGGGGGGATATGCCACCCACTTTGGATACTTCTGTCACAGCCATTCTTTGCCTTAATTGCACTGGTATACTCTTTCCTTTTGTTCTCTTTCCACATTGAGGACATTGTACCATTTAAGTTTGGGGGTAATGGTACTTTGCAGTGTTTGTTTTTAAATTCAAAATTTTGAACATGACTTGTGTATTTGTGAATTGTCTATGATTGGTCCAAACTAGCTATGATTTTAATCTTCTAAGGACTATATTGCTTAGAATTTAAAAATTGTTTGACTTGAGAGTCCAATACTCCTTGTATGCCTTGTGGATGCCATTTAGGAGTAAATTTTTCGAAAGATTGATATGTTGCTTGCACTTGTGGTCCACATCATCCTGATTTTGTGATTGTTTTGAGATTCACTCTAGGATTCTACACTAGCATAGGCGCACACTAGCATTCATTTGTGGGGTACATGCTTTGTTGACTATTGAATTGGTTATATCCCTATTGAGCTAGTAGTGCATTGAAAGTTTTCAATCTTGATAAAGGTGGATAACAACCCTTTTTCACTGAGTAGCCGGGATTCTAGCCTCATCGAGCACTGAACTTCTCGCGCCGAAAGGTGGAGGGCCCAAACTCTAGGTTAAAATTGAACTTGCTAAAAATTAAAAATAAAATAAAAATAAAAAAAAAGTGAGGACTTCTCCCAAAAGGTGAGAAGTGGGAAATGATTAGATGGAGGTTGTCTTGATTTGTAGCCTAGTTGATTTGAGCTTGTAAGTCCGTAGGGGTGTTTGAACACCTAATACCCTAAAGTCATCTGGTTTGAGAGTCATTGACCTAACGCTCGACCTCATGAATCGCTAGCAAGCTTAATAGATCAACAAATTGCACCATGCTTCCATCTTTGATGATAAAAAAAAAAAAAAAAAAAAAAAAAAAAAAAAAAAAAAAAAATTGAGTGAAAAGAATAAGCGCACCTAGACCAATAAAGCTTTAATAAAAGGTCCACTCTTTGTCTTGATGATCGGTACTAGATTTGTGTGCTAGTTTAAGGGTAAGGATGTGATCATTTTTTTAGTTGGCTAAGATAGCAACATATTTGATGCCGGTCCACTCAAAAGGATTCTAGAGTTGTTTTGATTTGCATGATCATTTTCTTCATGTGTGGAGGACCATACTTGCTTGTTTGATATTGAAATTTTGGAAGATTTCTTGGAAATGGTTGAAAAATTGCATACTTGAGGTAGTTTTCTCCTAATGCTCGTTTGCAATATTGTCGCCTCTTTTGAAAGAATGAGCTTAATGTTTGTGGGTATCATTTCTGGAAACCCTCACGAGACTTCACTCGTCCACTAGGGGTAACCTAGAGGTTTAAAAGGTTTATTGCATAGGCTAAATGCAATCGTGTTCCCTACGAAAGTGGCGCTATCATTTTATTACTTTCTAGTTCATAGTTGTATAGTTATTCATTTCATTCCTTTACTTTCTAGTTCATTGCTAGGGACTAGTAATACTTAAGTTTGGGGGTGTGATGAGCACTGAAAAGTGCGTATTTAAACCCCTTAAGCTTAGGTATTCTAGACCTTTTATCTATCTTATTTTCCCGTTTTAGATTGTTTTCGCGTTATTTCCATTTTTAGGTACTTATCCCCAAAATAAGCTAACTCAGCCAAATAAGAGTATAATTGAAGAAATTCTGGGATGAATCAACAAAAGGAGCAAAATAGAACAAAAGGAAGCAAAGGATGGAATTTCAACAACTTCGATCGATCTCAAGAAAAGTTCGATCGATCCAAGTTTCATCAATCTCAGCACTTCAAGATAGATTCAGGCCATGATGTCATCTTCAGAGATCCCACAAGTTCGATCGATCCAACAACATTCTCTAATCGATTGAACTTTCTTGTCCTTATCCACATGCCAGATCTTATCTAGCTGTACCACCCTACCAACCACTTTTGTCCTTTTCCCAAAAATATCTTCAAAATATCTCAGATTTGTTTTTATCCAAAAAGGCGCAGCCATTAAGGATCGATCCAGCTTCAATTCGATAGATCTCAGCCATGTTTGATCGATCTCACCATAAGTTCGATCGATCGAACTTCCCAAATCCTGAGAAAATCTAAATTCCAGCTCATTAAAAGTTAACTTATATCCAATCATTAGAGGATTATTGGTGTACAAGCCCAGCTCATTTGGGGTGATTTTTGACCTACCTATATAAGGAATATGAGCTACTTTTACACATATACACATACTTCAAAAAGATAATACTTAGTGAGGAAGCAAAGGGGAGGAGGAGGCTAGAGACACCATTAGAGACTCTTCATCAACCAAGGAGCAGATTTCTTCCATGGAGCTTGCCCTTGAGGGTTAGAGGACATCATCTATGAGTGGCTAGACATCCTCTTAGGGCTAGAGTTAGCCCTAAGCATGCTTTCTACTTCTTAATTTATGTATTTTTTAGGGGATTTGTATTGTGATTCATGTCTTGGCACTTTTATATATAAAGATCTTGTTTATTTAATGATTTATTTGGTTTAATGCTTCCAATTGATCATTTCATTCTATCCATATATCTATGTATGCTAAAATAGATGTTCATGTATTTGTCTCTATTTCTTGTGTTATTGATGCATGTCTATGTGTATTGATGCTATAGATGTAGAGATTGTCAAGACATAGTGCTTTATGGAATGTTCTTGTGATTTATTTGATGGTTCATACTCATTTCTTGTTGAATTGTACCTCTCCCTTAGTTTAATTAGTTTAATTTCATATCATTAGCTTAGTTGTAGTGTAGTTGTTAAATGGGAGGACAATCCTTGCTTATTGTTAATGTTCCATACTTATGAAAGCAAGTAATATATATCTCTAACCTTGTGATGTGTTGGATTGTGAGCTTAAAGAAAGGATTAATGGCTTAATTTGATATGTTGTGCTATCCACCATGTTGTTTAGACAATATATGTCCATGCTTGTTGGAAAAATCACACACACACTTTGTTGCAATATATGTTTTTTCCCTCTTTAATCATTCATTAAAGGTGTAGAAAAGTATGCTTAGTGGTGATCTCTAAACCCCAAGATCTCTATCTCTTTTATTCTCCTTATTGCATTACTGTTTATTTTAGTTTAATTTGCATCTAGTGTAATTCAACCAACCAACCACTATTTTGATCACTCGACCTACTAACCCTAATTTTGATTCCTCAACCTAGTACGACCCTCAATCCCTTGGGAGGATCCCTTCTCACTCATACTACATAGTATAGGTATTAAGCGGTTTATAAATTTAAATTATGGTGCCCACTTGACACTAATTTTCAAACTCAAAGTGTTGTGTATTATTTTGTGCACACGCTCGGGAAGCCACCGGATAATAAACTCAAAATGATCATTTATAGATATTAATATCCTTTACAACATGTATAGAGCTCTAGATTATGAAACTACCCCATACATATTTCATTCCCTAAATTAAATAAAACTAAAGCATGCTTACAAGGAAGGACTTCATCACCTCCCTAGAAAGGGAGTTAGTTACCCATAGAAGCAAGGGAGGAAGGAGTAGAGGTGATCTTACCCTCCATTTTTGCACCTAGGAGCCATAATACACACAACCCTCAAGAACACAATATTTCTCACACTACAAAAATCCTTCTAATGTGAGATATCTTCTATCATGATACAAGCCACCCAATATAGGTCAAAAATCCTCTCTAACTTCCTCAATTCGTGGCTTAGAAATCCCTAGAAAGAAGCATAGCCATTCATTTAGTCAAAGGGGACAACTTGAGCAAGACAATGGAGTTGGTGGCCTGCTATCTGCAGTTTGGTGGGCACTCGCAGCATAGGGCAGGAGCCCATAGGTTGTCATAGAAGCCTTCCACGCGCTGCAGAGGGGCACCCTTGGCTCGATGATGACACTTTGCGGGCGCCCGCAATGCATGGCGGGGGCCCACCAAATTTAAAACTTTCTGCCAAGTTGTGCCTGCAGGAAATGGCCTGCAGTGGTGGGCGCCCGCGAGGCTGTAGCCTTGGCTCTAAATTACTTTCTTAAATTAGCTTTAGCTCAGCCCGATGACACTATCATCATTCTTAGCGCTTTTTGTGGAGAGAACCTTGAGTTCAATGGTTCACTGGCTTAGCAAAAATGAAAGTTCCCGGCAATGGCATGCTTTAATCTTCAAGAATTCACCAAAGCTTCACTTTTAACACTTTTTGAGGAACCATCCTGAAAGCAAGCAAAAACATGCAAATGAAGAAAATCTATACAATAGGACCAACAAATGGACTTAACTAATGCAAATAAGAGCGCTTGAATATGCAATATTCGGCGCTTATCAGGAGGCAACTCAGAAATAAGCTCAACTTTTGCTTTATCAACCTCGAAACCCCTTTTTGAGATGACATGTCCCAAAACAATTCCATTTTGAACCATGAAATGGCTCTTTTCCCAACTAAAAACAAGGTTTATTTCTCGA
The DNA here is from genome assembly GCF_030987335.1 of Cornus florida. Lineage (NCBI taxonomy): Eukaryota > Viridiplantae > Streptophyta > Magnoliopsida > Cornales > Cornaceae > Cornus > Cornus florida. The sequence goes on from NW_026775579.1 coordinate 25,602,158, forward strand.
CATCTTTTGGCACCAAAGATATATTTTTAAGGCATGCATTAAAAGAAAACCCGAAGACTGAAATATCATCTATTATAACTTCTAGATACTCTTCTACCATGTCCAATAAAATTGACATCATACATGTAATGACCCGGATTTTCACGGATATTTTTTTTTTATTTCCGTTGTCTTTCCTTTCTGAGTTTAGTTTCTCTTCGCTTAGTGTCGTCTCGAGTGCTCTAAAGTGATTTTTGAAACTCTTTTCTGTGGATTGACAACTTCATTTGAGGACCGAGTTGTTTTCACATTTTTCGTTTTTCGACACTATTCACTTTTCGTCCTTTTCCCTATTTCGTCCTTTTCCCAATTTTGTCTTTTCCCCATTTGACACTTTGTTGGCTTAACCACACTTCTTATGTTCGAAATTGGTTTTTGACTTCATGTATCTCAATCTTGAGTGGTTTCCACGAAACACGTATCTTTACTTTTGCAAGAAAATACTCTGGTTGCTCCCGGTATCCATAGGGGCATGGATACAAAGTTCTTTGAAATTATTTTCTTTTCTTGGGGTGTTTTTTGTAAATATCTTTTGAAGATATTTTATTTTAGGGGGTTTTTTTAAGAAAATATTTTTCGAAGATAATTTCATTCTGGGCCATTAATGAAGTTTTCACTTTTTGGAGGGGCCATTGTGCAATTAATGAAAGTTATTGCTAAATCAATTATTTTAAGCCTGGATCCTTGTACGGGATTTATTTTCACTTTTCAAATAGTCGTGTACTCTTAGAAATTCCTTCTAGTCATTGTTTTCTAGTTTCAGGGTTTCTGGCCCATGTTAGCACCAAACTTGTTTGGGGCTTAACTTTCTGCTCGGTACTCGGTTTTTGATGTTGTTTCTTCCGTTATTCATATTTTCACATTTTAAATCTTTTTAATTCACATAGTTTTGTCATTTGAGCGCGTATGCTCAAATTTCACTTTTTCGGACCCGGCGGGGCCTGTTCGGGGCACTTTTTGATATTTCTATAAAAGGGGGGTGAGATATTTTATTTTTTCATCTTCCCCACTCTCTTGCAAAACCTAAAGCTTCCATGGCAGCCCAAGGGAGGCTGCCACCTTCTCTCTCCTCTTTTGAGCTTCATTCCTTCGTCAGAACATAGATTGGCTTTTGCGTTTAGTGTTCGTGTTGACTACGCACTTCTTTCACCCTTATTAGAACCCATTTCTAATCAGTCTTTGATTTTGAGTTTGAAGTCAAGTTATGATTTTGATGGGGCTTCCTTGGGGGTTATGTGCACGGTGTAGTCCCCGACAAAACCTAGATGTTTCGTCGAATTCAGAGCGGTTTCCATTTGGTGGCTTTTGAGATTTTCATCTCAAATTGAGGTAGGGGATGTTCTAGGCTTTGGTGTATGTTGTATTGAGTGTTTAGCATGATTATACAACTTAATTGCATGCCTTGTATCGATTCTAGAAAATTAGTATTAATTATTTCTTTGTATGAAATTTAATTCACAAGGATGTGTATAACTTAGAATGGGATTGTGGTATGCTAGAAAATCATGTTTTAATATGTTTGTTAACATATATTAAATTGGGATTAATTGAATAAGAATTGGATATTTTATTTAAGATTTATCTTTTCTGAAAGATTAAATCCCATGGCCGTACCTAGCATAAAATTGACTTCTTATATGCTTTTAAATTATGTCTTGGCATGTTGTTTAACATACTTTAATTTGAGAGCATTTGGACAAGTATGAAAATCTAGAGATTTCAATTAAAATGATTAATTAAAATCTAATTAAGGGTTCCATTGGCCTAATTAAGTATTTAACTTGATATTTGTGATAACTATGACTTATGTTCTAGCATATGTTAATTTGGAACCATTTGATGTTGTTTTAGAAGTTAGGGATTTGATTATCATGATTTAATTAAATTCCACTTTATTGTTCTTATGGCCTAATCAAGTTTTGATATGGTGTATGTAATAACCATGCTATATTGTTTATCATGTATTAATTGGAGGCCATTTGATTTAGATTTGAAACCTAGGGAATTTAATTAGTTTATTGATTAAATTCCGTTTCTATTGTATTATTGATTAACTCATGTATTTGACATTGATAGTATGTTTAAAGTATGACTTTTGACTTATAATGGATTTATGAGTTATGTTTCAATATTGGATTATATTGTTATAGCGCGTAACGAATCGCGCTCTGAAGATTCGACATGTGATGTTATTATAGCGCATAACGAATCGCGCTCTGAAGATTCGACATTGTCATCCTATAGTAGTTGTGGATTTAGAGCATGTGTAGTGTGGTTTCAGCCTACTTATGCATGAAGGTAGTTTTGTGTACTATTCAATACATATATAAGTTGTAAACTTATCTATTTATTTTGGAACCCCTTGGGACATTGCATGATGGTTAGGGTTTGGCTCTAATACGGGGACAAGAGTCCTCTAATTCGCATGTTGGGTAGGCTGCCTGGGGGTTAGTAGCTCCAAATTAGCCCAGAAAAGTTTACGCACTGGGTAGGCTACCTGGGGGTTAGTAGCTCCAAATTAGCCCTGTATCGGTCTCATCCGACTGATGTCCAAGTCTTCCACTATTTGTTTTCGCATTCAATTCCAAGTTATCAATCACGTTTATATTGTGACTGTGGTTTTGGCTATTGGCAATTTGATGTTGTTAAGTACATCTATACTAAATTGCTATATTTAGGTGATTTAGCATTTAGATTTTAAGTTGATAACTTTGAGAATCTATATCTAGTTGCTTTGTGTAAGCATGTTTCTATCTGGTTGCTTTGTGTAAGCATGTTTCTAACTAGTTGCTTTGTGTAAGCATGTTATATCTTGTTGCTATGTGTAGCACGCTCGTGTGTTATTGAAATTGCATAAAGGATGTGTTTTATGCTAAAAATGATCTTAGGTAGCTAGGATGCTCCCTGAGTCTCACCTTTGGCATAGACGTTAGGTAGAATGAACCACAATGATTAAATCATGTACACTTGTAAAACGTAGGTCGATGCATGCTCATTTCCTACGAGTAGCTTTATGTTACTCACCCCTACGATACTGGGGCATTTTTCAGGTACAGGATACAAGATTGGAGATTGTAATTGTTTGGGTGATTTGCTGAGTTGAGCTTCTTTAGAAGCATTCTTGTTCACAAGCAAGTGTTAGCATGTTCATGATTTGTCTATAAAATGTAATTTTTCTACCTTGGAGGGTTGACATGTCAAATGTTGTAAATGTATTGTAATGAGGCCATAGGCCATTGTAGCACATCTATTTTATCACATTGCATACACTTGCATACTCACTTTGGCAAACAATACCTTTCTTAATGAAACAAAAACCTAAAGTTGCATATTTTTTAATTTTGACACTATTCTGTTACAGGGGCATTTCGAGTATTTCACAATGAGTTCTTTTCATTTTTCCTTGTGAGTCGCGTAGAAAGCTTGAGTTTGAAGGGGGGTTCTTTTTTGTATTTTCCCAGAAAACATCATCTTGGCCCTCAAAAATCCATATTTTTCCAGAAAATCCTTGCTGCCAGGTTTTGCAAATTTTTAGTACAAATGTAATTGGTACTATTCATCGACTTTTTTTTGAAAATCGTCACGACCGATCTGAAACTTCCAGAGGTCTTGTGGGTGTATTTTAAGATTGCATTTTCAATTTAGGCAATTTAAAAACCTCCCGAAGCCCTATTTCCAAAACTTGGGCAGTAGCTCGGATTATTTTTTTCCCTCTTGACCTGATTTTCTTGGGGGTATTCTCGGCATTTTACAATGCATTTTTTTTTGTTTCCGTCTGCGATACGGGGTAGAAAACTTGATTTTAGGGGGGTTTCTTCTTTGAGTTTTTCCAAAAAAGTCCGTTTAGATGCCCGTTTTTACTCTCAGTTGCAGTAGTGGTGGGTTGTCCTCGTCGGGCCGCCACGACATCATTTTTGTTTTTGACCTTTCTCCTTCGTTCGGACTCCGAATAATGCAATTCTTGAGTCGATCGTGATTAGTTTTTCATTGTCTTCCCAGCGGTGTGCTCGATAGCACCTGAATCCACTTTTTTGCAAAATAACCATTTTACCCCTAGGTTCTTTTTTGTCCATTTTGAAACGACACTTCCGCATTTGTTTTCCTTTGGGTTCCATGACCTCATTGAGGGTCACATTGGTGTCTTAGAGATGCATTGTATCTCTAGAGACTGTTGTTTCACCTTTCGCTTCCGCATTTCAGATCCGTTATTGGGTCATCTTTTGGTCATCACTGACGCACCGGGTTTACAAAAACTTGGGCCGTCACAAGTGGTATCAGAGCTCCTAGGTTCGAAAACCTTAGGACGACGGGTTTTGGGTGCATATCATGCTTTTTTTGCCATGTTCTATGTGTTTATATACTTTATGATAACATGTTTTGGTCGATAACATATTTATGTGCTTACGTGCTACATATTGTATGACGTTCATTTAGCATTGTTTTATTCTAATGTAAAGAGCATGACATGTGACGTATGCTAGATTAGAATTGTATATGCATAATTGTGTTGCATATTTGGCATGACACAAGATTGGTCATTAAGGCACGAGTTGAGGTTGATGGTGATTATAGTCACAGTTTCGTGATAGTATAAGTTGTTGTCGACCTAGTATTGGTTTTAAGGTAGGTGGATGGTCACCTTTTGTTTAGGCTCTCGTGAGATGAGTTGTTTGGCATTACCATAGTACTGGATTGTTGGTTTGGGGCCATTATGAGGTTATGGACCTCTTAGGATCCTTGATTGTTCAGGATGATTCCTCTGGAAGTTGCGTTTTTCGTGGGCAGGTACGTTGTGGGCGGGTGCATGGCACTGTCGTGCTACCGTACTGGCATACTACATGTGCAGTTCGGATGGAATCAGTGTCGATTTTATTTTGATAGGCGTTGTCCTTTTGATCGATGATAATGGTATTTGTTTCGAGGAACAGTCGTAGTGATTGATTTGGTTGTTATTGGTATGGCTGTAGTTGCCATTTTTTTTGAGGAGTTCTTACGTGATGATGCTTTTGGGATCAAGTCGATTGATTGATCCTTCGGGTAGAGTGAGAGCACTGCATTGCTAGTGTCACTTGTAGTGTCGCCTCTAGTTTCGAAGATGGATTGTTAGAGTCTTACCATTGTGGTAAAGGCTCTCATTTGTTTGGAGACAGGTTGTTGTCGCACTGATTTTTAGAGACAGTTTATGGCTAGGAATTGCTTTCCTTTTAACCTAGGCACTCTAGGACATGATGTCCATAGGGTTCATTATTGCATCATTTTTTTATCTTCTGCAGTTTCGTTTTCTCCTATGTTAGTAGTTTGATACATGATATTGTGATCCCTGAGTAGGTGGAGGTCTATCCACATTTGCCTTCTTGTCGTGTGGTATTAGCATGCCTTCTTTATATGCTTAGAGATGCCATGTTGTTATTGCGCTTTAGTGACATGCTTTTGTGCTTACGTGGAGACGTGTTGCATGTACCTTTGATTTTTATCTATGTGAGTAGATTTTCCTTCTAGTAGTTGCATTCCTTGTTATATGCATGATTTTCAGGGTTGGTTTTCCCTTTTATTTTCCCTTGGTTGCACGTGGAGTGTATGTGGGTTTTCGTAAGGATTTCGCTGTGAGATTCTTTGTAGATGAGTTGTCACATCTGTTTTATCTTGAGCTGTCCATTTCCATAAGGTGGGAAGGATGCTCCATTTTCGTGGTTGTCATATCGACACTTGTGGGAGGATAGGGTTTCTTCTCTCTTCTTGGTTCGAGTAAGGGATTTCACAAGTAGTGAGTTTCTTCTCTTCGTTGCGTGGTGTAGAGTTTTGGGGTTGGTTGGTCCGTAAGGATCACTATCGTTGTTTTGAGTCCTTGGTAAGGATTTGATAGGATTTTAGTCGACTTACTTCCATGTAGGGGGTGAAGTCTTTAACCTTGTTGTCTTCCATTTCAGAGATGGATTCGTGGTGTTGTCCTTCTTAGGACTGCTGGTTTCCTTTCTTTCGTATCTTCCCTTGGGGAGTTTTTGCCGTGGTTATTAACGGTTGTGGTGCTCAGAGTGAGTTGATTGGTGTGAGGTCATTTTACGGGGACTTGTGTCCATATCATTGAGGATTTGTTTGATTCATGAGGTGAGCTCGATGCACTTTTGAGAATGTCTTCCGGAGACTTGTTTTCATTTTGGAGGCCTTGATGTGGTTGACTCTTAGGAAGAATTTTGGAGGATTACCGTTGGATATGACTTGCTATGGAGTTTCTCGTTCTAATTATAACTAGGCATGGTTTTGAGGAATCATAGTTCCAGTGGTTGTTTATGGATCGATAGAAATTGAGGAATTTTGATTTAGCTTGGTGTTGCCAAGCATGGCTTTGAGAGATTCATCTTGTGACCTTAGTTGTTGGCATTTTGATGTGTGTGCCACTTGGTGGATTTGTATTTTGAGGATTTAGTTATTCGTGATAGGGATGTGGATCTGATGTTTGATCATGGTGATTGGTCTTGTAGTTGATCTATTTCAGGGAGAAATGTAGGACTTTCGATGAAATGTCTTGAGGTGAGAATCGTTTTTATTTTGGAGGTCTTGATTTGCTTGTCAGGTTTTGGATTCCTGATTAATGTTGTTAATAGGGGTATTTTGAGACATTGGAGATGTTTGTTTTGTTGTATTGAGGATTTAAGGCCTTAAGCATAGCGGTACCTATAGCATTGTTGTCAGAGTTTTGGGATTGGCCAGGATGGTTCGGCCGGAAATCTTTGGACCATATCTCAACTCTGGTACAAAATGTTAGTCCCCGTAGTGCTTTTGGTAATGATCCTTTTTGACATTGATGTCATTTGTATCGAGAGGTTTCTTGGGTAGACCTAGTGAGGGGCAGGTTATGAATTAGTGCCTTATACTGCCATGCTACTGTACAAAGTTGTGTGTTGTGGGCGAGTACTAGTTGCCGTCGATGCTACCTTACTGACGAGTAAGTGTGGGCGGGCACTAGGCACTGTCATTGCTACCACACATTTGAGTATGTCGTGGGCGGGTTGTGGTCGCTATTCGTACTGCCGCATCGTCTTGTTCGGTACCCTGATATGATACGTGGTTATCTTGGAGATCTTTTGGTGGTCGTTTTTGGATCGGTATGATGGTTCATCTAGAGGGATGTTTACGGTTGTTGTCTTCCATTCCTTTGTCTCACCTTGGGATCTATGTGTGAGTTCTAACTTGTTGGGTGGCCATTTAGTCACTTTCCTTTTGAGAGGTTGTCCTGTCATTAGCACGTGGGTGCGAATGACATTGGTCTGTGTGTTGTCTTTTAGCATTGGGATTGCTTTTGTATCGCGTTGCGTGGGATACTCAGAGATGTACTCCGTAGTTATCCAGGTTTTGCCTTTTTGTTTTGGATTGGGGCTGGATTTCAGGGACGAAATCCCTTTAAGGTGGGAAGGTTGTAATGACCCGGATTTTCACGGATATTTTTTTTTTCCGTTTTCTTTCCTTTCTGAGTTCAGTTCCTCTTCGCTTAGTGTCGTCTCGAGTGCTCTAGAGTGATTTCCGAGACTTTATTCACTTTTCGTCCTTTTCCCTATTTCGTCCTTTTCCCTATTTTGTCTTTTCCCTGTTTGACACTTTATTGGCGTAACCACACTTCTTGTGTTCGAAGTTGGTTTTTGACTTCATGTATCTCCATCTTGAGTGGTTTCCATGAAATACGTATCTTTACTTTTGCAAGAAAGTACTCTGGTTGCTCCCGGTGTCCATAGGGGTATGGATGCAAAGTTCTTTGAAATTATTTTCTTTTCTTGGGGTGTTTTTCATAAATATCTTCTGAAGATATTTTGTTTCAGGGGTTTTTAAGAAAATATTTTTGGAAGATATTTTCATTCTGGGTCATTACTGCAGTTTTCACTTTTTGGAAGGGTCATTGTGCAATTAAAAAAAAATGGTTTTGCTAAATGAATTGTTTTAAGCCTGGATCCTTGTACGGGATTCATTTTCACTTTTCATCGAGTCGTGTACTCTTAGAAATTCCTTCTAGTCATTATTTTCCAGTTTCAGGATTTTTGGCCCCGGTTACCGCCAAACTTGTTTGGGGCATAACTTTCTGCTCGGGACTCGATCTTTGATGCTGTTTCTTCCGTTGTTCATATTTTCTCATTTTAAATCTTTTTCGTTCACATAGTTTTGTCATTTGAGCCCATCTGCTCAAATTTCACTTTTTCGGACCCGGCGGGGCCCGTTCGGGGCACTTTTTGAGATTACTATAAAAGGGGGGTGAGATATTTTATTTTTTCATCTTCCCCACTCTCTTACACTACCTGAAGTTTCCATGGCTGCCCAAGGGAGGCTGCCACCTTCTCTCTCCTCTTTTGAGCTTCATTCCTTCGTCAGAACATAGAAGGGCCTTTTGCGTTTAGTGTTCGTGTTGACTACGCGCTTCTTTCACCCTTATTAGAACCCATTTCTGACCATTCTTTGAGTTTGGGTTTGAAGTCAACTTGTGATTTTGATGGGGCTTCCTTGGGGGTTATGTGCACAGTGTAGTCCCCGACAAAACCTAGAAGTTTCGTCGAATTCAGAGCGGTTTCCATTTGTTGGCTTTTGAGATTTTCATCTCAAATTGAGGTAGGCGATGTTCTAGGCTTTTGTGTGTGTTCTATTGAGTGTTTAGCATGATTATACAACTTAATTGCATGCCTTGTATCGATTCTAGAAAATTAGTATTAATTATTTCTTTGTATGAAATTTAATTCACAAGGATGTGTATAACTTAGAATGGAATTGTGGCATGCTAGAAAATCATGTTTTAATATGTTTGTTAACATATATTAAAGTGGGATTAATTGAATAAGAATTGCATATTTTATTTAAGATTTATCTTTTGTGAAAGATTAAATCCCATGGGCGTACCTAGCATAAAAATGACTTCTTATATGCTTTTAAATTATGTTTTGGCATGTTGTTTAACATACTTTAATTTGAGAGCATTTGGACAAGAATGAAAATCTAGAGATTTTAATTAAAATGATTAATTAAAATCTAATTAAGGGTTTCATTGGCTTAATTAAGTGTTTAACTTGATATTTGTGATAACTATGACTTATGTTCTAGCATGTGTTAATTTGGAACCATTTGATGTTGTTTTAGAAGTTAGGGATTTGATTATCATGATTTAATTAAATTCCACTTTATTGTTCTTATAGCCTAATCAAGTTTTGATGTGGTGTATGTAATGACCATGCTATATTGTTTATCATATATTAATTGGAGGCCATTTGATTGAGATTTGAAACCTAGGGAATTTAGCTAGTTAATTGATTAAATTCCGTTTCTATTGTATTATTGATTAACTCATGTATTTGACATTGATAGTATGTTTAAAGCATGACTTTTGACTTATAATGGATTTATGAGTTATGTTTCAATATTGGATTATATTATTATAGCGCGTAACGAATCGCGCTCTGAAGATTCGACATGTGATGTTATTATAGAGCGTAACGAATCGCGCTCTGAAGATTCGACATTGCCATCCTATAGTAGTTGTGGATTTAGAGCATGTGTAGTGTGGTTTCAGCCTACTTGTGCATGAAGGTAGTTTTGTGTACTATTCAATACGTATATAAGTTGTAAACTTATCTATTTATTTTGGAACCACTTGGGACATTGCATGATGGCTAGGGTTTGGCTCTAGTACGGGGATAAGAGTCCTCTAAGTCAAAAGTTCGCGTGTTGGGTAGGCTGCCTGGGGGTTAGTAGCTCCAAATTAGCCCAGAAAAGTTCGCGCATTGGGTAGGCTACCTGGGGGTTAGTAGCTCCAAATTAGCCCTGTATCGGTCTCATCCGACTGATGTCCAAGTCTTCCACTATTTGTTTTCGCATTCAATTCCAAGTTATCAATCATGTTTATATTGTGACTGTGGTTTTGGCTATTGGCGATTTGATGTTGTTAAGTACATCCATACTAAATTGCTATATTTAGTTGATTTAGCATTTAGATTTCAAGTTCATAACTTTGAGAATCTATATTTAGTTGCTTTGTGTAAGCATGTTTCTATCTGGTTAAGTACATACATACTAAATAAAAGGAGAAAATTAACTCTAAACAAGTTAAACAAGGTGAATACAACCTAATCTAATTATTTCATAACACTCCAAGAGGTTCTAAGAACTTTGGACAAGAATCCCACAAAATGCCCATTCCCGGTTTAAGTGAAAACTGACACTATCTCACTAAAACATGAATAACTCTCACTGTGGTTTGAATATGAGAATGGAATTGATACCATTGGAAATCTGACTCAAAATCCATGAATTTAGGCTCAAGAATCACCCCATTTGGATTAGAAACGAATGAGATATGGCCATTTGAAGTTGGAACTTCAGTGCTGAAGCAAAACTGAAGAGCTGCGCAAATGAGGGCTATTTCGGTCGATCGAAATAGAAGTAGTGTGAGTTTCAGTTTACCAAAACTCATCGAATACTTCCTGAAATTATGGTTTTAAGGCTTGGTTGGTTCGATAGACCAAAATGAGGCATCGGTCGACCGAACTGGAGTTTCGGTCGACCGAAACTCCTTGAAAAGCTGCTGGATGACCTGCTAAGCACATGATTTGTTGAGACTTCGCCCAAGCCTCAAACCCCAACATGAATATGGTCCAAAAACAAGGTTTTAAAGCTATACAAGCATGCTCGCAAGTGTAATTTGTATAAAGAAACATGTTACAATGGCCCATGGCCTCATTACATAACATTTACAAAATTTGACATGCCAAACCTCTAAAAGTTAATAAAAATACATCTTCAATTAGAATGTGGTGCCAAATTAGTACAAGTACTAAATTTAAACATGTTTGGCCCTTGGCCTCTTTTCATACATATTAAATACATTGGAAAGAGCGTAATTATGTACCCTTTACATGATTAGAATCAAATATACACATTTTGACATATAAAGCTACAAGTGGCATTTCAAGCCAAGCTTCACAAGAATGGAAACCTTCAAGTCCACAAACCATCCAAGCATAAAGAGAGTCTCAACTTTAATTCCTGTACCTAAAAAATGTCCCCACTGCGTGGGTGAGTAACATAAAACTACTAAAAGGAAATGAGCATGCATCAACCTAGCATTTTACAATTTTATCACCTTAAGGTGAAACATGTTAAAGGGGTTCATGCCACCAGACGTCTATATCAAGATGAGACTCGGGGAGTATCCTAAGCTACCCTAGACCATTGCTAGCATAAATCACATCACTCATGCAATTTCAATAACAAAAGAACATGTTATACAAGGCATCAAGATATAGATTCTCAAAGTTATCAACTTGAAATCTAAAAGTGCGAAATCAACTAAATATAGCAATTTAGTATAATTATAATATCTAATACCACACATCAAGACATAGATTCTCTAGATTATTAACTAGAAATCTAAAAGTGCGAAATCAAATAGTGGAAGACTTGGACATCACGCTCGGAATTCTGCCGAGATCTCAACGGTTATTCCGGGTATTAACCCGCAGGGAAGACCACCCTAGTGCGCACTATCTTAATTGGGAAGAACTCATACCTCCCGCACTAAAGCCAAACTCTAGCCATATCAATTGTAACCATAATATCCCAAGACTTCAAAATAAATAAGTTAACAACCTATATATGTATAAAATGGTACACAAGACTACCTTCATACACAAGTAAGTTGAAACCACACAATACATGCTCTAAATCCACAACTACTATAGGATGACAATGTCGAATCTTCAGAGCGCGATTCGTTACGCGCTATAATAACATCACATGTCGAATCTTTAGTGTGCGATTCGTTACACGCTATCATAATATATTTCAACATTGAAACATAAACTCATGCATCCATTACAAGTCTAAAATCATACTTTAAACATATTATCAATGTCAAATACATGATTTAATCAATAATACAATAGAAACGGAAATTAATCAAATAACTAATCAATTTCCTTAGGTTTCAAATCCCAATCAAATTATCCCTAATTAACACATGTTATACAACATAACTTGATCACTACATATATCGATTCAAAAACTTGATTAGGCCATTTGAACAACAAAATGGAGTATAATCAAATCATGATAATCAAATCCCTAAATTCTAAAACAACATCAAATGGTCCCAAACTAACATATGCTAGTATACAAGCCCTAGTCATCACAAATATCAAGTTAAAAACTTAATTAGGCTAATAGAACCATTAAATGGATTTTAATTAATCATTTTAATTAAAATCTCTAGATTTTCATACTTATCCAATTGCTCTCAAGTTAAAGTATGTTAAAGGACATGCTAAGACTTAATTTAAAAGAACATCACAAGTTCATTTCATGCAAGGTACGGCCATGGAATTTAATCTTTCACAAAAGATAAATATTAAATAAAATGTGCAATTCTTATTCAAATAATTCCAATTTAATGTATGTTAACAAACATATAAAAACATAATTAATCATCATGCCACAACTTAATTCTAGACTATATACATCCTTGAAAATTAAATCTTATACAAAGAAATAAATAATACTAATTTTTCTAGATTTGATACAAAGCATGCAAATAAGTTTTATAATCATGGAGAACACTCAATACAACACGTACAAAATCCTAAAACATCCCCTACCTCCATTTGAGATGAAATCTCAAATCCCCACCGAAATGAAATCGCTCTAAATCCGATGAAACTTTTAGGTTTTGTCGGGGACAACACGGTGAACAAAAATCCCAAGGAAGCCCCATCAAAATCACAACTTGAATTCAAACCCAAACTCAAAAAATGGCCAAAAACAAATTCTAATAAGGGGGAAAGGTAGAGCACGACAAGGTGAACATAAAACGCTAAGGTACTATACCTTTTTACCAAAGGGAAGTGGCCGGAAAAGAAAAGAGAAGGGTAGCAGCCATGGCCACGATGGATGGCCGGCCAAGGAGGGAGGAAGAAGAAGAGAAAATCTAATTTTTCTCTTAAGTCACCCTATTTATAGAAAAACCCTAAAAGTGTCCCGAACGGGTCCCGCCAGGTCTGAAAAAATGAAATTTGAGCAGACGCACTCAAATAACAAAACTCTGTGAACCAAAAAGATTCAAAATGAGAAAATATGAATAACGGAAGAAACAGCGTCAAAAATTGAGTCCCGATCAGAGAGATATGCCCCAAACAAGTTTGGCGCAAATTGGGGTCGGAAACCCTAAAACTGGAGAAAAATGACCAGAAGGAAATTCTAAGAGTACGTGACTTGACGAAAAGTGAAAATGAATCATGTACGAGATCCAGGCTCAAAACAAGACATTTAGCAATAACTTTCATTAATTACACAATGGCCCCTCCAAAAAATGAAAACTGCACTAATGGCCCATAATGAAAATATCTTCCAAAAATATTTTCTTAAAAACCCCTGAAATAAAATATTTTCAAAATATATTTATGAAAAACACCCCAAGAAAAGAAAAAGATTCTGAAAAAACTATGCATCCATGCCCCTATGGACACCGGGAGCAACCAGAGTACTTTACTGCAAAAGCAAAGATACGTATTTCGTGGAAACCACTGAGAATGAAGATACGTAAAGTCAGAACCAAACTCTGAACACAAGAAGTGAGGTTTTGCCAAAAAGTGACGAACGGGGAAAAAGAGGAAATAGGGAAAAGGACGAAAAGTGAATAGTGTCGAAAAACGAAAAATACGGAAATGACTCAGTCCTTAAAGTAAGTTGTCAATCCTAAGAAAAGAGTCTCAGAAACTATTTCTGAGCACTCGAGATGACACTAAGTGATGAGAAACTGAACTCAAAAAGGAAAAGATCAACGAAAAAAAAAAATCCGTGAAAATCAGAGAAAAGGAAAGGAAGGAAAATGGCCGGGTCATTACAAAACCGGTGCAACCCAAAGTTAGCTACCATCCTATTTCCAATCCTATTCCTACTTCCTTGGAGGAAAATGTTTCAAATAGAAATTCTCAATCTTCTTCATCATCTCCTCAAGTTACAAAATCTTATGAGCCAAAAGCTCCATTTCCATATGCTTTGAGAGAGACTTTGCCTTTTGGGAGGCAAGAAGGAAAAATTCATGACATGATGGAGGTGGTTAAACAAGTTAACATAAATCTTACTCTCTTAGATGCAATTAGGCAAATTCCACCTTATGCAAAATGCTTGAAAGATCTTTGCACATAAAAGAGGAAGAACAAGGGACAAGGCCCTAAAAAAGTGTTCCTCACGGAACAAGTTAGTTCCATCATTCAACATAACACTCCACCTAAGTTCAAAGATCCCGGTGCTCCGACCATTTCATGTGTGATTAGAAACCATGAAGTTCGTAGAGCTCTTCTTGACTTAGGAGCGAGTGTTAATTTGATTCCTTACTCCGTGTATGTCCAATTAGGGTTGAATGAATTGAAGCCAACCTCGGTGGTGCTTCAATTAGCCAATAGATCCATCAAAACACCTAGGGGCATGGTTGAGGACATTCTCATCAAGGTTGACAAGTTCAATTTCCCGGTAGATTTTGTGGTTCTTGATACCAAACCGGTTGTTAATCTTACCAACCACATCCTGATCATCTTAGGAAGGCCATTTCTTGTTACCACAAATACTACCATTAATTGTAAATCTGGGGTTATGGATCTTTCTTTTGGTAACATGATGGTTAAGCTTAATGTTTTCAATGCAAGTCGACATCTGATAGATAAAAATGAGTGTTGTCTCATAGATGTCTTAGATGAGGTTGTTGAGGAATCCATTCCTTCCATGAAAATGAAAAAACCAACCGAGGATAATCTCTTATCCCTCCTTTCTGAGGACCCTCTTGCATCTTGTCTTATTGAAATATATAAGAGTTGTGGGTTCAACAATGAGGGGTCAATGAGTGAGGTAAATGATTTAATAGAATCCATTGCAACCATGGATTTTCCACCTTGGAAAGCTTTAACAGAACCTCTTCCTCCACTCTCTAGCACTCCACCAGTTCCATCTTTGGTCTCTCCACCCACTCTTGAGCTTAAAACTCTTCCTTCCAATCTTAAGTATGCCTTCTTGGGCCCAAAGGAGACTCTTTCGGTTATCATTTCTTCAAGTCTGAAAAAGACCAAGAGAATGATCTTTTAAATGTGCTTAAAGAAAATAAGGAAGTTATTAGATGGAATGTGGCGAATCTAAAAGGAATTGACCCTTCTATTTGCATGCATCGCATTCTTATGGAAGAAGATGCAAAACCTTTTTGGGATGCCCAAAGAAGATTGAATCCAAACATAAAAGATGTGGTCAAGAAGAAAGTTGTTGAGCTTTTAGATGCCAGTATAATTTATCTAATCTCTGATAGCAAATGGGTGAGTCCAACTCAAGTAGTTCCCAAGAAATCGGGGATTACGGTGGTTGAAAATTTGAATGGTAAAGCAGTATCTAAGCGTACCGCCAATTCATGGCGTGTATGCATTGATTACCACAAATTAAATGTCGCCACTAGAAAAGATCACTTCCCTTTGCCATTTATTAATCAAATTATAGAGAGATTGGCCGGGCAATAATATTATTACTTTCTTGATGGCTATTCAGGCTACAATCAAGTAGCCCTAAACCCTTTAGACCAAGAGAAAACCACCTTTACTTGTCCTTTTGGCATATTTGCTTATAGACGGATGCCTTTTGGTTTGTGCGATGCTCCCGTAACATTCCAAATGTGTATGATGTCAATTTTCTTGGCCATAGTGGAAGAGTATCTAGAGGTCTTTATGGATGATTTTGCCGTCTTTGGGTCTTCATTTGATGCATGCCTTAAAAATCTATCTTTGGTGCTTAAAAGATGTCGTGAAACAAATTTTGTTCTTAGTTGAGAAAAGAGCCATTTATGGTTCAAGAAGGTATTGTTTTGGGTCATGTTATCTCAAAAAGAGGTATCGAGGTGGATAAAGCAAAAGTGGAGCTCATTTCTGAATTGCCTCCACCTTCCACGGTGAGAGAAGTTTGCTTCTTTTTAGGTCATGCCGTCTTCTATCGCCGTTTCATCAAAGACTTTAGCAAAATCACTAGACCCTTATGCAATCTTCTTGCCAAGGAGACACCATTCATCTTTGATCAAGCATACCTTGATGCTTTTCATAAACTGCGTGATGTATTGTCATCTGCCCCTATTATGCAACCACCCAATTAGTCATTACCGTTTGAAATCATGTGCGATGCTTCTGATTATGCCATGGGAGCAGTTTTGGGACAAAGGGTAGGAAAACTTCCATGCGCCGTGTACTATGTAAGCAAGACTTTCTTGGGAATGCAATTGAATTATTCCACTACCGAAAAAGAATTACTTGTCGTAGTGTATGCTCTTGATAAATTTCGGTCCTATCTCTTAGGATCAAAAGTCATTGTCTATTCTGATCATGCTACTTTGAGGCATCTTTTGACTACGAAGGAAACAAAGCCTCGTTTGATAAGATGGATTTTGCTTCTTCAGGAATTTGATTTTGAAATCAAAGATAAGAAAGGCACCAAAAATGTGGTTGCCAATCATCTTTCAAGGGTAGTGGTAGAATCTTCCCCGAGCCCACCAATTCGCGATTCATTTCCGGATGAACAACTATTCCAAATCTCTAATGGGCAAATGCCTTAGTTTACTGACATTGTGAACTTTCTTGCAATTGGCAAACTTCCAACTAATAGGACAAAGCAAGCAAAGAAGTGTTTCTTTGCCAACATCCGGAATTACTATTGGAAAGATCCTGTCTTGTTTCGCTATTGTCCAGATCAAATTGTGAGAAAATGCATTCCGGAGAGTGAAATTCCAAGTGTCCTTGTGTTTTGTCATACCCTTACATGTGGTGGAGTGCAAAGAAGACTACCTTAAAGGTTCTTCAAAGTGGGCTATTTTAGCCTACCATTCATAGAGATGCTTATAGTTTTTGCAAGGAGTGTAAGAGATGTCAAAAAATGGGATCGATGTCAAGAAGAGACATGATGCCCTTGACGAATATTCTTGTTATTGAGATCTTTGATATTTGGGGCATCGATTTCATGAGTCCTTTCCCTATGTTTTATGGATTTCAATACATCTTACTTGCCATTGACTATGTGTCTAAGTGGGTGAAAGCTTGTGCTACCAAAATGAATGACCATTCCATGGTTGTTCAATTTATTAAATCTAACATTTTCACTCATTTTGGTATGCCAAGAGCCATGATTAGTGACGGAGGAAAGCATTTTTGCAATCAATTCTTAAGGCAATTATTTCTTAAATACTCCGTTACTCATAAAGTCGCCACCCCTTACCATCCTCAAACAAGTGGGCAAGTAAAAGTTTCCAACCGGGATATTAAACATATTCTTAAGAAAACGGTCAACACAACCCGGAAGGATTGGTCACGCAAGTTGAATGATGCTTTGTGGGCTTACCGAATGGCATATAAGACTCCCATTGGCATGTCTCCATATAGACTTGTTTATGGAAAGCCTTGCCATCTTCCGGTTGAGCTAAAACACAAAGCTATGTGGGCGGTTAAAAAGCTCAATCTTGACCTTGATAAAGCCAGAGAGAATTGGTTACTTCAATTGAATGAGTTAGAAGAATTGAGATATAATGCTTATGACAATACCAAACTTTATAAAGAGAGAACTAAAGCTTTTCATGATAAACACATTGTGAAGAAATCTTTTGAACCCGGTCAAAAAGCATGGCTCTTCAACTCTGGGTTAAAACTCTTTCCAGGAAGTTGTGAACCAAATGGGAAGGTCCATATAAGATCATCTCTGTTGCGCCTCATAGGGCGGTTGAAATTCAAAGCTTAAAAGATGGAACTATATTCAAAGTGAATGGACAAAGGTTGAAACCCTACATTAAGGGACAAGTTTTTCAAAGACATAAGCCGCCCTCTTAGTGGATCCTATCTACGAAGAGATCTAGTGACGAACTTAATGTTATCAAAAGGAGTTCAATTTGTTTCTCCCTTGGCATCATTCATTCTTTTGGTATCATCTTCGTCCATATCATCATCAATTTGTTCAAAGTTGTTGTGCAATGCAAAATGCAAAAATTCTTGCCTATTCAATCGATTTGAGAAGAAGTTCGATCAATCGAACATCTCTCTGCATATTCTCATCTTCCTATCCCATCATGCGGAAATCGCTGCATATTTCATCACTCTGTGTATCGTGTAAACTTCCTTCCTAATCGATCTGAGTCTTCCTTGATCGATTAAAATTTCCTCCAGATCGATCTATGTTCTATACTTAGAAAAAATTTTGAAACTTTGAAAAATCACTTCTCTATGAATCGTTCGAAGTTGTCTGCAGGTTTTCACATTCTCGATCGATCATTCTTCGATCGATCATATTCTTGCCACTTTGACTTTTTAATTTTTCTTCTTTATATTTTTAGTTTATTTTATTTTTCATTTTCTTTTACTTTTTCTCTTTTATTTTATTTACTTACTTAAATCTCACTTGTTTCGTAAAAAAAAAAAAAAAAAATCAATTCTTCAAAGCAACATTCCGTCTTGCTAGAGACGTTAAACTTAGCACCCACATGACACATTGTGTCTTTTATCTCTTGTATCATACATATTCGTGTTCATTTTTATTTCTTTATTTTTCTTGCTTTTGTTTCATTGTACATACTTTCATAAAAAAGAAAAATATAAAAACTTATCACCATTGTGCCCTTATGTGCAGTCATGCTACTTTCATATTTTTTATTGGGCTTGATCTCATATCTCTCTTACATCTTGTGTTATATTGTCTTAGAATGCATGATTTAATTATTCTTATCCCATTTGATATTTTTTGTGAGTTTACTAATGTGGTTATTCGAATAGGTTGTTGATTCCAAGTTTAGAGGAGACCTTTTTTCATATTGGATCATTGTCAGGCTTCATGTTTTTGCCATTACGGTATACTCTTTCCATCTTTTCCATTGTTCTCATTGCACATTGAGGACAATGTGTGTTTTAATTTTGGGGGTGAGGTGTCTTTGTTGCATTCTATTTAAAGTTGGAGCTTTAATTGCATGATTGAGATTTGGGATCCATGCTAGCTATGATTTTGATCTCTTGAGGACTATATTGCTTAGAATTTAAAAATTACTTGACTTGAGAGTCTAATTCTCCTTGTATGCCTTGTGGATACCATTTAGGAGTAAATTTTTTGAAAGATTGATATGTTGCTTGCACTTGTGGTCCACATCATCCTGATTTTGTGATTGTTTTGAGATTCACTCTAGGATTCTACACTAGCACAGGCGCACACTAGTATTCATTTGTGGGATACATGCTTTGTTGATTATTGAATTGATTATATCTCAATTGAGCTAGTAGTGCATTGAAAGCTTTCATTCTTGATAAAGGTGGATAACAAACCCTTTTCATTGAGTAGTCGGGATTCTAGCCTCATCAAGCACTGAATTTCTCTCCCAAAAGGTGAGAAGTGGGAAATGATTAGATGGAGGTTGTTTCAATTTGTAGCCTAGTTGATTTCAGCTTATAAATCCTTATGAGTGTTTAAACACCTAATGCCCTAAAGCCGTCCGGTTTGGGAGTCATTGACCTAATGCTCAACCTCATGGATCGCTAGAAAGCTTAATAGATCAACACATTGCACCATGCTTCCATCTTTGATCCTCTAGGGTAGTCAATATATATATATATATATATATATATATATATATATATATATATATATCGAGTGAAAAGAATAAGCGCACCTAGTTGAATATAGCTTTAATAAAAAGTCCACTCTTTGTCTTGATGATTGGTACTAGATTTGTGTACTAATTTGATGGTAAGGATGTGATCATTTGTTTAGTTAGTTAAGATAGCAACATACTTGATGCCGGTTCACTCAAAAAGGATTCTAGAGTTGTTTTGATTTGCATGATCATTTTCTTCATGTGTGGAGGACCAAACTTATTTACTTGATGTTGAGATTTTGGGAGATTGCTTGGAAATGGTTGAAAATTTGCATACTCGAGGTATTTTTCTCCCAATGCTTGTTTGGAATATTGGTGCCTCTTTTGTGAGAATAAGCTTAATGTTTGTGGGTATCATTTCTGGAAACCCTCACGAGACTCCACTCGTCCACTATGGGTAACCTAGGGGTTTAAAAAGTCTTGTTTCATATGCTAAATGCAATCGTGTTCCCTACGAAAATGGCGTTTTCCATTTATTGTTTTCTAGTTCATAGTTATTTAGTTGTTCATTTCATTCCTTTACTTTGTAGTTCATTGCTAAGGACTAGCAATATTTAAGTTTGGGGGTATGATGAGCACTGAAAAGTGCACATTTAAACCCTTTAAGCTTGGGTATTCTAAGACCTTATCTTATCTTATTTTCCCGTTTTAGTCTAATTTCATGTTATTTCCCTTTTCAAGCACTTATCCCCAAAGTAAGTTAATCCAGCTGAATTAGAGCATAAAAGATGCAATTTCAAGCTTAGTAGAAGAAAAGAGCAAAATGGAAGCAAAGTGGTGGAAAACAGGAATCTTCGATCGATCATACCAAGCTTCAATCAATCTCACAGTGATCGTTCTAACCATGCCAAGATGGATCGAGCCTCTTATCCTTATCCTCAGGAAATTCCCATCTTCGATCGATCCAACATTACTTTGATCGATCGAACTTCTTTGATCTTATCCCCACCTACCACTTTTGTCCTTTTCCCAAAATATCTTTAAAATATCTCAGATTTGTCTTTATTCCAAAAAGGCACCGCCATGGTTCGATCGATCTGACCACCCTTGTGATCGATCAAACCTCCTCAAGTGCAAGAAAAACAGAGTTCTAGCCAATTAAAAGGTGTGCTCGGGGTGCAATCATTTGGAGGTCCTAGTGCACGAGGTCTGACCATTAGGTGTGACACTCGAGCTACCTATATAAGGATTTTGAGCCATTTTACATAGAAAATCAGAGAGAAAAGGAAACAAATACACAAGAGAGGTTGGAGGAGTCTAGAGATTAGACAGACACATCATTTGGGAGTTCTTCCACTCATCTAAGGTTTCCATCAAGGAGAAGAAGATCATTCCTACTATAGAGATAGCCCTTGAGGGTTGGATGACTACATAAATGAGTGGCTAAACCATTCTTTTGAGGCTAGAGATAGCCCTAAACATGCCTCCTAGACTTTGATGTTTTGTATTTTGAGGGGATTTGTGTTGTAATTCTTGTCTTGACATTTGATTTTTATATGAATCTTGTTTCTACAATGATTTATGTGGTTTAATGCTTCCAATTGATCATTTCATTCTATTTTATATGTCTATGTATGCTAGAATAGATGTTCATGTGCTTATCTCTAGGTTTTGTGCTATTAATGCATATCTATGTGTGTTGATGCTATGAATGTAGTGATTGTCAAGGCATGGTGCTTTAATGGAATACTCTTGTGGTTTGTTTGATGGTTCATACTCATTTCTTGATGGATTGTGCCTCTTCCTTAGTTTAGTTAGTTTAATTTTCATATCCCTAGCTTAGTTGTAGTGTAGTTGCCTTACTTTCTTAGATGGGAGGATAATCCATGTTTGTTGTTTGATGTTCCATGCTTATGAATTCAAGTAGTATATTTCTCTAACTTGATGATGTGTATTGGTTGTGGACTTAAAGGAGGGAATAATGGCTTGATTTGATATGTTGTGCTATTCACTAGTTTGTCTAAACAATGTATGCTTAATTAGTCATCCATGCCTGTTGATTCAATCACTGACACACACTAATATTGCAACATATAATCCCCCGCATCCATTACACATTGAGCGTCTAGGAAGGTGATGTTTAGTGGTGACCTCTAAGTCCCAAGATCCCTCTCTTATATTCTCTACATTTTACTCTATTTCAATTGTTTTACCTTGCAATCATTTAGTTGACAATGTAGTTTAATTAACCAATCAAAACATCTTGATCACTCGACTTACTAATCCGACCTTGATACACTCTATGTCCCTTGGGACGATCCCTACTCACCCTAGCTATATTTATAGTTAGAAGTGGTAGTGGCAATCTCTAAATTTAAACTTGGCCACACTACACTTTTAATGACCCGATCCTTTTCCTCCTTTTCCATTTTCGGCGCTTTTCTTTTTTCGTCTTTTTCCTATTTTGTCTTTTCTCTATTTCGTCTTTTTCCCCTTTTTCGTTTTTCCTTGCATAACCTCACTTGTTGTGCTCGGATTTGATTCCAGTTTTGCATGCATTCATGGTATTTGATTTCCATAACATTAATATTTTTACTTTTCTTGAAAAGCATGCTATATTAGTACTTTTCTTGTAAAGGGCATGAATGCATACTTTAGTGTAATTATTTATAACTTTTGGAATTTTAGTGTATTTCGTTTTAGGGACCTTTTGCAATTTATTTTAGAAGAACCATTTTGCAAATTTTGGAAAGTGTGACAAGTGTCACACTCTCATGGAGCCATTTGTTGGCAATTGGGTGGAGAGACTTGGTACCATAGTTTCTTGACAATTGGAAGGTGGAGAGTCATCCATGTGTTGGCCTAGGATTGGTGCACATGTAACCATTGATTGTTGACAAGTGTGGGTCTAGGATTAAGTCTTGGAAGAGGCATTGGATTGGTGAAAAGTGTAAGCTCAAGATTTAGTCTTGCATTGTGTGTGTGAGAGAGGTAGTGCAAAAACACATAGTGAGTGGAGTATTTCTAGCCCTTTCACTCACCATTTTACACTTTACCTTCTTCATTTCATTATCTCTCATGAACCCTAGCAAAGACTCCATTAGAGGAAAGTTTGGTATAGAGCTTTGACTTCACATTTGGCACTCTTCTACTCACCCTAGACCTTTGACCTTGGGAGAGAAAGGATTCCTCTCACTCTCCTCTTCAAGAATCCTAAGCTTGTTTTCCATTTTGTGCTTGGTAGCTTGGAGTATAGAGCTACAATTCTCTATTGAGGTAGAGGTGGTAGTATGTTTATATTCTAAGTGTTTTATAGTCCTTGTGGTTTAATATATATTGTGTACATGCTTTTGATATGATAGTATTGCATATTATAGGAAACCCTCACTTCTTGACTTAGGGTTTATTGATTTAAGCATGTATGATATGTGTAAACCATGTGTAGAAGGATTATATAATTTAGTAGATGCTAAATTCTAGTAAATTCACATGTGGTAGTAATATAGAACTCTAGTAGAATTATTAGTGTTATATGTGATTCTTATTGACTTGAATTGTTATATTTTTGTGATAATAATTCTATGTTCTTGTGAATTACAAATTGTGATTAATTTATGAGCCTATTGCTAAATGTTGATAATTAGTGTATAGAGCTTGTTATTGAGGCATGACTTGAATTGATAAATTTGTGATATTGTATTGTGCATAATATCATGATGTGAATTTGTCATTTGGCATGCCATTCTAGATTTGGAATCCTAAGACATGGTTTGTATGATTTCAAAATACTTGTGCATGGAAGGTGGTTTGTATGCCTTATTATATATATATATAAGTTTTGAACTTTATATATATATTTTGGAATCTCTTGGGACATTGTTACATGTGACATAGCTAAAGTTCGGCTTTAGTGCGGGAGGTATGAGTTCTCCCCAATTGAGATAGTGTGCACTAGGGTGGTCTTCCCAGCGGGTTAATGCCCGGAATAACCGTATTGATCTTGGTTAAGTCTGAGACGTGATGTCCAAGTCTTCCATTACTTGTTTTCGCAATAAATTTCAAGTTGACAACCAATGCTTAATTGTAGCTTGAAGTTCTTGTTATTAGCGAATTGATGTTGTTAAGTACATTGATATTGATTTGTATTGCTAAAGAATCATTCAAGTTAGTTTAAGATGATCCCTTAGCACATCTTGAACATAGACGTTAAGTGGAATGCTCCCTTGTATTCGTTTATATTGATCTTGCAATGATATTGAAACTTTAGGGTATACACATATGTTTCTCCTACGAGTAACTTGATTACTCACCCTAGTGGTTTGGGTTATTTTTCAGGTAAAGAGACTATGTTCATGGATGCTCATCATCCTTAGAAACTTTTGAGCTTGTTGAAGCATTTTTTGTATATTAATATGCAAGTGTTTAGCATGCTTAACTTTTGAAGTTATATTTTGTATACCATGTATGTGTGATACTTTTGAAGATTATGTAATTTCTTTAATGTGTAAGATGCTTAAGTAATCACTTTTGACATTTGAAGCATGTATGTAAAGAGGCCAAGGGCCAAGCATGTCTACCTTGGTACTTAGACACTTTTGGTATAACATTTTTGCTTCAATTGTCTTTTAAACAAAATTTGAGTTTTGAGAGGTCAAAATTTTGTAAATGATGTGTATGGGGCCATGGGCCATTGTTTTATATTCATTTACTCATATCAAAGTTGTTGACATGTTCACATTCACAAAACTCATTGAAAATCAGTTTTGCACATCCATTTTGAACCATTTCATGAAGGGATTCAAAGTAGAAGTTGGACCTTAGCACCTTAGGCTCATAGCAGGTTCAGCAGCAGGTTTTTGAGGTGTTTCAGTCGACCAAAACTCCATTTCGGTCGACCAATGTCAAATGGTTTTGTGTTTGCACAGTAACATCACATTCCAGTAGCCAAAAACACTGTTCAAGGGTCATTTCGATCGACCGAAACTTCATTTCGGTCTACCGAAGCAATTAGAACCTTTTCTTCATGATTTCAGGTCTCAGCATCTTCATTTCGGTCATCTGAAACTTCATTTTGGTCGACCGAAATAGCTAGAACCCGAGCCTAGCTTCTATTGAGTTTCAGCACTGATCTTCCAACTTCAAAGGGTCATAACTTCTTCGTTTCTAAACCAAATAGGGTTATTCTTGAGCCTAAACTCAAGGATTTTGAGTCATCTTTCAAATGGTACCAATTTCATTCTCAAATTCAAAACATACTGGTAGTTATGTATGTTTTAGTGAAGTAGTATCAGTTTTCACTTCAACCGGGACGGGGCATTTTGTGGGATTCTTAGCCAATATTCATGGAACCTCTTGGAATGTTTCAAAATGATTAGATTAGGTTGTATTAACCTTGTTTGACTTATTTAGAGTCAAGTTTCTCCTTTTAATTGTGAATTAACCTTTTTGCCCCTTGGATGACGAATTTTATCCTTTTTGACCCTTGATTCCGTCTTTGTTCTCTTTGAGCTTTGTGAACTCTTGGAGGGTCACATTTGTGTCTTAGGAGTGACTCTTATCTCTTAAAACCTCGATTTACCTTTTGCTTTCGCATTTCGGATCCGTTATCGGATTAACTTTCAATTCATCACTGACGCACTGGGTTGAAAAACCTTGGGCCGTCACAACGCTCCACTTTTGCAAGCAATTTGGTGTATAGGTAGGCGACATACCATAGAGATTGGATAAATGATACCGGCATCTAGAAGCTTTACAACTTCCTTCTTAACCACTTCTTTCATATTTGGATTCAATCTCATTTTGGCATCTCTAAAAGGTTTCTCATCCTCTTCCATAAGAATGTGATGCATACAAATGGAAAGGTCAATTCCCTTTAGATCGGACACACTCCATCCAATAACTTCTTTATTTTCTTTAAGCACATTCAAAAGATCATTCTCTTGGTGTTTTTTCAAGACTTGAAGAAATGATGACCGGAAGAGTCTCTTTTAGGCCTAAGAAGGCATACTTAAGATTGGAATGAAGAGTTTTAAGCTCAAGAGTGGGTAGGAAAATTAAAGATAGAACCGATGGAGTGCTAGAGAATGGAGGAAGAGGTTCTTTTGGAGCTTTCCAAGGTAGAAAATCCAAGCTTGCAACGGTTTCCATTAAATTGCTTACCTCATTCATTGATCCTTCAGTGTCAAACCCATAATTGTCATACATTTCAAGGAGGCAAGATGCAAGAGGATCCTCGGAAAGGAGAGATGAAAGATTGTTCGCGGTTAATTTTTTCATAATCATAGAAGGAATGGACTCCTTAATAACTTCATCCAATACATCTATGAGACAACATTTATCTTCATCGATAAGATGTCGACATGCATTGAAAAATTGAGCTTAACCATCATGTTACCAAAAGAAAGGTCCATGATCCCAGATCTACAATTGATTATTGCATTCGCGGTGGCAAAGAATGGCCTTCCTAAGATGATTGGGATGTGGTTGGTAGGGTTGGAAACCGGTTCAGTATCAAGAACCACAAAAACAACCGAGAAATAGAAATTGTCAACCTTGATGAGTATATCCTCAACCATGCCCCTAGGTGTTTTGATGGATCTATCGTCTAATTAAAGCACCACAGAGGTTGGCTTCAAATCACTCAAACCAAGTTAGACATACACAGAGTAAGGAATCAAATTGACACGCGCTCCTAAGTCAAGAATAGCTCTACAAACTTCATGGTTTCCAATTACACATGAGATGGTCGGAGCACCGGGATCTTTGAACTTAGGTGGAGTGTTATGTTGAATGATGGAACTCACTTGCTCCGTGAGAAACACTTTTTTAGGGCTTTGTCCCTTGTTCTCTCTCTTTTGTGTGCATAAGTCTTTCAAAAATTTTACATAAGGTGGAATTTGCCTAATTGCATTCAAGAGAGGAAGATTTAAATTAACTTGTTTAAACACCTCCATTATATTATGGATTTTTCCTTCTTGCCTCCCAAAAGGTGAAGTTTCTCTCAAAGCATATGGAAATGGAGCTTTTGGTTCATAGGATTTTCCCACTTGGGGAGATGATGAAGAAGATTGAGAATTCTTAGTGAGACCATTTTCATCTAAGGAAGTAGGAGTAGGATTGGAAACGGGATGGGTGTTAACTTTGGGTTGCACCAATTCACTATCTTCACTTGGTTTTTCAACCCTATTATTAATTTGCCTACCACTTCTCAAAGTGGTAATTGCTTGCACTTGCTCTTGGGAAGGGCATCCCGATGTAGGATTTGCTTCCACTACGTATTGGGCTTTTGGGTTTCGTTCGGGTTGGCTAGGTAGTTTACCATCTCTTTTTCATTCAAGGAATTAGCTATCATCACAATTTGGGATTCAAGCTTTGATATCGATTGAGAATGAGAAAGTAACAATTTAGTGTTCACTTCCAAACTACCCAAACCCACCAAAACCTTATCTTCAAATGTGGAATTGCTAGAAAGTGCATGAGGATGATGAAAGCAAATTTGAGAATTATAAACTTGAGGGTGAGAATAGTGATTCATTCTTTGATGATAAAAAGAAGATGAAACAAATCCTTGAGAACCTTCATTTCTTTTATGAGGCGGAACATACCGACTTTCAAAAATTTTAGCTTGAAAAGGACTTGAATTTTCACTCCACTCCAGAACATAAGCATTTGAATAAGGGTGAGTAAATATAGCATTGACTTGTTCATAGCGTCCATTAAGTATATGTCCATGGGGACAATTGGAAGTAGTGTAAAACACACTTGAACATGTCATGCAAAGCTCACAAGATTGATAAGGATGATGATTATGAAAAGGAGATGATTTGGTAGCCCGTTTTTTACTCAATAGAAATTGATCAAGTCTTTTAATGAGAATTTTGACCTCGGATACAATCTCCATTGGATTTTCAATTTGACACACCTTCAAAATTTTTCCTTTTTTCAATAGAATGATCACTCACCCGAGAAGTTTAAATTTATGCAATGAATTTTCACTCATTTTTTCAAAAAGGTGCCAAATATCATCTTCATATTTCCCAAAATATGAACCTCCACATAAAGTATCAACTATGTCCTTGTGAGTGTCAGATAGGCTTTCAAAGAAATATTAAACCACTTGCCATTTTGGAATGTCATGGTGTAGGCATTTCCGTAGTAAGTCATTCAATCTTTCCCAAGCCTCATGCAAAAGTTCTCCCTCCCCATGAGAAAATTCTCTAATGGCAGTTCTCATTAAATTAGTCAAGCTCATGGGGTAAAAAAAAATTTAAAATTCAGTTTGCATTTGTATCCAAGAAGTTATTGAATTTGCCCCCAAATTGTTAAACCAATGTTTCGCCTTATTTTTAAGAGTGAAAGGGAAGAGAAGTAACCTAAGAACTTCTTCCGGGATATTCATGGATTTCACGGTGGAGCATTTTCAAGAAATTCATCAAGATATTTATATGGTTCCTCATCATCTAAGCCATAGAAAAGTGGACACATTTGATAGTCTTGGGCTTAATTTCGTATTGATCGGCCCCAAAATTAGGGAGCAAGATACAATTCGGTGCATGGTACTCGTGGAAATTGTAATGATCACGAAGGATCATTGGAGGGATTGGAGCTTAAACTCTGGGAGGAAATTGGTCGAACGGAGGATGTTCCATGAAATTTGGATCTAGATAACCAAGATTACCCTCTAAATTTTCCATTAGAGTGGCTACGATGAAAAGTGGGAAAAGGATCACACAAAACTCAAGCAACACACCAATAAAAACAACAAAAACAAACACTCCTTCTTCGCAACACAAAACAATCAACAACAAACCTCCACATACATTGATCCCATACTCCCATGCTTTCAATAAATGTGTGATACCCCCCAATTTCAAAACACGGGTTGATCAAATCCACGCACAAAATCAAGGGATATCAAAACAATTAAAGTATTTCAAACAAGCACAGATTACAAAATGAAATAAACAATAAATAATACACTAAAGAAAACTAATAAATAATAATTTCCCATCAAAACTCTCCAATGGTTACAACTCAGGAATTCCGTAACTCAAGGACCCCTTAACTAAAATCCACTATCCAGAAATTCATCAATAATTACTGAAGTAATAATATCCTACTTTGAAATAAAATAGAAAGAATGGATAAGTCTTCCAGGTGCGGATCCTCAATCTTGAGACTTGGACCTTCTAATAACCTGAAAAATAAATCGTGAGTTAAACCCATGAGCAAGCTCTCTCTACCAAGCCTCTGAAAACCAATAAGAAGATTATCTTTGACTAAAACCAATTCTAATAAAGTTTTAACTTTAATATAGCATGATATACATATATATAAATAATTATATAATACAATAATCTCATCCATTAATATGTTCATTTAAATTTCACAACCATTGCACAATGATTAAATCAATAATCATTCCTAGACCAATCCACAATTTCTTTTCTTTTAAAAAGAAACTCCTTTAACCTTAATCTCATCCTAGGCAATTATTTAATTATTTAAATAATAAAATATAATTAAAGAAACACTATATTTAATTTAAAATCCAATAATGATTTAATTATTTAAATCACACAACCAATATCTAGGCTTTGACAAATCGTTCATGTCTCCACCAATATTATTTTATTAATATTATAAAATAATAACTAACCTGTAAGTACTAGATTATTCCAATATAAGAATATTTAATCCTAATCCAACTTACACATACAATACCTTAGATGAAATTTTAATCATCTAACACATAGCAATTTAATTACGCTTTGGCAAATCAACCATGCCATTATAAATATATTTATTTATATATTGGCAACTCAACCATGCCTCCTTAAGTATATTTATTTATACATTGGCAATTCAACCATGCCTCCACAAGTATATTTATTTATACATTGGCAATTCAACCATGCCTCCACAAGTATATATATTTATACTTTTAAACTAACAATTCATCCATACTTCTTATGTATGTATTTCATTCATACAAGTATGTAGGCCATATATTTAAGCCTTTGGTAGCTCATCCATGCCTATAATTTAACCATGTACCAAACCTTAAAAGTTAATTTATCAACTAAACAATTCTTACATAGGCAAATTAACTTATCAGCAAAACAACTCATACCTAGGCATTTCATGCATATCATATGCATATAATTAATTTAATAACCAACCTATCCAGATATACCAAATAAGACTAATAATATTAATCATCTTAAATAATATATGCATATACATATATATTATTTAATATATAGATAGATGTATGTATAACACATTCATTAATAATCCTTGATTATTTAAAATCATAGACACATATATATCAATAATTATATATATATTAATTAAACCAGATATACGCATATATAAATAAATATGTATATATATATATATATACCTCCTTCCATTACTAATATATTAATTTAATTATATTTATACAAATTAAATGCTATTAAATATCGTCATAAATGGTTTCCCACAAATACTCCATCTTGGTTTAAATAATTTTCCAATACCGTCTTACTAAAACGTAAATATCTCCCGATGGCATGGGAATCTGATAATAAAATTAGTACCATTGGAAAGAGGATGAAAAATCCTTAAATTTGAGCTCAATAATGACCTTATTTTGATTTAAAATGAATGAGTTATGACCGTTTCAATTTCAAGTAACAAAACAAGCAATATAATACGTTGAGCTCAATTGCTACTGTGAACGCAACCGCATCGGATTAAAGACTAAGATGCTGACACGTGACACACTCTGATTCACTACTATAACAACTCTGATGGTGCGTGCTACACTAGATCTTTTCTCCACTGAGCAGATCTAATCTATGGTCCATTTATGTGGTGCACTGAGTCTTCATAGACCCGCACCACACCGAATCAATCTAGTTACCTTTAAATAATCCAATGGTTCAGATCAGCTTGTGTACCAAATTCCTATGCACTCGTCCATACTGGATTTTTCACCTCTTGATGCGAGACGTGCATATATATATATAAACAGTATATATTTATATATAATTTTTCAACAATTATAGGAAACTAAAATATACTAAATTTCTAAAAATATAGA
Source organism: Cornus florida (assembly GCF_030987335.1). NCBI lineage: Eukaryota > Viridiplantae > Streptophyta > Magnoliopsida > Cornales > Cornaceae > Cornus > Cornus florida. The sequence continues at coordinate 25,632,889 of NW_026775579.1, forward strand.
AAAATACTAGAAAATTCTAGAAAATTACATAAAATTCCCAGAAATTATATAAACCCTAAATAACCCTCTTGGGTCACAGATCAAGCATATACTTGATTTTAAATATATAAAACTTATATATAAAAATAAAATTCAACAATTCCAAAAATTAAATATAATAATTTATAATTTTAATTATTCCAATCTAACTATTATTTTAATCAAATAATTTAATTTAAACATTGATACTCAACGTGAAATCTTTATGAGTTCTAAGAGGAAAGTTAAAGAAGAACTTGCCTGAAGGTTTCGAAACGAAACCAACGCTCAAGATTTGATTGTCTCTTCCAATTCCAGCGTTCTTTCTCAGATCCAGCCTCCTCTTTGTCTCTTCTTCTCTCTCTGCCTCTCTTATTTTTCTAACGTGAAAACCTTTTAACTCTAATCCTTATGTGTATATATAACCACATTAATACCCTAATCCTTTTCCAATTTTGACTACCATATAAAACCTTCCCATATTAATCATTAATTTATTAAATTATATATACCTGTATATATCAATATATATATATATATATATTGACATATATATCCCTCCATAATGATTATTAATTAATTATATTTATATACATATAATTATATATATATATATATATATATATATATAATTATGAAAAGATAATTATTTAAATATTTTCATAACCATGGGCCTTTAATAATTAACCCAACAAGGCTTCCTTCAAGCCCAAGACCACATCCATTGGTCCCACTCCTCTTTAAGCCCAATCCAATTAAAATAATTAAAAATAATTAAATTTAATTTAATAATTACAAATAATTAACAAAAAATTCAAACAAGCATAAATACATAAAAACCAAATAAACAATTCAATCAAAGCATTCCACAAAGTAAAATACCATATCATCATGAAATATAATCTAATTAAAATAAGACAATTAATCTAAACACTCAATTAAATAAAAATAAATCATTTAAAAATACAATTAAACCCAATTAAACCCAATTAAATCAAATAAATCATTTAAAAATAAAATAAAACTAATTAATCCTAATTAATAAATCCTCTAAAATATTGGGGTATTGTGATACCCCCGAATTTCTGAATGCGGGTTGGCTAGGCCCACGCCCGAATACCCGAGGATATCAAAACAAATTGATAATAAACGAACACAGAATACAAAAGAATAAAGAAGGATAAATAAAATGCTGACAAGAAACTAAAATAATAATCTAATAATAAATCTCATAATATATTTCCATTAATTATTAAACTTTTCTGATACAACTGATTCTCCAAAATACAACTCGGGAATCCATACTGTGTGGACCCCTAGAAAATCTAAACTAAACAAATGACAGTAATCTAAAACAGGAAACTGAATCATAAAGGAACTCATATGTAGCATCGGAAGAATGAAGTAGACTGATCCCCGCTCAGCACGAACAACCTCTACTCGTGACGAGCACCTGAAAAATAATGGTGGGTCAGGCCCACAAACAAGTTCTACTCTACTACAGTCCAAGCAGAGATCCGATACATGTATACATCCTAGTCAATCTAACAGTAACTAGTAGTCCGTATATATATATATACACACTAAAGGAACCTCACTAGACTATAGGGTTGTCTCAACCTGAATAGTAGGCAACATGCAAAACGCACATATAGTGGGCAGGAGTACCTAGACCTACTAGGGTAAACAACTACACTATATCTAGCTGCAACTCCCTGGCGATATACGCGCCCTAACCATTGATCCTGAGACTCAAGCTCATATCATGGCACCATACTTATATATATATAATCTAGTAACCATCCTATCCAATATAAATTAATCCTCCATAAGTCATTCAACTTATTCAGCTGACCTGACTTGAATATAAGTAGGACTTAACATTTTAGTTAATCCATTCCCTTATATAATAAATTAATCCTCCATAAGTCATTCAACTTGTTCAGCTAATCTGACTTAAATATAAGTAGGACTTAACATTTTAGTTAATCCATTCCCTTATATAAAATAGGTAGGACTTAACTGATAAGTTAATCTATCCCTAGAATGCCACCGTCCCATACCGGTGCATTAAACCACATAATCCAACAATTGATATAATAATTAAGGAAATACATCAAACATTCCATAAATAACTATGATAAATATGATATCAAGTTATCACATAATAGGAATGACTTATTATTTCTTTAAACTTCCTATATCATATGTCCTATACAAACTGAATCTTATACATGATAATATTTTATTATACCGTTAAATAAGGATTCTCTATATCCAATTCATCCTACACATTTAATCTCAATTGCTAAAATATTTTAAAAGATTAAATCCATTCGTTTGTTTAAAACATTCAAATAGCAAGCATCATTATGATTGAGTCTATTTAAATTTATTAAAACCCAAACCTAGTCCCTATTTAATGTTCAGGAATCCTAGGCATGTTTCTACGTTCCATCATTCCACGGATATGAAAAATACATAATATAAACATGTAAAAATTCACATAAGAAATCAAATCAAAATCATACATTTTATCAATTCATAACACAAGAACAGATATGAACCAATTTCATAAAACCTATGTTCTAACCCAATTAAACATGCATAATTATTTAATTTTATGTGCTTAATAAATCCTGAAATTTCCTAGGCATGTACAGAAACACGAATCAAAGAGAAAGAGATAGAAGAAGAACTTGCCTTAAACCTTTCGGATTGAAAATTAAACTTCTTCTTCCTTGATCTTCTCTGTAAATGGTTTTCTCCTCATTCCTTCCTCTTTCTCCTTCTCTCTCTAACTCTCTCTCTTTAGAATATATTACGTGATATATTTTCACTCATTTTTCAACCTATAGTTGTGTATTTATAGGCTAAATAATAACCCTATTCCTTTTCCCAATCCATGTCAACTTAATAAAGAAAAATAAAAAAATGAAAATATTAAAAAGGTAACTTAAAATATGTTACGTATATAATCTATATATATCCTTATTAATTAAATAAAATATATACATTAGATTATTTATTAATACTAAAGTTACCATAATATTAAAAGGTAACTTAAAATATGTTACGTATATAATCTATCTATATCCTCATTAAATAAATAAAATATATACATCAGATTATTTATTTATACTAAAGTTACCATAATATTAAAAAGTAACTTAAAACATGTTACGTATATAATCTATCTGTATTCTCATTAAATAAATAAAATATATACATCAGATTATTTATTTATACTAAAGTTACCATAATATTAAAAAGGTAACTTAAAACATGTTACGTATAAAATATATGTATATCCTTATTATATAAATATATAAAATATATACATCAGATTATTTATTAATACTAAAGTTACTATAATATCAATAAATTATTTTCCTTTTTATATATATGTATATACATATATATCTATCTATATACATATACAATTTTCCATGGGTAATTATCCATACCCATCCAACCTCCTATCCAAGTAGTCCATGGGACCCAATTAGTTAGCACATTACCACTAACCATAACTATAAAATAAAATAAAATAAAACATTTAATCATTTAATTTGTAATTAATTACAATTAATCAAATACATCATTTAAGCGCACAATCTAATTAAACAAATAATACAAATAACACCTAGACAAAATACAAATAATACATAGATAAGTAGCCAATTAATCAAGTAATACTTAATTCAATTAAACACATAAACAATTAGTCAAATAATCAATTAAACAATTAAAAAAATACAATAAAAATAAATAAATAAATACCGAGACAATCCTTTTAAAATTACTATCCTTTTAAAATTAAGGGTATTACATTCTTCCCCCCTAACAAAAGGAATTCCGTCCTCGGAATTCGCCCTTACTTCCTTTCATTATTCTTCCATTATGCTTGTAAACTGTGAGCGAAAAACATCCTCCTATTCCCAAGTAGACGCAACCTTACTATAAGGGCTCCACTTAACTCCAATATACCAAGTGGTAGATAGGGTTCCTATATTTTAAGAAACAAAATAATCATACGATGCGTAGGTTGTATCAAATAACAACGTAATCCTCCCATGTCGACAAGGGAATAATCTACATACCTCCAAGTGCCATAGAATATACGCACAAACTCCTATGCACCCAGCGCTAATAATTTGGTAACACTAATTCAGAGGCGACTGCCTCAATTGCGAAACACAATCTTCTAAAAGTCAATGTAATAAGTAAAATTTACCTTTATCCAAAAATGGCCTTCTTCCTGCATAAAAAACAGAACGAGCAAACTACTCCCTGATAGAAAAACTCTAGTATATGAGTTCAACTATTTACAACATCCTACTGTTGCCTCCCAACCACGCGCAGTTCAACATAAAGGGAAGTATCTATTTCCGACATATTTTAAAATGAAGTCGAGGTCTGATTGTACAACCCTTACTTCCATTTCCAACCAACAAATGAGAGGTATGCATTGTGAAAGATACAAAACCTCCAAAGTTGTCACACTAACCTCCTTGTGCCAACAATATCACAGACAAAATTCCGACAAGTGAAGTAAACACTTCCAACAGTCCATGAAAATCTAGGATATACGCCTCAAACATATCCTTTATAGTTTAATTTAATCTCTCGATTAATTCCTCCGTCTATATATATGAAGTAGAGCTGCTGCTCCAAAATCTTCATAAAGCTCCTTCGAAATAGCACTTTGCATCCACTAATATGGACATCCACATGCTATAACATCACTATCACTGAACTATATAACTACTATGAAGTTCTAAAATAAGCATCACTCAAATTTATGTCCTCAAGCGATCTTTCTCAATCCACCACTGAGATTCCATATGGAAAATTGAAATTCCAAATCAATGTCGATCCTTCCCATCGACCGTCACTCCTATTAAATTCAACTTCCATATTTGTTATAGGAAGTGGCTAAAGATTCCTACGATATCCGATGATCAACTTTCCACCTTTGTAGTAGGTTTTACACTTAGGGCAATTGTATATGCATCCTTATCTATATCTGTTCACCAAAATCGACATTTAATGTCATGATGTACCTTCTAACCGTTTGATCACACCAAGAAAAATTATAAATTTTCTAGCTCAGTCGCCCGACCATCATATTATTATTTACAGAAACTACGAAATCCTTCTCGAGTACCTTAAACTCCATCTGAGTAAGGTAACACCGTCTCCAAGATTAGCTCCACTATTCAAAGTTGACCTTCTCAACTACCGTAGTAATAACAAGTGTTATTATTACACCTGCTATAAATGCATCTAATAACTCAACAACTAATCGAAAGATTTAAATATTCTATCATTTGTTGAGAGCATCCATTTACATCATTGCTTCCACCAGACGGAACTTGATATAAAGTGTGAATCACTACTGTAATCCATCTAAACCGTCTCGTGATCATTCTATTCGTATGAACTAAAGTCCTACCAGTTCGAAATAGATAAGAATCAAGTTGACCTAATGTATCAGTCAACCAATATCCCATCCAGAATCCTGACCCTTGTGTAAAATCAGAAATCCCGCAACTAAATCTGTAAAATGCTCTCTCATTTCCACTTTAGTATAGGAAATGGCTGCAAAGGATCTACTGATCTTTGATGGTCCATCTCTATTATCTAATAAATATTAGAAGAACTAAAAGTTGTGAAACTCAGTCCGTGCATCCTCCATCCAATTTGTCTATAGAAAGTACCGTTAGTCCAGTACCACCAGCTTTTGTCTGTACCCAACATTTAAATTGGAGCGTCTTCAAAAGCGAATTCTGTAACTAAATCTATCCACCACTGATCCGTGATAAATTTGCCGATATTGAAAATCAATCAGTAATTCCATTTATCAATAGTCAACTATGACTTTAATTCAACAAAAGTCAACAAACTATAACCTTTCCATGCATACCATGCACCTCATCTTTATAAAGGTGTTTGATCTCACCATCTTGTCTCTGACACACCATGCTTCTTTAAAACAAGTTAATGACAATCCGACTTCTTTGTCTAACTTCAAAAGAATATGAAATCCTTCCATCCTCTACATAAGTTATCAATTTCCTAGCAACAGCTAATTGTTGCAAATTGTGACCTAAAAAAAAAAATTCCATATTATTTATACAAGTGAATAAGACTTAATTTCATCCTCTATATGCAACATCGACAACTCCTCTTAATGACACGCCCTCACGAATAAAATTATTGATTAAGAATAGACTGATGAATATTTATTCAGTCTACTATCCTCAATCGGTGTCATTCTAATAAGTACCTAAACCCGTACTAAATCCTCCTTTCGACTTAGTAACAACTTTCAGAATTTTTCAAGAAGATGTTCAGCAAATCTGGCACCTCAAATAAATCATCGTGGTGTTACAGTGATCTTTATTTACCACCATCTCACGCATCCCAAAATATTAACAACCACCATTATCATGGCGTTGTAATATGACATACATCCATACCTAGAGTAAAGTAAATCAAACTAATCAGACTAGATTATTTGACTCACAGTGATGGTTTAACTATCCCATCCCAAACAATATACTAGAATGACGCATGTCCAGGTCTAATAGATTGGCTAGAATTATGTGTATTTACCATATCCTACGACTGCATGCTCACAAATCTAGCGCAAATAGCGCTATTACTCCATATTATTAAAAACAATAGTTGGCTGATCACATATTTGTTTCCCCAACTAAACCATATACCATTAACCGAAATAATCAACGAAAATAAAACATGTATGACAAACACACTAGCACAAAATATACTCCTACTTAGGACATCGTTCTTTCTAGAAAAGAAAGTCTCATCTGAAATCAACACTACCAAATTGTTTCACAATTCCCTTTTATAGTTTCGTAGGTAATCATCCAACCTCGAAACATATCTTTTAAACAGAGCTTACAAGCAACATATGTTTGCCTAAGCAAATACTAAGGGCTTAACCCTCATCCTCCCTACAGGCCAAATGTAAACTATCTAACTTGGCTTTATAAAGCGAATTAGAACGTCACAACATAATACCAATACCTTCCTGAATGTGATACAAAATCATACGTTTCGTTCTGATAAGAACTCCATCAAATCCCCAATATTCTGAAGAGTACTTCTTATATATCTCTTTTAGAGATGATAAGACAGTTTAATTATAGTAGATTAATCAATACCAATTCTACAAATAACATTAGCTATATAACCAGCAAATAAGATCACCTCGCGTGATCATCCATTTTCCAGATGTAGTACCCTCTCTCTTGGATACGCTGAAATCTCCTCTATTAGGATCCTCTTTGGACTCTTAATCCCCGCTTGTCTCCTTTTTGAGATCAACTGAAGTCGTGTCGGCCCAGATATACGGTGACCTATCATGCACATCTAAATCTTTCCTTGGCTTATACTTTAAAGTAACTCCAAACGAACTTAAACCTTCGAATCCCTAATTCTGCCTTCGGGCAATGAAATAAATAACGTACTCCTTTACTCCTTTAGATCTTTATCGCTGTCGCCTTGGACCCCATCCTTTTCCTAGTGCCAACCATTCTGTAACTACAGAATACAATTGACATCAGTTCCTCCTAACGAATCGTAAATAGAGTACAATGAATCCTAATACGGGCTCTAAGTTTTAAGAGACGCAACGCGGAAGTCACATAATGAAAGACACTCTTAAGGACACTTAAACCTGAAGTGCTCTGATACCAACTGTGATACCCCCGAATTTTCGAATGCGGGTTGGCCAGGCCCACGCCCGAATACCCGAGGATATCAAAACAAATTGATAATAAACGAACATAGAATACAAAAGAATAAATAAGAATAAATAAAATGCTGACAAGAAACTAAAATGATAATCTAACAATAAACCTCATAATATATTTCCATTAATTAATAAACTCTTCTGATACAACTGATCCTCCAAAATACAACTCGGGAATCCATACTGTGTGGACCCCTAGAAAATCCAAACTAAACAAATGACAGTAATCTAAAACAGGAAACTGAATCATAAAGGAACTCCTATGTAGCATCGGAAGAATGAAGTAGATTGATCCCCGCTCAGCACGAACAACCTCTACTCGTGACGAGCACCTGAAAAATAATGGTGGGTCAGGCCCACAAACAAGTTCTACTCTACTACAGTCCAAGCAGAGATCCGATACACGTATACATCCTAGTCAATCCAACAGTAACTAGTAGTCCGTATATATATATATACACACTAAAGGAACCTCACTAGACTATAGGGTTGTCTCAACCTGAATAGTAGGCAACATGCAAAACGCACATATAGTGGGCATGAGTACCTAGACCTACCAAGGTACACAACTACACTATATCTAGCTACACATCCTTGGCGATATACGCGCCCTAACCATTGATCCTGAGACTCAAGCTCATATCATGGCACCATACTTATATATATATAATCTAGTAACCATCCTATCCAGTATAAATTAATCCTCCATAAGTCATTCAACTTGTTCAGCTGACCTGACTTGAATATAAGTAGGACTTAACATTTTAATTAATCCATTCCCTTATATAATAAATTAATCCTCCATAAGTCATTCAACTTGTTCAGCTGATCTGACTTAAATATAAGTAGGACTTAACATTTTAGTTAATCCATTCCCTTATATAAAATAGGTAGGACTTAACTGATAAGTTAATCTATCCCTAGAATACCACCGTCCCATACCGGTGCATTAAACCACACAATCCAACAATTGATGTAACAATTAAGGAAATACATCAAACATTCCATAAATAACTATGATAAATATGATATCAAGTTATCACATAATAGGAATGACTTATTATTTCTTTAAACTTCCTATATCATATGTCCTACACAAACTGAATCTTATACATGATGATATTTTATTATACCGTTAAATAAGGATTCTCTATATCCAATTCATCCTACACATTTAATCTCAATTGCTAAAATATTTTAAAAGATTAAATCCATTCGTTTGTTTAAAACATTCAAATAGCAAGCATCATTATGATTGAGTCTATTTAAATTTATTAAAATCCAAACCTAGTCCCTATTTAATGTTCAGGAATCCTAGGCATGTTTCTACGTTCCATCATTCCACAGATATGAAAAATACATAATTTAAACATGTAAAAATTCACATAAGAAATCAAATCAAAATCATGCATTTTATCAATTCATAACACAAGAACATATATGAACCAATTTCATAAAACCTATGTTCTAACCCAATTAAACATGCATAATTATTTAATTTTATGTGTTTAATAAATCCTGAAATTTCCTAGGCATGTACAGAAACACGAATCAAAGAGAAAGAGATAGAAGAAGAACTTGCCTTAAACTTTCGGATTGAAAATTAAACTTCTTCTTCCTTTATCTTCTCTTTAAAGGGTTTTCTCCTCATTCCTTCCTCTTTCTCCTTCTCTCTCTAACTCTCTCTCTTTAGAATATATTACGTAATATATTTTCACTCATTTTTCAACCTATAGTTGTGTATTTATAGGCTAAATAATAACCCTATTCCTTTCCCAATCCATGTCAACTTAATAAAGAAAAATAAAAAAATGAAAATATTAAAAAGGTAACTTAAAATATGTTACGTATATAATCTATATATATCCTTATTAATTAAATAAAATATATACATTAGATTATTTATTAATACTAAAGTTACCATAATATTAAAAGGTAACTTAAAACATATTACGTATATAATCTATCTATATCCTCATTAAATAAATAAAATATATACATCAGATTATTTATTTATACTAAAGTTACCATAATATTAAAAAGTAACTTAAAACATGTTACGTATATAATCTATCTGTATCCTCATTAAATAAATAAAATATATACATCAGATTATTTATTTATACTAAAGTTACCATAATATTAAAAAGGTAACTTAAAACATGTTACGTATAAAATATATGTATATCCTTATTATATAAATATATAAAAATATATACATCAGATTATTTATTAATACTAAAGTTACTATAATATCAATAAATTATTTTTCTTTTTATATATATGTATATACATATATATCTATATATATACATATACAACTATCCATGAGTAATTATCCATACCCATCTAACCTCCTATCCAAGTAGTCCATGGGACCCAATTAGTTAGCCCATTACCACTAACCATAACTATAAAATAAAATAAAATAAAACATTTAATCATTTAATTTATAATTAATTACAATTAATCAAATACATCATTTAAGCGCACAATCTAATTAAACAAATAATACAAATAACACCTAGACAAAATACAAATAACACATAGATAAGTAGTCAATTAATCAAGTAACACTTAATTCAATTAAACACATAAACAATTAGTCAAATAATCAATTAAACAATTAAAAAAATACAATAAAAATAAATAAATAAATACCGAGACTATCCTTTTAAAATTACTATCCTTTTAAAATTAGGGGTATTACAGATATTACAAAATGCAAGAAATAAATTGCCACCACGCGGGTCGACGATTTAACTAAGTAAAGGGAGTTAGAATAGCTCACAAAGGGTGCTTTAGCAACTTCAAAATATTTTTAACTTTTGTGTTTGCAATTTTTTTATTTTTAGCTTTTTATACTTTACTTAGCTTAGCTTGCTTCTTTGCTTTGAAGTTCCTTTGTTTCACTTTCGTTGGCTCTAAGTACCTAACTAATCAAGAACAAACATAATAAGTAAACAAAATAAAATAAAGTAAAAACAAGATCAAAAGAGTACTAATTCCTAATTAATCCCAAAATACGGCGTTGCTAATCCCCGGCAATGGCGCCAAAACTTGGTGGTGCCAACAACCAAAGCACGATGTGTGATGAAATGTGGTCAAGTTTGAATTTGTAAAATGCCTCTACCATTACTAACTACTACTAACGTAGCAAGAGTGAGTAGGGATTGTCCCAAGGGAAAAGGCAAGGTATTTCGGAATCAATGTTGGATTAGTAAGTCGAATGATCAAAAGAGATGTTTGTCGGTTGAATTATACTATAATTTAAGCTAAAAAAATGCAATGTAAAACAACTAAACAAATGAGGTATATAGAATTAGAGAAGATTCTTGAGACATAGAGTTCACCACTAAGCATCGCCTTCCTAGACATTCAATATTTGATAGATTAGGGGGATTATGTGTTATAAAGGAAAGTGTGTGCCATTAATTGAAATATTAAACATAGATGGCCAAGTAAACATACATTGTCTAATCAATCTAGTGAATAGGACAACATATTAAATTAAGCCCTTAATCCTTCCATAAGCCCACAACTAATGTACACTCAAGAAATTAGAGAAATATACTACTTGTACTCATAAGCATGGAACATCAAACAACAAGAATGGATTATCCACCTATCTAGGAAATTAAAGCAATTACACTACAACTATGCTAATGACATGAAAATTAAACTAATTAAACTAAGGAGGTGGCACAATCCATCAAGAAATAAGTATGAACCATCAAATAAACCACAAGAGTAATCAATTAAGCACCATGCCTTAACCATCACTAGATTCATAATATCAACACATATAGACATGCATCAATGTCACAAAATCTAGAAAAAAAACACATGAACATTCATTATAGCATACATAGACATATGGATAGAATTAAATGATCAATTAGAAGTATTAAACTACACAAATCATGTAGAAATAAGATTTATATAAATATGAGCTCAAAACAAGAATTACAACACTAATCCCCATTAATTATAAAACATCAAAGTCTAGGAGGCATAGTTAGGCTATCTCTAGCCCCAAGAGAATGGTTTAGCCACTCATTGATGTTGTCATCCAACCCTCAAGGGCTATCTTCATGGTTGAATTCATCTTCCTCCCTTAGTGTTCTTGGTAGAAACCCTAGATGAGTGGAAGAACTTTCCCAAAATGTATGTTTTTCTCTCTAATCTCTAGCCAATTTTCTCTTTAACTAACCAACCTCTTACTAAAAATGGCCAAATTCCTTATACAGGTAGTTCAAATGTCACACCCAATGGTCAGACCTCGTGCAATAGGACCTCCAAATGATTGCACTACAAGCACACCTTCAATTCGACTTGAAATCTGTTTTACACGTAATTTGAGGCAGTTCAATTGATCACATGGTTGCTCTGATTGATTGAAGTATTGTAGCGCACTTTTTGGATAAGGACAAAGGTTGAGATATTTTTGGGAAAATGACAAAAATGGTTGGTGAGGATAAGATCAAAAGGTTCGATCGATCGAATGAAAGGTTTGATCGATCGAATAGGAAATTTTCAGATAAGGACAAAGGGCTCGATCCATCATTATAGGAATGGAATGATCACAATGTGATCTATCATAGCTTGGTCCGATCGATCGAAGAGGAATTTTTCACCACTTTGCTTCCACTTTGCTCCTTTTTTCTACTAGACTTTAAATTGCTTCTTTTAATGATCTAATTCAGCTAAATTAACTTATTTTGGGGACAAGTGCCTGAAAAGGAGAATAACATGAAATTAGACTAAAATGAAAAAATAAGATAGAATAAGGTCCTAGAACGTTCAAGATTAAGGGGTTTAAATGCGCACTTTTCAGCGCTTATCATTACACTACTTATTCTCAGGTAGTTAACACAACTTTACAGCATTGTCTAACTATGAGAGAGTATAAATAGTTCAGGGAATGGCAACAATAACAAGCGCAATGATAAGGGAAAATTCCAGGGACAATAACCTTGGAAGAAGTACAAGGGTAACTCAGATATGTAGAGGGATGGGGTTCCTATTCAGAGACAGTAGAATAGGGCACCACAGGCAGGACAGGGTTAGCTACAGGGCAACCAATAGAGAAGGCAGTTTGATCCTTTCAAGGGTCGTTACTATGTTTGTGGAGAGCTTGGGCATGTAGCTAAATAGTGTCCCAAGTCTAGACAGGGACAACCTGTGTAGCAGGGACAGAAACCACCATTACCTTTACCTACTCCACATATTCCACGCATTCAGGGAAAGATATTCCCGGCTTTACTAGCACCGCTGCTGCCACAGGGGTAGGCACCGTATCAGTTGCATTATGGCAGGGTGTACAATGCCATGCCACAGGATGCTCAGTCCCCTCAGGCTATTGAGGGTATATTTCTATTTCATTGTAGATTTGGTCGTACTTTATTTGATATGGGCACTACACATTCTTTTATATCTCATTCTTTTGTTGGTTTGTCTGGGATGATGACATAGTTATGCGAGAAACCTTATAGTATGCCTACACCTTTAGGTGTTAGTACCAATTTGCATGAGATTTGTGGGCATGTGACTATAGATATTGGTAGACTTAGATTTCTATGGAATTTATTGGTCTTGAACATGCATTATTATGATGTGATACTTGGGATGAATTGGTTATCACACTACCATGCCCAGGTTAATTTTCACGATAAATCTATCGCATTCGCTATACCAGGTTAGGATATATATCTTATCACTACGCCATGTTCTAATTGGGGGGGGGGGGTTCTAGCACATACTTGTTTTACGTTGAGGAGGAGATTATTGTATCACTAGATAGTATATCAGTCGTATGGGAGTTTCAGGATGTATTCCAAGAGATTCCATGGTTTCCACTGAGTCGAGAGATAGACTTTGTGATTAACTTAGCTCCAGGCACTACACTTATTGCTAAGGCACCATATAGGATGGCACTGATGGAAATGCGAGAACTGAAAGATCAGATTCAGTAACTACTTAGTCAGGATTTCATTCGTAGGAGTACTTTACCATGGGGAGTGCCAGTTCTATTTGTGAAGAAGAAGGATAGTTCACTTCACCTATGTATAGATTACAAGGAGTTGAACAAGGTTACTATTCGTAACACGTATCATTTGCCCAGGATCGATGACCTATTTGATCAGTTGAATGGAGATACTTATTTCTCCAAGTGATTTGCATTCACGAGTTAGGGAGCAAGATGTTCCTAAGACATCATCTCTCACTAGATATGGATCTTATGAATTCTGTGTCATGCCTTTTGGGTTAACTAATGTACTAGCTGTCCTTATGGACTTGATGAACAAGGTCTTTAGGACTTACTTAGATCAGTTTGTCATTATATTCATTTATGACATTCTGGTTTATTCTAAGTCAGGGAAGGATCATGCCAGACATCTTCGCGCGGTATTGCAGACGCTTCGTGAACACTAATTGTATGCTAAGTTTGAGAAGTGTGACTTTTGGCAGCAAGAGGTGAAGTTTCTAGGCAATGTGGTGTCAAAGAAGGGAATATCAGTAGATCCAGCTAAGGTCTCAGCGGTTCTGGAGTGGGGACAGCCTACCTTACCTTCAGAGATTCGTAATTTTTTGGGATTAGCAGGATATTATCCCAGATTCATTCAAGGGTTCTCGAAGATAGCGGGACCACTCACTCATCTAACTAAGAAGGGTGTACCATTTGTATAGGATGAACACTATCAGAAAGCTTTTGATGAGTTGAAAAACAAGTTGACTTCTGTTCCTATCCCAACTACTCCATAAAGCGAGATAAAGTATCTTGTCTATACAGATACTTCATTACAGGTTTTAGAATGTGTTTTGATGCAGAAGGAACGACTAGTATTATATAGGTCACGTAAGTTTAAGCCTCATGAACTTAACTGTCCGACTCACAACTTGGAGTTAACAACTGTGGTCTTTACTTTACGCATTTGGAGGCATTATCTGTTGGGAGAGTCCTTCAGGCTATTTAGTGACCACAAGAGTCTACAATATTTGTTCACACAAAAGGAGCTAAATATGAGACCGTGTAGGTGGTCGGAGTTTGTTTTGGGAAAATTTATGTAAATATATATATGTCACATATATATTTAGTAGAATGCTCTACAAACTTATATTTAGAGAAACTTAAATTAAATATAATATATATTTTTATCATGAAAATCATTTTCTCAAAATATATATATAAATTAAATTAGATTAAATATCACAGGATTTACCATGCAACTAAAAGCATATGATCATATATAATGTATATGCATGTACCTAAATGGTGATTGATGAAATTTAAGTATGATTCTTACCTTTGAAGTTCATACTTTAGAATATCACATCTTAGCCCTTTGAAGTTGATTTTCGAACTAATCCGCCATTTGTAGAATAACTTGAACAGTTTTGCCCTTTTGTAGAAGTTCTTGGACTACTCAGTCCTTTGTAGTAAAGCGTTGCACTGTTTTTCTCTTCTAAGTAGTTCTTTGACTGATTTGCCATTTGAAGAAGATCTTGGACTGATTTAGTCATCTTCGAGTAATCTTGTCATGACACTCAAATTATTTACCTATTTTATGTGACGACCCCGGTTTTAGGCCAGCGTGTCCTATGATGAACCGTAAGGATGATCCAATAACGGATCCGAATGCGAAAGCGAAAACAGAAAACAAGACTCTAAGAAGTCAAAGTGACCTTCCATGAAGTCGTGGAACTCAACAAGAACTGATACGGAAGCAAAAGATCGAAAATATGACAAATAAGGCCCCAGGGGCAAAATAGTCATTTCTAAAAACTATAGATTCGGGTGCCACCGAGCACACCGCTGGAAAAACAATGAAGAACTAATCAAGATGGACTCAAGAATTGCATGATTCGGAGTCCAGACGAAAGAGAAACGGCATGACGAAGAAAAACGAGCACTTAAAGCAAAAAGGGTAAATTGGTAATTATCCAGGAAGAAACGGGTGCAACCGAGCACACCGTTGGAAAGACAGCGAAAAATTAGTCAAGTTTAAAAAAAAAAATTCACTTGAATCGGAGTCCGGACGAAAGAGAAAAGTCCAAAAGAAGAATTGACGTCGCGGCGGCCCGACGAGGGGCCATGGCGCACATGGCGCCCATGCGCGAGCCCACCGGCGTGCATGCCGATGCCCAAAGACATGGCTGGTGGCAGCCCTTGGCTGCTGCTACATTTTTTTTTGATCTGCTCAGAACTGAGGCTTGAAACGGAGGTCAAGACGAGTTTTTCTGGAAAAATACGAAGAAGAAACCCCCCCTAAAATTGAGTTTTCTACCCGACACCGTGAACGGAATCGAAAAAACTCACTGTGAAATTCCCAAAATGCCCCTAGATCATAACTGAACAAGAGGGTCATAAAGCTGCTAAATGAAAACTGGAAGCTGAAACTTCACGAGGGATTTCCGGTACCAAGACAACATTTTCTGGAAAAACACGAAGAAGAAACCCCCCCTAAAATCATGTTTTCTAAGTGACCATGTCGAAAGAAGAAAATAAAACTGATGTGAAAGTCCATAATGCCCCTAGATCAGAATATGCAAAAAAAATGCGAAATGAATTCACAAGAGGCTCAAAACACAAACGATGAGGTTTTGCCCGAAAACAACTATGCACGCAAACGTAACTTACCTATTTAGATGCGCTACAAAGGTCCATGGCTTAAAAATATAGCCGATGCAAAATCCGACCCCCCAACGAGCAAAAAGGCAAAAATGGACTTGGAATGGAAAACATGGAATCCAAAAATGCAAAACGGGATCAAATGACCGTTTGGCCCTTGGCCACAATTCATACAAGATTAATAAGACCCTATAAAAGAATGAAAATGGAATTCCCACACCCGATGCAACCGTGGTGAAGCAATGGCTTGCGATTTTTCAAGATTTTCACAATATTTCATGAAGTTAAAAAGTACATAGAACACAATATAATGGTCATTGGCCTCCGGCCTCATCTCATACATATCAAATACATTGAAAGAAGTATACTTAAGTACACATTACATACATGGAATCAAATATACATATTTTGACATATAAGTCTACAAAATGACATTTCATACTAACATTTGCATGAAATGGAAACTTGAAAGCTATACGACATCCAAGGAATGCTAGGTGTCACGAACCAAATCTTCATACCTGAAATATTCCCCAGTATCGTAGGGGTGAGTAACATAAAGCTACTTGTAGGAGATGAGCATGCATCGACCTAGCATTTTACAAATTTATCACCTTAAGGTGAAACATGTTAAAGGGGCTCATGCCACCTAACGTCTATGTCCAAGTGAGATTCGGGGAGCATCATAAGCTACCTTAGAGTCTAAGCAACAAGAATCATAATATACATACGTGTATGAAATGAATCATGGTTGGGATAATCCAAAGAACACGACAAGAAGAATGCTTGAGCATAGATTAACATGAATTACATTTTCAATACAATTGAACTAGGTCTAGAGTAATCCATACAACATGACAAAAGCATATTTGAATACAAGTTAACAAGAATCACATTATCCATGCAATTCAACAACAAAAGAGCATGTTATACAATGCAACAAGGTTTAAGTTCTCCAAGCCATCAACTTAGAATCTAAAGCACAAAATAACAGTAGGGGTTCATACCACCTAACGTCTGTGTTATAAATGAATCAATAGGATCAATCCTAAGCTTTTCAATATCAATGCAATTTAACCAACATTGGAACTTCCAATACAACGCATAAAGCACAATTTCGCAAAGTTAACATCCTGTAACTTAAAATAGAACGACAAATAAGAAACAACAAGTTACAACATCATCTAGTTATCAACTTAAAAATGAAATGCGAAATCAAACAAAATGGATGCTCGAACGTCACGCCGGATCAGATCGACAACATAGTTACTTTAGGGTTACTAGCCCATGGGTAACCTCCCTATGTGCACACTAAACTATATATAGAGGGACTATCTCCCGTACTAGAACCACGTCCTAGCCATAGTCAAACAACGACATCCCCGAGTTTTCAAAATCAACAAGTTGTGCAACAACGCATATATCAACAGGAATATACAAGATAATCAACTATCTACTAAGCACAACCAAATTTGGAAACCTATACAATACATGCTCTAAATCCATAACTAATATGATATGATGAATGTCGAATCTTCAGTGTGCGATTCATTACACGCTATGCATGAAAGATGTTAAACACGAAGTGTACAAATCATTACACAAGGCAACAATATATTCAATAAGGAAAACATATTATCACGAATACAAACATAGCAACTATGTTATCCAATGTTCAAAACATAACCAAATGAATATACAACAAGTCCAAGTCCATGATTTGAATATAGAAACCACTTCTAAAACACAACTAGATCATGGAGCAAATTGAAAGAATTTAAATAGATAAACACAATTAAATTCTCTAAATTCCGATTTAATTCCAAATAACCTCAATTTAATATATGTTAAGGGACGTGGCATGATCATCACCTATATCCATTCTAAAACTCACTTAGGTTGTTGGAACAACAAAGTAGAACTTTGATTAAATCATGCTAATTTAAATCCCAAGGTTCTAAAACAACTTCTAATAGTCCCAAATTAATATATGCTAGTAACAAGTCATGATCAATACAATTATCAAGTTAAAAACTTAATTAAGCTAAGGGGACCATTAAATAGATTTTAATTAATTTTTTTAATTAAAATCCCTAAATTTTCAAACTTAACCAAATGTTCTCCATTTAACATATCTTAGAGAACATGCTAAGGACTAATGAAATATCACATTACAAGTTTATTTCATTCAATTTACGACCATGTGAATTAAACTTTCACTAAAGTTAAATATAAAATAAAAGTTGCAATTCTAATGCAATTAATCCCAATTTTATATACGTGAACAACTATACCTAAGCTTAATTTTCTAGCATGCCACAATTCAATTCCAAGTTGTATATCACCATGAGGATTAAATCTTAAACATGGAATTTAATTAAACAAAAGGTTTAAAAACCTAACCGAATATGCTAAATCAAATATATGTGAAGCTATATGGCATGTATATCAAGAATATCAAGTCGGAATTTAAATAGAGTGAATAGTGCACTCGGGGCAAATTAATTAATCAAATTAATTACTAATTACTAATCTTCAAAACACCTCCAATTACTTTCAAATTCAACTATGTTGAAGAGCATGCTAAGGCCTAATATAATATGCTAACACATATTAATTTCAAGTTAGTTAAGGCCATGTGAATTAATCTTTCACCTAAGATAAATATTAAATAAAATCTTTAATACTTATTCAAATGTTCCAATTTTAATACACAACAATGAGCATATCAAGGGATAATATAAAATCATGCTACACGTTTAAACCAAGTCATGAGCAACCGAAAAAATTAGATCCCGTACAAGAAAAATAAATAATAAAATCTCTAGATTTTATATTTAATCATGCAAACAAGTATTATAAGCATCACAAGCATGCTATATAATAAGAATTTAAACCTAGAACATCCCCTACCTCAATTTGAGATGAAAATCTCAAATGCCATCAAAATGGAACGGCTCCGAATCCGACGAAACTACTAGGTTTTGTCGGGGACAACGCCGTGAACATAACCCCCATGAAAGCCCCATCAAAATCATAACTTGACCTCAAAACCAAACTCAAGAAATGGTCAAAACTGAATTCTAATAAGGGGGAAAGGTAGAGCACGGCGAGGGGAATAACAAACATTAAGACCGAAGACTTTCCATCAAGGAAAAGTGAACCAAAAGAGGAGAGAGAAGATGGAAGCACCCCTTGGGCTGCCATGGAAGCTCCAGGTCTTGCATGAAGAGGGGAGAAGATGAAAAATGAAATATCTCACCCCCCTTTTATAGAAATTTCAAAAAGTGTCCCGAACGGGCCCCTCCGGGTCCGAAAAAGTAAAATTTGAGCATACACGCTCAAATGGCAAAACTTTGTGAACGAAAAGGATTCAAAATGATAAAATATGAACAACGAAAGAAATGGCATCGAAAACTGAGTCCCGAACAGAAAGTTATGCCCAAACAAGTTTGGCGAAAACCGGGGCCAGAAACCCTGAAACTGGAAAATATCGACCAGGAGGAAATTCCAAGAGTACACAACTCGACAAAATGTGAAAATGAATCTCGTACGAGGATCCAAGCTCAAAACAAGACATTTTGCAATAACTTTCATTAATTGCACAATGGCCCCTCCAAAAAGTAAAAATTACACTTATGGCCCAGAATGAAAATATCTTCCAAAAATATTTTCTTAAAAACCCCTGAAATAAAATATCTTCAAAAGATATTTACGAAAAACACCCAAAGAAAAGAAAATAATTTCAAAGAACTTTACATCCATGCCCCTATGGACACCGGGAGCAACCAGAGTACTTTCTTGAAAAAGTAAAGATACGTATTTCGTGAAAACCACTCAAGATGAAGGCACGTGAAGTCAAAAACCAACTCCGAGCATGAGAAGTGAGGTTGTGCCAAAAACTGACAAACGGAGATAAGACAGAATAGGGAAAAGGACGAAATAACGCATAGTGTCGAAAAACGAAAAATGTGAAAATGACTCGGTTCTCAAAGGAAGTTGTCAATCCACGAAAAAGAGTCTTAGGAACCAATTCCGAGCACTCGAGATGACACTAAGCGACACGAAACAGAGCTCAGAAAAGAAAATTAAACGAAAAAAATTCATTTATAAAATTTCAGGAAAAAGGAAAGGAAGGCAAATGACCGGGTCGTTACATTTTATTTCTATCTCACTCACTAAAATATATAATCATTAAATTACATAGAGTGAGTTTTGTACCATGAAATTTGTCAATCACAATATTAGAATTAAAAAATTCCTAACATATTTAAGAACTGAATTACTGAAATTCAATAAAAAGAAATCTAAATAGAGAATGAAATGTATAATGTTAAAAAAAAAAAAATTATTTATTTAATTCAATAAAAGGAAATTTAATTAGAGGAGAAATACTAATAATAATAATATACTAGTAGGAAATATTGAAATTCAATAAAAGAAAACCTAATTACAGAAAGAAATATATAATTTATTTCAATAAATACATAACAGTAATTTTATATCAAAATATACCAATAAAATCCTAAAATAAGAATTCTATATACAAAACTATTTTTATATTTAATTTTTATAATTTATTTTAAATTTTTATAAAGTTATTTATTTCAATAAATAATATATTTTTAATTTTTTATAATATTATTTATATATAATTTGCAAAATTATTCTTATATATATATTTTTGATCCTTTACAAATTTTCTACTTTAATATATATACACAAACTTCCGCTAACGTGCATTACGCGCCTGTGCGTGTGCGTGTGGGTATGACGACCTTGGTTTTTAGGCCAGCGTATCCTGTGATGAACTGAAGATTTGACCTGATAACGGATCTAGATGCGGAAGCAAGAAACAAGACTCTAAGAAGTCAAAGTGACCTTCCATGAGGTCGTGCAACTCAATGAGAACGGACGCGGAAGCAAAAGATCAGAAAAATAACAATTAAGCCCCCAGGGGCAAAATGGTCATTTTTGAAATTATGGATTCGGGTGCCACCGAGCTCACCGCTGGAAAGACAACGAAAAACTAATAAAGGTGGACTCAAGAATCACATGATTCGAGGTCCGGTTGAAGAAGATATGAAACTCTATAGTTTTATAAAATCAAACTTTTGGGTTTTTGAATCAATGCGGCAAGGGTACTTTACATGGGTTGAAATGGTCCTTTCAGACCAAACAAAATGCAACCGAGCATACCATTAGATAGACCGGGAAAAATTAATGAATCTAGACTCAAGAATCACTTGATTCGAAGTCCGGACGAAGAAGATATGAAACGTCAAAGTTTCAAAAAAACCAACTTTTGGGTTTAAAAACAGTGCGGCATGGGTATTTGACAAGGGGTAAAATGGTAATTATCCAGGAAGATCCGGGTGCAGCCAGAGTACTTTCTTGCAAAAGTAAAGATATGTATTTCGAGGAAACCACTTAAGATGAAGGCACGTGAAGTCAAAAACCAACTCCGAGCATGAGAAGTGAGGTTGTGCCAAAAACTGACAAATAGAGATAAGACAGAATAGGGAAAAGGACGAAATAGCGCATAATGTCCGAAAGTGAAAATGCAGAAATGACTCGGTCCTCAAAGGAAGTTGTCAATTCACATGAAAGAGTCTCAGAAACCAATTCCGAGCACTCGAGATGACACTAAGTGACACGAAACAGAGCTCAGAAAAGAAAATTAAACGAAAAAAAATTATCCGTAAAATTTCAGGAAAAAAGAAAGGAAGGCAAATGACCGAATCATTACAACCTATCCTCCTTAAAGGAATTTCGTCCCCGAAATTCAGAACACACTGGAAAAGAACAGAGCAGGGACCGAACAAAAGGTCAAATGAAAGACAGCTCATAAAGCACTGAAGAACAAGTACAGAAGTCTCAAGATCCACTAAAGGAACGTGAAACCATGAACTGAGACAACACCTCACACGAATCGACACGTTAACTCAATGTTAACTACCGAGAGAATCCCAAGACAACGAAACGTCAAATGCAGTGAAAAAAGATAGTGACATGGTAGTACGAACAGCAATCAGAACCCGCCCACACTTACTTATCAGTAAGGTAGCATGACAGTATAAGGCACTAATTCGTAACATGCTCCAGAAGGGAACTTTTCAATACAAATGATATCAATGTCGAAAATAATCATTACCAAAGGCACTACGGAAACCAGGCATCTGCAAGAGTTGGGGTAACTAATTCCAAAACTCTGACAACAATGACACTGGCACCATTACGCTTAAGGCCTTAGATCTAGAAGCCACGAAGGAAAAGGAAATGAAACGGTGCCTCCCTGGCCCACGTCTCACTCCACCAGACAAGAACTACGATTCTACACTCACATGAGCGTTACTCGCATCGATTGATAGAACAGACAAGAAGGTTCCCTACATGGGTCCTTACGGAATGAATTTCTCCTATCCAAGGAAGAAACTCGTGAAACAAGAATGCATCCAAGGGATACGACAGATGCTAAGAGACAATGTCAAAACCAGACATAAAAGTAAATAGCTAGCATGCAACATAACAATGGACTATCTACTCAAGGTGCCACATAAGCAAACAGACATGTTATCAAGAGCATGTATACACATAAAGTATGCTTAACAAATAATAGATGTCTCAAAACACCTAAGCATGTGAACATGTTATTATACAAGACATGTTATCAAATAAGGCATGTTATCAAGATATAAATGACACATCAAAGCAAAACAACGTGAGCATGATATGCACCCAAAACCCGTCGTCCAAGGTATTCGAACCCGGATGCTCTGATACCACCTGTGACGACCTTGGTTTTTAGGCCAGCGTGTCCTGTGATGAATCGAAGATTGACCCGATAACGGATCCAGATGCGGAAGCAAGAAACAAGACTCTAAGAAGTCAAAGTGACCTTCCATGAGATTGTGCAACTCAATGAGAACTGACGCGGAAGCAAAAGATAAAAAAAATAACAATTAAGCCCCCAGGGGCAAAATGGTCATTTCTGAAACTATGGATTCGGGTGCCACCGAGCTCACCGCTGGAAAGACAACGAAAAACTAATGAAGGTGGACTCAAGAATCACATGATTCGGGGTCCGGTTGAAGAAGATATGAAACTCTATAGTTTCATAAAATCAAACTTTTGGGTTTTTAAAATCAATGCGGCAAGGGTACTTTACATGGGTTGAAATGGTCCTGTCAGACCAAACAAAATGCAACCGAGCATACAATTAGATAGATCGGGAAAAATTAATAAATCTAGACTCAAGAATCACTTGATTCGAAGTCCGGACGAAGAAGATATGAAACGTCAAAGTTTCAAAAAAACCAACTTTTGGGTTTAAAAACAGTGTGGCATAGGTATTTGACAAGGGGTAAAATGGTAATTATTCAGGAAGATCCGGGTGCAACCAGAGTACTTTCTTGCAAAAGTAAAGATACGTATTTTGAGGAAACCACTCAAGATGAAGGTACGTGAAGTCAAAAACCAACTCCGAGCATGAGAAGTGAGGTTGTGCCAAAAACTGACAAACGGAGATAAGACAGAATAGGGAAAAGGACGAAATAACGCATAGTGTCCGAAAGTGAAAATGCAGAAATGACTCGGTCCTCAAAGGAAGTTGTCAATTCACATAAAAGAGTCTCAGAAACCAATTCCGAGCACTCGAGATGACACTAAGTGACACGAAACAAAGCTCAGAAAAGAAAATTAAACGAAAAAAAATTATCCGTAAAATTTCAGGAAAAAGGAAAGGAATGCAAATGACCGGGTCGTTACAGTGCGTGTGTATAGTTTGTCTCACATTCAATACTAAACGGTAAGTGATATAAGCATACATAAATGGATCAACCCAGTATTAGAATTGTCAATGGATCGGATTTTGATCTGAATCTGAGCCAATAATTTGAATATAGATTGGAACATTCACTCTGACAATCTGTTAGCTAAAAAAAATGGATATGAATTATGGTCGATCAATTCCAATTAATAATTCGATCCAAAATAATATAATATATAATAATGCTATAAATATATTATATAGTACTATAATATATAATATTTACATTTTATTAATTAAAATATTATTTATCATTAGTTTTTTCTTATCCTTTTCTCTATTTTGTCTCTCTTTATTTTTTTCTCTAATAAAAAATAAAATACCTAATTTTTTTTTACTTTTTTTGTTTATACTTTATTTTTCTTCTTTTGGCTTTCTTTTTTTCCAATTGTTGTTTACTAATCTGTTTTGATATTAAATTTGTTTTGTCAAAATGTTAGCATCATTTTCGTATCGGGTCAACGGCTTGAATATCCAATTAATAAAAATTAAATATGAATCAGTTCTCAATAATTTGTTGAATTATCAAATCAAAATATTACTCTTATTATATATTGAGGATTTGATCTGAATTGATCCCATTTGTTTACAGACCTATTATAACATTTGGGTACTTGCTAATTTACTTAAAAATTTAAACTATTAGATAATGTTATATACACTCTCATTTAAACCATTTTCACTTTTTATTCAGATTCAATATGAGACAAATACCCATTGTAACATTCTTTCCCACTTTTTATTCGTTGCGGTCGGGTCTCCTAGCCTACCCGGGTGGCTCACCCGGACGCCTTTTAGGCCCAGTACTTTGCGTGGCACCAAATCAAGAACTGAGTCTGATTTTGATACCAACTGTAACGAGTGACGCTTACCCATTTATCCAAAAACTTAAAATATCAAGTAATACTACGTACCCATCCTTATATCCCTTTCACCTGTTGCATACAAATACTCTTATAAAACCTATCAATCATAAGTTGCACTTGTTGCTAGATTGATTTAAGCATTTCCTGGTGCACCACCGATTACAGGTCATGGAGGAATTCACTCATGTATATACATACACAATACACAATTGTACATGTATAGATACACATACACATGCAATCACAAAAATGAAATATATATATGTTTATATACACACAATTACACATACATACACATACATCATGAAAAGGTCGATTCTTGTGACACATATTTACCCTGCATGGCTTATGTGTGTGCCCGCGGGCGCGTTTTCGGGTTATTAAAGAGTTCTTAAAATTACATATCCGTCCTTATCAATCTTCATAATACACAAACCTAAAATTACATATACCTCCTTAACAATTTTCATAATACACAAACCATCAACCAATGTTGATTATGAATTAAAGTACTTGTTATTATTATTTTTATCATTAAACAACTGATGACAGACAAAAACATGATGACACGTGTCATTTTTGAATTTTAAATGTAAGAGAAAAAGTTAAGGTTTTAATTTTATCAGAAAAAGGTTAGGTTTTAATTTTATCTTTAACTATTTTAAATTTAAAAAAGATATGTCTCAATGTCTCATCCTATCATTGTATCATACCACTAGTTTTGAGTAGAAAATAGAATGATATTTACTTTATGTCAATGGATAGATTCAAAATAAGATAATCGTTTAATTTGTCCATTGAACCAAAAATTTGAATAAATAAAAATATAAGTGCTTAATAAATTATTTATATAATAGAAATTGTATTCGATCTCACATTCAAATATGAAACGGGGATCAATACATGCATATATTTATCAACTTATTAGTATATTGCAAGTACTACTAAATTGATCAGTCTTTTTCAAATGTACAACTAATAACGGTGACTGGGGAGAGGTTAACTCATGTACAGATACATATACAATGAAAGACATATATATATATATATATATACACACACACAATGCATATGTAACATACAAGGCAAGGTCGGTTCTTGTGACACATATAGACCTGCATGTCATATATGGGCGCGCGCGCGTTTCCTGGTTAAAGCTTTCTTGTAGTCTAGCTCCGTCGGTCGGTCCTCAATTAGAGTTTTTAAAATTACATATACATCCTTAACAATTTTCCATAGTACACACAAACCAAAAACCTTTGTTATTAATTTATATTGCAATCATATAAATGTAAGGAGAAAATATTGATTACATACATATCATTTTAATACTCCAACAATTTTTTCTAGCTTAGATAATAATTGCACATATATAATTTTAAAATTTCATGAAAACTCATAACAATTTTTTTTTTTTTTTTAATCTTAATTCTTGCCTCCAAAACGGCCAGTTTAAGAAACCATTGATGTAGTACAATAATAGAATGATAGGTGTCATTTTCTAATTTTAAATATAAAAGAAAAGGTTAGGGTTTTAATTATATATCTATATATTTTAAATTCAAAAAAGATATGTCTGAGTCTCATCCTATTATTGTTCACTTAAACCATTCATATGATTAAAGGATCCATTGTGGGTTATGAGTGTTATTTCATTAAGAATGTATAACTATATTATATAAACATACAAATATGTAACATTGAAGAATAACATAGTGGTTGTCAATGTGGTATTAAATATTTGTTAATTAAAAATGCTTTGAATAATATACCAACACTTTGACAAATTTACAAATGTTATATTTGGGAGTATCGTGCTTTGGATTTAGAATTGAATGAAATTTAGATCAAAATTTATAATAGATTTTCTTCGATTCTAAATCTGAAACTCCGATTTAGTACCGCCAAACATAACAATAGTTATTTCTATAATTTTTCATAGACAAACTTAGTTCTTCATATGGTTACAAAGTGACATGGAACCAAATTTTTATTTCTTTAGCATAGCAAGTAATTAATTCATACACTTAAATTTATGCGCTAACTTGAACCTACCTTTCAAATGGAGAGATATTACTTGATTAATTCTTTGATGGTAAGTCAACTACATATTTTTGGTCAATCACAACTCAACACAAATAAATATGTTAATTTTATTCCGTGTTTTGTTTGAGCGTAAAATTATGATTGACGGTACCATGGTACCCCAAATTATGTAATAGTTTCTGGGTAAGTGGTATGGTACTTGTCAGCTCGTCTTACGTATCCTACTTTACCTTATGCTTTCCAAAGAAGAGGTGAGGAGTTGGAGTCTATGTGTTTAATTTCTTAACTTTTCAAAATAATAATAATAATAATAATACTAATAATAATAGTAGTAATAATAAAAATTGCAAGGGCATGATGGGTACTTAGATATATACAAGCACATTACTAATGGAAGAAGTTAAAAAGTTATAACTTCTAAAGAGCCTTGGGACAAATTTTGCGCACATCAGCCATGAGAGTTGCATTTGTGGGGGCCAACAAAACAATGGACCCATATATATATATATATATAGACTCTAGTGGTTTTAAGAAAATAGAGGAAATGTTGATGAAATTAGGTCACAGTTTTGCTTAGAGGGGTAGGATCTTTATGAGGAATGCCAAAAAAGGGTCATTGAATCAGATGTTCCAGATTCCTTCAGATCGTGCTGGTTTTGGCTCGTTTCAAAAGTTGTATGGGGATCTGAGGTTATATGGCTGCCTTTATTTCATTTTTCTCAAACCTACCTCATTTGTCACCACGCACCACAAGGTCCACGATAAGTATTTCCAATCTCCATATTAATTAAATCTCCAATGACATTCTAATTAAACCAAGAACTATGAAGAAAATAATAAAATTTATATTTCTACCCAAAAAAAGTAATCGGTTGTTTATTTTTTCATTCTTTATCACTTGCTCGAGAACATTTGTAGGTGTATGATGCGAAACATATCGTTGAAGATTTTGAAACTTGTTTGGATTGTTAAAATGTCAAATGAGCGAGCTGACCTAGTTTTTTTCCGGATGACTTCGACGACTCTGTTTTGACCTGAAAAGACCCTAATATAGTCAAAAACGGTGTAACTTACAAAAATTAGTAGCATCGTTGATGAGATAGGGCACTTTTAGGCCGAATTCAATTGTTTAAGGACCAAAAACTGCGTTTTTCTAATTTTAAATATTTCAAAATTTTCCTTAGAAGACTAATCAAATTCGTTAAAATAATAAAATTTATTCAACCTATATTTGACTAAGGAAAAACCATGTCTGTAAAAGCTCTGGATGATTAGAAAATTAATATATTAAATTATATTTAGGAATATTGAATCAGCCTCTTAAATATAAAAATTTTAAAAAATTATTCAATTAAAATATAAATTAAATTTTTTTCAGTTTCAAATTTAGACGTTGTTTTGGTAATCCAAATTGCTGTATAAGCAAAAATCATATTGTGAATTCTTTAAGTTATACTGGGGAAAAAAATAATATTTTGCCTTGTACTTAGGTGGGAAAAAACATTTTACTTTAGACTACGGTATCATTTTATTTCTGCGGATGATGAAGCTTCTAATTGAATTTTTGTAAGTCAAATTTAAGAATAAAAAAGAAGACTAGGTCAATTCTAAAAGCAGAAATATGATTTGTTTAATTAAATATAGAAGACAAAATCAATTTTTTTATCTTTTAATACTAGAATTAGACATAATCAAAGTCCAATCGCGTCTAACCTTATCTGACTCGAGCTGTGAATGACCCACAACGATGGATGAGTTGTCATGCAATAACAGTACTTTGTGCCATCATCCTCATGCGTGTAGCATATATATATATACACACATATATATGTGTCTATATAGCAATGCTATGTAGGGCAATTACGTCATTTTTGACAATATCTAAGTCACTATAGTGATAGTGTGGGCAATATTCATCATTGAAAATGATTTAGTTGATAAGATACCCATAAGCGCTGTAGTTTATAACACATCCATCATGCCAATTTTTTTTTTTTTTTTTCCTACTGCCGACTGTCAAACTAATTGCAATTTTTAATTTTCTAATTCACTTTGGATCTTGGAAAATACCATACTTCTATAAAAGAGCCGTAATATTTCTTAAAAAATGTGGTTTACACTTTGTTTACGTGCAAAGGCCAAGACAGTGTGTGCCGGGGCCACATGCCCCCTAACCCCGCATACTACTATATATAATTATTTTTAATTTATTTCTATATATATTCTTAAAAAAATAGAGTTAACATTTTATTTACGTACAAAGGTGGAGCCAGTATATGTCGGGGGCCACATGCCTTTGACCCACTGACTACTATAATTATTTTTAATTTATTTATATATATATGAATTTTTTCTATATAATGTCCCCCTAAACTCTTAATTTCTAAAATTATCAATTTCTAAAATTATTTTCTTCTTTTTCTTTTTTCTTTCCTTTTTACTCTTCAAATTCCTTTGATTTCTTTCTTAAAAAAAATTAAAATTTCTTTTCTTCAATCAAACCCTATTTTTTTTTTCTTTTTTTTTTTCCTACTTTGTAAAAATTTTCTTTTTATGCTTACGTATTACTATTATACATGTAGTACGTAATTTTTTTCAAGGAAATATACTAAAATATATTTTTGTTCTCATATTTCTTTTAGTACTCATTCACTTAGCATATTTCTTTTACACTAGGCACTGGATTGAAATCTTGACTCCTTACATGTTCATAAATTTAATTGTTTTATACATTTTCACACACTTGCCAATATTTTTGGGACCTACTTTTGCCTTTAAACTAGTTATGTGCATTACAAATGACACATTAATTAATTAATTTTGACAAAATTACTCTTATAAATGGTCAATATACCCTTTCTAATTGATTTATAAAAAAAAAGTCCTTAACAGATGATATTTCATGGAGTTTCTCCATTATTCATGGAGAACAATATTATAAACTGATTCAACATAGATAAATCTTATATATTAGTTGAAATAAATTGACTTTAATATATATTTTTTAGTTTTTCTTTGGTAAACGATATTTCCTAGAGTTTCTCTATAAAAAATAAAATAAAAAAATATCCTTATAAGCGCCAATTCTAATTGTAATATCAAAATTTCAAATATATTGTAGATATTTCATAAGGTTTCTCTATTATTCATATAGTCTATTTCTTAAAAAAAATAAAATAAAAATCACAATCGTCATGATCAAGGACAAGCAAAATTTTATAGTTCAGTGATCGAGGG
This sequence comes from Cornus florida, assembly GCF_030987335.1. NCBI lineage: Eukaryota > Viridiplantae > Streptophyta > Magnoliopsida > Cornales > Cornaceae > Cornus > Cornus florida. Next base: position 25,663,302 of record NW_026775579.1, read on the forward strand.
AAGTAAGCAATTCCAATCTCTTTCAAGGCATTGTACATCGTGATTCGTGACCAAATCCACTTTTTGTGTTGATAAAAAATACCTTAATAAACAATTAGTAAATTAAAAAAAAATTAGGATTATATATACATTCTATATATATAAATATATATATTCTATATAGAAATTAGTTCCATTATTACTTTATTTATGTGTCCACTACTTTGTTATACTATTGTGGTCAGTTTAGTTATGATTTTTTTTTTTAAATAATTATTTTTTAAAAAATTCAATTTTCTTATTATGAGTATTTAAGTAAATTTGTTTTATCTCTTAATGACATTTAATTATAACAAGTTAATAAGTAGAGATTGTTTGTTGAAAAAAAAAAAAAAAAAAAAAAAAAAAAAAAAAAAAAAAAAAGGAGAAGAAGAAGAAGAAGTACTGTGCAACTTTTTTAAATTAGAGGGGAGTTTAATGTACCAAGGCCTTTGTATTTTAAGTTAATGTGCCAAGGTTTTTGTCTTTTAATATCGCATATTATTGCCAAGCTCTCGTTGAATGATATGGATGCGGACTTGGTGCTTCGGTTGTTGCCTACGTCGATCTTTAACCTTCTGGAGTTGGATGTGGTTGTTAGTGTCAATGTTTGTTAATGGTGTGTCTTTTGTTTTTTGTGGTGTCGTTGTCAAAAAAAATAAATAAATAAATAAAGAAGTTAAGATGGAATCATTTTTAATATAAAATTAAAAATAGATTAAAATTTTATAATAGCCTTACTAGAAAAGGTAGTATATAAAAGCATTATATTTATATACTATTTTTAAAAAATTAGCCTGTCAATTTATTTGTGTTGTAGGCTTGTAGCTTAGGGTTCCATTAGTATCACTCTTCATTTTTGGAGGTCAGATGTTGTGTGAACACACGTGGCTGCTAGTAATTGGCAGAGAACTTTATTGTGGAAATCTGGGCCGTCGCTTCAAAGGATTACAGTAATATGCGAATCCAGATCTTCCGTAATGACACTAATGCCCTCAAACAGAAACTCTAATTGCAATCATGGCATGATTGATTGTCGTTTTCTGATTTCCAATACAGTGACTTTATATGTGGCCGTGTTGTACGCTCACTACACTACGCTTCTTTTCATCGAAAGGGTAAAAACAGAAATTGGTGATGAAGCTATGACCCTTCAACGGTCATGATTGAGACACTTGAACTAACAAAAAGTGAGCATACTCCAACTGTCTAAATTTTTTTACACTAATTTAATCAAATGTATAAAACGTTTTAATTCAAGTTTAATCTAATTTAGTTTCTAATTTTGAGTTTCTAATATAGTTTGAATTTAGATTGGTTACTAGACTAATAATTTTATCTTTGAGATTAGGTTGTATTTAAATTGAAGGATAAAATTGTTGGTGATGGATTTGATTTGAAAAAGCAAAGACTTTGAGTTGAATTTTGAATTTAGATAAGTGACATAAGAATTTGATATATGTTTGGAAAAATAATATTTAAAATAATATAATTTCAGAAACTATGAACTCTACCATAATTTTTTTAAAATAATAATTCCATTACTAAAGTTAACGGAAATAACGGATTTTCATGTGGACTACTGAACGGTAGAGATTATTTCAGTTATTGATTAGGTAAATTCTCGCTAGACACAATGTATAAAAATTTAATACTATATACATTTCATATTAGTTGTCTACTTCAAAAATTTTGACTCACAATTTTTGTGAGTTAAAGTTATCGAAATAGACATTTTATATGGGATATATGTACTATATAAGTATATAAAAGAAATATGATTAAAAATTATTTCAAATGACTCAAAAACAAAAGGTGATAATGAGTCAAAGTTTTTGGACAACTAGAATGGGACGGAGATAATATATCATAAATGACTATCAAAGTTTTTGGACAACTAGAATGGGACGGAAATAATATATCATAAATGACTTGTAACTTAAAATACAAGTGACTTGTGATTATGCTAATCTCGAATTGACAATCTTGTATTACTTACATGTAATTGGAGTTGGTTTGTCCAACTCAAATCTAAGTTTAATCATGATAGATAATTTTTAATCCAAACATACTTCGAATTTTAAAATTGCTACCCAAACCTGTAACTAATGAGAATATGTTGGCCAGCTCATTTTGTAATGAGTTTGTATTCAAAAGGCAGCCAAGTTAGTAATTATACATATTTTTGTATTTTTGTGTGCGTGAGTGTGTATATATATATGTACATATACAACGCCCTCATAATAAATGTACTTATTAATTGCCATATTTTTCTACCGGATCTTAAATATCTCATTTACAAGAGATGTCTAATATAGTACTTTTCAATATAAAAACGATATCTTTTTGAACACACAAATAATATCGTTACAAAGAGAATACAACACAAGAAATACACACAATGTTTTAGTGTAAATACATACTTTTGTACAAACTTTGAGTTCAACTTGATAAAATAGTTGGTTAAGGATTTGAAAAAATAAAGACTTTGAGTTTAACTTTCCATTTAGATAAGCTTTACAAATTTTTTTGTAGAATTCAAATTGAGAATTAACATAAGAATTTAATACATGTTTCAAAAACTCCACCCATAGAAAAGTATTTATGACAATAAAATTTCAAAAATTATGAAATCTACCATAATCCTTTTAAAATTATAATTCCACTATTAAAATAAATAAAGAACTCTTTGCAGGATCTTCCGGTGGACTAATGCATGGTAAGAATTGACAATCTTGTACTAGTTTTATTTAGTTAAAATTGTTTCGTACTTCAGTCCAAGTCAGATAAAGTTTAATTTGAATTTTAAAAATGCTACCCAAACCTGTAAATAATGGGATTATGTTGGCCAGCTCATTTGGTAATGAGTCTGTTGTATTCAAAAGGTAGCCAGTTCAAACTTTTGTATTTTAGTATGTGTGTGTGTATATATATATATATATATATATATCTATATAACATATACAGATGCCCTCATAGTAAATGAACTTATTAATTATCATAAATTCTTATGTAATATGTAATATCTCCTTTACAAGATATTCGTAATACAGTAATTTCCAACATCAAAATGACATCGTTTAAACACACAAATAATACCATTACAAAGAGAACATAACACAAGAAATTCTTTAATATAGTACATACTTTCGTACAACCTTTGAGTTCAACTTAATAAAATAGTTGGTTAATGATTTGAAAAAGTAAAGACTTTGAGTTTAATTTTCGGTTTAGATAAGCTTTACAATTTTTTTTTAGAATTTAAATTGAGAATGGCATAAGGATTTAATATATGTTTCAAAAACTCCAGAAAAGTATTTATGACAATAAAATTTCAAAAACTATAAAATCTACCATAACCCTTTTAAAATAATAATTCCACTACTAAAATAAATGAAAGTAACTTTCTGCACTGCAGTGGATTTTCTCGGGGACTAGTGCATGGTAAGGATTGACAATCTCGTACATTTAGTTGAAGTTATTTCTAAGTCAAATTTAAGTTTAATCTTGAATAAAAATTTCTAACCCAAACATAATTTGAATTTTTAAAATACTACTCGAACTTGTAAATAATGGGATTTTGTCGGCCAGCTCATTTTGTAATTATACTTACTTTTGTATTTTTGTGTGTGTGTGTATATATATATATATATATATATATATATATATATAACTTTACAGATGCCCTCATATTAAATGTACTTATTAATTACTATTGTCCTAATATAATGCATTAATCAGATTTTCTTACTTAATTCGAAATATCTCCTTCATAAAAGTCATACAGTACTTTCCAACATTGTATCGTTTTTTTGCTTAATTTGCTTAGACCTTCTTGTATTTTATGTTATTGTGGTAAAAATTTTTGTTGCCAAAAAAAAACACAAGCTAGTTCTGATATTATTGAAGGAGATATTAGATGGTGTGATTGGCCACATAGTATAGAACTCCACACATCTACACTAACAGATCAAGGGCAATAACGTAATTACAGGGAAATCAAGGGGCGATTATTATTATGATGATGGTGCATATTTATGATGATGATGATGATGATGATGATGATGATGATGATGATAGACATAACATAGCATAAGATGGAGCGAGAAGAGAAGAGTTTTGACTTGATTAGTTCAATTTAGAGAAGAAAGGTAAAGAAGGAATGAAGAAAATTCAATCCGATCGAATGCAGTTTTGACGTCCGCTAGGAGACACTCTCTCTCCTCTCTCTCCCTCTTCACTCTCTCTCTCTCTCTATAAGATACAGCGCAAAACAGGGAACTCTGTTTCTCTCTCCTCCCCCTCTCCTCTCTCTCTACACAGCCCCTCCCTCTCTACACACAGACTAATGAGATTGATGGATTGAAGAAGGCTTCGAACGAAGATTATACACAAAAATAATAACTATTATATATATTTATACATGTATCTGTTTAATGCACATGAACGAAAGCAAGTTGAAGAGGAAGAGTAATAGTAGATTATGTTCAAATTTCGCGAGTTACAGTGTGTTGTACGATCGCAATCTGCGGAGTTTTCAGAGACTTTAACTTTTGAATTCATACTTTGGTAAGTACTCACACTTATTCGGCTACAGTGTTTGTGTTCTCGAGTTCAGTTTCAACTTCAAAATCATAGAGATTTTCACTCGTTTGAGTTCTGGATTGACAATTTTGCCTTTTGTTACACGGTTAGGGCTCGATCGAATGGTTCGGTGTTGCTGTTGTCAATATTTTTATGTCATTCTTTATACTGTATATTATCATTTCATTTCATAAATTTCATTTTCTTATATATATATATATATATATTTGTTTGGGGTTTTAACATTGCAATTTGAGATGAGAAATGTGGAAAGGGTCATATTTTGTCAGTTTGTTTGCTCAATTTTTGTGAGTTTTGAGTTCAATTTGTGAGGTCTGGAGATTTATGTTTGTATCTGTACAAGTTCATGATTTGGTGCTTTTGAGGAAGGTTTTGGTTCACTCTTTTGGGGCATTGAAAGATTCAGAAGCTGTCTTTAATAGTAAAAGTTTGATTTGTTTAATTTATTGCTTTTGCAGAATGGTTCAAGGTGAAGTAGATCTATAACTTGCCAAATTCTGCAGTGATTCATGCAAAATTTGGCTGAAGGTTGTTTTCTCTCCGAGTCAAGGCAATTCTAGGATGTTCAGAACCCAAGCTTGTTGCTTGCTTTTGGTTTTATTGTGTAATTTACTTGTGCTCGCTAACACTGAACACCATATGTTTCGGCACAAAGGTTTTCTAATTCTCTTGGTGCACAATAAGGACTCTCGAATTTCTACCCCGTGGTTGTGAATCTAATATGACTGCCAGTTCGATTAAAGCGCCCGAAGTTGTGCATTTTTTTCAGTAATTGTTGTTTACTTGCATCTTGTGGTGCTGAGTGTTGAATTCATGTTATTTTAGATAGTTTTGTACTTGGTGTTTGTAGATTGTAATTTTGGAATTATGATGCCCTCGGGTCCTCCCACTCCTATCAGTGGTGCCCAGTCTGTTCCGTCTTCACTACTGCGATCGAACTCTGGTTTGTTGGGTGGTCAAGGGGGTTCGTTGCCTTCACAGAATGCATTCCCGTCTCTCATGTCACCTCGTACACAGTTCAATAGCACGAATATGATTGGGAATGTGCCCAATGTTTCATCGCTCCTCCATCAGCCTTTTGGAAATGGGGGTATAAATTCTGGACTTTCTGGTCCCGGGAGTACACCACGGGGAGTTATGGACACTGGGGCTGAGTCCAATCCTCTTTCCGGTGTTGGAAATGGAATGGGCTATAATACCCCTTCGTCATCATTCTTACCATCCAACATGGCAAATGCTGTTTCATCGGGTCAAGTTCAGGCACAACAATTCCCAGACCCTTCTGGCAATCATATATTACCGGATCAACAACAGTCCCAACAACTCGAATCTCAAAACTTTCAAAATAATCAGCAGCCATTACAACAGTTCTCTGCCCCGCACAACCAGCAGCAGTATCAAACAATCCGGGGTGGATTAGGTGGTGTTGCTCCTGTCAAGCTGGAACCTCAGGTGATGAATGATCAACATGGACAGCCACCACAGCAGTTGCAGCCTTTGAGAAATCTTAATCAAGTGAAACTGGAACCGCAGCAAATCCAGGCTATGAGAAGCCTGGCTTCTGTCAAAATGGAACCTCAACATTCGGATCAGTCATTGTTTCTGCATCAACAGCAGCAGCAGCAATTTCTCCACATGTCCAGACAATCCCCTCAGGCTACTGCTCACATGAATCTTTTGCATCATCAGAGACTCTTGCAGCAGCAGCAGCAACAGCAGCAACAACAACAGCAGCAGCAGCAGCAGCAGCAACAGCAACTCTTGAAGGCTTTTTCTCAACCACGATCTCCATTACAATCTCAGTTTCAATCACAGAGTACAACTTTGAGGTCTCCTGCAAAACTCGCATACGAACCTGGGATGTGTGCCCGGCGGCTGACACATTATATGTATCAGCAACAACACAGGCCTGAGGTAATTTTTCTTTGCAGAAGGAATCGTTTATTAAAATTGATATTGTGGGGATGTTATGAATTGTAATTATGACCTAAATTTATGTAGGACAACAACATTGAGTTTTGGAGAAAATTTGTTGCTGAGTACTTTGCTCCCAATGCCAAGAAGAGGTGGTGTGTTTCTATGTATGGAAGTGGTCGCCAGACGACTGGAGTGTTTCCTCAGGTGTGCTCTTAACTAGAGAAAACCTGGTGAAATTATGATGCTGCTGGGGTTTTCTAATACAGTTAATTTTTAGTGCACTGAATAGTACACGAGGCCGATATGTTATTATCTTACATATTAATTATTTTCTAAAATATCCACTTAATATAAGTTTTGAATTTCCTATATCCGTGGATATCTTGTGTAGACATTCTGAAATGATGTATATATTTATAGTTTAATTATTTCCTTGTTTAACAGTGTCAAACATTGGTTTTAACTATATAAACCTTATTTGCAATTATGCAGGATGTATGGCACTGCGAAATATGCAACCGCAAACCAGGCCGTGGATTTGGTAGGTTTTACTTGTTGGGATTTCAAAAATATTGTCATTTACAGAAACTGTTGTGATCCATGGATTGGTGTACTTATTATAATTTTTATTTTTATTTTTATTTTTATTTTCTGGTTAGGTAAGTACTCACACACACACATTGCCCACGCTGGGGCATGAAACCATCCCCTCCCCCTTTGAGGGAAGGGATGTTATACCATTGGGCTAATAACCCATTGCCAACTTAATTCTTGGCTTAGGTGCCGTTTGATAAAACTAAAAATTGTACTGAAAATTTTAAGAGCTGAATTTTAAGTTCTGAAGTTTTTAAGTGGTAATAAAAAATTAAATATTTGTTTGATATCTTTTGAAATTTTCAGTGTTCAGCATTGAGTGATGAGTGATGTACATGTCACTTAAAATTTTGCCCCATTTTAAGTGCCACTCACCATTTTCAGTGATATTCAAATTGTGTTATGAAACACACTTAATTGGATAAGCACTTAATTCGTTCAGAATTAAGAACTGAATTGAGTTATCAAACAACACCTAGCACTTGTTTTCTTTGTTTCTTTTATTTTATTTAATTTTATGCTACATTTGTGGAGTTTTATATAAATCTTCATTAGTATCTAAATTCTGTTAACTATATTTTCAGAGGCAACTTTTGAGGTTTTGCCCAGGCTTTTCAGAATCAAGTATGAAAGTGGTACTCTGGAGGAACTTTTGTACGTTGATATGCCCAGGGAATATCAGAATTCATCTGGCCAAATAGTCCTGGACTATGCAAAAGCTATCCAGGAAAGCGTTTTTGAGCAACTTCGAGTTGTCCGTGATGGTCAACTTCGAATAGTTTTCTCTCCAGACCTAAAGGTTACAAATGGATAGATTTGCTTTGCTTCACAGAAGGTTACCCTTTTAGAGGCATTATTTACTCGTTCCTGTTCCTTCTTTCATTCTTTTGTTAGATATGCTCTTGGGAATTTTGCGCTCGGCGTCATGAAGAGCTTATCCCTAGAAGATTGTTGATACCTCAGGTTATTGATTTAGACTCTTTCCATAAGAACCTTCTTTTTTACTGTGATGTCAAGTATAAATGTTTTGCTTGGAACCTTCACTTGGTCAGACTTATGGTTACTTGTGTTTTTGATATTCTTCTAGAGTTATGCTAGACACTTGGGCTTTGTTTTTTATTTATTTTATTTTTTTTTGGGTTTTTCTTTTAAATACTTTTGATAGCAGCAAGAGACATATTCTCTCTCTCTATCGATATAGTCAGTTTTTATCAAAGGCTAAATAGTTTTAGAATAAGCACATTTAAATAAAATTTTCTTTGTGATGGCCTTTCTGTGCTCAAGTAACTGTAGTAGTTCTCATTTCTTTTAAATTTAATAAGAAGATGAAAATCATTATATAAGAAGTAAACAGATATATATTTTAAGTGGAGGTGGCTTAGTTATATGTAATGATCTCGAGAGCTAATGAGTGGTGACATGATGGATGTTTGCACCTTTCTCTGCTTAGCTGCTCATGCCTTCCTGCTCCTTTTGTCACGAGTAGGAACCAGGCAGCTAAAGGTAACCCAAAAAAAAACTATAATTTTGAGCTGTAATTTATGGCGTTTCTGTTCTCTCTCTCTCAATTTTTATTTATTTTTACGAGAAAACATCTGATTGGATTTTGGTTTGAATAGTTACTCCCATGATCTGAGACTTTCCACCCGCTCCCCACAGGAGAGAAAAAGAGGAGAGGGGGAGAGGAGTGGGGGTTGGTTCTCTTAGTGGCAGATTTGTATGGATAACCAAAATTGTATGTTTCTGCTGGATGCTCGGTATTGTATGACAGATTAGAGTGCTATTGGCATATCTGTATCATTCATCTTTGACTGTTGTTGACTTCAATATGCAGGTTAGTCAACTTGGGGCTGCGGCTCAGAAATACCAGGCTGCAACTCAGAATGCATCTTCCAGTTTAACTGTCCCAGAGTTGCAAAATAACTGTAACATGTGGGTCTGCTTTTCTCATGTTACCTTGTTTTTATAAAATGTCAGAGCTTTCAAATATCTGAATAAATAGAATTCTTAGCTTATCCCTCTTTCTCTTACTTCTATACTTCTCATCTCTGTGTATGTTATCTTTTGGGGTTGGGTTGTCACGTGAAATATTTTTCTGGTCCACATACTAGTATTTGTTTTGATGTTTGTAATCTGGTGGTGCATTCATATTTATTGATTGTTGTTACAAATGACAAGCTTTATAAACATCTACATTCAATTAAGCACTGTTCCTCTCGACAAAAAAAAAAAAAAATAGATGTATAAAATAAAATAAAAAAAATTGGTTTCAGCTTTCAAGTGGTTGCACGTTTTACATCATATTCATGGAAATGGTACATCTTAAGTCAGAACTTAATTGTCACTTCTTCAAATGGCTCATATTCCTTTTTTTTTTTTTTTTCATTGGCAAGAAACTCACACACCCACTTTGTCCCTTTGGGAACTCGAACTCTCACCATCCACTTTGGAAGGTAGAGGAGATACCACTAGGCCACAAGGCCCTTGGTAAATGGCTCATATTCAATTATCAGTTTGTATGATATGGTGAGCTGTTCAGAAGGAACCGCATAATAACCAATGAATAATGCTGTCAATCCTGAAAATAATCTCCTTTCTTCTTGTGGGACTGCATGTCCTGGAGTAGATCATTCCATCCACCTTTACTATATCTGGTGAAAGTTTCAGTCCAGTTGATCCCTGAAAATGTTATTTAAAACATTGATTTTTTCATTACATTAATGTATTGGGTGTTTATCATGTACTTAATTGATACTGTGTGATGTGCAATGGATTTTAGATTATTAATGTATAATTCTGCTTCAGGTTTGTCACATCAGCTCGTCAATTGGCAAAAGCATTGGAAGTGCCATTGGTAAATGATTTAGGATATACAAAGAGATACGTGCGATGCCTTCAGGTAATGCACGTCAATGTCCGGTTCTAAATTTGGTCCTTAATATCAGAAATTGAATGCAGTGGGTGTCTCCTGAATTCTACTGTTACACTGACAGGATTGAGGATACTGTAAATTTTAATGCACTGCTCTTTCATTTCTTTTTTTCCTCGAGATATTCTCATTTTAGCCATCCTGACCAGGATTCTTTTCTTATCACACTCATATCTCATTTGTATATAAAATGTTTAATGTTCGAATGTTAATGCATTGCTTTTTAATTTCTTTCTTTCCTTGAGATATTCTCATGTTTAGTGATCCTGACCAGGATTCTTTTCTTGTCACACTCATATGTGTTTTGTGTATTGTTAACCATCATCTACTCTAAAAACTTAAGCTGCTAGAGAGGGTGTAACTTTAATATTTAAATCATTCAACACGCCCCCTCATATGTGGCCTTCTTTTGGTCCAACAAGTGTTTCAATTTTAATTATCAGTGCGACATCGAGGTTTGAACACTAGACCTTGCCTGCTGTGATACCATGTTAACCACCATCTACTCTAAAAGCTTAAGCTCTTAGAGAGAGTGTAACTTTAATATTTAAATCCTTTTATATAAAATGTTTAATGTTTGAACCATACAAATTTGGTTGCCAAGTCCTTTTTCTTATATGGATGGTTTGTGATTAAGTAGGGTGCATATTTTCCATTGTTATAATTTTTTTGGTAAGTATTCATTGAAGAGCGCCCAAAAGGGGGACACGGCCCAGAACAACTGCACAAAAACTATAGCCTCTAGCGATCCATAACAGACAAAAGAATATCCATAGATTTACAATTAGAGCCCTGTACCCAAAGAAATAAAGAACTAAGAACAGAAAATCTAACCACCACCCTAGGAGATTACAAGCCATCAAAGGATCTCCTATTCCTTTCCTTCCAAAGAGCCCACTGTATACACAAGTGGTGGTCCTCCACACATCTCTGAGTTGGGGTGCAGACAACAACCTCTCCAAGCATCAATCAAGCTTGTTGTGGACTTGGGTATGACCCAGTGGATCCCAAAATTGGAACAAAGCAAATCCCTGCCATCCCTAGCTCTAGGGTAATGCAAAAGGAGATGATCCACGGACGACTCAGCCCTCTTGCACATGCAACACTAAAAAGGAAAGTAATCAAAATCAAACAAAATTTGAATGAAGATTTGAAGGAACAGTACCAAGATTCTCTGCATTGATTTAGTTAGGACAATTGCAGCATGATTCTTGCCTAGATTAATTCACAATCTCATGATTCTCTAGTTAGGACAATTGTAATCTATCCTTACCTTTTTTGTCGTGATCTATTCTTGCATAGATTAACTCACAATCCCACGTTACCTTACCTCTTCCATTTCCATCATCCACAACTGTAGATCATACTCCTTCCACTACTTTCATTGAACGTATTTCCACCTCTATTTCACTTTCTTCACCTATCACTCCCCATGATTCCTCTTTTATAATTACCGAACCAACCCTACCTCTTAAATGATGAGCTCTTATTACCTACACCAAACCTAGCCTCTCTTCCTCCTCCCACAAATTCCCATCCTATGATTACTCAAACTAAGGATGGTACTTGTTGTCTTACATTGTGCTCACCTCTCATCACCCAATCCCTTCTAACCACCTTAGCCACTTTACCTTCACCCACTCTCCAAGAACTAATGACTTCTCGCCAAGCCATCAAAGACCTTAAATGGATTGCTGCAATGCAAGATGAATATTTGGCTCTACTCAATAATAATACTTGGACTTTAGTTCCTTCTCGTCATTCCGTGGACATCATGGGTTGTAAGTGGGTTTACGGCATTAAAAGGAGAAGTGATGGTACAACTGAACGGCATAAAGCACACCTAGCTGAGTTTATTTTGAAGATCCCTTTAGTCTTGTTGACAGGCCTACAACAATTCGAACTATGTTATCAATTGTTGTATCTCGCAATTGGCCCACTCGACAACTTGATGTGAAAATGCATTCTATCGTGGACTTATTCAAGAAGATGTTTTTATGCAACAACCTGGTTTTGTTCATCCTCACCAACCTTATGTATGCAAAGCTCAAGAAGGCTATATATGGTCGTCGACAAGCAACACGTGCTTGGTTTCACTGGCATTTCTCTTGAAAATTGGATGTACTCGAAGTAAATAGCTCTATGTTTACTTTACATTCGAGTAGTGGCATGGTTGTTCTTCTACTTTATGTTGACGACATCATTTTAACCGGTGATACTAATTCTTTACTTGATGAACTCATTCATCAATTGATAGAAGAATTTGTTATGACTAATCTTGGTGAACTTAACTTCTTTTTAGGTATTGAAGCTTCTCGCACTCGTGATGGTATTACACTTGCTCAAAACAAATACACTCTTGTTCTTTTTGAACGAGCAACCATGATTGATTGTAAACCATGCCCCACTCATGTTACTTCTGGATCTAAAATGTCTCTTACTGATGGGACTCCTCTCTCTAATCCACGAGTATTGCAGAATTGTGGGTGCTCTTCACTATCTCACTCTCTCTCGTCCTCACATATGCTATTCAGTCAATCATGTCAGCCAATTTATACATGCTCCAACTACAACTCGTCTCTAAGTAGTCAAGCACAATTTACGATATCTCAAAGGCACCCTTGGCACTGGCATTTGAATTTGTCTTGGACCGTTACAGCTTGCGTCTTTTTCTGATGCTGATTGGGCGGGTTGTCCTAATACTCAATGATCTACACATTTTAGGGCCAAATCTCATCTCCCGGGGTCTTAAAAAGCAGGCAACTGTCTCTTGCTCTAGTATGGAAGCTGAATAAAAAACTATAGCTATCACTACTTCTGAAATGTTCTGGCTTTCTCTTCTTCTTAAGTAACTTAGTTGTCCCTTTTCATCTCCTAGGGTGATACGTTGTGACCACCTCAGCACTTCTCACATGACTGCAAATCCAATTTTTCATGTGCGTACAAAGCACGTTGAAGTTGATTACCACTTTGTTCATGACTTAGTTGTTACTGGCGAGCTTCAAGTCAAGTTTGTTCGTTCCCCTTCACAAGTGGCTGACATCTTCACAGAAGGACTTCCACATTTTTCCTTTATATGGTTTCAAACTGTTGTGGTTTTCCGCCAACAGTTTACGGGGGAATAAAGAGGAAAGTGTTCAAAATCAAACAAAATTTGAATGAAGATTTGAAGGAAGATTCTACAGCTTGATTCTCGTCTTGATCAATACACAATCCAAGATTCTCTGGATTGATTTACTTAGGACAATTGCAGCATGATTATTGCCTATATTAACTCACAATCCAATGATTCTCTGCATTGATTTAGTTAGGACAATCGTAATCTCTATTCTTACCTTTTTTGTTTTGATTTTTTTTTTTTTTTTTCCCTAGTTGTGTTTGATTCTTTTCCTTGTATGTACTTCATAAAGTGATATATATACTCAATTTGTACATTGGAAGCAAACAGATAGTTTTTACCCTATAACCACCATTCTCTACAAACACCAATTAATGATAATCTAATGTCTCCTTCAGTCAAGATCCTCCCCAAAGCCTCTGTCCAACCAAAAAAGGCCACCTTTAGGGGGGCTTGCAAACGTTAAATTCCTTTTCATGGAAAGGACATTACTTGAGTGTCCATCAAACGACAATATAATGAGCGGACCTCAAATCTCCAATATCTCGATCCCGCCCAAAGCCACTCATCCATCCCCTCTCCGAATATAGCCCGGCTATAGAGCAAAGCCAAAAACTCCGCCATCTCCTCCACTTCCCAATCATGAAGGACTCTCTCAAATAGTAGATCCCTAGACAGTCTCCCACCATCAAGAAGATAGAAATGAGCGACCATCGTCTGCCTATCAGCCGCAATCCCAACCAGTCTTAGAAAGGCACTCACAAGCGGTCTATCTCCACACCATGGGTCATCCCAAAGACTGACGAGACTCCCATCTCACCCTGAAGTGAATATGCTTAGAGAATTCATCCCGACCCTTTCGGATGTTCTTACACAAGCTAACTCCTGTCGGGGCCCTTGACAACAACGAGCACCGCCTCTGCCTTTGGACTAACTATATCTAAAGCAAACGAACCCCCTCCAAAGTCTGTGCCTCTCCACCCCAAACCCCCCACCTGAATGGGCGTACAGATCTGGGCCGGTGCTCCCACCCCACTAGATGATATTTGAACTCATCTCCCACGACACCACATAATAAATTCATCTGCAATCTCCCTAACCTCCCCACTAGTGGTTTCCAAGTCCTTTCTGCTCCGTAATCGTAGTGAAACTCCATATTCCTATAGTAACTACCTTAGGAGGGTTCACTTTTAAAATTTTGGGCACACTGGCATCATCTGATCTGTTCTCTTGCCTGGTATTTGCTTCTTTTAAAGTAATTGTTGTTAGTTTTAGGTTGGGCAAGATTTTGATAGTAATGAACAATGGTGGGATCAACTGCATGGATCTGTCCTTTATTGAGCTCTGAAGAACCCTTGCATTGCTGTCTGCTCTACTCAGACAGATTCCTTTATCATCTAGAAATTGGTCTTACAGTTCTGATTCCTTAGAACTTCTACTTTCAGCTCCAAGTTGATTTACCCCTTTCCTCAAAATATTCTACCATTGGATTCGTTCAAGGCTCTGTATTGCGTGCGCTGAAGGTTTAAACCATTGGTTTACCATTAAGAGCCCCAAAATTTGATTAAATACTTCAATGTGGTGCCTGAAATAAATGGTATGATTTGTTATTGAATTATGACATCATAGATGTTTGCATTTGTTATAATAATGGCTAGGGGCTTTCATGACCTGTCCAGACCTTAGTCACACAATTCGTCCAAAGTGCCCCGCTTTCAAGCTCCGCACGCGGATTTGCGATTTTGGAGCGAATTCGCACAAAATCCGCGAATTCAATTTTTGCAATTCGCGAATTTGTTTTCCTAATGCGTGATTTCCGTACGAATTCACTTTATACAACTAAATTTGTTACAGTCCCAATGATATGAAACACCTATATTACAATATATGCATTTATTACTTACACTATTACTCAATATATACATTAATTACTTAAACTGATACCATATATATATATACTAATTATACATGTTTGGAAATATACCACTAAAAAACTTCCCAATCGGAGAATATTACAAATAAACCATGCATCTATTAGTGAGAAAAGATAGCTTATTTATTACATATATATCATTAATGGAATAAATAATAATGAATATATTTGCATATGGATTTAAATAAATATAAAATATACATGTCATGACCTGATATAATTTTATTTAAACCCAATATACAGACGCTCTCAAGACGCTCCCGCTTTAAAAAAAATTTAGACTTTGATACTTTCGCGCTCTCGCTTTCGCTCCTGCTCTCGCACTCGCTCCCGCTCTGTGTGACATAGGTCCAGACCCTAGGTGGTGTGGAATGGGGAAACATGAAAATGTGACCGGACTGTGGTACTTTTTTAGAATTGAGTTAAAATAATGGAAGCTTCATTTAAAACGTGACAGTATGTATAATCTACAAGATATCAATATGAAGCATCTAGAGTTCTACTTTTTAATTAAAATTTTAATGCACATATCAGATGTCAACCTTGTCTATGCTTTAAGCAAAACCAAGAGATTCAAAAGTGAAAGATACCTGAAGGTTGCATCGAGGAGTGTCTTTATACAGTAGGCCAGACTGTTTGGCATTGATATTTTACTGCTATGGAACATTAAAAAACATAATGTTTTACTATCTAACGAGTAACGAGGTTGGATGACGACTGCAATAAACTGATGAACAATGCCAAGTTGGTTATTTCAAGGCAATGTAGTTCGACATGATTAACTGTTATGATACCAAATCCGAACTTGACATTGTTTGACTAGCATTTTGTTTATTAAGGTTTCTTTGCTAAATGGTTAAGCAATTACTGAATTGGTTCTTCTGGTCACTGCTAATTGTTGTGTCACAAAAGATGCGTAAATGTTTAAACATTCTCTTCTAATGGGGATGACAATAATTAGTCAATCATGAAATATTTTCATGATACACATCACGTGAATTTAGTATGGGCATGTATGATCTACACACACCGCCATAAATATTTTGGATTGAAAGGAAACTCCTTAGATTAGGGTTCTACCAAGTTTAATCTAATTAAATAAAGTGGGATTCCTTCATCAGCATACTGTAACTCTAACCTTCCAATCTTAGCCTTGAATTTTATTTATTTATTTATTTTTTTTGGTGCAGCTGTAATCTGTCAGGCTTCTTTTCAATTCCATAATTCATGAGACAATAGTAGGTTAGGTGGACCCATTATTATTATTCATGAGATTATGGAAGGAATCCACTGTGGCCTATAACCAATTTTTGATTTATGCCAGGAGATCCATAATGAAAGCTATTTACTTGTTAAGATAATTTGTTGAAGAATGTAGGAGTAAGCAAGAAGATCTGCATATGGTCTTTTATAGACTTAGAGAAAGTTTATGGTAGGGTGCCGAGAGATGTAATTTGGTGGGAGTTACAAAGAAAACAAATTCCTTTAGATGTGATGAGAATTATTTAAGACATGTACCCCCGAAACTAGAGTTCGCACTACATGCGGTGATGGAGATTTTCTTATAAACATGGGTTTGCACCGAGGGTCTACACCAAGTCCATATTTATTTACATTAAACTATTTACAAGAAAGCATTTCTTGTTGCACGTTGTTTGTCGATGACATAGTACTAGTGGACACTTCTAAAGAAAACAGAGCAATTAAATTAGAAATGTGTGGAAATGCATTAGAATCAAGTGGGTTAACGGTTAAATGAGCTAAAACTGAATATATGGAATGCAAATTCAGTGAAGAGTCAGATATTAATGAGGTAATGACTACACTTCAAAATCAAAGAATTATCCAAAGTGCACACTTTCGGTATTCAGGGTCATTAATACAAAAGATTGGTGTGATAGATGGAGATATAACTAGTAGAATTGGCGCAAGTTGGACAAAATGGAGGCAAGCTGGTAGCGTTTTGTGTGATAAATGAATGCCCTATAGGTTGAAAGGAAAATTTTATAGAATGGTTATTATTCCAACTATCTCATATGGCGCAGAGTGTTGGACTTTAAAAAATAAGCAGGAAAAACGAATTCATGTAATGAAAATGAGGATGTTACGATGGATGATAGGAGTTACTAGAAGAGATAGGGTTACAAACCAAAATGTGAGGTAGAAATTAGGGTGACATCTATTAGTGATGTGGTATGGACACACACACACAAGAACTATAGATGCACTGGTGAGAAGAGGAAGGCTAATTTGCATAGAGGATTAGAGGGTAGGAGGCAAAGAGGGCGCCCGACATTAACATGCAATGAAATCATTAGAAATGATTTTAAGAAATTAAATTTTAGAGGTGAGATGGCTTGTAATAGAATAGAATGGAAATAGAGAATTCATGTGGCCGATCCCATTCATGTCGTATTAAGGCAGGGATGATTATTATTATTGTTATATTTGACGTGTATCATTAAGTTGTTTGACACTAACCAATTTATTTATTTATTGTTAAAAAAAAATTTAACATTTATTTTTTGGCTTTATGAAGAGTACATTTTCATTTGTAATAGTTGGAGTGAAAAAGCACATTCATCTAATAGAATGATCTATGTATAAAAACAATTAGGTATATATTGTAGTTAAATTAGGAAACAGTGTTTGGGATCAAAGCATCTTAGGAATTGGATATCAAAATGGTAAAAGGAAATGAAAATATTCGAAGTGAAATCCCATTTTTTGCGCATTTAAAATAGTAACATGAGGGTAGATTTGGATAAACTGCAAAGTTTATTTCAATAATTTTCAAATCCCATGAAATCTGACAATTTTTCATTGGATTTTAGACCACCACATTTTGGTATTTGAAATCCCTTCAAATCCTATCCCGGTTCTAATATATTTCATTCCAAATAATAGAAATCACACAGAAAAATCCTGACCCCATTAAAACCATCATTTCAAACGCAGCGTAGAAGAATTGAATTGCGGGTGGTTTGAGGTATAAATGGACAATAGCTTGTAGATTAAAATAGGAAACCGAATGAATTGATATCTGAGTTGTATGAGGTATGAATGGACATTTAGGGTCTTTTTGGCGTAGCTGTTGTGATGAAAAAAATGCTTTTATTAGTAGAGTTGTCATAAAATTGCTGTTATTAACATGTTAGATATTTGGTTATGCATTTTATAAAGGACTTTTCACAATTAAAGCACTTTTTAATTTGTTTGGTATTATATTGTTTAAGTCACTTTATCACTAATTTTATAATATTGCCCTTTAATAGAGTGTTCATATAGTTGGTAATAGCAAGACTATATAAAATACATGATAAAATTGTCTTTATAAAAAAAAATGAATAAGATTGTCTAAGGAATACAGTTGTGTCTATATTGAACTTCTACCCGAAACACAGTTTTAAAATCTAGAAATTTTAGCTTCATTTGAAAGATCCAGTGAGCTAAATTCTCAACCATTCAAATGTACTCTTTTGGGTTACCAAACAAATTTGCAAAATTTTAAAATAAAAACGCATTTAAGTGGTTCAATCAGAATTCCAAATGGGCTTTTAGTCATAAAGTACTAATTTGTGCCGGCCACGAGAGTGATACCAAATCAAGGCTAAAAGTAGATACCATATATGACTCTGATAACACCATTCTGGGGAAGTCCATTCCCAAGTCACCAAATGGTTAAATCGGCAATATCTAAGATAGGACTAACTAATGTGATTTACCTGAATTACCCTGGGGTGGGGTGCGTGTCCGCGGGGAGTATTCTTTTTGTTGTGTCGGATTATGGTGTACTGTTTTAGACTTATACCACAACATATTTCTTGATTTTATTAGATGTATTTGGATTACACAATGTAAAAAATATTTGATGAATATCAGTAATTGATTTCGATTCGGATATTATTAAACCCTATTTTTTCTGTTAGAGTCCAACTCAGGTCAGCCTCTTTAGATTCTAACAGTTTGTAAACAGGCTGGGGTGGAACTGGGAGACTAGATACAGAACCCTAGCATGAACCTGATACGGATTGGCCAATGGAACTTGCTTGACTATATGCACATGATCCCCGTTTTACGAGAGGTGGAGGGGGCATATCCAAGAAGTCTGACTTATTACATCCTTAATATGTTGGCATTGTAACTATGTGCATTTGTAATTATAGATTTAATGGTTGTGCTTATCAGCATCGCCCTTTACCCAAGGCTTCAATAGGGTTGGAACGAATGTATAACAAGAAATCTTGGAATATCCAATTGTTGAGTGACTTGAGTCAATTGGGAAGGAGAAGAGCACTACCTTTGTTTGTGTTTACACAATTACCAACAATAACCATCCCCTTAACCAGATATTCCATTTTTAGGATATATGACTTTGTGACAGTGAATTGAAAGAATTTTTTATTTTTAAAACAAAATTAATATCTGTAGATGAAATATCACTGTTCTCTAAACAGGACTCTGGGGAACTGTATATTTTAGTTCTGAGTGATGATCCTTTTGTCTCATATGTTTTCTGGTTTCATTGCAGATATCAGAAGTGGTTAATAGCATGAAAGATTTGATTGATCACAGCCGAGAAACTGGGACTGGACCAATGGGTAAGCATATACCTTTTTTTTTTTCATTTATTTCCTCTATTTTATCTTGTTAGAAAACTTGGAAGGCTGCCAAGGCATGCTGGAAAAGTAGATAAGAGAATGGATCTGAAAATTTTCACAGCTTCTGTTTCAGTGTTGCTTTAAGTTGAGGTAATAATTAATATGAAATAATTGGTGGAGTCCAGGTACACACCAAACAACCGTTCATAGATGATATTAGAACTTGTTTTCCTTCATTTGGACAGCCGAAAACCTTGTTTTTAACGTAGTACTAACCTTTTTGCAAACATGTTCCTGTTGGGAAGGTACTGAGAGAGTCCTTAACTTATTTCTTGAACTTTCTTTCGTGTTACTGCATAACTTCTTGTTGTAGTTACAACATAATGGCAATGAAGGCGTTTTGTTTGATGCATTATGGTATTACCGATTTTATCTATTTTTTAATTTTTTAATGTCTTTTAGCATTTGGGCTTTGTATGGTAAGAGGTATGGAACATTGGGAGGGAGGTAAAAGAGGGATGGAAAAAAGTATCCCTAGGGAAAGGATGCTGTGTGTCCCTCTTTTTGTTTGGTTGAGCAGGAATGAAAGGAAAAAGGAAGGAAAGGACTATTGCTTGCATTTACTATTATACTCTTACATTATTGAAGGGTGTTGTTTGAAGGGGAAAAACGTAGAAGAGGCTCCTTCCTTTCCATATCCTTTTGTCCAACTTCTGTGGGGAGGAATGTGGAGGAGACTCTATACATCCTCCTCCATTCCTCGCCTCCTCCCTTCTTTCCACTCTTTCATCCTAACAAGCACACCATTGGTGTTTTCGTTTTTTTTTTGGCTTTTAGAAGATCATAAAGGTTGTAAGAGCAAATATGGAATTATGGATTGGATGGATAATTGACTCTGTTGCTTGATTGTCTTCTTAGCATTTCTGCTTTTTCTAGAATTCATCATATGCTTTAAATGCTGGTCTGCCAATTATTGTTACAAAAAAGGTAACTAAAGAAGCATTTTTAGAGATTAACTTTAAGGCACAGAACCACTTTTGGTAGTTAAATGCTAGAGTAGTGAGGAATTATGAAGGTGAGTTCTCTAGGATAAGGAAGATAACATGCAGATTCAGATAGCATTGAATGTATAGAGTGTAAATAGACGCATTTGATCTGTTAGGAGAATCCGAAACAACCATTTGAAGAAATTAGATGAATGGATAATCTTTGAGGTGATAGGGACTGTAGGTAGAAATAATTTTCGTTTTTTGAAGGCACCTAGTGGCAGATTTTGTGAAAGACTTAAATTTGGAGTTGTAGATTATTATAGCAACAATATTTAGTGTGGAATGATGATAGGAGGATAAGAATTTCATATAGTGGACATTATGATTGTTTGTCCTTGACAAAAATTCTCAGGAGTTGCTACCTTCTTCATTTAGCTCTTTCATTGCTGTTGAGGTTTAAAATATATTTGGCGGACAGACCTGTTGTAATCCTGTATAAGGAGACATGAGCACTCCTTAAGAATGTGCAAATTGAATCAGAAGAGACTACCTATATGTTATTTATCCTAATGTTGATGTGTCTCCGGGGCCTAATAGTTTCTCTCGTGGACAGTGGATCATGTTAGGGTGTCATACACCATCAAAGGAAGATATCATAGATATCAAGATAGTCTTCACACATTTCGTGTGAGTGGGATAACCAGTCACTGTTCTTAAGCTACTTTCTGTGATTTGATAAAGATTTTTTTTTTTGGTCAATTTTTTAATTCGATTCCGAATAAAGTAGCATATTATGCCAAAAGAGACTTTGAATGATTGATTTGGTTTGTAGTCTTTATGAAATGCCACTGAGGATTTCCTAGGAGTTTGGGAACAGGTTACCAGCACAAATTCTCATTACAAGGTGTCTTAATAAGGCATAGACAAATTTTGGTTGCCTTGGATAGCTAAGGACTCTGAACCTATGGGGAAGACATGGTAATTCCGCTAAATTTTGAGGTTTGGCTGATTTACTGGAAATCTGTAATTCTATGTGGTTTTAAAGGTTATATCTTTTTCCCTGATACTGTATTTTAGGGTTAAGGCAGCTTTTTTAACTATTCAGATGTAGAATCCTCCCGATCTCAGCCCCCTCCCTTGTACCAGAAGTA
The DNA here is from genome assembly GCF_030987335.1 of Cornus florida. Classification (NCBI taxonomy): domain Eukaryota; kingdom Viridiplantae; phylum Streptophyta; class Magnoliopsida; order Cornales; family Cornaceae; genus Cornus; species Cornus florida. The sequence continues at coordinate 25,685,157 of NW_026775579.1, forward strand.
AAAAGAAAGGGAGGTGTTGTGGAAGCTGGTCAATCTTCATAAATTTCATTGTAAACATGAAATGCTTGTAAAAATAAGAAGAAAATAAATAGCAGGATTTGGTCTTTGCACCATCTTCACCGCTTCTCATGGACTGGAATTTTCCTTAAATGGTCCATCCTTGAATATCATGTTTGGGTTGATGTGGGTAAATAATATGTGAATATACAAGTATATATAAAAAAAATTCCTTGCAATCCAGGATTGTATATTTTTTTTGATAAGTAAAAATAGCATTAAAAAAGGCGTTCAAAAGGGGAACGCGTCCCAATTACAAAAGAGGTACCGGGGCTAAGGCCCCAAAGAATCCAAGAAAGTAATTAAATCATCAGAAGAAGAACAAAAGCTCCTCTTCACATAATTGAAAAGAGAATGAAGAATGTAAAGTTCGACCATAGCCGTAGGCGTCTCATTCCCTTCGAACACCTATTATTTCTCTCCTTCCAAATACACCACCATACACAATGTGGCACAATTCTCCAGAAATCGTGAACATCTCTTCTCACTCGACAGCCTCTCCAAACATGAATTAATTCCTTAGTGGAACGTGGCATAACCCAACACATGCCAAACAACCCAATAATGAGATTCCAACAGTCGTTCGCCACAGGGCAATGCAAAAGGAGGTGATCAACGGACTCCTCATCATCCTTGCATAGATAACATCGATTAACAATACAATTGCCCCTTCTTCTTAAATTATCAATTGTCAGAATCTTTCCCCACACTGCAGTCCAAACAAAGAAAGCCACCCTTGTTAGAGCCATAGATCGTCAAATAGTTTTCCACGGGAAATCACGATTAGCAAAATTTGACAAACATAAGAACAATGATCTAACTTCAAAGCGATCATGGGAAGAAGGAGCCCATAATAAAACATCATTACCACCGCCTACGCCCTCCTGCCGATATAGAAGATCCAGAAAAGCACATACCTCGTCCATCTCCCAATCCTGAAAAGAGCGTCGAAAAAGCACATCCCATATAATCCCGCTGCTATCTAGCCGATAACAGTCAACTACGTAGGCGTGTTTATCAATGATCCAGGATTGTATATTGGAAAACATGTTTGGGTTAGAGTGACTTCATTATGAATAGAATACGTTATCTCAATTTACTCTTTAAACTTTGAAGATGCATTTCTCTTTAGTGAAATTTCCCAGGTTTGGATGATTTAACCTGCATACAGGCACCACTTTGCCATGATTTTGTGGGATGGAGATGGTTGAACTGATATTCGAATTTAAAGGTTTTGGATCAAATCATTTTTTTTTTTTTTTTATCTTTCTTCCATCAAAATTTTCTGGCCAAATGATATACATATCTAAAGTACCCATGGAAGAATTGTCTATTACCTCTCTCATACATCAAACTACGCACAATGAGCCAAACTGGCCTAGAGAGTGAGGGGAGGGCGTGCATGAGTCTTGTCGAATTTCCCAGAAGCATCAAGTAAATTTGAACTATGCAAGTTGCATAAATCAAACTTTGCAATTCTGGGTAAATAAAAGCAGAAAATACTGAAAATAGAGAAACAACCACATGAGAACTCAATCGATTTAGAGGACAATAATATAATCCTTGGCCAATATTGATTCTATCTCGTCCACTTCTTGCTTATCTATATGATTATTGTCAAGAGCCAAAGCCTACCTGTGGTTAAAGTGCTTGCATAGCATCATCTCAAAGGGAGAGTGAATTGCATTCTAAATTGTATTATGAGGTTGAGTGGAGACTTCAATCTAGACAAGCGTTAGCTCGATTTACTAATTTCAACCTTGCCCCTTAGGTTGTCAGCTTAACCTTTAGCAGAAACCCTTATTACTAGGTACTAACTTCAAGATTTAATCATGGATAAGATTACCAAATGTCTAGTGACTTAGAGGAACAATTATATAATCCTTAGCCAAGATTGACACCAACTCATTACTCATCCATTTCTTGCTTGACATCTTGTTTTAACATTTCAAACTGCCCTATCCGCTTCTTATGTTACCGCACTAGCTACCTTTGTTAGGTTTATTCCATTCCCCTACCCATGTTCTTTTGTGGCATGGACACTTATCACATGTGAAAAAAGTATGAAAGTACAAAATGCTCCTTTGACTTTCAAGGAAAATGTTGACATCGTGTATTCAAGGCCTTCTAGCATGTTATATTTTGTATGGATGAATTTTTGAACTCATGATCAGAAGGAAACCCTCTAACTGGAGAATGGTAAATTGTATGGCCCATCTCATTTTTGGACGACTCCAAACTAATAACTGTAAAAATATATATATTTTTTTTCACCTTCGCTGTTTTGTGGGTATAAAAGAATGGGTATTTGTCTCTGGAATAAGATCTTTTGGTCATCCCATGTGTGTGTGTGTGCACGCCCATAAATTGTTAGATTTAAGCTATAAGATCCTCCAACTGGCTGATCCTCCCAACTCTCTGTGACATGATGTAGGGGGCTAGTTATGGCTGGCCGAGGCATTTATAATCTTCAAGGACTCTATCCTCTTATGATTAATGTTGGGGCCTATGCACCGTTAACATTCAGGACCATTCCTCCTAATATGATGAATGTTAGTAAATTGATTTGCAACATAGATAGATGCAATTATGAAATATGTTTCTGCTTGTTTGAGTTCTGATGTCTATTGTTTTATGTAAGTTGCAAAGCCTCGTAAGGATGGTAAAAAGAGAATCATATTTCTCATGGTTATCAAATGCCATATGGTGGTTAATTTTTTATTTTTTTTGGCTCTTCACAGAGAGTTTGGCCAAGTTCCCTCGGAGGAGTAGTACTATAACCGAAATTCATGGTCAATCTCAACAACCTGAGGAACAGCTGCAGCAGCGAACAGTTGCTCAGACCTCAAACAATGAAAACTCTGTCCAGGCCACTGCGATGCAACTTGCTTCTAGTAATGGTGTGCCTATTATGAATAACCCTCTCAACTCAGCATCTGCCACTCCCTCCACAAGCACTATTGTTGGGCTTCTTCACCAGAACTCAATGAACTCCATACAACAAAACCCCGTGAACAATGCAAATGGTCCCTATGGTGGAAGCAGTGTTCAGATACCCTCCCCTGGTCCCTCGAGTACGATACCACAGGCTCAATCCAATTCTTCTTTCCAATCACCAACACCTTCCTCATCTAACAATCCCCAGCAAACTTCTCATTGTGGCCTGACAACAGCAGCTCACATTAGCACTGCAAATTCACCGAACATTTCCATGCAACAGCCTGCTCTATCAGGTGATGCTGATCCAAACGATTCTCAGAGTTCTGTCCAGAAAATCATACATGAAATGATGATGTCATCCCAACTCAATGGTGGGACTGGTATGGTAGGTGCTGGTTCAATGATTAACGATGTTAAAAATGTTAATGGAACATTACCAACGAGCAATGGCTCAGGTAGTAATGGCAGCAACTGCCTCATGGGAAATGGGACAGCTAGCAGTAATTCAGGGGGGGCAGGATTTGGAGGCATGGCTAGTGGATTTGGTCAGTCTCCCATGATTAACGGAATGCGAGCTCCAATGGGTAATAACTCCATGACTATGAATGGAAGGGTAGGCATGACAACAATGTCTAGAGACCAGGGTATAAATCATCAACAGCAGGAACTGGGGAATCAGCTGTTTAATGGGCTTGGAGCGGTAAATGGGTTCAGTAATCTTCAATTTGATTAGGAGATATCTCCTTGAAGTGTTCTGAAAATGCCGTTGATGTTCTGTTCCTCAACCAGCTGCTCGTGCAGCACCGCAAGTTTCAGTATAGCCTTTGGCTATCAGAAAATAGCCGCACATGACAAAATAGTCCCCCTCTCACTTTGTACTAACCTCAGAAAAAGGAACATATAGCATAGTGTTTTCTCATTAAATTATTATATCAACCTCAGTTGCTTCATTTTCTTGGAGCGTTGTTTCACCTTGATGGATGTTTCGTTATAGCTGCTCATCCCTGCTGACAACCTCGGAATGGGAATTCGCGGAGTGGATGTTTCCTGGTGAAAGTTTCTTGATATCTAATTTCTGTGTATCCATTTTCCGAGTTCTTTGTAAACTATAGTATATGCAAATCTCTCTCCCTCTCTCTCTACATGAGTGTATAGTTTGGTTTGTTTTTGAAGGAATTCTAGTGTAGTGTTTTATCATTGAAATTTTATATCATCCTAAGTTGCTTCACTTTCTTGCTACTTTGTTTCACCTGATATTCATTATAGCTGCTCATCACTGCCGACAAACTCAGAATGGTCACGGAGCAAATGTTGCCTTCTGAAGGTCTCTTGATTCCTGTGTATCCATTTTCCTAGATCTTTGTAACTGTAGTATCTGCAACTCTCTCTCACACTCACACAATTGTTTGTTTTTGAAGGAATTCTAGTTTAGAACTCTGAACAGTGCTAGAGTTGATTTCCAATGTTTTAATTTCTGATGGTCCTATTAATTTACGAGTTGAAGGAATTCTATATTAAGGGTGAAACTGTATTTTATCTTTTCCGGTGACCTGACGGGGTAAATTGTAACAAAATTGTTGTTCGGGGGGTTTTCTTGTGGTTCGGGGAGATATATATATATATATATATATATATATATATATATATGTATGACCTTTTACATTTAAATATATAAATTTTTTGCAAGCAGCAAAGTCAACAAGCCAGAGAGGCCGAGTGATTTGGAAACAATTAGAAGTTATATCGTGTGAGCATAATACACAAAGATGGTGTTAAAGTCGTTTTTAATTAATCACGGGTAAGCTTCGGGTTGGCTCTTTGTCACTTTCCTTCTAGCCAAAAAAACTCGTACTCTTTTAAAGGTGCATCATGGTATGCAGGTTGTATATAGCAGGGGTGAGTATTTGATCCGTCAATCTGTGAGTCTGATCGGATTCATGCGGAATGGATTGAATTGTTCGGTGGTGTATTTTATAATAATGGAATTCGTAATTTATCGACCGTTACGAATTGAAAAGTTAAAAATTCGATTTGATCAGTGAGATTTATATATGTATATTTTAATAATAGTATCAGTACTTTATCTCTTCCAAAGTTGTTGCAATTTTCATTATTTTTATATATCAAATTTTTTATCCCATTTAAAAAGTCATTGTAAATTTTTTTATATATTTTCCAAAATATCTTTAATTGTTGATAAACTTGAACAATTACTCTGAATGAGTAAGTTTTGAAATTTAGAAAGGGCAATGCATTTTCTCTTAAAGAATTGAAAATTATCAAAAGATGGCAACAATTTTGAATACAGGGAAGTAGTTATACCTTACCTATAAAAACAAGTAATAATTAAAGAGTATTTACTACTTCTATATTACTTTGTTACATAAGTATATAATATGCTATATTTATTTGGGTTAAAATCACTAAACCCCCTTAATATATATGTTTTTAGGTAACCTAACTCCTAACACATCAAGACAAAATCGTTAGCATTGTGATATGACCATTATGCCCTTTTGAAGTTGAAATAAAAACTACAAAAGTTGAAAATGTGAAAAGACAATATCCTTCGAAGGTGTCATTTTACGTTTTTACACTTAAAACAAGTTGATTTTTTATTTTCTTATTATTATTTTTTTTTGGGCAAAGAAAAAAAAACACTCATGCCTATTTTACCCCAAAATGAAAAAGTACTATTAGAGTATATCCTTTGACTAATAATGTTAGCTAATAAACTTTTCACAATTGTATCGAACTGTGATTTTGGGTAAAATATCTTAAATTTCATCATGGAAGCATAATTTGACATTTTGATGATGGCATGATGAAGATTTGAGAAATTAGGAATCGGTGCCACGTCCAATGATCAAGGCTCTGACTGCGCCTATGTAGTCAAATGGCCAAAGTACCCCGAATGAGAAAATTTGAGGATTTCTGAATAAAATGACTTCAATTTTGACATGGAAGCGTCGATTTGATGGTTTGATGATTTTATAAGTTGGGTTGGGACAATGACATGCCTGCCCCTAGTTTTTCTGCAAGTATGGTGCTTCAGGTACTTGTTTAACTGGTCATAACTCCATGAAGGCTGGTGATTCTGCATATGATGTTTTCTTCCGCTGTGAATGTTGGGAAATAAACAATAACTCACCGCAAACAAACCAACCATTCACAGAAAACAATACACGGGGAAACACACCGGAGATATATGTGGTTCACCCTTATAATAAAAAAGCGTGGATTTGGTTATGATATCTATCTTTCAGTGGAATTGGTGGCTGGTTGGCTCTTTTGATCAAATGTCTCCATGGTTTATCTCTAATTTTGTACATGATTCTATGAGACAAATTCTTTAGGCAGATACTTACATCTACAATGTGGAAATTGTGGTGGATCAGAAACCAGAATCTGCATCATGGCTCTTTTGGACTAAAATTCTCTCCTGTGAAACAGTGTCCTCCCCGTCCTGATGCACATTGCAAAAATGTTGCGATATTCAGCTCACGTACATCACTAACCGGAGGGACAACACTACTGTTTCGCATAATAGGATTTTGTTCCCTTTTCCATATGCTATTCAAGCTGCTAGATCTTTGGGAAGTTTCTAATATTCAGTATTTCGTGTATATGACCTTTCCGTGTATTTTTATCCTTTTTTTTTTTTTTTGGGGGGGGGGGGGGATGGGCTTATTCAAGGCCTCTTTGTACCGTGGGAGTACTGTTTCTGGGTAAAGACAATCTCTAGGGGAAAAAAAAAAAAGAAAAAGAAAAAAAAAGAAGAAAAGAAACACACACACACTAATACACATTCCTCCCCTCAGCTCTCCAAGTTTGACACAGAATTGATCAGAAAATGGAACAATCCCAAAGCTTAGTTGGTAGCAAGGAAGCAACCTTGAACTGATCCAAAGCAGTAAAAACCAAAGTCATACAAACAAGGGTGTTAAAAGAGTGGAGTATTTAATGAATTGTAAGGAATTCGCTGCAACCTAATACTCTTTTAGAACCTAATTTAGTACAGAAACTAGATAAGTTTTTATTTTCAACTTAGATTTATATGTAGTCACATTCTTATCGAAAACAAAATGTATGATCAAAGACAAACAACATTAAGATAAGCCAGACGCTGCAACAATTCCGGTAACCAAATAGTAACTTTTACCTCCAAGCCGAAGCAACAATCAAGACTTTGTCTTCCCATCCAAAATGTAGCGCGCCCATTTCCTCATTCACCTTGTACCTGTCACAGTACTGCTTTATAAGTTTTTTAATTGCATCATTCACATTTGGACTAATCGGACATGAAGTGAATCCGGCCATCATCATCCTTGCTCTCCATTTCCCAGCAACTTCATAGCGCTCTATTCTTTCTTCTCCCTCACAGGCAACAATGTTCACTATGTCTCGTGCCAGACACTGCCTTTCAACATTCAGCCTCTCCTGGCTATCCCTTGGAAGAGTCGCATCCAGAGACTCAAACACGGCTGAATAGTAATTGTAGGCTTCAACAAACCTAGGTAAAAATGGGGCAGTATTAGTATTCACATCTTGTTCAACAATTGTTACAAGTTTCGGGTTCAAGCTCTTGACCATCCGCAGAAGCTGGTCTCGCTGGTTCACCGTTGAAACGCTCTCATCGGGCATGTGATGAAGCTGGAAAGCAAAATTCACCACTAGCGCTTCCCCAGGTTGACAGTTCAGTATTGCTGGGGTGACTATTGAAGTTTTTGAGGCCACTGCCCGGAACTCAAATGAAATTTCATATTGTTCAGCCAGTTTCTCAAGCCTTTGCCCAATCATTTTTAGGCCTCCAATGGGACGTTGAACTGATTCAGGGTCATCAACCCCAGTTAACCTCAAGTGCGGTAGCTTACCAGGCCTAGTACCAAGTGTTTGTATTAGTGTTATATATTGACTTCCTTGGCTTATATCAAAATCTATTATATGAACTATCTTTTCATCCTTAAATACCTCCATGATAGCACCATTTGCTGCCATAAATCCAAACCTAAAACATGGACAAACCTCAAAAAGAACCTGCATGGCTGACAGTCGATCGTTAGAGGGGGGCTCTTTGCATTTCAGAGCTTTATAAAGACCTTTCCCAGAGGTAGCCATTCGAGCTGCAAGTGCTTCCACCATATACGCTGCAATCCTCTGGGGAGGATCTCCTTGGATTGACACCCTTTGCCGGAGTTCGTTTATCATTGTGGATGCTTCCTCAATGTGTCCATCTGAAATTCCAGCAGCACAATCAAAGAGCATCTGCTTGGGAGTCCGAGCAGTGGTTAATGATATTTCTTTATTGCTGCTGATGCTACTACCATTGGAAACCGAAGATGAAGACTCCTTGGGCGAGTCATGGAGCATTACATGATGGATTGGCTCAGTCCATTCACCATCCATGTCCATGCTCTCATTAGGGCTAAAAATGTCGTCATCACCATCGTTATTGCTAAGTAGCGCACTCTCCAGTTCTTGAAGCTTTAATCTCATCTTATCCTCATCGTAGTCTAGTGTATCTGGACTTGGACTTTCCAAGTATTCCAAATCAAAATTGGTCTGACAGGGATTGTGATGTCTTTTGGTCGCAAATGGGGAGTTAAATGAGTTTTGAGCAGGCATTAGCTGGTAACAAGAGGCAACTTGGTGGTGGAATTGATTCCCTGGTTCATTAGATCTAGGTGGGTGTATAAGTTCTTCTGCTGGGGAGTCGAGGAAGTATTTCAAATCATAACTCTCACCGCTATAAGATCCAGTCGCATACATGGTCCTATGCTTATCAGAGTTGAATACTGGAGTGGACAAGCCAGAGCTGTTGCTGCTTTCTTCTAGTGAGTAGAGCTTGTGATTTCCATATGATGTGGAAGAATGATCTCCAGATCGAACTAAAGACATGGATCACTTTTAATGCACACAGTTTCCGACCAAGTTTCTGTTTACCATAAAATTTGTGTCCTGTGTCACAAGAGAGATACAAATTTGATGAGAAAGTACTGAAAAATATCATCAAATAGATCAACTAAACTAAAGAAACGTATTTGGTCCTCCACTAACACAATGAAAAAAAAAGAATAAATAAATAAGACAGGTACCTCTACAGTGATGCTCACAATTGAAATCCCTTTGAAGTTACTGGGATGCGTGTGTTCTGCCAAAAGAAACAATGTGGGGGGAAAAATTAGCTAAAGGAACCACAATAAAAGAAACTAAACACAGATTTATAACAAAAAGAAGACTAAAATAGTTGATAAACACATAACCTAGGAAGCACGGACAAGCCAAAAAGGCCGAAGTATCTATGTTGGCCACAACTTACATTGGACGTGCCAAAAAACGTGTCTGGTTTTGTTAGGCAATAGGACTTAGGTTGACATATTTCTAGAACAAAACTGGAGTTTGTAACTTTTGTTTTAATTTCTAGCTTAGTTTAGAATTTTACAGAAGTTGATTAGTCTTTATAATATAATGAAATTTCACTTGTTTTTTTTCTTCTTCTTTTAGTTAGATTTCAGCTTGACAGAGCATATCACCCTAATAACAAAGATAACAAAGATATGCTGGAAACAAATAAAGAAGCTCGACTGGACCTTTTCATTTGTATGCTGAAATGGAAGATGTTTATATTTCAGTGGAAGGCTATTGTGCATGTAGATGAATCCACGTATAATGAAAGAAATGGGAACTGTAGACACTGTGAAGCATCTGGCTGTACAAAACATATATGCACCCTTCAGAAGCAAAACAGCTTACAAATATAAATAGACTAGTAAGAGTACGAAGAAATAGAATCCTTAAGATCAAAGTTCTTTTAGCATCACAAATTAACCAATAAAAAGGGGCAAAAGGAATTAGAGGTGCCTTATGTTAGAAATTAGAGAATAGTTGACATGTTCCAACAACCTCTCCACCTTTAACAACTCTAATTTTTTTTATTACTGTTGTTTATATTTTTACACTTTTCTTCTGACTTCCTGCAACAACACGGAACAGTGAAAAATCTGAAGAGAACAGTCATCTATATCCGAAACACTAGAAGTATTGATGATTTGAACAGTTAACCAGTAAAATTCTTTGATTCGCGTTGTTTGCTTCTTATAAATTTTTTTCTACATTTTTCATTTTCTCTTTCAATTTTGTGCCACAGAAGTTGCTGGAAAGGATAGTTATTGATCAACTCTTTCTTGGTAGTCTGTTATTTACTAACAGATACTCTAAATGATCTAGAATTCACAGAACTCTATGTGAATTAAATTCGAACCCTCATTCTACTAATTACTGACCTGTGAAAATTAACCTAAACGCAATCTAGACAACAACCATCGATCAAAAGGAAGCACAGTGATGAAGCTTTTGTTGTATGCATAAGATAACACCATCTCATGGTTATTTGATATTTTCTTTTCTACAAACAAATAGTGTGCAAGTAATAAGAAAGGAACTGCATCATGAATTCAATAATCCAAAACCTCCTAGTGAGTAAATAATACCATAACTAATTGAATCCACCATGGGTGTTGAAGAAACTCCTTATTGCATTCTTCCTAAAGGAAGACATAATGGAAAAACTAAAAGAATGGGGTATTCTATACTACAAACTTTTCATCAGTTGTGACATTACGCTTCAAGAACTTATAACGTATGTTGGTGGACCATATAAGTGTAAAATTTTATTTTGTATTGTATCGGCAGGCAAAAGAAAACGTGAAAAATATCATAACAAGGATAAAAGCTACAAAAAAAAAGTTTTAAAGTGGCTCATCGCCTGAGAATGCTACAGTCACAGGTAGAGACAATCACCAAAATTCACTATACAGGTAGAGATTGCAAATAATTTGAGACAAAATACAACAACCTTCATGACCAATGATACCCATTATCCTTTTGTAGTTGGTCCAAGTGAAAATTTGTCAATCATGAAAATCTACGCTAGAAGGACCTTGCTAAAAACTTGGGATATCAGTTGATGAAAGCAGCGATGGAGAAAATTGATAAATTATCCATATTTCGTGAGAACAAATGCAAGTATGCAATATTGATGGCAATGATGATAAAAAAAAAAAAAAAAAAAAAAAAAAAAAAAAAAAAAAAAAAAAACCCTCGCAGCAAAGGATTCGGTGGTTTGTCATATTAGTGACGCATTGGTAGGAATCATTAATTTTAGAACACAATTTTTCTTTTTTTCTTTTTTTAATTTTTGGGGGTGGGGACAAAGTGTACAGAGCAAGCCAACAATGAGATTATTCTCTCGAATGTGAAGGCTTCAATATGGTTAGAAGTTTTAGGTTTTGTGGAGGCACGAACATATTCACAAGTTACAGTTTTTGACAACAAGATAGCTGGAGGGTCCTGCATGTGCTTAGCCTAGTCATGGACGAGACTCTAGTTACACGTAAGGTGACGTAGCGGAAAGCTGTGAATCGTTCACAAGGAATAAGGTTACTTTGAATCCACAACGTAGGGTAACTCTGAATCTACAAAGTCCAAGAAATTTCAAAGAGAAATATGATATTGTATTGATAATTGAATGAGTGATCTGCTCTGTAGTAAATGTATTTATAAATAAAAACCCTAATCAACATAAGAAACCCTAAAAACATAAGGAAACTAACAGTATAAGAAAAACTGCTCAAAATCAAACTTTCTTCAAAAATTCTGTAAAAATAAAGTAAGAAGCCTAATTGCTAAAAACTACTAAATTCCAAAAAGGAAAGTAATTTGAATCGATTGAATTCGGCCGAAAGGCGCCCTACCTCAGTAGCAAAGCAGCTGATTTTTGCGAGTTAGGCCGTTTCCGAGTAGACTAGGATCTTTTCGGGTCAAACTGGACTAGTCAAAATTATCCCTAAAAATTGTGTCAGCCCACCCGTTTAACCTTTTGACGGTCCAAACAGGCTCTAAAGTCATCAACAATCTATTCTACATTATAAGGGGACATGTTGATGATATAATCAAATGCTAAAGTTAGATTCTCCTAACAGCTTAAGCTTTTAGAGTCGTCTAATTAACAATAACTTCTTAAAATGCACAGGGAACTGGATCTATATGTGGACTGAGCATTTTGGAATGGTACAAAACTATCTTCTCAACTCTTAACTAAGAAATTTTATACTAAATAAATTCATAGGTTTGTCTCCTATATGTCTTCTCAACAAGAGAATCGTTAGCAACTTCATTTTACTTGCAAATGAGACGTGCACACACACATATATATATTAGTTCTTTACAAAGATCAAATAGATCTGATCTTTTGCAGCATTAGGTTGATTCAAGGAACTTCATGTAGTAAGACAATTATTAAAGCAGAAGTGTAGAAATTTAATCATGACGCTTTGTGTGAAAGCTTGACTCTAAATTTCCTTGAGCCATGTATGAATAACAATCTAGAGGGTAATATGGAGAAACTGAGAACACCTTGGAGCAATATTACCTTATAAAAAACAAACTCCTCATTAAAAACCTGTCCAACAATCTAATTGCCAAAAAAAAAAAAAAAATTTTGATCACCAATAAAACTAAAACATCATTATGAAATGATATCTTATGTTCTTCTCTTCGATTTGAATTAAAACAATCAGAAGCCTCATTTCAGTAGGCAAATAATCCACTCATACATATTAGAAATCACTTTCTGCCAAAGGAATTGAAGGATAATAACAGAAACAAATTAAGAGAAAAAATATTAACAATTATTAAAACCCAGATTACAAAAATAGAAGCATCCAGCAAGAATAAGAAACCCATAGCCAATTAAAATAGTATTTGGGCATCAAATTGGAGAAACAATTTTAACAAAGGGAAGAAAAAGAAGATATGCATATATATATACCTGAAACAGAAGGAAGCAATCAAGATGAGGCAAAAGAGACCATAACCTGCAATTTAACAGATACCCAGATGGAGATGAACCTCAGAATTAGTTTCATTATTGGAGGAAAACTTAGGATTAGACCAGAAATACTCAAAAGCAAATACAACTTTTTTGTTGTATCTTTACATCTATTGAAAAGAATTGCTGATTGTTAGGTTTGGTTGGTCCAAAAGCAGCATCAAACAACATAAGAGAACAAATTAAAGAAGTCCAAAGAAGAACAAACTTTAAAAACAAACAACTAAGAAATATGAAGAAAGATACATTAAATATACATGTTATAAATTTTGTTGAGAGAGAGTACCAGCTAGGCAGCTACCCAATTCGATAATATGAAAAGATGAAAATTTCAACACCAAGTTGCCAAAAAGACCACCATGCCAAGAAAATTCAATCTTCTGGAATCAGAGAAAAATGAATTTAAAACTCGCACAAAACTTTTCTTTGAGAAGAGGAGACTTGTGTGCTCCATTTTCATCTTTTACTTTTGTCCTCCATGTCTTTGCCAACTTGTCTGACTGAAGTTGTTGACAGCACAACTTTCTGTCAAAGATGCACCCAATTGGTTCGAGAACTTCGGAAGGGAGTCCCTCCGTTTCCTCAATCAATCCTGACCGTTTATCCTGTTGACTAACCCTTAAAAAAAAAAATAATAATAATAAATAAATAAATACAGTACATATGGTAAAAACTAAAAAGGAAACTAGATTAGGCTCGGATCCGAACCTCTTATTTTATTCAATCTTACTGGGCGGATTGAGATATGAAATGATAAACCCTAATTCAACTCTAACCATATTTTCAATCCTAACTAGTTGACCGAGTCTAATTAATTCTTTAATTTTTAAACTCACATTTATAACTCGGATTTAGATTTTAAATTTAAAAATCTAATTAATTCAGGTTATCCATATAACCAATCACTTAATGTGATCTTAAATTAGTTTACGATTAAATTACTCTTAAAAAATTAAAAACTTGTTTCAAATTTTTAATAAATTACAAACAAATTCTTATAAAAATTGATTCTCCTAAATATTAATATACAATAAAATAAATTAAGATTTAACAAAAGAAGATGAAAATTAAAAGGTGATCATAATTTGAATATTATATATAATGTATTGAAAATAAATATATATGTAAATAATATTAGAAATTGGATTGAGGTTGAACTCAGATTCTTAGAACTTCAACTCAAGTACAACCTTAATTAACTTGTGGTTGAGTTTTTCATCTCAAGCCCAAGCTCATAAAAAATTAGGCTGGCTTCGAGTTAGTTCGGATTGCCAACCTAAGTTGTACCCCTATAATACAACACTCCATCACAATGCAACACACTCCATTAAAATTAGGGATGACAATTTTCCCATCCCAATGGGTTTTCGCCCTGCCTCTAATGGGTGAATTTGGTGGCACCCTAAATGAATTTGGGACAGGTATAGTAAGACAATTGAAAACTGAAACGAATTCGGGGAGGATTTAGCGATGAACCCGCCCCAATCCCGCCTCGATTATATATGTACCTTCAAAAAGTTTATATATATAAATTTTAATATTTTTAAGGCCCTTATTACTTCGTTGGGAATGTCACTTATATATTAATATTCACTATTTAGTAAATTAAAAGTTGGACCTACTTATTTATCAGCCCGCTCCACCCTACAATTAAAAGGAGTAAACGGTGCGAAATTGATATTTTATCTGTCGAAGTAGAGGTGGGAATGATATACTAATTACAAATACGTTCTGAAATAAGGATGGAGTTGGTAAAACAAATTTTCTAAGGAGCATAGTTAAAACGTTACCTACTTCGTTCTGTTACCATTCCTAATTAAAATATGTTGTATATCAAAGATATAATATTTATGCAACATATTATATGGTGTTATAATGTTGTTAATATTTTAAAATTAAAATTCAATACTTTCAAATTCAGCATTTAGAACCAAAAATTGCACGGAAGAGATCATGTGGCGTGGTCTGGGGACAAGCCCAGAGGTGGGGTGATGGGTGAGAGTGGTACCAATTTCTTCTGTTATGGTGGGTGATGTTAGATTCACATAATCAGCATTGTCTTCATTGCGTGTAGGAGATGTCAATTTGCTGACTAAGTCAAAGGTTTGGAGGTCTCCCAACGACCCCACTTAACTAATCTTAAAATGGCCATCTCTGCGTTTCATCTCTTGTGGATGGATAAGTCCAAAACTCCATTCAAATGCAATCTAATTCTAACGAATATATATATATATATATATATATATATATATTGAGTTTTTGAGATAATAAACCATTGAGTTTTTGAGATAATAAACCATCCATCCCTAACTTTGCGCGCGTGTATATATATATATATATATATATATATATTAATCTCTTATTTATTGATGAATAAAAATTTCAACTTAATTGTATTATACTAAGAGTAGTGATAGGGAAATCGAATGATTATTCTGAATTATCACCGGATTTTACGTGGTTTGACCACTTCAAGTTCATTAAATATTCTTAAAGAGTGAAAATCCAAAGTTGTCTCCCACCAAACGTCTTGAGTGGGTCCTACACCAATCATAGTTATCCTCAACCTCTAGATATGGGTTCTGTTTACAAAAAATAGTTAATTTTTTTACTTACTGTGACGGCCCAAGTTTTTCAACCCAGTGCGTCAGTGATGAACCGAAAGATGACCCGATAACGGATCCGAAATGCGGAAACAAAAAAAAAACAACGGTCTCTAGAGATACATCATGGCTCTAAGACACCATTATGACCCTCAATGAGGTCACGGAATCCAAAAAAATTAAATGGGGAAGCAACGTTTCAAAAACGAACAAGATTGAACCTAGGGGCAAAATCGTCATTTTTAGCTTAAAAGTGGGTGCTACCGAGCACACCATTGGAAAGACAACGAAAAATTAATGAATTTAGACTCAAGAATCACTTGATTCGGAGTTTGGATGAAAAAGATATGGCTTACGGAAGAAGAAGGGGCAAAATGGTCAAAAAGTGCAAACCCTAGATCATTTAACCGGTTACCAAGCCTTCCTAACCGGTTAGGAGACAAAAAAATTCAACCAAAACACTGCCCAAGCACATGTAACCGGTTACCAAACTTCTCGTAATTGTTTACATGTGAAGGAGGCAGAATGGACAGCAAGAAATTCTGGCAGCAGGGGTTTTTGGGGAAAAAAAAAAAAAGAAAATTTGAGGACCTAGATGACATTTTCTGAAAAAACTCAAAGAACAACCCCCCCCCCCCCCCCTCAAAATCGAGTTTTCTACGTGATTTGCGAGGAAAATAGAAAAATACATAATTTTAAATGCCCAAAATGCCCCTCCATGAAAACTGGTCCAGAGGGTCCAAAAAGCTGCTAAATTTAAAAATTGAGAGCTGAACTTCGGATGCGATTTCCGATGCCAAGATGGCATTTTCTGGAAAAACACGGAAAAGAAACCCTCCCTAAAATCACATTTTCTAAGTGATCATATGAAGAACGAAATTTATTTCCCAAAGAAAATTTCCAAAATACCCTTAAGTCAAAATATGCAACAAAAGTGTAAAATGAGTCCATAGGAGGCTCATTTCACCAAAGAAGAAGCTTTGCCTGGAAACGACCATGCACGCAAACGTAACTTACTTAATAAGATGTGCTACAATGGCCCGTGACTCAAAAATATGGCCGAAGCAAAATATGACCCCCCAACGGCCAAAATGCCAAAAAATGAGGTTTGGAATGAAAACTTGAAACCTAAAATCATGAAATGATTTCGAAATGCCGTTTGGCCCTTGGCCACACTTCATGCATGTTAAATGAATGCTAATGGAAGAAGTTCATACACAATGTACGCTCCGGTGCAAAATAGCATACTAAAACGCATGGTTTTCCATATGTTCTTATTGAAGGCAAAAATGAACATCATTGACATAAATATAATTTCAAAAGGAGTTTGGCCATTGGCCTCATGTCATATACATAAAATGAGAATCAAAAAGTGTGCTTAGGCACACATTACAAGTCTAAAAGCAAATATACACATTTGACATATAAGGTTACAAATGGCTTTTCAAGCCAACCTTCACAAGAATTGAACCCTTCAAGTTCCCAATATC
The DNA here is from genome assembly GCF_030987335.1 of Cornus florida. Classification (NCBI taxonomy): domain Eukaryota; kingdom Viridiplantae; phylum Streptophyta; class Magnoliopsida; order Cornales; family Cornaceae; genus Cornus; species Cornus florida. The sequence goes on from NW_026775579.1 coordinate 25,702,136, forward strand.
CAAGCATGGTGAGAATCTCTAACCTTGAATCCTATACATGAAATATGCCCCAGTATCGTAGGGGTGAGTAATATAAAGCTACTCGTAGGAAATGAGCATGCATCGACTTATATTTTACAAGTTTGCATGATTAATTATTGCGGTTCATTCCACCTAACGTCTATGTCAAAGGTGGACTCAAGGAGCATCCTAGCTACCTAAGATCATTTCTAACATCAATCACCTCATTCATGTAATTTTAGCAACATAGGGTCATGCTTACACAAAGCAATAACATAAGAGCATGCTTACACCAAGTAACAAACATAGATTCTCAAAGTCATCAATTTGAAATCTAAAGAACGAAAACGACATAAGTGATCATGCCACCTAACGTCTATGTTCCAAATGAATCTATAGGATCATTCCTTATTTGCATTTGAACAACACAACATGAATGTACTTGACAACATCAAAAGCTTATAATGATTCATCAAAATCATAAAACAAGAATGTACTTAACAACATTAAAAGCTCACAATGATTTATTAAAAATCATAAACATGAATGTACTTAACAACATTAAAATGATTTATTAAAATCATAAAACATGGATGTACTTGGCAACATCAAAATCTACAAAGATCATAAAGCATGGATGTACTTAACAACATCAAAATCGCCGATAACCAAAACCACAAGTTACAATATAAACATGATTTCTAACTTAGAATTAAATGCGAAAATAAATAATGGAAGACTTGGACATCTAGACTCGGAATTTTGCTGAGATCAATGGTTGTTCCGGGCACTAACCCGCAGGGAAAACCACCTTAAGTGCGCACTATCTCAATTGGGGAGAACTCATACCTCCCGCACTAAATCCGAACTTTAGCCATATCATAGTAACGATGTCCCAAGTGACTCCAAAATAAATAAGTTAACAACTTATATATATACGAAACCACACCCCATGCACAAGTAGTTCATAACTACACAATACATGCTCTAAATTCACAACTACTATAGGATGACAAATGTCGAATCTTCAGAGCGCGATTCGTTATGCGCTATAATAACATCACATGTCGAATCTTCAGTGTGCGATTCGTTACACGCTATAACAAGATAATCCAATATTGAAACGTAATCTCATAAATTCATTACAAGTCTAAAATCATGCTTTAGATATACAATCAACGTCAAACACATGATTTAAATCCATAATGCAATAGAAATGGAATTTAATCAAGTAAATTAATTAATTCCTCTAAGTTGCAATTCTCAACCAAATGGCCTCAAATTACATATGTTAGCAACATAGCATGGCCATTACATATACCAATTTCAAAACTTGATTAGGTTAATTGAATAACAAAATGAAATTTAATTAAATCATGATAATCAAATTCCTAAATTCTAAAACAACATAAAATGGTCCCATATCAATATATACTAGTATACAAGTCCTAGTCATCTCAAATATCAAGTCAAAACTTAATTAAGCTAAAGGAACTATTAAATAGATTTTAATTAATCATTTTAATTAAAGTCTCTAGATTTTCATACTTATCCAAATACTCTCAATTTAAAGTATGTTAAACAACATGTCAAGACATAATTTAAAAGCATATCACAAGTCAATTTCAAGCAAGGTACGGCCATAGGATTTAATCTTTCACAAAAGATAAATATTAATTAAAAAGTGCAATTCTTATTCAATTAATCTTAATTTAATATATGTCAACAAACATAATAAAATTAGATTTTCTAGCATGCCACAATTCAAATCAAATTTATATATCATCATAAATTTTAAATCTTATACAAAGAAATAAAAATTAATAACTTTCAAGATTTGATACAAGGCATATATATAAGTTGTATAATCATGCTAAACACTCAATACAACACACATAAAAGCCTAAAACATTCCTTACCTCAATTTGAGATGAAAATCTCAGAAGCCATCAAAATGTAACGGCTTCGAATCCGATGAAACTACTTGGTTTTGTCGGGGACTACACCGTGCACATAACCCCCATGAAGCCCCATCAAAATCACAACTTGACCTCAAAACCAAACTCAAAATTTGGCTGGAAATGGGTTCCAATAAGGGTGAAAGATAGAGTACGGCGAGGTGAATAACAAACGTTAAGGCCGAAAACTTTCCATCAAGGAAAAGTGAATCAAAAGAGGAGAGAGAAGATGGAAGCACCCCTTGGGCTGCCATGGGAGCTCCAAGTTGTGCTTGAAGAGGGGAGAAGCTGAAAAATGAAATATCTCGCCCCCCCTTTATAGAAATCTCAAAAAGTGCCTCGAACGGGCCCCGCCGGGTCTGAAAAAGTAAAATTTGAGCAGACGCTCTCAAATGGAAAAATTTTGTGAACAAAAAAGATTCAAAATGAGAAAATATGAACAACGGAAGAAACGGTGTCAAAAACAGAGTCCCGAGCAGAAAGTTATGCCCAAAACAAGATTGGCACAAACCGGGGGCAGAAACCCTGAAACTGAAGAAAAATGACCAGAAGAAAATTCTATGAATTTACGAGTTAACAAAAAGTGAAAATGAATCCCGTACAAGGATCCAGGCTCCAGATGAGATATTTTGCAATAACTTTCATTAATTGCACAATGGTCCTTACAAAAAGTGAAAACTGCACTTATGGCTCAGAATGAAAATATCTTTCAAAAATATTTTCTTAAAAACCCCTGAAATAAAATATCTTCAAAAGATATTTACGAAAAACACCCCAAAAAATGAAATTAAATCCAAAGATTTATGCATCCATGCCCCTATGGGCACTGGGAGCAACCAGAGTACTTTCTTGCAAAAGTGAAGATACGTATTTCATGGAAACCACTCAAGATAAAGATACGTGAAGTCAAAAACCAACTCCGAATACAAGAAGAGTGGTTACGCAAACAAAGTGACAACGAGGAAAGGACGAAATAGGGAAAATGACAAAATAGGGAAAAGACAAAAAGTGAATAGTGTCAAAAAACGAAAAATGCGGAACTGACCCGGTCCTCAAAGGAAGTTGTCAATCCACAGAAAAAAGTCTCAGAAATCACTCCAGAGCACTCGAGACGACACTAAGCGACACGAAACAGAGTTCAGAAGGGAAAAGACAACGGAAAAAATTTTATCCGAAAAATCCGGGTCATTACACTTGCAATCTAAATCCAAACTCTTTTTCATCAATGATTTCAAAACGAAAAGGAAAAATGAAGTGTAGAAAATAAAAGGAAAATTGGAAAAAATCTTAACACATTGAAGGTGCCATTATCTTCTAAAATTGTTTTCCCGATCAAAAAACAAAAGTATAAAATTAACAAAGATGGCTAGATTTCTTCTTAACAACATTCCATTATTACACATATATTTATTTGTTTGTATCAATCTATCGATTTCGTTCCCATGAGTTTTGATTTGGGAATCTGGTCCAATACAATTTTCAAAATTCTCACGTATTATTCTACTTTTAAAATATATATATATATATATATATATATATATATATATATATATATATATATATACACATATATATATTGAAACTGATCATCTGTGTGTTTATATATATATATATTGAAACTCATCATCTGATGAACACACACTTTGGGACTTTGCAGTGGGCACACCCTTTTTTTTTTTTCGATCGGTTTTTATGTTTATTATTTTTTTTCTTTTGTTTGCACTTATCGATTTCATTCGCACGAGTTTTCAAACTGTAAATCGTTGCCATTGTGTGCTATGATTAAAACTTGGAGTTTGATTCAGTTTGTGTGGTTGAAGATGAAACCCACCCAAATCACGTGAGGTGAGAGAGGATGTTGAATCCTATCTGTCTCTGACCACGTCAGACTCGAAAAAATTTCGGGAATTACTATTCGGATTTTCTATCATTATTCTTATACTAAACAGCTCAACCCGAACACGACCCGTTTAATAATTATGTCAGGAACTCTCATCACTAATTTGAACTGTTTATTAAACGAGTTACACGTATAACCTGTTTAATGACCTATTTACAATATTTATATATATATATATATATATATATATATATATATATTATTTAAATTATTAATAATACTCAATAAAATAGTAAATACTAAAAAAAAATTTAAGTTTTAATCAATCAAATTACTAAATAGTTTCTAGTTTATAAAAAATTAAATTATAAGACACAAGTTTATATAGTAATTTTATAACTTAAATAGAAATTTATTTACGAGATATATATTTAACATGTATAAACGGGTTATACGGGTTGAACCTTTCAACCCATACACGATGCGATTAACTAAACGGATTAATCGTGTCGAACCGTTTATGACCCGAACCTGTTTAAGGTCAACCCAAATCCATTTAACTCGTGTCGTGTTCGAGTCGTGTTGGCAGGTTGTGTCAATTTTTGTCACTCCTATGGTGACCAGTAGATGTTAAAAAGATAGTTATTAAAATAAAATAGCAATCACATCCAACTGTCATCATATATTAGAGAATTACAATATTGTGAAGACTTTAATTATTTCTCTGAAGTGAAATATTTAGAAAACAATTCAGAAAATAATTCTTAAAACAGAAAATAAAAAATTAGAGAATTGTTAAAAAATTTATCTTAAAACAGATATTTTTATAACTAAGTTTTCAAAAAGTTCAAATTTGTAACTCTGAAAAAATTCAAAAAATAGAAAATTAACATTTTTTTGCAATTTTGATTTTAAATTCTTTAAAAAGAAAAAAAAAATTATTTTTAAAATTACAAACCAAATAGACCATCGATATAAAAACATAAAATTATTTTCCAACCTACCAACTAAACATATCCTTAATTACAAACCAAACATACCCTTAATTACTATATTAGTTTTTTATAACCTTTTTTCTTCCATGGATGGGTTGAATAATTAATCTAAAGCTAACGAAGACCAATAGGAATTCAACACGAATTTCAACCCCAATTTTGAATCCGACTACAATTGGAATTGTAAAAAAATATATATATAAAATTGAATGTGGATTGAATTTGAATTGACAAGGCTTCGTAAAACTTTCATATTTTAGGTTGAACTTGTGGTAATATCTCATTTTGCAACTTATCAAACAACTTGAGTGCTACCGATGGTCACATAAGCCTGTCCGGTCAAGTAGGCTACAATTATTCGAAAGTCACACAAGCTTTAAAAAGATATTTTTGAGATTAGGAAAATATTTTTAAAGTAATCATTATTATCACCTTTACTTACCAGGGAAAAAAAAAAAATTTATAGCGACGATTTTAACCCTAAAAAGAGGAGACCGAGATACTCTCATCTTTTGAACTCATACATCTTAAAATTATAAATAATATAAGGGCAAGGACGTAATTTGGTAAGTCAGTTGCCTAGTTTTTTATTATTATTTTTTTTTTATTAGCCCGGGGTGTTCAGGATGGCACGAACCTTTAGGGTCCTCAGCAATCCGACTAATCCCTGAGGACAAAGGAAGGGCGCTTCCCTATCCGGACCGGGTGAGTCATTGCAGATGCAGTGAAGGTTAGCCACAAAGAACACCAACGGGTCTCGAACTCTAAACCTTAGGCTTAATAAATTCTAAAGTTTAGCGAGTAAACCATTGTGCCATATTCGAAGTGGATTCAATTGTTAAATACAATGTTGAGCTATTTTAATGAAAAGAAAAAGTAATTTATGTTTTCTTTTTAAAATGGGAGGAATAAAATGACAAATCTATCCTTTGTGTAGCTCAGTGTGAAATGGATCTTTGTGTCATTTATCTTAAGGACAGGGACTAGTGGACTGGGTTAGAAAAACTTCTAGAATCCACCACACATTTCTTCAAATACCTAATCATCAGTCCTAGTCGTCCATGTGTCCTTTGTTTACCCTATCCAAAACTAAAGTTTTGATTAGGCATGTATATATATATATATATATATTTTTTGATAATAAGCATGGTGGTGCTTTATTTTCTAATTAATGGATGCTCCATTCTTGTCAACAACTTATGATTCAACTCTCAAATTGACTAGGAAGGATAAACTTCAATGTATAGATAAATTGGAGTATGACTGACCACGGATCAGTTCGGTTTAGGGGTTGATAAAATTTAAAATCGAATCGATTCGTGGAGACCTTCAATCCGAATCAAATCGATCCGTGAAATAATGGATCGGATCGGTTCGGTTTTCATAAATTGGGCTTTTCAAATAACCCAATATAATTACACTTTATGGCCCATTAAAATATCAAATTAGTAATTAAAAATCTGTAAGTAACTTTTTAACATATATCACCACAAATTTAAATTACCTAATAACAAAATAGAGTTGTAAATCATCCCAAAGTGAAAATAATATTATAGTATCAAATATAAATTATTCAAATAGAATAAAATAAAACACTTAAATAGTAGTACAGTAGCTCATTAGTATAGAAAAAAAAATACATATATTAAATAATGAATAAAAAAAATAGAAATACAATAAGTATATATATAATATATTAATATATAATTAAGGTAACGGATCGGATCGGTTAACGGATCGGATCGGTTTTTCCAGGGCCCAATCTGTTAATCGAACCATGAATAACGGATTGTTATTTTTCTAAACCATTACCCAATCATGAGATCTGAAAACCAAACTGAACTATGCAAAGCGAATTGGTTCGAATCGGATTGACGGATTATCTACTCACCCCTAATTTGGAGGTATGCTAGTAATATTTAGTTTGATTTCCCATATAAATGTATAATGTTTTAAATTTTATTTTTGGGTCAAATTCGGATTCATGCGACATATAATATGGTGGGATCCAAGCCAACATGATGGGTTTCACACCGTGACTCATCTTGTACCTTACTATTCGTCTCCTGAACTATTGACACTTGGTGGATCATAACACTAATTTCTAACATAAATGTATTAATATCTTATAAAAAAATCACAACATTAATTTTTATTGGTTCAGAACACTAATAATTTCTATAAGCAAAAGAAACGCGGAATGGGATGTGACCCAAGCCAAGAACATGGTGGGTCAATGCAGTACTCATAATCTTTTTCCACCCTAATTCATCCCTGAAATCTTCCGTCACTATCCCAAAGTTTGGTACCTTCATTTGATTATATGGTGCGTCATAGGCTCTTAACTTATTCATCTAGTTGGTGTATTAACTATTAACTATTGGATATAATAGTTTATTATAATTTTTCATTCATTAGGTGTAAATGAACTTAATCTATGTGACTCATATGTCACTTTTTTGCGGAATGTTACATTAAAAAATCAAATTTCAATTGAGGTGACACCTTATGTTAAAATAGTGTTGGTTGCTATCGGATTATGTACATAGAAAAACATTTAGCGTAGAAGGAAATCAGGAACCCTAGTTTTGCAACCGCAGCTAACTTCTCCTCCTTTTATCCTTAATAATTTATGCTCCTGGTGATGACTTAGGTTCACCAAGTCGTATATTAAATATATATAATGTAATAATTTAAGTATACGACTTGGTTCACCCACGATGATGAGAGCTTAGTCATGTACGAGGGGAATGGGAGATAGAGAAACAAATAAACAAAATGCGAAAAATTAGGTTTAAAGAAAATCCCTAACTTATTGTTTGTTAGTGAGATTGCCAAGCACAGATATTTAAATTCATATATTTCGGTAATAGTTTAATAGTGATTGATTTGACAATTTGTTTTCATAAAAATTAATTTTACTTATTTGTAACCTAGATTTTTCTCTCTGAATCTTTAATATTCTTATGTACCTTTATTTTCGTGATTTACACTTTCTTATTATCAAGAATGAGAAATTTATATAATTAATAAGAAAAAAGGTACATAAATCAAACTACAAGGAGCTTTTTTCTAAGCTTCTTCTTCTTCTTCTCCTCGTATTTTTTTTTTTATATTATTTTTTGTCATTTCATTATGGGTCGTGATACTCAGGCAGACAATTTAGACCGATCTTTTAGGCAGAACCTACGTGGTCTATTACGTGACAGTCCATGTCAAGTTTTGGAATATTTTCCCTTATCTATCCGGCTATCTCTATCTTCATCAACTCATCCCACCATTCTCACCCGACCATCACCCACCCATCATCCTCTCCCTCTCTATCATCGTCATCTTATCCCACCAACCGACAATAATGGAAGACAATAACCACCGACGACGATGGAAGACACCACCCACCACTCTCTCTTTCTCTATTAGTATCGATTTCTCTGCTCTCTGTCTATCTGGACGAAGACAACGATGCCGGCGAAGACGATGCCGACGAAGACGATGATGTAGCTTCTGTTTTTCTATATTCGATATCAGATCAAAGCCCCAGTCACTCTTTCTCTGTATTCGAAATTGGATCGAAGCCCCAATCTCTCTTTCTCTTTCAAAGTGAAGTGTTCACTCAAATTTGGACACCATAGCCAGAAATTTGGATCGATGATTTCTTTGAATTTCAGATGGCTGGAATCGAAGTCTTTCTCTTTCTCTAAACCATTATAACTTGGAGTCTTTTTGTTTCTCTCAACCACTGAAATTTGGAGTCTTCTAATTGCAGTCCATTGTGTTTGCAATAGTTTGTTGGGGCTTTGTTTTTTGTTTGGGCTTTGTTTGAGTCCCGAGCTTCTACTGGGTTGTAACGATTAAGCACTCTGCCGGTACTACAACAATGGCTTGTAGTATTTCACCCGCTATGAATTCATTCGTAAAGTGGTGACAACTCTAGCACTCAGAGACAAGGACGGGCCAAAAGATCATCAATAACTGGTTTTTATATTGCTCCTGTAATCATTGGGCATTCGGCAGATCTGATTGGAAAGGTTCGATAGGTTTTCTAGGTTTTTTTTATTGGGTCTTCTCTCTCTAACTCTCTGTAATCAAACCCAGATTAAACTTTTTTAGAGAGAGAAAGATGACCCCCAAAGCAAAATTAAAATTAGAATTACTAAACTTACTTTCAATTATAGGTTTTCTGTATTGGTTTGGAAAGGTTCGATAGGTTTTCTGGATTAACTCTCCAATTCCGTTTGCTTTTCTCAGATCCATCATTCACCACTTCTTACTTGTTTCCCTGCGATTCCACTTTACCCTTCTTTGCTTTGTATGGAAAAATGGGTTTTCATCTGGTGAGAAAGAGAAAGTGACTAAGAGAGGGAGGAGACCCAAATTGAACTCTCCGATCGCCGGCCACACTAACAGATGGTTCACCACTTCTTGCTTCCTTAGAATGAGTGAGATATTAGAGAGAGAAAAAGAAAAAGAAAAAGAAAAAGAGGGGGGAAAATAGTCTTGCTAGACAGGCTACGTCATTTTTGCCAAAGTAATCAACCAAATACTTTATTTCTGCCAAAGTAATCAACCAAATACGTCGGTTGAAATATTATTTTTCTTTCATTATTAGTGTCCATTTTGATATATATAACCCCTATCAATTGGTAAGGAAACTTATCGTGATTTTTGGTACATACTTGCATACCACACACGCATATATCTTATTTTAGCAATGAGGGGAGGGAGATGTAGCCATCTCATTTTGCCCTGTCCCTTCTAGTCACATCTCGGTAGATTCTCAATCGTCGAATTGTAATTCCGAACCGCCATCGTCGTCAAAGCATAACCTAAGGTTTGCCTCATTCGGAAGTCTGTAACATTCGATCAACCCCTTTCGACAAAAGGGCAAAATAGTCATTTCACTGATCAAATATTTTTCTTAGAAAACAGACCCGCCAATGAGTTCACAGAACCCAAAAATCTCAAGATTGACCCTGAAAACGTAATTTTCGGGGTCTTGTATGGGCAAAAAAATAAAAAAAAAATATTCTAAGGAAGCTTCTAGTGATCATTTGATGATGTCACGTGGTTGACATCATCATTTTCGGATAAAAACCCCAGAAGAAGCACACTTCACGTGGATCACCAGTGTCGCAAGTCAGAAAGGACAACTAGCCACACTTGTAGATGTGGCTATTCAAATTTCAAACTGAAGGTACGAACCTGCACCCACAGTTGCGGCTACCTAGATTTTGAACTAAAAGTCCAAATTCATACACACAGATGCGACTGTTCAAAATCTGAACTAAAATTCCGAATTCACATTGAGATGCGGCTACCTCTTAAAGTGCCTGAAAGGAATCCAGCCGCAACCACAGGTGCAGCTATTTCTTCCTCAGTAGACTCAAAACATAACTTCGGGACTAAGATTCCCAAAATTTTGCAAATGAGTCCCTACACGATTGTTGAGAGCAGAATAATCCCTTAAGGGAGTCTATAAATAGAGACCCATCCCTCTCATTTGAAGGAGGACTAGATCATCCACAAGGTTGCTTCTATATAGCCCCAAGGCTGCCCAAATGGTCACTCAAAGGGCCACAATCCTCCCATAGGGTTGCAAATGAGCCGAGCCAAGCAAAGTCGAGCTTTAGCTTGCTCAAGCTCGACTCGTATAAGCTAGAGTTGTGTTAGGGTTCGGCTCAAGCTCAGTCAAGCTTCGCTTAGCCAGGCTCGATCTCGGCTAGTTAAATTTTTCATGAGCTCGAGCTTAGCTCAGCTCGAGATCATGTGTGTGTGTGTGTGTGTGTGTGTGTATAATAAATCTGAACAAAAATAGCTACCCGGCTCAGTGTGTATACATATGTGATAAGCGCCAAATTTTGTACATTAAAGCCCTCTTATTTTCATATGTTAACGCTTTAGTTTTATTTATTTTATTTCATTTTCATGTTTTCCCCATTTCCAGTTAATTATCTTCAAAATCAAGTATATTCAAGAATTTTGTGCCTTCAAACGATGCTTCTATCCAAACAAGTTACCCTAAGTACTTAGACTATAATCAATGATAAATCTAGGCCTAAATAAAGATGGAGAAATTGGGCTTAAGCCTAATCATAAGCTCAAAGTACACTTAGCCTAGCCCTATGCAACGACCAATTATTTCCCCATAGCACAACTGGTTGTTCATGTTAAGTTTTGAAGTCATATTGCAATCCAAATTGCAATTCTGTTCCAGAGAGCAAGGATCTCAACGACGGGTGGTCGCTTGGAGCGACCAGTCATCCTCTGCCGAGTCATCAGTACCCTTGGGGGCACCTGCGTATGTATGTAGCAAGCTGTGACAAGCGACGACCAGTCGCTTGCCTACTACAACCGGTTGCTTAGTTGGCAAAGTGGTTGAAAAGCAAACTTGCTTTTCCCTTTTTTGTGGATCTTATCCGCAGACTTTGGGGTACGAAATTTAGCTCATTTTTTATCACACAAGGGAGGATTTATTGATGTTATCTTCATATAGAAAGACATCTTCATTGGTAGAGAGAGAAAATGAGAGTTCTAGAGAGAAAACTTGTTTTTTGAAGCTAGAAAAACATCCATGGTGTTTAACATGGAAATGGTGATTCCTTCTACCAAGGAGTCCTCCACCTTGACCATGGACAACTAAACCTCTTCCTAGGGAGTTAATGTAGCCATTTACAAGTAACTATGGTTTGATTTCATTTATACTTTGGGGAAAAATATGTCTTTGTATAGCATATTGTATAACTTTGATGATTACAAGTGTTGTATACCTTATAATAGTTTTTAATGTGTATAATCTTTCACGGTGAAACCTTTTCATGCGCGTTTGATTTCATACGGGCTTCTATCACCGCTTCATCAAAAACTTTAGCAAGATTTCTCAGCCCCTATGCCATCTTCTTGCCAAAGAGACTCCATTCCACTTTGATGAAGCGTGTCTTCAAGCTTTTGAGAAGCTTCATCCCTTTATATCTTCCACCCCAATCATGAAACCTCAAACTTGCCTTTGAGATCATGTGATGCCTCCGATAATGCGGTAAGTACAATTTTGGGCCATACGCCATTTACTATTGTTGGTCCTAGCTTTTAATTAGGGTTTGCCCTTTAAATGTCAAAAGATCAATCACAGGTCCATTACTGTGATATATTATGAACTCTAGTGTACTCAGGTTAACACAGTGATGATCAGGGGTATATTAGTCATTTTAATTGTGAGAGAGCTCATTTAAAATTGACTACGTAAGGTACATTGTATTATAATCCATGGTTACATACCAAACAAAGCCTTCCTAGTGGTATATTGTGTTTTCTAGGTTTTTTGTCACTACCATGGGCATTACAGTCTTTTCACATCTTTGTGTGCCCATTATATATCTGCCTTGATGCTACATTGTATTTTACAGCACATAACATCTTGTTTTGATTGTGTATACACAGTTATGCCACAGAATTTTGTATATATTGACATTGTTTGCTTGAGGGGCATTATGGTAATTGCAATGAATGAACAAGGGGTTGACATGTATATTGTGATCCTAGAGTGAGAGAATGAAGGTGATTATGCATTTCTTAGGCACCAAGTTTGTGTTTATTAGATATATATATATATATGAGCTGTTAAATTGCTGGTGCATTAAAGGACAAAACTGCAAAGGTGGAAGGGGCATTGTAGTCCATTACCATATGTATTTCCTCATTGTGGTAGGATTTCAGCTAATTGTACTATATATATGTATATATATACTGTTATAACAATGAGCCTCACAAATCTTTTTAAGTGAACCCTAACAAGCTACATTGTGGTACACACTCGAGACACTATAAAGAATGAAGTATATATGAGATTTAAGATCAATTTGTGAGCTGAATTCCTCCCAGAGATCCATATAGTGAGTGTGTGTATATGAAGATGATGTTCAAGACCATGTGTATTTGGTTTTCTGGTTTAGAAGTTTGGTTCAGAGGGCCACTTCAAGCTTAAAGCCATTTTTAAGGTTCCTAGTGGTTGAGGCAAGTGTATTTCATAATTTACATCTACAGTTTCACATTTGTGCTTGTTCTGTTACTGCAGTAGCTTTTGATATCTTAAACCTCAGTATATGCTTGTTGTAACTACCCAGGTTTTTCAACCCGGTACGTCAGTGATGACCTGTAAGTTAACCTGATAACGGATTCAAAATGCGAAAGCAAAGGATGAAACTAAGGCCCCTTGAGATATAAATCATCTCTAAGACACCAACGTGACATTCCATGAAGCCGCATAAGTTAAAGAGAGCAAAAAAGGAATTAGGAGTCAAAACGGGCAAAATTCGTCAATCAAGGGCAAAATGGTCAATTTACAATTGAGAAGGGAAATTTGACTTTAAACAAGTCAAATAAGGTCTACATAACCTAAACAAATCATTTCATAACATTCCAAGAGGTTCTAAGAACTTTGGACAAAAATCCCACAAAACGCTCTTTCCCGGTTTAAGCGAAAACTGACACCCTCCCACTAAAACCTAAATAACTCCCAGTGTGATTTGAATCTAAGGATGAGATTGATATCATTAGAAAGCTGACTCAAAATACTTGAGTTTAGGCTCAAGAATCACCCCATTTGGGTTAGAAACAAAGAAGTTATGGCCATTTGAAATCGGAACTTCAGTGTTGAAGCAAATCTGGTAGTTAGGCGCGTGGGGGGAGTTTTAGTGGACCGAAATAAAGGTTCGGACGACCGAACTGGATAGAATACTTTCTGAAGCATGTTTTTACTGTCCATTTGGTTTGGTAGACCGATTTGAGGCCATCGGTCAACCGAAATAGAGTTTCGGTTAACCGAAACTCCTCGAAAAGCTGCTGTAAGGTCTGTTGCAAGCCCAAGGTGTTAAGGTTCAACCTATACTTTGATTCCCATGATGATTTGGTTCAAAATTGAATGTTTAAAACTGAATTCTAGTGAGATATGGATGTGTAGACATGCCAATAACCTTAATATGAATTGTTTATACGTAAAACAACGGCTCATGGCCCCATACACATCATTTACAGAATCTCACATGTTAAATCTCCAAAGTTTGTTTAAATACATTCTTAAAACAAAAGATGGTACCAAATGACTATAAGTGCTAAATTAAACATGCTTGGCCCTTGGCCTCAATACATACATGTTATTTAAGCATCAAAAAGTGTATTTAGGTACACATTACATATTTCAAAACAAAAATAACATTTTACACCGAAATGATACTACATGCTAACACTTGCATGTTTTCAAAAATACAACAACTACATTAAGACTTCAAAGCAACTTAAGGATGTGATGCATCCCAAAACAAAGTTTCCTAACCTGCAAAATAACCAAACAACTAGGGTGAGTAATTAAGTTACTCGCAGGATGTGATGCATGCGCATACCCTATAGTTTCAAGTATAATGTGAACCAAACATAGACCATCACAGGGGTGCATCCCACCTAACGTCTATGTTTCCATGGTACTCTAAGGGATCATCTTAAGCTATACAAATGTTTGAATTGATAAACATGTAGTATCCAAGTATATAAGACAAGTACACTAACCACATTATAACTAAAATTACCAAATCACAAGCCACAAGAAATCCATGATTTACAACTTGGAAAGTAATACAAAATCAAATAATGGAAAGACTAGGATATGTGGCCATGAGACCATACAAGTTATTTTGGGTAATTACGACCCACAAGGTACTACCTAGTACGCACTATGACTTAGGAGAATTCCTATCCTCTGTACTAGAGCCAAACCCTAGTCATCAACATCTCATATCCTTGCAAGCTTCCAAAAATCAACAAGTTCATGACATTTATGCAATCTCAATGTATGAAACTACTTACCAAGCACAAGTAGGGTAAAATCACATAACCCATGTCTTAAGGTTACATGTCTAAAGTGGCAAGTTAATGATAATACACATCATTTTATATTAATTTACTATCAATATAGGCCATAATTGCAAATCATGAAATATAGTAATCTACCTATAAGTAATTATAAGTGCCACACATAAGATTTTCATACTAAGCTTTAAATGAAATCTATATTACTTAATATCATAAATGTAATCTCAAGATATCCATAATAAAACCTCAATGGAATCATAAGTATTAGGCAATTTATTAGATAATAACCTACCTATACAATTTAATAATCACATACATGCTTTAATCCACAAATCCTAAGTCAAACATATAAAATCTCTATTTACATGTTAGTACAAGAATTTAAGAAGGCATGCAATTAATATATATCAAGCTCCAATATATATAAAACCCAAAGAGTATAAACATACAACCACCCCTACCTCAATAGAGAATTGAATCTCTATAATCCAAAGCAACCTACCTTAAAATGAAAAACCAAACTAGGGTTTTGTAGAGGAGTGTGAAAGGAAGACAATGTATTCCAAGCTTAATGGTCTAAGGTGAGTGGAAGGAGGCCAAAATGAAGAAGAAAGCTATTAATTAAGCTTTTCTCCAATGGTGGCTTAAGTTAGGGTTCTTGAGAGGAAAGAGATAAAATGAAACAAAGGTGTAAACCCTAAGCTAAATGGTGGGATTCTCCACTCACTAGGTGCTCTTGCACTACCTCTCACACACACACAATTATAAGACCAATTGTGAAGCCTACACTTGTCACCATCCTATGTAAACTTCCAAGATTTAACATTGAGCCTACACTTGTCAACCATCCATGCCAACAAGTGCTCCTATCTCAGGCCAACAAATGGGTGAATCTCCACCCTTCATGTGTCATGAGATTAAGCCCCCAAGTGGTTCCACCACAAAACCAACAAGTGGCACCTTAGGAATGTGACACTTATCACATTTTTCAGAAATTGCAAAAAAGGTCTTTTTTAAAAATATCTTCCAAATTAAATTGTAAAATGGTCCCTAAGACGAAAAATAGTTACTTTATTTAACTACGCAAAAATTCCTCAAGTTTAGTGTAATTACCAAAAGTGATGCATTTATGCCCTTTACAAGGAAAGTAAACAATTAACATGCTTTTCTACAAAAGTGAAAATGTAGATCTCATGGAAATGAAACATCATGGATGTATGCAAAGCCGGAATCAAATCCGAGCATAAAAAGTGAGGTTATGCAAGGAAAAAT
The DNA here is from genome assembly GCF_030987335.1 of Cornus florida. Lineage (NCBI taxonomy): Eukaryota > Viridiplantae > Streptophyta > Magnoliopsida > Cornales > Cornaceae > Cornus > Cornus florida. The sequence goes on from NW_026775579.1 coordinate 25,718,059, forward strand.
GAAAAACGACTAAAGGACGAAATAGGGAAAACACACACAAAAAAAAAAAAAAAAAAAAACGAAGAAGAAATTAACTAAAAAAGAAAAGAAGGGAAATGACTAGGTCATTACACTTGTTATTATTGGTTTTTGCCTCTGATCTGAGTACATCTTGTTGATTTCTTATTGTAAGTTCATTTACTATCATTTGAGCATGATTATATAGTTGATTTGAGGTTGTACCAATTGAGTTTTGCCCAGAGAAATGACCATTACAAGTTTTGGTATACCAAACCTCTACATTTAGGGTTTTCTGCAGAATACAAGCCTGTTATGTACTGATTATGTTATACCTTGCTTCTATCACAGAGTTCATCATCTGAGCATGTGTATATTGAATATATAAGGCTATGGAAACTAAGTTATGGTCTATATTGCTTATAAGGTCTAAACAGGGTTGCTTAGGACAGGGGGAGTGCTGTGAGCACATGTATACGAGCTAGGGTGTGTGCAGAGAGTGAGACAGCTCAGTGTGTTTCTTATTGCATTACAACTAGTGGATTTACATTGGAAGAGGCCAAGAACTAAGGTTTTTGATCTTTATTAATAGGGTTTTTCCTTGTAAACATCTTGTGTCACTGTGGTTGTATTTGTGTTTTGCATTCAATATAACAAACAAACTACATTACACTTATGATATCAGAAAATTGTCCAAGTGTTAAAAGAAGATTATCAAAAGAACCAATTCACCCCCTCTTGGTTCATCAATTGGTATCAGAGCTTTGGTATGCTACTCAAAGGCTTTAACTAGCCAGCATTAAAGATCTTGAAGAATGGATGAAAGTTAAGTAACTAAAAGCACCAGGGTTTAATGAATCAAACTATAATTCAAGGAAGACTAGAATGAAAGCCTTTCTAATGTCTCAATCATATCATGTCTGGCATGTTACCATTATTGGTGTTGTGGTTCTTAATCCAACTGATCCCTCAGCTAATAACAAGATAACTTTGTCTAATGATGGAAGAGCAAAACATGCTTTGTTCTGTGCTTTCAAATAACAAGAATTCATTAGGAACAAGAACTGTAAAATAACCAAGGATATGTGGGACTTTCTCAAGGCTGCTCATGAAAGAAACAATGTGATCAAAGAGAACAACATTCAGCTTCTGAAAGTTTAATATGAGAGCTGTAAGATGGAAGAAAGTGAAGCTATCTAAGAGTATTTTTTTAGGATCAATGAAATTGTCAACAACAGAAAGGTTCTTAGTGAAGATGTGATGAACTCTGATGTGTATAAGAAGATTCTCAGGTCCTTAACCGATAGATTCAATGCAATGGTTACTATTCTTGAAGACAAAGACATGTCATAGATAAAAATTGATTATGAGATGAGAATTGGGGTTTATACTCAACACAGAAGATAAGCAGCTCTTAAGGTAAATGAAGTTGTTGAAGAAGGTGAATAGAAATCTGATGATGATCAATTAGAAGATGATAAAGTAGCCTATCTTGCAAGGAAGTTTAGAAAATTCAGGTTCAAGAAGAAAGGCCAAGCTCAGAATCAAACCAGTTACAGTTGTGCGAAGACTGGACACTTCATAGCTAACTGTCTTTCTAACAAAATTCAAAATCAAAGAAAACCAAAAGCTCCAGATAATAGAAATAGATTTGGAAAGAAGGCTTTGATTACAAATTGGGATTCAGCCCCAAAAGAAGATAAGGAAGAGGTTCCAAAAGATAAATGTTTGTTCATGGCCTTACATGAAGTTCTTGAAAATCAAAATGAATAAGAAGAGGGTGATGATGATGGCATTGAAGAGGTACTTGCTGAATGTGAAAGACTTACTGTCAAATGTGATACTCAGAAGGTACAATGTTTGAATTGTAACCAATGTATGTCCTTCCAAGTTGTTTGGTAGAATTTTTCCAAATCTCTGACATTTTTAGTGACCTCTCTTTAAGAGCTAAAGAAAGTTCTCCCTTACATCTTCTTGTACTCCACACTTCATCTTTGTTTCTGAGCCTTGAAACACAATAAACAGCCAATGATATAGAACATAGGGTTAAGAGTTTGACTTTCATATGCTTGATGAGTAAATCCTTTGACATTTTCAATTATGCGTTAAGTATTTGTTTTTCTCAATGTACTCCACTAGTTTGTGTCTAGCATTATCTCAAAGTTTCTTCAAATTCACATTCCTCTTAGATTTTATTGGCCGCCTTTGTAGATATTATTGTAAGCCTTCCAAGCGTGCTCACTGTAGAAGTGATCTCGAGAGAACTCAATCTTCTCGGTAGTAGAAACTGAATGATACCCAGCTGGTATCTCAGTAGTAGGAGAGCCCGTGTCCATAGGAGCATTTGAACCTTCTTGAGGCTCACGGATGAACAAGTCTGTTCTAGCTCTCTTTGGAATCTTAATGCCCTTACCCTTAGCTTGATTAGACAGTCTTGGAGCCATTTGACGTTCAGAAATTTTTGGTTTGAAGCTTTTAAACTGGTTTTTTCACTACTATGGATCATAGTTTATCACCAGGGATGGTACATTATTTATAATCAAATATTCGTAAAGTTCATGAAGATGGATATCTTGATGTTTCAATCTTTGGGATTGATTATCAACATCATAGGCATTCCCAAGAGGGTGAGCAGTACAGGTTATGTTCTACCTCTTATTACGTCAAGACCTAAATGGCAAGAGATCTATGATGCTTTGTGTGTTCAGGGTTCTCCAAGATATGCCGACCACAACCCATCTCACTATCTCACTGATGAGTCAGCTTTTCTGAATTTGTTTGCAATGGCAAACCTTGGCTATTTTGGGAAGAAAGATGTGATTATATTGGAACGGGCTCAAGTCTTATATTTACTTGTTATTGGGGCACAGATTCATATTGCACCTTCTATTGTGAATCTAATGATTGCTCACTACAAGAGTAATACTAAAAGGAAGTCATCTCCTTTCCCTATGATTATTATGGGATTCTACAGGAAGTTTCAGATACTGCTCCCTCCCTGAGCTTATCATCAGGAGATTATGTCTAAGTTAGATCTCCGTGCTTTAAACAAGTCAAAGTCTGCAAGGGAAAATGCAAGGAAGGTTCTGAGAGGTTCTGATACTGCTTAGTCTCAGATTCTAGAGATTACACAACTATTTCCCTCCAAAGGGATTTTTTCTCGAGACGATGCAAATCTGATGTACTCTCTGTTACTTTAGAATCAGAAGACCACAATGGATGAGATTCGAGATCTTAAGGCTAAGGTGAGACTTCTTAGAGGTTAGCAGGTAGGTGGTTCTACTGAGAGTGTCTACAGGCCTGCTCTTTTAGATCCATCTTTGGTTACTGAGGATGATGATGAGGAGACAGATGATGATGCTGAGGATGGTAGTGGTAATGGTGGTGATGATTTTGATGATATTCTGACTACTACTATTCCTTTTAAGGGCGACGTTGATGCTTGATTTCTTTAGTTATCATTCATACATTCATGTATCATGTTTTTGTTGAGATTAACATTTTCACTATATTTTGATACTGTTTTTGGATGTTTAATGACATGTTTTATCTTAATGGCTATTTCTCTTTTATTTTCTTCTCTATAATTGCTTTATCAATTTGTTCCAAAAGGGCGAGAAAACTGGATAATTTCTTTTTTCTTAAGGGGGAGTCAGGGGGAGTTTTATAAATTGTTTTTATTAAACTTTCATTGGTAGTTTTGCTTGATCTATGTGCAGGAAATCAGTTAAATTTTATCCAAGAAGAGAAGAGAACAAAGAATAAAATTTCTGAGTTTCCGTTTCCTTGACAAACTGTAATCTATTGTATTTCTTCTTGAGTAGATTATATTTGTTTTTAGGGTTTTGTCAAGAAATTGCGAAAGGGGGGAGATTGTGAGATATACTTTTTGTAATTGGCTAATTTTGATGTCAAAACAAGTCCGATCGAGTTGTCATTTTCAAGTTACCAAATCAAGATCGAGATTGGCTATGGAATTAGAAAGTTGTTCAAGGTTGATAAACTATGATCTACAAAAAAGGTATGAATAACACTTTGGGAAGTTGTTTCCCACTTGGGACACTATACATACCATGTATGTTTCTTTAAAGTTTCCAAAAACAGAATTTTTCCAAACTTATAAACCTTTCTTTCAATTCTGTCATGTGGGAACCGGTGCTAACTTTGGTTTCCCGTTCAGGAACCTTAACTTCGAAGAATTACATTCTGTCCTTTGGGAACCGGTTCCAAAGTTGGCTACTGGTTCCACATGCTGATACAGTTTAGGATTCTAATTTCTTGTTCTTTCTAAAATTCCTATTTGATATAGAATTTCTTCCAAAAGTCCTATGCACGAAAATTACCTTTTCCTATGCATATCTAGGTCTTTGAAAATTCTATATAAACCTTGATTTTCATCTAGGTTGATACGACTTTTGCATTACATCTTCTGATTTTTAAAAACCTTATCTGAGAGATATTTTGCAGAAAATCAAATCTGATTTTTCTGTTTTTATTTCTAGAACATACACATAAACACAAGAATGAGTTTAGAGTGTTTGTTCAAATCCTGATCGTGTTCAAAGTTTATTGAATATTGTATCTATAACGATTAGAGAAGCAGATCTATTTCTTTTACATTAAAGTTTAGATCTTGAAAAGCAGAGGTGAAGCGATCACATTTTGAACGGGTAAAAACATTTGAGTAGTGTTGTTTGATCTACCAGCAATCCTTCTATAGAGATCAAGAGTAAGCCTGAGGTCAAGAGCTGTTGGACGGGACGTCGCAAAGCTAGAAGATTGTCAGCGATTTGTGTTTGGTAGAACGATAGGGTGTGAGTCTGAGTCAAAGTCCATTATACTTTATTTCAAACATAGTGGACCGGTTTACTTTGGATTGCACAGTCCATGAGATTTTTTCCATAACAATTGGACTATTCTACCAATTGTAGTTTCCTAACTAAAAATCCTGGTGTTATCTCTTAACTCTATTTACTTTATTTTTATTTTACATGTGATTAATTGCTAAATTAAGTAAAGCTGATTAAAATAGAAAGACACAGATTTATTTTTAAGATTTAAAAACTTTCCACACAAGTAATATTTTGATACACCTTATATCAAATAATACAGTTTAATGGATTGCCATTAGAGAACAAATTTATTTATATTGTTCTTACTAATGAATTGAGTTAATCATTTTCAAACAATTGACTTTATGTGTTTTCCTCTCTCTACATTTTTCTCTTATATGCTTCGTTAGCCATCTCTCATGGAAGATGAATGTCATTTTTATTTATTTATTTATTATTATTGAAAATGAAAACTACCATTTTCAATCTCTAATATCATTAAGTAGATATCCAACAGGGAGGACGCCGCAACTGGTAGGGTTGTAAACGAGCTGAGCCATTCGCGAATAGCTCGGGCTAGGCTCGTTAATTACTCGACTCAAGCTCGGTTCGTTAATAAGTAATCCGAGCTTGAGCTGAATTATGAGGCTCGATTTATAAATGAGTCGAGTCTGAACATCAGTAGACTCGACTTGTTTGTTCATGAACCGTTCACGAACTGGGCTCGATAATACGTTCACGAACATACTCGATTATAATATATATATATATACACATACATACCCAATTTTAATATATACAAAAGTTAGGGTCAGATTGTAAGATTGTAATTGTATGTAGCATATTTATATGTAGATATATATATTTATGTTGGGGTCAGATTGTAATTATTTATAGAGTTTGTGGTTATTATGCAAGCAGACCTTTCTTATCTTTGTATATAAACCTTTTTATGTTTAGGGTTGATGGAATAAGAAAGGCCTGTTGCGCCTCCATCTATTCTCTCTCTCATGTAAACTTTTTTTCTTCTTTTCTGAAGGTTAACATAGCTGCAACAATCTACTCATCAAACACATACCCACTAACAATACCCATCTTGTCTGTCATGTAAACTTTAACATGTATGTATATATATATATACACAACCATTTTTCCGATCACATTTCTCTCTCTCCCAAAAAGTCTTTATTTTCTTCAAATAATCGTCTTTCATCCAAACTTGTTGATGGATGTATAAATTAAATACCCGTGGATAAGGGAAGGTTGTTAAATTAACGCGTTATCTCATAAGATTGAGATAGGTTCTACAGATTACGATAAGAATTAAACCTACAGATTACGATAATGATTAAACCTTCAGATTACGATAAGGATGAAGACAGCGGTAACTCTACGTGACATCCTGACCTAAGCCCTATAAATAAAGGGGACTAATCGACGTTTAGAGGTACGTAATAAATCCTAACTCAATTTCTTGATTTCTCTAGAGATATTACTTCGCACACTGACTTGTTCGTCGGAGCCTACTCCACTGGTAACACACCGGTGTTTGTAGGATCACCTTTTCTTCTCTTTATTCAGGAAGTCAGATCATACCCGGGTTACACAGAATCCATCATCAACAGTTGGCGCCGTCTGTGGGAACATATTTTTGTTCTCTAAACAAAGCATGGTTCAATTGTGATCTGGTTTGGCTGCTGGCGAGGACGAAGGGTTGCAGGCTTCTGATGAAGGGGACTCGACGGGGCAACCCCCTATCATCCCAAACGATCAGAATGCGTCGCAACATTGGAACAACAGATTCAAACCTTAGTCCAACCAAATGCGATGATTCTGCAATGCTTAACCGCCCCCAACGAGGAGAGAAATAGTGAAATACCCAACAATGACTCTCGTAGGGTTAACAACGATGTTGAGCTTACAGAGGAGCCATCACTATCGGTCCCCTAAACGGAATACCACCAGGCTCCGTGGAGATACTTCTAGTTATGTTGGTGATAAGATTGAGGACGCCACTCATTTTGATTTAGAGATTCAGGATCTAAAAGCTAGAGTTGATGATGTCATGTAAGCGATGAAAGGGAAGGGCCAGGCTGTAGTGAACGATATGGTATAGAAGACTAACCTAGCTTCTAGCCCAACTCTTATGAGTTGTCCTCTACCTAGCAAATTCAAGATGCCAACTCTTGAGAGCTTCGATGGGACGCGGGACCCTTTCGACCATTTGGAGACCTACAAAGCTCTTATGTATTTACAAGCCGTACTGGACGAGATTATGTGCAGGGCTTTCCCTACCACACTAAAGGGTTGGGCTCATCTCTGGTTCAATAAATTAAAACTAGGCTCCATTAAAAACTTTGAAAAGTTGAGCAAACAATTCATAGGATACTTCATCGCTGGGCAGAGGCATAGGAGACCAGCAACACATTTACTGAATGTGAAGCAGCAGAAGAGAGAGCCTCTTCATGATTACATAAGTTGTTTTAACACTAAAATGCTACAGGTAGAAGAGGTGGACGACAGGGTTGCCCTCACAACCTTTATGGGAGGACTGTAGAACTCTAAGTTCCTATTTTTCTTGCCAAAGGAAGCCCTTACGAGCATGACAGAGTTAATGGTTAGAGCGCAGAAGCATATGAACACTGAAGATGCTATGAATGCACGAAAAAACAAAGATGGTGAAGATAAGAGATCGGATAAAAAGAGGCCAGCACCTAGTACTAGAGAGGAAAGGGAATCGAAGTACAAGAAATTCTCAAATAGCCAGGCTATCAGATCGTCTCGTCGTCCAGTGAGACCAAGCAGGTATAATAACTACACCCCCTTAAATACATCTTTAGAGTAGGTCTTTCTGCAGATTCAAGATGACGCATCATTGAAATTGCCACCAAAGCTAAAAGCTGATCCAACAAAGAGGTTTCGAGATAAATACTGTAGGTTCCACCAGGACCATGGATATAGCACAGAAGATTGTTTCGACCTCAAAAACCAGATCAAGAACCTTATTCGTAAGGGTCATTTACGCAAATTTACGACTGGGAATGGAAAAGAAGGCTCCAACCCAGCCCGAAAGGGCCGAGATGATCGCCCTCCTCAACACCAACCAATAGGTAAGATCAGAATTATATCAGGTGGCTTCGCTGGTGGTGGGGAGACGAGTTCGGCTTGGAGGGCTTATGTCAGGAGAATTCAGAGTTTTTCAGAGGTGAATGAAGTTGGAGTGATAAGTCCTCCAACAAAATTACCGCGAGTTGAGGAGCCGGTCATAACTTTTTCTAAAGAAGATGACAAGAGAATTCACTAGCCCCATAATGACCCTCTGGTAGTTTCCATGGTCGTCGCTAATTTCACTGTTCGACGAATACTGATAGACAATGGTAGCTCAGCTGACATACTATTTCTTAGGGTGTACGACAAATTAAAAATCAGCTGAGAGAAGCTCCGACCCATGAAGTCACCGCTAGTGGGATTTTCAGGTGACAAGTATATCCACTTGGGGCAGTTACCCTTCCAGTCACTATAGGAGCCAATCCAAAGTAGGTCACTGTAATGGTGGACTGCCCATCATCATACAACATTATCCTAGGGAGGACAACATTGAATGTCATGAAAGCAATCACTTCCACTTACCATCTCCTGATGCATTTCCCAACTGAATATGGTATGGGAGAGCTAAGAGGGGATCAAACAATTGCTCTAGAATGTTATGTTGCCTCTCTCAGAAAAATAAAATGGCAAGAGGCACTTACGATTGAAGGGCCGGAAGGGAAAGATAGGCCAGACTTTCATAAAGTGAAACCTACAGAGGAGCTAGAAGAGGTCATCCTTGGTGATGGTGAGCCCGAGAAGAAAGTAAGTATAGGGTCTTTACTCCCCCCAGGTATTAAAGATGAACTTACTCAATTCCTCAGGAAGAATCGAGACGTATTTGCACGGGCGTATGAAGACATGTCAGGTATAGACCCCACTATCATGGAGCACCGCCTAAATGTAAATCCTAATTTCAAACCTGTCAGACAAAAGAGGAGGACTTTCGCTCCAGAGAGGAATCATGCTATATTAGAAGAGGTGGAAAAGCTCTTAAAAGCCGACTTTATTCAAGAGGTGTACTACCTCGACTGGCTGGCAAATATGGTCCTAGTGAAAAAGGCAAATGGAAAGTGGAGGTTATGTGTGGATTTCACCGAACTTAACAAAGCTTGCCCGAAGGACAGTTTTCCTCTCTCAAGAATCGATATGCTTGTTGAGGGAATGGCTAGACACGAACTACTAAGTTTCATGGATGCATATTCTGGATACAACTAGATATCTATGTACACCTCAGATAGAGAAAAAACGGCATTAATCACTGATAGAGGTTTGTACTATTACAAAGTAATGCCTTTTGGGCTCAAGAACGCTAGTGCAACATACCAGAGGCTAGTGAATGCAATGTTTAAGCACCAAATTGGTAAAAATATGGAGGTATATGTTGATGACATGTATGTGAAAAGCTTAAAAGCTGAAGACTATTTGACTGACCTGCAGAAGACCTTCGAGGTACTTAGGAGGCATAAAATGAAACTCAACCCCAACAAGTATGCCTTTGGGGTTTCCTCAGGAAAGTTCTTAGGATATATGGTAAGCAGAAGAGGAATTGAGGCCAATCTAGAGAAGATCTGAGCAGTCATTGACATAAGATCGCCAAGATCAACCAAAGATCTACAACGACTAACAGGGAAGATTGCTGCCTTGAGTAGGCTAATCTTTCGGTCAACTGACAGGTGTCTACCTTTCTTTCGTGTGCTAAGGAAGGCTTTTGAATGGACCCCAGAGTGTGAGCAGGCATTCAAAGAACTAAAGCAATACCTTAGTTCTCCCTCACTACTATCTCAAACCATACCGGGAGAGGAACTATACATACACCTTGCGGTCTCCACGATAGCTGTCAGTTCAGCTCTGAAATGAGAAGAAGAAGGGGTCCAAAGGCTAGTGTACTTCGTGAGCAGAACACTTAGGGGTGCAAAGGAAAGATATCTAAGGATGGAACAATTGGCCTTTGCTTTAATTGTGTCTGCCAAGAAACTGAGACCATACTTTCAAGCGCATACGATAGTGGTGCTAACAGATCAACCCCTCCGACAGGTCCTACACAGCCAAAAAGCTCTGGTCGACTAATGAAGTAGTCAGTAGAGTTAGGAGAGTTTGACATTCAGTACAAGCCAAGAACAGCAGTAAAGGCTCAGGTGTTGGCTGATTTTTTAGCTGAGTTTACCCCTTCAGAAAAGGACAAACAACCCCAATTTTCGACAGAACCAGGTTCAAGTGAGCAGATGGACCCAGAAGTAGTCTGGAACTTGTTCATGGATGGGTCATCTAATGTTCAAGCTAATGGAGCCGAGCTTGTTCTTGTCTCCCTAGAGGGAGAAAGTATACAATACGCACTTTGGTTTGGTTTCAAAATAACCAACAATGAGGCAGAGTACGAAGCCTTTATAACAGTATTAAATGTGGCAAATGCCCTAGGGGTTGAGCAATTAAAGGTGTGCACCGACTCCCAGCTGGTCGTTGGACAAGTTCGAGCGGAATATGAGGCACGGGACAAGAAGATAAAGAGTTACCTACAGAAGGTGGAGGAATTAAAAAATCACTTCCAACGATTCTCAATTCAACAAATACCATGAGAAGAGAACGGGAAAGCAAACGCCTTAGCCCGGCTAGCTACTGCATTGGAACCCGAGATCAATAACACTATACCACTGGAATATTTGGACGAACCATCTATATCTCAGGAGAGACAAATTGAAGTGCAACAACCGATATTGAGTGTGGAAGGTGCAGATCCTATCATCAGATATATCAAGGATGGGGTTGTAATATCCCTAATTTTAAAAGGATAGTCTCGGCATTTTAATTATGGTTTTATTGTATTTTTGTGTGATTAATTGATTATTTTCTAAATTGTTTAATTTTTTTATTATTTATTTTATTTAATGGTTTAATTGTGTATTTAATTACATTTTTGATTAAATTGGTTAATTATTTTTTATTTTCTTTAATTGGATTGCATTAGTGTTTATTGTAATATTAAGTTAGGGTTTTATTTTTGAAGTCACGTATTGGGTAGCCGACATGGATAAATTAAGTCATTTTCTGCTCCTTCATGGTTCATAATTAGGATTAGGGTTATGTATACATAAGCTTATAAATACAACAGTACGTGTATCTAGGGTTGGACAAACCCTATTCACGTACCAGAGATTGTGAGAGAAACAAAGAGAGATTTTGAAAACAATAGAGTAAGTTCGGTGAGGGTTTCGACTGTGGCTTAAAGGTTGGACCTAGGAGGAGGGAATGTTGAGCAATAGGAGGTTGAGTTGACAGTAACGGATGTCATCGGAAAGCTTACAAAGACGGCGACAAGGTTTTGATTCCAAAACCACACAGGCAAGTTTTATTTTGTCATTCTCCCCTTTGCCTGTGTTCTGTGCATACCTAGATAATGTATAGGATTTTAATTGGACATTAAATGAATCTTGCATGCTTAGTATATGTTAGATTACTTGCCTGTATGTGTTTAATTTTATCTGGAATAGTTGTTGCAAAATTTGTTTTCATCGTCGAACCTTAAAGCATAATGAATTGGTAATTGTTTCCGTTGTTGTTCTTGATGTAAAATATTTTAAGTAGAGGATTGGGATGATATTGGATATAAATTAGACTGTTTAGATCAATATTAAAGAGGAACAGAAGAGTTGGAAGTGGCCAGAGACGAAGAAGAAGGCCCGAAAAGGTTCAGAGCTCTCAAAGAAGGAGAGAGTCGGCTCCCTCTTGTGCAGAGCCGGCTCCCTCTTGTGCAGAGCCGGCTCCAGGAGGTTGGGAGCCAACTCCCCTCTTCATAGAGCCGGCTCCAAGGGCTAGGGAGCTGACTCCATGATTTATTGAGCCTGCTCTCAAGTTTTGAGAGCAGGCTCCCTTGTTTTGACGCGTTCTAGAATGATTTTGGGCACTGTTTTGGATGTGTTTGGTATTCTGGATTGTTTTAAGAACTGTACTGAGGGTTCTAAACATAATTTCAAGGGATATTAAACCCTCTAATTACATAATTTATTCTGTATTGCTAATGGAATAAACAGTATGAAATTAAACAACTTTGCATGCTGTTAACGGATGGAAGGGAATTAATTGCTAAATTCTAATTTGGCAATTTAACGGATTCTAGCATGATTATAAATCTTATTTTGGATGCACACGAGGGTCGTTTATTTATCAGAATTGACCTATACATACTCTGGATTTTAATTGCTGAAATATTAAACTATTTTCTGCGATTACATGGATTAAGGCTTGGATTTTAATTACTGAGATATTATACACTATTCTGCAATTACCTGGATTATGGTTTTGAACTTTAATTGCTGAACTGTTATTTATGTTCTGTAATTTACATGGATGTTGTGGATTGTATGCACCGGTATGGGACGGTGGCATACTCGGGGTGGTTTAGCTCAAAACGCTAAGACCTACCCTATTGGAATAAGGGAATGGATTATAAAAATTAAATCCTACTTATATTTAGGTCAGATCAATTGAGTAAGTTGAGTGACCACATGGATTAATTGTTATTTGTAGTTAAGTGGGATCAACTGAATAAGTTGAGTGACTAACGGAATTATAAATCTTTTGTCAGATCAACAAAGAATTGAATGACATACTCTGATTTTGGACGGACTTTAAATATATGATTATGGTACTACGATATAAGATTGAGTCTCAGAGTCGATGGTTAGGGCACGTATATACAGTGGATGCGTAGCTGGCTATGATAGGTTGAGGTGTACCCTATTAGGCTTAGGTACTCATGCCCACTCAGGTGCATTTTGCATGTTACCTTTTATTCAGGTTAAGACCCCTTTGTAGTCCAGTGAATGTCCCTTAGTGTGGATATATTTGTATGTATGGACTAAATAAATATTGTTGAGATATTTAGGATGTATCTGCGTATCGGGTTACTGTATGGATTGTAGTTAGAAGAGAACTTGTTCGTGTGCCTGACCCACTCTTATATTTTTTTCAGGTACCAGACGATTCCAGCCTTGGAGCTTGATCGTACTTATCGGAGAAAGTCACTCATTCATCTATTTACGTAGGACTTCTCTCTATGTTTTAGTTTGGGATTTTATTTTCAGTTATTCAATTTTAGTTGGGATTTTGTTTAGGGGTCCACTAGATGGATTCCTGAGTTATACTCTTGGAGGTTTTGGAGAGTTGGATTATTATTAATCATTATCATTTTGAGGATTTTATATTAGTAATTCCTTCAGCTTTGTTATTTATTTCTTAAATCTTTTTTGTATTCCTACTTGTTTATATATTAATTGTTTGATATTCCCTTGGGCTTGGGCTTAAAAAACCCATGTCTCGGAGTCGAGGGGTATCACAGGGGTGCTACCAACAGACCGAGCAGAAGCTAGAAAGGTAAAGATGCAGGCAGCTAGGTATATGCTTATCAAAGGGGTGCTCCACAAGAGAAGATTCTCTATGTCGTATTTACGATGCGTTTCTAGCGAGGAAGCTGACTGCACTTTGAGGGAGATCCACCTAGGAGTTTGTGGAAACCATGCTGGGGGTAGGTCACTTGCTAACAAGGCCATCTGACAAGGATACTACTGGCCCACCATACAGAAAGATGCACTTGACCTCGCTAAACAGTGCGACAAGTGTCAACGATTTGCCAACATCCCAAGACAACCATTAGAGAAGATGACTCCTATGTCAGGACCATGGCCATTTGCTCAATGGGGAATGGACTTGATTGGCCTCTTGTCAAGGGCAAAGGGCAGACTAAGTATGCCATTATTATAGTTAATTACTTTACTAAATGGGTAGAAGCTAAGCCTTTGGCCAAGATCACAGAGAACAATATAAGGAACTTTGTGTGGAAATCAATAGTTTGCAGATTTGGGATTCCTAGAGTGATTGTCACAGACAATGCAAAACAGTTCGTGTAACGACCCAGTCATTTGCCTCCCTTTCCTTTTTCTTGAAATTTTACGAATGAATTTTTTTCATTTAATTTTCTTTTTTGAGCTCTGTTTCGTGTCGCTTCGTGTCATCTCGAGTGCTCAGAATTGGTTTCTGAGACTCTTTCATGTGAATTGATAACTTCCTTTGAGGACCGAGTCATTTTCGCATTTTTCGTTTTTCGGACACTATGCGCTATTTCGTCTTTTCCTTATTCTGTCATTTTCCCTATTTCGTCTTATCTCTATTTGTCAGTTTTGGCACAACCTCACTTCTCATGCTCGGAGTTGGTTTTTGACTTCACGTGCCTTTATCTTGAGTGGTTTCCACGAAATACGTATCTTTATTTTTGCAAGAAAGTACTCTGGTTGCTCCCGGTGTCCATAGGGGCATGGACGTAAAGTTTTTTGAAATTATTTTCTTTTCTTGGGGTTTTTCGTAAATATCTTTTGAAGATATTTTATTTCAGGGATTTTTAAGAAAATATTTTTGAAAGATATTTTCATTCTGGGCCATAAGTACAGTTTTCACTTTTTAAAGGGGCCATTGTGCAATTAATGAAAGTTATTGCAAAATGTCTTGTTTTGAGCCTGGATCCTCATACGGATTCATTTTCACATTTCGTCGAGTTGTGTACTCTTGGAATTTCCTCCTGAACGATGTTTTCCAGTTTTAGGGTTTCTGGCCCCGGTCAGTGCCAAACTTGTTTTGGGCATAATTTTTTGCTCAGGACTCAGTTTTTGACGCCGTTTCTTTTGTTGTTTATATTTTATCATTTTGAATCTTTTTCATTCACAAAGTTTTGCCATTTGAGCGCGTCTGCTCAAATTTTACTTTTTCAGACCCGGCGGGGCTCGCTCGGGGCACTTTTTGAGATTTCTATAAAAGGGGGGTGAGATATTTCATTTTTGATCTTCTCCCCTCTTCATGCACGACCTGGAGCTCCCATGGCAGCCCAAGGGGTGCTGCCGTCTTCTCTCTCCTCTTTTGGTTCACTTTTCCTTGATGGAAAGTCTTCGGCCTTAGTGTTTGTTGTTCCCCTCGCCGTGCTCTACCTTTCCCCCTTATTAGAATTCAGTTTTGACCATTTCTTGAGTTTGGTTTTGAGGTCAAGTTATGATTTTGATTGGGCTTTCATGGGGGTTATGTTCACAGCGTTGTCCCCAACAAAACCTAGTAGTTTCACCGGATTCGAAGCCGTTCCATTTTGATGGCTTTTGAGATTTTCATCTCAAATTGAGGTAGGAGATGTTCTAGGTTTAAAATTCTTATTATATAGCATGCTTGTGATGCTTATACAACTTGTTGGCATGATTAAATATAAAATCTAGAGATTTTATTATTTATTTTTCTTGTACGGGATCTAATTTTCCCGGTTGCTCATGACTTGGTTTAAATATGTAGCATGATTTTATATTGCCCCTTGATATGCTCATTGTCGTGTATTAAAATTGGAACATTTGAATAAGTATTAAAGATTTTATTTAATATTTATCTTAGGTGAAAGATTAATTCACATGGCCTTAACTAGCTTGAAATTAATATGTGTTAGCATATTATATTAGGCCTTAGCATGCTCTTCAACATAGTTGAATTTGAAAGTAATTGGAGGTGTTTTGAAAATTAGTAATTATTAATTAATTTAATTAATTAATTTGCCCCGAGTGCACTATTCACTCTTTTTGAATTCTAACTTGATATTATTGATTTACATGCCATATAGCTTCACATATATTTGATTTAGAATATTCGGTTAGGTTTTGAAACCTTTTATTTAATTAAATTCCATGTTTAAGATTTAATCCTCATGGTGATATACAACTTGGAATTGTATTGTGGCATGCTAGAAAATTAAGTTTTGGTATGGTTGTTCACATGTATTAAATTGGGATTAATTGCATGAGAATTGTAACTTTTAATTAATATTTAACTTTAGTAAAAGTTTAATTTACATGGTCGTAAATTGAATGAAATAAACTTGTAATGTGATATTACATTAGTCCTTGGCATGTTCTCTAAGATATGTTAAATTGAGAGCATTTGGTTAAGTTTGAAAATCTAGAGATTTTAATTAAAAGAATTAATTAAAATCTATTTTGTGGTACCATTAACTTAATTAAGATTTTAACTTGATATATGTATTGGCCATGACTTGTTTACTAGTATATATTAATTTGGGACTATTAGAAGTTATTTTAGAACCTTGGTAATTAAATTAGCATGATTTAATTAAAGTTCTACTTTGTTGTTCCAACAACCTAATTGAGTTTTAGAATGGATATAGGTGATGACCATACCATGTCCTTTAACATGTATTAAATTGAGGTTATTTGGAATTGAATCAGAATCTAGAGAATTTAATTGTGTTTATCTATTTAAATTTTTTTTAATTTGTTCCATGATCTAGTTGTGCTTTAGAAGAGGTTTCTATATTCAAATCATGGACTTAGACTTGTTGTATATTCATTTGGTTATGTTTTGAACATTGGATAACATAATTGCTATGTTTGTATTCGTGATAATATGTTTTCCTTATTGAATATATTGTTGCCTTGTGTAATGATTTGCACACTTCGTGTTTAACATCTTTCATGCATAGTGTGTAACGAGTCGCACACTGAAGATTCGACATTCATCATATCATATTAGTTGTGGATTTAGAGCATGTATTGTATAGGTTTCCAAATTTGGTTGTGCTTAGTAGATAGTTGATTATCTTGCATATTCCTGTTGATATATGCGTTGTTGCACAACTTGTTGATTTTGGAAACTTGGGGATGTCATTGTTTGACTATGGCTAGGACGTGGTTCTAGTACGGGGGATAGTCCCCCTAAATGGTCTAGTGCGCACATAGGGAGGTTACCCATGGGCTAGTAATCCTAAAGTAACTATGTTGTCGGTCTGATCCGGCGTGACGTCCGAGTATCCACTTTGTTTGATTTCGCATTTCATTTTCAAGTTGATAACTAGATGATATTGTAACTTGTTGTTTCTTATTTGTCATTCCATTTTAAGTTACAGGATGTTAACTTTACGAAATTATGCTTTATGCGTTGTATTGGAAGTTCCAATGTTGGTTAAATTGTATCGATATTAAAAATCGTGTTTTGACGTTCTAATAAAGCTTAGGATTGATCCTATTGATTCATTTATAACATAGACATTAGGTGGAATGAACCACTACTGTTATTTTGTGCTTTAGATTCTAAGTTGATGGCTTTGAGAACTTAAACCTTGTTGCATTGTATAACATGCTCTTTTGTTGTTGAATTGCATGGATAATGTGATTCTTGTTAACTTGTACTCAAATATGCTTTTGTCATGCTGTATGGATTACTCTAGACCTAGTTCAATTGTATTGAAAATGCAATTCATGTTAATCTATGCTCAAGCATTGTTCTTGTCGTGTTCTTTGGATTATCCCAACCATGATTCGTTCATACACGTATGTATATCATGATTTTTGTTGCTTAGACTCTAAGGTACCTTAGGATGCTTCCCGAGTCTCACTTGGACATAGACGTTAGGTGGCATGAGCCCCTTTAATATGTTTCACCTTAAGGTGATAAATTTGTAAAATGTTAGGTTGATGCATGCTCATCTCCTATGAGTAGCTTTATGTTACTCACCCCTACGATACTGGGGCATATTTCAGGTACGAAGACTTGGTTCGTGAAGCCTAGCATTCCTTGGATGTCGTGTAGCTTTCAAGTTTCTATTTCATGCAAATGTTAGCATGAAATGTCATTTTGTAGACTTATATGTCAAAATATGTATATTTGATTCCATGTATATAATGTGTACTTAAGTACACTCCTTTCAATGTATTTGATATGTATGAGATGAGGCCGGATGCCAATAACACGTGTATTGTGTTTTATACAACTTTTTAACTTCATGAAATATTATGAAAACCTTGAAAAATTGCAAGTCATTGATTCACCATGGTTGCATCGGGTGTGGGAATTCCATTTTCATTCTTTCATAGGGTCTTATTAATCTTGTATGAAGTGTGGCCAAGGGCCAAACGGTCATTTGATCCCGTTTTGCATTTTTGGATTCCATGTTTTCCATTCCAAGTCCATTTTTGCCTTTTTGCCCGTTGGGGGGTCGGATTTTGCATCGGCTATATTTTTAAGCCATGATCCATTGTAGCGCGTCTAAATAGGTAAGTTACGTTTGCATGCATAGTCGTTTCCGGGCAAAACCTCATCGTTTGTGTTTTGAGCTTCTTGTAAATTCATTTCGCATTTTTTTTGCACATTCTGATCTAGGGGCATTATGGACCTTTCACCTTAGTTTTATTTTCTTCTTTCGACATGGTCGCTTAGAAAACGTGATTTTAGGGGGGGTTTCTTTTTCGTTTTTTTCCAGAAAATTTCGTCTTGGTATCGGAAATCCCTCATGAAGTTTTTGCTTCCAGTTTTCATTTAGCAGCTTTATGACCCTCTTGTTCAATTCTGATCTAGGGGCATTTTGGGGATTTTACAGTGAGTTTTTTTCAATTCCGTCCACTTTGTCGAGTAGAAAGCTCAATTTTAGGGGGGGTTTCTTCTTCGTGTTTTTCCAGAAAAACTCGTCTTGACCTCTGTTTCAAGCCTCAGTTCTGGGCAGATCAAAAAAAATGCAGCAGCAGCCAAGGGCTGCCACCAGCCATATCTTTGGGTGCCGGCATGCACGCCGGTGGGCTCGCGTATGGGCGCCGTGTGCGCCATGGCCCTTCGTCGGGCAGCCACGACGTCAATTCTTTTGGGCTCTTCTCCTTCGTCCGGACTCCGATTCAAGTGAATTTTTTTTTTAAATTGACTAATTTTTCGCTATCTTTCCAACGGTGTGCTCAGTTGCACCCGGTTCTTCCTGGATAATTACCAGTTTACCCTTTTTGCCTTAAGTGCTCGTTTTTCTTTGTCATGCCGTTTCTCTTTCATCTAGACTCCGAATCATGCGATTCTTGAGTCCATCTTGATTAGTTTTTCGTTGTCCTTCTAGTGGTGTGCTCGGTGGCACCCTAATCTATAGTTTTCAGAAATGACTATTTTGCCCCTGGGGGTTTCTTTGTCATATTTTTGATCTTTTACTTCCGCATCAGTTCTTGTTGAGTTCCACGACCTCATGGAAGGTCACTTTGACTTCTTAGTGTCTTATTTTCTGTCTTCGCTTTCGCATTCTGATCCGTTATCGGATCATCCTTACGATTGATCACAAGACACGCTGTCCTAAAAACCAGGGTCATCGCAGTTCGACAACTCTGACTTTAAAAATTTTTGTTCCGAGCTCGAGATTCAAATTCATTTCTCATTGCCTGGACATCCCCAGGCGAATTGACAGGCCGAAGTCACTAACAGAACAATCCTTCAGATGATCAAGACTCGACTTGACGCTGCAAAGGGACTGTGGCCTGAGCAGCTGCTGAGTGTACTATGGGCTTATTGTACTACTGCAAGGACTCCCACAGGGGAAACCCCTTTTCTTTTAGTGTTTGGGAGTGAGGCAGTAGTTGTGATATCCCCGGATTTTCGGATATGGGTTGGCCAGGCCCACGCCCGATTACCCGAGGATATCAAACTAATTAGCAATAAACGAACTCAGAATACAATTAAGAAAACATGAATAAATAAATTGCTGAAAAGAAATTAGAATGATAATCCAAATACTGAAACTTCAGACTAAAATTTTATTAATAAAGAATTATTCTGATACATCCAAATTCTCCATTTCTAATACAACTCGGGAATCCATCTGGTGGACCCCTAATAAACTCCAACACTGAAATCAACAGCTGAAGAATTCCAATGCTAAATCTCGAAGAAACTCCTACGTCGTCAGAAGGATGAGAAGCCGTCTCTGCTCAGCATGAACAAGCTCTAAGACCTGGAACCGTCCGTTACCTGAAAAATAATAGTGGGTTAGGCCCACGAACAAGTTCTATCCTAACTACAATCCAAACAGAGACCCGATACGCAAATACATCCTAGATGTCTCAACCATATCTATATAGGTCGTAATAGATAAATATATATCTATACTACAGGACTTTCACTAGACTATGCTGAGGGTCTCAACCTGAATAGAAGGCAATATGCAAAATGCACCTAAGTGGGCATGACTACCTAAGCCTAACAGGGTATACCTCAACCAACATAGCTAGCTATGCATCCTACTGCATATACGCTCCCTAACCGTCGACTATGAGACTCAAACTCAAATCGCGGTACCATAATTTATATATATAAATTTCCATCCAAATATAATATTGTGCCGGTCAACTGTTCGTCGCTCAAGACACAACATATAATTAGGATTTAAATGTTTTAATTAAATCCCTATCCTTCCTAATACAGAAATATAAACAACCATCCAATATGTCGTTCAATTATTTTAGTTGATAGGACATGAAATCATGTAGGATTTAACTATTTTAGTTAATCCATTCCATATGTATGAATGGGTAGGGATTAGTGTTTTGACCTAATCCGTCCTTCCGTATGCCACCGTCCCATACTGGTGCATATCATGCAAATGATCCGTAAATGATGCAACGTTATGAGCAGTACATCACATAAAATCCACATAATCCAAATAGTTGATAAATACAGAATTTAAGCAGTTCATCAACTAAAAATCTAGAATCCATCCACGTAACTAACGAGACAAAGTTTAACAGTTCATCAAGTTAGAATCCAGCATCCATCCGGTAATTGACAGAGAATATATAATTAATTCTTCAATTAATTCGAGGCCAACATCAAATTAGATTGATAAAACCCAAGTATTAGTTCAACAATTTAGGTCCAAATCAATAACCCAAGTATTTGCATAATAGTGCTTAATATTACTGCAGTTACAATCCCAGCTTAAATCCATGTATTGCAAAACAGAATTAGCATTTCAACAATTAACATCCAAGGTATGCCTAGAGCAAACTTGATAACTAACTGACCCTAGCATGCAACGAAAATAAGATTTATAAACATACTAGATCCCACTGGATTGCCAAAATTAAGCTTAGGCAATTTAAGTTTTTTTCCATTCGTTAACTGTATAAAAAAAAATGCATAAATTTTATACGGTTTGTTCTGTTAATTTAGGGGTAAACTTTTATCAATTAAAGTCCTATTAACACCTAAAATTAACTTCTTAATCATTCTGTGTAGTCCTAGAATTTTTCCAGAATAGTTCAGTTCCACCCGTCCATTAGTAGTATGTTAAATTGTATAGTCTAATACTGTTTCATCCACTAGTCTATGGGTATAATCTTTGCCATGTAAGACTTTAATAATTCATGAAATTATGTTTAAAACCCATAGTGCACTTCAAAAATCATTTCAGAACACCAAACAAGTCCCCAAACAGTGCCCAAAAGACTAGATTTCACGAAAACAAGGGAGTCTGTTCTTAAACTTGTAGAGCAGGCTCCAAACAAACATTGAGTAGGCTCAATTAAAAAAAAGAGCCGGCTCCAAACACTTTGAGCAGGCTCCATTTAAAAAAAAAGAGCTGGCTCCAAACACATTAAGCAGGCTCAATTAAAAAAAAAAAAGAGCAGGCTCAATCTTAAAAAAAAAACCTGAACCTCCTCCGGCCTTCTTCTTCGTCTCCGGCCACTCTCAACTTATCTGTTTGGTTTTACAACAGTTCCTAAGAGTCCTAACTATGTCCAGTATAATCCCCATGGTATGTTTACAGCAGTTAAAATCAAATACAGAAATTACAAGTTCTACAGACTTTTCATGCTTTAAGAAACACACTGATATCAAATACGCATGAACTGTAATTAATCAGATTTTAACCCATACAGATCATCAATATATCATCTATTATACATGAGAAACTCAGTTAATGATTAATTAAACCCTAGAGACCATCTAGATGCACAGAACACAAGCCAAAGGGAAGGAGAAAGGAAAGAACTTGCCTGTGATTTCAGTTATGAAATCCCGGTGTCGTATCCATTGTTCTGGCAACACTGAGTTACTGTCTAGCCTCCTCTTACTTCTACTCTTCCCTTTTCCTAGGTCTGACCTTGAAGCCCCAGCCAGAAACCTCACAAACTTGTTCTATTTCTCTCAAAACCTTACTCTGTATCACACTGTGTTTTGAGACATGAATAGGGTTTTCCAACCCTTCTTTCAGGCAATAAACATATATATATAGGCACAGATAAAACCCTAATTCTAATGGTAATCTGAGATAGAAACCCTAACCTAAATGAAACCCTAATCGGCCCATAGGTTGTAATGACTGTATTAACGTAATTTAAATACTCATTTAACTTAATTAAATAAGTAAAGCAAATTAAAAAAACAAACAATAAATTAAACCATTACCACCAATCAATTAAATAAAGGAATGCAATTAAAATAAATAACTACCAATTAAATCATATAAGTAAATTAAATCAAGGAATGCAATTAAATTAAATATTTAAACAACAAGCACAATTAAAAAAAAAAAAAAACAATTCATTTAAATAAAACAACTAATTAAACAATTTGACACCTAAGCACATAGAATCAAATTTAAATTTTAATTTTATCCTTTTGAAAATTAGGGATATTACAGTAGTACCAGTAAAGATTGGCTTAACAAGCTTTAGGACGGAGCACTACGAGCCCAAGCAGAACGAAAGGGAGTTGGAAGCAAGCTTGGACCTGATCGAAGAAAGGAGAGACCAAGCCCAGATTAGGATGGCTGCCTATCAACAGAAGGCTTCCAAGTATTACAATGCTCGGGTCAAGCCTAGGAGGTTCTCAGTAAGAGATTTAGTACTCCGTAAAGTTACTCAAGCAACTAAGGATTCAACCATAGGGAAACTGGGTCCCAAATGGGAAGGGCCTTATAAAGTTACGCGATGTTAGCGACCAGGAACATACTGGTTGGAGGACTTAGAGGGAAAGCCATTGTCTCACCCATGGAATGTTGAGCATCTGAAGAAATATTATCAGTAAACAATTTCAGTTTAATCTCAATTTATTATTTGTTTTTGCTAATAATTCGAGTTTCAATAATTGTTTCATTCTCTACGAATGGATGCCTTCAATAGCCTTGTTATGAACTTTAGTTTTAATAAAGTATTCCTTACTTGGATCCGTTGTTTCAAATAATTCATTATCATTTTGATATGTTAAGATATTCATGTTAAATGGGTGAGCTGGGTGAAGCTTATAGTAATCTACTTCCCTTATTAAAGGGTGAGCTGGGTGAAGCTCATAGTAATCTACTTCCCTTGTTAAAGGGTGAACTGGGTGAAACTCATAGTAATCTACTTCCCTTGTTAAAGGATGAGCTGGGTGAACCTCACAGTAATCTACTTCCCTTGTTAAATGGTGAGTTGGGTGAAGCTCATAGTAATCTACTTCTCTTGTTAAAGGGTGAGCTGGGTGAAGCTCATAGTAATCTACTTCCTCTGTTAAAGGGTGAGCTGAGTGCAGCTCATATTTATCTACTTACCTTATTACATAGACGAGCTGAGTAAACCTTGTCTTAATCTTCTTTCCTTATTAATGGGACGAGCCGACCAAAGATGTCAATAGAATAACATAATGCAACAATCGCGGTGGCAAAACATAACTTGTAATGACCCAGTCATTTTTCTTCCTTTTCTTTTTCTCAGATTTTAACGGATATCTTTTTTTTTTTTTCCGTTGTCTTTTCCTTTTTGGGTTCGGTTTTTCATCACTTGATGTCGTCTCGAGTGCTCTGGAATGATTTCCGAGACTCTTTTTCTTGGATTGACAACTTCCTTTGGGGATTGTGTCATTTCCATATTTTATTTTTCCGAACACTATTCACATTTTGTCTTTTTCTCGTTTATCCTTTTTCCTTGCATAACCTCACTTTTTGTGCTCGGATTTGATTCCGGTTTTGCATGCATTCATGATATTTGATTTCCATGATAGTGGTATTTTTACTTTTCTAGAAAAGCATGTTGATTGCTTACTTCTTTCATAAAGGGGCATTAATGCATACTTTAGTGTAATTATTCTTAACTTGTGGGGTTTTAGTGTAATTAAATAAAGTAATTATTTTTCCTCTTGGGGACCATTTTACAATTAAATTTGGAAGATATTTTCAAAAAGGACATTTTTGCAATTTTTGAAAAGTGTGACAAGTGTCACACTCTCATTGGTCCACTTGTTGACATTTGTGTTAAAACACTTTAATGCATTGGATGATGACATTTGGAGGGTGAGGATACACCCACTTGTTAGCCTAGGATTGGTGCACTTGTTGGCTTAGATGGTTGACAAGTGTATGTGTGGGATTAAGCCTAGGAAGGAGCCATGGATTGGTGACAAGTGTAGGTTCACAATTTAGTCTTGCAAATATCTTTGGGCCACTTTGGGATTATGGTTTTAAAGGAGGGTTTTTGTGCAATTGACCATAGATGTGTGTGTTGACCATGGTGTAAGAGCACATAGTGAGTGGATGATTTCTATTTCCTCCACTCACACTTAACCACATTATTTCATTATCTTCCTTACAAGAAAATCCTAGCCTCCATGGATGGAGCTTGAAGCCTTAGGCATTGACCTTGATCTTTGAGGCCATTCCACTTACTTTAGACCATAAAGCTTGGAATACTTTTTGTTCTCCTCATCCTCCTCTTCAAAACCCTTGAAGGATCTAACCTAACTCCTAGTTTTGCTTTGGTATCTAGAGATTCAATTCTCTAGTGAGGTATTGATCTATTATTTTGAAGTATTTTTATGTCATTATTGAGTATTTTACATGCATGGAAGAGAAGGATTTGTATTTTGCCTTTAAACTGTTTTAACTTAAAATTAATCTTGTCAAATTAAAAATAGAATATGAAAATATATTCAATTAGCTTTCATTTGGTTTTGTTTTCATGTAATTTGGATTTGAAATGAATTAGTTATGAATTTTTTAAGTTGCAAGCTAGTTGCTGGAAATTTGAAGCTTTTCCTTTTTGGTCCGGAAATGAATTTTTATATGGAGCTGTGGTACTTTAATTGCCTTGAAATTTTTACGGGAGCTTTCCCTATGGGTTTTACACTACTCAGAATTTTTTCACAATTTTAGAACATTTCTAAATTTTTTTAAAAATCCGAAACTATCTGCTATCCATGTTTTTATTACAGCTGGAAAACATATTTTTAGATGATTTATTCACTAACCTTTTGACATTGGATCATGGCTTAAATTTTCTGTTTTACACTCTCATATGTTTACTTCCAAAATAAATTAGGTTTGCCCAATTTGGATGTCAAATAAATTTTTCATGAATTTTCAAAGTTGGAAGCTACAGGCTGAAAATGTGTTTTCTGGGCAGAATTTGTTTCAAAGTTGTGGGTCAAAACTGTTTCAATTGGGAAAATATTTTGTTAAACTAAATTTATATTATCAAATTACAGTGTTTAAGCTTTCATTGGGCTTTGGATTCATTCAATTTGGGTTAGAATTGAATTTTTTATGAATTTTACAAGTTGAAGGTTGCAAGCTGAAAAATCTATTTTGCGGACCAAAAATTTGGGGTGATTTCATTTCGGTGGTAATTGGGATTTTCATTCCAATTGAGGTAGGGAATATTTTAGGATTATTTGTGTGTTGTATTGTGTGTTTGCCATGATTATACAATATATATGTATGCCTTGTATCAAATCTAGAAAGTTAGTAATTTTTGTTTCTTTGTATAAGATTTAAAATTTATAATGATGTATAACTTTGATTTGAATTGTAATATGCTAGGAAATTATGCTTAGATATGTTGGTTAACATATATTAAATTTGGATCATTTGATTAAGAATTACAACTTTTATGTAATATTTATCTTTAGTGAAAGTTTAATTCACATGGTTGTATCAAGCATTAAATCAAGTTGTAATGTGGTATTTAAATAGGCCTTGGCATGTTCTCTAACATAGATTAAATTGAGGGCATTTGGAATTGTTTAAAAATCTAGAGGAAATTAATTAATTAGCTTGATTAATTTTGTTTTAAGTGTTTTAATCACTTAACTTGTCATTTGATGTTATATATATGATGACCATGACATGTCTTTCAATATATATTAAATTGAGATTATTTGGATTAACTTGGAATTTAGAGAATTTAACTATTTATATTTAATTAAATTCTATTTTATTACTTCATGGATTTAATTGCATTTTGGAAGTTGTTTCTATATTTAAATCATGGATTTGGATTTGATGTATGTTCACTTGATTACTTTTGAGCATTGGATAACATAGTTGTTACTTTTATATTCATGAGAATATGTTTTTCCTTATTGAATATATTGTTGCTATGTGTAAGGAATTGCACACTTTGTATTTGACATCTTACATGCCATAGTAGTTGTGAATTTTGAGCATGTATTGTATAAGTTTCCAAAATTTGGATTGTGCTTGGTAAATAGTTGATATCTTGTATATACATGTTGATATATATACGTTGTTGCACAATTTGTTGATTTTGGAAACTTGGAGATGTCGTTGTTTGGCTACGACTAGGATTTGGTTCTAGTACGGGGGATTGTCCCTCTATACAGTCTAGTGCGCACATAGGGAGGTTACCCATGGGGTAGTAACCCTAAAGTAACTATGTTGTCGGTCTGATCCGGCGTGACGTCCGAGTATCCACTTTGTTTGATTTCGTATTTCATTTTAAGTTGATAACTAGATGATATCGTAACTTGTTGTTCCTTATTTGATTTCCTATTTTGAGCTTAAGATGTAGCTTTGTGAAAACATGCTTCATGCGTTGTATTGGAAGTTCCATTGTTGGTTAAATTGCATCGATATCATAATTTGTGTTTTGATGTTCAAATGTAGTTTAGGAATGACCTTATAGATTCATTTTGAACATAGACGTTAGGTGGCATGACCCACACTTGTTGTTTTCGTATTTTGGATTTCAAGTTGAAGACTTTGAGAATCTATATCTTGTTGCCTTGTATAACATGTTTCCATGTTGTTTGAATTGCATGAACAATGTGATTATGATAGAAATGATCTAGGTAGCTTAAGATGCTCCCTGAGTCTCATCTTGACATAGACGTTAGGTGGCATGAGCCCCTTTAACATGTTTCACCATAAGGTGATAAAATTGTAAAATGCTAGGTCGATGCATGCTCATCTCCTACGAGTAGCTTTATGTTACTCACCCCTACGATATTGGGGCATATTTCAGGTACATGACTCAGGATTTGAAGATTCCATTGCTCCTTGGATGGCTTACAGTTTCTAAGTTTCTATTTTATGCAAGTGTTAGCATAAGATGCCTCTTTGTAGCCTTATTTGTTTAAACTTGTATTCGTTGATTCGTATATGTAAAGTATACGTAAGTGCACTCTTTTCAATGTATTTAACATGTATGAGATGAGACCGGAGGCCAATGACATGTATCTCGTTTTCGATGCACTTTTTTTTTCTAAGTTTATTATGAAAATATTGGAAAATGTTAAGTCATTACTTCATAACTTTCGCATCGGGTGTTGGAATTTCATATCTTTTCTGCCCGGACTCATAATCAGACGATTCTTGAGTCTAATTTTGTTCATTTTTCGTTGTCCTTCCAATGGTATGCACGGTGGCACCCTTTTCAGTGAGAAATGACCATTTTGCCCTAGGTTCATCTCTTTTCGAGTTAGGCATTCTTGCTTCATTTGCTTGGCTCATTTGAGTTCCATGGCTTCATGGAGAGTCACTTTGGGGCCTTAGGGATGATATACATCTCTTGAGGTCATTTGGCTTCTTTCGCTTCCGCATTTCGGGTCCGTTATCGGGTCAACTTCCGGTTCATCACTAACGCACCGGGTTGAGAAATCCGGGTCGTTACATAACTGTCTATCCTACTCATCAACCCTACAAATATAAATGGAAACTAATTACAAAGAAAGAGAAGTTTCAAGCACAAAGAGAAACATGGGAGCAAATAAATGAATGGCTACACATTTATCCTATTCAGAGTCACTCGCTTCATCCAATTGAATGACAGAGAAGTCTTGGTCTGCAAATTCAGACGTAGTATGATTTCAAAAATCTTCGAAGCCATCAAAGTAGGCCTTCGACATAATCTCCTTGAAGGTTGGTGAGGCTTTAAACTCATCCACTACGTTGGATCTTTCCACCATCAGTTTTTGGGACATCTCCTTATCTAGCTTTTGCACATAAGATGTATGATAAGCTCGTTTTGCTTCTAACTTAGCATACACTGCTTGTAAAACGGCCTCATGTTTATCACACTCCAATTGTAAATCGGCTTGGTGTTGGGAGCGAGTAGAAGCTAACATATTGGTGTAATGCTCCTCTCCTTTTGCAGCTAGACACGATAAGTAATACGCGTGTGTATTAACTTGTACGCACATGGGAACAAAAAGTTACAATGAAGAGGAAAAGAAAAGCTAAATAAAAATAGAGGATGGTGAGAGAGTTAACCTGTGCGATATCATGCATGAGTCGGTCTACAATCTCAGTTAGAGGGCGAGAATTCAGATACATCATATCCTTCTTTGACAAAGACTCACTTATCTTCTTAAAAGCAAGTTGAGCATTGCCTAGAATAGATGCTGTTGAAGAGTAGGGGTCTGAGGGGAGTACCCCTGCTTCAGTAAGGGGTGGCCTAGTCTCATCCACATGCTGATGAGGGAATTGCGAGTCGGATACATGCGGAGCAACAACTAAAATCGGTAAGACTCTTTGTGCTGTAATAGTAGGCTTCTCTTTTTTCCTCTTGGCGGGGGAAGTAGGTGGGAAGTCACTTGAGACTTCTTTGAACTGAGCTAGAAGCCTCTTATTATGTTTTTGGGATATAGTTACAGAGGACTTGCCAACAGGCTAAGGACCAATCCCATGGGTAAACAAAGTCTGAGGTGTCACGAGTGAAGACTAGTCCCTCACTGAGTGGTTAAAGGCTTCCTTTATTCGCTGGAGATCATCAGATGAAATGACAATCTCTTTAAAGCCTGAGAGGACGACAAATCTGTTAATAACTTAAACCAAAATTTTTTGAGTTTTAAAACAAAAGAGGGTACCATTATGGGTAACTCACCAGTGGAATTCTGACTACACCATACACGAGGAATGGAAGTCCTTATTCGCAGGAAAGCACTTTCATCAGGAAAGAATTCCCAGCCATCACCAGAAACGAAAAAGAAACGGCTTTTCCATGGTTTGTGCTTAAGGGGATTTCCAGAGATAAGAATTATATCCCGTGGGGAGAAGTACAACCAGCCACCCCTTTTGGGAATGTAGCAATGAAGAAACTCCTGGATAGTAAGTGAGGTATTACAACAAGCTCGCCACAGAACTAAACAACCCATCATTGTTCTCCAGGCATTAGGGGAGAGTTGAGTCGGAGCAAGATTAAGGTGACACAGTAGTTCCCTTTTAAAAAGAGGGGTTGGAAAACGCAATCTGGCAATGAAAGCCGACTCATAGAAACAAATCTCAGTTGGGTAAAGGGAGGAAGCTCTATCCTCAAATGAAGGAAGTTTGAGAGCAACACTATGTGGAATTGAATAAGTTTGCCTGATCCGATCTAGATCCTGTGGGGTAAGGGAGCCTGCTATATCCTATAGCAGATGTGTCTCTGACGGAGCCGAATCAGACTGGTGGTGTTCCTCGTCTGACATAGTGTTGGATTTTGGGTGAAACATGCTGGCAGTAACACACGTTACTGTATGCAAGAGCCTAGCTTCATAATGACCTATAAAATTTTCTAACTTTGGTCTTGGTATACTGAGTTGGAGGAAAAAGCAACAACGAATTAAATAGAAGAAGGAAGAAAATAAGGGCATTGAACTTACCACATCACTACGACTGGTACTACTTGGCTTTCTGGAAGATGGAAGTAATTTGAATGAATTCTACTCAAACCATCTGGATTTATAGAAGAAGAACGTAAACAGATAAGGAAGATATTTATGGTGGAATTCTAATAGAAATCTGCTTCGTGAGGGACAATTAGCTCCTAGCGGGCTATTTTGCATAGGAATTTACTTTTACGAGGTAGAATAGGATTAGGAGTCAATCCTCGAATAGGACAACCACACTGGTAGCCCCATATGAGTTACCTATGTGCTGAAAGGTAGGCTGCCAACATGACAGCTTGCCACATATACGAGCTGCCAATGTGGCACTACGACAAATATCTCAAAGACATCTACGGTCCTAAAAAAAAATAAAAAAAAAAAAAAAAATTTCCCCTGACTGTATTCACGAAGTGGCAATATGAGTCAGGCTAATGGACAAGGCTCTACTACAGTTCTAACTATCTATTATTATGTAATATTTGGGAATTAAAGTTTCGGTGGTTTGACAAGCAATCCTCCGAAACGGGGGGCAACTGATGGATGTATAAATTAAATACCCGTGGATAAGGGAAGGTTGTTAAATTAACACACTATCTCATAAAATTGAGATAGACTCTACAGATTACGATAAAGATTAAACCTACAGATTACGATAAGGATGAAGACAGCGGTAACTCTACGTGACATCCTGATCTAAGCCCTATAAATAAAGGGGACTGATCGACGTTTAGAGGTACGCAATAAATCCTAACTTTGATTTCTCTAGAGAGATTACTTCGCACACTGACTTGTTCGTCGGAGCCTATTCCACCGGTAACACACCGGTGTTTGTAGGATCACATTTTCTTCTCTTTGTTCAGGAAGTCAAATCAGATCCAAGTTGCGAAGAATCCATCATCAACACTAATTTTTAGTATAAATTTTGGGATTTACTATTGATTTGTGCATCTCTCAACTTCTTCCATCAAAATCAACTCTAGTAAGTTTAATTTTGACCAAATTTATCATTTTCTTTCTCTTTTTCTCTCAAACTTTTCTCTTTTTATTGCTGCAAATCTATTTCTCTCTTAAACTTTTTATTTTTTATTTTTTGTTACAGATCTGTTAGAATAACAGATCTTAGATGTGAAGTACCACAAAAAAATAATAATAAATAATAATAATAATAATAAAAATAAATGAGCTATTGAGCTCTTGGCTCGAAGCTCGTCAAACATAGCTGAGCCGAGCTCGAAACTAAATTTTCTAGGCTCAACTCGAACTCGAGTCGAGCTTGAGTAGTCTATTACTTGACCGACCCGAGCTCGAGCACACCATTACTCAGCTCGGCTCGGCTCGACTCGTTTACAGCCCTAGCAACTGGGTTTAAGAAAGGTTCTGACGAGGGAAGGAAAGTAGATGAACATGAAAAATGAAAAACGAAAAATGAAAAGTTAGGGTCGTTGTTGGTTGGCTGGAGTTGCAAGAGAGAGATTCACCTTCATGAAATTTATTTGTTAAAGATGTAAACATTAATGCTTTTCTACTTATTTGGTATGTGAGGATCCCCTCTTGTTGGAGTTGGAGGGGATCTTGTGCCTCCAAACTACACAATATAAATTATACGGAGTATATAATATTAAATGACATTAAATATACCTTTCAAAAAAAAAATTAAATATAATAAATATAATCTAATTAAATTTAGCACTAAATATATATAAATTATAAATAATTGGGTAGAGTGCAAACAATCCGTGCTCTAACAAATATACAAAATATACTCATGTTTTTTAGTATGTGTATATAAATTCTTAACATTTGAAAATATGTGAAAATTACCTCTTGACCGTTAATTGTAACCAAAATTATTTTTTCAAACTCCAAAATACCTTTAATAATAAGAGCTTTTTTGAAATTAGTGTTTTATTTATTTATTTTGTCTTAAGTGTAATTTAGGTATTTTAGTTTTCAAGTTGACAAATGTCCTTATTTGCTCAACTTGAAAAAATGTATGTTTTTTATTTTAGTTTTTATTATTATTATTTTTTCAAAACACACACGGTGGTATTTGCACATTTTGTATATAACATGATTTTAATTTTTTTTTTTCACTTTATCATATATAATATTATATATAATTATCATTAATAACATTAAAAATTGTATTTAACACAAAATATAATTATATATAACATTAAATAATATAAATAAATAATTACATAATTAAATTCACATTATACATTTAAAAAATTAACCATATCGGCAATGCAACAAACTGCATCATCAATGCAACAACACTACATCAGATCATGTATTTAACTAATTTAAATTGAGAGACCAAATGTAGGAAACCGAGTAAGCAACAAGATTACAGCAACTATTTTAAATTGAATAAGCAACATTTTAAAATAAAAAATGCATGACCTTGACCAACAGCACTTTGCATGGAAATCTTATTTGATGGAAGATAATATCTGAGTTTTAATAAAGTAAGAGGTGCTTGGATTCTTCAATGGATACGAATATTTAATGTAATTATTTATGATTATATAATATTATTTAATGTTATTATTTGTAATTATTTAATGATATTTAATTTTATTTATAATATTATTCATAATTGGGGAGAATGGCAAAAAAAAAAAAAAAACCTTCACTTTTACCCGTTTGCCAAAAAACCTCTCTTATGAATATCTTCAACAATTAACCCTCAACTATTATGAGGGGATCATTTTAACTAATCTCCGTTAGAGTGATTGCGTGAGAAAAGTTTTTGGATAAAATTACCCTTAACATGAAACATCTTTTGAGTGATTATGTGAGAAAATTTTTGGACGAAATTACCCTTAAAATTCCATTCACCATTTTTTTTTTTTTTTTTTTTTTTTTTTTGTTAACTGTATAAAATACTAAAACGATGTCTCTAATTTTGAAATGATGAAATGAGGCGTTTGATTTTTTCTTTCGAAATGTTCTTGCATTTGGAATATATATAATAATATGGTAGTAATTTATCAAATGTCAACTTAAATCGATTTTGGTGGAATTTTTTTTTTTTTTTTTAAATAATAATAATAACGAGGCCTCTGATTTTGTTTCCAAAGTTGTGTAATTAGAAGCACTACCTACAGAGAAATTATAAACATTAGTTATTATAGTACATAATGCCCACTATTTCCTTAAAATATAGCATATATAGTATATAACAGACACAGAGAGGAAATTCATAGCTAAACACAACATATAGAAATCGGTATAGTTACCCGAAGAGGTTTGGGCGAATGGTATGAGTCCATAGCGGCCCAAAACGCTGTACATAAGGTTGACAAGTGAGCTCTGCCAGATTTATGGAAACCAACCAAAATTAAATTGATGTTTCTTTTTTTTTTTTTTTTTTTTTTTTTTTTTTTAATCAAAATCAATTTAAGTTGGCATTTGATAAATAACTACTATATTGCTAAATATATTCCAAGTGCTAGAATATTCTGAAAGAAAAAATCAAAGGCCTCGTTTTAGTTTTTTATATAATAATAAAAAATAAAAAAAAATAAAAAAAGGAAGTGAGTGGTGAGTACTTCAGCAATAATGTATTGTTTTAATTTTAAGAATAATTTCGTCCGAAAATTTTCTAACACAATCACTCAAACGGATATTTCATGTTATGGGTAATTTTGATCGAAAATTTTCTTCACACAATCACTATAACAAATGTTAGTTAAAATGACCCCCTTATGATAGTTGAGGCGTTAATTACTAAAGATGTTCATAAGGGAGTTTTTTTTTTATAAACGGGTGAAAGTCGAGCAATTTTTTTTTGCTATTCACCCTTCATAATTTATATATAATATTAAATAACTTTAAATATAACTATATAACATTAATATTATATAATTAAATGTGAATTAATAATAAATTAACATGTCACCTTTAATTACTAAATTCAATATGGTAGGGGTAAATACCTACTTACCAAATCAAAGATGGTAATTTAATTACTATTTATGATTTGATTAAATGATACGACATCTTCTCAGGTTATTAAATTAGTGAAAAAAAAAAAAAGGTTAAATTTTCCCTCAAGTTTAGTTAACTTTGTCGTGACACTTTTTTTTTTAAAAAAGTAAAGAGTCAACTAATTAAAAAAATATAATGCCAAAACTATCTTTTCTCATTTAAATTATTTTAATTTAGACACAAATATCAACCTAAATTAACACAAAAATATCATTTTAATTTATTGGTGTTAGCACGTGTCTGAATACTACGAGGTTTTGACGCATCCAAGATATTACAGGATCTCCTCCAACATGAGAAGATCCAAACCCTTAAGGAAATGATTATTTCGTTGATCCTCCTCATTTATGGCATTAATAATAATTTATAGAACAATATAATATTAAATAACTTTAAATATAACTATAGAACATTTATATTATATAATTAAATGTGAATTAATAATAAATTAACATGTTACCTTTAATTATTAAATTCAATATAATAGGGTAGATACCGCTTACTAAATCAAAGATAGTGATTTAATTATCATTTAATATTTGATTAAATACTCCGACATCTCCTTAGGTTATTAAATTAGTGGAAAAAAAAGGCTTGAACCTCCTTTCAAGTTTGGTTAACTTTGTCGTGACACTTTTTTTTAAAAAATAAAAAGTTAACTAATAAAAAAAATATAATGCCAAAACTATCTTTTCCTAATTTAAATCATTTTAATTTAGACACAAATACCAACCTAAATTAATGTAAAAATATCATTTTACTTTATGGGTGCTAGCACGTGTCTGAATACGATGAGGTTTTGACGCATCGAACATATCACAGGATCTCCTCCAACATGAGAAGATCCAAACCCAGAAGGAAATGATCCTCCTCATTTATGACATTAATAATAATTTATAGAACAATACTTAGTGAGAATTTACTGCATTTAATATGAATTAATAATAAATTGACATGTCATATTTAATTATCAAATTTAATATGGTAGGATTCACTTACCAAATCAAAGATTGTGATTTGATTACCATATATGATTTGGTTAAATACTCTGACATCTATTCACGTTTGCTTTATTACTCACAGATTAAAGTAGTAAAAAAAAAAGCCTAAACCTTCCCTCAAGTTTGGTTTACTTTGTCGTGATACCCGTTTTGTCAGTTGGTTTTAAAAAAAATAAAAAGTCAACTAATTAAAAAAATATAATGTTAAAACTACTCTTCCCCAATTTAAGTCATTTTTATTTGGACACAAATATCAATTTAAATTAATTTATATATATCATTTTAATTTAAGTGCAACTACCATGTGTAAAAATCTGGAATACACCCATGATTGGGTATCTAACGGAAAATTCAAAAAACAACATATAGTGTTCCCAATCTAATTTCGTTCCTGATTTCTTATGTAAATCAATCCAATAAAATTATTATGAAATTGATTAATATTATGAATATATATATATATCAATCCAATGAGATTATTATGAAATTGATTTTGAGTCATGATACACAATTTAGCTGATTAAGTCAATGATATAAATTGATGATTATTTAATATATTTTATATAATATTCATAATATGATGATACCTTTTTCCTCTATTTATTTATTATTATTTTTTTCAACCTTCCTTCATTTTATGAATTAAATTGATTGGAAACATTAAAACATTAATTAGCATGAAGCATATAATTAGTTTTATCAATCATATGCCTCAATTAAACATCCAACAATATGTTAATATAATTTCACAATATGTTTAATATATGCCTCAATTAAACATCCAACTGGAAAATGAAACAAAAAAAGTCAAGTCCATGTCATCTATAGTCTAGTTGGTCTCAAACTCAGTTATGATCTCATACATCTCATTTTCACTAGTCAAGGATAGTTTTGGCGTTATATTTTTTTTTAATTAATTGACATTTGACTTTTTTAACGGTCAATTAACGAAAGGGGGTATCAGGGCAAAGTTAACCAAACTTGAAGGAGGGTTAGACTTTCTTTTTTTCCTACTAATTTAATCCGTGAACAATAAAGACAAACCTAGGAGAATGTTAGAGCATTTAACCCTTTATAATATTAATGTGCATACAAATATGAGGCACTCTATTGCACCTCCTCATTTATTATAAATGTTATTATTAGCTTTGATCATTTTTCCTCTTTAAACATGTAAACATTAAAATGTATTAAAGGATATATTTCTCTCCAATTTGGTCCACTAAATATATCTATAAAAAGGTGCTATTACAATAGAACTAAACCTCACTACTATTATATCAAATACTCCGTGTTTGTTTTGGTGAAAGGGAGAGGAGGATGAAGAACTCAGTAGCTTTTCCCGCGCTTGTTTTTTTGGCTGTTTTATTAAGTCTACATACCCTCACTGAAGGTATTATATATATATTATATATATATATATATATATATATACACTTATTGTATAACTTTATCTTTTACTTGTTATTTTTATTTCTTGTATCAGGGGTGGAACTATTAATGAGATAACTGGACTATAGCTCAGGTCTAATTAAAAAAAAAAAAAAAAAAAAAAAATAGTACTATTGTTCTTGTAAATTTATTCCATATGCAATCAATTTTTAGTACTACTCTTCCTCTTCACATTGGCCCAACTATTCTTGTGTTTATCTGGGCTACTAATATCCTTCTTCCTCGACTGTTCCCCCACTCCCCCCTCTCCTTAAGCAAGAATAGAAATTATGTTAATTAGAAACTACAAGTGAGGAAGCATCCAATTTTTCATTCAAATTAGGACATAAACTCATATTCTAGGGAATATGGGGGTTTTATTTCAAAATCTGAGCACTTTATTGATTAATAGTTGAATGGATGTTAAAGATTCAATTGGATAAATTTTTATTTTATTTTTACCTTGAAAACGAATTCTAATGGGTACTTTGATGGTGGATAACAAACATGTTCTTTTACCTGATTTTAAGTTGAGATTTAAACTTAGTAAATTAGGTCTCTCGGTCCTCTCGGATCGGATTTTCAGTAAAAAATGATCTAATTACTTAGACATGAAATTAAGATCATATTGAACATACCATACCCTTACCATATCTGATTTCTACAAAAAAATTGCCTAATATTTCACAACTTTTATTGTATTCATCTTTAAATTTTCTTATCTTTATCCCCCACATTTTGCAATCATGGCACCGCCCTGCTCGTATGTGTATTAGTTTGTGTGTGTGTATATATATATATATCTGAAAATATGTTTTATTCACGAAGTACTAAATTTTGGGATTTTAATTTGATTTGCAGCACAAAAAACTTGTTCCCCTACCGTGATTTTAGATGGTCCATGTCCTGGAGAACCTACGTGTTTCAGTTACTTTGCCAACAAGTACGGGTTAAGAGTAATGCCTCACGATTGCAGATGTGCTGCGAAAGGGAATAAACACAGCTGCACATGCACAATACTTTGCATTCCACCATACTTTAATGGTGCTTAGCCTTGTAATGTTGCTACAAGTTTATGAGTAATATAATAAACTTGGATCATTGCTGATTGTAGAATCATTTAATGATTATCAATAATATGATTTATTTTATTTTATGTGTGTCAGAATATTTTGAAGGATATTTTGGTAATTTCAATATTACCCTAATGTAAGATTATTTATTTATTAACTCTTTGTATTCACTGCTATTTTGATTATAATAATGAAATTTTTGCAATTTTTGGACTTAATCCTAATTCTATTATGCGTGGACTTCTTGTACGTGTGTGTTTGGACACTTTTATGTACTCTGTGTTTAATTTCGCAACACTGCTCTACATTCCTGAAGATTGTAAAAATCTCTAATAAAAATTTTCAGTTGAGTTCCCCGAAAAAGGAACTATGAAAAGAGTTTTGCTTCCGAACCTTGGAATTTTGAGGGCCAACCTGAACTTATATTTGCTGAATCTTTGTTCACCCACAAGTGTTTTGTTTGGGTACAGGTCTATAATCTCTCTCTTGATGCGTTACAATAGCAGTGGCGGTAGTTTCAGAAAGGCTGAAAGCCTGAATCCATGGAAATCCAGTAAAAGGGTTTTGATGGTGATAGATTCCAGTGAATCAGAGTTTGGCTTGATCTTGTAAGTCTCTGGGTCGTGCAATTCCTTTGAACCTGACGTGAGAGATTTGAGTAGCTATTTTAAAATTACGGCGAGATGGGATGGAGAGAAAAGAAACACGGAGAAATTTAAGTAGTTTTAAAAGTTAAAAAATGTGTCGGGCTTGTTGTAGTAATAATATGGTATTACCAACTTATTAAATATGACTAATTAAAATAAAATATTTTTACTTAAATGAATGCTTATTTTTATGATCCACTTTGGATATGGCCAGCGGTTTACGAACTTTGAACCTTAGCAAGTTCAAGGTCTAGGGTTCGAGTCCCGTTAGATGTTCTTTGTGACTAACTTCCGCTGTCCCTGTAGTGACACATCCGGTCCGAGTGGAGAGATGCCCTTCCAGGTCTTCGAGAAATAGTTGGGTTATTGAGGGGCCCTAAGGGTTGGTGCCTTCCCGGACATCCCGGGTTAA
The DNA here is from genome assembly GCF_030987335.1 of Cornus florida. Taxonomy (NCBI): domain Eukaryota; kingdom Viridiplantae; phylum Streptophyta; class Magnoliopsida; order Cornales; family Cornaceae; genus Cornus; species Cornus florida. The sequence goes on from NW_026775579.1 coordinate 25,756,231, forward strand.
CTAAAAAAAAAATATATATTTATATGACATGAAATAATTGGTTAATGAGTGTAGACATTGGTGTTGACAAATTGGCCCATTAAATATGAGTTTAATATTTAATTAAATTATTTAATTGGCCCAAGCTTAGTCCACTTAAATTATTTAAATAATTGGTTAATGAGTGTAGACATTGGTGTTGACAAATTGGCCCATTAAATATGAGTTTAATATTTAATTAAATTATTTAATTGGCCCAAGCTTAGTCCACTTAAATTATTTAATTAGCCCAGCCCATATGATTAAATGAACAGATAATTATTTCCAATAAAATATATTTGGAATAATTATTTTTAAGGATAATTATCATAATATAAACGGCCCGGCCCGGTTATTATTTTATCCTTATCAGGAGATGACATGTGTCATCATCCTATGGATCCAAGAAGTCTATAAATAGAGGCATGGAGGAAAAAGAAAGGGGTATACAAAGTCAGAATTCAGAAATCTAGAATTCCAGGGAGAAATACAGAAACTCTCATCCCCAAAATCCAAACCCAAAAGCGAAGAACACTAAGCACATCAAATTGTGCCATTCTTCATCAAATTTCCCGGTGATCAATAACAAGTATAGCCAAAGACGTGCCGTTCTTCATCAAATTCCACAATGATTCAAGATCAAGCCTGTGCAGCCCTTGAATCCAACCAACCAACAAAAAAAGAGATTTAATCAGAGGACCAGTTCTTTCTTTTGTAAAGAATATTATAGAGGATTGTACCTCAATTTCTCAAATTAATAAAATTATATTATTAGCTCCATATTTTGTTTCTATTGCAGACTTACAAAATTTGTGTGTACAAATTTGTGGCGCGCCCGGTGGGACATCCTTTGCCTCTCATCTCTTTCTCCTACCATCAAATTTCTTTTCTATCAGATTCTATGGCTCCCTCTAAGACTCCAACAGAGAAGAAAGCCCAAAAGAACATCGCTACCACAAAGGTCGATGCCAAAGCCACCATGAAAAGTGGCATGAAGGCCAAATTAAGTGATGGAAGTACCTTGGCGGGCCCTGTGACACGTAGCAAGTCCTAGGCGATGGCTTTATCCAAACATCAGCAAGACTTGGTGAAAGCCAATCCTGCAAAGCCGGCGAACGTGAAAACTCAACATGTCAAGAACCTTGACGTTGTTCTAAAGGAGATTTCGCCACCAGATTTACCTCATTCCGTTTATGATGCTCACTCTAGTGTCGGTTCACCCCCAGTGTCACCACGTCAGACTTCGGAGCAATCAATCACTTCAAGGAACGTTGACTCTCAAGGCCTATCATACTCAAATGTGGTCGCTGCTATGATGATTAGAGCTGCCACGGTGGAGGAACAACTAGCAACGATGTCTCGTGCCATTGAGAACCTCACAAAGACTGTTGAAGAGAAGGACTTACAAATCGCTACGCTGATGAACAAATTGGAAGTTCAGACCTTCGGTGAATCACCAGTACAATCTGGGCATCCTACATCCTCTACAGCACTACCAACTAGGAATCATGCAACTTTCACACCACCACCGTCTGGGAATCCTACATCTTCCACAGTAATGCCGACGGAGAATCCTAATTCTACTGCACAAGGTACTCGCATGGAGGACCCCAAACAGACGCCGGTGACAGAACAGGCGGCTAGTCAAAACCAGACACCGGTGACAGAATAGACAGCTAGTCAAACCAATCATGCTTCTTCAGTCTCTTCATTATTTGTCGCACAATTGCAAGATATGATAACGAATGCAATCCGAGCCCAATATGGAGGCGTCTCACAGAGCACTCTCATGTACTCAAAGCCCTATACAAGGAGAATCAACAGTATGAGGATGCATGTAGGATACCAACCTCCGAAGATTCAGCAATTTAACAGAAAAGGTAACCCCAAGCAACACATTGCCCATTTTGTCGAGACTTACAACAATGTCGGAACAGAGTGGGACTTACTAGTTAAGCAGTTTGTCCGCTCCCTTAAAGGAAACGTGTTTGAGTGGTACACCGACCTAAAGTCAGAGTCAATTGATAGTTGAGACCAAATGGAACGAGAATTCTTGAACAGGTTCTATAGCACTCGTCATACTGTTAGTATGATAGAGTTGACTAACATGAAGCAATGGAAGGATGAGCCTGTAATCGACTACATTAATCGGTGGAGAGCACTCAGTCTTGACTGCAAGGACTGATTGTCAGAAATCTCTTATGTGGAGATGTGTATGCAGGGAATGCATTGGGGCCTTCTTTACATTCTGCAAGGTATAAAACCTCGCACATTTGAAGAATTGACAACGCGTGCTTATGACATGGAGATCAGTATGAAATCCCATGAAGGTAAAAGTTCTATAGCCATAGAACCACGCAAGGATAAGAAAGACTGGAAGAAGGGCGATAAGTTGTCAAAGACCGCTGCTAAAGATTCCATGGCTATCTCAACCACCCCAATCAAGATATCTGTTAAAGATGACAAGAAGGATGATAAAAGGCCTCGCCAGTTTCAAGAGAGGAAAAGACAGCGTCCTACGCTAAAGGAGTTAGAGAAAAAGGAATACCCCTTCCCCAATTCTGATGTCCCTGGCATCTTGGAATGTTTACTCGAAAGTAAAGTTATAGAACTCCTTAAATGCAAACGCCCTCAAGAGATGGGATGTGTCAACGATCCAAAATACTTCAAATATCATCGTATTGTCAGTCATCCAATTGAGAAGTGTTTTATCTTCAAGGAGGTGGTGATGAATCTGGCAAAACAAGGAAAAATCTTGTTGGACACGAACGAAGTTGTAACTTCAAATCATACTACTGCTACTATGACAATCTCTGTCGTGGGAGTGCTCATTCTTAACCTTCAACTTCTGAGGTATATTGCACAACCATCCAATTTGGCTTATTGGAACCAATCCCCATCTCTCTTGGCAAAGGGAGTGCACTTGACGTTTCAACCTTTGGAAGGGTCTTTCCTTAGGATGATGAAGAAGGATGGACTCTGGTGACAAGAAAGAAACCACGGAAGCAACGAGCTGACATTTTTCAGACTAGTTATTCTGACAGGGGACAAAGGAAGAAGAAACGTCAATATTGCCATAAGCAGTCTGGCCATAACAGAAAATAGGTCAAGAAGACACAGTCAACCAAACACGCTTCTATAAGCCAAAGGATCCAGAAGCCATTTACTTTGCAAGAGTTCTTTCTAGAAGGATATCTAGATGACGAAATTGTGACAGCTTACATGGTTTCAACTAAAACGAGCCCTGATGGTGAGAATAGCAAGGATTAAGATGAAGCCCAAACTGTGGAGAATCATGCAAAGGATGCAGCCATCATTGAAAAGTCCGATGAAGATGAAGTAGTCAGAGGTACGTTGGATTCATGTTATACACCAATTAATTTCACTGACAAAGATCTTCAGTTGGGTTCGAAGCCGCATAATTGTCTTTTTTTCGTCTCCGGTTACATAAAGGAATAAAGAGTTACTCGAATTCTTGTTGATGGTGGATTAGCGGTGAATCTCATACCAAAATTTACGATGAAAAATCTCGGTATTACAGTTGACGAGTTATCTTATAGCCGTCTTATTATTCAAGGTTTTAACCAAGGAGGACAGAGAGCTATTGGCATGATTCGGGTAAAACTAATTATTGGCGAGCTGCAAGCTGAAACCTTATTCCATGTTATTGACGCAAAGACATCGTACAATTTGTTGTTGGGAAGGCCTTGGATACATAGTAATGGTGTTATTCCATCGACTCTTCATCAGTACTTCAAATTTTACAAGAATGGCGTACGAACAATTGTGGCAGACCATAAACCATTTACAGAAGCAGAATCTCATTTTGCCGATGCCAAGTTCTATATCGATCCTGATACACCTTTGGAAGTGCCCATCCCAAGCCATTCGTCTATACAAGAGATTCAATCTATAAAAACAAAAGAAGCGTTAAGTGATCTATTAGATGTTTCAATGACAAACATTGTAAAGGTAGCTAAAACGAGAGGGGTCTTGATAAAAGCACATCGAACGAAGCCTATTTTAAAGTATGTTCCAAAATCTCAATGACAAGAAGGGCAGTCACCTGTCATCGAGATAATTGAAACTAAGGAATTGAAATTAAAGATGTTACAAACCAAGGAAAAAGAAGATATGCAAAAGCTGCAAGGAGAGTTAACTTTTTCTCTCACCAAGATTCAAAAGTCTTCGCCTTCCAAGTCTCCATTAAAAGGGTTCGTGCAACCTTCTCAATCTCTGGTCGATCATGGATCACTTCCAAAACAAAGGACTGATGAAGGATTCGATCCTAAAGCATACCAACTCATGGCTAAGTCGGGGTATGATTTTACAAATCTTGCAAACCTTGAAAAATTGAATTTTGAGGTCACCGGTGAGAAAGTGCATGGCCTCAATAAGACACAGAAGAAGTTGAAAGAACAAGGGCATAAGATCATTCCACCCAAGTCCGGTCTCGGTTTCGTAACTTCTGAGCCACTTCGAATTCAAATCACAAAAAAGGATAAGAAGTCAAACACTTTATACATTGGGTTTGAAGAAGATGACGATGAACAAGACCAACAGACTATGCATTAAAAATCTGTCTTCGATCGTATATGAGCTCCATGTGATCGAATATCTATATTTAACAGGTTGTCAAGCCAAAAGTCAAATGTTTCAAATTCTCATGTCAGCAGTTTGCCTCGTACCTCTGTTTTTAACAGAATGAGCTTTCATGACCAAAGAAGAAAATCTCCACAACCTCAATCTCAAAAGACAGTATTTTCTCGGATTGGTACTATTAAAGATACACCGCTAAGAAGTAGCAATAGTGGAAAGTCAGAGGAAGTTAACATCGACGTGGTGAACAATAGTGAAGTTCAAAGCCTAGTACCTTCGCGAATGAAACGTAGGACAGAGATAGAGGTCACTAATGATGTTACACTAAAAGCTCGAAGGCGAACCATTGTATTCACTAATCAAGCAAAAGAAGTGGATAAAACAGAAGACATTGGCGAATCATCTTGTATTACTTCATACCACATTACTGTTGAAGAGGAACCTGACTCTGAACAACTAGATGACATCGAGAAAGCTCCACCAACACTAGAAGATGGGGGGCAGGCTACCATTGATCAACTCAAAGAAATCAACTTAGGGACTGATGATCAACCCATACCATATTTCATTAGTGCATTCCTAAGCCCCTCAGAAGAAAATGATTACTTTCAATTGTTGTCTGAGTACAAGGATGTCTTTTTTGGACATACAAAGAGATGCCCGGTCTTGATCCTAAAATTGCAGTGCACAATCTTGCTATCAAACATGGGACACGTCCGATTAAGCAGTCTCAACGTTTCTTCCGTCCATAACTAGTTCTAAGGATAGAGGAAGAACTCAACAAATTGATTGAAGTAGGGTTCATTCGTGAGGTCAAATATCCAACATGGATTTTGAGCATTGTTCCATTGAAGAAGAAAAATGGACAGATTCGAATTTATGTGGACTTTCATGATTTGAATGAGGCATGCCCAAAAGATGATTTTCCTCTTCCCATCCCCGAGCTCACTGTAGATGCAACCACGGGGCATGAAGCTCTCTCGTTTATGGATTGTTACTTCGGGTACAATCAGATAAGAATGACTCCGAAAGATGAGGAGCTAACTGCTTTTCGCATTCCTAAAGGTATATATTGCTACAAAGTTATGCCGTTCGGACTTAAAAATGCGGGAGCAACATACCAGTGCGCTATGTAAAGGATCTTTGATGACATACTCCACAAGATTGTTGAATGTTATGTTGATGACTTAGTGGTAAAGACGAAAGAACGAATAAATCATTTACAGGATCTACGTACAGTTTTTAATCGCCTCCGAAAATATCAGCTCAAGATAAATCCCCTTAAATGTGCATTTGGTGTGACTTCAGGGAAATTCTTGGGATACGTCGTACGTCCTCGTGGTATTGAGATTGATCCTAATAAAGTTGAGGCCATTCAAAAGATGTCACCACCAAAGAATTTACGTGATCTTCGAAGTTTATAAGGTCAACTTGCGTTCATTCATCGATTCATCTCAAATTTAGTTAGTAGTTGTCAGACTTTTAACCGACTCCTGAAGAAAGATGTTCCATTTAATTGGGACCAATCATGCCAAAATGCTTTTGATAGTATCAAAAAGTACCTTCTCAATTCTCCGGTATTGGGAACACCTGTACCTGGAAAGCCGCTCATACTTTACATTGCTGCGCAAGAAGAATGGTTGGGTGCCTTATTTGCTCAGAATAATGAAGAACATAAAGAGAAGGCATTGTATTACTTAAGTCACAGACTCACCCCGACAGAGCGAAATTATCCTCCAATTAAAAAAACATGCTTCGCACTTGTCTTCGCTTTTAAAAAATTGAGGCATTATTTCTTGGCTTATACGATACATCTTATTGCAAGAGCTAATCCTTTCAAATATGTCATGTCTAAACCGGTCTTTTCCGGACGCTTGGCGAGGTGGTCAATTTTGTTCAACGAATTTGAAATTGTTTATGTGCCACGAAAAGCAGTGAAAGGATAAGTCTTAGCAGATTTCTTAGCTGACCATCCTATTCCAGCCGATTGGGAAATTTCTGAAGATTTTCCCGATGAAGAAGTCTTCCTTGTGGACATCTTCCCTCTATGGATGATGTTTTTCGATAGGGTAGCACGATCAGACGGGGTCGGAGCAGGCATAGTTTTGTTTCTCCACAAAGACATGTTATTCCATACTCTTTTGCACTCGCTGAAAACTGCTCAAATAATGTAGCTGAATATCAAGCCCTGATCATCGGCCTTCAAATGGCAAATGAGATGAAGATCACGAATCTAGAAATATATGGAGACTCTAAGTTGGTGATTAACCAACTTCTTAAAGAATATGAGGTTAAGAAAGATGATCTGGTGCCGTACCGTCGTTATGCCTCTCATTTATTAGAACAGTTTGATAGCGTCATGCTAGAACATATTCTGAGGAAAGAAAATCGGATAGCAGATGCTTTGGTAAATTTAGCTACAACATTGGCGTTAACTGATGAGGACCTGGTTGATGTTCCTGTATGTCAACGATGGGTCTTGCCACAAGTCTTAGAAGATAAATTTGAAGAAAGTAATTTGGTTTCTTGTTGGACACAAGAGGAAGATGATTGGAGGCTCCCTATCATTGATTATCTGGAACATGGAAAGCTTCCCGAAGATTTACGCTACAAGACTGAAATACGAAGACGAGCACCTCGTTTCATCTATTACAACGATACGTTGTATAGACGTTCATATGAGGGTCTTTTCCTTCGCTGCCTTGGAAATGCCGAGGTAACCCATGCAATGAAGGAGGCATATTCTGGGATTTGTGGAGCCCATCAATCCGGTCCAAAGCTTCACTCACTTTTGTGTTAAAAGAATGGGTTATTATTGGCCCACCATGGTCAAAGACTGTATGGAGTATGCAAAAATGTGTCAAGCCTGTCAATTCTATACTAACTTCATACACCAACCACCGGAACCATTGCACCCTATTGTGACGTCATGGCCATTTGATGCATGGGGATTAGATGTAGTTGGTCCTCTAGAAAAGTCTTCAAAGGGCCACTTGTATATCTTGGCTGCCACTGATTATTTTTCTAAATGGGCTGAAGCTGCACCCTATAAACATGTGAAAAAGGAAACAGTGGTTGATTTCATCAAGTCTAACCTTATTTATCGATATGGTGTCCCTCGATACATCTTCACTGACAATGGGACAAATTTCAAAAATAGTTGGGTAACTGACCTTTGCGAAAAGTTTGGCTTCAAACAACGTAAATCCTCCATGTACAATGCCCCTGTAAATGGTCTCGTGGAAGCATTTAATAAAACTCTTTGTGAGTTATTGAAGAAAGTAGTCAACCAGACAAAGAGATATTGGTATGAGCGATTGGAAGAAGCATTATGGGCATACCGCACTACACATTGTACACCTACTCAAGCGACTCCTTATTCTCTTATCTATGGCGTCGAAGCGGTTCTTCCATTGGAACAACAGATCCTTTCGTTAAGGATTGCAATACAAGAAGGCCTTACAAGTGACGAAAATGCCATCTTATGTCTTCAAGAACTGGAAGCATTAGATGGGAAGAGATTAGAAGCTCAACAACAATTAGAGTGTTATCAAGCTTGACTTTCTAAAGCATTCAATAAGAAAGTTCAACCTCGGTCATTTCAAGTTCGAGACTTAGTATTAGCTGTTCGTAGACCAATTGTCATGAATCGCAAGGGAAATAAATTTATATCCAAATGGGATAGACCATATGTTGTTCGCAAAGTTTATACTAACGGCGCATATCTCATTATTGATGAAGACGGAGTTAGAGGGGGGCCCATTAATGGCAAATTCCTAAAGCGCTACTACCCATGAAGGCTATGCTCCTGATCGTATGAGCTTAAACTGCACTATGCTCCTAGCCCACATGAGCTAAAACTGTGTACTGCCAAAAAAAAAAAAAAATTCATGTCTCTTTTGAACTACGTGATGACTTGATCCCTCGTTTGAGGGTACATAGGCAACTTAGAATTTCATTCTAAGTTCAGTATGATAAAAAAAAAAAACTCACTCCTTGACACGAGTTTAAACTGTATACCTGGAAAAAAAAAAAAAATCAAGAACTCCTTGATACGAGTTTAAACTATCTCCCCAAAACAAAAAAAGTCAAGAACTTTTTGATACGAGTATAAACTGTCCGGAAGAAGGAAAAAAATTGAACTACGTGATGACTTGATCCCTGTTCAGGGTACGTAAGCATCTTGGAGGCCTGTTCCAAGTTCAGTCCACCATAAAAAAACAAACTCCTCAAAGTTGCAAAATGGCAAAGTCACTCATCATGCGATATCAAAAAGTCCTCGTCGTACCTGTCAACTTGGCACGCCACCAAAGTGTAGCTGTAAAGGAAAATTTGATCCATCGCCAAAGTGTAGCTGTAAACAATAATTTTGGTTTGTTGCCAGAATTGTAGCTACAAAGGAAATTTGATCTATCGGCAAAGTGTAGTTTCAAAGAATAATTTCAAAGATTTTCGGTTCAACGTCAAGGTGTCGCTATAAAAAATGACTTGCCGCCAAGATGTCGCCAAAGAATCCGGTTTTTCATCAAGGTGTCGCTGGAAGAAATAAATAAATTTGATTTTCTGCCAAGGCGTCGCTGAAGAATCCGATTCATCACTATAGTGGTGTTGCAACAAAATTTTGACTCACCGTTGAGGTGTCGTTGAAGAAAAAAATAATAATTTTGCTCGCCGCCGAGGTATTGTTGAAAGAGAAATTTGGCTTTCCGCTGAGGTGTTGTTGAAGAAAAAATTAGGCCCACCACCAAAGTGTAGCTACAAACAATAAAACCATGAAGAATATTAATGGCTGGGCACCAACATTCGAGGAATGCTTTGAATACATTTTCATGGCGATCATATGAAAATAAGGAGGCGAATATAACACCATATAGTTGTTGTTTTGATAGAAAGTCATGGTAACGCGCCAAGACATCTTCTAACTACTCCGAATATAGTTTGGTGTATGGCAATTCAGCAAAAAGTATATAGGGAATACTCCATGATACTTCATTCGCCTAAACATTGAGACCCAAGAGTGAAAAACTAGTTTTCCTCAATAACTCTCTCATAAAGTGAAGAATTTAATATTAAGGCTTCTGAGACAATAGATTCTTCATTAATCTGATCAAGACCAAAGTTGGTGAGGTCGCCTGTAGCCTTGCGTGTCCAATGAGAAGAGCATTGTTCATTGTCGGGATCAGGCATTTGAATACGTGTCCAATGAGAAGAACAATGTTCATTGTCAAGATCAGGCATATGAATGGCATTACGACCAAGAAGTGAGTCGGATGTTTTCCTCAATTATTCTATCATGAAGTGAAGAATTTAATATCAAGGCTTCCGAGACAATAGATTCTTCATTAATCTGATCAAGACCAAAGTTGGTGAGGTCACCTGTAGCCTTGCGTGTCCAATGAGAAGAACATCGTTCATTGTCGGGATCAGGCATTTGAATGCGTGTCCAATGAGAAGAACAATGTTTATTGTCAGGATCAGGCATATGAATGGCATTACGACCGAGAAGTGAGTCAGAAATGCTTACTGTGGTTCCTTGGCTTCTTCGACTATTTTCGCTATAAGATAGTCATCTTTTACTTCATAAAACACTTGAATACCACCATGATGGATCAACAAACAAATTTGATGTTCGATCGGTGCTGTCTAGAAGGAGGATTTCAATGTCTGCTATGGCCGGCAAAATCAAGTTGGAATACCCAATCAAGTCTTTTAAAAAAAAAAAGTAAAGAAAGAAAAAGGAAAGAAAAAAAAAAAGAAAAAGAAGGAAAGAAAAAAAAATTGCTTGGAAAAAAAAAAAAAAACAGCGTGGAGAGAGAGAGAGAAAAAAAAAACGAGGGAAAAAAAAAAAAACCAAAACGATGAAAGAAAAAAAAGAGAGAAAAAAATACGGAAAAAAAAAGTGGAAAAAATATCAGTTTGTAGAAAATAAAGTTGTTAATTACGTGCATGGTGAGCACATGATGAGAAAAGGTGCCATTCTGTAACTTATATATATACATACATCTCTATGTGTGTGTGTGTGTGTGAAGAAAGTCAACTTGGAAAAGCAAAAGAAAAATAAATAGAGGAAAAAAAAAAGACGAAAAAAGTATATCAAGGGAATTAAGTGATTGACAAAAAGACAAAGTGATGGAAAGTATTTTGTGTGTGTGTGTGTGTGTGTGTGTGTGTGTATATATATGTTAAAGACGTACCTCTAGATGAAAAACAAGAGACTTTTTGGTAATAAGATACTGTGCAAGGTTGATTATCTGAAATTTGGTTGTGCGCTGAGCTAATATACGTGACTCCGTACCTCAAGTATAAATTGGATCTGAAGCTGAACTCTGAGCTTTAAAGTGACACTGGTGAACAGACGATATGAGACCATATTTATAGAGGAAAAATTAATCCTTTCTATAATAGGATCTTTGGACTTGTTGTTCAAATTGGAAAGTGAAGAATTACATTCCAATGTTGAATAGAAAGGTGACAAGGGGAAATTTTCCAAATCCAAAGTGGGAAAGAAAAGTGAAAAAGGAAATCTTCCATTCCAAAGTGGTTTACAAATTCAAAGACTAGGTTGGATACGTCAAGTTCCATTTGAAATTGGAGACAAGTCCAGTCAAACTAGGAATCGAAGTGGGGGCAATTTGTAGACGCTAAATATTTAATGGAATTTGGTGTTGACAAATTGGCCCATTAAATATAGGTTTAATATTTAATTAAATTATTTAATTAGCCCAAGCTTGATCCACTTAAATTATTTAATTAGCCCAGCCCATATGATTAAATGAACAGATAATTATTTCTAATAAAATATATTTGGAATAATTATTTTTAAGGATAATTATCATAATATAACCGGCCCGGCCAGGTTATTATTTTATCCTTATCAGGAGATGACACGTGTCATCATCCTATGGATCCAAGAAGCCTATAAATAGAGGCATGGAGGAAAAAGAAAGGGGTACACAAAGTCAGAATTCAGAAATCTAGAATTCCAGAGAGAAATACAGAAACTCTCATTCCCAACATCCAAACCCAAAAGCGAAGAACACAAAGCACATCAAATCGTGCCGTTCTTCATCAAATTCCACGATGATCAATAATAAACACAGCCAAAGACGTGCCGCTCTTCATCAAATTCCACGGTGATTCAAGATCAAGCCTGTGCAGCCCTTGGATCCAACCAACGAACAAAAAAGGAGATTTAATCAGAGGACCAGTTCTTTCTTTTGTAAAGAATATTATAGAGGATTGTACCTCCATTTCTCAAATTAATAAAATTATATTATTGGCTCCATATTTTGTTTCTATTGCAGACTTACAAAATTTGTGTGTTCAATGACAAAAATAACAAAATATTAAAAGCACAGTAAATTTTTGTCCCATAAGATCCTTCTCAACATAAAATCCAGATCCCCAAAGTACATTTTAATGTTTAATTTAGTTACTCCACCATGGACCAATATAGTCTTCAATTATATGCTTATTACAATAAATATCATTACTCCTAAATTATTGTCAAATCTTTTGATGATCCAAAATGCTTTCCAAGGCGAGGACCGAATATTAAGAATAAAGAGTATTCAGTCAAAAAAATCCTGCTCAAGTCTTCACCTTCAGTAGTTTGATTTGTCTGAGTTATTATTGGGTAAGAGAGGCTAATCCCTAAAATTGATGTTGTCAATTTGTGTGCAATTACTATAACTTTATCGGGAGGGGGCCATGGTCTCCAAAATTTCTCAAAACACTTTTTTGATACTTATTTATAGGCTATTGATGGTGATTTTGTGTAGGAAAATTGAAGTTGCCCCTTGGCCCTCCAAAATTTAGAAAGTTATTATATTTATGGTTACCTATGTGATTATTAAAGGTGGGTTGAATACACTTTTTAATCTTGTTCTCGAAAGATTAAATCTAAGTAACAAATATGTTAATTATTATTGTAATCCTTGATAGGTACAATATATATTCTAGAACTCTGTTCATATATTTATATCTATATCTATCTATATTATTCTAAAATGTAACATATTTTTTTGTATTTTTAAACATTATTTAAAATCAAAAAATAAAGTTTTTGCTTTGATTTATCGTCTTGGGTGGAAACAATTCTTTAGGGGGTGTTGTGAGTCCCAACTAGGAAAAAAAAAAATTACAATGTTTATTTCATTGATTATTAATTGCATTTTTTTATCATATTAGTTATAATTCAATTGTAAGTAATTGCAATTCAACATTATTTGTTGATCATGGGATTTTTTGAATTTTTAAACATTAAAAAGGCTTGTTTTGCTTTGATTTAAATTGTAGAATATTTTATAATAATATTATTATTTCAGTGGCTATTAATTGTATTTTTTTATTATATTAATTGCAATTCAATTGCTATTAATTGCAATTGAAGATTATTTTTTAATCATTTCATTAAAAGTTTATTATGTTTAATTCAATTGCTTTTTGCCATTCATGATAAAAAGTTCATATTTATGCACACGTTAATTTTTGTCTTTTTAACTTAATTGGTACCTTGTAACCTCAAGTTTTTTCCAAATTTGTTTGGACGTCACACAATCGAACTCATCTTTGTTTAATGCACAATAAAGATTGATCTTGACTTTAGCATTATTTTGAATCATCTTACGGTCATTAGTATCCCAAATGCTTTTGGTTTAGGGTTTTTTGTAGGCTTATTTTGCAGGTATGCTATAACAGCATATATATACTCAAGCTCGATCACTATAAAAGTCCTACTACAAGAAGGATATACACCTAGCACGTATAACCAATTATTGGCCAGAGAATATTTTAACATTCTCTTTGTGAATACACCACAATGCCCTTGTCAATTTAGCTATTTTGTCTTCTAGCTTACCAAAAAAATACAGCTCACACTTTTAAGGTTATATAAACATTCTTATCCAAGACTTGGTGATTAAGAAATGCAATGTAATGTATACACTCTTACTCGAGGACCACAACAACGTGTCACACACATGAGCTCCAAATAGAAAGACCAAAATACCCTGAAACAACCACTTGTCATTCTCAACATAAAGTTGTTGCTGAGACTGTGTAATTCACAATGTAGCTCAATTCACAGTTGTTCAATGCAATGCAGCTAGCTGAACAAATGTATAAATATATAGTACAACTATGAAATGACCATAACACCCATGAATAACCCTGTAACCAATCTTCATATGCCGAACCTTAATTAAAACGGAGAATTGGCTTTAACAAGCTGAATAACTGCAATTGTAACAACCCGAACCCGGTGATTCGAATCGCTAACCGGGTTCTTACCCGAACCTGAGGTCATCTAAGGCATTATAGCTATTTCTAATGCAGAAATGTAATTAATTACATTTAACTACAGAAGTCTAGTCCAATATATATACATGTCCAAAAAAAAAAAAATACAGATTTAAACAGGTCTCAAAGAATATGGTTACATTTCCAAAGTTACAACTATAAGGCCATTACATAAAATTTGCTGAAACTTTATAAAATGCATCATCTAATACAAAATGGCAAATGGAAATCCTTTCTACTCCTGTCCATGCATGTGAAGGATCAACATCCACTAACTTTTCCCCATAACCTTAAAAATGTAGAGGAGTGAGCACAACGGCTAAGTAGGGATTGCTTAAGTGACATCTCCTCAAGCAAGGTAAGTAATTACATGCTTTTCTTATAATGAATAGGAAAAAGAGTTAGGGATCATGCAAGGGATTCATATACAACATTTTCGTTTTCCAAATATCATTATACCATTTATGTGCAAGACAATGCATAAAATGTCCTAATGCAACCACACACCACACCCATACAACTCACATGTCCACGTAACACATCTACACCCTTGTGTATCCACACATCACATCTACACCCTCATGTATCCACATATCACATCCATACCTTCGCATATCCACGCACAAGTCCTTTATCCACTGTGATGGCCCAAGTTTTTCAACCTGGTGCGTCAGTGATGAACCAAAAGATGACCCGATAACGGATCTGAAATGCAGAAACAAAAGAAGCAAAAAGGGCCTCTAGAGATGTACGTCATTCCTAAGACACCAAAGTGACTCCCCATGAAGCCACAGAACTCAAATGAGCCAAGCAAATGAAGCAAGAATGTCAAACCTGATAAAAAATAAACCAAGGGTAACATGGTCATTTCAAACGAGTGCCACCGGAAACGAGTGCCACCGTGCACGCCATTGGAAAGATAACAAAAAATTAACAAAGTTAGACTCAAGAATCGCCTGATTCTGAGTCCGGACGGAAAAGATATGAAATTAAAACAAAGTGGCCTTTTCCGTCCAGGAGTTACCACAAACCTATCTTACTAAAACTGGAATAACTCACACTATAGATGGAGTTTTAATGAATGGTTGGTACCATTGGAAAACAAACTTCAAGTTCTTGAACTTAAACTCAAGAACGACCCAATTTGGGTTAGGAATAAAAGAGTTATGATCATATGAAGTCGATGCAACAAAACTGTCCAAGGAAAAGATGAAGAAAATGGTTCCAGGGAGGATAGGTTGACTAAACCCCAATCATCGGTCGGCCGAAACAATGATTTCCTTGAAAAGCTTACTGGAAATGGAGTCTCGAGATGTGTCAGCCGACCGACGATGCTCGTCAACTGACTGATGCTCGTTAGCCGACCGATGCCTCTGCTGCAGCAATTGAAAAGCTGCTGCAATGTGTTGAAAACTCACCCGGCCCAACCTTGATGCTATGCAAGTGTTCCATTTGATCTGAAACATGATTGCAAACATTTTCTAGCCTTATATAAGCATCCATAACATGCTAGAACAAAGAGAAACCTTAAACCATACTCTATGCATGAATTTTTTCATAAAAATCCATAAATCATTCCAAAAATAGGTCAAAAGTTGCAACTTAAGAGTTTTATGAAATATGATCATGCACGCATACGTAAAATGACATTTTAGATACGCTACAATGGCCTACGGCTTCAAAATAACCCTAATGCAAAATATGACCCCTCAAACCTCAATTTTTCATAAAAATTGCCTTAGAAGATGAAATACCATCCTATGGCATGTAAATGAAAACGAATTGGTGTTTGGCCCTTGGCCACACCTCATACATATCAAAAGAATATTACAGGATGAATTTCATACAATAAGCACACTCCAGTAAAAAATAACATACTAAAATGCGTGCTTTTCCATATATTTTCATTAAAGGCAAAATACATCATTTATGAATGAACATGGACTTCAAATAAAGTTTGGCCCTTGGCCTTATATCATATGCATAAACTGAGAATCAAAAGGTGTACTTAGGCACACATTACAAGTTTAGAATCAAATATACACATTTGACAAATAAGGCTACCAAAGGCATTTTAAGCTAACCTTACAAGAATGGATCTTTTAAGTCCACAAATCGCCCAAGCATAATGAGAATCTTAACCTTGATTCCTGTACCTGAAATAATATCCCCAGTAACTTCAGGGTGAGTAACATAAAGCTACTCGTAGGAAATGAGTATGAATAGACCTAACATTTTACAATAATATCACCTTAAGGTGAAACATGTTAACGAGGCTTATGCCACCTAACGTCTATGTCAATGTGAGACTCAGGGAGCATCCTAAGCTACCTTAGATCATTTCTAGCATAAATCACATCATACATGCAATTTCAATAACATAGAAACATGTTATAATATAAGGCAATAAGATGTAGACTCTCAAGGTTATCAATTTGAAACCTAAAATGCGAAAATAACCAAAGTGGGTCATGCCACCTAACGTCTATGTTCCAAATGAATTTATAGGATCATTCCTAAGCTACATTTGAACAACATAACATAGATGTACTTAACAACATCAAAGCTAACAATGATTCATCAAAAAGTATAAAGCATACATGTATTTAACAACATTAAAAACATGCGATAATTCCTTACAAATCATAATGCATAAATGCATTTAACTACATTAAATCGCCAATAACCAAAACCACAAGTCACAATTAAACATTAGTTGTCAACTTGGAATTGAATGCGAAATCAAAAAGTGGAATACTTGGACATCATGCCTTGGATAAAGCCAAGACCTAAACGGTTATTCTGGGCATTAACCCGCTGGGAATACCATCCTAGTGTGCACTATAAAATAGGGATAACTCATACCTCCCATACTAGAGTCAAACTCTAACCATGTCTCACTAACAAATGTCCCAAGTGACTCCAAAATAAATAAGTTAACTACTTATATACGAAATATATATAAAGCACAAAACTATATTCCATACACAAGTAAGTTGAAACCATACAATACATGCTCTAAATCCACAACTACTATAGGATGACAATGTTAAATCTTCAGAGTGCGATTCGTTACACGCTATAATAACATCACATGTTAAATCTTCAGTGTGTGATTCGTTATACGCTATAATAATATGATTCAATATCGAAAGTATAAACTCATGAATTCATTATAAGTCTAAAATCATGCTTCAAACATACTACCATTGTCAAACATATGATTTAATCAGTAATGCAATAGAAACGAAAATTAATCAAATAAACTAATTAATTTCCTTAGGTTTCAAATCTTAATCAACTGATCCCTAATTAACACATGTTAAATAACATAGCATGGTCATTACATATACCACATCAAAAACTTAATTAGGTCATTGGAGCAATAAAGTGGAATTTAATTAAATCATGATAATTAAATCCCTAAATTCTAAAACAACATTAAATGGTCCCAAATTAATGTATGCTAGTATACAAGTCCTAGTCATCACCAATATCAAGTTAAAAACTTAATTAAACCAATGGAACCTTTAAATAGATTTTAATTAGTCATTTTAATTAAAATCTCTAAATTTTCATACTTATCCAAATGCTTTCAAATTAAAGTATGTTAAAGAACATGCCAAGACTCAATTTAAAAGTATATTACAAGTTAATTTCATGCAAGGTACGTCCATGAGAATTAAACTTCAACCAAAGATAATTATTAAATAAAAGTGCAATTCGTATTCAAATAATTCCAATTTAACATATGTTAACAAACGTATCAAAACCAAACTTTCTAGCATGCTACAATTTAATTCTAAGTTTTATATCCACATGAGAATTAAATCTTAACCATAGAAATTAATTAAATTAAATCCTAGGGCTTAAACCAAATCATGCATACAAGTTATAAACGCTTCTAAAATCAACAATATAACATTAATATAAACCTAAGACACCCCCTACCTCAATTTGAGATGAAAATCTCAAAAGCCACCAAAATGAAACCGCTCCGAATTCGACGATACTTCGAGGTTTCGTCGGGGACAACACGGTGGACAAGAACCCCAAGGAAGCCCCATCAAAATCACAACTTGACTTCAAACCTGAACTCAAGAAATGGCTAAAATGAGATTCCAATCGGTGGAATCGAAGGCCTCACCAAGACGAACATAAAACATTAAGGCACTACAGCGTTTCACTGAAGGGAAGAAGCTCAAAAGAGAAGAGAGAAGGTGGCAGCTAAGGCTGCCATGAAATTCGGCCAAGAGAGGGGAGAGAGAGAGATGAAATCTGATTTTACAATTAAAGACCCCCTATTTATAGAAAAACTCAAAAAGTGTCCCGAACGGGCCCCGTCGGGTCTGGAAAAGTGAAATTTGAGCAGACGCGCTCAAACAACAAAACTCCGTAAATGAAAAAGAACTGAAATGAGAAAATATGAATAACAGAAGAAACGACGTCAAAAACTGAGTCTCGAGCAAGAAGATATGCCCCAAACAAGTTCGGTGGTAACCGGTGCCAGAAACCCTGAAACTGGAAAAAAACGACCAGAAAGGAATTCTATGAGTACTCGACTAGATGAAAACTGAAAATGAATCCCGTACGAGAATCCAGGCTCAAAACAAAGCATTTAGCAATAACTTTCATTAATTGCACAATGGCCCTCTAAAAAGTGAAAATTGCACAACTGGCCTATAATGAAAATATCTTCCAAAAATATTTTCTTAAAAACCTCTGAAATAAAATATCTTTAAAAGATATTTACGAAAAATACCCCAAGAAAAGGAAATGTTTCTGAAGAACTGTGCATCCATGCCCCTATGGACACCGGGAGCAACTAAAGTACCTTTCTACAAAAGTAAAGATACGTATTTCGTGGAAACAAATTAGAATGTAGATACGTGAAGTCAAAAACCAACTTCAAACACAAAAAAGTAAGGTTATGCCAACAAAGTGATAAATGGGGAAAAGACAAAATAGGGAAAATGACGAAAAGTGAATAGTGTTGAAATGAAAATGTGAAAATGGCGCGGTTCTCAAAGGAAGTTGTTAACCTAAAGAAAAGAGTCTCAAAAATCATTCCAGAGCACTTGAGATGACACTAAGTGACGAGAAACTGAACTCAGAAAAGAAAAGATCAATGGGAAAAAAAATATCCGTGAAAATCTGAGAAAAAGGAAAGGAAGGAAAATGATAGGGTCATTACATCTCCACAACTCAATGCTCATGAATACCCTTATACCATGCATATAAAAATGTTTCAATAATAATCAATCACAACTCATTATATTCCCATAACACAATAGGCAATCCTATAAACACAAAGAGATTAATTCACATTTTTAGCATGTTTCAAACATTAAAATAATATTTAGTATGTATATAGCTACAAACATCAACACCACATATGAGAAAAATATATGATTCATCATTTAGCCCATTTAATTGCGTGACTTTACCATTTATACACAAAACCAACATATAATTATATCAATTTATCAATTAGACAAAACTAATGCATAAGCCAAACCCTAGAATTAAATCATTCAATTGAAGCATCAAATTAACATGCAAAAAGGGGGCAAAAACATACAAATATCTACCAATTTTAAGACAGTTGACAATTAAACAACTTTACCTCAAATTGAAGTAAAAGTCCTAATTTTCGAAATCTTCAAGTTGCTCCAAATCAGACTTTTTTACGATCAACTCGAAGCTTTCTTCGTGCTCGTTAACTTTGTCTTTAGTGGCAAAGTCGAAATCCTAAAGGTTTGATGTAAATCTAGGCTTATATGGGTGTGGCAAAAGAAAAAGAAAAATAGAAAATTGAGGGAGAGAGAAGTGACGAATCAAGAGGAGAGAAAAATGATTTTGTAATGACTATAAGGTCATTTGTAAAGATCAAATGTGGTGGTGGGTCACGCGAAAACAAAACATCTCATTTTTATCCATTATATAAACATATACATATGCACGTACACTAAACACACCATAACACATGTGTAAACACATAGTCACATAAATATGCATCAAATAATAATGTACGAAGAGTAAAGGCCCTGAAAATAATTCCTGTGCATAACAATATCGGTTACGGGTCCCGCTCAGCCCGAAAAACTAAAAAATGCTGAAATGACAAATGATGCATTTCTAAGAGTCCCGACCTCGAAGAAATGCTCCAATCAAATCTCGAAACTCACCCAGCGTACCCCACGGTGTTTGGCATGCAAAATGAGATAAAGAAAATAAATAAATAAAAAATTAAAAAATCCTCGAGATTGGAAAATAGGAAAAATTAGAAACATCACTGCAATGTACTATCACAAACCACTGTGAAGTTGTACCACAAGATGGTAAATGACTATAACCCCTGAGAAATGATATTAGCCACAATGCACAATAGTGGTGATGATAGAAATGTATATGTCACTAAATCCATGCCATCCGGCTCTCTTTGCCAACTTAGCTAACTTTTGTGTCCCCCGAACGGTGGATCACAAGCTTGTTAAGTAAAATCTAAAATCAAAAGCTGGCTTCCCGTCGTGTTGAAAAGGTAAAACACAAATTTGACTTCAAGGGTTTCAATAACGAATGGGAGCTTTTCATGCCAGTAACAGGAATTGAACAGTGGAAAAAGAGCCACGCCCTTTTCACTTTGAGAGAGATATAGGTCAGCTGCATATATCTTCCTTTAAGTTCAACACGGTCATAAGCCCTTGGCAGCCCTGAAACACCTAGTTTTGACATTAAAAAGGCAAACACAAAATAGGTACTAAGACCAACAGAAATGGAGTGATATGATTTTTGGTATAACATTTTAACAAGAAAGAAAGAGAATTAAAGGATTTGGAGGGATACATTAAAGTTTGATGAGTTGGTTGTGTTATCCTCCAAAAAAATGAGAAGAAATTGAAGGAAATGAAAGGAAATACTAGCATTTTACTGAAACTTTATTAATATGAAATTTGCCCATATTTTTTTATAAAAGACAAAATCTATGGAAAATGGTATGACAATAAAATCATTAAAGTAGTTTCTTTTCTTTTCTTTTCTTGCCCTAATATTATTGCCATAATTTCCTTTCTTTTCATTCATTTATTCAACTAAATATGATAAGTGGTTAACATTATCCTATCCATTCTTTCTTTTCTTCTCTCACAACTAATGTAATCTTTCCGTTTATTTTCCTTGTACCAAATATAGCCTTAAAGAACTCCGTTAGAAAACAGTCTTTTGTATGCCAATAGTGGGCTACCCTACTGGGTTCCTTTTCTTATTCATGTCTACTTCTAACCAGGCTTCAAATTAAGCCTTATTTTTAATTTTGGCCCTTTATGGGCTGTCAATATTTGTGCATTTACACTTATAAATATATACTTGCTTAACTTTTTCTGAAAAAAATAAGAAGAGAAAAAAATGAAAAAAAAAAAACGTTTCAACTCATGAGTTCTTTCATACAACTCTACATATAATTAGTTAAATCTAATTTTATGTTTATAAAATTGAATGCGAAATATAAAAAAGAACTCGTTTGAAATCTTCTAGTTCAATCCAGCCCAGATTAGTCTCACCCACCTTACTATATTTCTCAGTGGGCCATATTAACCCAAATGTCTTTGTCTGTGAGCTAATGGGCTGCTCTAGAATGGGTTAAATCCACTATTTGGGTGTAGGGAACAGCTCATAAAAAATATCATAATCAATCAAATTCATAAACCCATAATTTATTTATTCTTTATTTATATATTTATGTTTTGGTAAGTATAAAAGACAGGGAAAAAGTATACAATATATCGGGATATTTACCATAAGGTACCTGTCAATGCAATCTTCTCATTTATCTTTAAAACTTCCGTATTTTAGAAAAATGGAGAGTTTCCATTACGAATTGGATTCACCAAATTCATATCCAATTTGTTTAACTAACGGATTATCAAATTCAGATCGCTAACAGATTATCCAATTGAATGATCCAATTCATATTTTAATTGGCTCGAATTCAGAACGAATCGAATTTCGATTCAAATTAAAATCATATTCATTGACATGTCTATAAGCTAGGTTAGTTGGAATGGAGAATTGTTAGTATATAAAATGGTAGAATGAATTTAATGATGAATAATTAATATACGAAAATTTAATAGTGAATCACTAATATATATATATACAATTTATAATCTATATCTAATTTATTAAGATAATAAATAATTGAATTTACGAATTTGTTATTCAATTCATGAATAGGATGTGGATCAAAATCCGATTCATTCTCGATTCTCTTACAATACATGCTAAACCCACATGCTAAAAAGGTATGAAACCTACTCTTAATTAACCCAGATTTTTATTTTATTTTTTTATTGTTTTTTATTTTATTTTGAATTTGAAAAAGGAAAGAACATCTATGGCTCTTCTACCTTCTCTCCACCCCCTTCCCAATCCATCTCCACATCCATCTCTCCAAAACCCACTCCCAAATCAGCTAAAACCACCATTTCTACCAATCAAGTCCCATGCTACGAATGATAAACCTCCCTTATCCATTGTCAAAAAGCAATCAAAACAAACAACCTGTACCAATGTTTCATCAAAACCTGTTCATTCCACAATGCATAACCAGCGTAAACCGCCACGGCCTCCTAATCCAAAGAAAGTTACATTCTCTACTGCCATACACTAGCCTGGTACTTCTCGTTTCATTGATGATCACAACAATGTCTTCACTGATATTGACCCGAACAACAAACAAGCTATAATCGATGAAATCTTTAGGCTGAGAGTTGAACTTGCAGAGTACAAAAGCAATTTCAAATACTCCTATCTTCTTGAGGAGGTTGAGTGGCTCAGAAAGATTATTGGGAATGGTCTCAAATGTCAAGCTGATCTGAGAGCCAGAAATAGCAAACTCAGTGACCTTATTATTGTTCTCAACTATGACCTCCCTCCACTTGTTGATCCGGAAGAGGACACTGAAGAAGGTGAATGTAGCCTAAGGTAGAAGAATCATCAACAACCGCAAGCTGAAGATGGCCACTGCAGCCCAAGGCAGGAGACTCATCCACACCCACCACTTTACTCTACTATAGCTACTGAGGAAGGTCAATGCTGCCAAGTGCTTCAGACTCTACGACAGTGCTCCAACTCTGGTTACCACACTAACAGCCATCACATCAGTCAACGGTCTGAGGAACCAGGTTCAAATTTGAATTCAAATTCAAAGTAGGTTCACTCCATAATAGGTACAATCTTACATCACCCTTCACCCACACACAGTGTGTTTTTTTCTTACTTTGGTTAACCAAGACAATACTGCATCTCTACCTACTGAGCCCCTACCATACTCGACCACTGACCAATCCCACATACCATGTGCTACCACTACAGCTTTACCATGTGCTACCACTAGTACCACTCATCCATCTTGGGCTGACATTGTGATGACCCTGATTTTTAGGCCAGCGTGTCCTGTGATGAACTGTAAGGATGATCCGATAACGGATCCGAATGTGGAAGCGAAAACAGAAAACAAGACTCTAAGAAGTCAAAGTGACCTTCCATGAGGTCGTGGAACTCAACAAGAACTGATGCGGAAGCAAAAGATCGAAAATATGACAAATAAGCCCCCATGGGCAAAATAGTCATTTCTAAAAACTATAGATTCGGGTGCCACTGAGCACACCGCTAGAAGGACAACGAAAAACTAATCAAGATGGGCTCAAGAATCGCATGATTCGGAGTCCGGACGAAGGAGAAACGGCATGACGAAGAAAAACGAGCACTTAAGGCAAAAAGGGTAAACTGGTAATTATTCAGGAAGAATCAGGTGCAACCAAGTACACCGTTGGAAAGACAGCGAAAAATTAATCAAGTTCAAAAAAAAATTCACTTGAATCGGAGTCCGGACGAAGGAGAAAAGCCCAAAAGAAGAGTTGACGTCGCGGCGACCCGACGAGGGGGCCATGACAGCCCCCATGCACGCCCATGCGTGCGCCCATGCACGCCGCGCGCGCGCTGGGTGCACCATGGCTGGCAGCAGCAGCCCAAAAGCTGCTAATGTGGTTATTTTCAGAAAAATCCGTAACAGAGGCTGAATTTGGAGGCTTAGATGAATTTTTTTGCAAAAACACAAAAAAGAAACCCCCTTCAAAATTGAGTTTTCTATGTGACTCGCAAAAGAATTAAAAAAAAACGCAATGTAAAATGCCCAAATGCCCTCCCAAGAAATCTGGTTCAGAGGGTCGAAAAAGCTGCTATATAGAAAATTGAAAACTGAACTTTGTAAGCGGTTTCTGATGCCAAGACGACATTTTCTGGAAAACACGGAAAAGAAACCCCCCCCCCCCCCCCCTAAAATCATGTTTTCTATTTAACCATTTGAAAGAAGAAAATAAAACCAGCGTGAAAAGTCTATAATGCCCCTAGATCAGAATATGCAAAAAAAGTGCGAAATGAATTCACAAGAGGCTCAAAATACAAACGATAAGGTTTTGCCCGGAAACAACCATGCACGCAAACGTAACTTACCTATTTGGACGTGCTACAATGGTCCACGACTTAAAAATACCACCGATACAAAATCCGACCCCCCAACGGGCAAAAAGGTAAAAATGGAACTTGGAATGAAAACTTGGAATCCAAAGATACAAAACGGGGTCAAATGACCATTTGGCCCTTGGCCACACTTCAAACATGATTTATAAGACCCTATGAAAGAATGAAAACGGAATTCCCACACCCGATGCAACCGTGGTGAAGCAATGACTTGCGATTTTTCAAGTTTTTCATAACATTTCATGAAGTTAAAAAGTTGCATAGAATACAATATACATGTCATTGGCCTCCGGCTTCATCTCATTCATATCAAATACATTAAAAGGAGTGTACTTAAGTACACAATACATATATGGAATCAAACATACATATTTTGACATACAAGTCTACAAAATGACATTTCATGCTAACATTTGCATGAAATGGAAACTTGAAAGCTACTCGACATCCAAGGAATGCTAGGCTTCACGAACCAAGTCTTTGTACCTGAAATATGCCCCAGTATCGTAGGGGTGAGTAACATAAAGCTATTCGTAGAAGATGAGCATGCATCGACCTAGCATTTTACAAATTTATCACCTTAAGGTGAAACATGTTAAAGGTGGTCATGTCACCTAACGTCTATGTCCAAGTGAAACTCGGGGAGCATCCTAAGCTACCTTAGAGTCGAAGCAACAAGAATCATGATATACATACGTGTATGAAACGAATCATGGTTGGGATAATCCAAAGAACACGACAAGAAGAATGCTTGAGCATAGATTAACATGAATTGCATTTTCAATACAATTGAACTAGGTCTAGAGTAATCCATACAACATGACAAAAGCATATTTGAATACAAGTTAACAAGAATCACATTATCCATGCAATTCAACAACAAAAGAGCATGTTATACAATGCAACAAGGTTTAAGTTCTCAAAGCCATCAACTTAGAATCTAAAGCACAAAATAACAGTAGTGGTTCATG
The DNA here is from genome assembly GCF_030987335.1 of Cornus florida. NCBI lineage: Eukaryota > Viridiplantae > Streptophyta > Magnoliopsida > Cornales > Cornaceae > Cornus > Cornus florida. The sequence goes on from NW_026775579.1 coordinate 25,781,658, forward strand.
CCACCTAACGTCTATGTTATAAATGAATCAATAGGATCAATCCTAAGCTTTATTAGAACGTTAAAACATGATTTTCAATATCGATGCAATTTAACCAACATTGGAACTTCCAATACAACGCATAAAGCATAATTTCGCAAAGTTAACATCCTGTAACTTAAAATGGAACGAAAAATAAGAAACAACAAGTTACAACATCATCTAGTTATCAACTTGAAAATGAAATGCGAAATCAAACAAAGTGGATACTCGGACGTTACGCCGGATCAGACCGACAACATAGTTACTTTAGGGTTACTAGCCTATGGGTAACCTCCCTATGTGTGCACTAGACTATATAGAGGGACTATCCCCCGTACTAGAACCACGTCCTAGCCATAGTCAAACAACGACATCCCCAAGTTTCCAAAATCAACAAGTTGTGCAATAACGCATATATCAACAGGAATATGCAAGATAATCAACTATCTACTAAGCACAACCAAATTTGGAAACCTATACAATACATGCTCTAAATCCATAACTAATATGATATGATGAATTTCGAATTTTCAGTGTGCGATTCGTTACACGCTATGCATGAAAGATGTTAAACACAAAGTGTGCAAATCATTACACAAGGCAACAATATATTCAATAAGGAAAACATATTATCACGAATACAAACATAGCAACTATGTTATCCAATGTTCAAAACATAACCAAATGAATATAGAACAAGTCTAAGTCCATGATTTGAATATAAAAACCACTTCTAAAACACAACTAGATCATGGAGCAAATTGAAAGAATTTAAATAGATAAACACAATTAAATTCTCTAGATTCTGATTCAATTCCAAATAACCTCAATTTAATACATGTTAAAGGACATGGTATGGTCATCACCTATATCCATTCTAAAACTCAATTAGGTTCTTGGAACAACAAAGTAGAACTTTAATTAAATCATGCTAATTTAATTACTAAGGTTCTAAAACAACTTCTAATAGTCCCAAATTAATATATACTAGTAAACAAGTCATGGCCAATACAAATATCAAGTTAAAACCTTAATTAAGCTAATGGGACCACAAAATAGATTTTAATTAATTATTGTAATTAAAATCTCTAGATTTTTAAACTTAGCCAAATGCTCTCAATTTAACATACTTAGAGAATATGCCAAGGACTAATGTAATATCACATTACAAGTTTATTTCATTCAATTTAAGACCATGTGACTTAACCTTTCACTAAAATTAAATATAAATTAAAAGTTGCAATTCTCATGCAATTAATCCCAATTTAATATATGTGAACAACCACACCAAAGCTTAATTTTCTAGTATGTCACAATTCAATTCCAAGTTGTATCACCATGAGGATTAAATTTTAAACAAGGAATTTAATTAAATGAAAGGTTTGAAAACCTAACCGAATATTCTAAATCAAACATATGTGAAGCTATATGGCATGTAAGTCAAGAATATTAAGTCAGAATTTAAATAGAGTGAATAGTGCACTCGGGGCAAATTAATTAATAATTACTAATTTTCAAAACACCTCCAATTACTTTCAAATTCAACGATGTTGGAGAGCATGCAAAGGCCTAATTTAATATGTTAACACATATTGATTTTAAGCTAGTTAAGGCCATGTGAATTAATCTTTCACCTAAGATAAATATTAAATAAAATCTTTAATACTTATTCAAATGTTCCAATTTTAATACACGAAAATGAGCATATCAAGGGATAAAATAAAATCATGCTACATGTTTAAACCAAGTCATGAGCAACCGGGAAAATTAGATCCCGTACAAGAAAAATAAATAATAAAATCTCTAGATTTTATATTTAATCATGTAAACAAGTAGTATAAGCATCACAAGCATGCTATATAATAAGAATTTAAACCTAGAACATCCCCTACCTTAATTTGAGATGAAAATCTCAAAAGCCATCAAAATGGAACGGCTCCGAATCCGACGAAACTACTAGGTTTTGTCGGGGACAACGCCGTGAACATAACCCCCATGAAAGCCCCATCAAAATCATAACTTGACCTCAAAACCAAACTCAAGAAATGGTCAAAACTGAATTCTAATAAGGGGGAAAGGTAGAGCACGGCGAGGGGAACAACAAACACTAAGGCCGAAGACTTTCCATCAAGGAAAAGTGAACCAAAAGAGGAGAGAGAAGATGGCAGCACCCCTTGGGCTGCCATGGGAGCTCCAGGTCATGCATGAAGAGGGGAGACGATGAAAAATGAAATATCTCTCCCCCCTTTTATAGAAATCTCAAAAAGTGCCCCGAACGGGCCCCGCCGGGTCCGAAAAAGTAAGATTTGAGCAGACGAGCTCAAATGGCAAAACTTTGTGAACGAAAAAGATTCAAAATGATAAAATATGAACAAAGGAAGAAATGGAGTTGAAAACCAAGTCCCGAGCAGAAAGTTATGCCCAAAACAAGTTTGGCGAAAACCTGGGCCAAAAACCCTGAAACTGGAAAACATCGTCCAAGAGGAAATTCCAAGAGTACACAACTCGACAAAATGTGAAAATGAATCTTGTACGAGGATCCAGGCTCAAAACAAGACATTTTGCAATAACTTTCATTAATTGCACAATGGCCCCTCCAAAAAGTGAAAACTGCGAAACTGCCTCAGAATGAAAATATCTTTCAAAAGATATTTTCTTAGATACCCCTGAAATAAAATATCTTCAAAAGATATTTATGAAAAATACCCCAAGAAGAGAAAAAGTTTCCAAAGAACTTTGCATTTATGCCCCTACGGGCACCGGGAGCAACCAGAGTATTTTCTCACGAAAGTAAAGATACGTATCTCATAGAAATCATTGAGAATGAAAATACGCGAAGTCAGAAACCAACTCCGAACACAAGAAGTTTGGTTACACAAACAGAGTGACAAACGAGGAAAAGACGAAATAGGGAAAAAGACAAAATAGGGAAAAGACAAAAAGTGAATAGTGTCGAAAAACGAAAGTGCGGAACTGATTCGGTCCTCAAAGGAAGTTGTCAATCCATAGAAAAGAGTCTCAGAAATCACTCTAGAGCACTTGAGACGACACTAATCGACAAGAAACCAAACTCAGAAGGGAAAAGACAACGGAAAAAATTTATCCGAAAATTTCGGGTCATTACAGACATTGTTAGGTTACCTTTAACCTATATGGAATACACAAATCCAGTGGACAATATCATGAAACCACAACCAGAGGTGGAAGATGCTGGTTTGGATCATTTGAAATGTAGCCTGTTAGGCTATTTTGTGCACAAACCACTGCCTTTTGGTATGGTTAAATCTATCTCCTCTGACCTTTGGTCTGATAAAGGTCTTTTATGAGTCACAAGTGCATAGAAGGGCATCTTTGAATTTCATTTCTCAACCAAAGTCCAATGCAATGACATTCTCTCAGAAGGACCATGGTTCTTTGCAAATAAGCATTTATTCCTCTACCACTGGGAGACATGTTTCAAGAGGAAGGTACTCAGTGACCTCATTACTGTTCTCAACTATGACCTCCCTCCACTTATTGATCTGGAAGAGGACACTGAAGAAGGTGAATGTAGCCTAAGGCAAGAGAACCATCCACAACCGCAAGCTGAAGATGGCCATTGCAGCCCACGGCAGGAGACTCATCCAAACCCACCACTTCACTCTACTATAGCTACTGAGGAAGGTCAATGCTGCCAAGTGCTTCAGACTCTACGTTAGTGCTCCAACTCTAGTAACCACACTAACAGCCATCACATCAGTTAACAGTCTGAGGAACCAAGTTTAAATTTGAATTCAAATTCAAAGTAGGTTCACTCCATAATAGGTACAATCTTACCTCACCCTTCACCCACACATAGTGTGTTTTTTTTTTCTTACTTTGGTTAACCAAGATAATACTACATCTCCACCTACTGAGCCCCTACCATACTCTACCACTGACAAATCCCACATACCATGTGCTACCACTACAGCTTTACCATGTTCTACCACTAGTCACACTCATCCATCTTGGGCTGACATTGTTAGGTTACCTTTAACGTATATGGAATACACAAATCCAGTGGACAATATCACGAAACCACAACCAGAGGTGGAAGATGCTGGTCTGGATCATTTGAAATGTAGCCTGTTAGGCTATTTTGTGCACAAACCACGGCCTTTTGGTATGGTTAAAACTATCTCCTTTGACCTTTGGTCTGATAAAGGTCTTTTACGAATCACAAGTGCATAGAAGGGCATCTTTGAATTTCAATTCTCAACCAAAGTCCAATGCAATGACATTCTCTCAGGAAGACCATGGTTCTTTGCAAATAAGCATTTATTCCTCTAACATTGGGAGCCATGTTTCAAGAGGAAGATACACTACTCCATTCTCATTTAGCTTAAGATGTTTGGCCTCCCCCTCCACCTTTGGACAGGACCTGGCTTAAGCTACACCACAAGTAGCATTGGCCAACCACTATTTACTGATCATTACACTGAGAAGAAACATAAAACTAGATTTGCCAAGGTCTGTGTTGAGGTTAAGGCCACCTCTGACTTCCCTAATGTTTTTAAGCTCTATCTCAAATCAGGGAAAGTTGTTAATGTTATAATTAAATATATCAACTGTCCTACAATTTGTAGTGTTTGCAAATGCTTTGGACCCTCGAGCAAAACCTGTTACTTTAGAACCCTCAAAAGCAAAGTTGTAGCCCCATCTTCTGAATGGTAGACCATCCCCCATAGAGATTCAACTAACCACTCCCCTTGTGATGCTAAACTGAATTAAGCTTTTCAGCCTTCCACCAGCACTCAAGAAGACCAAGAAGATATAGTTCTTGACTCATAACCAATCCTATTGCTCCATCAAGGCCAGAATATCTTTACTCATTACTTCCAACCTAATGAGAAACTCATTACTAACCTCAGCCCCTACAAACCTATCCACATCCCAAGGAACACATTAGTTACAACTGGTGACCCAAGTCCTTCCAAGATGAACTTGTTAATAGCTATCTTGAGGTTTGCTATTGTTTGCTATTGTTGATAGCCATGTTGAAGTTTGCTATTTTAATGACATAAAAGGGATGTAGTATCTATCTTCTGAGGGCAATCTTAAAAGTACCATGGCCAACAATGCTTCATTATAATCGTACTAACAGCTTTTATTCTGCTCAAGCTAAAGTTCTTCTTAAGCTAAAGAATAAGCTAATTCTGAAGCTAATTCTGGTATACCTACAAAGTGGCATAATCAGGGGCATTTATATAACTTCACAGTGATCCTCAAAGGTGTTATGGTGTGCACAACATCTTGGGAGAAGGATTTGTTCTCTAAAGAATACACATTACAGCAAAATTAAGAGCAAAATCAGGTTATTAAGGGCTGTCTTTTATATGCTTGACATGTGGAGTGTAAAATGGGCTTTTGGTAATTCTGTAAAGATGCTACCAGGTGTAGGCACGTGGAGTGTGGTCCTTGTGAGAGAGTGTATTGACAGCTACACAGTGTGTGAGTATAATATTGCAGCTGGTGTATTTACATATATATATAATTGAGGACTAACAAAGCTATTAGCTGCAGGCCAAAAGAAGGTGAGTTGGCAAGGGTAAAAAGGTACAATGTTAGAATTGCTCTCCTCACGGATTGGAGGTCCTCAGCTCAATCCTGTGCATTGATTTTAGGGCTGTATAATCAAATGTTTGAATATAAAAACAATGATATAGCTACTGCTCGGTTTCAAGGCCTGATAATTCATTCTCTATACTAAAAGGAGGCTGTTCTTGAGTGAAACGTGAAGAGAGGCTAAATGAGGGTTTCTGAGTATCAATTAATCTGTCTAAGCTCATGATAATTTCATAAATTTCTATGTGTTACTGAACTCTTGAAGACTTACAAAAATCCGGTGTAGTTGGTATAATGAGGCTGCTGTCAGTGTTGGACTGAGGTGTCAAGTGTTGTCCTAGAGGCTGAAGGAGCTGAGTAAAGGTTGAAACAAGTTCAAATCACTGATGTACATCTACAAAAATCAGGTATCATCTCAAATGTTCACCACACCAGAATATGGTACCTTAGAGCTTGATAATTGAGTGTTTTGTGATGAAATTGCTGCTGTGGTAATATATTATGATTTAACCTGCTATGAGACTTGTGGTTAACACCTGAGCATAGTTAAATTGATAGTTTAAAGCTGTTAAAGTAGGATTCAACTCAGGAAATTGGCTGTTTTGTGTATTGACCTTATGAACCACTCCTCACTAGGGTTTTAACCTTGTTGACTGAGATTTGAGAACTGAAAATCAGACATCATGTTTCTATCATTGAAATCTTCATTTGAACATGAATTTAAAGCTTAAACAAGAGTGTGAAAAGCTAAACAAGCCCTGAGCAAATTTGGAATTCCATATTTACCCTTAAATTTGTGGTGCTGTTGTTTTCAACCTAAATAGTCAGCTGTATGCTATAAGCTCCTGAATTGTGTAATGATCTAATGTAACTTGCTTGGTTCTTGAATCTAATGTGTTAAGCAAGTATAAAGTAAAGTTTGGGAGTAAATATTGTTGAGGTTTGAATTGAACAGAGGAGTTACATTGGTTGAATTTTATGTTGCTGACAGATGAAACTTACTTACAAAATATAAACTGTTTTGAGGCTGACATTGATCTATCTTGCTTTGATTATTGTGTACATCATTTGAGCAAGTGTGTTCTGAGTTTATAAAGCTGTGAAGACAGAAAAGGGGCCCTTAGTGAAGATATTCTGTAAGTTGACTGAAATACCCTCATAATTAAGTAAAGATTCTAATTGAGCTGAATTGTTGAAAAAACTTGCTATTCACTGTCCAATACTTATTTAACCAAGTGGTATGGGATGTGTCAAGGCTATGGGAACCTAGTTTGAGCATCAAATGAAGTTGTATTATGTTTTGACAGATTTATCCATCTTGTTGCAAAGAAGTGAAGCTAGTGTTTCATGTGTTGTGCTTCTTCAAGCCGTGTGTTCATTCCAATATTGTGTTGCTATTAAAGTAAAGTGTATTTGGTGTGTTGACACCTTATTCTCTTGTTGACAGAGCTGTGAGAGCTCAGTGAGTCCAAGAAGGGTTGCTTAGGAGAGGGGGAGTACATGTGTGCTTATTTTTGATCTTGTGTTTGTGTTGAGGGAGTGAAAGTCAGTGTCCTAGCTAGTACAAAGTGTATGGAAAGTGGGGCATCTGAGTGAGTAACTACTTACATGGAGTAAGATTTGATGAGGAGCTAGTGTGTGTGTATTGGTTGTGATAGCTTGTGTCTATTCTAGTACAAGGGTGTGTGCTGAGAGAGAGACAGCTGAGTGTGTAACAAGATACATACAACTAGTGGAGCTTTTATTGGCAGAGGCCAAGAACCAAGGTTTTCCCTATTAAGAGGGTTTCCTTGTAAATCTTGTGTTGTGGTATTCTTATGTTGGTCCTGTTCTCTTGAATATGTTTTGATTCTAAAGTCTGCTTGTAAAGAGAAAGAATTTACTTAGACCAATTCACCCCCTCCCCCTCTTGGTCTAACAATTGGTATCAGAGCAATTGGTCTGCTATCTTAAGGTTTTACATACCTGCAGCAAAGATCCTGTCAATGGAGGAAGGTCAAGATCAAAATAATGTACTTGTCTTAGATGGTCCAAACTATGAATATTGGAAAATTATAATGGAAGCCTACTTAATGTTTCAGTCTTATGATATATAGGATGCAACAATCCATGGTATAAGAGGTAGAAGTATTGAAGATTTTTTCATCAATAACCTCAAAGCTAGACAAGCATTGGTGTGTGGACTTAATCAACTTGACTTTATAATTGTGATGGATTATAAATCTTCCAAGGATATATGGAATACTCTTGAGACAGCTTATAAATCAAATGATGACCTTGAAGATTCAAAAACAACAAAAGTTGCAGTTCAAAGGGATAGAGCTAAAAAGGATGTGTGTATTGAAGCATTTAAGTTTGAACTTTCAGCTCTGGTTTCATTCTCACTTATTATGTTCAGCATAGTGAATCTTGGATCAAAGGATATCTTGAAGAAGATGAGAAAGGAAAATGAAAGCTGTCCAAAGTTTGTGAAAGATGGAAGTGAAGTTGAACAACACTCTGAGGTTGAGACTGGTTATAGCACAAAGAACATGAAAACTATCATTCATAAGAAGAAAAGTTAATTCTCTCTTATCTCACTTGAAAGTGCAACGAAGCTTTAAGATGGCTGGAAAAAAGTCTCTATCAAAAAGTTATTCAAGAGCAATCACTCAGTTGAAGACAATCATTATTTTGCTCTAAGATTCAATAGATGTTATTTTTCTACCTTCTCTATGAACCATTCAAGTATGCCTTGGGGTCTGAAGTTCCAAGGCAAGAAACTTTTAATGAAGATCAATTGATGAGACCATCCTTGAAGTTGTTCTTAATGACTATGTTTATTGGTACAATTCCCAGGATCAATAACTTAAATGTTAAAGGAGTTTGGGATGATAATTGTTCACACCTTTTGAAAATGAGGATATCAAAATTTGATGTGCTACACTTAAGGAAGTCTTGGACTCAGCTATCTTTTAAATCAAGACCTCTTATGTATGGAATTAGCAAAAGATACACATAAGCTCTTCAAAAATATTTCAAAACTGAGAGTGTTATCAGTTCTAGCCTTGTCCTTAAGTACCAGCTCTAAAGGTCTACACGACCTCCTCCTTTCAGAGACAAGACCTCTTACAACTATTGCTTTATCTTTGAATGTTAGCTTCAAATCTCTTCAAGGCTACCCCCTCTCAAAAACAAGTTGTTTCATGTGCTTTAAGTATCTTTTGCTACTGCATGTTATCTTTAATGTTTGCTGTGAAGGATTAAATTCCATTAAAACTATTTCTAGAGCTGAAACAAGGTTTGAGTGACATTATATTGGTGACTTACATTTGCTAAAGGCACTTTGGACTTCATATTACAGCAGGTATAATATTGCATACCTCAAACCTCAAGTTTACCTTGATTTTCTGGTTTAAGCTTCTAGAACTGAATTGAACTTGTTGAAATCAAGCTATACTTTTATCCTCTATCATCTTAGCATACTTAGTATGTTGATTTGATGTTGTTCCAGTTGAGTTGTTGGCTGAGAAGTGATTGTGTTCAGTTTTGAACTTGTAAACCTTGCTAATTAAAGTTTTGAGCTGAAATAAGTATAATCTGTGAACTGAACCTGCTCTGTGTGGTTAGTGCTGCTGTTATATTCATCTGAGCATCAATATATTGTTAAAATATGACTGAGGGTGTTGAGCTCAGGTCTATAGTGCTGTGAAATTTCATTCCTGTCCTTAAGAACACCATTGCTACAGGAAAACTTTCTTGTGATTGTTTTGAGATGCAAATTGAATTTACCTTGCCATAAACCATGATGTGATGATCTGAGCAAGTGTAAATTGTTGAATCTGAGTTAAGGGAATCTCTTACAGACTAGGGTTATCACAAATTTCCAAAATTACCCTTTGACAGCAGGTTTTAGCAAAAATTAACACTGAACAATTTTTGGGGCTGAATTTGATATATGTCTTGATGTGCTTAACACTTGTGCCTCTGTGTGAAGATGAATTGAGTATGTGAGAGTATTGTCCAGGCTTGAAACAATTCAAAATATCATTTATATCCTCAGAACAAAGGTGTCACAGTAACAACAAATTAGACCTTGCAGTGAGCTGTTCGGTATCAGTAATTAATCTCTATTGCTCTTTACTTGCTTATATACTAAGCAAGTTTCATTTACTAAATTGATGCTGTGGAGCTATTTTGTTGAAGTGGTTTTAAATTATCTCAAGGAGGTGTTTGGCAAAATCTAAAATCCAGGGTTTTAACCTTATTACTGCTGCAGTGAGCTCATACAAAGCTATACCTTTCTTCTTAATTTGTTCTTAATATTTGAGAAAGTGTATTCAGCCTATTTTAAACTGGGGGAGTGAAGGTTGGGCTGTCCCTTAAGCTACATTACTGAATTACCCTTTGAAGCTATAAAGCTAGGGTATAATTGGGGTTTTGTCCATACTGAGATTTTAATGTCATTCCTTGCTATGTTAACTGTTCTTGTCAATTTTACAAGTGTATTTCATCTATTGAAGATCAGAGAAGTGATGTTTGGGCTGGTATTGAGACTGAATTACAGTTCCACCCTTGTGAGGCCAAAACAAGGGTTTTGAGGTTAACAAGGCTATTGTGCTCTTACATGGTTATACCTTGCTTGGAAAATTGACGTTATCTCTCAAGAAAGTATATCTGGACATCTGAAGTTTATGGTATCCAAAGTTATTCTCAGTTTCAAGATGCAATCAAATTTTTTTTCCTATAATTTGTATATTCAAATTTTCTGTGGGCAAGTACTTTCTGGTGTGTACTTTCTGAATGGATTCACACAGTCTACTACACAACTGTAATTATCATGAGTAGCTCATGGAGTAAGGGCATTCTACTTTTCTGGAATAATATGTGTTGATATATAGGTTGTGGCAGTGTCACCCCTAGTCTTAAATCTTGAATTCAAGCCATTTATTACAGAAATCAGCTCTGATACTGCATTTTAAGTGATGTCTTTGTTGGGGTTTACTTTTAAAAAAAACCTAGTGAAAGCTGAATTTTGCCTATACAATGCTGTCCTCAACCTATTATACATTTGAAGTTATTCTCAAGAAGGTATTCCATTCTCAAAGTATTCATTGATGATTTCTTAACCCTTTTGACTTTCAATTTCAAAAAGGGGGAGAATGTTAGAGTTTTGTCATTAAAAGGCAAAAGGGGGAGATTGTTGATAGCTATCTTGAGGTTTGCTATTGTTTGCTATTGTTGATAGCTATCTTGAAGTTTTCTTTTTTAATGACATAAAAGGGATGTAGTGTCCATCTTCTGAGGGAAATCTTAAAAGTACCATAGCCAACAATGCTTCATTATAATCGTACTAACAGCTTTTATTCTGCTCAAGCTAAAGTTCTTCTTAAGCTAAAGAATAAGCTAATTCTGAAGCTATTTCTGGTATACCTGCAAAGTGGCACGATCAGGGGCATTTATGTAACTTCACAGTGATACTCAAAGGTGTTATGGTGTGCACAACATTTTGGGAGAAGGATTTGTTCTCTAAAGAATACACATTACAGAAAAATCAAGAGCAAAACCAAGTTATTAAGGGCTGTCTTTTATATGCTTGACATGTGGAATATAAAAAGGGCTTTTGGTAATTCTGTAAAGAGGCTACCAGGTGTGGGCACGTGAAGTGTGGTCCTTATGAGAGAGTGTATTGACAGCTACACAGTGTGTGACTGTAATATTGCAGCTGGTGTATTTACATATATATATAATTGAGGACTAACAAAGCTATTAGCTGCAGGCCAAAAGAAGGTGAGTTGGCAAGGGTATAAAGGTACAATGTCAGAATTGCTCTCCTCACAGATTGGAGGTCCTCAGCTCAATCCTGTGCATTGATTTTAGGGCTGCATAATCAAGTGTTTGAATATAAAAGCGATGCTACAGCTACTGCTTGGTTTCATGGCCTGATAATTCATTCTCTATACTAAAAGGAGGCTGTTCTTGAGTGAAACGTGAAGAGAGCCTAAATAAGGGTTTATGAGCATCAATTAATCTGTCTAAGCTCATGATAATCTCAGAAATTTCTATGTGTTACTGAACTCTTGAAGACCTACAAAAATCTGGTGTAGCTGGTATAATGAGGCTACTGTCAGTGCTGGACTGAGGTGTCAAGTGTTGTCTATAGGCTATAGGAGCTAAGTAAAGGCTAAAACAAGTTCAAATCACTGATGTACATCTGCAGAAATCAGGTATCATCTCAAATGTTCACCACACCAGAATATGATACCGTAGAGCTTGATGATTGAGTGTTTTGTGATGAAATTGCTGCTGTGGTAATATATTATGATTTAACCTGCTATGAGACTTGTGGTTAACACCTAAGCATAGTTAAATTGATAGTCTGAAGCTGTTAAAGTAGGATTCAACTCAGGAAATTGGCTGTTTTGTGTATTGACCTTATGAACCACTCCTCACTAGGGTTTTAACCATGTTGACTGAGATTTGAGAACTGAAAATTAGACATCATGTTTCTATCATTGAAATCTGCATTTGAACATGAATTTAAAGCTTAAATAAGAGTATGAAAAGATGAACAAGCCCAGAGCAAATTTGGAATTCCAGATTACCCTTAAAATTGTGGTGCTGTTGTTTTCAGCCTATATAGTCTGCTGTTTGCTGTAATCTCCTGAATTGTGTAATGATCTATTGTAACTTGCTTGGTTCTTGAATCTAATGTGTTGAGCAAGTATAAAGTAAAGTTTGGGAGCAAATATTGTTGAGATTTGAACTGAACAGAGGAGTTATATTGGTTGAATATTATGTTGCTGACAGATGAAACTTACTTACAAAATATAAACTGTTTTGAGGCTGACATTGCTCTATCTTACTTTGATTATTGTGTGCATCATTTGAGCAAGTGTGTTCTGAGTTTATAAAGCTGTGAAGATAGAAAAAGGGCCCTTAGTGAAGATATTCTGTAAGTTAACTGAAATACCCTCAGAATTGAGTGAAGATTCTAATTGAGCTGAATTTTTAAAGGAACTTGCTATTCACTGTCCAATACTTATTTAAGCAAGTTTTATGGGATGTGTCAAGGCTATGGGAACCTAGTTTGAGCATCAAATGAAGCTGTATTATGTTTTGACAGATTTATCCATCTTGTTGCAGAGAAGTGAAGCTAGTATTTCATGTGTTGTGCTTCTTCAAGCTGTGTGTTCATTCCAATCTTGTGTTGTAGTTGAAGTAAAGTGTATTTGGTGTGTTGACACCTTATTCTCTTGTTGACAGAGCTGTAAGAGCTCATTGAGTCCAAACAGGGTTGCTTAGGACAGGGGTAGTGCATGTGTGCTTATTGTTGATCTTATGTGTGTGTTGAGGGAGTGAAAGTCAGTGTCCTAGCTAGTACAAGGTGTGTGGAAAGTGGGGTAGCTGAGTGAGTAACTACTTGCATGCAGCAAGTTTTGATGAGGAGATAGTGTGTGTGTATTGGTTGGGATAGCTTGTATCTATTCTGGTACAAGGGTGTGTGCTGAGAGAGAGACAGTTAAGTGTGTAACAAGATACATACAACTAATGGAGCTTTTATTGGCAGAGGCCAAGAACCAAGGTTTTCCCTATTGAGAGGGTTTCCTTGTAAATCTTGTGTTGTGGTGTGCTTATGTTGTTATTGTTCTCTTGAATTTGTTTTGATTCTAAAGTCTGCTTGTAAAGAGAAAGAATTTACTTAGACCAATTCACCCCCTCCCCCTGTTGGTCTAACAGAACTGCCTCATCTCTACATCCTGTTTCCCTCTTGTTTAGGGTGATTGTTCCAATATTTCTGATACTAATTCTACAGTTAGTCTTCCCATTTTGAGCAAAGGCAAAGCTACTAAAGATTGTAGAAGCAAGAAGAAAACAACAAATAGAAGGCCTTCTGGACCTCAGAAAAGGAAAATCATCCTAGGTGGAAGCTTCATCAATACCATTAAATGGTATCAATAGCCATTTAGAATATAAGGGGACCCAATTTCCCCTTAAAACAAGCTGAAGTAAAGCAACTTCTTAGAGAACATATGATAGAAATTGCTTCTATCACTAAGACCAAAATCAAAGCCTGTAATGTTGACATGGTTCATTAGGTCATTGCCAAAAATTGGAAACTTGCTCACAACTACCAATACTCAGACTTGGGAAGAATTTGGGTGCTTTAGAATCCACTCACAGTTAACCTCCAAGCCCTTCAGACAACTAGACAAGCTATGCACTGCCTAGTTACACTTCTAAGCTGCAGAACATCCTTCCATATTTCCTTCATTTATGTTGCAAATGATTGCATTGAGAGAGAGACTCTCTGGGATGATATTCAATCACACTCATCTACCATTTCAACACTTTGGATCCTTGGAGGAAACTTCAACATCATTAAATCAGCTGGAGAGAACCACAGAGGCACTGTGAAAACTACTAAAGCTATGTTGGATTTTCGTAAATACCTTCATAATTCCAACCTTGAGGACCTCAATTACTTAGGTATTTTCCATTCTTGGACCAATAAGAGTCTAGGTGTCTCCAATATCTCAAAAAAATTGGATAGAGTTCTTATTAATGAGCATTGGAACCACTCATTCCCACTATCCCATTATTTGTTTCTTCCACCTAGAATTTCTAACCACAGCCCAATGATTATCAGCCTTGGTAATCCTAGACCACAGAGGAAAGTTCCATTCAGGTTATTTAACTGCTGGAGTAAGAATGACTCCTTACCACTGGTTGAATCTATCTGGAGATCTCATGTTGAAGGCTACCCCATGTTTCAAGTCATAACCAAACTCAAAAAACTCAAACAGTCCCTTAAGAAGGAATTTTCAAAGAACTTCAGTTAAATCAAAGGTAAGGTTCAAGCTACAAAGGACTCCCTTTCTACATGTCAGCTAACACTTGATGCTAATCTTGATGACCACTCTCTTAGAGCACAAGAAAAGGTTCTCCTCTCCACATATACAAGCCTTAGATCTTCAGAAGAACTTACCTGTAAACAGAAATCAAGGGTGATGTGGCTCAAAGAGGGGGACTCAAACATTTCATCTTTCTATAACTCAATTGCTTCCAGATTTAACGGAAATAAAATCTCTTCTATTACCATTGTTAATGGTGGGGTCCTTGATGATGAAAAAGCTATCAAGCAGGAAGCTGTCTCTCATTTCCAAGATGCTCTAGGAATGAACCTCCATCCCTATCCTAGATCTGCATCACTTGAACCCTTCATCCAACCAACAGTTCCTTTAGAATTTTCTACAATGCTGTGTGCCATACCTACTGAAGCAGAGATCAAAGAGTGCATGTTCTCACTAAATAGTGACAAAGCACTAGGACTTAATGGATACAATGCATTCTTTTTCAAGAATACTTGGTCCATAGTTGGGCATAATGTCCAATAGCAATTAAGGATTTCTTTCTCACTAGGAGGCTGCTCAGGGAAGTTAACTCAACTTACATTTCTATGATGCCTAAATTATCTAATGTTTCCTCACTCAATGACTTTAGGCCAATCTCCTATTACTCAACTATCTACAAATGTATCTCTAAATTGTTAGCCAATAAACTCAAACACATACTACCTCACATCATTGGGCCCTTACAATCTGCCTTTGTTCAAGGAAGATTGATTGATGACAACATTCTGCTTGCACAGGAGCTCCTCAATGGTTATCACAGGCAGTGTCACTCACCAAGGTGTACACTTAAAGTGGACTTGCAGAAGGCCTTTGATTCTGTGTCTTAGGAATTCTTGTTTGATTCTCTCAAGCTCTTTGGGTTTCCTGCTCAATTCATTGCCTAGATCCAAGCACGTGTCACCTCTCCTTCATTCACCATTTCTGTCAATGGTGAATTCAATGGGCATTTTAGGAGTATTAAAGGACTAAGACAAGGAGATCCCTTGTCACCTTTCTTGTTTGCTATTGTTACGCAGGTGTTCTCCTTAATTGTTAACAAATTCACTTTGGAGAAGCCATTTAAGCACCACTGGAGATGTAAAGCTATGTCTCTTACCCATTTAATTTTTGCTGACGATCTTATGCTTTTCTCCCACGGCAGCATTGCATCAGTCCAAACTCTCAAACAAGCATTGGATACATTCTCACATCTCTCTGGCCTCAGGATGAATCACATCAAAAGTCAAGTCTTCCGCTCTGGTGTAAATTTGCAACTTAAAACTGCTATTTTATCCACTCTTCGATTTGAGAAAGGATCCCTCCCTGTGAAGTATCTTGGTGTACCACTTCTCACTACAATGCTTAAGGCTATTGACTGCAGGGGGCTCATTAACAAGATAACTTCAAGAACAAGTAGATCACTTTCCTTTGCAGGCAGACTTCAACTCATAAGAGCAATCCTTTTCTCTACTCATATGTTCTGGAGCTCTAAATTCATTCTTCCAATGAGTATCACTTCTGAGCTTGATACAATTTTCAAATCTTTTCTTTAGTCTGGGCCATCACTTAAAAAAATAGGTTTTAAGATGAATTGGGAAACTTGCTACCTTCCTAAAAGGGCTGGGGGCCTTGGTCTTCCTAATTTTTATCATTGGAATAGAGTTGCTATGATGAAACACCTTTGGCATGTTATCAATTCTGAGGAAATGTTATGGGTTCAATGGATCAGCACCTACCTACTCAAAGGTAGAAGTGTTTGGGACGTAAAAATCCCATGGCAATGCTCCTGGAGCTGGAGGAAGCTTCTTCAACTTAGGTCTTCTGTCAAACCTTTTGTCAAGGTGGAAATTGGAGAAAGAAGCTTGTCTAATTTCTGGTTTGACAATTGGAGTTCTTTTGGACCTTTACATCTACTTATTACCCAATAGAAGCTTATACAATCAGGCTTTGATACAAAAATTAAGCTGTGTTCATTCATTACTGGCTCTAATTGGTCATTTCCTCCCTCCATCCCTGATATCCTACCCCAACTACTACCTATAGTAACACGTCCCACACCAATCCCCTAAAAGAAAGACAAATTCATATGGATTCCTTCACCAAATGGAAAATTCACAATTGCTTCTACACTGTAATGACCCGGTCATTTTCCTTCCTTTCTTTTTTCTCAGATATTCATGGATATTTTTTCCGTTGATCTTTTCCTTTCTGAGTTCAGTTTCTCGTCACTTAGTGTCGTCTCGGGTGCTCTAGAATGATTTTTGAGACTCTTTTCTTTGAATTGACAATTTCTTTTGAGAACCGCGTCATTTCCACATTTTCATTTTTTCGACACTATTCATTTTTCGTCCTTTTCCCTATTTTGTCTTTTCCCCGTTTGTCACTTTGTTGGCATAACCTCACTTTTTGTGTTCGGAGTTGGTTTTTGACTTCACGTATCTTCATTCTAAGTGGTTTCCACAAAATACGTATCTTTATTTTTGCAGTAAAGTACTCTGGTTGCTCCCGGTGTCCGTAGGGCATGGATGCATAGTTTTTCAGAATATTTTTCTTTTCTTGGGGTGTTTTTCATAATATCTTTTGAAGATATTTTATTTTAGAGGTTTTTAAGAAAATATTTTTGGAAGATATTTTCATTCTGGGTCATTAGTGCAGTTTTCACTTTTTGGAGGGGCTATTATGTAATTAATGAAAGTTATTGCGAAAATACCTCGTTTTAAGCCTGGATGCTCGTACGGGATTCATTTTCACTTTTTGTCAAGTCGTGTACTCTTATAATTTTCTTTGGGTCGTTTTCCCCCAGTTTCAGGGTTTTTGGCCCTAGTTGCCGCCAAACTTGTTCGGGGCATATCTCTCTTCTTAGGACTCAGTTTTTGACGCCGTTCTTCCATTGTTCATCTTTTCTCATTTTGGTTTTTTTTTTGTTCATGGAGTTTTTCCGTTTGAGCGCATTTACTAAAATTTCACTTTTTCGGACCCGGCGGGGCCCTTTCGGAGCATTTTTAGGGTTTTACTATAAATAGGGGGTTATAAAATTAAAAAGTCATCTTCCCCTCTCTTCATGGACGTCCAGCAGCATCTATGGCAACCCAAAGGGGGCTGCCACCCTTCTTCTCTTAATTAAACCTACTTCCCTTTGTTAAAAAGTCAAAGTGCCTTTATGTTTTATGTTTGTTTTGACTACGGACATCTTTCCCCCTTATTAGAATCCGTTTTTGGCCATTTTTTGAGTTCGGGTTTGAGGTCAAGTTAGGATTTTGGTATGTCCTCTTTGGAGTTTATCGTTCACTGTGTTGTCCCCGACAAAACCCCGAAGTTTCGTCGGATTCGAAGCCGTTTCATTTTGGTGGCTTTTGAGATTTTCATCTCAAATTGAGGTAGGGGGTCTTATAGGTTATTATTTTTGTTGTCTTGCATGCTATTGATACTTATACAACTTGTATGCATGCTTTTGCTCAAAATCTATAATTTAATTTAATTATTTTCTATATTTAAGATTTAATTCTCATGATGATATTCAACTTAGAATTAAATTGTGGCATGCTAGTAAATTAGGCTTTGGTATGTTTGTTAATATATATTAAATTGGAATTATTTGAATAAAGATTACATCTTTTATTTAATAATTTTCTTTTGTGAAAGTTTAATTATTATGGTCGTACACCAACAGGCCTGTAGCCTAGCGGTATAAGGCTCTTACTTCCCAAAGGGAGGTCAGGGGTTCGAACCACAGTAGAGGCAGTGTGTGTGAGTCCCAACTAGGAAAAAAAAAATTATTATGGTCATATCTTGTAGGAATTAACTTGTGATAGGCTATTAAATTAAGTCCTGGTATACTCTTTAACATACTTTAATTTTGGAGCATTTGGATGAGTATGAAAATCTAGAGATTTTTATTAAAATGATTAATTAAAATCTATTTAAAGGTTCCATTGGTTTAATTAAGTTTTTAGCTTAATATTGGTGATGATTAGGACATGTATACTAGCATATATTAATTTGGGATCATTTGAAGTTGCTTTAGAAGTTAGAGATTTAATTATCATGATTTAATTAAATTCTATTTTGTTGCTCCATTGGCCTAATTAAGATTTTGAATGGATGTATGTAATAACTATGCAATATTGTTTAACATGTGTTAATTAGGGGTCATTTGATTGAAAATTCAAACTTAGAGAAATTAATTAGTTTATTTAATTAATTTTTGTTTCTATAGTGTTAATGATTTAATCATGTGTTTGACATTGGTTATATCACTGCAAGAAAAATGGCTTTTAACAAGGGGCGAAAAACAGTTCTACAACAGGCATGGCCCGTTGTGGTATCCCCTATTGTTGTTGACTCAGGGTCTTCTACAACGGTTCCAGCACGTTGTGGAAAATGAACTTTCCACAACGTGCTGGAACCGTTGTAGAAGACCCTGAGTCAACAATAGGCAATGCCCATTGTAGAAAGTCTCAATTTTCTACAACCGACGTGCACACCCGTTGTAGAAGGTGTGAACTTTCCACAACGTGCTGCAACCGTTGTAGAAGACCCTGAGTCAACATTGGGCAATGCCCATTGTAGAAAGTCAAATTTTCTACAGGAGTACTCAAACCCGTTGTAGAAGGTGGAATTTTCTATGACGACCATTGCCCGTCTTAGAAATGTAATTTTACACAATGATTTTTGCATGCTCTGGACTTTGCCTTTTGTGAAAAGTGATTTTTTTTTTTTCCTTCTTCTTCTTCTTCTTTTTCCACCCAAAACAAATATTATGCCTATTTTTCATGAGATCCAACAACATAATATATTTGATGCATGCATGCAAAAAAAAAGCTCCTACAAAAAATAAAAAAGGGCAAATCTCACCAATCACAAACAAATAAATTTCAAGAAGTCTTATATTCATTCAAGATTTCAATCTACAATTCCATCATTGTTGACATATATATATATATACCATAAAAAATGTAACATAGCAAGTAGCAATACCCACAAAAAATCAAAATATTAAGGCAATTGCTCACTCTTCTAGGCAACCCAATTGGTCTTGATATCTTCATTGTAGTGCCCATCATCATATTCTAATAACCTGAGAAGCACACCCAGGTATCCCAAAAAAAGAAAATAATCTTGAACATGTAAATAGAGAAAATAGAATTGGGTACAATTAATTAATTTGTTAGAGACAATTAAGGAATGGAAGTACACAAACTGATAACAAAAAAAAAAAAAATCTTATTGTGTTATGACATTTGATCTTTTGATAATTAGGTTGAGTAAAATGTTATTGCTGCTATAGAACTCATGACAACCAGAAAGGATGAGAAAACTGTGTCAGAGATTGAAGAAATTTTGAAACCTGTGAAGAATTAAACATAGCCTAGTGGTATCCAGTAATCTCTTATCCTTCAAAGGAGAGGTGAGGGATTCGAGCCCGTAATGGACATTTGTGAATGTGTGTGTGTGAATATTTGCCAAACCAAAAAATAAAAAATAAAAAATAAAAAATAAAAAACTCTGCAACAAAAAGAAATCCTTAGACATAAATATAAGAATTGTTCAACAAACTGCCCACATAAGGTGATTATTATCAAATTAGCTCAATCATCAAATTTGATTTATATAATTTGATAGTGATAATATAATGAAAACCTATAACAAAAAAATTGTAGTGGTTGGTGGACCATCCCAAATTTATCAAGACTCCCCTCTACATTGCTGGTGACTCCTATTCAGGCATCCTTATTCCAATGATTATTTTCGAAATATCATAAGGTAACTTATATTATGAAGAATTTACACGTTTTGTTATAATATTTTCCAATTGTGTTCACTAAGCTTAGGCTATGGTATGTAATGGTGTCACTAGAAATGATGCTAGCCATGGTGGGTTGTCGTACACCAACCCAAAGTTTACACTAAAAGATAGTGGTGTAGAGCTATGAAGAATGTGGCCAAGTTTTACATTTAGAAATTGCCGCTACTACCTTTCACCAAAAATATAGCTAGGGCAAGTAGGGATCGTCCCAAGGGATTAATGAGTCGTACTAGATTGAGGAATCAAGATTGGGGTTAGTAGGTCGAGTGATCAAAAGATTGGTTGGTGGTTGAATTACACTAAGATGCAATTTAAGCCAAAGTAGGCAATTAAATGTAAATGAGAGAAAATAAGAGAGAGATCTTGGGATTTAGAGATCACCACTAAGCATAGCTTTTCTACACCCTTAATGAATGATTAATGAGGGGGAAAACATGTATTGCAACAAAGTGTGTGTGTGTGGTTGTTTCAATAAGCATGGATGACAAATTAAGCATATATTGTCTAAGTAACATGGTGGATAGCACAACATATCAAATTAAGCCATTAATCCTTTCTTTAAGCTCACAATCAAACATATCACAAGGTTAGAGATATATGTTACTTGCTTTCATAAGCATGGAACATCAAACAACAAGCATGAATTGTCCTTCCATTTAACATCTAAACTACAACTACACTATAATTAAGCTAATGACATGAAATTAAACTAATTAAACTAAGGGAGAGGTATAATCCATCAAGAAATGAATATGAACCATCAAATAAACCACAAGAACATTCCATTAAGCACTATGTCTTGACAATCTCTAGATCTATAGCATTAATACACATAGACATGCATCAACAACACAAGAAATAGAGACATGAACATCTATTCTAGCATACATAGACATATGGATAGAATGAAATGATCAATTGGAAGCATTAAACCATACAAATCTTTGAATAAACAAGATCTATATATATATAAATGTCAAAACATGTATCACAATACAAATCCCCTTAAAAATACATAAATCAAGATGTAGAAAGCATGCTTAGGGCTAACTGTAGCCCCAAAAGGATGTCTAGCCACTCATGGATGATGTCTTCTAACCCTCAAGGGCAAGCTCCATGGAAGAAATTTGCTCCTTGGTTGATGAAAAGCCTCCAATGGTGTCTCTAGCCTCCTCTTCTCCTTTGCTTCCTCACTAAGAATTCTCTCCAAATCTCCTCTCTAAGTATCAAAAAGTATATCTCAAAAAGTGGCTCATATCCTAATATTAGTAGGTCAAATATCACCCCAAATGAGTTGGGCACGTACACCAAATATTCCTCCGGAAATGATACCCACAAACATTAAGCTCATTCTTTCAAAAGAGGTACCAATATTGCAAATAAGCATTGGGAGAAAACTACCTCAAGTATGCAATGTTTCAAACATTTCCAAGCAATCTCCCAAAATTTCAACATCAAGCAAGCAAGTATAGTTCTCCACACATCAAGAAAATGATCATGTAAATCAAAACAACTCTAGAATCCTTTTTGACTGGACCGGCATCAACTATGTTGCTATCTTAGCCAACTAAAGAATTAATCACATCCTTACCCTCAAACTAGTACACAAATCTAGTACTGATCATCAAGATAAAAAGTGGACCTTTTATTAAAGCTTTATTGTTCTAGGTGCACTTATTCTTTCCACGCGTTTTTTTTTTTTTTTTTTTTTTTTTTTTTTTTTTTTTAAGGATCAAAGTTGGAAGCATTGTGCAATGTGTTGATCTATTAAGCTTTCTAGTGATCCATGAGGTCGAGCGTTAAGTTAATGACTCCCAAACCGGACGGCTTTAGGGCATTAGGTGTTCAAACACTCCTAAGGACTTACGAGCTCAAATCAACTAGGTTACAAATCAAAACAACCTTCATCTAATCATTTCCCACTTCTCACCTTTTGGGAGAAGTCCTCACTTTTTATTGCTTTTGCAATTTTTCTTTTTCTTTTTTTTATTTATTTATTTATTTATTTTTTTAAACATTCAATTATTAAGCTAGAGTTTGGGCCCTCCACCTTTCGGCGCGAGAAGTTCAGTGCTTGATGAGGCTAGAATCCCAGCTACTTAGTGAAAAGGGGTTGTTATTCACCTTTATCAAGAATGAAAGCTTTCAATGCACTACTATCCCAATTGGGATATAACCAATTCAATAATCAACAAAGCATGTATCCCACAAATGAATGCTAGTGTGCGCCTGTGCTAGTGTAGAATACTAGAGTGAATCTCAAAACAATCACAGAATCAGGATGATGTGGACCACAAGTGCAAGCATGATATCAATCTTTCAAAAAAATTTACCCCTAAATGGCATCCACAAGGCATACAAGGAGTATTGGATTCTCAAGTCAAGCAATTTTTAAATTTTAAGCAATATAGTCCTCGAAAGATCAAAATCATAGCTAGTTATAGACTAATCATAGAAAATTCCTCAAATACACAAGTCATACTCAAAATTTTGAATTTAAAAACAAACACTGCAAAGTACCATTACCCCTAAACTTAAATGGCACAGTGTCCTCAATGTACAAAGAGAACAAAAGTGAAAGAGTATACTAGTGCAACTAAGTCAAAGAATGGCTGGGACAGAAATATCCAAAGTGGGTGGCATAGCCCCCCCAAACTTGGGATTAACTGTGGTCTTGAAATTTTAGCACTTGGATAAAACTCAGCAGATAACAAAAGGGATAAGAAAAATAAAAGCACAATAAAAATTAAAAGGAAAACTTGCAAAATGGGAGTCAGTGCCAACATAAGAATTAAAGCACAGTTGATAGAATCATGTATGTCAAGTAGGATAGACAAAATAGATAAGGAACATGAATCTATACAAGTGATAAGGAATGAGTGACTTGATGTGAAGTATGCTAGACAGTATAAGTATGAAATGCATCCAATGTGGAAAACACAGGCATTGGGCATGTATGAGATAGAATGAAACACAAGGGGTGGTGTGTGAGATGTGTAAAATAAATCTATGAAGTTCGATCGATCACAAAAATGTGAGATCGATTCAAGTTCGATCGATCAAGAATAAGTGAGATCGATCTGTTACAGATCGATCGAATAAAAAGTTCGATTGATCGAACTGTGAAGTGAAACTCGAAAAGTCACAGATCTGTGACGTGGATGGCACGGGGCCTTCATGAACATGGTCGTGGTCCATCTACACAACAAAACATCAAATTGGGTTACTTGATTCGGGCCAAAACTCCAAAATCAAGAAAATATAAAAACATATATATACACATATATACAAAGAGGTTGAAGCTTCATTCATGGCAATTAGCATCATGAAAACAACCTAGATCTAACAGTTAAAGCATTTGTTCATGAAATCGAAGCTTAAATCAAAGAGGTGAAGTCTCGGATCTTACCGGAATCGAGAGAGAAGGTGAGATGAAGATGAGTTCCTAGATCTGAGAAGATAGAGAGAGATTCGATGCTTAGGATGCTTGTCGGAATCTCGCCGGAGATGGAGAAGAGTTGGGATGCAGCGGCGAAGGGGGAACGAGGGTTTGAGATCGATTCTTGTGAAATCGATTGAATGACCCTGAATCAATTTTTAAAAACATTCCATTACCAGTTCGATTGATCGAACTGAATCCTTAGATCGATCGAACTGACATCGATCTCTCCTCTTAAGTGACAAAGTATTTTTGGAATTTTTGAAAAATAAAAAGTAAAAATAAATAAAATAAAAAAGTAAAAATATTTTTAGGATTTTTTTTTTTAAATATTTATATATATATATATATTTATTATTTATTATTTTATTATTTTTGGAAAAAAAAAATGACATTAAAAATTAAATAATAAAATATGTATATATTTTTTTTGGAATTTTTGAAATTAATAAATTAAAACAAAGTCAAAGTTGAAAAACAAAGAACAAAAATCGATCTCCCCAAGATCGATCTCAGAATACCTTCGATCGATCGAGAATGTATAGAATTGAAGAAATGTTTTATCGATGAGACAGAGAGGCTTTTGGATGCAGGTGGATG
Source organism: Cornus florida (assembly GCF_030987335.1). Lineage (NCBI taxonomy): Eukaryota > Viridiplantae > Streptophyta > Magnoliopsida > Cornales > Cornaceae > Cornus > Cornus florida. The sequence continues at coordinate 25,805,983 of NW_026775579.1, forward strand.
CAGGTTCAAAAATTTTTCAAGTGTTGGATTGATCGAAGAACTAAAGATTGATCTAGGAACAAGTTCGAACAATGGGACAGAGAGCTGAAATATGCATGTTTTGTTTGAACGATTGGACAGAGAGTGATTTGGATACAGGTTTGATGCAGGTGGGAAGTTCGATTGATTGAACTCATTTTGAGATCGATCGAACTTATGCAAAATGCACAATTTCAACATAAAAGTGCATGCAATCATAGTCACAGTTCCTAGCAAAGCATATGAACCCAAAGCCAATATCTAGACTTCACAAGAAATGAAATTAAAGATTGAAATGAGGGAGGAATAGGGTTTTGACACCCTACAAAATGTCTTGCTAGTCTTTAACGTCTCTAGCAAGGCGTTGGGCTCTTTTAGCCCGGATCAAACATCTTGTAGTGCATCTCTTCCTTGATGGGGTGATAAGTGTTTTGAACTCCACTCAACAAATGGTTCCCTAGAGAACTTGTTGAATTAAGCTCAAAAGAAGTTTTTGGTCCTTGGTCAATGCAATCTTTGGGCTTCCATGCCCTTTCACAACAAGAATTCAAAACAATTTTCTTAGAATGCAGGGTTGAAGATGGACTTTTTGGAATTTTTGTTTCAAGTAAAGACTCTAATCCTTCACATTCATGGTTATGACATTTTTCTACAACATTAACTTCTTCATATTTGTCAAATGAGTTGGGGGTTGGATTGAAAATATTCAACTTCACCTTCATGTAACCAAATGAGATCTTCATTATCCCCATTCTACAATTAAAGTTGACATTCGCGGTTGCCAAGAAAGGACGGCCAAGGATAACGGGAATTTGGCTCTTAGGATTTGGGACCGGTTCCGTGTCAATGACAACAAAATCAACGGGAAAGAAGAATTTATCAATCCTAATCAAGACGTCCTCAATGATACCCCTAGGCTTTTTGATGGATCGGTCGGCAAGTTGTAATACCACTAACGTCAGTTTCAAGTCTCTTAAGCCTAATTTGACATATACCGAGTATGGAAGAAGATTAACACTTGTTCCTAGGTCAAGGAGAGCCCGATTAATGATATGATCACCAATGATGCATAAAGTGGTAAGTGAACCGGGGTCCTTAAACTTTGGAAGAGTGTTATCCTGTAAAATTGAGCTTACTTGCTCGTTTAAGACCACTTTCCTAGGTGCTTGGCTTTTGTTCTTCCTCTTTTGGATGCATAAGTCTTTTAAGAACTAGGCATAAGCCGAAATTTACTTGATTGCATCCAAAAGCTGAAGATTAACTTTCACTTGCCTAAACACATCCATGATTTCATTTGTTTTGGCCTTTCGTTTGTCAATTGAAATGGATCCTTTTAAGGCATCCGGAAATGGAGCTTTTGGCTCAAAAACCTTTTCAGACATTTTCTTTGAAGTCTCTTCAACACAAGAAGTTTTGAAATTATGCTGCAAATCGTTCTTTTCAAAATCACTTTTTAAATCACTTTTCAAGATATTCTTATTTGAAAAATCATGCATACGCAATGAAGGAGGAATAGGTTGTGAAACAGGACGGGTGTCAACTTTTGGTTGCACCGGGTCACTATTTTCATTGGACATACCCACTTGGTTGTCCATAATCTTTCCGCTTCTCAAGGTAGTCACCATATTGACATGCTCTATTGTGTGACTGTAATGACACGGTTTTTTTCCTCTTTTTTCATTTTTGGCGATTTTCTTTTTCTGTCTTTTTCCTTTTTTGTCTTTTCCCTATTTCGTCTTTTTCCCATTTTTCGTTTTTCCTTGCATAACCTCACTTGTTGTGCTTGGATTTGATTCTGGTTTTGCATGCATTTATGATATTTGATTTCCATGACATTGGTATTTTTACTTTTCTTGAAAAATATGCTAGATTAGTACTTTTCTTGTAAAGGGCATGAATGCATACTTGAGTGTAATTATTGTAATTTTTGAGGTTTTAGTGTAATTATGTAAAATAATAATTTTTCGTTTTAGGGACCTTTCTGTAATTTATTTTAGAAGATATTTTGAAAAAGGACTATTTTGCAATATTTAGAAAGTGTGACAAGTGTCACACTCTCATGGAGTCATTTGTTGGCATTTAGGTGAAGAGACTTAGCACCATGACTTTTTGACATTTGGTGGGTGGAGATTCATCCATGTGTTGGTCTTAGATTAGTGCACATGTAGCCTTTGATTTGTGACAAGTGTGGGCTTGGGATTTAGTCTTGGAAGAGACATTGGATTAGTGCCAAGTGTAGGATCAAGGTTTAGTCTTGCATTGTGTGTGTAAGAGAGGTAGTGCAAGAACATATAGTGAGTGGAGGATTTCTAGCCCTTCCACTCACCATTTTACACTTTTCCTTCTTCATTTCATTATCTCTCTTGAACCCTAGCAAATCCACCATTGGAGGAAAACTTAGTTCATAGCATCTCCCTCCAATTTGGCTCACTTCCTTACACCTTAGAGTAAAAACCTTGGGAGAGAAAAGATTCCTTTCACTCTCCTCTTCAATAACCCTAAACTTGTTTTACATTTAGGGCTTGGTTGCTTGGATTATAGAGATTCAATTCTCTATTGAGGTAGGGGTGGTTGTATGTTTATCCTCTTTGGGTTTTATATATATTGGAGCTTGATATATATTGATTACATGCTTTAAAATTCTTCTATTTGCATATAAATAGAGATTTTGTATGCTTGACTTAGGATTTGTGGATTAAAACATGTATATGACTATTAAATTGTATAGGTAGGTTATTGTTTAATGATTGCCTAATACTTGTGATTTCTGTGACGACTCTGGTTTTTAGGCCAGCGTGTCATGTGATGAACCGTAAGGCTGATCCGATAACTGATCTGAATGCGGAAGCGAAAACAGAAAATAAGACTCCAAGAAGTCAAAAGTGACCTTCCACGAGGTCATGGAACTCAATAAGAACTGATTGCGAAGCAAAAGATCAAAAAAATGACAAATAAGCCCCCATGGGCAAAATAGTCATTTTTGAAAACTATAGATTCGGGTGCCACCGAGCACACCATTGGAAGGATAACGAAAAACTAATCAAGATGGACTCAAAAATCGCATGATTCGGAGTCCGGATGAAGGAGAAACGGCATGACGAAGATAAATGAGCACTTAAGTCAAAAAGGGTAAACTGGTAATTATCAAGGAAGAACCGGGTGCAACCGAGTACACCGTTGGAAAGACAGCGAAAAATTAGTCAAGTTAAAAAAAAATTCACTTGAATCGGAGTCCGGACGAAGGAAAAAAGCCCAAAAGAAGAGTTGACGTCGCGGCGGCCTGACGAGGGGCCATGACAGCCCCATGCGCACGCCCATGCGCGCACCCATGCACGCCGCGCGCGCGCTGAGTTCACCATGGCTGGTAGCAGCAGCCCATAAAGCTGCTGTGGGGTTATTTTTCAGAAAAATCTAGAACAGAGGCTGAATTTGGAGGCCTATATGAATTTTTTTGCAAAAACACAAAGAAGAAACCCCCCTCAAAAATGAGTTTGCTACATGACTTGAGGAGAATCCAAAAAAAAAAACGCAATGTAAATGCCCAAAATGCCCTCCCAAGAAATTTGGTCCAGAGGGTCGAAAAAGCTGCTAAATAGAAAACTGAAAGTTGAACTTTGCGATCGATTTCTGGCACCAAGAAGGCATTTTCTGGAAAAACACGAAAAAGAAACCCCCCCTCCCAAAATCATGTTTTGTATGCAACCATATTGAAAGAAGGAAATAAAACCACCGTGAAAGGTCTATAATGCCCCTAGATCAGAATATGCAAAAAAAAAGTGCGAAATGAATTCACAAGAGGCTCAAAACACAAACGATAAGGTTTTACCCAGAAACGACCATGTACGCAAACGTAACTTACCTATTTGGACGTGCTATAATGGTCAATGACTTAAAAATATAGCCGATGCAAAATCCGACCCCCCAACGGGCAAAAAGGCAAAAATGGACTTAGAATGGAAAATATGGAATCCAAAATTGTAAAATGGAGAAAAATGACCATTTGGCCCTTGGCCATACTTCATATAAGATTAGTAAGACCCTATGAAAGAATGAAAATGGAATTCCCACACCCGATGCAACCATGGTGAAGCAATGACTTGCGATTTTTCAAGATTTTCACAATATTTCATGAAGTTAAAAAGTACATAGAACACAATATAATGGTCATTGGCCTCCGGCCTCATCTCATACATATCAAATACATTGAAAGGAGTGTACTTAAGTACACATTACATACATGGAATCAAATATACATATTTTGACATATAAGTCTACAAAATGACATTTCATGCTAACATTTGCATGAAATGGAAACGTGAAAGCTACACGACATCCAAGGAATACTAGGCATCACGAACCAAGTCTTCGTACCTGAAATATTTCCCAGTATCGTAGGGGTGAGTAACATAAAGCTACTCGTAGGAGATGAGCATGCATCGACTTAGCATTTTATAAATTTATCATCTTAAGGTGAAACATGTCAAAGGGGCTCAAGCCACCTAACGTCTATGTCCAAGTGAGACTTGGGGAGCATCCTAAGCTACCTTAGAGTCTAAGCAACAAGAATCATGATATACATACGTGTATGAAACGAATCATGGTTGGGATAATCCAAAGAATACGACAAGAAGAATGCTTGAGCATAGATTAACATGAATTGCATTTTCAATACAATTGAACTAGGTCTAGAGTAATCCATACAACATGACAAAAACATATTTGAATACAAGTTAACAAGAATCACATTATCCATGCAATTCAACAACAAAGGAGCATGTTATACAAAGCAACAAGGTTTAAGTTCTCAAAGCCATCAACTTAGAATCTAAAGCACAAAATAACAGAAGTGGGTCATGCCACCAAACGTCTAAGTTATAAATGAATCAATAGGATCAATTCAAAGCTTTATTAGAACGTCAAAACACGATTTTCAATATCGATGCAATTTAACCAACATTGGAACTTCCAATACAACGTATAAAGCACAATTTCACAAAGTTAACATCCTGTAACTTAAAATGGAACGAGAAATAAGAAACAACAAGTTACAACATCATCTTGTTATCAACTTGAAAATGAAATGCGAAGTCAAACAAAGTGGATACTCGGACGCCACGCCGGATCAGACCGACAACATAGTTACTTTAGAGTTAGTAGCCTATGGGTAACCTCCCTATGTGCGTACTAGACTATATAGAGGGACTATCCCCCGTACTAGAACCACGTCCAAACCATAGCAAACAACGACATCCCCAAGTTTTCAAAATCAACAAGTTGTGCAACAACGCATATATCAACAGGAATATGCAAGATAATTAACTATCTACCAAGCACAACCAAATTTGGAAACCTATACTATTCATGCTCTAAGTCCACAACTAATATGATGTGATGAATGTCGAATCTTCAGTGTGCGATTCGTTACACGCTATGCATGAATGATGTTAAATACGAAATGTGCAAATCATTATAGAAGGCAACAATATATTCAATAAGGAAAACATATTCTCATGAGTATAAACATAGCAACTATGTTATCCAATGCTCAAAACATAACCAAATGAATATACAACAAGTCCATGTCCAGGATTTTGATATAGAAACGACTTTCAAACACAACTAAATCCATGGCTCAATTCGATAGAATTTAATTAAATAAAAATAATTAAATTCCCTAGATTCTAATTCAATTCCAAATAACCTCAAATTAATACATATTAAAGAACATGGCATGGTCATCACCTATATCCATTCTAAAACTTAATTAGATTATTAGAACAACAAAGTAGAACTCTAATTAAATCATGCTAATTTAATTACCAAGGTTCTAAAGTAACTTCAAATGGTCCACAATTAATATATACTAGTAAACAAGTCATGGCTAATACAAATATCAAGTTAAAATCTTAATTAAGCTAATGGGACCACAAAATAGATTTTAATTAATTCTTTTAATTAAAATCTCTATATTTTCAAACTTAACCAAATGCGTTCAATTTAATATATCTTAGAGAACATGCCATGGACTAATGTAATATCACATTACAAGCTTATTTTATGCAAGCTACACTTATGTAAATTAAACTTTCACTCAAGTTAAATATATAATAAAGGTTGCAATTCTCATGCAATTAATCCCAATTTTATATATGTGAACAACCACACCAAAGCTTAATTTTCTAACTTGCCACAATTTAATTCCAAGTTGTATATCACCATGAGGATTAAATCTTAAACAAGGAAATTAATTAAATGAAATGTTTCAAAACCTCACCGAATATTCTAAATCAAATATATGTGAAGCTATATGGCATGTAGATCAAGAATATCAAGTCAGAATTCAAATGAAGTGAATAGTGCACTCGGGGCAAATTAATTAATAATTACTAATTTTCAAAACACCTCCAATTACTTTCAAATTCAACTATGTTGAAGAGCATGCTAAGGCCTAATATAATATGCTAACACATATTAATTTCAAGCTAGTTAAGGCCATGTGAATTAATCTTTCACCTAAGATAAATATTAAATAAAATCTTTAATACTTATTCAAATGTTCCAATTTTAATACACGACAATGAGCATATCAAGGGGCAATATAAAATCATGCTACATGTTTAAACCAAGTCATGAGCAACCGGGAAAATTAGATCCCGTATAAGAAAAATAAATAATAAAATCTCTAGATTTTATATTTAATCATACAAACAAGTAGTATAAGCATCACAAGTATGCTATATAATAAGAATTTAAACCTAGAACATCTCCTACCTCAATTTGAGATGAAAATCCCAAAGGCCCACCAAAATAAAAGTGCTCCGAATTCGACGATACCGAGAGATTTTGTCGGGAACAACACCGTGAACAAGAATCCGCAAGAAGCCCCATGAAAATCTCAACTTGACTCCAAACCCGAACTTGAAAATCGTCGAAAATGGATTCTAGTAAGGGCGAAAGGTAGAGCACGTCGAGGGAAGCAATAAATGCTAAGGCCGAAGGATTTCTACCAAGGAAAAGTGGACCAAAGGAGGAGAGAGAAAGTGGCAGCCATGGCTGCTAGGAGATCCGGCCAAGATAGGTAGGGAAGATGACTAAAATCTAATTTTTCACTTTAGGGCATCCTATTTATAGTAAGTCTCAAAAACTTCCCCGAAAGGGCCCCGCCGGGTCTGGAAACGTGGATTTTGAGCAGACGCCCTCAAACGGCAAAACTTCATAAACGAAAAAGAGTCAAAATGAGAAAATATGAACAACGGAAGAAACGGCGTCAAAAATTGAGTTCCGAGCAAAATGTTATGCCCCAAACAAGTTCGGAGACAACAGGGTCCAGAAACTCTGAAACTGGAGAAAAATGATCAAAAGGAAATTCTATGAGTTTACGAGTCAACGAAAAGTGAAAATGAATACCGTACGAGGATCCAGGCTCCAGACGAGACATTTTGCAATAACTTTCGTTAATTACACAATGACCCCTACAAAAAGAGTTAACTACAAAATTGCCACAGAATGAAAATATCTTCCAAAAGATATTTTCTTAGGTTCCCCTGAAATAAAATATCTTCAAAAGATATTTACGAAAAACACCCCAAGAAATGAAAAAGATTCTGAAGAATTGTGCATCTATGCCCCTGTGGACACCGGGAGCAACCAGAGTACTTTCTTGCAAAAGTAAAGATACGTATTTCGAGAAAACCACTCAAGATAAAGGCATGTGAAGTCAAAAACCAACTCCGAGCATGAGAAATGAGGTTGTGCCAAAAACTAATAAACGGAGATCAGACAAAATAGGCAAAATGTCATCATAGGGAAAGACGAAATAGCGCATAATGTCCGAAAAACGAAAAATGCGAAAATGACTTGGTCCTCAAAGGAAGTTGTCAATTCGCATGAAAGAGTCTCAGAAACTAATTTTGAGCACTCGAGATGACACTAAGCGACACGAAACAGAGCTCAGAAAGGAAAATTAATTGAAAAAAATTCATTCGTAAAATTTCAAGAAAAAGGAAAGGAAGGCAAATGACCGGGTCGTTACAACCTACCCTCCTTAAAGGAATTTCATCCCCGAAATTAGGAACATACCAGAGAGAACAGAATAATGACCGAACAAAAGGTCAAATCGAAGGACAGCTCACAACGCACTGAAGGATAAATCCTGAAGTCTAAAGATCAACTGAAGGAACGCGAAACCATAAACTAAGACAACACCTCATACGAATCGGCATGTTAACTCAACGTCAACTACCGAGAGAATCCCAAGACAACAAAACGTTGAAACATGATAGAAGAAGAGTGTAATAAGGCAGTACGAACAGTGATCAGAACTCGTCCACACTTACTCGTCAGTAAGGTAGCATAACAGTATAAAGCACTAATTCGTAACATGCTCCGAAAGGGAACTTTTCGATACAAATGACATCAATGTAAAAAATGATCATTATCAAAAGCACCGCGGGAACCAGGCATCTGCAAGAGTTGGGATAGCTAATCCCAAAACTCTGACAATAATGACACTGGCACCATTATGCTTAAGGCCTTAGATCTAAAAGCCACGATGGAAAAGGAAATGAAACAGTGCCTCCCTGGCCCACGTCTCACTCCACCAGACAAGGAAAAGGAAATGAATCGCAGTCGTCTACGCTCACATGAGCCTTACTCGCACCAACCAACAGAACAGACAAGAAGGTTCCCTACATGGGTCTTCACAGAATGAATTTCTCCTATCCAAGGAAGAAACTCGTGAAACAAAAACGCATCCAAGGGATACGACAGATTTTAAGAGACAATGCAAAAACCTGATATAAAGTAAACAAGTAACATGCAACATAGCATAATTATCTACTCACACAAGTAGTAAACAAGTTGCCACATAAGCAAATAGGCATGTTATCAAATCAAACATGTTATCAAGAAGCACGCAGATATGTTATCACACCAGAACATGATAGTGACACAGAACATGTTATTATGAAGCATATATACAAAAAAGCATGCTCAACCAATGATAGATGTCTCAAAACACCTGAACATGTGAACATGTTATCATACAAGACATGTTATCAAGATACAAATGACAAATCAAAGCAAAACAACATGAGCATGATATGCACCCAAAACCCGTCGTCCAAGGAATTCGAACCTAGACGCTCAGATACCACCTGTGACGACCCTGGTTTTTAGGCCAACGTGTCCTATGATGAACCGTAAGAATGATCCGATAATGGATCCGAATGCGGAAGCGGAAACAGAAAACAAGACTCTAAGAAGTCAAAGTGACCTTCCATGAGGTCGTGGAACTCAACAAGAACTGATGCGGAAGTAAAAGATCGAAAAAATGACAAATAAGCCCCTAGGGGCAAAATAGTCATTTCTAAAAACTATAGATTCGGGTGTCACTGAGCACACCGCTAGAAGGACAATGAAAAACTAATCAAGATGGACTTAAGAATCGCATGATTTGGAGTCCGGACGAAGGAGAAACGGCATGACGAAGAAAAACGAGCACTTAAGGCAAAAAGGGTAAACTAGTAATTATCCAGGAAGAAACGGGTGCAACCGAGCACACCGTTGGAAAGAAAGCGAAAAATTAGACAAGTTCAAAAAAAAATTCACTTGAATCGGAGTCTGGACGAAGGAGAAAAGCCCAAAAGAAGAGTTGACGTCGCGACGGCCTGACGAGGGGCATTGACAGCCCCATACACACGCCCATGCGCATGCCAATGCACGCCGCGCACGCGCTGAGTGCACCATAGCTGGCAGCAGCAGCCCATAAAGCTGCTGTGGGGTTATTTTTTAGAAAAATCCAAAACAGAGGCTGAATTTGGAGGCCTAGATGAATTTGTTTGCAAAAACACAAAAAAGAAACCCCCCTCAAAAATGAGTTTCCTACGTGATTTGCATGTGAATCCAAAAAAAAATGCTATGTAAAATGCCCAAAATGCCCTTCCAAGAAATCTGGTCTAGAGGGTCGAAAAAACTGCTAAATAGAAAACTGAAAGCTGAATTTTGCGATCGATTTCTGGCACAAAGAAGACATTTTCTGAAAAAACACGAAAAAGAAACCCCACCCAAAATCACGTTTTGTATTCAACCATATTAAAAGAAGGAAATAAAACCACCGTGAAAGGTCTATAATGCCCCTAGATCAGAATATGCAAAAAAAGTGCGAAATGAATTCACAAGAGGCTCAAAACACAAACGATAAGGTTTTGCCCGGAAACGACCATGCACACAAACGTAACTTACCTATTTGGACGTGCTACAATGGTCCACGACTTCAAAATATAGCCGATGCAAAATCCGACCCCCCAACGGGCAAAAAGGCAAAAATGGACTTGGAATGGAAAACATGGAATCCAAAATTGTAAAATGGAGTCAAATGACCATTTGGCCCTTGGCCACACTTCATACAAGATTAATAAGACCCTATGAAAGAATGAAAATGGAATTCCCACACCCGATGTAACCATGGTGAAGCAATGAATTGCGATTTTTTAAGATTTTCACAATATTTTATGAAGTGAAAAAGTACATAGAACACAATATAATAGTCATTGGCCTCCGGCCTCATCTTATACATATCAAATACATTGAAATGAGTGTACTTAAGTACACATTACATACATGGAATCAAATATACATATTTTGACATATAAGTCTACAAAATGACATTTTATGCTAACATTTGCATGAAATGGAAACTTGAAAGCTACACGACATCTAAGGAATGCTAGGCATCACGAACCAACTCTTCGTACCTGAAATATTCCCCAGTATCGTAGGGGTGAGTAACATAAAGTTACTTGTAGGAGATGAGCATGCATCGACCAAACATTTTACAAATTTATCACCTTAAGGTGAAACATGTTAAAGGGGCACATGCCACCTAACGTCTATGTCCAAGTGAGACTCGGGGAGCATCCTAAGCTACCTTAGAGTCTAAGCAACAAAATCATGATATACATACGTGTATGAAACGAATCATGGTTAGGATAATCCAAAGAATACGACAAGTACAATTGAACTAGGTCTAGAGTAAACATAGCAACTATGTTATCCAATGCTCAAAACATAACAAAATGAATATACAATAAGTCCATGCCTAAGATTTTGATATAGAAACGACTTTCAAACACAATTAAATCCATGGCCCAATTCGATAGAATTTAAACAAATAAAAATAATTAAATTCCCTAAATTCTAATTCAATTCCAAATAACCTAAATTAATATATATTAAAGAACATGGCATGGTCATCACCTATATCCATTCTAAAACTCAATTAGATTATTGGAACAACAAAGTAGAACTCTAATTAAATCTTGCTAATTTAATTACCAAGGTTCTAAAGCAACTTCAAATGGTCTACAATTAATATATACTAGTAAACAAGTCATGGCTAATACAAATATCAAGTTAAAATCTTAATTAAGCTAATGGGACCATAAAATAGATTTTAGTTAATTCTTTTAATTAAAATCTCTATATTTTCAAACTTAACCAAATGCTCTCAATTTAATATATCTTAGAGAACATGCCATGGACTAATGTAATATCACATTACAAGCTTATTTTATGCAAGCTACACTTATGTAAATTAAACTTTCACCCAAGTTAAATATATAATAAAGGTTGCAATTCTCATGCAATTAATCCCAATTTTATATATGTGAACAACCACACCAAAGCTTAATTTTCTAACTTGCCACAATTCAATTCCAAGTTGTATATCACCATGAGGATTAAATCTTAAACAAGGAAATTAATTAAATGAAATATTTCAAAACCTCACCGAATATTCTAAATCAAATATATGTGAAGCTATATGGCATCTAGATCAAGAATATCAAGTCAGAATTCAAATGGAGTGAATAGTGCACTCGGGGCAAATTAATTAATAATTACTAATTTTCAAAACACCTCCAATTACTTTCAAATTCAACTATGTTGAAGAGCATGCTAAGGCCTAATATAATATGCTAACACATATTAATTTCAAGCTAGTTAAGGCCATGTGAATTAATCTTTCACCTAAGATAAATATTAAATAAAATCTTTAATACTTATTCAAATGTTCCAGTTTTAATACACGACAATGAGCATATCAAGGGGCAATATAAAATTATGCTACATGTTTAAACCAAGTCATGAGGAACCAGAAAAATTAGATCCCGTACAAGAAAAATAAATAATAAAATCTCTAGATTTTATATTTAATCATGCAAACAAGTAGTATAAGTATCACAAGCATGCTATATAATAAGAATTTAAACCTAGAACATCTCCTACCTCAATTTGAGATGAAAATCCCAAAGGCCCACCAAAATAAAAGTGCTCCGAATTCGACGATACCGAGAGATTTTGTCGGGGACAACACCGTGAACAAGAATCCGCAAGAAGCCCCATGAAAATCTCAACTTGACTCCAAACTTGAACTCGAAAAATCGTCGAAAATGGATTCTAATAAGGGCAAAAGGTAGAGCACGTCGAGGGAAGCAATAAATGCTAAGGCCAAAGGATTTCTACCAAGGAAAAGTGGACCAAAGGAGGAGAGAGAAAGTGGCAGCCATGGCTGCTAGGAGATCCGGCCAAGAGAGGTGGGGAAGATGATAAAAATCTGATTTTTCACTTTAGGGCACCCTATGTATAGTAAGTTTCAAAAACCGCCCCGAAAGGGCCCCGCCGGGTCCGGAATGTGGATTTTGAGCAGACGCACTCAAACGGCAAAACTCCACGAATGAAAAAGATTCAAAATGAGAAAATATGAACAACGGAAGATACGGCGTCAAAAACTGAGTCCTGAGCAGAAAGTTATGCCCCGAGCAAGTTCGGCGGCAACCAAGTCCAGAAACTTTGAAACTGGACAAAAATGACCAAAAGTAAATTCTATGAATTTACGAGTCAATGAAAAGTGAAAATGAATCACGTACGAGGATCCATGCTCCAGACGAGACGTTTTGCAATAACTTTCGTTAATTGCACAATGACTCCTACAAAAAGGGTTAACTGCGAAACTGTCCCAGAATGAAAATATTTTCTGCCCCTGAAATAAAATATCTCCAAAAGATATTTACGAAAAACACCCAAAGAAATGAAAAATATTATGAAGAATTGTGCATCTATACCCCTGTGGACACCGGGAGCAACCAAAGTACTTTCTTACAAAATTAAAGATACGTATTTCGAGGAAACCACTCAAGATGAAGGCACGTGAAGTCAAAAACCAACTCCGAGCATGAGAAGTGAGGTTATGCCAAAAACTGACAAACGGAGATAAGACGAAATATGGAAAATGACAGAATAGGGAAAAGACGACATAGCGCATAGTGTCCGGAAAACGAAAAATGTGAAAATGACTCGGTCCTCAAAGGAAGTTGTCAATTCACATGAAAGAGCCTCAGAAACCAATTCCGAGCACTCGAGATGACACTAAGCGACACAAAACAGAGCTCAGAAAGGAAAATTAAACGAAAAAAATTCATTCGTAAAATTTCAAGAAAAAGGAAAGGAAGGCAAATGACCGGGTCGTTACAACCTACCCTCCTTAAAGGAATTTCATCCCCGAAATTAGGAACATACCAGAGAGAACAGAATAATGACCGAACAAAAGGTCAAATCGAAGGACAGCTCACAACGCACTGAAGGATAAATCCTGAAGTCTAAAGATCAACTGAAGGAACGCGAAACCATGAACTAAGACAACACCTCATACGAATCGGCATGTTAACTCAACGTCAACTACCGAGAGAATCCCAAGACAACAAAACGTTGAAACATGATAGAAGAAGAGTGTAATAAGGCAGTACGAACAGTGATCAGAACTCGTCCACACTTACTCGTCAGTAAGGTAGCATAACAGTATAAAGCACTAGTTCGTAACATGCTCCGAAAGGGAACTTTTCGATACAAATGACATCAATGTAAAAAATGATCATTATCAAAAGCACCGCGGGAACCAGGCATCTGCAAGAGTTGGGATAGCTAATCCCAAAACTCTGACAACAATGACACTGGCACCATTATGCTTAAGGCCTTAGATCTAAAAGCCACGATGGAAAAGGAAATGAAACGGTGCCTCCCTGGCCCACGTCTCACTCCACCAGACAAGGAAAAGGAAATGAATCGCAGTCGTCTACGCTCACATGAGCCTCACTCGCACCAACCAACAGAACAGACAAGAAGGTTCCCTACATGGGTCTTCACAGAATGAATTTCTCCTATCCAAGGAAGAAACTCGTGAAACAAAAACGCATCCAAGGGATACGACAGATTTTAAGAGACAATGCAAAAACCTGATATAAAGTAAACAAGTAACATGCAACATAGCATAATTATCTACTCACACAAGTAGTAAACAAGTTGCCACATAAGCAAATAGGCATGTTATCAAATCAAACATGTTATCAAGAAGCACGCAAATATGTTATCACACCAGAACATGATAGTGACACAGAACATGTTATCAGGAAGCATATATACACAAAAGCAAGCTCAACCAATGATAGATGTCTCAAAACACCTGAACATGTGAACATGTTATCATACAAGACATGTTATCAAGATACAAATGATAAATCAAAGCAAAACAATATGAGCATGATATGCACCCAAAACCCGTCGTCTAAGGTATTCGAACCCGGATGCTCTGATACCACCTGTGACGACCTTGGTTTTTAGGCCAGCGTGTCTGTGATGAACCGTAAGGATGATCCGATAATGGATCCGAATGCGGAAGCGAAAACAGAAAACAAGACTCTAAGAAGTCAAAGTGACCTTCCATGAGGTCGTGGAACTCAACAAGAACTGATGCGGAAGTAAAAGATCAAAAAAATGACAAATAAGCCCCAACGGGCAAAATAGTTATTTCTGAAAACTTTAGATTCGGGTGCCACCGAATACACCGCAGGAAGGACAATGAAAAACTAATCAAGATGGACTCAAGAATCGCATGATTCGGAGTCCGGACGAAGGAGAAACGGCATGACGAAGAAATACCAGCACTTAAGGCAAAAGGGTAAACAGGTAATTATCCAAGAAGAACTAGGTGCAACCGAGCACACCGTTGGAAAGACAGCGAAAAATTAGTCAAGTTCAAAAAAAAATTCACTCGAATCGGAGCCCGGACGAAGGAGAAAAGCCCAAAAAAAGAGTTGACGTCGTGGCGGCCCGACGAGGGGCCATGACAGCCCCATGCGCTTGCCCATGCGCGCACCCATGCACGCCGCGCGCGCGATGAGTGCACCATGGCTGGCAGCAGCAGCCCATAAAGTTGTTGTGGGGTTATTTTTTAGAAAAATCCAGAACAGAGGCTGAATTTGGAGGCGTAG
Source organism: Cornus florida (assembly GCF_030987335.1). Taxonomy (NCBI): domain Eukaryota; kingdom Viridiplantae; phylum Streptophyta; class Magnoliopsida; order Cornales; family Cornaceae; genus Cornus; species Cornus florida. The sequence continues at coordinate 25,821,324 of NW_026775579.1, forward strand.
ATGAATTTTTTTGCAAAAACACAAAGAAGAAACCCCCCTCAAAAATGAGTTTCCTACGTGTATTATGTGAGAATCCAAAAAAAATGCAATGTAAAATGCCCAAAATGCCCTTCCAAGAAATCTGGTCCAGAGGGTTGAAAAAGCTGCTAAATAGAAAACTGAAAGCTGAACTTTGCGATCGATTTCCGGCACCAAGAAGACATTTTCTGGGAAAACACGAAAAAGAAACCCCACCCAAAATCACGTTTTGTATTCAACCATGTTAGAAGAAGGAAATAAAACCACCGTGAAAGGTCTATAATGCCCGTAGATCAGAATATGCAAAAAAAGTGCGAAATGAATTCACAAGAGGCTCAAAACACAAACGATAAGGTTTTGCCTAGAAACGACCATGCACACAAACGTAACATACCTATTTGGACGTGCTACAATGGTCCACGACTTCAAGATATAGCCGATGCAAAATCCGACCCCTCAACGGGCAAAAAGGCAAAAATGGACTTGGAATGGAAAACATGGAATCCAAAAATGTAAAATGGAGTCAAATGACCATTTGGCCCTTGGCCACACTTCTTACAAGATTAATAAGACCCTATGAAAGAATAAAAATGGAATTCCCACACCCGATGCAACCATGGTGAAGCAATGACTTGCGATTTTTCAAGATTTTCACAATATTTTATGAAGTTAAAAAGTACATAGAACACAATATAATGGTCATTGGCCTCCGGCCTCATCTTATACATATCAAATACATTGAAAGGAGTGTACTTAAGTACACATTACATACATGTAATCAAAGCAATGATATTTCATGCTAACATTTGCATGAAATGGAAACTTGAAAGCTACACGACATCCAAGGAATGCTAGGCGTCAGAAACCAAGTCTTCATACCTGAAATATTCCCTAGTATCGTAGGGGTGAGTAACATAAAGCTACTCGTAGGAGATGAGCATGCATTAACCTAGCATTTTACAAATTTATCACCTTAAGGTGAAACATATTAAAGGAGCTCATGCCACCTAATATCTATGTCCAAGTGAGACTCGGGGAGCATCCTAAGCTACCTTAGAGTCTAAGCAACAAGAATCATGATATACATACGTGTATGAAACGAATCATGGTTGGGATAATCCAAAGAATACGACAAGAAAAATGCTTGAGCATAGATTGACATGAATTACATTTTCAATACAATTGAACTAGGTCTAGAGTAATCCATACAACATAACAAAAACATATTTGAATACGAGTTAATAAGAATCACATTGTCCATGCAATTCAACAACAAAAGAGCATGTTATACAATGCAACAAGGTTTAAGTTCTCAAAGCCATCAACTTAGAATCTAAAGCACAAAATAACAGAAGTGGGTCATGCCACCTAACGTCTATGTTATAAATGAATCAATAGGATCAATCATAAGCTTTATTAGAGCGTCAAAACACGATTTTCAATATCGATGCAATTTAACCAACATTGAAACCTCCAATACAATGCATAAAGCACAATTTCGCAAAGTTAACATCCTGTAACTTAAAATGGAACGAAAAATAAGGAACAACAAGTTACAACATCATCTAGTTATCAACTTGAAAATCAAATGCGAAGTCAAACAAAGTGGATACTTGGACGTCACGCCTGATCAGACCGACAACATAGTTACTTTAGGCTTACTAGCCCATGGGTAACCTCCCTATGTGCGCACTAGACTATATAGAGGGACTATCCCCCGTACTAGAACCACGTCCTAGCCATAGCCAAACAATGACATCCCCAAGTTTTCAAAATCAACAAGTTGTGCAACAACGCATATATCAACAGGAATATGCAAGATAATCAACTATCAACCAAGCACAACCAAATTTGGAAACCTGTACAATACATGCTCTAAGTCCACAACTAATATGATATGATGAATGTCGAATCTTCAGTGTGCGATTCGTTACACGCTATGCATGAATGATGTTAAATGCGAAATGTGCAAATCATTACAGAAGACAACAATATATTCAATAAGGAAAACATATTCTCATGAGTATAAACATAGCAACTATGTTATCCAATGCTCAAAACATAACCAAATGAATATACAACAAGTCCATGTCCAGGATTTTGATATAGAAACGACTTTCAAACACAATTAAATCTATGGCTCAATTCGATAGAATTTAATTAAATAAAATAATTAAATTCCCTAGATTCTAATTCAATTCCAAATAACCTCAAATTAATACATATTAAAGAACATGGCATGGTCATCACCTATATCCATTCTAAAACTCAATTAGGTTATTGGAACAACAAAGTAGAACTCTAATTAAATCATGCTAATTTAATTACTAAGGTTCTAAAGCAACTTCAAATGGTCCACAATTAATATATACTAGTAAACAAGTTATGGTCAATACAAATATCAAGTTAAAATCTTAATTAAGCTAACGGTACCACAAAATAGATTTTAATTAATTCTTTTAATTAAAATCTCTAGATTTTCAAACTTAACCAAATGCTCTCAATTTAACATATCTTAGAGAATATGCTAAGGACTAATGTAATATCACATTACAAGCTTATTTTATGCAAGCTACACTTATGTAAATTAAACTTTCACTAAAGTTAAATATATAATAAAAGTTGCAATTCTCATACAATTAATCCCAATTTAATATATGTGAACAACCACACCAAAGCTTAATTTTCTAGCATGCCACAATTCAATTCCAAGTTGTATATCACCATGAGGATTAAATCTTAAACAAGGAAATTAATTAAATGAAAGGTTTCAAAACCTCACCGAATATTCTAAATCAAATATATGTGAAGCTATATGGCATGTAGATCAAGAATATAAAGTCAAAATTCAAATGGAGTGAATAGTGTACTCGGGGCAAATTAATTAATCAAACTAATTAATAATTACTAATTTTCAAAACACCTTCAATTACTTTCAAATTCAACCATGTTGAAGAGCATGCTAAGGTCTAATATAATATGCTAACACATATTAATTTCAAACTTGTTAAGGCCATGTGAATTAATCTTTCACCTAAGATAAATATTAAATAAAATCTTTAATACTTATTCAAATGTTCCAATTTTAATACACGACAATGAGCATATCAGGGGGTAACATAAAATCTTGCTACATGTTTAAACCAAGTCATGAGCAACCAGAAAAATTAGATCCCGTACAAGAAAAATAAATAATAAAATCTCTAGATTTTATATTTAATCATGCAAACAAGAAGTATAAGCATCACAAGCATGCTATATAACAAGATTTTAAACCTAGAACATCTCCTACCTCAATTTGAGATGAAAATCCCACAGGCCCACCAAAATAAAAGTGCTCTGAATTCGACGATACCGAGAGGTTTTGTCGGGGACAACACCGTGAACAAGAATCTGCAAGAAACCCCATGAAAATCTCAACTTGACTCCAAACCCGAACTCGAAAAATCGTCGGAAATGGATTCTAATAAGGGCAAAAGGTAGAGCACGTTGAGGGAAACAATAAATGCTAAGGCCGAAGGATTTCTACCAAAGAAAAGTGGACCAAAGGAGGAGAGAGAAAGTGGCAGCCATGGCTGCCAGGAGATCCGGCCAAGAGAGGTGGGGAAGATAACCAAAATATGATTTTTCACTTTAGGGCATCCTATTTATAGTAAGTCTCAAAAACTGTCCCGAAAGGGCCTCGCCGGGTCCGGAAAAGTGGATTTTAAGCAGACGAGCTCAAACAGCTAAACTCCATGAACAAAAAAGATTCAAAATGAGAAAATATGAACAACGAAAGAAACGGCGTCAAAAATTGAATCCCGAGCAGAAAGTTATGCCCCGAACAAGTTCGGCGGCAACTGGGTCCAAAAACTCTGAAACTGGAGAAAAATGACCGAAAGGAAATTCTATGAATTTATGAGTCAACGAAAACTGAAAATGAATCCCGTACGAGGATCCAGGCTCCAGATGAGACATTTTGCAATAACTTTCGTTAATTGCACAATGACCCTTACAAAAAGGGTTAACTGCGAAACTGCCCTAGAATGAAAATATCTTCCAAAAGATATTTTCTTAGATGCTCTTGAAATAAAATATCTTTAAAAGATATTTACGAATAACACCTCAGGAAATGAAAAAGATTCTGAAGAATTGTGCATCTATGCCCCTGTGGACACCGGGAGCAACCAGAGTACTTTTTTGCAAAAGTAAAGATACATATTTCGAGGAAACCACTCAAGATGAAGGCACGTGAAGTCAAAAACCAACTCCGAGCATGAGAAGTGTGGCTGTGCCAAAAACTGACAAACGGAGATAAGACGAAATATAGAAAATGGCAGAATAGGGAAAAAACGAAATAGCGCATAGTGTCCAAAAAACGAAAAATGCGAAAATAACTCGGTTCTCAAAGGAAGTTGTTAATTCACATGAACGAGTCTCAGAAACCAATTCCGAGCACTCGAGATGATACTAAGCGACACGAAACTGAGTTCAAAAAGGAAAATTAAACGAAAAAAATTCATTCATAAAATTTCAAGAAAAAGTAAAGGAAGGCAAATGACCGGGTCGTTACAATTTCATTGAGGGTTTATGATGAATATTTTGAAATTACTCTTGTGTTGTTAAGTAATATAGATTTCATTGAAAGTCTTGTAAGTATCACTTGAAATTACTTGTAGGTAAATTGCTATATTGCATAATTAGTAATTATGGCCTACATTAATATTAAATCCATGTGGCATAATGTGTAGTATCATTAGCTTGCCACTTTAGACATGAAACCTTAGGGCATAGTTTGTGTGGTTTTACCCTACTTGTGCTTGGTAGGTAGTTCATGCATTGAGATTGTATAAATGTCATGAACTTGTTGATTTTTGGAAGCTTGTAAGGATATGAAATGTTTGATGGCTAGGGTTTGGCTCTAGTACGGAGGATAGGAATTCTCCTAAGTCATAGTGCGCACTAGGTAGTACCTTGTGGGTTATAATTACCCAAAATAACTTGTATGGTCTCGTGGCCACATATCCTAGTCTTTCTATTACTTGATTTCGCATTACTTTCCAAGTTGTAAATCATGGATTTCTTGTAGTTTGTGATTTGGTAAATCTTAGTTTTAATGTGGTTGGTGTACTTGCTTATGTATACTTAGATATTACGTGTTTACCGTTTCAACATTTGCATAGCTTGAGATGATCCCTTAGAGCACCATGGGAACATAGACGTTAGGTGGAATACACCCTTGTGATGGTCTATGTTTGGTTCACATTATACTTGAAACTATAAGGTATGCGCATGCACCACATCCTATGAGAAACTTGATTACTCACCCTAGTGGTTTAGGTTGTTTTTCAGGTAAAGAGACTATGTTCTTGGAAGCTCATCATCCTTAGAAGCTTTTGAGCTAAATGAAGCATTTTTGTATTTTGACATGCAAGTGTTTAGCATGCCTTTCTTTTGATATCATATTTTGAATACCATGTATGTGTGGTACTTTTGAAGATTATGTAACCTCTTTGATGTGTAAGATGCTTAAGTAATCACTTTTGACATTAAAAGCATGTATTTAAAGAGGCCAAGGGCCAAGCATGTCTACTTTTGTACTTAGACACTTTTGGTATCAATCTTTGCATCAAAAGTGTATTTAAACCAAAGTTTGAGGTTTGACATATGAAAATCTTGTAAATGATGTGTATGAGGCCATGGGCCATTGTTTTATATTTATTTATTCATATCAAAGTTGTCGACATGTTCACATTCCTAAAACTTATGAAAAATCAGTTTTATATATTCATTATGGACCAAAACATCATGGGATTCAAAGTTAAGGTTGAACCTTAAAACCTAGGACTCATAGTAGCCTTTTTAGCAGCTTTTCGTGGTGTTTCAGTCGGCCGAAACTCCATTTCAGTCGACCGATGGCAAATAGAATTGCCAATGCACAGTATAATCACATTCAAGTAGCTAAATGCACTGTCATGAGTCATTTCGGTCGACTGAACCTTCATTTCGGTCCACTGAAGCAACACGAACCTTTTCTTCATGATTTCAGGTCTCAACACTTTCATTTTGGTAGTCTGAAAGTCCATTTTGGTCAACCGAAATAGCTTGATCCCGAGCCTAGTCTCTGTGGAGTTCCAGCACCGATCATCCAACTTCAACGGGTCATAACTTCTTCATTTCTAATCCAAATGGGGTGATTCTTGAGCCTAAACTCAAGGATTTTCAGTCAGATTTCTAATGGTACCAATCCCATTATCAAATTCCAAACACAGTGGGAGTTATGTATATTTTAGTGAAGCAGTGTCAGTTTTTACTTCAACCGGGACTGGGCATTTTGTGGAATTCTTAGCCAATGTTTATGGAACCTTTTGGAATGTTTCAAAATGATTAGATCAGGTAGTATTCACTTTGTTTGACTTATTTTGAGTCAAGTTTCTCTCTTTTATTGTGAATTGACCTTTTTGCCCCTTGGGTAGCAAATTTTATCCTTTTTAACCATTGTTTCCGTCTTTGTTCTCTTTGAGTTTTGAACTCATGGAGGGTCACACTTGTGTCCTTGGAGTGAGTCCTATCTCTAGAGATCTTGGTTTACCTTTAGCTTCCGTATTTCGGATCCGTTATCGGATCATTTTCGGTTTATCACTGACGCACCGAGTTGAAAAACTTGGGCCGTCATAAATGGTATCAGAGCTCCTAGGTTTGAATACCTTAGGACGATAGGTTTTAGGTGCATATCATGCTTTTGTTGATGTACCTTGATCCATTCACATGCTTTTAATTACATATTTTGGCATTATAACATGTTTAGGTGTTTCTTGATAACATGCTTAGTTGTATGACATGTCTTTATGCTTATATGCCTATGTGGTTAATAGCATCCTTGTTTGACATGTATGCTTAATTGCTTAAGTGCTTAATTGTTTAAAAGCTTTTGTTAATTGCTTTAGCATGACAGTATGTTGCATATCTCGTCTTGCTTCATGTCTTGTGCATTCATAGTGTGAATTGCACTTGGTTATAATAACTTGTGTTATTGTTGACCTTATTTCTTTCGTGCGTTTAGCGTCATGGTTGTCACGCGTGGAGAGTCTTCGCGTCAGGGTACTGAGGAGCAGGTGGCTGACACCGAGTTCACACGAGGTCCGGGGAGGCCTAGGATTCCAGTTTGTGGCGTGGATGCTAATCCGCCACGGGCACCGACTTATGAGGAGCGAGTGGCTTAGGGAATCAATCAGGGGATCGCTGAATCTCTACAGGAGTTGATACGTAGGTAGGTGGCAGGGATACAGATTCAGGCACCGGCACCAGTAACCAATGAGGCACTAGAGTACTTTATGCGACTACAAATGGTCAAGATTGATCCATTTGCGGGGAGTTCAGATCCGCTAGTCTCGGAAATTTGGTTGGACCTTATGGTTCGCAAGTTAGACAGTATGGCGGTACCCACGGATAGGTTGAGGATTTCCTTGACTGCTTCTTTGTTCATAGGTGATGCAGATATCTGGTGGAGGTCTATGACCAACGTCCACAATGTTAAGTTGATGACTTGGAACGAGTTCAGGGGTTTGTTCTTCGAGCGCTTCTTTCCTAGGGCTATGAGGCGGGAGATGAGGACACAGTTCGCTGGTCTTTATTAGGGCACTATGAGTGTCATTGAGTATGAGACACGGTTTACTTCTCTCTCTCTTTATACCGAGGATATGGTAGCGATAGACGAGGCTAGGGCAATGAAGTTTCAAGATGGGTTACATCTTGACATCAGGCCACGGGTCTCCATTCTTGATTTGAGGACCTACAGGGAAGTGGTCCAGAGGGCTATGCTAGCTGAAGTAGAGGAACGGGATCAGTTATGGATCAGGGGTTCATACAAGCAGCCTCGTGGCGACACTCCGTCATCTTCCGGGGGCCAGTCATAGCAGGCCCGGTCTGTATCTGCAGTTCCAGTATCTTCAGGGTCTGCCCGAGGAGTGATTTGTCACCATTGTCAGCAGCCGGGGCATATCAAGCCTCGCTGCCCACAGCTTCAGCCACAGGCCAGTCAGTCACAGGCTAATAAGCCTATAGCTTCGATGAAGAGGGTTCGTGGAGCTTGTCATTATTGCAAGCAACCAGGTCACTTCAGGAGAGAGTGTCTGAAATTGCAAGGTGGGACTCAGAGTGGCATAGGTTCACAGGTCATACCGGCACAGTCAGCAGTTGTACAGTCAGGTTTAAGGGTGCCTCAGGCACCACAGCCGGTGGCGCCGCCAGTTGGTTCTTATCCGGTCAGAGGTTCTACACCTACTGCTTCCGGACATCAGTCGGGTCACCAGGGCAGTTCTCAGCAGTCGGGGGCTCAGGGACGGGCTTACGCATTGCTGCAGGCCGATACCTCTGCAGGGACTTCTACAGTTCGAGGTATCTTTCCAGTTTTCAGTTCTTGGGCTAGAGTACTTGTTAACACAGGTGCATTGCATTCTTTCATTTCTGCATCATTTGCATATTCATTAGGTCTGGAGGTCACACTTCAGAATAGCCTTCTTTGTGTTGACACACCAGTTGGGGGTCTAATGTCCTTGGATCGTGTTTGTCGGGGTTGTGCTATTGATATAGCTGGGCAGACCTTAGAGTTTGATTTTGTTGTTCTCGACATGACAGGCTTTGACATCATTCTTGGGATGGATTGGTTGTCATTCTTTCGGGCTACGATTGATTGCTTCCGCGGGAGGGTGTCTGTTTGCACTCCCAATGGAGATTGTTTCCATTTTATGGGAGATCGGAGTGATTCCACCCGGTGATGGTTTTCAGCATTGGTGACTGGAGTCACCACAGATCCTACTTGGCTAGTTTGCTAGTTGACGAGGATAACAATTTGGGTTGTATTCTTTCGGCAGTTGTTGAGGATTTTGTTGATGTCTTTCCAGAGGAGCTAACGGAGTTACCTCCTTTAAGCGAAGTGGTTTTTGCCATTGATGTTATTCCCGGTACGGTACCCATCTTTATGGCACCGTACCGTATGGCACCGGCAGAGCTTGATGAGTTGAAAAGTCAGTTGGATGATTTGAAAGCTAAGGGCTTTATTCGTCCTAGTGCTTCACTACGGGGAGCACCGGTTCTTTTTGTGAAGAAGAAGGATGGGTCTTTGAGACTTTGCATCGATTATCGCAAGTTAAATCACGCTACGATCAAGAACAGATATCCTTTACCTATGATTGATGACTTGTTTGATCAGTTGAAGGGAGTGACATGTTTTTCGAAGATTGATTTAAGATCAGGTTACTATCAGTTAAGGGTTAAGTATGAGGATATATCCAAGACCGCTTTTCGTACACGGTATAGCCATTATGAGTTTCTCGTGATACCATTTGGTTTGACCAATGCTCCAGCAGCTTTCATGGACTTGATGAACCGTGTATTCAGTGACTATCTTGACAAGTTTGTGGTGGTGTTCGTTGATGACATTCTTGTGTACTCAGCTTCGAGGGAGGAGAATGAGTATCACTTAAGAGCAGTTTTACAGATCCTTAGGGATAACCAATTGTATGCCAAATTCGAGAAATGCGAATTTTGGCTACCAGAGGTGAAGTTCCTTGGACACGTCGTGTCAGGGGGTGGTGTTGCAGTAGATCCATCAAAGATTGAGTCTGTGATGGATTGGGAGCAGCCTAAGACAGTGTTTGAGATTCGAAGCTTTCTTGGCCTAGCCGGCTATTACAGGAGATTTGTTCAGGATTTCTCTCATCTAGTGGCACCTATGACTCGACTTACTCGCAAGGGAGTCAAGTTCATATGGAATGAGGCTTGTACTTTTGCTTTTCAGGAGTTGAAGGTCAGGTTGACATCAGCTCCAGTTTTGATCATACTTGAACATGGTTTGGGTTACGTGGTCTATTGTGATGCTTCGCGAGAAGGTTTGGGTTGTGTTCTAATGCAGACTGAATGGGTGGTAGCTTATAGGTCTCGACAGTTGAAGACTCACGAGTTGAACTATCCGACACATGATTTGGAGTTGGCAGTAATTATCTTTGCCCTTAAAGGGTGGAGACACTATTTGTATGGGGAGAAGTTTGAAGTTTTCTCTGATCACAAGAGTCTCAAATATCTCTTCTCTCAGAAGGATTTGAATTTGAGACAGTGCAGATGGGTTGAGTTCATGGAGGACTATGACTTTGAGTTATAGTATCATCCAGGAAAGGCCAATGTGGTGGCCGATGCATTGAGTAGGAAGTCACGGGGTACTCTTGCTAGCATTTCCATTCATAGATGGAACATGCTAGAAGAGCTTGCAGATCTTGGATTGCAGTTGTATGAGAATGTTTTACTAGCTATTTTGTTTAGCCTTGTGGCTCAGTCGGCTCTTGTTGGCACAGTTATTGAGGCACAGTAGGAGGATGGGGAGATGAAGTCCATCCATGATCGAATTTCAGGTGGCGAGAATGTGGAGGGTTGGACCTTACATTCGGACGGTGGTCTCAGGTACAGAGGGAAGATGGTTGTTCCTTTATCTTGTAGTGATGTTGTTCTTCGGGATTTGCACCATTCTCGACTTGCAGTTTATCCTGGTGGAACGAAAATGTATCACAATTTGCAGAGACAATTTTGGTGGAAAGGCATGAAACGGGATGTTTTTCAGTTCATGGCTAAATGCCTTACTTGTCAGCACGTGAAGGCAGATCATCAGAGACCGGCAGGTTTGTTGCAACCACTACCAGTGGCAGAGTGAAAGTGGGAGCACATCACTATGGTTTTCGTGACGGCACTTCCGAGATCTAAGGTAGGGAATGATGCTGTTTGGGTCATTGTCGATAGATTGACTAAGATGGCTCACTTTTTGCCTATGACAGTGACAGATGATGCAGAGAGGCTTAGTGGACTGTATGTGGGGCAGATTGTCAGGCTTCACGGGGTTCTGGTATCCATTGTTTCGGATAGGGATCCCAGGTTCACGTCTCACTTTTGGCAGAGTTTTCAGGAGGCTTTTGACATGGGGCTTCATTTCAGCACAGCATTCCATCCTCAGACTGATGGTCAGTCGGAGCGTACCATTCAGATATTAGAGGATATGCGACGGACTTGCATTTTGGATTTTGGGGGTAGTTGGGAAGAATATTTACCCTTGGTTTAGTTTACCTATAACAACAGTTACCAGACCAGTATTGGCATGGCACCTTTTGAGGCGTTGTATGGCAGACCTTGCAGATCTCCAGTTTGTTGGACCGAGGTAGGTGATACAGTCGCCTTAGGTCCCGATATTATCTTTGAGACTACAGAGAAGATCAAGTTGATTTGGCAGCGGTTGGCTACAGCTCAGAGCAGGCAGAAGAGTTATGCTAATAAGAGGAGGAGATCCTTGTCCTTTGAGGTAGGGGACCACGTCTTTCTCAAGATTTCTCTATGGAAGGGACTTCTGAGATTTTGGCAGACGGGCAAGTTGTCTCCTAGGTTCATTGGACCATTTCAGATTTTGGAACGCGTTGGTGAAGTTGCTTATCATTTGGCATTGCCACCAGACCTGGATAGGGTTCACGACATTTTCCATGTATTTACGTTGAGGAAGTACGAGCTGGATCTATCACATGTTTTACGATGGACAGATGTTGCTGTCGATGAGGACGTGACCAACGAGGAAGGTCTGGTCCAGATTCTTGATTCACGAGAGCAGGTTTTGTGGACCAAGACCATTCCATTGGTTAAGGTCTTGTGGAGACATCACGGCGTTGAGGAGGCTACCTGGGAGCTCGAACAGGAGGTTCGCTCTTGGTATCCCCATTTGTTTTCCCTTTCAGGTACGACTTGATTTCGGGGACGAAATCCTTTTAAGGAGGATAGGTTGTAATGACCCAGTCTTTTTCCTCCTTTTCCATTTTCGGCGATTTTTTTTTTCGTCTTTTTCCTTTTTTGTCTTTTCCCTATTTCGTCTTTTTCCCGTTTTTCATTTTTCCTTGCATAACCTCACTTGTTGTACTCAGATTTGATTCCGGTTTTGCATGCATTCATGATATTTGATTTTCATGACATTGGTATTTTTACATTTCTTGAAAAGCATGCTAGATTAGTACTTTTCTTGTAAAGGGCATGAATGCATACTTGAGTGTAATTATTTTAATTTTTGGGTTTTAGTATAATTATGTAAAATAATTTTTTTTCGTTTTAGAGACCTTTCTATAATTTATTTCAGAAAATATTTTGAAAAAGGACTATTTTGTAATTTTTGGAAAGTGTGACAAGTGTCATACTCTCATGGAGCCATTTATTGGCATTTAGGTGAAGAGACTTGGCACCATGACTTCTTGACATTTGGTGGGTGGAGATTCATCCATGTGTTGGCCTTAGATTAGTGCACATATAGCCTTTGATTTGTGACAAGTGTGGGCTTAGGATTTAGTCTTGGAAGAGGCATTGGATTAGTGACAAGTATAGGATCAAGGTTTAGTCTTGCATTGTGTGTGTGTGAGAGGTAGTGCAAGAGCACATAGTGAGTGGAGGATTTCTAGCCCTTCCACTCACCATTTTACACTTTACCTTCTTCATTTCATTATCTCTCTTGAACCCTAGCAAATCCACCATAGGAGGAAAGCTTAGTTCATAGCTTCTCCCTTCAATTTTGCTCACTTCCTTACACCTTAGAGTGAAAACCTTGGGAGAGAAAAGATTCCTTTCACTTTCCTCTTCAATAACCCTAAACTTGTTTTACATTTAGGGCTTGGTTTCTTGGATTATAGAGATTTAATTCTCTATTGAGGTAGGGGTGGTTCTATGTTTATCCTCTTTGGGTTTTATATATATTGGAGCTTGACATATATTGATTACATGTTTTAAAATTCTTCTATTTGCATATAAATAGAGATTTTATATGCTTGACTTAGGATTTGTGGATTAAAACATGTATATGACTATTAAATTGTACAGATAGGTTATTGTTTAATGATTGCCTAATACTTGTGATTTTATTGAGGGTTTATGATGAATATTTTGAAATTACTCTTGTGTTGTTAAGTAATATAGATTTCATTGAAAGTCTTGTAAGTATCACTTGAAATTACTTGTAGGTAAATTGCTATATTGCAAAATTAGTGATTGTGGCCTACATTAATATTAAATCCATGTGGCATAATGTGTAGTATCATTAGCTTGCAACTTTAGACATGAAACTTTAAGGCAAGGTTTGTGTGGTTTTACCCTACTTGTGCTTGGTAGGTAGTTCATGCATTGAGATTGTATAAATGTCATGAACTTTTTGATTTTTGGAAGCTTGTAAGGATATGAAATGTTTGATGACTAGAGTTTGGCTCTAGTACGGAGGATAGGAATTCTCCTAAGTCATAGTGCGCACTAGGTAGTACCTTGTGGGTTATAATTACCCAAAATAACTTGTATGCTCTCGTGGCCACATATCCTAGTCTTTCCATTACTTGATTTTGCATTACTTTCCAAGTTGTAAATCATGGATTTCTTGTAGCTTGTGATTTGGTAAATCTTAGTTTTAATGTGGTTGGTGTACTTGCTTATGTATACTTGGATGTTACGTGTTTACCGTTTCAACATTTGCATAGCTTGAGATGATCCCTTAGAGCACCATGGGAACATAGACGTTAGGTGGAATGCACCCTTGTGATGGTCTATGTTTGGTTCACATTATACTTGAAACTATAAGGTATGCACATGCACCACATCCTATGAGAAACTTAATTACTCACTCTAGTGGTTTGGGTTGTTTTTAAGGTAAAGAGACTATGTTCTTGGAAGCTCATCATCCTCAGAAGCTTTTGAGCTAAATGAAGCATTTTTGTATTTTCACATGCAAGTGTTTAGCATGCCTTTCTTTTGATATCATATTTTGAATACCATATATGTGTGGTACTTTTGAAGATTATGTAACCTCTTTGATGTGTAATGTGACGACCCTGGTTTTTAGGCCAGTGTGTCCTGTGATGAACCGTAAGGATGATCCGATAACGGATCCGAATGCGGAAGCGAAAACAGAAAACAAGACTCTAAGAAGTCAAAGTGACCTTCCATAAGGTCGTGGAACTCAACAAGAACTGATGCAGAAGCAAAAGATCGAAAATATGACAAATAAGCCCCCAGAGGCAAAATAGTCATTTCTGAAAACTGTAGATTCGGGTGCCACCGAGCACACCACTGGAAGGACAACGAAAAACTAATCAAGATGGACTCAAGAATCTCATGATTCGGAGTCCGGATGAAGGAAAAAGGGCATGAAGAAGAAAAACGAGCACTTAAAGCAAAAAGGGTAAACTGGTAATTATCTAGGAAGTAACGGGTGCAACCAAGCACACCGTTGGAAAGACAGCGAAAAATTAGTCAAGTTCAAAAAAAAATTCACTTGAATCAGAGTCCGGACGAAGGAGAAAAGCCCAAAAGAAGAATTGACTTCGCGGCGGCCCGACGAGGGGCCATGGCGCACACGGCGCCCATGCGCGAGCCCACCGGCGCGCATGCCGGCTCCCAAAGACATGGTTGGGGGCAGCCCTTGGCTGCTGCTACATTTTTTTTGATCTGCCCAGAACTGAGGCTTGAAACGGAGGTCAAGACGAGTTTTTGTGGAAAAACACGAAAAAGAAACACCCCTAAAATCGAGTTTTCTACCCGACTTTGTGGACGGAATCGAAAAAAACTCACTGTGAAATCCCCAAAATGCCCCAAGATCAGAACTGAACAAGAGGGTCATAAAGCTGCTAAATGAAAACTGGAAGCTGAAACTTCACGAGGGATTTCCGGTACCAAGATGACATTTTCTAGAAAAACACAAAGAAGAAACCCCCCTTAAAATCATGTTTTCTATTCAACCATGTCAAAAGAAGAAAATAAAACTGATGTGAAATGTCCATAATGTCCCTAGATCAGAATATGCAAAAAAAAATTCGAAATGAATTCACAAGAGGCTCAAAACACAAACGATAAGGTTTTGCCCGGAAACAACCATGTGAAATCCCCAAAATTCCCCTAGATCAGAACTGAACAAGAGGGTCATAAAGCTGCTAAATGAAAACTGGAAGCTGAAACTTCACGAGGGATTTCCGGTACCAAGACGACATTTTTTGGAAAAACACAAAGAAGAAACTCCCCCTAAAATCATGTTTTCTATTCAACCATGTCAAAAGAAGAAAATAAAACTGGTGTGAAAGGTCCATAATGCCCCTAGATCAGAAATGCAAAAAAAATATGAAATGAATTCACAAGAGGCTCAAAACACAAACGATAAGGTTTTGCCTGGAAACGACCATGCCCGCAAACGTAACTTACCTATTTACGTAACTTACAATGGTCCATGGCTTAAAAATATAACCGATGCAAAATCCGACCCCCCAACGGGCCAAAAGGCAAAAATAGACTTGGAATGGAAAACATGGAATCCAAAAATGTAAAATAGAGTCAAATGGCCATTTGGCCCTTGGCCACACGTCATACAAGATAATAAGACCCTATGAAAGAATGAAAATAGAATTCCCACACCCGATGCAACTATGGTTAAGCAATGACTTGCGATTTTTCAAGATTTTCATAATATTTCATGAAGTTAAAAAGTTGTACAGAATACAATACACATGTCATTGGCCTCCGGCCTCATCTCATACATGACAAATACATTGAAAGGAGTGCACTTATGCACACATTACATACATGGAATCAAATATACATATTTTGACATATAAGTCTACAAAATGACATTTCATGCTAACATTTGCATGAAATGGAAACTTGAAAGCTACACGACATCTAAGGAATGTTAGGCTTCACGAACCAAGTCTTCGTACCTGAAATATGCCCCGGTATCGTAGGGGTAAGTAATATAAAGCTACTCGAAGGAGATGAGCATACATCAACCAAGCATTTTACAAATTTATCACCTTAAGGTGAAACATGTTAAAGGGGCTCATGGCACCTAACGTCTATGTCCAAGTGAGACTCGGGGAGCATTCTAAGCTACCTTAGAGTCTAAGCAACAAGAATCATGTATACATACGTGTATGAAACGAATCATGGTTGGGATAATCCAAAGAACACGATAAGAAGAATGCTTGAGCATAGATTAACATTAATTGCATTTTCAATACAATTGAACTAGGTCTAGAGTAATCCATACAACATGACAAAAGCATATTTGAATACAAGTTAACAAAAATCACATTATCAATGCAATTCAACAACAAAAGAGCATGTTATACAATGCAACAAGGTTTAAGTTCCCAAAGCCATCAACTTAGAATCTAAAGCACAAAATAACAGTAGGGGTTCATGCAACCTAACGTCTATGTTATAAATGAATCAATAGGATCAATCCTAAGTTTTATTATAACGTCAAAACACGATTTTCAATATCGATGCAATTTAGCCAACATTGGAACTTCCAATACAACGCATAAAGCACAATTTCGCAAAGTTAACATCCTGTAACTTAAAATGGAACGACAAATAAGAAATAACAAGTTACAACATCATCTAGTTATCAACTTGAAAATGAAATGCGAAATCAAACAAAGTGGATACTCGGACGTCACGCCGGATCAGACCAACAACATAGTTACTTTAGGGTTACTAGCCCATGGGTAACCTCCCTATGTGCACACTAGACTATATATAGAGGGACTATCCCCTGTACTAAAACCACGTCCTAGCCATAACCAAACAACGACATCCCCAAGTTTCCAAAATCAACAAGTTGTGCAACAACGCATATATCAACAGGAATATGCAAGATAATCAACTATCTACCAAGCACAACCAAATTTAGAAACCTATACAATACATGCTCTAAGTCCACAACTAATATGATGTGATGAATGTCGAATCTTCAATGTGCGATTCGTTACACACAATGCATGAATGATGTTAAACATGAAGTGTGCAAATCATTACATACGGCAACAATATATTCAATAAGAAAAACATATTCTCATGAGTACAAACATAGCAACTATGTTATCCAATGTTCAAAACATAACCAAATGAATATACAACAAGTCTAAGTCCATGATTTGAATATAGAAACCACTTCTAAAACATAACTAGATCATGGAGCAAATTGATAGAATTAAAATAGATAAACACAATTAAATTCTCTAGATTTTCGATTCAATTTTAATTAACCTCAATTTAATACATGTTAAAGGGCATGGCAAGGTCATCACCTATATCTATTCTAAAACTCAATTAGGTTGTTAGAATTACAAAGTAGAACTTTAATTAAATCATGCTAATTTAAATCCCAAGGTTGTAAAACAATTTCAGATAGTACCAATTTAATATATACTAGTAAACAAATCATGGCCAATACAAATATCAAGTTAAAACCTTAATTAAGCTAATGGGACCACAAAATAGATTTTAATTAATTCATTTAATTAAAATCTCTAAATTTTTAAACTTAACCAAATGCTCTCAATTTAACATATCTTAGATAATATGCCAAGGACTAATGTAATATCACATTACAAGTTTATTTCATTCAATTTAAGACTATGTCAATTAACCTTTCACTAAAGTTAAATATAAATTAAAAGTTGCAATTCTCGTGTAATTAATCCCAATTTAATATATGTGAACAACTATATCTAAGCTTAATTTTCTAGCATGCCACAATACAATCCCAAGTTGTATATCACCAAGGAAATTAAATCTTAAACATGAAATTTAATTAAATAAAAGGTTTCAAAACCTAACCGAATATTCTAAATCAAATTTATGTGAAACTATATGGCATGTAAATCAAGAATATCAAGTCAGAATTTAAATAGAGTGAATAGTGCACTCAGGGCAAATTAATTAATCAAATTAATTAATAATTACTAATTTTCAAAACACCTCCAATCACTTTCAAATTCAACTATGTTGGAAAGCATGCTAAGGCCTAATTTACTATGCTAACACATATTGATTTTAAGTTAGTTAAGGTCATGTGAATTAATCTTTCACCTAAGATAAATATTAAATAAAATCTTTAATACTTATTCAAATGTTCCAATTTTATTACACGACAATGAGCATATCAAGGGGCAATATGAAATCATGCTACATGTTTAAACCAAGTCATGAGCAACCGGGAAAATTCGATCCCATACAAGAAAAATAAATAATAAAATCTCTAGATTTTATATTTAATCATTCAAACAAGTAGTATAAGCATCACAAGCATGCTATATAACAAGAATTTAAACCTAGAACATCTCCTACCTTAATTTGAGATGAAAATCTCAAAAGCCATCAAAATGGAACGGCTCCGAATCCGACGAAACTACTAGGTTTTGTCGGGGACAACGCCGTGAACATTACCCCCATGAAAGCCCCATCAAAATTATAACTTGACCTCAAAACCAAACTCAAGAAATGGTCAAAACTGAATTCTAATAAAGGGGAAAGGTAGAGCACGGCGAGGGGAATAACACACGTTAAGGCCGAAGACTTTCCATCAAGGAAAAGTGAACCAAAAGAGGAGAGAGAAGATGGCAGCACCCCTTGGGCTGCCATAGGAGCTCCAGGTCGTGCATGAAGAGGAGAAAAGATGAAAAATGAAGTATCTCACCCCCCTTTTATAGAAATCTCAAAAAGTGCCCCGAACGGGCCTCGCCGGGTCCGAAAAAGTAAAATTTGAGCAAACGCACTCAAATGGCAAAACTTTGTGAACGAAAAAGATTCAAAATGATAAAATATGAACAACGGAAGAAACGACGTCAAAAACCGAGTCCAGAGTAGAAAGTTATGCCAAAACAAGTTTGGCGAAAACTAGGGCCAGAAACCCTGAAATTGGAAAACATTGACCAGTAGGAAATTCCAAGAGTACACAACTCGACGAAATGTGAAAATGAATCATGTATGAGGATCTAGGCTCAAAACAAGACATTTTTGCAATAACTTTCGTTAATTACACAATGGCCCCTACAAAAAGGGTTAACTGCGAAACTGCCCCAGAATGAAAATATATTCCAAAAGATATTTTCTTAGATGCCCCTAAAATAAAATATCTTCAAAAGATATTTACGAAAAACACCCCAATAAATGAAAAAGATTCTAAAGAATTGTGCATCCATGCCTCTGTGGACACCGGGAGCAACCATAATACTTTCTTGCAAAAGTAAAGATACGTATCTCGAGGAAACCACTCAAGATGAAGGCACGTGAAGTCGAAAACCAACTCCGAGCATGAGAAGTGAGGTTGTGCCAAAAACTGACAAACGGAGATAAGACGAAATAAGGAAAATGACATAATAGGGAAAAGACGAAATAGCGCATAGTGTTCGAAAAATGAAAAATGAAAAATGGTAAAATGACTCGGTCCTCAAAGGAAGTTGTCAATCCACAGAAAAGAGTCTCAGGAACCAATTCCGAGCACTCGAGATGACACTAAGCGATATAAAACAGAGCTCAGAAAAGAAAATTAAACGAAAAAAATTCATTCGTAAAATTTCAGAAAAAAGGAAAGGAAGGCAAATGACTGGGTCGTTACAACCTACCCTCCTTAAAGGAATTTCGTACCCGAAATTAGGAACATACCAGAGAGAACAGAATAATAACCGTACAAAAGGTCAAATCAAAGGACAGCTCACAACGCACTGAAGGACAAATCCTGAAGTCTAAAGATCAACTGAAGGAACGCGAAACCATGAACTAAGACAACACCTCATACGAATCGGCACGTTAATTCAACGTCAACTACCGAGAGAATCCCAAGACCACAAAAAGTTGAAACATAATAGAAGAAGAGAGTAACAAGGCAGTACGAACAGTGACCAAAACTCGCCCACACTTACTCGTCAGTAAGGTAGCATGACAGTATAAGGCACTAGTTCGTAACATGCTCCGGAAGGGAACTTTTCGATACAAATGACATCAATGTCGAAAATAGTCATTACCAAAGGCACTACAGAAACCAGGCATCTGCGAGAGTTGGGGTAGCTAATCCCAAAACTCTGACAACAATGACACTGGCACCATTACGCTTAAGGCCTTAGATCTAAAAGCCACGATGGAAAAGGAAATGAAATAGTGCCTCCCTAGCCCACGTCTCATTCCACCAGACACAGAAAAGGAAATGAATCGCAGTCGTCTATGCTCATATGAGCCTCACTCGCATTAACCAACAGAACAGACAAGAAGGTTCCCTATATGGGTCCTCACATAATGAATTTCTCCTATCCAAGGAAGAAACTCGTGAAACAAGAACGCATTCAAGGGATACGACAGATCCTAAGAGACAATGCAAAAACCTGACATAAAGTAAACAAGTAGCATGCAACATAGCATAACTATCTACTCACACAAGTAGTAAACAAGTTGCCACATAAGCAAATAGGCATGTTATCAAATCAAACATGTTATCAAGAAGCACGCAGACATGTTATCACACCAGAACATGATAGTGACACAGAACATGTTATCAGGAAGCATATATACACAAAAGCATGCTCAACCAATGATAAATGTCTCAAAACACCTGAATATGTGAACATGTTATCATACAAAACATGTTATCAAGATACAAATGACAAATCAAAGCAAAACAACATGAGCATGATATGCACCCAAAACCCATCGTCCAAGGTATTCGAACCCAGACGCTCTGATACCACCTGTGACGACCCTGGTTTTTAGGCCAGCGTGTCCTGTGATGAACCGTAAGGATAATCCGATAACGGATCCGAATGCGGAAGCGAAAACAAAAAACAAGACTCTAAGAAGTCAAAGTGACCTTCCATGAGGTTGTGGAACTCAACAAGAACTGATGCGGAAGCAAAAGATCGAAAATATGACAACTAAGTCCCTAGGGGCAAAATAGTCATTTCTAAAAACTGTAGATTAGGGTGCCACCGAGTACACCGCTGGAAGGACAACGAAAAACTAATCAAGTTGGACTCAAGAATCGCATGATTCGGAGTCCAGACGAAGGCGAAACGGTACGACGAAGAAAAACGAGCACTTAAAACAAAAAGGGTAAACTGGTAAATATCCAGGAAGAACCATGTGCAACCGAGCACACTGTTGGAAAGACAGCGAAAAATTAGTCAAGTTCAAAAAAAAATTCACTTGAATCGGAGTTCGGACGAAGGAGAAAAGTCCAAAAGAATAATTGACGTCGCGGCGGCCCGACGAGGGGCCATGGCGCACACGGTGCCCATACGTGAGCCCACCGGCGCCCAAAGACATGGCTGGTGGCAGCCCTTGGCTGCTGCTATATTTTTCTTGATCTGCCCAGAACTGAGGCTTGAAACGGAGGTCAAGACAAGTTTTTATGGAAAAATACGAAGAAGAAACCCCCCTTAAAATCGAGTTTTCTACCCGATTTAGTGGGCGGAATCGAAAAAAACTCACTGTGAAATCCCGAAAATGCCACTAGATCAGAACTGAACAAGAGGGTCATAAAGCTGCTAAATGAAAACTGGAAACTGAAACTTCACGAGGGATTTCCGGTACCAAGACGACATTTTCTGGAAAAACACAAAGAAGAAACCCCTCCAAAAATCATATTTTCTATTCAACCATGTCAAAAGAAGAAAATAAAACTGATGTGAAAGGTCCATAATGCCCCTAGATCAGAATATGAAAAAAAAATGCGAAATGAATTCACAAGAGACACAAAACACAAACGATAAGGTTTTGCCCGGAAACGACCATGCACGCAAACATAACTTACCTATTTAGACGCGCTACAATGGTCCATGGCTTAAAAATATAGTTGATGCAAAATCTGACCCCCCAACGGGCAAAAAGGCAAAAATGGACTTAGAATGGAAAACATGTAATCCAAAAATGTAAAATGGAGTCAAATGACCATTTGGCCCTTGGCCACACTTCATAGAAGATTAATAAGACCCTATGAAAGAATGAAAATAGAATTCCCACACATGATGCAACTATGGTGAAGCAATGACTTGCGATTTTTCAAGATTTTCATAATATTTCATGAAGTTAAAAAGTTGTACAGAATACAATACACATGTCATTGGCCTCCGGCTTCATCTCATACATGACAAATACATTGAAAGGAGTGCACTTATGCACACATTACATACATGGAATCAAATATACATATTTTGACATATAAGTCTATAAAATGACATTTCATGCTAACATTTGCATGAAATGGAAACTTGAAAGCTACACGACATCCAAGGAATGCTAGGCTTCACGAACCAAGTCTTCGTACCTGAAATATGCCCCAGTATCGTAGGGGTGAGTAATATAAAGCTACTCGAAGGAGATGAGCATACATCAACCAAGCATTTTACAAATTTATCACCTTAAGGTGAAACATGTTAAAGGGGCTCATGGCACCTAACGTCTATGTCCAAGTGAGACTCGGGGAGCATTCTAAGCTACCTTAGAGTCTAAGCAACAAGAATCATGTATACATACGTGTATGAAACGAATCATGGTTGGGATAATCCAAAGAACACGACAAGAAGAATGCTTGAGCATAGATTAACATGAATTGCATTTTCAATACAATTGAACTAGGTCTAGAGTAATCCATACAACATGACAAAATTTGAATACAAGTTAACAAGAATCACATTATTCATGCAATTCAACAACAAAAGAGCATGTTATACAATGCAACATAGTTTAAGTTCTCAAAGCCATCAACTTAGAATCTAAAGCACAAAATAACAGTAGTGGTTCATGCCACCTAAAGTCTATGTTATAAATGAATCAATAGGCTTAATCCTAAGCTTTATTAGAACGTCAAAACACGATTTTCAATATCGATGCAATTTAACCAACATACTTCCAATACAACGCATAAAGCACAATTTCGCAAAGTTAACATCCTGTAACTTGAAATGGAATGACAAATAAGAAACAACAAGTTACAACATCATCTAGTTATCAACTTCAAAATGAAATGTGAAATCAAACAAAGTGGATATTCGGACGTCACGCCGGATCAGACTGACAACATAGTTACTTTAGGGTTACTAGCCCATGAGTAACCTCCCTATATGCGCACTAGACTATATATAGAGGGACTATCCCTCGTACTAAAACCACTTCCTAGCCATAGCCAAACAACGACATCCCCAAGTTTCCAAAATAAACAAGTTGTGCAACAACACATATATCAACAGGAATATGCAAGATAATCAACTATCTACCAAGCACAACCAAATTTAGAAACCTATACAATACATGCTTTAAGTCCACAACTAATATGATGTAATGAATGTCGAATCTTCAGTGTGCGATTCGTTACACACTGTGCATGAATGATGTTAAATACGAAGTGTGCAAATCGTTACACAAGGCAACAATATATTCAATAAGAAAAACATATTCCCATGAGTACAAATATAGCAACTATGTTATCCAATGTTCAAAACATAACCAAATGAATATACAACAAGTCTAAATCCATGATTTGAATATAGAAACCAATTCTAAAACACAACTAGATCATGGAGCAAATTGATATAATTTAAATAGATAAACACAATTAAATTCTCTAGATTTCCGATTCAATTTCAATTAACCTCAATTTAATACATGTTAAAGGACATGGCAAGGTCATCACCTATATCCATTCTAAAACTCAATTAGGTTGTTAGAACAACAAAGTAGAACTTTAATTAAATCATGCTAATTTAAATCCCAAGGTTCTAAAATAACTTCAGATAGTCTCAATTTAATATATACTAGTAAACAAGTCATAGCCAATACAAATATCAAGTTAAAACCTTAATTAAGTTAATGGGACCACAAAATAGATTTTAATTAATTCTTTTAATTAAAATCTCTAGATTTTTAAGCTTAACCAAATACTCTCAATTTAACATATCTTAGAGAATATACCAAGGACTAATGTAATAATACATTACAAGTTTATTTCATTCATTTAAGATCATGTGATTTAACCTTTCACTAAAGTTAAATATAAATTAAAGGTTGCAATTCTCATACAATTAATCCCAATTTAATATATGTGAACAACTATACCTAAGCTTAATTTTCTAGCAAGCCACAATACAATCCCAAGTTGTATATCACCATGAGGATTAAATCTTAAACATGGAATTTAATTAAATAAAAGGTTTCAAAACCTAACCGAATATTCTAAATCAAATATATGTGAAACTATATGGCATGTAAATCAAGAATATCAAGTCGGAATTTAAATAGAGTGAATAATGCACTCGGGGTAAATTAATTAATCAAATTAATTAATAATTACTAATTTTCAAAACACCTCCAATCACTTTCAAATTCAACTATGTTGGAGAGCATGCTAAGGCCTAATTTAGTATGCTAACACATATTGATTTTAAGCTAGTTAAGGCCATATGAATTAATCTTTCAATTAAGATAAATATTAAATAAAATCTTTAATACTTATTCAAATGTTCCAATTTTAATACACGACAATGAGCATATCAAGGGGCAATATAAAATCATACTACATGTTTAAATCAAGTCATGAGCAACCGGAAAAATTAGATCCCGTACAAGAAAATTAAATAATAAAATCTCTAAATTTTATATTTAATCATGCAAACAAGTAGTATAAGCATTACAAGCATGCTATATAACAAGAATTTAAACCTAAAGCATCTCCTACCTCAATTTGAGATAAAAATCTCAAAAGCCATCAAAATGGAACGGCTCCGGATCCGGCAAAACTACTAGGTTTTGTCGGGGACAACGCGGTGAACATAACCCCCATGAAAGCCCCATCAAAATCATAACTTGACCTCAAAACCAAACTCAAGAAATGGTCAAAACTGAATTCTAATAAGGGAGAAAGGTAGAGCACGGCGAGGGGAACAACAAACGTTAAGGCCAAAGACTTTCCATCAAGGAAAAATGAACCAAAAGAGGAGATAGAAGATGGCAGCACCCCTTGGGCTGCCATGGGAGCTCCAGGTCGTGCATGAAGAGGGGAGAAGATGAAAAATGAAATATCTCACCCCCTTTTTTTAGAAATCTCAAAAAGTGCCCCGAATGGGCCCCGCCGGGTCTGAAAAAGTAAAATTTGAGCAGACGCGCTCAAATGGCAAAACTTTGTGAATGAAAAAGATTCAAAATGATAAAATATGAACAACGGAAGAAACGGCGTCAAAAACCAAGTCCCGAGTAGAAAGTTATGCCCAAAACAAGTTTGGCGAAAACTAGGGCCAAAAACCCTGAAACTGGAAAACGTCGACCAGGAGGAAATTCCAAGAGTACACAACTCGACGAAATGTGAAAATGAATCCCATACGAGGATCCAGGCTCAAAACAAGACATTTTTGTAATAACTTTCGTTAATTGCATAATGGTCCCTACAAAAAGGGTTAACTGCGAAACTACCCCAGAATGAAAATATATTCCAAAAGATATTTTCTTAGATGTGTCTGAAATAAAATATCTTCAAAAGATATTTACGAAAAACACCCCAAGAAATGAAAAAGATTCTAAAGAATTGTGCATCCATGCCCTTGTGGACACCGGGAGCAACCAGAGTACTTTCTTGCAAAAGTAAAGATACGTATTTCGAGGAAACCACTCAAGATGAAGGCACGTGAAGTCGAAAACCAACTCCGAGCATGAGAAGTGAGGTTGTGCCAAAAACTGACAAACGGAGATAAGACGAAATAGGGAAAATGACATAATAGGGAAAAGACGAAATAGCGCATAGTGTCCGAAAAATGAAAAATGGGAAAATGACTCGGTCCTCAAAGGAAGTTGTCAATCCACGGAAAAGAGTCTCAAGAACCAATTTCAAGCACTAGAGATGACACTAAGCGATATGAAACAGAGCTCAGAAAAGAAAATTAAATGAAAAAAATTCATTCGTAAAATTTTAGGAAAAAAGAAAAGAAAGCAAATGACCGGGTCGTTACATGTAAGATGCTTAAGTAATCACTTTTGACATTAAAAGCATGTATGTAAAGAGGCCAAGGGCCAAGCATGTCTACTTTTGTACTTAGACACTTTTGGTATCAACCTTTGCATCAAAAGTGTATTTAAACCAAAGTTTGAGGTTTGACGTGTGAAAATCTTGTAAATGATGTGTACAAGGCCATGGGCCATTGTTTTATATTTATTTATTCATATCAAAGTTGTTGACATATTCACATTCCCAAAACTTATGCAAAATCAGTTTTATATATTCATTGTGGACCAAAACATCATGGGATTCAAAGTTGAGGTTGAACCTTAACACCTTGGACTCATAGCAGCCATTTTAGCAGCTTTTCGTGGTGTTTCAGTCGACCGAAACTCCATTTCGGTCGACCGATGGCAAATGGAATTGCCAATGCACAGTATAATAACATTCCAGTAGCTAAATGCACTGTTCATGAGTCATTTCGGTCTACTGAAGCAACACGAACCTTTTCTTCATGATTTCAGGTCTCAGCACTTTCATTTTGGTCGTCCGAAAGTCCATTTCGGTCAACCGAAATAGCTTGATCCCGAGTCTAGTCTCTGTGGAGTTCCAACACTGATCATCCAACTTCAACGGGTCATAACTTCTTCATTTCTAATCCAAATAGGGTGATTCTTGAGCCTAAAATCAAGGATTTTGAGTCAGATTTCCAATGGTACCAATCCCATTCTCAAATTCCAAACACAGTGGGAGTTATGTATATTTTAGTGAAGCAGTGTCAGTTTTCACTTCAACAGGGACGCGGCATTTTGTGGAATTCTTAGCCAATGTTCATGGAACCTTTTGGAATGTTTCAAAATGATTAGATTAGGTTGTATTCACCTTGTTTGACTTGTTTTGAGTCAAGTTTCTCTCTTTTATTGTGAATTGACCTTTTTGACCCTTGGGTAGCAAATTTTGTCCTCTTTGACCCTTGTTTCCGTCTTTGTTCTCTTTGAGCTTTGTGAACTCATAGAGGGTCACACTTGTGTCCTAGAAGTGACTCCTATCTCTAGAGACCTTGGTTTACCTTTAGCTTCCGTATTTCGGATCCGTTATCAGATCACTTTCGGTTCATCACTGATGCACCGGGTTGAAAAACTTGAACCGTCACAGTGACCTTTCGATGAGGAATGAGTCTCCACAACGCATTGTTGCTTTTGTGGGGCATTCAAAAGCATTTTTTCTTTCTCTTTTGCATTTAAAGTGCTAGCTATTTGCCCTACTTGGGTTTCTTGCCTTGTAATAGATTGAGAGTGAAAATGAAGTAATTGTGTGTTTGCCTCTAGAGTGCCCAAAGCGGTCAAAACTTTCTCTTCAAAAGCGGGACTTCTAACATTTCCTTGGGAATATGATTGATTGGGAAAATGAGAATTTGAAAATTGGTTTCCTTGTGATTGGTATGATGATCTTAAACCTTGGGAACCTTGGCCTTGCATTGGAGGTGGAATGTACTTTCCTTGAAAACCACCTTTGGAAGGGTTTGAGCCCTCCCCTTGGCTTTTCCAAGAAAAGTTCGGGTGATTTCTCCAACTAGGATTATAATGATTTTCATAAGGATTGTTCCCTTGATTCATAAATGTTGCATTGACTTGTTCATGATGCTCACTTTGCATATGTCCATGGGGACAATTGGAAGTAGAATGTAAAACACTTGAACAAGTCATACATGTCTCATTAGATGCATGATGAGAATGGTTAGGGAAGGAAGATACTTGATTTGCCGAGTTTTGATTGATCAAGAATTGATCAAACATTTGATATAATGATTTCATCTCGGTGGCAATTTCATTGGAGTGGTCGACTTGATGTAAGCCAACACTCTTCCTACCACTAGAATTTCTACCATTCTTTGAAGATAAAGTTCGATGCAAAGAATTTTCACTCATACTCTCATAAAGATACCACACGTCATCCTCATGGCTATAAATGTAAGAGTCACCCATGGAAGCATTAACCATGCCCTTATAATTATCCGATAAGCTCTCAAAGAAATATTGAACTAATTGCCATTTGGGCATGTCATGATGTGAACACTTCCTAAATAATTCATTAAAGCGTTCCCATGCCTCATGAAATGTTTCCCCTTCCCTATATGAAAATTCCTAATTGAAGTTCTCATGGCATTGGTCTTAAAAACCGGATAATGCTTCTTCAAGAACTCTTGTTGCATTTTTGCCCAAGAAGTTATTGAAAAAGTCCTAAGATTGTTAAACCAATATTTTGCCTTGTCGTTGAGGGTGAATGGAAAAAGTTTAAGCCTTAAGACCTCTTCTGGCATGTCCGTGTATCTCACGGTAGAACATACTTCAAGAAACTCATCTAAATGCTTGTAGGGTTCTTCACTTGGAAGTCAATAATAGTTAGGAAGCATTTGAATGGTTTGTGGTTTGATCTCATAGTGGTGTGCTCTAAATGGTGACAATTGAATGCATGTGGGTGCATTGTATTCATTAGGCACATAGTGATCTCTTAAAGCAAGGGGAGGATTAGCAATTGGAGGTGCAACATGGGCACCTTGATTGCCTTGAATGATGGGAGTTGGTGGAGCATAGATTGGCCTTGGCATTCCCAATGGAACTTAGCTTTGTTGTTGTGGTGGACGAACGAATGGCCTCCGCATACCTAATGGAACTTGCATGTTATCATGATGCACATTAGGGTGGAAGATACCTTATTGGTCTATATGACCGAGGTCCTCCACATGGTCCTCATTGTGTCCTTCCATTGATGAAATGGATTGACTAGAACTTCCTCTTCCCCTAGGGTTCGAATAATGAATTCAAGATGAAAATTTAAAGGGACAAGAGTGGGTCTCAATGATCTACATCTAAGCATGTCCAATGCAACACAACAAGCAATAATGACAAACACTTCACCTTCACAATAAATCAACAATCAACAAACTTCCTCCCCATACAATGTTCCCATGCTTTAACAACAATATGCAAGAAAAGTAAATTGCCTCCACGCGGACTCACGATTTATCTAAGAATTGAATTACAAGCCTCCACGCGGGCCGACGATTTAACTAGAAATTGAGTAAAAAAAAGCTCACAAAGGTCCTTTAACACTTCAGCTCCAAATTTTTTTAGCTTTTAGCTTAGCAATTTTTTTTTAAATGATTTTAGCCTTTTTCTTTGCTTGCTTAGCTCCTTTACTTGGATGCTCCTTTACTCACCTTCTTAGCTCAATACTCCTAGTCAAACAAGAACAAACATAATGAGTAACAAAAATTGAAATGAAAATAAAGTAAAGACACGATCAAAGGAGTACTAATTCCTAATTGATTCCTCAAATACGACGTTTCCAATCAATTAATCCCCGGTAACGACGCCAAAAACTTGGTGGGTTGTCGCACACCAACCTAAAGTTTGCACTAAAAGATAGTGGTGTAGAACTATGAAGAATGTGGCTAAGTTTTATATTTAAAAATTGCCACTACTACCTTTCACTAAAAATGTAGCTAGGGCAAGTAGGGATCGTCCCAATGGATTAATAAGTTGTACTAGATTGAGGAATCAAGATTGGGGTTAGTAAGTCGAGTGATCAAAAGATTAGTTGGTGGTTGAATTACACTAAGATGCAATTTAAGCTAAAGTAGGCAATTAAATGTAAATGAAAGAAAATAAGAGAGAAATCTTGAGAATTAGAGATCACCACTAAGCATATCTTTTCTACACCCTTAATGATGATTAATGAAGGGGAAAACATGTATTGCAACAAAGTGTGTGTGCGTGGTTGTTTCAACAAGTATAGATGACAAATTAAGCATATATTGTTTAAGCAACATGGTGAATAGCACAACATATCAAATTAAGACATTAATCATTTCTTTAAGCTCATAACCAAACACATTATAAGGTTAGAGATATATGTTACTTACTTTCATAAGCATGGAACATCAAACAAGCATAGATTGTCCTCCCATTTAACATCTAAACTACAACTACACTACAATTAAGCTAATGACATGAAATTAAACTAATTAAACTAAGGGAGAGGTACAATCCATCAAGAAATGAATATGAACCATCAAATAAACCATAAGAACATTCCATTAAGCACTATGTCTTGACAATCTCTACATCTATAGCATTAATACACATAGACATGCATCAACAACACAAAAAATAGAGACAAACACATGAACATCTATTATAGCATACATAGACATATGAATAGAATGAAATGATCAATTGGAAGCATTAAACCATACAAATCATTGAATAAACAAAATCTATATATATAAAAATGTCAAAACATGTATCACAAAACAAATTCCCTTAAAAATACAAAAATCAAGATATAGAAAGCATGCTTAGGGCTAACTCTAACCCCAAGAGAATGTCTAACCACTCATGAATAATGTCTTCCAACCCTCAGGGACAAGCTCCAGGAAGAAATCTGCTCCTTGGTTAATGAAGAGCCTCCAATGGTGTCTCTATCCTCCTCTTCTCCTTTGCTTCCTCACTAAGAATTATCTCCAAATCTCCTCTCTAAGTATCAAAAAGTATATCTCAAAAAATGGCTCATATTCCTTATATAGGTAGGTCAAACATCACCCCAAATGAGCTGGGCACGTACACCAAATATTCCTCCAATGATTGGATATGAGACAACTTTTAATGAGCTGGAATTTGGATTTTCTCGGGATTTGGGAAGTTCGATCGATCGAACTTGTGATGAGATCTATCGAATTGAAGCTGGATCAATCCTCTATGGCGGTGCCTTTTTGGATAAAAACAAATCTGAGATATTTTGAAGATATTTTTGGGAAAAGGACAAAAGTAGTTGGTAGAGTGGTACAGCTGGATAAGATCAATCATTTGGATAAGGACAAGATGGTTAGATCGATCAGAGAATGAAGATAGATCGATCGAACTTTGAAATCTTTGAGTAAGGACAAACATGGCTCAGATCCATCCACAAGTGCTGAGATAGATGAAAGTTGGATCGATCGAACTTTTCTTGAGATCGATTGAAGTTGCTGAAATTTCACCTTTTGCTCTACTTTGCTCCTTTCTTTGATTCATCCCAGAATTGCTTCATTTCTGCTCTTATTTGGCTGAGTTAACTTATTTTAGGGATAAGTACCTGAAAATGGAAATAATACGAAATCAATATAAAGCAGGAAAATAAGATAGATAAAGGTTCTAGAATACCTAAGCTTAAGGGGTTTAAATGCGCACTTTTCAACGCTCATTAGGCCACATGCCACACATGTCTCTCCAGGTACATGATCGATTATATATATAGCTATTTGATATTTCAATTTATTAATGTTTCGTGCATCTGTGTTTTCTATATTACAGTTGAATATGATTTTCTTTAAATTGGAATCAGGGTTACGTGCCTAGAAACCCTGTAACAGATTTACACAAGGATACAAATTCAAGAGTCACATATGCTCACCACGTTGGACTTATATCAGATGAATATTATGAGGTGATTTGTAGTTGTTTGGCTAGTTGAATAACTGTGCTCAACTTGCAAATTTTTCTAGACAATTACTTCAGATTCTTTTAATGTAACAGCTTATACAATTTCTCAACACTATAACCTAGAATTTGCTGATAGATTATAATTAGAGGTATTAAGATAGGAATGTTTTGTTCTCCTTCAGTCATTCAAAAGCTACTGCTACGGCGAATATGTCTATCCAGATCCAAACAATATATGCATCATGCATTCATTATCTTCAACTTATCAAAGAGGTAAGAAAGACAGTTAGTTTTAATAAGAAAGCCATGATTTATTGGGCATTGAAGATGTGTGTTTTTAAAATCAGTGTATAGGAAAAGTGAACCACACACATATTTTGTAACCCAACGCACTTTAGCAGCTCAAAAACTAGATGAAGCGGGACAGACTCAAAAAATTTTCAAGGACATTTCCATGGACATCCTCCTACGATCTCAAAAAGAAGAATTGTGGTGTCGGCTAATTAATCCCCTTTGACTCAAATAAATATAAATGTACACTTACATAGCAGACATCATGTACAGAAACAGTGACCATTTTACTTGTTTACAGCAAAACGATTATGTTCTCTCTTATGTCTGGGCAAATGATCCAAGCGTCCAAGAAGCTCTTTACATTCGAAACGTATGTCAATAACTGAGTAATTATATCTAGATCAACAATATTCTTTTGATTAGTGTATTCAAAATATTTTACTAGGTATTTTGATCCAAGGTACTTTAACTAGTCTGACCTAAGCATATATTATTTTACTGACTTTTTGTTGTGACGATTAGGGAACAAAAATCATATGAAAATCTAACACAACAAAGCCAAATTGGAAGTGCGAACAACCAAATCAAATAAACCTTCAAACCAACACAACCAAATCCAACAGGAAAATATATTATCAACCCTCAACCAAAGCAAAGAAAATTAGTAGAGCCGAGCAGCCTGAATTCAAACTACTAATTCTAGCAGCCTATTAAATTATAAACTATCCAAATTGAAGAGCCCAACAGCCTGAAATCAAACTCTAATACATCTAACTTTCACACACAAAATCAGCAATCTCAATCCAAGAAAAAAAAATACATACCTCAAGCATCATTTAAGCAAAAACTTATAAATGCAAGCTTATCCCACATTCGGCGCTACATGTAAACCAAATAGTGTTTTTCAGATTCATATATCATTAAAAACTTTTTAAAATGTGCTCAAAAAAGTATTTAGACTTACAAATTTTGATGAACCTGCTAGGCCATGCAATTGGACCCGTCACATGTTCAAGAGTATTGTAAGATTGAAGAATTCGGCACATCAGCACGTTGGGTTCAATGACTCCAGTGATATATACTTTCCAGCATTCAAAACCAAGAGGAACATCATCTATAAGATCATCAAGATCTGTCGAATCAACTTCACCCTTAGCGACAATTACTCCTGACCCATTATAATGCAATAACTCACACTTCTTATAGACAACATCTTCAGCAGGTGGGACTTGAGGTGGAGCATTAGGACAGGACTGGTTGTTAGCAATTTGTGACTACCATAATATTGAATTGTTGATGAAAAAAAAGAAGAAACAAATTAATTAATAATGCTTAAAAAAAAGACTTATTGACTAAGAGTAGTGCATATACATACACATACATGCTATTGATTATGGAGTTCACTTACCATCAGTGCTTCTATTTGCTGTTGCATTTTCTGTTGTATTTGGTGTTGTTGCTGCAATTGTTGTTCCAAGGCTCCAATCGTCCGATCATATTTTCGAGAAACATCATTCCGGACATTTATTTTTGTTTTTGTTATCCCAAACCCTAATGCTCTCACTCTTCCTCGATGTTTAGGACCCAATACATGTGAGATTGCATCATAATGAATTCCTGTACTCTGAGTGGTGTTGGTATATTCTTCCATTTGTTCCTGAAACAATAATATATGTAGAACACACTTTTTAGTTTAATAAGTATATAAATGACCAACTACTTAAGCTAAAAGTAAACATTTCTTACCGCTGCCTCCTTGGCTGCTTCATTTATATAACTTTTATCCTTTCTTTTATACGCTTTAATCCATACGTCTACTCTTGTAATGGAATCGGGCACGTTTGACTTTTCTTTCTACATAAGAGTATAAAAAAATAAAAAAACCCTTAAACATAAACATTAAAACATATTACCAAGGTTGATTCTCATAAAATAAAATAAAATGTAGCGAAAGGAGGTTGGAGGTTACAGGTGGAGAGGGAGGGGCTTTTGCATCAGGTTTTCAAAGGAAAGTATTTTCCTCATTGTTCGTTAATCCCTAAAGCTGAAAAAGGAAGCAACCCCTCTTGTGCATGGCAAAGTTTTCTTACAGCTTGAAAGGTGCTTGAAGATGGTTAGGTATGCATAATAACTAATGGGAAAGAAGTTAAATGTTAGGAGGACAAGTGGTTTATTGATAAAGTTAATCCTAGGCTGAAAATAATAAAAACTGAATTTTTTGAGGTTTTTGCAGATCCCTATTAGTTTCTCTCAAGGTGAAAATCAACAAGTATGGCTATAGGCTAACAATGGAAGATTTTCTATGAAGTTTGCATACAAAGTGGCTTAGAAACTTCAAAAGGCTTCTCAAAGATTTAAGGATATAGAGAGAGAGAAGAATGCAATAGCCAAGAAAAAACAGACGTGGTAAGGTATTTGGAATTCGAAAGTGCAACAAAAAATTAAGCATATTTGGAGATGTCTTCATGATGATGACAAGATTGTTGTCCTAGAGAAGCTGGAAAACATAAGGACAATTGATTATATTATTTGAAAACTATGTGGGTTGGAGGAAGAGTCGATTATTAACATGTTTTGCAAGTGCCTGAGATCTTATATTATATGAAAATTATCAACTAGTATTACAGTAGTAGAAAAATAAGCCAACTGTAAGCAATTATTTTTCTGCTGTAAGCCTGTTTCAAAACCACTGCTGCATGCTAAAACCCCACACAAATTAAGCAATGACATTAAAAAAAATAGAAAATTCTATTTCATTACCATCTCCTTAGTCAACCCAGCGTATCCCAATCGGCTCATAGTGTGGGGGGTTTTGTTTTTAGCTTTTAATTCTTGTTTTTTCAGTCTTTCCACCTACAAATACGAAAGTTTAGATAATTTATATACGTCATGCAGAAAAATGAAAGGGTAAAAAAGGCATATAATTCAAAATATATACTCACAGCATGCTCTTTTGATAAACGCTGCCTAGCAAAACTTAGCCACTCCTCCATTGTGGGCACATTGGGAGGCTTCATGAGTTGTAAATTGCGTGTTTTTTCCCACCTTTAGCACATCACTTATTATAATTGATTTATGGATGCGCCATGCAGCTCCCATCTTTTGAAATGAGTATCGGGATGCACTATCGTCAACATTAAACTGCAGCTATAGTCAAATTCCAAAGGTAATGGAAACAAGTCATTATTAGTACTCCTTTATTATATTCGCAACTACCATGGCAACAGAAGAAAGAATGGACTGCAAAATAGCATATGATGTCTATTATATGAAATCATAAATGCATATATAAATAATGCCAATCACAAGCTACTATTGATGACAAGTTCATATTGGATACCCCTATAACTAATGACGAAATCAAGAAACTCTATCATTTCTCAACAGATTCAAAAGGACTTTATTTAGGGTAGCAGAGTCACATTGAAGAAAATGCATCTCTTAAGTTGGGATGTTATGTGCAGACCTAAAGCTGAGGGAGGTTTGGGAATCCGAAAATTGATAGATGTGCAACAAGCAGCTTAATGTACATTGGCTTGGGATTTTCTTCTTAGCAAAGATAGGATTTGGGTTCCATGTTTCAAAAACAAATATTCTTCTCAATCTACTTACTGGAATACAGTCCCCGAGATCTCACATTCTATCCTATGGAAAAATTTGATAAATGTAAGGGATCTCATGCATCTTAATATTAAATGTTCAATTGGAACTGGGCAAATCTTCAAGTTACTGTCAGATCCATGGTGCGCCTGTAAATATATTTAGTTTTTGTCCAATATACTCCCATTTTATTCAAATAAACAATTAAAAAAATACCTGAATGGCCTCCCATAATTTATCTCCGAATTGCTCTAGTACTGTGTTCCATCTTCGTATAGTTACCGGCACTAGCTCCCGCACTATTATCGGAAGGGCTGAATTATATTTCTTACCAATTTTCCCAATTGGATGATCGTTTTCATCAAATTCCACACGGGGCTTCTTTTCTTGCGATGAAGCAATACCACACAATGTAGACTTCCTTCAATATGCTCTGTAGCAGCATTGTCTTCACCACCAAAATATGCATCCCTGAACATCTCATACGTTTCAGGTATTTCCATATGGTCTTGATCGCCTTCATTTACTACTGGTGTACTCCTCTTCTCTCCATGAAAGACCCATACAGTGTAATTGGAATCCATTCCCTTTTTCACTATATGCTCGTACACCTTATAGTAATGTTGATATTGTGAATTTAAACAAAGTTTATAGGGGCATAAAATGGTATCTCGATTCCTTGCATTACCTCGAGCCCAAGCGATAAATCTTTGTGCTCCATTTGTATACTCTTCTGAAGCTCTACAATTGAAAACTTAAAACATTTAATTATTACAAAAATAACAGGTATAGTATTTTAGCTTTTATTGATAAAGCTATTTGTTATTCTAATAACCTGTCATCAAGGTGCATCCAGCCTTTATCCGCCATAGCTCTTTATTGACTTATTCAATAATTTTAATAAAAGTTATTGATAACCTAAACCAAGTTCGTCATGAGTCAAAAAAGATCAATTTTGTGATTATATATCTAGACAATGGCCACTTTACTAATTGAATTTTTGTTAGTAATTAAAAATAAAAAACAATTGAAAAAGTTAGCATTAAATTTAAGTCTAAAGTTATTCAAACTACGAGTAAGACCTTTCAGCCACCCAAAAATGAGACATTCGATATGCAGTTATTTTAGATGGCCTAAAACTACAAATAAGAGGAAAGAGAAAAGAAAATAAAGATTGTTTCAGAAAACCTAACAGGCATTACACAAAGGAAAATTAATGACAATGTATCATAGGGAAGAGGGTCACACATTTCAGATTGATCTGACCCTACATGCAACCTAGCTTCTTAATTTGAAGCTAGTACACCCTTAATATTAAGAAATAAATAAATAAAACCTACATGCAGCATAATTAACTTAAATGTTCAAGAACTTATAATTAAATCTAAAAAGGCAAGTGCACG
The DNA here is from genome assembly GCF_030987335.1 of Cornus florida. Classification (NCBI taxonomy): domain Eukaryota; kingdom Viridiplantae; phylum Streptophyta; class Magnoliopsida; order Cornales; family Cornaceae; genus Cornus; species Cornus florida. The sequence goes on from NW_026775579.1 coordinate 25,857,902, forward strand.
TGCAGAATCATGAAGCACAATGAATAGTCATTCCAGGTATCTTGAGTCTTGTCATGTAGCCACTTTTGTATGTCAAACTACCACCGAAATTAATAATAATAATATATCAGAACATATGATTCAATAAATGGTCAACACTTCTATGTGCTTGTTTCCCCAATCTGTCTTGCTCTTCTTCCCCCTCTTTCTCTTTCCCTGCTGCTTGTATAGACATCTCACAACACGGAATAAGACCAGGTTAAAGCCCTGCGTATGTGGCGAACTAGGATATAAATTTACCTAGCCATAACACTTGTGTTACATCCTCTCTCTAAACAATGCAGTCAAGGTGCTGGACTCAAACACCATTATCTATGTATTATAATTATATGTGCTTGATCTACAATACTTAAGTACATTTCCTAACAGTTTAAGCTTTTAGATCAATTAGTTTTTGACATGGACTACATAGTTTTGAGAGAATATTATACCATTATTACTACTCAATAAGGGAGGAAGAGAAGTGTTAATAGTGTTCACATGGCATCTAAAAGAGAGAAGTAGGGTCAAAGGTTTAATTCTTTACTATTATCCATGAAAAGAAGAACAAAAAACTCCTTTCAACTAATAGATGACAAAAAACATCACTAGTAATCCACTAACCCTACAATTCTTAACACGGTTTCCTACTCTATTTTATTTCTCAAAAGCTGTTTATTCATAAAGGAAAACCGTTGGAAACCATGTGTCTCACAGTAGGGGGTCTGCCTTATTGCCATCCGCATTAATATTACATTAATGAATGCAATTGAAGATCAAATGATCAAAACTATAAGCAATTATAGATCATCCCTTCCAAGATTAAAATTGCGTAATGTGCAGCACGACTGCATCACAGCACAATAAATGCATCGTATGTCATTCAAAATAAAAAATAGTTGATATTTTTGGGAAATTTGAATGATTTACTGGTCTTCAAGTTAGCCCTAGCAAGTGTAGTGTGTTATTTTCTAGGGCAGTTAGAAGGAAGGCTGCTTTGCTTGAGGTTCTTCACTACAAGGAAGAGGTTTTTCCAATGAAATATTTAGGCCTTCCTCTCTGTCCAAATGGCTTAAAGAGATCTGTCTGCAAGTATCTAATTGATAAGATTTGTAGTAAAATTCAGTGTTGGAATGCAAAGCTTTTATCTGTTGCAGGTAAAATGGAGCTTATTAAGGCTGTAGTTACCCTTATTTTTCAATATTGGTGTTCTATATTTGATGTTCCAGTGGCTCTCATAAATTAAATTCAGAGATTATGCAGAGATTTTATATGGGGCAGCAAGGAGCATGCAAAGAAACTTCACTTAATGAAATGGGATATGATCACTAGGCCTAAAGAAGAAAGAGGTCTGGGCATCAGAAAGTTAAATTGGAACTTGTGTTTTAAGCTTTTTTGGTAAAGCTTGCATTTAGTTAGCATTTTACAGGAAACTTGCAAAAACATCCATTTAATAACTATTGAGACAGGTAATCACCATTTATTAACTATTGAAACAGGCAAGTTTACAAGAAAATCTAAGAATTAACAAAAATTTCTATTGCTATTCTGATAAAAAATAATAAATAAAAAAAAAACCCTTTTTTTTCCTTTTGGCAATTGATAATAAATCCTTATACCAAGAGGCAATAGTATCATTTCTCATTATGAGTATCAAATCAACTAAATACGTACAAACACATGAATTAAAATCATCTCACTAGAAAGTAATGACAATGGACAGTTGCTTGATTGAAATTATCCCCACATGGTGACATTTACATAGAGAGACTTTACAAATTTCTAAGGGAACGAATCTGTGATCAAAGTAGAAGTTAAAAAATAGTACCAATGTTAGAGATCGACGGTTAGACTAATCCACCATGCTGTGAAAGACCACCCATTGGCCTCCTCTGATCACTTACGCCGTAAAGATTCTCAATTCTGGTCAGCCTCATGTGTCTTTTGTTGCTGAAAAAAAGAAGAAAATATATGAGAGTTCAGAGAAGTAAGAGATCGAGGAGAAAACAGAAACGAGAGTTACCAAATACTATATATATACGCACCTGGGCAATTTTCCTCTGAAGGTGAAACTCGCCAAAGACGAATTAGCTCCCGAAAAATTCGTGCTTGGACTTAGAGTGGGTTAGGGTTTCATAAGGATTCAAGAGATCGAAATGGGTGTTTTCATCAGCCGGTTTCTCCTCCCTGTGGTTTTTTTCTGTGTCTTTTGCTGCTGAAAAAAAGAAAAATATATATGAGTTTAGAAAAGGAAGAGATCGAGGAGATCGAAGAACAGAAACGAGAGTTACCAAATATATATATATATATATATATATATACACACACGTGGGCAATTTTCCTCTGACGGTGAAACTCGCCAAACACAAATTAACTCCCGAAAAATTCGTGCTTGGACTTAGAGAGGGCTAGGGTTTCAAATGGATTCACGAGAGAGACAGGTGTTTTGGTTCATTGATATATGTGTACGAAGTTTAGGAGGGGAGAGGAATATTTTCGCGCGCAGCTTGATGAAAACATTGCTGGAAAATTAAACTTTTCACAAAAATACACTTAACCCTATTCTACAATGGGCCATGTGGGCCTGTTGTAGAAAGTCCATTCTACAATGGGCCAAGCGAGCCTGTTGTAGAAGAATACCTTTCTACAATACGTCATGCAGACCTGTTGTAAAAAGCTCTTTCTACAACAGATTTGTGGGCCGATTGTAGAAAATGTGTTGTAAAAGACCCATTTTCTTGTAATGTATGTTTAAATCATGATTTTTGCCTTGTAGTAGATTCATAAGTTTATGTTTTCAATGTTGAAATATATTGTTATAGCGTGTAACGAATCGCACACTGAAGATTCTACATTTGTCATGCCATAGTAATTGTGGACTTAGTGCATGTATTGTATGTGTTTCCAAATTTGGTTGTGCTTGGTAGATAGTTAATTATCTTGTATATTCCTGTTGATATATACGTTGTTGCACAACTTGTAGATTTTGAAAAGTTGGGGATGTCGTTGTTTGACTACGGCTAGGATATGGTTCTAGTATGGGGGGTTGTCCCTCTACAGTCTAGTGCGCACATAGGGAGGTTACCCATGGGCTAGTAACCCTAAAGTAACTATGATATCGATCTAATCCAGCGTGATGTCCAATTATCCACTTTGTTTGATTTTGCATTTCATTTCAAGTTGATAACTAGATGATATCGTAACTTTTTGTTCTTTAATTGATTTCCCATTTTGAGTTTCAATATGTTAACTTAGAGAAATCATGTTTTATGCATTGTATTGGAAGTTTCAATATTGGTTAAACTGCATCGATATTGTAATTTGTGTTTTGATGTTCAAATGTAGCTTAGGAACGATCTTATAAATTCATTTAGAACATAAACGTTAGGTGGCATGATCCACTTTAGTTGTTTTCGTATTTTAGATTTCAAGTTGAGAACTTTGAGAATCTATATCTTGTTGCTTTGTATAACATGCTTCCATGTTGTTAAATTGCATGAATGATGTGATTTATGCTAGAAATGATCTAAGATAGTTTAGGATGCACCCCGAGTCTCATCTTGACATAGACGTTAGGTGGCATGAGCCCCTTTGACTTATTTCACCTTAAAGTGATAATTTTGTAAAATGTTAGGTCAATGCATGCTCATTTCCTACGAGTAGCTCTATATTACTCACCCTGAAGTTACTGGGGATTTATTTCAGGTATGAAGACTTGGTTCGTGATGCTCATCATACTTTGAATGACTTGTAGTTTTTAAGTTTCCATTTCATGCAAATGTTAGTATAAAATGTCATTTTGTAGCATTATATGTCTAAACTTGTATTTTTGATTCCATATATATAATGTATACATAAGTACACCTTTTACGATGTATTTGACTTGTGTGAGATGAGGCCGGAGGCTAATGACGTTTATATTGCATCTTATGTAATTCTTAATTTTATGAAATGTTATGAAAATATTGAAAAATGACAAGTCATTGTTTCACCATGTTTGCATCGGGTATGAGATTTCCATTTTTATTCTTTTATATGGTCTCATTAATCATGTTTGAAGTGTGGCCAAGGGTCAAATGGTAATTTGAAATCATTTGTTAATTTTGATTTTTAAATTTTCCATTTCTTGTTCATTTTTATCATTTTTGGTCGTCGAAGGGTCGGATTTTGAGTCGGGGCTTCTCGGGAGCCGTGGATCATTCCCGCGCGCTTAGAATCATTTATTATACTTGCGTGCATATTCCTTTCAATCTAGAAATACATTTTGGGTCAAATGCACACTTGGTGCAAAGTTGCATTTTGAGTTTTTAAGCCTTTACTGATCTAGGGGCATTTTGGTCATTTCATATTATATTTTTTTCATTTTCTTCTACGTAGCAGGGTAGAAAATTTAATTTTGGGAGGGGTTTCTTCTTAGTATTTTTTCAGAAAAATTCGTTTGATAGCCCGTGTTTTATCTCAGATGTGGACAGTCACTGTACCATCTTTTTGGGCCCTCTTGACCTCTTTTGATCTAGAGGAATTTTGGGTATTTGACATTGTGTTTTTTTCATTTTTATTTTTGTAGCCAAGTAGAAAACTTGATTTTGGGAGGGGTTTCTTCTTCGTGTTTTTCCAGAAAAATTCGTTTGATAACCCGTTTCTGCTCTCAGATGTGCACAGTTACTGTAACAGTTCTTTTTGGCCCTCTGGACCTCTTCTGATCTAAGGGCATTTTAGGTATTTCACAGTGAGTTTTTTTCTTTTTCTTTCACACAGTCAAGTAGAAAACTCGATTTTAGGGGGAGTTTCTTCTTTGTGCTTTTCTAGAAAAAGTCGTTTCGGACCTTATTTTGGCTCTCAGTTCTGGCTGAGCCTTTTTTCTTCTCCTAGCATGTTAGGATGCTCGTGGGGATCCTTGTGGGGTGCTCATAGGGTGTTCGTCTTGACGTCGTGACATCGATTCTTGTTTTTGCTCGTTTTTCTTCATTCGGATTCTAAATCGAGTGAACCTTTTTTTGAACTTGACTAATTTTTCGCTGTCTTTCCAACGGTGTGCTCGGTTGCACCCGGATCTTTTTGAAAAATTACCAGTTTACCCTTTTAGCCTCAAGTGCTCATTTTTTTTCGTCATGCCATTTGTCCTTCGTCCGAACTCCGAATCATGTGATTCTTGAGTCCATCTTGATTAGTTTTTCGTTCTCTTTCTAGCAGTGTGCTCGGTGGCACCCGAATTCATATTTTTAGAAAATTATCATTTTACCCCTAGGGGCTTATTTGTCATATTTTCGATCTTTTACTTCCGCATCAATTCTCATTGAGTTCCACGACCTCATGGAAGGTCACTTTGACTTCTTAGAGTCTTGTTTTCTGTTTTTGCTTCCGTATTCGGATCCGTTATCGGTCAGTCTTCGGTTCATCATAGGACGCATTGACTTGAAAAACTAGGGCTGTCAGATACACTTAAACTCATCAATCTGAACATACCTTCTCAGCCCTGGTCTCATCTGGTTTGGTCCAAGCTCTCAATCCCAAAGCATTCATTCACACTTTGGGTTGCAATCCAGAATCATCTGCCAACCCTCAATAGAAGATGTGCAGCTTACCTCACCACCATTTGCCTCCTATACAACAATGACATGGAATTACACAACCATCTTTTCTTCAGCTGTCCCTATGTTAAACCCTTATAGAACTTTCTGCAAGCACGCTGTGGGTTCTACATACTGCCCTCAAATTGGTCTGAATTGAACCATTGGGCTGCTCATCACTGGCGAGGCAATAATCAAGCTGGTGTAATTCTATATCCAAATTAGCTCTCTCTTCTTTGGTTTATAATGTGTGGAATGAAAGAAACAGGAGGCTATTCAAGAAGAAGAGGTTATTAGCTAACTCCCTACTTTATATGACATTAGAACCTGTTCGATTGAAGCTCAAGTCTTCAATATTCACTGAATCAATCCACCAGATGGCTTATTGTGGAGTGGGATCTTCCATCCTATGTTCTAAGACCACCACCGGAGCCTCCAGATTGAGATCTTTGACACGGAGAAGTTTCTCCATTGCTATCATCTATGTATGAATGTGTTTGATTACAATGGTTACTTTGTTAGCCTTCGGGCTGGGTTGGTTCTAGTAGTTTTTTGCTGTTGGGCCTTGTGGCTTATTCTCTTGGGCCTTGTATTTTGCTTTGGGTTAGCGTGTGCTAACTTGTTAATTATGTATCTTTTCTACAATTAATATATTCTCACCTTACTTTTCAAAAAAATAAAAAAAATAAAAATAATAATAAAAAACAACCAGATTTTGCTAAGTCAAAATCTGTACGGTAAAACTGATAAAAGGTATCAAAATGCCACATTTGCTAAACCTACCATTAGATTATTTTGTGTGTGTGTGTGAGAGAGAGAGAGAGAGAGAGAGAGTTCCATCTCGCGTGCAAGTATGCAATAAGTGATATATGTATATGTATATGTGTGTATATATATTTTTAAGTTGGAACCATATATAAATCTTACTGTTAAACGGGCTGAAAAGAACCCTATGGATTTGTTTTAAAGTTGAAACATTCAACTATTCCATTCAAACGTTGGTAAAATGTCTTCTCACCGGAAATAGTTAATTAGTTCAGCCTTAAAATCTAATAGAAAGTGTTCTATAAGAAATTAGTTTTCTATTCAACAAATGACTTGTGCAATTGAACTGTGTACCATTGGCATGAAAATCAAACAAATTGAATCCATGCATTGAGAAGTTAATTTTCTGGTAATATATATATCTTCTTCTAAGATTGTCTCTTTCAACTAATTATTGCTGAACAAAAGAAGTTATATTTTTTCAGTATATATATGAGAACATATCGTTCATTAAATCCTGCATTAAGTAGTCTTCAATCAATTTGATCCAAATATTAAGCTCCGGATATATATATATATATATATATATATATATATATATATATATATATATAGTTTCATATAAAAGCCATTTCGATCTACAACCCCAATGAATGACTTGGTTGTGACATAAACATGAAATTGAAATTTTCCATCCGAAAGTTTGATATTAACTGAAATTTTGGGAGGAAACATATATATTGACAAGATGTGCACAACACTCAAGATTGAAGGAGACATGCATGGGAAACAAATTAAGTGAAAATTTTGAATCTTGTGACCATTCTACAGTGTTGGAATGACTGTAATATACCGAATTCTCTCTTCAATGACCTATGAACAATTGCATGATGATAAGGGCTTGTTTGAATTTGAAAGCTTCAAATAAGAATAACTTTAAATTAATAGAACAACTGTGCGTGAGCTGTCATAGACTCCGTGTATCCTTGAAGAGCACACACACACACACGCACATGTGTGTGTGTATATATGTATATACATGTTTTAGCTATCTATAACAACAGTAAAACATTTCCAGATGGAACAAGAACTTGATCATATAGCCATAAGAACAATAATTGGAATACATTCACCATCTTAGCCTCTATAAAGATCAATAATCATGAATTCTTGAAATTGTCAAGTGTATATATATATATATATATATTTGAAACATTCACATGAGAAAGCAATTAAGAAAGTGCATGCATATTAATTAACATTCATTTATAGAATATAGATTAGTGATTCAAATAACATCTAAACTGTGGGTTTAAATTTGAAATTTGCATGCCATGAACATGCATGCAAATATGCTAATGTGAAGCTAACATCATCAATATATAATATATATAAAAAAGAGTTAAATAAAATAAAGTTTTGGTGATCAAGAAGAGATTCCAACGCCAAGAAAATCTATGAAGGGTACATCCTTCTGTTTGGTTGATTCATCTCCTTGCTCTTGCTTGAATATAGCCGGTCTTATCTTTGCAAATGCATGCGAGTTATCACCAAAACTAACCAACTCTTTCCTAATCATTCCATGGCTTCCATTACCATCACCAGGTTTAGAATATCCAAAGGGACTTGGAATAACCCTCTTGTAGTTTGGAAGCCCAAATGCAGTGGAATCGCGAGAACCTACAAATACTGAAGAATTTGAATAATTTAGGGGAAGAGATTGCTCTGAATTACAATTTGAGGCTTCTGTAGTGCAATAATAGGAACTAGAGCTGAAGTAATCTGCATGTTCTCTTCCAAACAAATCCACTTTAGATAAGTTGTTCTTGGCCAAAGCCTTTGGTCGGATAAAAGTCCAAGAAGGGGATGAACTGAAGGGTGATACTGTGAAATTCTTATCTTTGTTTAGGTTTTGGAATTCAACAAGCCTACTATCATCGAATCGAATATTTCTGGTGGTATAGTCCTCTTGGGTTTTTGAATTCCTTTGTTTAAAACCATAATTCAAAGAGTTGGTGTCACTAAGAACATGATCTTGGTAGCTTCTCTTACTGCAGAGCTTGGACTTCTCTCTTTGCTTTCTTGCCATAATAACATGCCAATGATTCTTCACCGCGTTGTCGGTCCGACCAGGAAAGAGTCTGGATATTAATGCCCACTTGTTCCCATGTATGCGATGAGCTGCAAGAAGCCTTTGTTCTTCTTCTTCTGTAAATGGCCTTCTATTAATTCTAGGGTCAAGTTGATTGAACCACCTCAATCTGCAACTTTTTCCTATATAAAAATTTAAAAAAAAAAATAAAAAAAAATTAGGGTTATCTATTTTCTGAACATACAATTAGAGATATAGGTCTAGAGAGAGACTCTACATCCTTTTTTATTTATTTATTTTTTTTTTGCGAATTTTTGAAGGGTACACATCCCATTATTGCAATTATAACCAATAGGGTTATCTATTTTGTTAGAGAGATTTTCCATATATTCAATCTAGAAACGATATAAAAATATGTGTGATTGAAAAGATGATCCAACTTTAGTCCAAAGTGAATAATACTTGTCAATCCTGAACTTTGAATATCAGATCTAGTGATCAAGATTCAATCTCACACACACACAAACACATAGAGAGATTTTAACAACATACCTGATCTTCCTTGGAGCTTTTCAGCAATTGAGTTCCAGTTCTGGGGACCATATTGTTCAACCAGCTGCCGGAGTTTTTCGTCCTCGGCAGGTCTCCAGTGACCTCGAGGACAAGTACTCCTGGCGTCGTCGCTAGAGCCGCCTCCGTTGTCATCCATAGCCGCCAAAGGTGACCGATGAAACTGGGAATTGATCATCTTTAGCATCTAACACCGAAAGCACAGAGAAAGTCCAGTGTAAGATTAATTTAGAGCATAAGAAATGTGTGCACAAACAGAAATATAAGAAAGTGGGTTGGTTCAGTGTTGTGGATGGGCAGTCACTTTTGTTGGTTTTACACGACACATTTTTGAGGCTATATGTACCTGTAGAAACACTGACCCTTTCTTGTTTAACTGTTGGCTCATGAACTTATCTATCAATTCCCACCTATTTCTATTTTCTCATTGTTTTTTTTTTTAGTTAAAACTATTTTCTCATTGTTCTTTCTCCCTTCTCTCTTTTTCTATGTATATATATATATATATATATATATATATATATATTATATAGAGTATTGATCTCTTTCTTGCTTATCATGAGCAAGAGACTCTCTCCACACCGAGCACAGTTGGATATAGTTTAATTAAAAAAACAGAATGTAACAATATTCAACGAAAGAAAGTTTCTTACTCAGCGGTGACTAAGAGACCATTTTTTATTATGTGCATTATCAAATTAAATTTAACTAAGAAAATCTAGGACCTACTTGGTTTAGTTTTTTTAAACAAATTTTTGTCCGTAAAAAATTTGTTTGGTTGTAAAGACTATTTAAGAAAAATTCTATTAGAGAGGGGGTGGTGATTTTAGGTATCTTTTAAAAACAAAATGCTTGGTTTGTAATACTCAAAACAATTCTCAGAACCTTTGAAAACAGAGAATAATTTTTAGAGAACTATAAAAGACTATTATCTGAAAACAAATCATTTTATAACTGAATTTAAGAAATAGTTTTCAGAAAACTGAATCAAGCAGAATTTTTTGTTTTCAATTTTTCGAGAATAGGAAACCGTTTCCATAGTTACAAACCAAGCAAGCTTGAATTATTTTTAAAAAACTTAACCAAGAGAACTCTAAATTTCACTGAGCAATGATTATATATATATATATATATATATATATATATATATATATCACATATATTGCACTAAATAGCTGCCTAGATTTTTATCATTTAACAACCCTTTATATATAACAAAAGACAATCTTGTGGGCTAAATTAATTAATCAAATGTTTCATTTCCTATGCAGAGAAGAGGTTGGTCTTCCATTGTTTGCCAAAAGTACTATCATCAAAAAACTACTATAATTAAGACCAATAGTACATAATTCATTATGTAACAACCTTATGATGAAAGATGCCCCTAAATTTATTGTGGAGGCACCATTTCCGTTTATATCAAATCAAAAATTAATGCATGCCTCTTCCAAAAGGAAGAACGGTTCATCATATTATTACAATATATAAATATATATATATGTATATATATATATGCAGTTAGTTAGATGCTATCATCCTTCTTATAGAAAAAAAAAAGGTTGATTGACTCGATTGGGTAGGCAAAAATGTAGTAATCAATGTAAATGATAAAAAAGAAAGAATAAAAAATGTCTACCCTTAATTTCATATGAAGTCAATGTCACAATCTATAAGCTAACTAGTATCCATCCACACATGAGATGAGGCGCAGCTAATTAGGAATATGAGCTTTCTTTACAAGAATTTTTTGGGATGGCTGGTCATCTTATCTAACTAAATCACTTTTAATGGAATTTTTGGAAACCCTAAATGACACTTTAAAGAAATGTAAGACCATGAAAAGCTAATTGATCGATGCTTTGTCGTGTATATATGCAATGGAAAAAACTATGGACTGTTGTTGAAAACTTTACAGATGCATCCATCTCAAATGGGTTGTTCACTCAATTCATAGAATGTTGTACCTATATGAATTTCTATAAGGGTTGCTCAGATTAATTCACAACGAAATTACATTTAATATTTGGCATTTTGAGGTGGTATACCAACAAGTGTGTGAATGTGTGTGTTGTCCTTTCAATTTGCTTTGTGCAGAACAGAATGTTTATGGGTGACCTCAGGTTATATATTTGCTACTGCTATGAATTTTGTAGCTATTATATTAGTTAAGGGTTAATCAAATTGCTGCGTGAGTACGGCATCAACATAAATATGGGTAACCTGTCGACCTTTCCATACATATTCATATATATGTATATATATATAGTGACGTATTTTTTCATGCAGATGGCTAGTCAAATACAAAAGTTGAAAGATTATATGTTTTGAATTTTAAAATTGATTTCTTAACTGATTGATATTCCATACCCCACGAAATCAAACACTTCTCTTCTCATATAAATAAGCTTAGAATAGCTTATCCATTAACATCAACATTAATCAAGTAAACAAGACATCACCAACGGTGGGTGTAAAATCGGTATCTATTCGTAGCAAGTGGATATACATTGTCTTTTCAATCAGAACCATCCGACCAGGTGGGAATATATGGATCAGCAACCAAAAACAATTCATATGATGTATGTACTGCAAGTTGAAGCAATTGTATGAATGATGGTACAAGTATTTACATGATTGGGCCTTTGCCAAGGAAGGCAGTCCTTAGATAAAAACAAATAAGCCCAACTGCCCAAGTAGAGGCCTAGAAGAGCATTACGAAGTGCTAATAGCTAGGTGTAACGGGTGGAACGCTTGTCCGTTTATCCAAAAACTCAAATTGTTGGGTAATGCTGTATACCTACCCATTTATACCCAATTACTTTCTCATCTGGATCCGATGTGGGATAAATGATTCTTATTACATTCTCTCCCACCCAGACGTACAATGCACCCGTTGCGGCTTAAACCACCCTACCTACCTACCTACCTGGGCTACAAACTCGGACGCCTTTTGGACCGGGCACTTAGTGTGACACCGGATCAAGAGTTGGGTCTGACTCTGATACCAACTGTAACGGGTGAATGCTTATTCATTTACTTAAAAACTCAAACTGTTGGGTAGTGTTGCATACCCACCCATTTATACCCAATCATTTTCCCATCCGGATTCGATGTAGGACAAAGACCCTTGTTACACTAGGGCATTTAGTGTCTTATTTATTTATTAACCTTGACAAGGAATTCTCACATAGACTTTGCCCCTTTAAGGACTTGAACCCTAAACTTCTATTTTGTAATTGCAACATTCCCTATCAACTAGCAAGGCAGTCTTGGAGGATGACAATCAATATAAAGGGACCGGTCAGATAGATAACGTGCTTCACAAAATCACTCGATCCACTTTTCCTTTGGAGATGGACTATTGAAAGGAGCGTTATTTCCTTGTATGCCCCAATTGCTAAGAGAGTGATGAGCTTTAAACCTAGAACTAATGTAGTTGGAATGGAGTTTTGCTTTGATAATTTATTTAGGACAATGTTTGGGAAGAAAATGAATTTTTGAAAATCTTTGAGTTATGCTCTTGCCAAATGTATTAGACACATGCCAATAGAACCAATTTGCAAATAGTGTCTGAAGTTCTTTAATGTCCATTAATTGATGAGATGACTTTGATGGGCAAAAAAAAAATTAAATTGCAATTCTGTTAGAAAAATTTTCAGATAGGACTAGAAAATTGACAAGGCAAGAATACATAGGTGGAAGTGACATTCTAGGTTGGAAAGGCATAAAGAACAGACATTTTGGTACGAAAGTGAGTTAGGCTCTTTTTGGCCTAGAGTGGACAATTTACTCTAAATAGTAATCTAAAAAATGAATTATTGTATGGGAGATTAGGAAGGAGTTTGACAATAAGTGGTATCATTGGAATTGAAGGGTCTAAAAAGGAAATAAAGGAAGCAGTGTATTTAAATGACTATTGTCGACATGGAACATGGGTCCAAAATCATCAAAGGAAGAGGGGTCGGGGGAGTAATATTGTTGAGTGTATCGATTAATTGGAGGTATGATGGGGATTGCCTAATTGGAATCTGAAATGAAGCTACTTAGCTGAGTATTGATTAGAGTACGCGAGCTTTGGATAGAGCTAGAATCTACTCAAGGAAACAAGGGGCCATTTACGAGTCAATTGCCTAACTAGAAGAACAATTTGATCCTTCTCCAACTCTGAGTTTGACAAAGGGGTTGGACAAACCTCTCAGTTAAAGAAACTTTCTCCATCTCCATGAGCACTGCTAAGGTACCTTTATTTCCCCAAAAGTTCTTCTTCAATTAAGTGAATTTTTTTTCTACTACACCATATATTGTTAAACAACAAGGCTCTTAGCAGTTCAAGTACAATAGCTTTGTTGGTCACTTTTACGTTTGGCAATCTTAACCGATATAGTACCATTATTTACGAATAAAACTCCAAGCTAATTTGGCCCATCTTATTGATATATGGATTTGAGCACAAAAATGATTTGAATATGAAGTTAATTTCAATGATCACATATTTAAGTAGGATGAATATGCATGTTTGATATGTTTGAGTTATGATTAAGACTGATTTCACTACCAAATGCCTTCTTGCATATGAGAGAGTTTTGTTTCTCTAAAGAGTGATTCTTTTTGTTATTTTATAAACCAACTGCCTAAAATTTATGGCCTTTAATCTAGATGAGGTATGTAGCACTCCCAAATACCTATTTGGTAGCAACCTTTACTAATAATTTGATGTGTAGAGATAGCAAAAATCTTGAATTTAGCACAAAGTTGTGTAAGAGGTTTCTGGCTGGGCCAGAAGACTAAGAATGTGATATAAGATAAGTTTTAGGGTTTTGATAGATTCCAAGATTTTATAGAAAATTAGTATTAGATCGATCATCTGTAAAACTTATGTGATTTATTCTTAATTTTTTTTCATCTCTAATGAAATCTAAGCATGGGATTGGATTAGGTGAATTTTTTGTGATAAAAGAGAAAATATGCATTGTTATGACAAATAAGAATGGGAAGATTAGGTCACCTTCTCTTATGCTCCTCACCCAACTAAAGTCTTGCAGTTATAAGCTTTGAAACTTGTAGAGATGAGAGGCACCCCAAGTGCCATATGGGGAGAACTCCACTATTAAATCTTAGCATGTTAAAAATGGCTTGTTGGGTTACAAAGTCCACTTCACAGGAAAATACGTAAATCTTACATTGGTTGACACGGACATATAAGTCATGTTATACTATTGAATAACAAGCTAGCCTTCAATTTTCTAATTCTATTTATAGAAAATTTGTGTGCTTGGGAGTCCCTGGTGATTAAATAAACCAAGAATATTTTACCATGCTTGTGGTTTTAGAGAATTTTGGTTATATTTAATTTAATTTCCTACATATTTTCCTTATTAGTTGTGAATCTTTATAGCTAGTTCAATGAATTACAGCAAAAACAGCTTTAGCAACATTGTCGTTCTCTTTTTTCTCTTCGCCGCCGTTGTTTATCTTTGTTTCTAGTTTCCCATCACCTTCAACTCTTTCTTCTTTACTTAAAACCAAACATGTGTGTAATGTTTCCTCCTATCCCTATCCTTCACTCTCCTTTCTCCCCCCCCCCCTCCCCTCCCCACCCCAATTACACTCCAAGAAACCCCTCCTCCCCAATATTCCAAACCATAAACAAATGTCCATTTTTTCCTGATCTAGTGCATATATAGCTATTTTCCCACCTATACATCCATCTGGGTATGACAAAACTATTTAAAAGTTAAAGAGGGAACTTCAAGATGACAAACTCCTCAACCTTGCTAACAAAGACATTGATAACATTGTTTTTATTCCACATGGTCTTGAGGCATCCATCAAGGACTCCTCTAACCCATTGAAGAGGTATCTCGACTTAAAAGGTTGTTCTCTGTGGTTGATGAGAAGCTAAATAAAGCGATGAAGAAGCTTAGGCTTGGTTCTAAATCATCTTCTCTATCCTCTCACTTTGCTAAAACTATCTTAGATCGATGTCCATCCTCAGGCATGTATGATTTCAAATTTAAATTCAAAATCCCTTGAAAAGTTAGCTTCACCTTTGCCAAGTCAACTGTTCAAGGTACTGTGATATCATTACATGCTCATACATGCTTAGCCTTCCTTTACCAACTACTACCTTGTCTGACACCATATGTACTGCATAAAGGTATCCACATTGTTCTTGCCCTTGTCCCATCCCCTGAACTAAACCATGCTAATGAACTAAACCATACACCTTTACATAACTCGTAACCCAAACCTAATCAGCATTTATGGGCCTCTCTTACCTCTAACCACATCACTAAAATGGAATTTGAATACCATAAACCCTTCACCTATTTTGATGAACCTATAGTTGAGCCACCATTTAAGATAAAAGATGAGAGTGTTATGTCTTGGTAAACCTACCTTGTGGGACGATTACATAAAAAGTTTCCCTTCAACCTTGTTTAATCAATTGTTATGGAACTTTTGAAGAACATAGGCTTCTTATATCTCTCTGCTTACTCAAAAGCTAACTTATTCTTTAAATTTGACTCCATTTCTTTTAAATAAACTATCATTGCTTGTGGTTCACGGACTATGGTATGCAAACATCTTTTATTGAGAAAATGGAGTTCATCATCTGAGTCTTGTAAACAAGCAAATCTTACCAATTTATGGTCAAACTTCATGGAGTTTTTTTGTAGTTTTGGACTGTAAAAGGACTTAGCTACATTGCCAGTGCAATAGGCAAGCCTTTATATCTTGATTTTGCTATAGATAACATGAAAAAAGTTAACTTTGCTCGAATGTGCATTGAAGTGGATGTTTTTGTGAAAATAATTGATAGAATTAACTTGAAAGAATGATGGTATTAAACAGATTAATGTTGAATATCAAGATTACCCACATTTATATCACTCATACTCCATTACAGGTTACTCCACCACCTCTTGCCCTCATAATATCTTTGATGATTCCCCTCCTCTTACTACAAACCACTCTAAAACCCACCCTAATCATGGTGAATGAAAGCTCATGACTAGAAGATACAACACCACACTTCAAACCCCATCCGCTCCACCACATAACCCCCTTTCATCTAACTTTGCAAATGAAAGCTCAAACCTCACCTTATCCCATCTCCCCACCACAAGCACTCACCAAACAACCAACACTTTCCAATAACCACCCCCAAAAAACCACAACCTTTATTCTACCTCAACTATATCAACATCCAAATCACCATCTCTGATACCTAACCAACCTAAACTTTTATCACATACCTTCAACACGTACCGTTGCCAACATTGATAGTTACAAACTTATTTTTTGATTTTTCCACACTCAAAAATCAATACCAGCATCCACAAACCATTACAAACCTAACTTTCCCCTTCTCCCACCTTCATGAACAAATAAAGAATTAGAGGATAGTGATCCAAATTAAGGACTGTAAAGGGTAGATGGCACCTCTGATGAGGTCCTCTGCACAAATCTTGCCATGATGTATAAAGCAAAACAGAAGCTTAAACTCAATGGAAAGAAACAAGGCTTATATAGCCAAGTTTGGTGTTCTTAGCCCTAGCAAAGGGTTGAGACACATAGGGGTGTCTCTCTTAATATCTATCATAACTTGGAATTGCAGAGGCTTAAATAAGCCTCCCAAACATAGTCAATCTAAAAATCTTATTGTGGAGCACAAACTTGATATCCCAGCTCTATTAGAAACAGGAGTGGGTCCTAGAAATGTGGATGAAATCCAAAAGAGAATTGCTTATTCTTGGTCCATTTCACATAACAATCTAGTGCACTAAATAGGACATTGATTTCTGCTACTCAATGGTTGGACCTGCCTCAAACACCTCATTTCATATCTTTTATCTATGCTTCCAACATTGTGGTTACACGAAAAGAGTTATGGTCTAACTTAATTTCTCATGCCTCACTCACACAATCTAGTCCACGGATGATAATGGAAGACTTTTGTGCCATCTTTCACATGAATGAAATCTTTGGAGGTGTAAACAGGTGAACCAGATTCATTGAGGGCTTTAGAGATTGTCTGCAAGCCTCTGCACTTGAAGATTTGAGATTTTCAGGAATTTTTGACACTTAGACTAACAAGAGTAAGGGTATAGTAAACATTACTAGGAAAATTAAGAAGGCATTCATTAATGACAAGTGGGATTCTTCCTTCCTTCTTTCTGACTGTCTTTTCCTTCCATGAGCAACATCTAATCATAGTTCCATCCTTTTGAAGCTAGGAACTTCTGCAGCAAGAAGGGCAATCACATTCAAAATTTTCAGCTACTTGGCATCCAATTCCCATTTTCTACCCAGTGTATCTGCTGCATGGAGATCCTTTATATATAGCATTCAAGTTGTGAAAAAGCTTAAACTTCTCAAGTAATACCTTAAGGAAATGTATAACCTTAACTCCACAACAGCCTCTGACCCCTCACGTAGAATCTCTGCCATCAAATAGAGCTTAAACTCTTGCCAATTTGGTCTTGAAAATAACCCTGTTAGTCTTTCTCTTAGAATCATGGAGAGACAACTTCTGCATCAATATTCTACCCTATGCTTCAATGAATTGAGCAAATAAAAACTAAGATAAAAGTCAAGAATCGAGTGGCTCCAAGTGGGGGATAACAACTATGGTTATATGTTCAACTTTATCTAATTAAGGTACAACAAGAGAAATATTTTTTCACTCATTTCTCTTGCAAGTGATCTCATTAGTGACTATGATCAAATTAAGCTTAAAGTTATCTACATTTCGAATGTTTACTTGTTTCTACTCTTAAGAAAGCCATTAGTTTATTTATTAAGTTATCTGGCCTAGATATCAATAAGGCTAAGAGTTCATTTTTCTTTTCCAACACTGAACCTATTACTCAATTTTCCATGCTCAATCTACTAGAAATTGGGGCTGGATATCCACCCATTAGACATCTTGGGATACCTCTTGTATCTACTTACCTAAGAGCTACTGATTACATAGTTCTTATCAACAAAATTACTAATAGAATTTAGCTTTGGACAAGTAGGAAACTATCTTATGCTGAGAGATTATTTCTCATCAAATCTATATTGCGTAGCATTAAACAATACTGGAAGATCCATTTTATTCTTCCCCATGCAGGTCATTACTGAGATTAATGTTATTCATAGACCATTCTTATGGACTGGGATTGACTGTAAAAAAGGAAGATGCAAGGTTGCCTAGGATTGCATATACAGAACTAAATTAGGGCAAGCTTGGCACTTCCGAACATTGCAGCATTCAACATAGCTTTTATTTCTAGATTCTTATGGCAACTTAAGGTCAATAACCCATAAAGTCTTTAGACTAGATGGTCTCATGCTTACTTAATCAAAGAAAGAAACATTTGGTCAATTAAAATCCCTTAAAAATGCAGTTAGAATTGGAGAAAGTTGTTATGATAAAGACATGCTATTGCAAATTTGATTAAGCATAATATAAGGAATAAAACAAAGACTCAGTTCTGGTATGAAAACTGGAGCCCTATGGGTCCACTCTTCCACAACAACAGCCTGGATACAATCCTAACAACATCTATTGTTCAATTTGCTAATCTTAACCTTTTTATTAATGGTATATTTTGGTCTTTAGTTAGTAATGTATTGACATACCCTCTTTGACATCCCTCCCACCACCAAATCCATCCTTTGATGATACCATCTTATAGTCCTCATTTCCCATATGACTATTCTCACTTAAGCACACATTGCCATTCTTCCTCATTCCATCCTCTCATGTTCCTTGGGTTGACTTGGTATGGTGTCAACCATCATTCCCAAATATAGCTTCACTACATGGCTAGCTGTTCATAACCAAGTTCTAATATTGGATAAGGATTACACCATTTATCTTAGGCTTGATAACCTCTGTACACTATGTAATGCTTCCAATAAAAACCACTCATACCTCTTTTTTGATTGCAAATTCATCAAACCCGGCCATTTGGTTCTTCATCCAATCAAAATGTGGATTTTACGTATCTCCCTTAAACTGGAACTCTTTTGTCAACTAGGTTGCTCACCATTAGAAAAAAAAGGAAATCAATTTCTCACCTCAAGGCTATTATTGCGAGCTCTGATCTACCATATATGGAATGCAATTCAAGAATCTTCTAAAACATTTCCTCCACTCAATCACAAGTTCTGCATAATATCATTGTCGAAGTCAAAGTGAAATTCCTAAGCCTCAAATTGAAGGACCGTGTGGACACTAGACGCATTATCCATGAGTGGAACTTATCAGCCTCATGTCTTCGGCCACCTTTGTATCTGTCTGATGAAGCAAATTGAGACTCTACCCTTTGAAGAAAATGATCGATACTCATTGGATTGAAATGTTGTTAACCCTAATAGCAATTGGTATTCAAATTAACAACAGTTAGTTGAAGGATTACAAAAGAGCGCTCTTCATTAAATCGTGATTGGGTCAAGGAATTTGGTTCTAATGGCTGGGCTATTTTATATCCTTTTGGGCAAATTGGTTCCTTTTTTCTTGGACCTTTTTTCACACTGACATATTTACACCATATATATACAAGGACAATACTTAGGTCTTGCCTTATAAAGAGATTTGTCTTGTAGAGTGATATGGCCCAATAAGAGGTTGACACCTTTCTTAAAATTAACAAATACTAAATATGAGTTATACTCATCTAATTAGGGTTAAACCCAAAAGATCTTATTTTTTCTCTCTCTGCTCCCATAGGCGTCTTCTCTCTCTCATCCTCCTCCTGCGCTACCAAAACTCTACCACCTCTGATGTTAGCTGTCTCCTTTATTCCCAAATCCAAACTTTTGGTCTGAGCAAGGTTTGATTCATATTCTTAAAGTAAGTATGTTTGAAGAAGACTTGTGAATTTATAGTCTTGTCTAAACTAAAGGTTGATAAATCAATGCAGATCATCTACTCCACTTAAATAAAATTACCATTTTGTGAAGAAGAAAAAGAGGAGGATGATTTATGAGTGTTGA
Organism: Cornus florida; assembly: GCF_030987335.1. Taxonomy (NCBI): domain Eukaryota; kingdom Viridiplantae; phylum Streptophyta; class Magnoliopsida; order Cornales; family Cornaceae; genus Cornus; species Cornus florida. Next base: position 25,877,909 of record NW_026775579.1, read on the forward strand.
GTGGACTTAAGAGGAGAACGATGTTGCTTTCTTCAGATTCGATCTGTGCATCACTGATGGCGAACACTGTGAATCTGGCTAAGGCTCTTACGCGAGGATTTATTTGAGCATCTCACTTCTTTGTAAAATCACATAGGGTTCATAATAGACAATGGTCATCAACTCAATTGTTAGACGCCCATTCGTGATTAAAGTGCCTTTATAAAGAGAAGATGGAAGAGAGAGAAACGATTTCTCAAGATGGTGATTGTTTAGGGTTAGAGAATAGAGGTTGGATAGAGAAAAAAGTTATTGGATTTTGCAAAAACAGGCAAAGGGAGATGATTTTTTTCCAGCATTTTGGTTTTAGATTGATTTGGGTCAAAACATTAAAAACTGGTACATCCAATCTGAGTTATATTTTTGTTTTAAGAGATGTGTCAACCTCTTACTGGGCCACATTACCTTGCATGACAAAATTGTCCTAATAAGGTAGGACTTAATTATTGTCCTATATACAATTGCTTTCAATTTTTGGAAAAGAAAACAAAATAATTTATGCTATGTTTGGTTGGAGGGAAGGATTGAAGGGGGATGAAAGAGAGGAGGGATAAAAGAAGTTTTTTTTTTTTTTTTTTTTTTAAGGGAAGGGAAAAGAGGGAGGAAGGAAGGAGGAATACTTCATCCCTTATTCCTTTGTAATTTTCTATCTGCCCAAAATTGGAGGGAAGAGGAGAGAGAGAGAGTATTGGAGGGAAGAGGAGAGAGAGAGAGAGTAGGATAATAACCAACAAGTTTTTAATTTTCATTTGTAACCTTCTTGTTGCATAACTTGGAATGGATATATAATTTTTATAATTTTATATTAATAAAAATAATATAAAACTTTCTTTTTATTCCTTCCAACGAAACAAGACACTTTCACTTCCTTAGGGATGCCTCATTCATCCTTTCCCATTTCCCTTCCATCTATTTTTTAATCCCTCCAACCAAACCAACCGAAAGAGAAGGTTTTATTATTTATTGGTACCATAATTAGTTTGAATATTTGAACTTGGAACTAGATATTCCATTAGATTTGGTACCTTCCATAAGGACTCTGCATATGAGTTCTTCATGTAGAACTAAAGCTGCTTTGTAATGCAACCAGTAAATATTGATGTTTCAAGGAGTGGTATATACCTTCCAGCAAGGCCACTCCCACAAAGAAGATACCGTTTAGAGTAAGAACTACCCTCTCTCTGTCTGTCTGTCTCTCTCTCTCTCTCAATGTGTGTGTTTATGGGCATAACCCCTTAAATATAAAGGTTTAGAATTGCTTTCACACAGTAACTACAAAGCAATATTTGGGTTACTTGCACAACCCAAAATGTCTTTTCTTTGAAAACCATAATATACCTTTTATCTCACCTATTCAAGGAACCCATATAAGCAACACAGCAACAAACCCTGAAAAACCTCAACAAACCAACTTGGACTATTCCCATCCAACCTTTATTCAAAAAAATTCACCTACATCACAAAAACAAACCTTTCCTTGTACTTATGTATATAAAACCCTATATATCTAGCTTTTGAGTCACTACAATTTATTTATTTATTTATTTTTATGGAAATTAACTACTGACATATATACTGTCCATTTGGTTGTATTTATATGTATGGATGAAGTTCTCATGGGTCATTTATATATATAGATATATAGATAGTCTTGGAAGTTGGATGCATGGAAAATTAAAGCTCCAGCGTGTCATTGGAACAAAACTCTTATATTTATCGGCAGCCTTAGACGGCTTATGAAAGACAGTAACGTGTTGATCAGACACAATGTATGAAGTGAAGTGACCCATAAGAATATATTGTTTGGACCTTAATTTATTGTTTGGTTCTTTTTAAAACTAACCCTATTTAATCCTCACTAAAATATTGTGTATGTTAGAGGAGGTTGAGTCAAGTACAGTTAGTTGTTTTTCTGTATTTCCTTTTGATGAAGCTATCATTTCATCAAACAAGGACTTCTCATTCTCCACTCAGTTAATCTATGTTTAAAATAAGTGGCTCTTGAGAGTGACAGTTTAGCTACCTTTACTGTTCTCTCCAAAAGGTGCATCATCATTCTCTGACTAGCTATATCATCTAATTCATTCACACAATCAAAAAATTCATTTTTAGATTATATATATATATGTATGTATATATACACACACACGCGAAGAGATTAGTTGTGGCAAATCTAGACTCAATTTGGTTAACTACTTAAACTAAGCCGCGTGGGTTTAGTTGTGCATGGTACTTTGCCTTGATAATTGATATATGATGATAAAATAATCAAGTATTAAAAAAACTAATAGCAATCAAAAAAAAAATTCTTACCCCGTGAGTTTATTATTATTAGGTTAATGAAAAATTAACTCACTGGTTAGTCAATTTGGATTCATGTCGGACCTCACCTTCTATGAGATTTGAATCCGAGACTTAAAAGTAGAATTTGAGTCACACTTAGAAAGCGCAAGAAACATAAAAGTATCATCCATTAAAAAGAAATCTGTACTCAACATATAACTAAACCTTCCAACTCAAATCTATTACCCGATTACCATTCGAACTAATCCATCAACTTAACCAGCTCAAATTTTTGAGCTAGGATTGCATTTTAGTTGGACAAAATTGGGGTGAAATATGGTTCAACTCGAATTAATCTTGGGTTTTGTTCGAGTTAGGTAACTGCAATGCAAAAAAATTTAACCCTTTACAGAATTTACAAAAAATAAAATGAAATAAGGTCGGCCAAAGTATATGTATGGTTAGAATTAAATTTGGATTCTAACTGGAATTAGTTGGATTTGTATTGCTTGACATCTCAAACAAAACTCTATCCAAATTAAGTTTGAATTGATTAATTTCAATGCATGATTATCTTCTTTAAAATTTGTGAGATAAATCAAATTGACTTTGAATTAACCCACCCAAATTGTAACCTTGAATATTGTGACTCAAAATTATTTAAACCGGTGATAGATCGAATTGGATTGAATTAATCTGCCCCAATTGTAAACCTTATATAGAAACCCCAAAATAACCTTTTTACAGTGATGAATATCATCAACATTAGCATTCAATTAACATCAAGGTAGGTATTGCTTGTACTTAAACGCCGCCTTTTGTTGAGCCAGTCGAGGCTAGCTCTCTCACACTATATCAATATTATAATTCTTTTGATTAGTCTTAATTAATTGGCTGGTTGCTAGGTTTGCCATTGCTAAATTTTGCTTCCTAGGTTTAACAATTTTTTATAGCGGGAAGTTGAGACAGTTATCTTATTGTTCTAGCAATATTACATCCCACCAACTGGTCCGTGGACCCCATTACAGACATTCTTACATGAATATACCACATTTAATATATCATTTCATCATTATTTAAACTCCAAGGACTAAAATGTAAATCATGCTTATTTAATGTTAACAGTTGAATTTTGATTCCTCTCTCTCTCTCTCTCTCTCTCTCTCATATATGCACATACAAATGTATGTGTGATTTCTTATATTTTTTTAAGCACATGGATGTGTGATTGAAGGCACTAATTAATAGACAAAATATATTTTGCTTGAAATTTTTTTTATTTTTCTTTTTCGTTCATTAATAAAAAACTTAAATAACCATTTACACAAATTTGAACCTTCATTTTTTACGTTGTTAAAAGACATAACATTAGACTATAACCCTTGTTGGTCACAATCTCATGCTTGACGAACTAAATTTCTAGCGCTGCTTGGTCCTAATTTGTCTGTCACTCCATTTCATCATAAATATATTTCAGCATGTATGAATTGACCGACTGAGGTGGATTAAATTCTTTGTTGGGAATGTATCAATATTGCCAACACATTTAATAGATCCCAAATGTTTATGTCAATTTCATTATTACCCCTCAAAAAAAAAACAAAATTTAAAAAAATTAAATATGGAAAGTCTGAGAGGCCTAATTAAAGTGCTTGATAGGTGTCCTTTTTGCAATTAATTATAACTTGTGCTTTTAATATGAAGGTCTTGGAAAGAAAAGAAAAAGTCCGTGGCTTGATAGGTGCCCCTCTTGAGTATATATTAGAAGAAAAAGTTTGTGGCTTGATAGGTGCCCCTCTTGAGTATATATTAGAAGAAAAAGTTTGTGGCTTGATAGGTGCCCCTCTTGAGTAGATATTAGGTGCACTAGGCATACTAATAATATCGTATATTCGACTAATAAAAATTAATATAATAATTAATTAAAAATAATTTTTAAAAATAAGTGAGATCAGTTTCATAGAATAATGCGTTTTTATTAATTTGACATATCAATGACATAACATGCAGCATGATTGCCCCTCCTTGTAGTTTTCTTTGGATTGGAAGAGAAAAAGAGAAAAGAAAAAGTCTTGTTTTGCATTGGGCTATTTGGATTTATAGAAATAGAAGAGCAACATTTAAAAATGGGCTGGTAAGCAACCTTTCCATTATTGAGCCTCAATAAACAGAAGCAATTGGGCCTCAATAAAACAACCCACCAAAGATATTAGAGTTGATAAGAAGTGTATCAATCAAATGAAGCCCCATCCACAACAATGTGGTGCTCACTTCCATAAATATGCTTAACAAGGGTGTATTCTGAATTCATCTTTCTCTGAATTTTCTTTTTAACAACTGAGATGGGGATCAATAATTCATTTTAACTGTTGATGTAGACCCATGATAAATGAACACGCACTCTATTATTATCAAATTAGAAATAATGGATGTCATTGGCTCATAACAGCGGTCAAAATGTCCCATCAGTGAAGAACTAAGTATTATCTAAATTAATACAATAAAAAATTGAAATGCAAACATTTGAAAGAAGAAGAAGAAGTTAATATATGCATATAACAGAAATGCAAACGTAATAATAAACGAGTGTAATTTTATTCCAAATATTTACAAACACTGCGTGTCCTAAAAAGTAAACCTTATTATTCCTCATAATACCCTATAGTTGGAAGGACCAACATTGGAAAAGGGCCTTTTACTTGCTACCAACAAATAAAAATAAAACGTTCAAAAAAAAAATCTAAAAAAAATAAATAACAATCCCATCATGCTTAAGGTATTATTTAAATATATATATATTTATTACTAATATGACTTACTGAAATTATTAAAATATATCATTCTTGTCCCTCCTCACTTAATGGTATGGGTTCCTCCATGCAAGAATGCTTGAGCCACTTAGCGAAACTTGGGATGAATTGTGGGAAGGCCATGCTAACACAATTGTCAGTCATTTGTGTGATGGTCCTGCAGCACAACGGGCGAATATTGACTCGAAGAGATATCACAGAATCGATTATGTCGTCCCCGCAACCATTGGTGGAGTATATAGCAGATATACAATTGGCCGGGTTACATATTCGAGACCGCGGCGGAGCTGATGCAGACGGTGATGGCGATGGTGGTCCGGTTGGTTCCTCGGACGGCACGTTATCGCTGGCTGGCGATGGAGATGTAGCCGGCGGCTGCTGTGATGGTGAAGATGATTGGATTTCAAATGCTTTTACTCTCCACGATTGACCTGGTGCCGGGAATGCCCCGGACCATGAACCTGAACCTGATGGCCAAGACCATGAATATGACCATGTCCCATCTCTAGGGTTATAATTGGAGGAGTATGACCCTTGGTTTCCTCCATTTCCATGTGAAAATGACCATGAATCTGACCAGGCTAGGCCTCCAGTAACCCACATGCTCATGCAGAGAGAAAAGAAGAGAGTGGTGACTGAATTTCTCTTCATCTTTGCTAAAATACTATAGAACAGTGTGTAACGTTATTTTTTCGTTTTGCAGATTGATGAGTACAATATGGTTTATATAGATTTCATTGTGAAGTTTAAATGAACTGAGACTTCTTTTTTATTGGTGAATTTTAATTTTCTGTTAGGAAGTGATTGGTTTTTTTTTTTTTTAAATGTATTATCTCAGTTTATACTTTGAACGTTAGGAGTTTTGGGCTATCCATATCTATATTAAAATAGTGAATTTCAAGTTTGAATTTATTCCTTTAATTTGGGTAAAATAATTATATTTCAAAACGGGCAATAACATCAATAATACAGGATGCGCTTTATCTATATAACAAGTCTGTTCGGAGTTGAAATTGAAAGGAAAAAGCAGTTTTAATTTAAAATTTGAATTTTAGTTGAGTTTGGTAACAACAAAAAAAATTACTACTTGGTGGTAGATATTTTAACCCAATAGAGCTTTTAAGATCAAATTTGGAGCTTTTTTTTAAATGCACGTAGGGGTAAAAATTTATAGAGAACGTATCTATAAAATTAAAAAAAAAAAATAAATAAAAAAGTGTCTTTGTAAAGTGCTTTAGATGTTAAACACTATTTTGTCTTCCAAAGGCAATACTTTATTTACAACTCCATATACACATAAAATATATAAAAAGTAAAAAAAGAAAAGAAAAAAAGAAAGTATTTCTTACAAGCTACATTAGCCAAAATACGTGCTTATATGAAAAACATATATATGTGTGTGTGTGTGTATATATAATCCATTCATTTCGTATCTTAGCCCACTGGACTGTGGAGTGACATGTAACTGTATTTTATATAATTATCTATCTCAATAGTAATTTTGGAATAGCTTAATGATAAAAGTTCTCACTTCAAATTTTTTAAATTTAAACTCAAAAAAAAAAAAAAAAAAAAAAAAACAACAACAATGGTCCATAGCAAAAAGAATAAGCTTGGAATATATATGTATCACTGTTTATCTTACACAAGGAGACGGACTCTTATGAAGTGCTGCCTCAAATGGTAGGCAATTTAGGGATTTTAGTTGCATACATATAAGGGAAGATTGTCCCCTTATACAGTTAGTTAGTTAGGGGGATTCTTTTTTTTTTTTTGAACGAACAGTTAAGCAATTGTATATATGTATAGAAATTTACAGTGCCGCCCATGAAGGGCAATGAGTATCCCAACTAAAGGCTACCAAATAAGGCAACCATAAGCCCAACCAAAAAGACAGAATACTGTTAAGAAAGCTATAAATTGGGTGAATTAATTAGAGTTGATTTTCTTTGTAAATCTTTTCTGTAATTGACAGGTTTCTTATAAATTAGCATAATTGATTATAAAGTTACCTGTTTTCCATATTTGTAAATCAGTATATATATATACCTCCATTGGGAAAAGAATAAGATCATCAAAATATTAAACCTTGAAATTTTTCATGATATTAGAGTAGGTTTGAAAAAGCCATCTCAAACTTCCTCAAATCTAAATCGCAGTGTAACCCGTAACCTGAAGCTGTACTTTGTTGTTGTGATCCCTGTCGTCTATGGCCAAGGACAACAATAAATCTGAATTTTCAACTGTTCCCGCACAAGCCTAGGTTGTACATATTCAGTAAGAAAGTTCTGGTTTCAATACCGGAATCACCCTTAACGAATCCAATTATGACGTATGGTCCCAGATCATGGAGATGCATATTGCAGGATGTGAGAAACTTGAGTATATTATTGGCAAAACATCTCAGCCCTATTGACTCCCATTTTGGTAAATTACGTGGCATGATGATGGTAAATTACGTGTTTTGGATTATGAAGGGATAATTAGAATTGTTAAAAGAGATAATTAATGATTTATTATAAGAGTTTTGGATCAAGTAGGAGTGTTATTATTCTTAATTATTCTTATCTTGTGGGAGATAAAGGAAGAGATTATCACAAATTTCAACTACGGTGAATTTGTGTGGGAGATAGCTTATTAAGTGGAATAAATTTGGTAATCAATTGTAATCTAGTAACTTATATTTAGGAAGTTATTTATTTTAGGACTCTTTATTATTCATATAAATAATTGTAGAAGTATTCATTATAACAGGTTCAGCACCCTCAGAAACATTTAATTATTATTATTACTTTCCCAAGCTCTTTCCCTACATAGCATCCTTGCTATCTTTACCTCTCTCCCTTTCTATTTCAGTCTTGTTCTATTTCTCTCCCTATGTCTCTGTCCCTATCTCTTCTCCCTATCACTTCTATATCTATATTTCTCCCTTTTCTATTCTCAAAATGTTACTATAATTATTCACTGATTAAAAGTCCTTTTAATTAAGGCAATACTGAACTCACAGAGGAGTATATTTGTTCTCTTTCTCTTCGCATCGCCTGAAAGTCAAAATTCTCAAAGAGACTATTGTTGACTAAACACACTCGAACCATATAATTGGTTCTGGCACGCCCATATTACATTAATTTAGAATCAGTTCTAACCAGCCGATTTTAGCGTCAACATTTTTAGCACGCTCGGTGGGACCCCACTAGGTGAGTGATTTATAGTAAAAAAAAATGCAATCGGCTTCTCAGCTGATGTACCAGTATTCTAATCAGCTATATGGTTGGCTAGATGATTATCGGCAGATGCCAACAGTAGTCGATTATCGGCAAGTTCCAATAGCCAATTATCGGCAGATGCTAGCATTCGATTATCGACAGACGCAAATATCTGCTGATTGTCAACATGTCCTAGTAGTCGATTATCGGCAAACGCCAACAGCCGATTATCGACAGACATCGATAGTAGATTATCGGCAAGTTTCAGCATCTGGTTATCGGCAAGTTTTAGCATCGGATTATCGGCAAGTTTCAGCAGTCGATTATCGGCATGTAGTAAATCAGCCGGTTGCTCATGTATATCAGCCACTTTCGGTACATTGGGGGCAACTGATGACTAATTAGACATATGGCTTGCCAGATTATCATTAATCACGCTCGACAGTAAATTAGCCACATAGAGAAATCAACCAGCCTTGCCGATCTCGGCAGGAAAGTTTAGTAAAAAATCAGCAGCAGAGTAGCCAGAATATTACTAAGCACCAGTGGCTGATCAGCTGCCAGTGATAGAGCAAGTTTAACTAGTTAAGGAAGAGGAAGAGAAAGTCTAGCACACTGGCCAAGCCAGATCCAATGTAACAGGAACGTCCTTCCCATCGGATGTTCTAATTATGCAAATGCTTAAAGCTATGATGTAGAGAATGGAAAGTTAGGAGACCCGTTTGAGAGCTCGAATAGATGGGATGGGTTTGAAGGTGGATTCAATATCAAATCAAATATTGGCTGTTCAAAGCCGATCTGATCAAGCCAAAGTTTCAAATGTCCATGAGTCTTTAGTTCAACATATTTCTTCATCAAAAATGATCATTCCTGAAGAACCAAGAGCAACGATGACAGGATTGGTGCTGTCGAACCCAACACTCTGCATGCTGATTGGCAATATATTGAATCCAACACTCAACATGCCGATTGGTAATCTACCAAGACTATTAGATCCACCAGTGATAATCACTGTACCGGCATATCAGCCAGCCGCCAGTAAATTACCAACAGAATCAGAATGTGCAATGCCCATTGATGTAGCTGATTCCTCTTTTAAGAGATCAGTAAGAAGGAGGCAATCAGAACCAAGGAAGGGTTAACCCAATAATACCACCAGCGGCTGCCGGGGGGCATGTAAATGCAAATCCACAACGAGAATGGGTTAACCCATATGTTCCACTTCATCCAAATGACCCTCCACGCCAAAATGCAAGGATTAACAGGGCTCAGATTTTAGCCCTAATATAGGCTGAGGTAGCACAGGGATACAGACGTGCTCAGCCTATGTACAGGAAGCCCTATCTGACTATGTCGATGCCCATGAGTTACCCAGAAATTATGGGTATCCCGATTTTTTTATGTATAGTGGTGAGGAATCTTTTCTACAGCATAGCATATTGCAAGGTTTACAGTGCAATGTGGGGAAGTAGGCCTTCACCCTTGGTTAAAATTGAGGTTATTTTCTACATATCTCGTCGGCACAACATTTGAATGGTATAGTAATCTGCCGGTTGACTCCATTCAGACATGGGATGAAATGGAGGAGGCTTCCATGCCTAATTTTACCATACAGAGGCAGAGGTGACATTGGAAGATATATCCAGGCTGTCCCAGTTATCGAGCGAATTGGTTGAAACTTTTATGGCCAGGTTCCGAAGGGCTAAGCTTAAATGTCGAGTAAGTCTGCCTGAACATGAGTATATCAAGTTGGCATTGAATGGGTTAGACATAGAGCACCACAAAAGGTTCGATGGGTTTGAATTTTAAGATCTCTTTGATTTAGCAGGCTACTCGTTAAGAGGAGAAAAAGATAAAGAATTCCTCCAAGGTTACTTACTACAAAGATCCTAATTATGAAGCGTTCTCGGCTGAAGTTGATCATGAATTGGAAGTTGATGTTGCCGAGATTAATATCAAAAAGCCCTACATATGTAAATCAGCATGTCACCATAGTTGCTACCATGAATGGAAGGGTACAAATCGGCTAAAAGCAATGTGGCCTATATACCAGCATTCCTTGCCGATTGTGACATCTAATAATCGGCAAAAACAATCATCAGTTGAAAGAATTGTTCTAGCTCGCTGTCTTCTGCCCAACTTCAAGAAAAGAAGAAAAAGACTAGCTGATGTTAATTTCAAAAGGGTACTCAGAGATCGGTTGAGAAAATCAGCTGAAAGAAAATCGACTAAAATATATACGGCTGCCAGGGGGCATGTGATTACAAACCCCCAACAAAAGTTAGTTGATCCATACACTCCATTTCAACCTGCCGATTATAGTGAGGTCATATTTGCCAATCAGTGGACTTTTGGGCATGATGCAGTCCTGCCAATTGAGCCAAATGCAAAATCGGCTGAGGCAAAATCGGCTGAAATGCAATCAACTAAGAAAACTCCTTCCTGGCATAATGTCATAGAGATAATAGGTAAATCGGCTAGAATGATGTTTCACAATAATTTAATTCCTGCCAATCATGATCATGATTTGCTAATGGACTTAGAAAATGCATGGGGGGAAAGTCCTTCTTGGGTTTATAGGGAGGGGATACCGACAAACTTTCTGAGAATCTGGGAAGAAGCCTAAATCGGCAGATTTGGTTAATATGAAATAAAGATGATCTTAAGGGTGATTCAGAAGAAATAAAGCTTTGGAACTCGTTGATTTGCAATCTTATTCCAAGTGATTAGCTAACCATTAATTTCCTTCAAATATATTTTAAATTTCAAATATCTTATCGGCTTGGGCAGCTGACAGCTGATAAGACATTTAAAATTATGGGGCATTGTTAACACCCATTTTGGTAAATTATGTGGCAGTGAGGTGATATGATGATGTGGCAGCTACATACATGTTTTGGGTTATGAAGGGATAGTTGGAATTATTAAAAGATATAATTAAGGATTTATTATAAGAGTTTTGGATCAAGTAGAAGTGTTATTATCCTTAATTATCCTTATCTTGTGGGAGATAAAGGAAGAGAGTATCACAATTTTTCAACTATGCTGAATTTGTGGAGAATTTAGCTTATTAAGTGGAATAAATTTGGTAATCAATTGTAATCCAGTAGCTTATATTTAAGAAGTTATTTATTTTAGGACTCTTTATTATTTCTATAAATAATTGTAAAAGTATTCATTGTAAGAGGTCCAACACCCTCAGAAACATTTAATTATTATTATTGCTTTCTTAAGCTCTTTCCCTATATAGTATCCTTGCTATCTCTAACTCTCTATTTCAGTCTCGTTCTATTTCTCTCCCTATATATCTCTCTCCCTTCTCTTCTCCCTATCACTTTCTATATCTATATTTTCTCCCCTTTATATTCTCAAAACGTTACTATAATTATTCACTGATTAAAAGTCCTTTTAATTAAGGCAATATTGGACTCACAGAGGAGTATATTTGTTCTCTTTCTTTTCGGATCGTGTGATACCCCTCGATTCTATAGCCACGGGTGATTAAGTCTGAGCACAGATTCGAGGAATACCAAACAATTAAGTAGATAAATAAACACATATTACCAAAAAGAATTAAGAAATAAAGGCTGAAAGAATTCTAAGTAATAAATCCCCAAAATTAAATAATTATAATAAATCGACAATCCAAAACCTCCAAGATAACAACTCGGGAATCCATCTAGTGGACCCCTAAATAAGAATCCCAACAGGAAATAAATAACTGAAAATGAAATCCATAACTAAAACATAAAAGGGAAATCCTATGTAATCAGAGGAATGAGTGACTGTCTCTGCTCAACACGATCAAGCTCTAAGGTTGGAATTGTTGAACACCTGAAAATAAGAACAAGTTCTATTCTAACTACAATCTAAACAGAGACCCGATACGCAGATATATCCTAGATATCTCAACAATAACTATCTAGTCCATACATATATATATCCACACTACAGGACTTTCGCCGGACTACAAAGGGGGTCTCAACCTGAATAGAAGGCAACATGCAAAATGCACCTGAGATGGGCATGAGTACCTAGACCTAACAGGGTACACCTCAACCATCGTATCCAGCTATACATCCTAATGCATATACGCACCCTAACCATCAATCTTGAGACTTAAGCTCATATCGTGGTACCATAAGTATATATTTAAAATCCATCCACAACCAAAGTAGTGCCGCTCAACTGTTCGTTGCCTTAACACGATATATACTTAGGATTTAAAGGTTAATCCATTCCCTTATTCCAGAGTAGGTAGGACATAGTATCTTGTACTAGTCCATCCTAGTATGCCACCATCCCATATCGGTGCATATAATCCACAGCATCCATGTAATTGTCAGAACAGAATTTAATAGTTCATTATTTAAAATCTAGAACATTGATCCATGTAATTGATAGAACAGAGTTTAATAGTTTAGTAATCAAAATCCAAAACATTAATCCGTGTAATTGACAAAACAAAGTTTAATAATTCAGCAATTAAAATCCAAAACATTTAATCCATGTAATTGACAGAACATAGTTTATTAGTTCAGCAATTAAAATCCAAAATAAGCATAGATAAAGTCTAATAAGTATCTGACCCTATTATGCATCCAAAACAAGGTTTAAAATCATGCTACAGTCCGTTAAATTGCTTAAATAAAATCAAGCAATTATATCCATTCTATCCGTTAACAGCATGCAAAATTGTTTAAACTTTCGTACTGTTCCATCCATTAGCATAAAGGTATAAATTATGAAATATAAGGTTTTAATATCACATGAAATTAATATTTAGAACCCCCATTTACATCCCAAAACAGTTTGGAAACCAAAAATCATCCAAACAGTGCCCAACAACTTACATAATGCACTAAAATAAGAGAGCTTGCTCTCAAAACTTGAGAGCAGCCTCCATCCACACCTGGAGCCGGTTCCCTAGACCTTGGAGCCGGCTCTATTCAAGGGGAAGCCAGCTCCCCATCACCTGGAGCCGGCTCTTCAGTTGTGGGAGCCAGCTCCCTCTTCCATGGAGCCGACCCTTTCCCCCTCTGAGAACCCTGAACCCGTTTTACCCTTCTGCCTCGTCTCCGGCAAATTCTAACCCTTCTGAACTTCTCTATTATAGTTACTAGGATCTAATCCATGATCAAAACCAACCCAGAAACTCATTAAAACTATAGTATGCATCAACCTAACGATTACAAACAATAATTACAATTAATCATGCAATAAGCTTCAAAGTCAGACAACTGTAATTTAAATTAACAAGTATTGTTCCAGATCAAATTAAACACGAATAGAAGATTAATTTATCATTCAATTAAATTCCTGGAGACTACCTAGGCATGCACAGAACACAGGTCAAAGGGAAGGAGCAACAAATAGAACTTGCTTGTGAGATTTTGAATTAAAATCTCAACGCCGTCTTCCTAGATTTCTCCGGCGAGTTCCGATTATCATCAAGCCTCCTACCACTCTGATTCTAACCCACAATCAACCTCTTCCTTCCTCCTTGGTCCGACCTTTAATCTACGGCCGAAACCCTAACTGGTTCCCTCTGTTGTCCTCTTAAATATCTCTCTGTTTCTCTCTACCTCTCAGTATGTGTATAGGGTTTTTGCTTCACCCTTGCCAGACATATACAAGTATATATATAAGCGTCTAAACCCTAAGTCTAATCATACTTAGAGAAAGAAAAGAAAAGAAACACATAACCTATCCCTAAATCAGCTAACTCGTAAGATAAAAACAATAATTAAACATTTAGGCAAATATTCAAACAAAAATGAAATAAAATAATAATTAAAATGCCGAGACTATCCTTTTAAAATTAGGAGTATTACACATCGTCTGGAAGTCAAAATTCTTAAAGAGACTCTTGTTGATTAAAAACACTCGAACCATATAATTGGTTCTGGCACGCTCGTATTACATCAATTTAGAATCGGCTCTAGCCAGCCGATTTTAGCGTCAACAAACCCGTAGTTACTGATGCCTCTCATGCAAAGTGGTATGTAGAAAATTAGAAGGTCAAGGTATGGTTATTGACTGTTATGTCACTGGAAATCATGAAGCGCTATCTCCGGTTGCGCACCGCATGGGAAATCTAGAGTGCTCTTTCCAAAGTATTCTATGTTGACCCTAATTATTGTTCAATGTGCACTTGTCCAGAATAAACCTCCAAATAGGCGAAACAAATTCACATTCGAAGAATAGATGGGAGTGGGTTTTAGGGAGACCTGAGCATGGAGAGCATTGGGTACCAAAATTAAGATTAGACATACATTTGCTATCAAGTGTGAAAAGCTTGGATTGGACTGCAATCCATAGGATCAATTTATGTTTGGGTATAACAATTGACTTCTATACAAGGTTGAACCATGGTATATGGGTAGGTGGAGGAGATAGGGAGGTGATGGTGTGCCTATAGGTGTAATGCCCAAATGGACCAGCACTCCATACAATTGAGTCACTGAGATTGGATGAGGTTAGGTTGAGTGATAAAAGCTCAGGATTTACTAATGTAGATTCAAGTGGAAAATCCTAAGTGTTTAAGGAGATGAACTAATTAACCTTAGTACTATATAAGTACCCTATGGAGATAATAATTTCTTTAGAGTGATGATGTGAGAGTGATCCATTGTTGAGCTAGTTATTTGTCCAAAGAGAAAGTGTTGTGACCATTCCTTACCTTTTTTTTTTTAGAAGATGCTTGGCAAGTGGCCTTAATTGAAGGATTTACCTCCAACTCCATGAGTAAGATTGAGGGACCTTCATTGTTTAGAAGCAATCTTGTGAAGACGGTGTCTTTTTTTTCCTTTTTCAATTTTCTGTCATTTTTTTAATTATTTATTTAACTGATTTATTCTTTTCGGTATACCTTAGGATTTTATTGTGCCCGAGGTAGGCTTCGGTGTTCGGAATTGATTTTCGACACCTTATGCATTACATCATTTTGGCTTTTACTATTGATGCATAATTTAATTTTGTCGAAAGGCATGCTCAGTTATTTCCATTTCGTATGGGTATGGATGCATAGTTTCTTCAGAAACATTCTTGTTTTACGGGATGCTTTATGTAATTATTTTTTGTCTTAGGGACTTTAATTGCAAATATTCCTTGGGATATTTAGAGGAGGGACCTCTTTGCAATTTTCAGGAATTAGTGACATGTGTCACTTTTCCTTGGGGCCACTTGTCATCCCCTTGGTGGTATGACTTGGAAGCTTGTTTTTGTGACAAGTGTTGGGTGTAGGTTCACTCACTTGTCACCCTTTGGTTAAAACACTTGGAGGTATGTGACGATGACAAGTGTAGGCTTGAGATTAAGCCTTGTGAGGGTTCTTTGGATGGTGACAAGTGGAGGGTGAAGATTCACCCATATGTGGACTTTTGGTTGGTACACTTGTTGGCCTAGATTGGTGATAAGTGTTGGCTTGAGATTAAGCCTTGTGAAGAGCCTTAGGATTGTGACAAGTGGAGGGTGGATGTGTGTGTGTGTGAGAGAGAGGTAGTGTTGGTGTAGTGTAATTGACTATTAAGACTTTAGTTAGTGGAGGAATTAAAGAAATTGTTTCATCTTCTATAAGCTTCCACCTTGGACACCATTGTTGAACCTTAAAACATTATTTCCCATTTCAGATTTTCGAACCCTTTCCCATAGGAATTTGATCTTCCACTTTGAAGATCAAATCTTCCTCTCTTCTTGATCTAGAACACCTTTTTTCAATTTTTCATTTTAACCTTGTTTTCTTTGGATTTCAGAGGGACAAATATGATGGCCTTGGTTTTTCAAGCCAGTGCGTCCTGTGATGACCCGAAATTTAACCCGATAATGGATCCCGAATGAGGAAGCGAAAGACAAAACCTAGGTCTCTAGAATTATAACACATCTTTAAGATGCCAAAGTGACCTTCCATGAGACCACGAAACTCAACGAGAATAAAAACAGAAGCTAGGGTTGAAAATAACCCAAGTATGGCCCCAAGGGCAAAATGGTCTTTTCACATGAAAATAAAGTCTTGAGAGATGTACGTCATCCCTAAAACACTAGCATGACTTTCTATAAAGCCACGGAACCCAAAAGAAAACAAAGCGGAAGCAAAAGTTTTAAAAACGGATAAGTTTAGCCTTAGGGAAAAATGGTCATTTTACAAAAAGATGCAGATACCACTGAGCACACCGTTGGATAAATAACGAAAAATTAACAAAGTTAGACTCAAAAATCACTTAATTCGGAATCTGGATGAAGAAAATAGGCCAAAACAAGAATCATAGTCGATACGTGTAATACCCTTAATTTTAAAAAGGACAGTCCCGGCATTTTAATTATTGTTTAGTACATTTTTCTTTGATTATTTGCTTATTGGCCTATTTGTTAATTGTTTTTATTTAATTAAATTCTTTGTTAATTGTTTTATTTAATTGAGTTATTTGTTTTAATTATTTGTTTTCATTAATGTTATGCTTATGTGGCAGTGTATAAATTATATGCGTTATTTCTTTATTTGTTTAATTGAATATCAGATTATAATTGTTTTCGTTGTTTAAATTAAATGTCTTTAATTTAGGATTTTTACAGATGAAGTAGCTGACTTATAATTAGGTTAGAATTAGGATTAGGTTTTATAGAAGCCTATATATATATAAGTTATGTGTTTGCCAAGGGCTTTAGAACCCTATTCACGTACTGTGAGGTAGAGAGAAACAAAGAGGGATTTGGGAGGAAAAGAGAGAGATTGTGAGAAAAACAGAGACTTTACAGTTGGGGTTTTGACTGTGGATTAAAGGACAGACTTAGGAGGAGGGACGGTTGAGCAGTAGGAGGTTGACAGTAAACGGACGTCGTTGAAAAACTTAGGAAGACGGCGACAAGGTTTTTGATTCAAAAATCTCACAGGCAAGTTTTATTCTTTCTCTTTCCCCTTGACCTGTGTTCTGTGCATACCTAGATGGTCTCTAGGATCTTAATTGGACATTAACTGAATGTTGAATGCTTAGTATATGTTAAATTGTTCGTCTGTATTTGTTTAATTTAATCTAGAATTATTCTTGGAAGTTTGGAGTTTATTGTCTGTTTTTAAGCATAATGAATCGGTAACTATTTTCAGCGTTGTTTTTAATTCCAACTGTTGTAAATAAATAATTGGGATGATACTGGATGTAATATAGACTCTTAAGTTCAATATTAATAAAGAACAGAAGAGTTGGAAGTGGCCGGAGATGAAGCAGCAGGCTAGAGAAGGTTCAGGGCTCTCAGAGAGGGAGAGAGCCAGCTCCATGGAAGAGGGAGCCGGCTCCCCTAAGTGAAGAGCCGGCTCTCAGGGTTAGAGAGCCAGCTCCCACCCCTCTAGAGTCGGTTTCAAGGAGCATGGAGCCGGCTCCATGCTTGATAGAGCCTGCTCTCAAGTTTTGAGAGCAGGCTCCCTTATGTTAATGCATTCTAGGTTTGTTCAGGGGCACTGTTTGGATGATTTAAGTGTTCTGAACTGTTTTGGGAGGATACTAGGGGTTCTGAATATAAATTTCATGGATTATTTAAACCTCTAATTGCATAATTTATATCGTTATGCTAATATAATGAACAGTATGAAATTTAACAACTGTGCATATTGTTAACGGATAGAAAGAATTTAATTGCTTAATTTTATTTTAGCAATTTGACGGATTATAGCATGATTATAAATCTTGTTTTTGGATGCATAATAGGGTCATTTATTTATTAGACTTGATCTATGCTTAGACTTGATCTATGCTTACTCTGGACTCTAATTGCTGAAATATTAAACTCTGTTCTGCAATTTCATGGATTAATGTGTTGGATTCTAATTACTGAACCATTGTACTTTGTTCTGTCAATTACAAGGATTAATGGTTGGATTTTAATTTCTAAACTATTATAATTTATGTTCTAACAATTTATGGATATGGATGATTTAAATTGTTTATTTTTGCTCTAGCAATTTAAACAAAGGTTATATGATTATAATCATATACTGGATGCATAATAGGATCTTGCATATATCTGATTTCTATTATATTTGTCTCTGGATGTATTTGATGTTCAAATGAGTGTGGATCATTTATGGATCATATGCATTATATGCACCGGTATGGGATAGTGGCATATTAGGGATGGATTAGCTCAAAACGTTAATTCCTACCTATTCATATATACAGAATGGATTAACTAAAACAGTTAAATCCTACATGGATTCATGTATTGTCAACTAAAACAGTTGAACAACATATTGGATGTTTGTTTTATTTTCTGTATTAGGAAGAATTTATATTTATACTTATGGTACCATGATATGAGCTTGAGTCTCAGGATTATATTTAGGGTGCTTATATCGCCTAGGATGAATAACTAGATATAGTTGATGTTCCCTGGTAGGTCTAGGTACACATGCACACCGTAATGTGTGATTTATATGTTACCTTCTATTCAGGTTGATACTACACTATAGGCTAGTGAGCGTCCTATAGAGTGTATTTATATCTATATGGACTACTTTAGTTATTGCCGAGCTATCTAGGATGTATCTGCGTATCGGATTTTTGTATGGATTGTAGTAGGATAGAACTTGCATGTGAGCCTGACCCACTCTTATTTTTCCAAGTGTTCGTCAGTTCCAGGCTTAGAGCTTGATTGTGTTGAGCAGATATAGTCACTCATTCCTCCGACTACATAGGACTGCTTTCCATATTTAGCTTTGGATTTTGTTTCAGTTGTTTCCTTTTTAGTTTGGAATTTTAATAGGGGTCCACAAGATGGATTCCCGAGTTGTTTAATTAATGGAGGTTTTGGATTATTGGATTTAAATTATATAATTTTGAGGATTTTTTTTTTATTTAGAATTCTTTCAGTTTTATTATTTTATTCTTATTTCATTTTGTGTTCCGTGCTTATTTACATATTAATTGTCTAGTATCCCTCGGATCTGTGCTCGGACTTGATCACCCGTGGCTCTAAAATCAGGGGGTATCACAATACAGCTAAGAGGGGCACCCAAGGAAGCCCTATGCGCGTGCTGAGCATGCGCGCCTTAATGCACGCCGCACTCGTGCAGACAAGCTGCTAACAGCAGCTGGTCACTTTTTGTTGATTTTCTAGAACAAAGTGCTAATTCGGACCTTAAACGGAATTTTTTGGAAAAACTCAAAGAAAAAACCCCCTTTAAAATGAAGTTTTCTAGCTGACCATGTCATAAGAAAATTTATTTTTGATGTGCAATCCCTAAAATGACTTTCAGCTCAGTTTTGACAAAAAACCTAAAAAATGGAATTTGCTTCAAGTGTTCAATTGGTCGAATATGAAGTTGTGTGCTAAAACGATTGTGCACGCAAATGTAATAAGCATTTTAAAGTGCGCGGGATTGGTTTACGCCCTCAAATGACTTTTAAAAGTAAATCTTGAAATCAACACGCATAGATGAAAACAAAAAGACGTTTAGCCCTTGGCCACACCTTAAACATATTAAAAGAGTCGTAATTAGTGTGCTTAGGCACACTTTACGCATCCCGGATAAAAAATGACATGTTAAAACTTCCATTTTCTTTATTATTCATAATTATACAGGAAACCAAAAGTACTTAAAAGAAACAACTTAAAAGTAAATGGCCCTTTGCCTTATCTCATACAAGTTAAATATATTCCAAAGAGTCTATCTAAGTACACTTTACATATCATAAGACAAAAAGGCACATTGAACCTAGCTAAGTATTACAACTTTTAAAGTAAAACTTAAACATGCTAACACTTGTATGTGAACAAAAATGTATTAAAAGTACTCCGAATTAACAAGACAACCTAGGGCTATTGTACGTCCCGAAACTACGTCTTCTTGTCTGAAACAAATCGCATTTAGTGGGGTGAGTAACTTATATTACTCGTAGGGAATGAACATGCATAGACGTAAAGTTTTACAAATTTTGCAAGTTGATATAAATTAATCCATGTGGTTCATTCCACCTAACATCTATGTCCAAAGTAAGACTAAAGGAGCATCCTAAGCTACTTTAAAGCATTTCTAGCATAAACTACAATATTTATGCAGTTAAACAATATAAGAGCATACGATACAACGTAACAAGACAAAGATTCTTAAAGTTATCAATTTATAATCTAAAATGCGAAAACAACTAAAGTGGTTCATGCCACCTAGCATCTATCTTCCAAGGTGAACTAAGGGATCATCTCAACTACACAAGTTATTGAAATGAAGTATGAAATACACAAGTCTCTAAAACAATTTTAGAACTTTTATATACTTAAACCATAAGTTATAATTAAGCATTGGTTGTCAACTTGGAATTTAATGCAAAATCAAATAGCAAAAAATCACTTCAAGCTACACTAGTAATTAAAATGCAAAATGCAATCTATGAGCATTCTAGGCATCAGTGTACTAAACAACTTCAAGGTTTAAACACCAAAATCCCAAGTCACAGTTAAGCATTGGTTATCAACTTGTAATTAAATGTGAAATCAAATAGCAGAATATCTTGGACATCAAATCCTGTAATAGAACCAAGACGTAGAAGTTAATCGGGCTACTAACCCACGGGAACAACCCAAGTGCGTACTAGACGTTAGCAGTTAGTTCGGACTACTAACCCCTGGGGATAACCCAAGTGCGCACTATATTTATAGGGGAAACTCTTATCCCCCATACTAGGACCTTGCCCTAGCCATGTCGAATTGTGTGATGTCCCAAGTGTTTCCAAAATAAATCCAAAACTTATACAAAATTAGATAATGTATAGAACCCATATTCCATGCATAAATAGAGATGAAACCACATAAGTCATGTCCTAGAATTTCAAGTCTAAAATGATATTTAAAATATCAAACTTTGAATGTGCAATTCATTACACACACAAGGCATAAAATGTTGAATCTTCAATGTGTGATTCGTTACACATAAAAGGCATAAAAATGTCCAATCTTCAATGTGCGATTCGTTACACGCTATAATGACATTATTATTCAATATTGAAAACATAATCTCATTAATTTAATACAAGTCCTAATTTATGATCTAAACATGCAAACAACTTCAAATACATGGTTAAATCATTAATACAATAAAAATGAAAATTAATTAATAAAATAATTAATTTATGTGGATTTCAAATCTCATCCAAATAATCCCTAATTAATATACATCGAAGATCATAGAATGGTTATTACATATATCAACTCAAATATTTAATTACATGAATGACGAGGCCGCTTGTATACTCCAAAATAATGTAGTGAATGTGCGGTTCATGAGAAGCCTTTTAGGTCAAGTTTAAATTTATAAAAACCATTACTACTAATGTAGCAAGAGTGAGTAGGGATCGTCCCAAAGGATTATACGTGTTAGAATTTAACTTCGACTCTAGTGGATCACAAAATTACAAAGGAGAGATTTGAGGAGATGATTAAACTACTTCAATTAATGAAAATGCAATTAAAATAAAACTAAGTTGAGATAGGGATTTAAGAGATGAGAAGTGAGGTCTTGGGGTGCATTGGAATAGCCACCAAGCTCGTTCACCAAGCCACACACTTTCAACTAATTTGGGAAAAGCATTCTTGTGAATAAAATGCGACTACTAATTGCAATATTAAGCCTGGACCATCAAATTCATGTATGAATCATCTACCTAATTGACAAATAAACTAAGTGTAGCACAACCCATCAATTCTAAGCATGACCCATCAAACTAGTCACAATTGTAGCACACATCAATCTAAAGAATCATGGAATTTGCAATAATAAGCCATGAAATATCAAATCAAGTAAAGATTTTCTACCTACCTACAAACATGAATTAAATTTTAGAACAACCCATCAAGCATAAGAATAATCCATCAAATTAATTGACAAACCCATTCAGTGAATACCATGCATAGCCATCACTAGATCCTTAATTAATCACATATAAACATGCAACCAACATAGAGAAACTAGTGTGGAGATCAATTCCCAAATAATCACATATAAAACAACATGTAATCATAAAGATAATCAATAGGAAGAATTAAACCATATGAATCATGTAAGACATAATTCTCAATTTAATCACACATAGACATGTAAATAAACTAGAGAAGTAATAGAAAGAATTAAACCATAGAAATCATAGAAATATACCAAGATTCATTTTATTCACAAGGCTATAACACTAATCACAAGATAAATTCTCCAAAAAGTATGAAAAAGATTGAGGTTTAGATTACAAACTTGGGGCTCATCCAAGTCCCATGGAGAAGTCTAGCCAATCATGGAGGAGGTGGGTGTGATCTTGGAACCCTCAAGGGCAATCCCCAAACATGGCTCCATCTTCTTCCTCTTCTTCTTTGTTGAATTTGAGAGAGAGAGAGTGTGTAGATCTAGAGATGTGTTTTTGGTGCCTCTACTCTTCTCTTTTCTTCTAACCCTAATCTCTAACTTTTCTAGAGAGAGAAAAATAAAATTACAATAAAAATAAAATTGAAGACAAAAGATATGATTGATTGATTACAAAAATGGTTTAATTCCCTTTAAATACAAGGTCCTTTTATTAGTCACTAAGTTAGAAATATAACCCCAAAAATATCTAATCCCGCAACTATGTGGTAGGTGGAGTTCGGGCGTACGGGAATAAAACAACTCGCTGCCAGCACATTTTTGATCGATCGAAGAAATCTTCGATCCATCCAAATTTTCAACATTTTTGACCTTTTTCTGGATTTTTCTGAAATCTTCTAGGAACTTTTGTTTGACTCCAAAAAGACTATAATGGACCATTTGTAGCCCGTTTGAACCTTATTGACCTGAAATAGACAAAAACACAAATAAGTACAAAAACGGGAAAATAAAGATAGATGAATAGACTAAAATACCCTCGCTTAGATGCTAAAATGCGTCACATTTGAGCACTCATCATACCCCCAAACTTAGATATTGCTAGTCCCTAGCAATGAACTACAAGGAAAAGAAAGAAATAAAAACTAAGTAACTATGAACTAGAAAGCAATAAAAGGATAATGCCACTTTCGTAGGGAACACGATCGCATTTAGCATATTTAACAAGCCTTTTAAACCCCTAGGTTACCTTAGTGGATGAGTGAAGTCTCGTGAGGGTTTCCAAAAATGATACCCACAAACATTGAGCTCTTTCTCATAAGAGAGGCACCAATATACAAAACAAGTATTGAGAGAAAACTACCTCAAGTATTCAATTTTTCCCTCAAGTATGCAATTTTTCAACCCTTTCCAAGCAATTTCCCAAAATTTTAACACCAAGCAAGCAAGTATGGTCCTCCATACATCAAGAAAATGATCATGCAAATAAAAAAAACTCTAGAATCCTTTTAAGTGAACCGGTATCAAATATGTTGCTATCTAAGCCAACTAGAGAAATGATCAAATTAGTACACAAATCTAGTCCCGATCATCAAAACAAAGAGTGGACATTTTATTAAAGCTATATTCATCTAGGTGTGCTTATTATTTTTACTTGATTTTTTTTTTTTTTACTATCCTAAAGGATCAAAGATGGAAGTATGGTGCAATGTGTTGATCTATTAAGTTTTCTAGCAATCCATGAGGACGAACGTTAGGTCAATGACTCCCAAACCACCCAAACCAGACGGCTTTAGGGCATTAGGTGTTTAAACACCCCTAAGGACTTACAAGCTCAAATCGATTAGGTTACAAATCAAAACAACCTCCATATAATCATTTCCCACTTCTCACCTTTTAGGAGAAGTCCTCACTTTTTATTTATTTTTTTTTGCCTTTTTTTTTATTATTATTTTTTACTATTTAATTATTAACCTCGAGTTTGGGCCCTCCACCTTTTGGTGTGAGAAATTCAGTGCTTGATGAGGTTAGAATCTTGGCTACTTAATGAAAAGGGATTGTTATCCACTTTTGTCAAGATGAAAGCTCTCAATGCACTACTAGCTTAATTGGGATATAACCAATTCAATAATTAACAAAGCATGTACCTCACAAATGAATGCTAGTGTGCACCTATGCTTGTGACGGCCCTGGTTTTTAGGCCAGTGCGTCAGGGATGAACCGAAAGGATAATCCGATAACGGATCCGAATGCGGAAGCGAAAACAGAAAATAAGACTCTAAGAAGTCAAAGTGACCTTCCATGAGGTCGTGGAACTCAACAAGAACTGATGTGGAAGCAAAAGATTGAAAATATGACAAATAAGCCCCCAGGGGCAAAATAGTCATTTTTGAAAATTATAGATTTGGGTGCCACCGAGCACATTGTTGGAAGGACAACAAAAAACTAATCAAGATGGACTCAAGAATTGCATGATTCTGAGTCCGGACGAAGGAGAAATGGCATGACGAAGAAAAACGAGCACTTAAGGCAAAAATGGTAAACTGGTAATTATCTAGGAAGAACCAGGTGCAACTGAGTACACCGTTGGAAAGACAGCAAAAAATTAGTCAAGTTAAAAAAAAAATTCACTTGAATCGGAGTCCGGACGAAGGAGAAAAACCTAAAAGAAGAATTGACGTCGTGGCGGCCCGACGAGGGGCCATGACAGCCCCATGTGCACGGCCATGCGCGCGCCCATGCATGCCGCGAGCGCGCGCGCAGGGTGCACACATGGCTGGTAGCAGCCCATAAAGCTGCTGTGTAGTTTTTTTTTCCCAGAAAAATCTAGAACAGAGGCTGAATTTGGAGGCCTAGATGAATTTTTTTTGCAAAAACACAAAGAATAAACCCCCCTCAAAATTGAGTTTTCTACTTGACTTAAGAGAGAATTTAAAAAAAATTCACTGCAAAATGCCCAAAATGCCCTCCCAAGAAATCTGGTCAAAAGAGCTAAAAAGCTGCTAAAATGAAAACTGGAAGCTGAAACTTCACGAGGGATTTTTGGTACCAAGACGATGTTTTCTGGAAAAACACGAAGAAGAAACCCTCCCTAAAATTACGTTTTCTAATTGACCAAGTCGAAAGAAGAAAATAAAATTGATGTGAAAGGTCTAGAATACCTCTAGATCAGATTATGCAACAAAACCTCAAAATGAGTTCCTAGGAGGCTCAAATTGCCAAGGAAGAGGTTTTTATTGAAAACGATCATGTACACAAACGTAACTTACCTATTTGGATGCACTACAATGGTCCATGACTTAAAAATACCGCCAAGGCAAAATCTGACTCCCCAACGGCCGAAAAGGCAAAAATGGACTTGAAATGGAAAACATGAAAACCAAAATTGACAAATGGTTTCAAATTACCGTTTGGCCCTTAGCCACAGTTCAAACATGATTTATGAGACCCTTTGAAAGAATGAAAATGGAATTCCCACACCCGATACAAAAGTTATGACATAATATCTCATGAATTTTCAATATTTCCATAATGAAGTTTGTAAGTAAAAGTGCATAACATACATAATATATGATATTGGCCTCCGGCCTCATTACATACACATCAAAAGAGTGTAAAAAGGTGCACTTAAGTGCAAATTACATGGCTTAAACAATAAGTACAAGTTTTCTCAAAATAAACAAAAGTAAATATGATATGTTACCATGTGCATATTCAATGTCATCAAAAATACTTCAAGACTTCTAGCATGTCTAAGAGTGTTGTGTATCCCACAACAAAGCTTCTTTACCTGCAAAACACCCAGTAACTTCGGGGTGAATAAACAAGTCTAACAAGTTTATTCGTAGGGGACGAGCATGCATGACTCGATTTCTTTAAGATTTTTATGCAGCATGAATCATTTCAAAAAGGGATCATGTCACCTAATGTCTGTGTTAAAGATTAGACTCAGGGATCATCCTAAGCTATCTTAGATCATTTCTAGCATAAATCACATCATCTATGCAATTCAAACAATATGGAAGCACGTTATACAAAGCAACAAGATAAAGGTTCTTAAAGGTATCAACTTGCAATCTAGAATACAGAAACAACTAAAGTGATCATGCCACCTAATGTCTATGTTCTAAATAAGTCTAAGAAATCATCCTAGACCATGTTGAACAATCAAAACACAAATTACAATTTCAATGCAATCTAGCCACATAAAAGCTTATTATACAGGGCAACAAAATACAAATTCTTAAAGCTATCAGCTTGAAATCTAAAGCATGAAAACAACAGAAGTGGGTCATGCCACCTAACGTCTATGTTCCAATTGAATCTATAGGATCATTCCTAAACTACATTAGAACATCAAAACACAAATCACAATATCGATGCCATCTAACCAACATTAGAACTTCTAATACAACCCGCAAAGCATGGTTTCTCAAAGTAAACATCCTAAAACTTAAAATGAGAAAACAAGTAAGAAACAACAAGTCATAACATCATCTAGTTATAAACTTGAAATAAAATGCGAAATCAAATAAAGTGGATACTTGGACGTCACGCCGGATCAAACCGACAATGTGGTTACTTTAGGGGTTACTAGCCCATGAGTAACCTCCCTATGTGCGCACTAGACTATATAGAGGGACTATCCCCCCGTACTAGAACCACGTCCTAGCAGTAGCCAAACAACGACATCCCCAAATTTCCAAAATCAACAAGTTGTGCAACAACGTATATATTAGCATGTATATACAAGATAATCAACTATCTACTATGCACAACCAAATTTGGAAACCTATATAATACATGCTCTAAGTCCATAACTAATATGATATGATGAATGTCGAATCTTCAGTATGCGATTCGTTACACGCTATGCATGAAAGATGTTAAATACGAAATGTGCAAATCATTACTCAAGGAAACAATATATTCAATAAGGAAAACATACTCTCATGAATATAAACATAGCAATTATGTTATCCAATGCTCAAAACATAACCAAATGAATGTACAACAAGTCCATGTCCTGGATTTTGATATAGAAACGACTTTCAAA
Source organism: Cornus florida (assembly GCF_030987335.1). Taxonomy (NCBI): domain Eukaryota; kingdom Viridiplantae; phylum Streptophyta; class Magnoliopsida; order Cornales; family Cornaceae; genus Cornus; species Cornus florida. Next base: position 25,905,134 of record NW_026775579.1, read on the forward strand.
CACAATTAAATCCATGGCTCAATTAGATATAATTTAATTAAATCAAAATAATTAAATTCCTTAGATTCTAATCCAATTCCAAATAACCTCAAATTAATACATATTAAAGAACATGGCATGGTCATCACCTATATCCATTCTAAAACTCAATTAGGTTATTGGAACAACAAAGTAGAACTCTAATTAAATCATGCTAATTTAATTACCAAGGTTCTAAAGTAACTTCAATTGATCCACAATTAATATATACTAGTAAACAAGTCATGGCCAATACAAATATCAAGATAAAATCATAATTAAGCTAATGGGACCACAAAATAGATTTTAATTAATTTTTTTAATTAAAATCTCTAGATTTTCAAACTTAACCAAATACTCTCAATTTAACATATCTTAGAGAACATGCCAAGGACTAATGTAATATCATATTACAAGCTTATTTGATTCAAGTTACACCTATGTAAATTAAATTTTCACTAAATTTAAATATAAAATAAATGTTACAATTCTCATGCAATTAATTCCAATTTAATATATTTGAACAACCATACCAAAGCTTAATTTCCTAATATGCCATAATTCAATTCCAAGTTGTATATCACCATGAGGATTAAATCTTAAACAAGGAAATTAATTAAATGAAAGGTTTCAAAACCTCATCAAATATTCTAAATCAAATATATGTGAAGTCATATGGCATGTAGATCAAGAATATCAAGTCGGAATTCAAATAGAGTGAATAGTGCACTCGGGGTAAATTAATTAATCAAATTAATTAATAATTACTAATTTACAAAACACCTCCAATTACTTTCAAATTCAAATATGTTAAAGATTATGTTAAGGCCAAATATAATATGCTATCACACAATGATTTCAAGCTAGTTAAAGCCACATGAATTAATATTTTATTCAAGATAAATATTAAATAAAATCTTCATTTCTTATCCAAATGCTCCAATTTTAATATATGTTAATCAATATATCAAGGTGTAATATAATGTTAACCCACAAGTTTAAAACATGCTATAACTCACCGGGAAAATTAAATTTCATACTAGAAAATAAATAATAAAAAATTCTAAATTTAATATCCAAGCATGCAATTGAGTTGAATAAGCATCACAAGCATATAATAGAGCAAGAAGGTAAATTATAACACCCCCTACCTCAATTTGAGATGAAAACCTTAAAGGCCCGCCGAAAAAAAAGTGTTCCGAATCCGCCGAAACCGAAGGGTTTTGTCGGAGACAACACGATCTACATGAATCCGAAGGAAGCCTCATGAAAATCACAACTTGACCTCAAACCCAAACTCAAGAAATGGTCAGAAATGAATTCTAATAAGGGGGAATGGTAGAACATGTCGAGGGGAACAAAAAATGTGAAGGTCAAAGACTTTTCACTTAGGAAAAGTATATCAAAGGAGGAGAGAGAAGCTGGCAGTTCCATGGGCATCCATGGCTACTTCAGGTCATGTAAAAGGAGTGGGGAAGATGAAAAATGAAATATCTCATCCCCCTTTTATAGAAATCTCAAAAAGTGCCCTGAATGGGCCCCGCCGGGTCCGGAAAAGTGGATTTTGAGCAAACGCGCTTAAATGGCAAAACTTCATGAACCAAAAAGATTAAAAATAAGAAAATATGAGTAACAGAAGAAACGATGTCAATAACCGAGTTCCGAGCAGAAAGTTATGCCCCGAACAAGTTCAGCGGCAACCGAGTCCAAAAACTCTGAAACTGGAGAAAAATGACTAGAACGGAATTCTAAGAGTCCACGACTTGACGAAATGTGAAAATGAATCCCGTACAAGGATCCAGACTCTAGACGAGACATTTTGAAATAATTTTCGTTAATTGCACAATGGCCCCTACAAAAAGGGTTAACCGCGAAACTGCCCCAGAATGAAAATATCTTCCAAAAGATATTTTCTTAGATACCCCTGAAATAAAATATCTTCAAAAGATATTTACAAAAAACACCCCAAGAAATGATAAAGATTCTGAATAATTGTGCATCCACGCCCCTATGGACATCGGGAGCAACCAGAGTACTTTCTTGCAAAAGTAAAGATATGTATTTCGAGGAAACCACTCAAGATGAAGGCACGTGAAGTCAAAAACCAACTCCAAGCATGAGAAGTGAGGTTGTGCCAACAATGTGACAAATGGGGAAAAGACAGAATAGGGAAAAGGATGAAAGACGCATAGTGTCCGAAAAGTAAAAATGCAAAAATGACTCGGTCCTCAAAAGAAGTTGTCAATTCACATGAAAGAGTCTCAGAAACCAATTCCGAGCACTCGAGATGACACTAAGCGACACGAAACAGAGCACAGAAAAGAAAATTAAACGAAAAAAATTCATTTGTAAAATTTCAGGAAAAAAGGAAAGGGATGTAAATGACCGGGTCGTTACAATCTACCCTCCTTAAAGGAATTTCGTCCCTGAAATTAGGAACATACCAGAGAGAACAGAATAATGAATGAACAAAAGGTCAAATCAAAGGACAGCTCACAATCCACTGAAGGACAAATCCTGAAGTCTAAAGATCAACTGAAGGAACGCAAAATCAAGAACTGAGGCAACACCTCATACGAATCGGCACATTAACTCAATGTCAACTACCGAGAGAATACCAAAACAATGAAACGTTGAAATATGATAGAAGAGGAGAGTGACAAGGCAGTACGAACAGTGACCAGAACCCGCCCACACTTACTCGTCAGCAAGGTAGCATGACAGTATAAGGCACTAGTTCGTAACATGCTCCAGAAGGGAACTTTTCGATATAAATGACATCAATGTCTAAAATGATCATTACCAAAGGCACTACGGAAACCAGGCATCTACGAGAGTTGGGGTAGCTAATCCCAAAACTCTAACAACAGTGACACTGGCACCATTACGCTTAAGGCCTTAGAGCTAGAAGCCACGAAGGAAAAGGAAATGAAACGGTGCCTCCCTAGCCCACGTCTCACTCCACTAGACAAGAACTGCGATTCTACACTTACATGAGCCTTACTCGCATTGATTGATAGAATAGATAAGAAGGTTCCCAACATGGATCCTTACGGAATGAATTTTTCCTATCCAAGGAAGAAACTCGTGAAACAAGAAGGCATCCAAGGGATACGACAGATGCTAAGAGACACTATCAAAACCAGATATAAAAGTAAACAGCTAGCATGCATCATAGCAATGGACTATCTACACAAGGTGCCACATAAGCAAACATGTCAAACAAAGCTGCTTTTAAACACATAAGCATATAAGTATAGAAAACATGTCATCACACCGAGCATGTTATCAAACGAAGCACGCAAACATGCTATAATACCAAAACATGTTATCGTAGGCATATAAATAAATCAAGGTACACCAACAAAAGCATGATATGCACCCAAAACCCATCGTCCTAAGGTTTTCGACGCTTGGAGCTCTGATACCACCTGTGACGGCCCTAGTTTTTAGGCCAGTGCGTCAGTAATGAACCGAAAGGATGATCCGATAACGGATCCGAATGGGAAAGCGAAAACAGAAAATAAGACTCTAAGAAGTCAAAGTGACCTTCCATGAGGTCGTGAAACTCAACAAGAACTGATGCGGAAGCAAAAGATCGAAAATATAACAAATAAGCCCCCAGGGGTAAAATAGTCATTTCTAAAAATTATAGATTTGGGTACTACCGAGCACACCGCTAGAAGGACAGTGAAAAACTAATCAAGATGGACTCAAGAATCGTATGATTCGGAGTCCGGACAAAGGAGAAACAGCAAGACGAAGAAAAACGAGCACTTAAGGAAAAAAGGGTATACTGGTAATTATCTAAGGAGAACCGGTGCAACCGAGCACACCGTTGGAAAGATAGCGAAAAATTAGTCAAGTTAAAAAAAAAAATTCACTTGAATCGGAGTCCGGACGAAGAAGAAAAGCCTAAAAGAAGAATTGACGTCGCGGCGGCCCGACGAGGGGCCATGACAGCCCCATGCGCACGCCAATGCATGTTGCGCACGCACTGGTGCACACATGGCTGGTAGCAGCCCATAAAGCTGTTGTGTGGTTTTTCTTTTTCAGAAAAATCCAAAACAGAGGCTGAATTTGGAGGCCTAGATGAATTTTTTTACAAAAACACAGAAGAAACCCCCCTCAAAAATGAGTTTTCTACGTGACTTAAGAGAGAATTCAAAAAAAACTCATTGCAAAATGGCAAAAATGCCCTCCCAAGAAATCTGGTCAAATGTGCTAAAACACTGCTAAAATGAAAACTGGAAGCTGAAACTTCATGAGGGATTTCCAGTACCAAGACGATGTTTTCTGAAAAAACACGAAGAAGAAACCCTCCCTAAAATCACGTTTTCTAATCGACCGTATCAAAAGAAGAAAATAAAACTGATGTGAACGGTCTAGTATACCCCTAGATCAGATTATTCAACAAAACCTCAAAATGAGTTCTTAGGAGGCTCAAATTGCCAAGGAAGAGGTTTTTCTTGAAAACGATCATGCACGTAAACGTAACTTACCTATTTGGACGCGCTACAATGGTCCATGACTTAAAAATACCGCCGATGCAAAATCCGACCCCCCAATGGCCGAAAAGGCAAAAATGGACTTGAAATGGAAAACATTAAAACCAAAATTGACAAATGGTTTCAAATTACCATTTGGCCCTTGGCCACACATCAAACATGATTTATGAGACCCTATGAAAGAATGAAAATGGAATTCCCACACCCGATACAAAAGTTATGACATAATATCTCATGAATTTTCAATATTTCCATAATGAAGTTTGTAAGTAAAAGTGCATAACATACATAATATATGATATTGGCCTCCGGCATCATTACATACACATCAAAAGAGTGTCAAAAGGTGCACTTAAGTGCACATTACATGGCTTAAACAATAACTACAAGTTTTGTTAGAATAAACAAAAGTAAACATGATATGCTACCATTTGCATATTCAATGTCATCAAAAATACTTCAAGACTTCTAGCATGTCTAAGAGTGTTGTATATCACACAACAAAGCTTCTTTACCTGCAAAACACCCAGTAACTTCGGGGTGAATAAACAAGTCTAACAAGTTTATTCGTAGGGGACGAGCATGCATGATTCGATTTCTTTAAGATTTTTAGACAACATGAATCATTTCAAAAAGGGATCATGTCATCTAACATGTATGTCAAAGATTAGACTCAGGGATCATCCTAAGCTATCTTAGATCATTTCTAGCATAAATCACATCATCTATGCAATTCAAACAATATGGAAGCACGTTATACAAAGCAACAAGATAAAGATTCTTAAAGGTATCAACTTGCAATCTAGAATACAAAAACAACTAAAGTGATCATGCCACCTAATGTCTATGTTCTAAATAAGTCTAAGGAATCATCCTAGACCATGTTGAACAATCAAAACACAAATTACAATTTCAATGCAATCTAACCACATAAAAGCATGTTATACAAGGCAACAAAATACGAATTCTTAAAGCTATCAGCTTGAAATCTAAAGCATGAAAACAACAGAAGTTGGTCATGCCACCTAACGTCTATGTTCCAATTGAATCTATAGGATCATTCCTAAACTATATTAGAACATCAAAATACAAATCACATTAGAACTTCTAATACAACGTGTAAAGCATGGTTTCTCAAAGTAAACATCCTGAAACTTAAAACGAGAAAACAAGTAAGAAACAACAAGTCATAACATCATCTAGTTATCAACTTGAAATGAAATGCGAAATCAAATAAAGTGGATACTTGGACGTCACGCCGGATCAAACCGACAATATGGTTAATTTAGGGTTACTAGCCCATGGGTAACCTCCCAATATGCGCACTAGACTATATAGAGGGACTATCCCCTGTACTAGAATCACGTCCTAGCCGTAGCCAAACAACGATATTCCCAAATTTCCAAAATCAACAAGTTGTGCAACAACGTATATATCAGCATGTGTATACAAGATAATCAACTATCTACCATGCACAACCAAATTTGGAAACATATATAATACATGCTTTAAGTCCACAACTAATATGATATGATGAATGTCGAATCTTCAGTGTGCGATTCGTTACACGCTATGCATGAAAGATGTTAAATACGAAATGTGCAAATCATTACTTAAGGAAACAATATATTCAATAAGGAAAACATACTCTCATGAGTATAAACATAACAATTATGTTATCCAATGCTCAAAACATAACCAAATGAATATACAACAAGTCCATGTCCAGGATTTTGATATAGAAACGACTTTCAAACACAATTAAATCCATGGCTCAATTAGATAGAATTTAGTTAGATAAAAATAATTGAATTCCCTAGATTCTAATTCAATTCCAAATAACCTCAAATTAATACATATTAAAGAACATGGCATGGTCATCACCTATATCCATTCTAAAACTCAATTAGGTTATTGGAACAACAAAGTAGAACTCTAATTAAATCATGCTAATTTAATTACCAAGGTTCTAAAGCAATTTCAATTGGTCCACAATTAATATATACTAGTAAACAAGTCATGGCCAATACAAATATCAAGATAAAATCTTAATTAAGCTAATGGAACCACAAAATAGATTTTAATTAATTCTTTTAATTAAAATTTCTAGGATTTCAAACTTAACCAAATGCTCTCAATTTAACATATCTTAGAGAACATGCCAAGGACTAATGTAATATCACATTATAAGCTTATTTCATGCAAGTTACACCAATGTAAATTAAACTTTTACTAAAGTTAAATATAAAATAAAGGTTACAATTCTCGTGCAATTAATCCCAATTTAATATATGTGAACAACCATACCAAAGCTTAATTTTCTAGCATGCCACAATTCAATTCCAAGTTGTATATCATCATGAGGATTAAATCTTAAATAAGGAAATTAATTAAATGAAAGGTTTCAAAACCTCACCGAATATTCTAAATCAAATATATGTGAAGCTATATGGCATGTAGATCAAGAATATCAAGTCAGAATTCAAATAGAGTGAATAGTGCACTCGGGGCAAATTAATTAATAATTACTAATTTTCAAAACACCTCCAATTACTTTCAAATTCAACTATGTTGAAAAGCATGCTAAGGCCAAATATAATATGCTATCACACATTGATTTCAAGCTAGTTAAGGTCACACGAATTAATATTTTATTCACGATAAATATTAAATAAAATCTTCATTTCTTATCCAAATACTCCAATTTTAATATATGTTAATCACCATATCAAGGTGTAATATAATGTTAAGCCACAAGTTTAAAACATGCTATAACTCACCGGGAAAATTAAATTTCATACTAGAAAATAAATAATAAAAAATTATAGATTTAATATCCAAGCATGCAATTGAGTTGAATAAGCATCACAAGCATGTAATAGAACAAGAAAGTAAATTATAACACCTCTACCTCAATTTGAGATGAAAACCTCAAAGGCCCGCCGAAAAAGAAGTGTTTCGAATCTAGCGAAACCGAAGGGTTTTGTCGGGGATAACACGATCTACATGAATCCGAAGGAAGCCCCATGAAAATCACAATATGACCTCAAACCCAAACTCAAGAAATGGTCGAAAATGAATTCTAATAAGGGGGAATGGTAGAACACGTTGAGGGGAACAAAAAATGTGAAGGCCGAAGACTTTTCACTTAGGAAAAGTAGATCAAAGGAGGAGAGAGAAGGTGGCAGCTCCATGGGCATCCACGGCTGCTTCAGGTCGTGCAAGAGGAGTGGGAAAGATGAAAAATGAAATATCTCATCCCCCTTTTATAGAAATCTCAAAAAGTGTCCCGAACGGGCCCCGCTGGGTCTAGAAAAGTGGATTTTGAGTAAACGCACTTAAACGGCAAAACTTCATGAACAAAAAAGATTCAAAATGAGAAAATATAAACAACAGAAGAAACGGCGTCAAAAACTGAGTCCCGAGGAAAAAGTTATGCCCCGAACAAGTTCGGCGGCAACTAGGTCCAAAAACTCTAAAATTGGAGAAAAATGACCAGAACGGAATTCTAAGAGTCCATGACTCGACGAAATGTGAAAATGAATCCTGTACGAGGATCCAGGCTCCAGACGAGACATTTTGCAATAACTTTCGTTAATTGCACAATGGCCCCTACAAAAAGGGTTAACCGCGAAACTGCCCCAGAATAAAAATATCTTCCAAAAGATATTTTCTTAGATACCCCTAAAATAAAATATCTTCAAAAGATATTTCGAAAAATATCCCAAGAAATGATAAAGATTCTGAAGAATTGTGCATCCACGCCCCTATGGATACCGGGAGCAACTGGAGTATTTTCTTGCAAAAGTAAAGAAACGTATTTCGAGGAAACCACTCAAGATGAAGGCACGTGAAGTCAAAAACCAACTCCAAGCATGAGAAGTGAGGTTGTGCCAACAATGTGACAAATGGGGAAAAGACAGAATAGGGAAAAAGACGAAAGACGCATAGTGTCCAAAAATTGAAAATGCGAAAATGACTCGGTCCTCAAAAGAAGTTGTCAATTCACATGAAAGAGTCTTAGAAACCAATTCCGAGCACTCAAGATGACACTAAGCGACACGAAACAGAGCTCAGAAAAGAAAATTAAACGAAAAAATTTCATTCGTAAAATTTAAGGAAAAAAAGGAAAGGGAGGCAAATGACCGGGTCGTTACAACCTACCCTCCTTAAAGGAATTTCGTCCCCGAAATTAAGAACATACCAGAGAGAACAGAATAATGACCGAACAAAAGGTCAAATCAAAGGACAGCTTACAATGCACTGAAGGACAAATCCTGAAGTCTAAAGATCAACTGAAGGAACGCGAAACCAAGAACTGAAGCAACACCTCATACGAATTGGCACATTAACTCAACGTCAACTACCGAGAGAATCCCAAGACAACGAAACGTTGAAACATGATAGAAGAAGAGAGTGACAAGGCAATACGAACAGTGACCAGAACCTGCCCACACTTACTCGTCAGCAAGGTAGCATGACAGTATAAGGTACTAGTTCGTAACATGCCCCAGAAGGGAACTTTTCGATACAAATGACATCAATGTTGAAAATGATCATTACCAAAGGCACTACGGAAACCAGGCATCTGCGAGAATTGGGGTAGATAATCCCAAAACTCTAACAACAATGACACTGTCCCCATCACGCTTAAAGCCTTAGAGCTAGAAGCCATGAAGGAAAAGGAAATGAAACGGTACCTCCCTGGCCCACGTCTTACTCCACCAGATAAGAACTACGATTCTATACTCATATGAGCCTTACTCGCATCGATTGACAGAACAGACAAGAAGGTTCCCTACATGGATCCTTACGGAATGAATTTCTCCTATCTAAGGAAGAAACTCGTGAAACAAGAAGGCATCCAAGGGATACGACAGATCCTAAGAGACACTGTCAAAACCAGACATAAAAGTAAACAGCTAGCATGCATCATAGCAATGGACTATCTACTCAAGGTGCCACATAAGCAAATATGTCAAACAAAGATGCTTTTAAACACATAAGCATATAAGTACAGAAAACATGTCAGCACACCGAGCATGTTATCAAACGAAGCACATAAACATGTCATAATACCAAAACATGTTATCATAGGCATATAAATAAATCAAGGTACACCAACAAAAGTATGATATGCACCCAAAACCCGTCGTCCTAAGGTTTTCGAAGCTAGGAGCTCTGATACCACCTGTGACGACCTTGGTTTTTAGGCTAGTGCGTCAGTGATGAACCGAAAGGATGATCCGATGACGGATCCGAATGCGGAAGCGAAAATAGAAAACAAGACTCTAAGAAGTCAACGTGACCTTCCATGAGGTCGTGGAACTCAACAAGAACTGATGCGGAAGCAAAAGATCGAAAATATGACAAATAAGCCCCCAGGGGCAAAATAGTCATTTCTGAAATTATAGATTCAGGTGCCACCGAGTAAAATGCTGGAAGGACAACAAAAAACTAATCAAGATGGACTCAAGAATCGCATGATTCGGAGTCCAGACGAAGGAGAAACGGTATGACGAAGAAAAATGACCACTTAAGGAAAAAAGGGTAAATTGGTAATTATCTAGGAAGAACTAGGTGCAACCGAGCACACCATTAGAAAGACAGCAAAAAATTAGTCAAGTTTAAAAAAAAATTCACTTGAATCAGAGTTCGGACGAAGGAGAAAAGCCCAAAAGAAGAATTGACATCGCGGCGGCCCGACGAGGGACCATGACAGCTCCATGCGCACGCCCATGCACGCCGCGCGCGCTCTGGGTGCACACATGGCTGGCAGCAGCCCATAAAGCTGCTATGTGGTTTTTTTTTTTGTCAGAAAAATCCAGAACAGAGGCTGAATTTGGAGGCCTAGAAGAATTTTTTTGCAAAAACACAAAGAAGAAACCCCCCTCAAAATTGAGTTTTCTACGTGACTTAAAAGAGAATTAAAAAAAAAATTCACTGCAAAATGCCAAAATGCCCTCCCAAAAAATCTGGTCAAAAGAGCTAAAAAGCTACTAAAATGAAAACTCGGACCTGAAACTTCACGAGGGATTTCCGGTACCAAGATGAACTTTTCTGGAAAAACACGAAGAAGAAACCCTCCCTAAAATCACGTTTTCTAATCGACCATATTGAAAGAAGAAAATAAAAATGATGTGAAAGGTCTAGAATACCCCTAGATTAGATTATGCAACAAAGCCTCAAAATGAGTTCCTAGGAGGCTCAAATTGCCAAGGAAGAGGTTTTTCTTGAAAACGATCATGCACGCAAATTTAACTTACCTATTTGGACGCGCTACAATGGTCCATGGCTTAAAAATACCACCGATGCAAAATCCGACTCCCCAACAGCCAAAAAGGCAAAAATGGACTTGAAATGGAAAACATGAAAACCAAAATTGACAACTGGTTTCAAATTACCGTTTGGCCCATGGCCACACTTCAAACATAAGTTATGAGACCCTATGAAAGAATGAAAATAGAATTTCCATACCCGATGCAAAAGTTATGACATAATATCTCTTGAATTTTCAATATTTCCATAATGAAGTTTGTAAGTAAAAGTGCATAACATACATAATATATGATATTGGCCTCCGGCGTCATTATATACATATTAAAAGATTGTCAAAAGGTGCACTTAAGTGCACATTACATGGCTTAAACAATAAGTACAAGTTTTGTCAAAATAAATAAAAGTAAACATGATATGCTACCTTGTGCATATTCAATGTCATCAAAAATACTTCAAGACTTCTAGCATGTCTAAGAGTGTTGTGTATCCCACAACAAAGCTTCTTTTCCTGCAAAACACCCAGTAACTTCGGGGTGAATAAACAAGTCTAACAAGTTTATTCGTAGGGGACGAGCATGCATGATTCGATTTCTTTAAGATTTTTAGACAACATGAATCATTTTTAAAAGGGATCATGTCACCTAACGCCTATGTCAAAGATTAGACTCAGGGATCATCCTAAGCTATCTTAGATCATTTCTAGCATAAATCACATCATCTGTGCAATTCAAATAATATGGAAGCACGTTATACAAAGCAACAAGATAAAGATTCTTAAAGGTATCAACTTGCAATCTAGAATACAGAAACAACTAAAGTGATCATGCCACCTAACGTCTATGTTCTAAATAAGTCTAAGGAATCATCCTAGACCATGTTGAACAATCAAAACACAAATTAAAATTTCAATGCAATCTAACCACATAAAAGCATGTTATACAAGGCAACAAAATACGAATTCTTAAAGCTATCAGCTTGAAATCTAAAGCATGAAAACAACAGAAGTGGGTCATGCCACCTAACGTCTATATTCCAATTGAATCTATAGGATCATTCCTAAACTACATTAGAACATCAAAACACAAATCACAATATCTACATGAATCCGAAGGAAGCCCCATGAAAATTACAATATGACCTCAAACCCAAACTTAAGAAATGGTCAGAAATGAATTCTAATAAGGGGGAATGGTAGAACATGTCGTGGGGAACAAAAAATGTGAAGGCCGAAGACTTTTCACTTAGGAAAAGTAGATCAAAGGAGGAGAGAGAATGTGGTAGCTCCATGGGCATCCATGGCTGCTTCAGGTCGTACAAGAGGAGTGGGGAAGATGAAAAATGAAATATCTCATCCCTCTTTTATAGAAATCTCTAAAAGTGCCCCGAACGGACCCCGCCGGGTCCGGAAAAGTGGATTTTGAGCAAACGCATTCAAATGGCAAAACTTTATGAACAAAAAAGATTCAAAATGGGAAAATATGAATAACGGAAGAAACGGTGTCGAAAACTGAGTATCGAGCAGAAAGTTATGCCCCAAACAAGTTTAGGGGCAACCGGGTCCAGAAATTCTGAAACTGGAGAAAAATGACCAGAACGAAATTCTAAGGGTCCACGACTCAACGAAATGTGAAAATGAATCCCGTACAAAGATCAAGGCTCCAGACGAGACATTTTGAAATAACTTTCGTTAATTGTACAATGGCCCCTACAAAAAATGGTTAACCGTGAAATTGCCCCAGAATGAAAATATTTCCAAAAGATATTTTCCTAGATACCCCAGAAATAAAATATCTTCAAAAGATATTTACGAAAAATACCCCAAAAAATGAAAAAGATTCTGAAGAATTGTGCATCCACGCCCCTATGGACACCGGGAGCAACCAGAGTACTTTCTTGCACAAGTAAAGATACGTATTTCGAGAAAACCACTCAAGATGATGGCACGTGAAGTCAAAAACAAACTCCAAGCATGAGAAGTGAGGTTGTGCCAACAATGTGACAAATGGGGAAAAGACAGAATAGGGAAAAGAATGAAAGACGCATAGTATCCGAAAAGTGAAAATGCGAAAATGACTCGGTCCTCAAAGGAAGTTGTCAATTCACATGAAAGAGTCTCAGAAACCAATTCTGAGCACTCAAGATGACACTAAGCGACACGAAACAGAGCTCAGAAAAAAAAATTAAACGAAAAAAATTCATTCGTAAAATTTCAGGAAAAAAGGAAAGGTAGGAAAATGACCGGGTCATTACAGTGCTAGTGTAGAGTCCTAGAGTGAATCTCAAAATAATCACAAAATCAGGATAATGTGGACCACTAATGTAAGCAAGATATTAGTTTTCTGAAAAATTTACTCCTAAATGGCATCTACAAGGCATACAAGGAGTATTGGATTCTCAAGTTAAGGCATTTTTAAATTCTATGCATCGTGGTCCTCAAAAGATCAAAATCATCGTAAACATCAATCTCAAATCTCAATTATGCATTCAAAGCTCAACTTAAATAGAATGCAACAAAACCACCTTACCCCCAAACTTAAACTGCACATTGTCCTCAATGTACAATGAGAACAATGGAAAAGATGGAAAGAATATACCGTAGTGGAAAAGACATGAAGCCTGGTAGTGATCCGTTGGGAAAGAAAGCACCTCCAAACTTGGAATGAAGAACCTACTTGAATAACCATACTAGCAAACTCACATCAAATATCAAATGGGATAAGATATGTAAATCAAGCATTCTAAGGTAATATAACACAATATGCAAGAGAGATAAGAGATTACGCCCTAGATAAAATATGAAAGTAACATGACTACACATAAGGGCACAATGGTGAAACAAATTTTTGTATGTTTCATTTTATGAAAGCAAGTATATACAAAATGCAAGAAAATCAAAGAATAAAATGCATGAACAAAATACAAAAAGAAATATAAAGAAAGTAAAATGCAATGAAAGAATATGTATAATGCAAGAAATGAAAAGCAAAAAGTAAAAAGGATGCAAAACAAAATGATGAAAAATGAAAATAAAAACTCTTCTATTTTATTTTTATTTTTTAGACATAACAAGTGTGTACACACACACAAAAATAAAACAAATAAACATGTAAGGAATGAAAATGCAAGGAAAGAAGGGATGCAATTTTTATTTTTATTTTTATTTTTATTTATTTATTTATTTATTATGAACAGTGCTCGATTGATCAAAATTTACTTCAATCGATCGAGCTGGCCCATGATCGATTGAAAACATAAACATTATTGCCCTGGGATGAAAATTTTTCCGACGCAATTCCGATCGATCGAAATTATTTTCGATCAATTGAGATTATTTTTGATCAATCGGAATAAGCGTTGATCGATAAAAAAAGTCTTCAATCGATCAAAATATCTAGGCACAAATTGCTGAATTTCAAAAAAATTTCAAAGGCAGAAATTTTCTAAGGCCCCAAAATGCATGAATATGGTCTAAAAACCTGATTTTTGACAATGAAGTGCAATGGAACATATCTAGGCATCGCAAGAAGTGAAAAAAATAAAAAGAAATGTGGAAGGAATAGAGTTGTGAAACTCTACGAATACTAGTGTTTAACGTCTCTAGCAAGACGTTGGGTCGACTCACTAGTCGAACGAATCAAAAACTAGATATAAAACATCCTTATTGACCCTCTTTTCCATTTTCTCATTTAATGTCTCACTTACAACAATATACACATCCCCCAAAAGAATGACTTAAAAAGAAATTATGAAAGATGTAATTTGTTTCTTTTCATCCACGGCCTTGAAAACAAAATCAATGATGAGTGGCCTTGCACTTGGCAAGGCAAAGTCTTTCAAGGCTCAATTGGAATATTAAAAAACATCTTCTCTTCATCCTTTTTCTCTTCCTCAAAAATCACCATCTCCTCACATTCCAAGTTAGCTAAGGAGTCCATTAGAGAGTTCACTTCATTTTTGGAGCTTTCAAGGTCAAAACCACAACTTTTATACATTTCAAAAGGGCATGTCTCAAGAGAGTTTTTGGAGATAATAGAAGGAAGGCTCTCTTCAACAAGTTCCTCCTCCTCCTCTCCTACCTCTATAGTGGTCAACATCTCCTCACTCTCTAAAGTAGCAAAGGCCGAGATAAAATCATTATCAAAACAAGGAAAGTCCTCATTAATCATATTATGCTTTATTGGATTAGCCACTAACTCACTTGCCACTTCCTCCTCTATACAAGATAGAGTGCTAGGCATTAGCTCACTTGTCTCATCCTCCTCTTTACTCTCATCATCCTTATCTATATACATTAAAGTTCTTGCCATTTTTTCATTTGCCTCTTTCTCCTCCTCTTGACGAGAAAAAGTACTTGTAATTTGCTCAACTTGAGCTTCAAGCTTGGCTAAAATTTAAGAATGTGAATTAATAAGTGGAGTTTGTGAAATATGCACATCAAGTAAAGCTAACACTTTTTCTTGAAACTCCAGTGAATAAGGTGATGGAAAAAGGTTCTTCATAAAATGGTGGGGGAGGTTAATAGTCATAAGAAGGATTAAAAGAGTGATCAAGTCCATGATAAGATGATGCATGAAATGAATTGGACTCAATCTCATCAGGATTAAAATATGATAGAGGAGCAAAAGGTGAAGGGAAGAAATTCTCCACCAAACTTGGATCAAACAATGGCTCCATTCACATTAAAAATCCAAATGCAAGAAAATTTTTTGGCCTCCACATGGGCCAATCCTTGGACAAAAATTTAAGCAATATAATGAGCCTCAACAAGGTCTATCACAAGCATGCAAAGAAGTGCACAATTAAAATACAAGAGTTCCAAGAATTGCTCACAATGGTCCTTAAGCAACTTCAAATTTTAATGTTAACTTTAAACTCCAATGATTGCTTCAAGTTCCAAAGTTTGTCTTTCTTGTAGTCAAGTACCTAATTGACCAAATAATATCAAGTGTAAGAAAAGAATATACAATAGAAAAAAAAAAAAAAAAGAAGCAATCAAATTAACACTATTGTCTAGTCAAATTCCAATAAAACCGTGAATCCCCGGCAACGATGCCAAAATTTGATGAGGCCGCTTGTATACGCCAAAATAATGTAGTGAATGTGCGGTTCAAGAGAAGCCTTTTAGGTCAAGTTTAAATTTGTTGCGACCCGAGTTTTTCAACCCAGTGCATTAGTGATGAACCGAAAGTTGACCCGATAACGGATTCGAAATGCGGAAGCGAAGAAAAAAAAAAAAAAAAAAACCAAAGTCTTTAGAGATATAGATCATCTCCAAGACGCCAATGTGACCTTCCATGAAGCCACGGAACTCAAGGAACTAACCGGAAGTGAAAGCTAAAACAAAAAGGGTTAAATGATACCCTATGGTACCAATGACAACCAAGGGAACAAGATCTAGTTCAAACTAGATCACACATACCATTAAATGGCCCAAACAAGATTAACGAAGTAAAGTGGAAGTAAACCATTTGGTATAAGCCTAAAAAAAATAACAACCAAACAAAATCAACAAGGCAGCTCCATTTCGGTCGACTGTAACGGAGCTTTGGTCTGCCGAAAAGAACCAAGAAAAGGAGAAGAATTGAGCCTTCATTTCGGTCGACCGAAATGACAAACCGGTCGACCGGTTTGTGGCTCGTAACTAAAAATGGCTACTGGAATTGAGTTTTCACTGTTCAACAAAAACCACAAGAGCAACGGTCGACTGAAACAAGCCGTCGGTCGACCGAACTGGGCCTAAACATCAAAAATGGCTATTGGAATGTATGATTTTACTGTTCAAATGAAACCAAAAAGGGAATTGGTCGACCGAACTAGCGTTTCGGTAGACCGAAATGGCTCGATAAAGTGCCTATGAACCTGTTATGCACCAAAATGAAGAAGAAGTCCCTAAGCTTTATTTGAATCCCTCATGGTATGATTAAATTAAATTATATGCAAGTGTGTGATGATGTGAACATACACACAAGTGTAATATGACATCTTAAACATGTTACAATGGCCTACGGCCTCATTACATTTCATTTACAAGATTTTACATGCCAACCCTCAAAGTTAGGAAGATCACATCCCAAAGACAAAACTTGGAATCTAAATGCATACACTTAAACTTTAAAGATTTTGGCCATTGGCCTCATATCATACATATTAAATAGGTTCTAAATAATGTATCCAAGTACACTTTACATGTTATAAGGCAAAAATGACATAATTGAACCTAACTAAGTACTACATCTTTATAAGCAAAACTTAAACATGCTAACACTTGTATGTGACCAAGAATACTTTAAAAGAAGCTTCAAATTTCCAAACCACCAGAGGTGAGTGCAAATCTCCAAATCTTGAATCCTGTACCTGAACAAATCCCCCAGTAACTTCGGGGTGAGTAAACAAGTTTAATCGTAGAAAATGAGCATGCATCGACTTGATTTCTTATAGATTTTTAGACTATCATGAAATAGTTCAAAAGGGTCATGCCATCTAATGTCTATGTCAAAGGTGAGACTCAGGGAGCATCCTAAGCTACCTTAAATCATTTCTAGTATAAAACACATCCTTTATGCAATTTCAACAACATAGGTGCATACTATACTAAGTATCAAGACATAGATTCTCAAAGTTACCACCTTGAAATCTAAAATGCAATAACAACTAAATATAACAATTTAGTATAATTACAATTTCTAAAACCACACATCAAGACATAGATTCTCTAAGTTATCAACTTGAAATCTAAAAGTGTGAAAACAACTAAATATAACAATTTAGTATGGATGTACTTAACAACATCAAATCGCCAATAGCTGAAACCACAAGTCACAATTAAACATGATTGTCAACTTGGAATTGAATGCGAAATCAAGTAGTGGAAGACTTGGGCATCAAATCTCAGATTTCCGCCGAGAACTAAATGGTTATTCTGGGCATTAACCCGCTGGGAAGATCACCTTAGTGCGCACTATAAATGGGGAGAACTCATACCTCTCGCACTAGAACTAAACTCTAGCTATATCACTTGTAACAACAATGTCCCAAGACTCCAAAATAAACCAAATAAGTTCACAACTTATACATAATTTATATAATGCACGAAATTACCTTCCATGCACAAGTAGGTTGAAACCACACAATCCATGCCTTAGATTTTAAATTCTAAAATGGCATATATAATGTCAATTACAAAGTGTGCAATTCATTACACAAGGTAACCATATACTCCATAAAGAAAACATGCTCTCATGAATACAAATATAACAACAATGTTATCCAATGCTCAAAACACAACTATGTGAACCACAACAAGTCCAAACCCATGATTTGAATATAGAAACAACTTCTACAACATGATTAAAATCCATGGAACAATAAGATAAAATTTAATTAAATCATGATAATTAAATCTCTAATTTCTAAAACAACTCGAAATGGCCCCAATTTAATATATGCTAGTAAACAAGTCTTAGTCATCACAAATATCAAGTTAAAAACTTAATTAAGCCAATTGAACCATTAAATAGATTTTAATTAATTCTTTTAATTAAAATCTCTAGATTTTCATATTTGTCCAAATGCCCTCAAATTAAAATATGTTAAGGAACATGTCAAGACTTAATTTAAAAAGCATATCACAAGTTATTTCCATACAAGGTACGTCCATGGGAATTAAACTTTCACAAAAAAAAATTATTAAATAAAAAGTGCAATTCTTACTCAAATAATCCGAATTTAATATATGTTAACAAACATATCAAAACCTAATTTCCAAGCATGCCACAATTTAATTCTAAGTTATACATCATCATGAAAATTAAATCTTAACCATAGAAAATAATTAAATTAAATTCTAGATTATGAAAAAAATCATGCATACAAGTTGTATAAGCATAAAAAAACATGCAAGAAAACAAAAATATGAAATTATAACACCCCCTACCTCCATTTGAGATGAAATCTCAAATTCCCACCAAAATGAAACCGCTCCAAATCCGACGAAACTTCTAGGTTTTGTCGGGGACAACACGGTGAACAAGAACCCCAAGGAAGCCCCATCAAAATCACAACTTGACCTCAAACCCGAACTTAAGAAATGGCCAAAAACGGATTCTAATAAGGAGGAAAGGTAGAGCACGGCAACGTGAGCATAAAACACTAAGATACTACACCTTTTTACCTAAGGGAAGTGGCCGGAAAAGAAGAGAGATGGGTTGCAGCCCCTTGGCTGCCATAGCTGCCGGCCAAGAAAGAGGAGAAAGAGAGAAAAATCTAATTTTTCTCTTAAGACCTCCTATTTATAGAAAAACCCTAAAAGTGTCCCGAACGGGCCCCGCCGGGTCCGAAAAAGTGGAATTTGAGCAGACGTGCTCAAACGGTAAAATACCGTGAATGAAAAAGAACCAAAATGAGGAGATATAAACAACGGAAGAAATAGCGTTAAAAATTGAGTCCCGAGCAGAGAGATATGCCTTGAACAAGTTTGGTGGCAACCGAGGCTAGAAACCCTGAAACTGGAGAAAAACAAGCAGACGAAAATCCTATGAGTACACGACTTGACGAAAAGTGAAAATGAATCCCGTAAGAGGATCCAGGCTCAAAACAAGGCATTTATCAATAACTTTCATTAATTGCACAATGGCCCCCCAAAAAGTGAAAACTGCACAACTGGTCCAGAATGAAAACATCTTCCAAAATATTTTCTTAAAAACCCCTGAAGTAAAATATCTTCAAAAGATATTTACAAAAAACACCCCAAGAAATGGAAATGTTTCTGAAGAACTGTGCATCCATGTCCCTATGGATACCGAGAGTAACCAGAGTACTTTTCTACAAAAGTAAAAGTACGCATTTCGTAGAAACCACTTAGAATAAAGATACGTGAAGTCAAAAACCAACTTTGAACACAAGAAGTGTGGTTATGCCAACAAAGTGACAAACGGGGAAAAGACAAAATAGGGAAAAAGACGAAAAGTGAATAGTGTCAAAAAAGTGAAAATATGGAAATGACTTGGTCCTCAAAGGAAGTTGTCAATCTAAAGAAAAGAGTCTCGAATACCATCCCCGGGCACTCAAGATGACACTAAGTGATGAGAATCTGAACTCAGAAAGGAAAAGATCAACGGGAAAAAAAATATCCGTAAAAATCTGAGAAAAGGAAAGGAAGGAAAATGACCGGGTAATTACAAAATTTATAAAAACCACTACTACTAACGTAGCAAGAGTGAGTAGGGATCGTCCCAAGGGATTATACGTGTTGGAATTTAACTTTGACTCTAGTGGATCACAAGATTACAAATAAGAGATTTGATGAAACGATTAAACTACTTCAATTAATGAAAAATGCAATTAAAATAAAACTAAGTTGAGATAGAGATTTAAGAGATGAGAAGCGAGGTCTTGGGGTGCATTGGAATTGCCACCAAACTCATTCACCAAACCACATAGTTTCAACTAATATGGGGAAAACATTCTTATTGTAATGACCCAGTCATTTTCTTCCTTTCCTTTTCCTCAAATTTTACGAATAAATTTTTTCCGTTGTCTTTTCTATTCTGTGTTTGGTTTCTTGTTACTTAGTGTCATCTCGAGTGCTAGAAAATGGTTTCTGAGACTCTTTCCCCTAGATTGACAACTTCCTCTGAGGACCGAGTCATTTTCACATTTTTTATTTTTCGACACTATTCACTTTTCGTCATTTTCCCTATTTTGTCTTTTCCTCGTTTGTGACTTTGTTGGTATAGCCTCACTTTTTGTGCCCAGAGTTGGTTTTTGACTTCATGTATCTTCATTCTAAGTGGTCCCACGAAATACATATCTTTACTTTTGCAGTAAAGTACTCTGGTTGCTCCCGGTGTCCATAAGGGCATGGATGCATAGTTTTTCAGAATAATTTTCTTTTCTTGGGATGTTTTTCATAAATATCTTTTGAAGATATTTTATTTCAGGGGTTTTTAAGAAAATATTTTTGAAAGATATTTTCATTCTGGGTCATTAATACAGTTTTTACTTTTTGGAGGGGCTATTATGCAATTAATTAAAATTATTGCAACAATGCCTCGTTTTGAGCCTGGATCCTTGTACAGGATTCATTTTCACATTTCATCGAGTCGTGTACTCTTAGAATTTCCTTATGGTCATTTTTCTCCAGTTTCAGGGTTTCTGGCCCCGGTTGCCGCCGAACTTGTTTGGGGCATATCTCTCTGCTCGGAACTCGGTTTTTAACGTCATTTTTTTCCGTTATTCATGTTTTCTCATTTTGGTTCTTTTTCATTCACGGAGTTTTGCCATTTGAGCTCGTCTGCTCAAATTCCATTTTTTCGGACCTAGTAGGGCCCTTTCGGGGCACTTTCTGAGATTTCTATAAATAGGTTGCCCTAAATTTTAAAATCAGATTTTTCAGACCTTCTTCCTCCTCTTGGTCGGCAGCCATGGGAGCGTTTCTTCTCCTCTACTTGATTTCCTTAGTAGAAAGTCTTCGGCCTTAACATTTATCATAAGCCTTGTCGTGCTCTACTTTTCCCCCTTATTAGAACCCGTTTTTGGCCAAATTTTGAGTTTGGGTTTGAAGTCAATTTGTGATTTTGATGGGGCTTCCTTGGGATTCTTGTTCATCGTGTTGGCCCTGACAAAACCCCGAAGTATCGTTGAATTCGGAGCACGGTGGGGATTTGAGATTTTCATCTCAAATTGAGGTAGGGGGTGTCTTAGGTTTATATTAATGTTGTATTGATGATTTTAGAAGTTATACAACTTGTATGCATGTTTTAGTTCAAGTTCTAGACTTTAATTTAATTATTTTGTATGTTTAAGAATTAATTCTCATGATGCTATACAACTTAAAATTAAATTGTGACACGCTAGAAAATTAAGTATTGGTATGGTTGTTCACATATATTAAATTGGGATTATTTGAATGAGAATTGGAACTTTTAATTAATATTTTTCTTTGGTGAAAGTTTAATTTACATAGATGTAACTTGCATGAAATAAGCTTGTAATGTGATATTACAATAGGCCTTGGCATGTTCCCTACCATATGTTAAATTGAGAACAATTGGATGAGTTTAAAAATCTAGAGATTTTAATTAAAAGAATTAATTAAAATCTATTTAATGGCTCCATTGGCCTAATTAAGTTTTTAACTTAATATTTGTGATGACTAGGACTTGTATACTAGCATATATTAATTTAGGATCATTTGATGTTATTTTAGAATTTAGGGAATTGATTATTAAGATTTAATTAAATTCCATTTTTTATTGTTCCAATGGCCTAATTTAGTTTTTGAATTGATATATCTAACGATCAAGTTATATGGTATAACATGTATTAATTATGGAATATTTGATTAAGAATTGAAACCTAGGGAAATTAATTAGTTTTTTTTAATTAATTTTCGTTTCTTTTGTATTAAGGATTTAATCTGTAATGACCCGGATTTTTCAGATAAATTTTTTTCATTGTCTTTTCCCTTCTGAGTTTGGGTTCTTGTCGATTAGTGTTGTCTCGAGTGCTCTGGAGTGATTTTCGAGACTCTTTTCTGTGAATTGACAACTTCCTTTGAGGACTGAGTCATTCCTACATTTTTCATTTTTCGACACTATTCATTTTTTTGTCTTTTTCCCTATTCCGTCTTTTCCTCATTTGTCACTCTGTTTGCGTAACCACACTTCTTGTGTTCGGAGTTGGTTTCTGACTTCACGTATCTTCATTCCCAATGATTTCTATGAGATACGTATCTTTACTTTCGTGAGAAAGTACTCTGGTTGCTCCCAGTGTCCAAAGGGGCATAAATGCAAAGTTCTTTGGAAACCTTTCTTTTCTTGGGGTGTTTTTCATAAATATCTTTTGAAGATTTTTATTTCAGGGGTATCTAAGAAATCATAAATATCTTTTGGAAGATATTTTCATTCTAGGGTAGTTTCGCAGTTTTCACTTTTTGGAGGGGTCATTATGCAATTAATGAAAGTTATTACTCAATGCCTTGTTTTGAGCCTGGATCCTCGTATGGGATTCTTTTTCACATTTCGTTGAGTCGTGGACTCTTAGAATTTCCTCCTGGACGATGTTTTCCAGTTTCAGGGTTTTTGGCCCCGGTTTGCGCCAAACTTGTTTTGGGCATAACTCTCTACTCGGGATTCGGTTTTTGATGCTGTTTCTTCCGTTGTTTAGATTTTTTGATTTGGAATCTTTCATTCACGGAGTTTTTCCATTTGAGCGCGTCTACGCGAATTCCACTTTTCTAGACCCGGCGGGGCCCGTTCGGGGCACTTTTTGAGTTTTTCTATAAATAGGAGGCCTTAGAAAGAAAAATCAGATTTTTCTCTATCTCTCCTCTCTCATGGCCGGTCCAAGCTCCATCCATGGTTGCCATCTTCTCTCTCCTCTTTTGGACTTCTTCCCTTCATTAAAAAGTGGTGATGTCTTTGTGTTTATTGTTCCCCTCGGCGAGGCCTTCAATTCCAACAGATTGGAATCTTGTTTTGGCCATTTCTTATGTTCGGGTTTGAAGTCAAGTTTTGTTTTTGATGTGGCTTCCTTGGGATTCATGTTCGTGGTGTTGTCCCCGACAAAACCTAGGAGTTTCGTCGGATTCGGAGCCGATTTATTTTTGTGTGGATTTGAGATTCATCTCAAATGGAGCTAGGGGGTGTCTTAGGATTATATTTGTGTTGTATTGATGATTATATGAGCTTATACAACTTGTATGCATGCTTTAGTTCAAGATCTAGAAATTAATTTAATTAATTTCTTTGTTTAAGGTTTAATTTCCATGATGATATGTAAATTGGAATTAGATTGTGACATGCTAGAAAATTTGGCTTTGGTATGGTTGTTGACATATATTAAATTTGGATAATTTGGTTAAGAATTACAAATTTTATTTAATATTTATCTTCGGTGAAAGTTTAATTCACATGGTCATAACAATCATGAAATTAAGTTGTAATGTGATATTTAGATAGGCCTTGGCATGTGTTCTAACATATCTTAAATTGAGAGCATTTGGAATTGTTTAGAAATCTAGAGGAAATTAATTAATTAGCTTAATTAATTTTGTTTTAAGTGTTTTAATCACTTAATTGGTTGTTTGGAGTTATATATGTGATGACCATGACATGTCCTTTAACATATATTAATTTGGGGTTATTTGGAATTAATTTAGAATCTAGGGAATTTGATTATCCTTACTTAATTAAATTCTATATTTTGGCTCCATGGATTTTATTACGTTTTGGAAGTTGGTCTATGTTTAAATCATGGACTTGGACTTGTTGTATGTTCACTTGGTTATATTTTGAGCATTGGATAACATAGTTGTTATATTAATATTCATGAGAATATGTTTTCCTTAATGAATATGTTGTTGCCTTATGTAAGAAATTGCACTCTTTGTATTGGACATTTTTCATGCCATAGTTGTTGTGGACTTTGTGCATGTATTGTATATGTTTCCAAATTTGGTTGTGCTTGGTAGATAGTTGATATCTTGTATATACATGTTGATATATACGTTGTTGTACAACTTGTTGATTTTGGAAACTTGGGGATGTCGTTGTTTGGCTACGGCTAGGATTTGGTTCTAGTACGGGGATTGTCCCTCTATATAGTCTAGTGCGCACATAGGGAGGTTACCCGTGGGCTAGTAACCCTAAAGTAACTATGGTGTCGGTCTGATTCGGCGTGACGTCTAAGTATTCACTTTGGTTGATTTCACATTTCATTTCAAGTTGATAACTATATGATGTTATAACTTATTGTCTCTTATTTGATTCTCCATATTTTGTTGCAGGATGTTAACTTTGTGAAATCATGCTTTATGCATTGTATTGGAAGTTCCAATGTTGGTTAAAGTGTATTGATATTATGATTCGTGTTTTGATGTTCAAATATGGCTTAGGAATGATCCTATAATTTCATTTGGAACATAGATGTTAGGTGGCATGACCCATTTTGGTAATTCTTGTGTTTTAGATTTCGAGTTCATAACTTTGAAAATCTATGTCTTGTTGATGTAGACGTTAGGTGGCATGAGCCCTTTAACATGTTTCACCATAAGGTGATAATTTGTAAAACGCTAGGTCTATGCATGCTCACTTCCTATGAGTAGCTTTATGTTACTTACCTACGTAGTGGGGACATTTTTTTAGGTATGAAGACTTGGTTCATCGTGCTCATTGCTCCTTGGATGGCTTATAGTTTTTAAGTTTCCATTTTATGCAAATGTTAGCATAAAATGCCTCTTTGTAACCTTATGTATCAAAATATGTATTATTTGATTCTATATATGTAGTGTGTACATGAGTACACTCTTTACAATGTATTTGACATGTATGAGATGAGGCCGGAGGCCAACGACATGTAATTTGTATCCTATGTAATTTTTGACTTCATGGAATATTATGAAAATATTGAAAAATGTTGAGTTGTTGCTTCACCATGTTTGCATTGGGTGTGGGAATTCTATTTTGATTCTTCCCTAGGGTCTTGTTAATCTTGTATGAAGTGTGCCCAAGGGCCAAACGGTATTTTGGAGCCATTTCATAATTTTGAATTCCGAGTTTTCGTTCCAAGTTCCATTTTTTGCCTGTTTGCCCGTTGGGGGGTCGGATTTTGCATCGGCTATATTTTTAAGCCATGGACCATTGTAACACGTCTAAATAGGTAAGTTACGTTCGCGTGCATAGTCGTTTCCGGGCAAAACCTCATC
Source organism: Cornus florida (assembly GCF_030987335.1). Lineage (NCBI taxonomy): Eukaryota > Viridiplantae > Streptophyta > Magnoliopsida > Cornales > Cornaceae > Cornus > Cornus florida. The sequence goes on from NW_026775579.1 coordinate 25,930,643, forward strand.
GTTTATGTTTTGAGCCTCCAACGGACTCATTTTACACTTTTGTTGCATAATCTGACCTAAGGGTATTTTGAGAATTTTGTTTGGGAAATAAATTCTGTTCTTCACATGGTTAAATAGAAAACATGATTTTAGGGGGGTTTTCTTCTTCGTATTTTTCCAGAAAATGTCATCTTGGCATCAGAAATTGATCCCGAAGTTCAGCTTATGTTTTTCAATTTAGTAGCTTTTTGGACCCTCTGGACCAGTTTTCTTGGGAGGGCATTTTGGGTATTTCAAAGTTTGTATTTTTTGAGTTTTCTGGTGTTTCAAGTAGAAAACTCGATTTTGAGGGGGTTTATTCTTTGTGTTTTTCCAGAAAATATCATCTAAGGCCTCAAATTTTAATTTTTTCTGGAAAAACCCCTACTGCCAGGTTTTTGGGCTACCCATTTTGCCTCCTTCACATGTAAACGTTTAGATAGGGTCTCGTAACCGGTTACATGTGCATGGGTAGTGTTTTGGTTGAATTTTTTGGTCTCCTAACCGGTTAGGAAGGCTTGGTAACCGGTTAGATGTTCTTGGGTTGGCACTTTTTGACCGTTTTGCCCCTTCTTCTTCCGTTAGCCATATCTTCTTCATCCGGACTCCAAATCAAGTGATTTTTGAGTCTAAGTTCATTAATTTTTCATTGGCTTTCCAATGGTGTGCTCGGTGGCACCCACTTTTAGACTGGAAATGACTTTTTTGCCCCTAGGTTCATTCTTGTTCGTTTTTGAAACGTTGCTTCCACATTTGATTCCTTTGGGTTCCGTGACCTCGTTGAAGGTCACATTGGCGTCTTAGAGTCATGTTGTATCTCTAGAGACCGTTGTTTGTCTTTTGCTTCTACATTTCGGATCCGTTATCGGGTCATCCTTCGGTTCATCACTGACGCACCGGGTTGAAAAACTTGGGCCGTCACATAATCATCTATTTGACATTGGTTGTATGTTTAAATCATGATTTTGGATTTGCATTAAATTCATGAGTTTATGTTTTCAATATTGAATGATATTGCCATAGCGTGTAACGAATCATACACTGAAGATTCGACATTTGTCATGCTTTAGTAGTTGTGGGCTTAGACTATGTATTGTATGTGTTTCCAAATTTGGTTATGGATGGTAGATAGTTGATTATCTTGTATATACATGTTGATATATACGTTGTTACACAACTTGTTGATTTTGGAAACTTGGGGATGTCATTGTTTGACTACAGCTAGGACATGGTTCTAGTACGGGAGATTGTCCCTCTATAGTCTAGTACGCACATAGGGAGGTTTACCATGGGCTAGTAACCCTAAAGTAACTATTGTGTCGGTCTGATCCGGCGTGACGTCCAAGTATCCACTTTGTTGGATTTCGTATTTCATTTCAAGTTGATAACTAGATGATATCGTAACTTGTTGTTACTTAGTTGATTTCCCATTTTGAGTTTAAAGATGTTAACTTAGAGAAATCATGCTTATGCATTGTATTGGAAGTTCCAATGTTGGTTAAATTGCATCGATATTGTGATTTATGCTTTGATGTTCAAATGTAGCTTAGGAAGATTCCTTAGTTTGAAACATAGACGCTAGGTGGCATGACCCACTTTAGTTGTTTTCGTATCTTAAGTTGCAAGTTGATACTTTTGAGAACCTATATCTTGTTACCTTGTATAACATGCTTCTATATTGTTTAAATTGCATGGATGATGTGATTTATGTTAGAAATGATCTAAGGTAGCTTGTGATGCTCCCTGAGTCTCATCTTGACATAGACGTTAGGTGGCATGAGCTCCTTTAACATATTTCACCTTAAGGTGATATAATTGTAAAATGGTAGTTCGATGCATGTTCATCTCCTATGAGTAGCTTTATATTAATCACCCATATTGTGGGGACATTTTTCAGGTACATGGACCTTGATTTGGGATGCACACTAAGCCATAGAAGTTTCATAGACTTGAAGTATCATTTTCATGAAAATGTTGGCATGAAATCCTTTTTGTAGCTTTATGTATCAAAACTTGTACCTTTGATTCCATTTATGTAATGTGTACATACGTACACTCTTTTTAATGTATTTGAAATGTATGAGATGAGGCTAGAGGCCAATGACATGTATTTGTATTCTATACATTTTCGTTGATAAGGTTCACTATGAAAATATTGAAAAATCACGAGTTATTGCTTCATAACTTTTGCATCGGGTCTGGGAATTTCATTCTTTTTCTTTCATAAGGTCTCCATGACCATGTATGAGGTGTGGCCAAGGGCCAAAACATATTTGAAATTCCTGTATATGCATAAGTGTTGAAAATTGCCTTAATGGGAATATTATGAAAACTATGCGTTTTAATATGTCATTTATGTACCGGAGTGTGCATTGGGTATGAAATTCATTATCTAGCATTCATTTAATATGTATGAGGTGTGGCCAAGGGCCAAACACCATTTCCTTTTAATATTTGCACTTTAGTTTCATACTTTGCATTTTGAGCTAAAATAGTAAAATCCGAGCCTTTAAGGGGTTCATTTCCAAATCGGGTGATGCAAAGTGTGCATGAGCACATTTATTTGGACCTACTTAATATGCATGAAGTATGGCCAAGGGCCAAATGGTAATTTGAAATCATTTGTTAATTTTAGTTTTCAAATTTCCTACTTCTAGTTCATTTTTTTCCTTTTTGGCCGTAGGGGGGTCGAATTTTGCATCGGTGGTATTTTTAAGCTGTAGACCATTGTAGTGCATCCTAATAGGTAAGTTACGTCTGCGTTCATGATCGTTTTCAAGAAAAACCTCATCCTTGGTAATTTGAGCCTTCTATGGACTGATTTTGCATTTTTATTGCATAATCTGATTTTAGGGTATTTTAGAATTTTCCTTCAAGAAAGAAATTCCAGTATTTACATGGTCACTTAGAAAATGGGATTTCAGGGGGGGTTTTTTTTTTTTTGTGTTTTTCGAAAAAATGTTATCTTGGTACTGGAAATCCCTCGCAAAGTTTAGCTTTCAGTTTATATTTTTGTAGCTTTTTAACCCCCATGACCTGATTTCATGGAGGGGCATTTTGGATATTTTACAGTGAGTTTTCTTTTCTTTTTCTATTGCGTTGCCGAGTAGAAAATTTTATTTTGGGTGGGGTTTCTTTTTCGTATTTCTCCAGAAAAATTCGTTTGATAGCCCGTTTCTGCTCTCAGATCAGGACAGTTACTGTAGCAACTTATGCCCTCTTGTCCAGTTCTGATCTAAGGGCATTTTGGGGATTTTGAAATGTGTTTTTTTTTTCATTTATTTCCATGTGATTGGGTAGAAAACTCGATTTTAGGGGGGGTTTCTTCTTTGTGTTTTTCCAGAAAATGTCATCTCGGACCCGAAAACCCTGCGTCAAATCTGATTTCCTGTGCGCATCTGTATTATTTGAACAAGTCTATTGTAAGGGCATTTTGGGGATTTTACGTCAAAAATAAAATTTTATTTCAACATGGTCAGATTGGAAAAATTATTTTGAGGGGGGTTTCTTCTTTGTATTTTTCCAGAAAACATCTTTTAGTGCCTCAAAACGGCACACGATTTCAGCATTTTGTCCAGGTTACTATTCACGGCTGCAGCGACGTCAAAACTTTGTTTTGACTTTTCTCTTTCATCTGGACTCCGAATCAAGTGATTCTTGAGTCCAAGTTGATTAATTTTCCGCTGGCTTTCCAGTGGTCTACTCGGTAGCACCCGACTTTATATTTTCAGAAATGACCATTTTGCCCCTAGGGGCTTATTTGTCATATTTTTTTATCTTTTGCTTCCGCATTAGTTCTCATTGAGTTCCACAACTTCATCGAAGGTCACTTTGACTTCTTAGAGTCTTGTTTTCTGTTTTCGTTTTCATATTTCGGATCAGTTACTGGATTATCCTTTCGGTTCATCACTGATACACTGGCCTAAAAACCAGTGTCGTCATAGGTGGTATCAGAGCTCCTAGGTTTGAATACCTTGGATGACGGGTTTTGGGTGCATATCATCTTTTTGTTGCTATGTTATACGTGTGTATATACTATTTGTTAATATGTTTCGGTATTATTACATGTTTAAGTGTTTCTTGATAACACGCTCGGTATTATGACATGTCTCTATGCTTGTATACCTATGTGGTTAAGAACATCTTTGTTTGACATGTATGCTTATTTGCTTAAGTACTTAGCCCTTTAAACTACTTTCTTTAATTGCTTTAGCATAACTGTATGTTGCATACATTGATGTGCTACTTATTTGATGCATTCATAATATGAGTTGCATTCGATCATAATAACTCGTGTTATTATTGATCTCATTTCCTTTCTACACATATAGCATCACAGTTTTGACTCGCGGAGAGTCTTCTCGTTAGGGCTCATGTGAATGTAGAGTTGCAGTCTCCATCTGGCGAGATGAAACGTAGGCCACGGAGGCATCGTTTCGTCTTATTTTTTTTTTTTGCCTTTTCGTGATGTAGTCATAGTGGTGTTAGAGGTGTCGGTGTAATCTCTTAGGACTTCATAGTGGTCTTGACGTCATTGATGTCATGGAGGTCTTTGTTTCTAGCGTCATGGGACGATGAGTCAGGACTGACTCAAATCCTTCCTTAGGGAGTTGGGAAGTTGCCTTTTGAGCCTCAAGGCAAGGTTCTTGTGTCTTGCCTTCTTAGGACGATGGTTTCGGGGTGTGTTCACCTAGAATATATCTTGTGTTGCCTTGGTTAGCTCTTACAAGCTACGGTTGGGATGTGAGTGGTTCCATGTAATTAATTACACTAGCGCAATTAATTGCTTTCCCTGGTCCTTGGAGACTTAGGGCATTATGTTAGGGTTCTGGTAGAATCCTGTAGAGTTCCTATAGAGATCGTTGGCATCTTGGTTTGGGGGAATGGTTCATTTCCTCGTAATGAGAGATTGGGCTCATCCAGGTTTTGTGTTACATTTTTTGTGTGCTGTCTTTTAAGAGGCATTCCATTCATTTCTATTGATTTTATGAACATGCCATTTGTATGATCACTTTTAAATGTTTATGAGCTCCATTATTTTCGGGCAAACCTTAGAACCATGTTTAGGATTTATGACTATGTGGTAGTCCGTGTGCGGATGTATATGATACGTTGCTTATACTGTATCTACTTACTATGTTTGTGCCGTTGGTGGTGTATAGCGCGTTGCTATTTGTTTAACCTCTTTGTGATAGGTGGTTTATTTGGTTTACCTTATGTGTAGTGTGCTTACTATGATATTATTTAATTTATGTCATTTAAATTTTGCAAGCGTATACTATGTGAGTATTTGGTTTATACTGTTTCATCTTTCTTGCACTTATTTTGGGGTTTTGTGACCTTAGATGTCGGGATTGTCATGAGCGAGCTACGTAGTAGACTTGTGTTTTGAGGTTTTAGTTGCCCATGATAGGGATTTTGACCTAATATTTTGTCTTTTGTATGTAGCCTTGCGGTAGGTCTATTTTAGATATGTGCTTAGGGTTTTGGTTTTATGGGTCCAATCCATTAGCTTAAGGGTATAGACTCGTTAGGCTGTGGATTCGGGATTGGTGTTGTTATGTTGCATTTTCAAATGTGGGGGTCGTTAGTTACGCTAGGGTTAGGGATTTAAGGCCTTAAGCATAACGGTGCCAGTGACATTATTGTTAGAGTTTTGGGATTAGCTACACCAACTCTCGTGGATACCTGGTTCCCGTAGTGCTTTTGGTAATGATCATTTTCGACATTGATGTCAATTGTATCGAAAAGTTTCTTTCTGAGTTCATCTGTTAAGGGCATGTTATGAACTAGTGCCTTATACTATCATGATATCTTACTGACGAGTAAGTGTGGGCGGGTTCTAGTCATTGTTCGTACTGTCATATCATTATTAGCCATCTGTCATGATTTTACTTATCGTTGTCTTGGGGATTCTCTCGGTGATTGACTTTAAGTTGATATGCCAATTCATTTGGGAAGTGTCACTCAGTTCTTGATTTTTGTGTCCCTTCGGATGACCTTCAGGCTTTTGGAGTTGTCCTTTAGCACTTATAGTTTGTCCTTTGGTTTGATCTTGCTTTGATCTTATTCGGTTCTCTTTTATTTGTTCCTGATTTCGGGGACGAAATCCCTTTTAAAAAGGGTAGGTTGTAACGACCCGGTCATTTTCTTCCTTTCCTTTTCCTCAAATTTTACGGAAATTTTTTTTCCGTTGTCTTTTTTATTCTGTGTTTGGTTTCTTGTCACTTATGTCATCTCAAGTGCTCGAAAATGGTTTCTGAGACTCTTTCCCCTGGATTGACAACTTCCTTCGAGGACCGAGTCATTTCCACATTTTTCGTTTTTCGACACTATTCACTTTTCGTCCTTTTTCCTATTTTGTCTTTTCCCTATTTGTCACTTTGTTGGCATAACCTCACTTTTTGTGTTCGGAGTTGGTTTTTGACTTCACATATCTTCATTCTAAGTGGTTTCCACAAAATACTTATCTTTACTTTTGCAGTAAAGTACTCTGGTTGCTCCCGGTGTCCATAAGGGCATGGATATATAGTTTTTCAAAATCTTTTTTCTTTTCTTGGGGTGTTTTTCGTAAATATCTTTTGAAGATATTTTATTTCAGGGGTTTTTAAGAAAATATTTTTGGAAGATATTTTCATTCTGGATCATTAGTGCAGTTTTCACTTTTTGGAGGGCCCATTATGCAATTAATGAAAGTTATTGCAAAAATGCCTCGTTTTAAGCCTGGATCCTCGTACAGGATTCATTTTCACATTTCGTCAAGTCGTGTACTCTTAGGATTTCCTTCTGGTCATTTTTCTCCAGTTTCAGCATTTTTGGCCCCGGTTGCCGTTGAACTTATTCGAGGCATATCAGTTTTTGATGATATTTCTTTCGTTGTTTATATTTTCTCATTTTGGTTCTTTTTTGTTCACGGAGTTTTGTCGTTTGAGCGGGTCTGCTCAAATTTCACTTTTTTAGACCCGGCGGGACCCTTTCGGGGCACTTTTTGAAATTTCTATAAATAAGTTGCCCTAAATTTTAAAATCAGATTTTTTAGACCTTCTTCCTCCTCTTGGATGGTAGCCATGGGAGCCCAAGGGGCTGCCTTCACTCTTTCTTCTCCTCCACTTGATTTCCTTGGTAGAAAGTCTTCGGCCTTAACATTTATCGTAGGCCTCGTCATGCTCTACCTTTCCCCCTTATTAGAACCCCTTTTTGGCCAAATTTTGAGTTCAGGTTTGAAGTCAAGTTGTGATTTTAATGGGGCTTCCTTAGGATTCTTGTTCATCATGTTGTCCTCGACAAAACTGCGAAGTATCGTCAAATTCAGAGCACTTTTCTTTCGGTGGGGATTTGAGATTTTTATCTCAAATTGAGGTAGGGGGTGTCTTAGGTTTATATTAATGTTGTATTGATGATTTTAGAAGTTATGCAACTTGTATGCATGTTTTAGTTCAAGTTCTAGAATTTAATTTAATTATTTTCTATGTTTAAGATTTAATTCTCATGATGCTATACAACTTAAAATTAAATTGTGGCATGCTAGAAAATTAAGTATTGGTATGGTTGTTCACATATATTAAATTGGGATTATTTGAATGAGAATTGCAACTTTTAATTAATTTTTTTCTTTGGTGAAAGTTTAATTTACACAGATGTAACTTACATGAAATAAGCTTGTAATGTGATATTATAATAAGCCTTGGCATGTTCCCTAACATATGTTAAATTGAGAACAATTAGATGAGTTTAAAAATCTAAAGATTTTAAGTAAAAGAATTAATTAAAATTTATTTAATGACTCCATTGGCCTAGTTAAGTTTTTTATTGTTCCAATGGCCTAATTCAGTTTTTGAATTGATATATGTAACGATCAAGTTATATGGTACAACATGTATTAATTATGGATCATTTGGTTGAGAATTGAAACCTAGGGAAATTAATTAGTTTGTTTCATTAATTTCCGTTTCTTTTGTATTAAGGATTTAATCATGTATTTGACGTTGGTTGTATGTTTAAATCATGATTTTGGATTTGCATTAAATTCATGAGTTTATGTTTTAAATATTGAATGATATTGCCATAGCGTGTAATGAATTGCACACTGAAGATTCGACATTTGTCATGCCTTAGTAGTTGTGGACTTAGAGCATGTATTGTATATGTTTCCAAATTTGGTTGTGCATGGTAGATAGTTAATTATCTTGTATATACATATTGATAGATACGTTGTTGCACAACTTATTGATTTTGGAAACTTGGGGATGTCGTTGTTTGACTACGGCTAGGACATGGTTCTAGTACGAGGGATTGTCCTCCTACAGTCTAGTGCACACATAGGGAGGTTACCCATAGGCTAGTAACCCTAAAGTAACTATGGTGTCGGTTTGATTCAGCGTGACGTCCAAGTATCCACTTTGTTTGATTTCATATTTCATTTCAAGTTGATAACTAGATGATATCGTAACTTGTTGTTCCTTAGTTGATTTCCCGTTTTGAGTTTCAAGATGTTAACTTAGAGAAATCATGCTTATGCGTTGTATTGGAAGTTCTAATATTAGTTAAATTGTATCGATATTGTGATTTGTGATTTGTGTTTTGATGTTCAAAGGTAGCTTAGGAATATTCCTTAGACTCATTGAAACATAAACGCTTGGTGGTATGACCTACTTTAGTTGTTTTCGTATATTAAGTTACAAGTTGATACTTTTGAGAACCTATATCTTGTTGCCTTGTATAACATGCTTTTATATTGTTTAAATTGCATGCATGATGTGATTTATGCTAGAAATGATCTAAGGTAGCTTAGGATGCTCCTTGAGTCTCATCTTGACATAGATGTTAGGTGGCATGAGCCCCTTTAACCTGTTTCACCTTAAGGTGATATAATTGTAAAATGCTAGGTCAATGCATGCTCATCTTCTACGAGTAGCTTTATGTTACTCACCCACGTTGTGGGGACATTTTTTAGGTACAGGGACCTTGATTTGGGATGCACACTAAGCCATGGAAGTTTCGTAGACTTGAAGTATCATTTTCATGAAAATGTTGGCATGAAATCCTTTTTGTAGCTTTATGTATCAAAACTTGTACCTTTAATTCCATTTATGTAATGTGTATATAAGTACACTCTTTTCAATGTATCTGACATGTATGAGATGAGGCCAAAGGCTAATGACATGTATTTTGTATTCTATGCACTTTCATTGATAAGGTTCACTATGAAAATATTGAAAAATCACGAGTTATTGCTTCATAACTTTTGCATCGGGTGTGGGAATTCCATTCTTTTTCTTTCATAGGGTCTCCATGACCATGCATGAGGTGTGGCCAAGGGCCAAACCATATTTGAAATTCCTGTATATTCATAAATGTTGAAAATTGCCTTAATGGGAATATTATGAAAACTATGCGTTTTAATATGTCATTTACGCACCGGAGTGTGCATTGAGTATGAAATTCATTATCTAGCATTCATTTAATTTGTATGAGGTGTGGCCAAGGGCCAAACACCATTTCATTGTCATATTTGCACTTTAGTTTCATACTTTGCATTTTGAGCTAAAATAGTAAAATTTGAGCCTTTAAGGGTTCATTTCCAAATCGGGTGATGTAAAGTGTGCATGAGCACATTCATTAGGACCTACTTAATATGCATGAAGTGTGGCCAAGGGCCAAATGGTAATTTGAAATCATTTGTTAATTTTAGTTTTCAAATTTTCCATTTTTAGTTTATTTTTGCCTTTTTGGCCGTAGAGGGGTCGAATTTTGCATCGGTGGTATTTTTAAGCCATAGACCATTATAGCGCTTCCTAATAAGTAAGTTACGTTTGCGTACATAATCGTTTTCAAGAAAAAACCTCATCCTTTGTGATTTGAGCCTTCTATGGACTCATTTTTCTTTTTTATTGCATAATATGATTTTAGGGCATTTTTGGGGTTTCCCTTCGAGAAATAAATTCCAGTCTTTACATGGTCACTTAGAAAATGTGATTTTAGTGGGGTTTCTTTTTTGTGTTTTTCCAGAAGATGTCATCTTGATACCGGAAATCCCTCGCAAAGTTTAGCTTTAAGTTTATATTTTTGCAGCTTTTTTACCCCCATGACCTGATTTCATGGAGGGGCATTTTAGGCTTTTTACAGTGAGTTTTTTTTCATTTTCTCCCACAATATTGAGTAGAAAATTTGATTTCAGGAGGGGTTTCTTTTTCGTGTTTTTCCAGAAAAATTCGTTTGGTAGCCCATTTCTGCTCTCAGATCAGGATAGTCATTGTAGCAACTTATACCCTCTTGTCCAGTTCTGATCTAGGGGAATTTTAGGGATTTTACAATGTGTTTGTTTCATTCCCTTCATGTAGTTGGGTAAAAAACTCAATTTTAGGTGGGGTTTCTTCTTTGTGTTTTTCCAGAAAATGTCATCTCGGACCCGAAAACCCCACGTCAAATCTGATTTCCTTTGCGCATCTACACTATTTGAACAAGTCTGTTGTAAAGGCATTTTGGGGATTTTACCTAAAAAATAAAATTTTCTTTCAATATGGTGAAATTGGAAAAATTATTTTGTGGAGGGTTTCTTCTTCGTATTTTTCCAGAAAATGTCGTTTAGTGCCACAAAACGGCACACGAATTTCAGTATTTTGCCCATGTTACTATTCACGGCCGCGGCGACGTCAAAACTTTGTTTTGACTTTTCTCTTTCATCCGGACTCCGAATCAAGTGATTATTGAGTCCAACTTGATTAAATTCCGCTGCCTTCCCAGTGGTGTGCTCGGTAGCACCTGACTTTATATTTTCAGAAATGACCATTTTGCCCTTGGGGGCTTATTTGTCATATTTTTGATCTTTTGCTTCTACATCAGTTCTCATTGAGTTCCACGAACTCATGGAAGGTCACTTTGACTTCTTAGAGTCTTGTTTTCTATTTTCGTTTTTGCATTTCGGATTTATTACTAGATCATCCTTTCGGTTCATCACTGACGCACTGGCCTAAAAACCAAGGTCATCACACTTGTGAATAAAATGCGACTACCAATTGCGATATTAAGCATGGACCATCAAATTCATGCATGAATCGTCTACCTAACCGAAAAATAAACTAAATGTAGCACAACCCATTAATTCTAAGCATGACCCATCAAACTAGTCACAATTGTAGCGCACAGCAATCTAGAAAATCATGAAATTTGCAATAATTAGCCATGGAATATCAAATCAAGTAAAGATTGTTTACCTACCTACAAGCATGAATTAAATTGTAGAACAATCCATCAAGCATAAGAATAATTCATTAAATTAATTGACAAACCCATTCAATGAATACCATGCATAGCCATCACTAGATCCGTAATTAATCACGCAGACATGCAACCAATATAAAGAAACTAGTGTAGAGATCAATTCCCAAATAATCACATATAAGACAACATGTAATCACAAAGAGAATCAATAGGAAGAATTAAACCATATGAATCATGTAAGACATAATTCCCAATTTAATCACACTAGACATGTAAATAAACTAAATAATTAATAGGGAGAATTAAACCATAGAAATCATAATAATATACCAAGATTCATTTTATTCACAAGGCTATAACACTAATCACAAGATAAATTCCCCAAAAAGTATGAAAATGATTGAGATTTAGATTATAAACTTGGGGCTCATCCAAGCCCCAAGGAGAAGTCTAGCCAATCATAGAGGAGGTGGGTGTAATCTTGGAACCCTCAAGGGCAATTCCAAAACATGGCTCCATCTTCTTCCTCTTCTTCTTTGTTGAATTCTAAAGAGAGAGTGTGTGTAGATCTAGAGATGTGTTCTTGGTGCCTCCACTCTCCTCTTTTCTTCTAACCCTAATCTCTAACTTTTCTAGAGACAGAAAAATAAAATTACAATAAAAATAAAATTGAAGACAAAAGATATGATTAATTGATTACAGAAATGGTTCAATTCCCTTTAAATACAAGGTCCTTTTCTTAGTCACTAAGTCAGAAATATAGCCCCAAAAATATCTAATCCGCAACTATGTGATAGGTGGAGTTCGGGCGTACGGGAATAAAATTGTGACGACCCTGGATTTTTCAACCCAGTGTGTCCTGTGATGATCCGAAGCGGATCCAAAATGCGGAAGCAAAACAAAACCAAGTCCTTAGATATGTACATCATCCCTAAGACACAAGAATGGCCTCCAAGGAATTTCGAGACTCAGCGGAAGCAAAATGAAGACAAGGGTATTAAAACCCTACTAAAAGAAGGACCAAGGGTAAAATGGTCATTTTACCCTAATAGGGAGGAATTTGAATCCCGACAAGTCAAATGAGATCAAAAACATCCAAAAACATCCTTTGGTAACTTCACATGAAGTCTCAAGTCCAAGGAAAATGAAATCCCAAAAGAACCCTATCCCGGTTCAAACCAAATTCGACACCCTCTCACTAAAACAAGGATATCATGAGCTAGGAAAAGAATCTGAAACTAAAATTTATACCATTCAAAAGCTTATTTCGACACGGTTAGTTTCGAATCAAGAACGGACTAATTCGGAGTTAAAACGAAGAAGTTACAACAATTTAAAGTTGGAAGGTCAAAGTTGAACCTGCAGCAGTAACTACAAGACTTGAACCGGTTCAGCCTCCTTGAACCAGTTCAATATGGGAAGTACACCCATGCTGGACCAAAATACACATCTTGAACCGGTTCAAGAAGGTTGAACCGGTTCAACTTGACCAGAGTTGAACTTAAACAGTAGAAACAGTAGAATAGCAGAAAATTGAGTTTGGAGCGTAGTTTTTGAGATCAAGATGACATTTTTTGAAAAAATATCGTGAAGAAACTCCCCCTAAAATCACATTTTCTATGTGATGGAGTCAAGAACAGAATTTATTTCCCAAAGGAAATTCCCAAAATACCCTTAAGCTGAGTTTTTCAATAAAAAAGTGAAATGAGTCCGTAGGAGGCTCAAAACACAAACGAAAGGGGTTTTCATGAAAATGATCATTCACAAAAATGTCAATAGTGCTTTTAAGCGCGTGGGAATGGTCCGCGGCTTCCGAAATTGGCTGAGTCAAAATCCGACCCCCTGACGGCCAAAAAGGCGAAAATGAACTTAAAATGGAAACTTTGAAAAACCAAAATCAACAAATGACTTCAAATGACCGTTTGGACCTTGGCCGCACTTTATACATGATAAATGAATGCTAATGGATGAATTTCACTGTGACGACCTTGGATTTTTCAACCCAGTGTGTCTTGTGATGACCCAAAATAGATCCAAAATGCGGAAGCAAAGGAAGGAAGGTGACCCCTAGAGATGTACATCATCCCTAAGGCACCAAAATAACTCCACATGAAGCTATGGAACTCAAATGAGCCAAGCAAAGAAGCAAGAATGCCAAATCCGAAGAGAAATGAACCAAGGGTAAAATGATCATTTCACACCAAAATGGGTGCCACCGTGCACACCATTAGAAAGACAATGAAAAATTAACAAGAATAGACTTAAGAATAGAATGATTCGGAGTCTAGACGACAAAAATATCAAGTTCTGAAGTCGAAGGAAGGGAAACCCTATCCCGGTTCGAACCAAAAATAGACACTACCTTATTAAAACTTGAATATATTAAGTTAAAAGAAGAATCTGAAGCTCTAATTGGTATCATTGGAAATCTTATTTCGACACGGTCAATTTAGAGTTAAGAACGGACCAATTCGGAGTTTAAACAAAGAAGATATGATAGTTTGAAGTCGGAGGTGCAGTGCTGAACCAAGACACAAACACACACACACACACATGAAAAGTACCGTGCAAGGGCTTCAAGCTCTCGTAATTAGCCCCGAGAGTTCTGTCCAAAGTTGGAGCGCTCGAACCCCCCTTGGAGCGCTCGTTCTGTTGTAGGCTGCACCTGAAATGCCAACTTGAAATGCAATTTTAACGACTTTCTGGGCCTTTTTGAAAAAAAAGCACAGAGAAGAAACCCCCCTCCAAATCATGTTTTCTAGCCAACTATGCCAAAATAAATCTTTATTTTTCATGTGAAAACCCCAAAATGCCCTTATGCTCAATTTAGGCTCAAAAAGGCAAAAATGTAAGTTTGCACAAAACATACATTTGACCCCAAATGCACTTCTAGGCTGAAATGAATTTGCACGCAAATGTAATAAGTGATTTTGAGCACGCGGGAATGGTCCGCGGCTCCCAGAAATGGCTGATACAAAATCCGACCCCCTCGACGGCCAAGAAGGCGAAAATGAACTTGAAAAGGAAATTTTGAAAACCAAAATTAACAAATGATTGAAAATTACCATTTTGGCCCTTGGCCATACTTCATACATGATTAATGAATGGTAATGGATGAATCTCATACACAATGCACACTCCGGTGTAAAATAACATACAAAAATGAAAAAAGGGAAAATTTAACATCCATGACATATATGTGATTTCAAAAGAAGTTTGGCCCTTGGCCTCATGTCACATACATAAAATGATAATCAAAAAGTGTGCTTAGACACACACTACAAGTTTAGAATCAAATACACACATTTAACAAACAAGGTTACAAATGGAATTCCAAGCAAACCTTCACAAAGATGGAAACCTCTAAGTCCACAAACCATCCAACCATAATGAGAGTCTCAACTTTAATTCCTGTACCTGAAAAATGTCCCCACAACGTGGGTGAGTAACATAAAGCTACTCGTAGGAGATGAGCATACATCGACCTAACTTTTTACTATTTTATCACCTTAAGGTGAAACATGTTAAAGGGGCTCATGCCACCTAACGTCTATGTCAAAGTGAGACTCAGAGATCATTCTAAGCTACTCATGCAATTGAAATGAACTACGGCATACAAGTATACATGCCCAAGTACAATAAACCGTATTAAAACATGATACACGACATTCGAGTACACATGTTCACAAGTATACTAAATCATGTTAAACGGGATAAACAATATCTAGCATACATACACAACTATATGATATATGTATAGAGTACTAATAAATCAAGTATACAAACACAAGTATCCTAAGCTAAACACGTACGCACAAGACGAGTATACATGGCATAAGTATACTAACATGAAATATGTATACACAAAACAAGCATACTAAGCATAAATACACTCGATAGAGTTTAGATACACTAACAAGGATATGAGTTCAAGTATACAGTTTCAAGTATACTAAATGAGATCAAAATACATAAGCAAGCATCAATTCTCAAGCTACAAGTAATCCATGATTAACAACTTGAAATTGAATGTGAAATCAAATTAGAAAGACTAGGACATGCAGTCTCTAGACCAAGCAAGTGTTTCCGGGTAATTACGACCCACAAGGCTCTACCTAATGCGTACATGCATAAGTTATTCCGGGCAATTACGACACACAAGGTATTACCTAGTGCGCACTTATGACTTAGAAGACTCTTGTCTCCGTACTAGAGTCAAACCCTAGCCATGACGTGACATATGTCCCTACAAGCTTTCCAAAACCAATAAATTCAAAACTTATACAAAAATTAATAAGTTCGACCAAACTTATACTAAATCCAATAATGCATAAAACCATCTTCCATGCATAAATAAGATTGAATCCACATAAACCATGTCCTAAAATTCAAGTCTAGATAGCATATGACATGTCAAGTCTCCAATATGTAATTTATACACCAAAAGAATAATATTTTACAACAATTGAGCCACATTACCACACTAAGCTACAAGTACTAAATAAGCTATAATTCAGTATCAAGCTTCCAAGGTAAACAATTATAATATTCTAACAAGCTATATACCTACACAAGATATGTTTAAACAAGCTATGCAAGTCAATGATATTCTATATCATGCTAAGTCCAATTACCATTTCAAGAGGCCACAAGTACTAATTCTATATCTAATTATTAATATGCTCACAAGGTAATTAATTTTACTACATTTTAAGGGATTTTCAACGTAACATGAAAAGTCTCTAGATTTGAAACCAATCCCTAATAACCTTAAATTAATATATGTTAAACAACATAGTATGCTCAATACATATACCAAATCAAAAGAGCAAAATGGGCAAGACATCATCATCTAGATTTTAATTAATTTAAATTAATCAAATCTCTAGATTTCACAAAGTATTAAAATGATTCCAAATTAATATATATCAAGTACCAAATCATGGTTATACCATATCTCAAGTCCAAAATAGAATACAAGTAAAATACAATTTACTAGAATTTAAATCAAATTAAATACATTTAATCTCTAGATTTGAAAACTTATCTAAATCATACCAAATTAATATATATCTAAGATCAACCCATGGCCATGTCATTTACCAAGTCTAAAATGATTTATATGCAAGATATGATAAATCACTAATTTCTCAAATTAGCAAAAGACATGCATACAACTTATATAAGCATCAATAGTATGCAAGAAACAAAAATATAACCCTATAACATCCCTTACCTCACTAGAGAAGTGTTACTCTAGAATGCAAGGCAAATCAACACAAAATGGTAAACCCTTCAAGTGTTATGAAGAGGAAGATGAGAGGAACAAAAAGTATTCCCAAGTTCAAGCTTGGAAATCAATGGAAGGCTCTCAAAAATCAAGGTCAAGACCTAAGGCTTCAAGCTCCATTCATGGAGGCTAGGGTTTTTGGTAAGGAAGGAATGAAATAATGTGAAAATGTGTGAGTGGAGGAAATAGAAATCCTCTACTCACTATGTGCTCTTACACCATGGTCAACACACACTAGTTTGGTCAATTGCTCAAAAACCCTTCTTTAAAACTATAATCCCAAAGTGGCCCAAAAGTAATTTGTAAGACTAAATTGTGATCCTACACTTGTCACAAATCCAAGGCTCCATTCTAGGCTTAATCTCAAACCTACACTTGTCAACCATCCAAGCCAACAAGTGCACCAATCCTAGGCCAACAAGTGGTTAAATCTCCACCCTCCACATGTCCTCATCCAATGCCTGAAAGTGTTTCCACACACATGCCAACAAGTGGACCAATGAGAGTGTGACACTTGTCACACTTTTCGAAAATTGAAAGGTCCTTTTTGAAAATATCTTCCAAATCAAATTGTAAAATGGTCCCTAAGACGAAAAATAATTACTTTACAGTAATTACACAAAACCCCAAAAGTTTAGAAAAATTACAAAAGGTTATGCGTCTATACCCTTTACAAGAAAAGTAAACACTTAGCATGCTTTTCTATAAAAGTGAAAATACACATAGCAGGAATTTAAATATCGTGGATGCATGTAAAACCGGAATCAAATCCGAACACGAAAAGTGAGGTTATGCTAACAAAGTGACAACTGAGAAAAAGACAAAATGTGAATAGTGTCACAAAAGTGAAAATGTGAAAATGACTCAGTCCTCAAAGGAAGTCGTTAATTCAAGGAAAAGAGTTTCGGAAACCATCCCCGAGCACTGAAGATGACATTAAGTGGCGAGAAACCGAACTCAGAAAGGAAAAGATCAACGGAAAAAAAATATCCGTGAAAATCTGAGAAAAATAAAGGAAAGAAAATGACAGGGTCATTACAACATTCCCATCTAAAAAGGGATTTCGTCCCCAAAATCCAGCCCCAACAAAACAAAAGGCGAAACCAGGAAAGCTACAAAGTACATCTCCGAGTATCCCACATAACATGCTACACCAGCGACCTCAAAGCTGAAAAGAACCCCACAACCCGGTGTCATTTGCACCTACGTGCTCATAACAAGACAATCTGTCAATAGAAAAGTGACTACATGGCCACACAACAAGTCTGAACTCACACATAGAACTCAAGGTCAAATAAAGGAACGGAAGACCACAACCGTAAGCATCCCTCCTGACGAACTATCATACGGATCTAAAAACAACCACCAAAAGAAATCTAAGATATCTACGTATCAAATCAAGGTACTGAACAAAGATGATATGGTAGTACTAATAGCGACCAGAACCTGCCCACAACGTACTCAAATGTGTGGTAGCAATGACAGTACCTAGTGTCCGCCCACACTTACTCGTCAGTAAGGTAGCATCGACGGCAACTAGCATTCGCCCACAACACATAACTTTGTACGATAGCATGACAGTATAAGGCACTAGTTTATAACCTGGCCCCCACTAGGTCTACCCATGAAACCTCTCGATACCAATGACATCAATGTCTCAAAATGATCATAGCCAAAAGCAATGTGGGAACCAGGCATTTGTGAAAGTTGGAATATGGTCCAAAGACGTTCCAGACCATCCTGGCCAATCCTAAACTCTGACAACAATGTCATAGGCACTATTATGCTTAAGGTCCTAAATCTTCAATACAGCAAAACCAACATCTCTAATGTCTCAAAATACGACCATTAACAACATTAATCAAGAATCCAAGGCCTAAAAGTAAATCGAAACCTTTAGTAATCAAAACGAACTTCACTACAAGACATTTCATCAAAATTCCTTCATATCTCCCTAAAATAGATTAATTACAAGATCACACCGTAATCAAACATCGGATTCATATCCCTATCATGGCTAACTAAATCCTCAAAATACAAGTCCACTAAGTGGCACATACATCAAAATCCTGACAACTAAGGTCACAAAATAAATCTCTCAAAACCGTGCTTGGCCACACCAAGCTAAATTAAAATTCCTCAATTTCAATCCATAAAAAATTACTGGAACAACAATTCCTCAAAACCACGCCTAGTCATACTAGGACGAGAAAATTCCACAAACAAGCCAGATCCAACAACGATCTTTCAAAACTCTTCCTAAGAGTCAACCACATCAAGGTCTCCAAAACTAAAGTAAGTCTCCAAAAAGACATTCTCAAAAGAGCATCGAGCTCACCTCACGAATCAAACAAATCCTTAATGATATGGACACAAGTCCATGAAAAAATGATCTCACACTAACCTACTCACTCTGAGCACCACAACCCATCAACAACCATGGCAAAACTCCCCAAGGAAAGACACGAAAGAAAGGGAACCACCAGTCTTAAGAAGGATAACACCATGACTCAGTCTCTGTAATGAAAGACAACAATGCCAAAGACTTCACCCCCTACATGGAAGTAAGTCGACCAAAATCAACCAAATCCTCACCAAGGACTCAAGACAACAATAGTGATCCTCACGGACCAGCCAACCTCAAAGTTGTACACAACGCAACAAAGAGAAGAGACTCACTCCTTGTGAAGTCCCTTACTCGAACTAAGAAAAGGGAAGAAACCCTGTTCTCCCACAAATGTTAACACGACAAACACGAAAAGGGAACAAAAAAGGATAACTAAAGATGGAAGTTATGCAAATAACAAGGAAGTTCAACTACCAAGAAGGTAAATCTACTCACATAGATGAAATCAAGGGTACATACAACACGTCTCCACATAAGCACAAAATCATGTCACTAAAACACAGTAACAACATGGTATATCTAAGCATATAAAGAAGGCATGCTAATGCCACACAACAAGAAAGCGAATATGGACATACTTCCACCTACTTATGCGTCACAATATCATAACTACTAACATGGTAGTAAATGAAACTGCAGAAGATAAAATTAATGCAACAATGAACCCTATGGATATCGTGTCCTAGAGTGTTTAGTTAACAGGAAAGACCAGTCCTAGCCATAAACTGACTTCAAAAATCAATGCGACCACAACTTGTCTCAAAACAAATGTGAGCCCTTACCATAATAGTAAGACTCAAACAATCCATCTCCGAATCTAGAGGTGACACTATAAATGACACTAACAATGCAATGCTCTCACCAACCCGAAACATCGATCAATCAACTTAATCCCAAAAACATCATCACACAAAGAGAACTCAAACAAAATGGCTACTTTAGCCACACAATCAGACAACCGAATCAATCTCTAAAATCGTCCCCAAAACGACCATCAATCACCGTCTCAACACCAGACGCTCAAAACAAAACTCACATCATCACCAACAAAAAGGACTACGCCTATCGAACAAAAACCAACACTGATTCCATCCGAACTACACTCGTAGCTAGCCAATACGGTAGCCTGACAATGCCATGCACCTGCCCACAAATGTACCCGCCCACGAAAATTGCAATCTCAGAGGAACCTTCCAAAACAACTAAGGATCCTAAGAGTTTCATAACCTCATCGTGGCCCAAAACCAACAAATCCAGCACAACGACAACACCAAATGACTCACCTCATGAGAGCCCAAACAAAAGGTGACTCACCACCTACCTCAAAACCAATGCTAGGTCGACAACAACCTACACTACCACGAAACTGTGACTACAATCACCATCAACCTCAACTCGTGCCTCAATGACCAATCCCGTGTCATGCCAAATACGCAACACAGTTATGCATATACAAATCTAATCAAGCATACATTATATATCATGCTCTTTACAATGGAATCCAAGCAAGCTATACAGTTAGCATACCACATATAGCACATAAGCACATATAATATGTTATCAAACCAAAACATGTTATCATAAAACATATAAGCACATAGAGCTTGGCAACATAAGCATGATATGCATCAAAAACCCATTATCCAAGGTATTCAAACCTAGGAGCTCTGATACCACCTATAACGACCCAGATTTTTCAACCCAGTGTATCCTGTGATGACCCGAAACGGATCCAAAATGCGGAAGCAAAGGAAGGAAGGTGACCCCTAGAGATGTACGTCATCCCTAAGGCACCAAAATAACTCCACATGAAGCTATAGAACTTAAACGAGCCAAGCAATGAAGCAAGAATGCCAAATCCAAAGAGAAATGAACTAAGGGTAAAATGGTCATTTCACTCCAAAATGGGTGCCACCGTGCATACCATTGGAAAGACAATGAAAAATAAACAAGAATAGACTCAAGAATCGCATGATTCGGAGTCCGAACGACAAAAATATCAAGTTCTGAAGTCGAAGGAAGGGAAACCTTATCCCGGTTCGAACAAAAAACAGACACTACCTTACTAAAACTTGAATATCTTAAGTTACAAGAAGAATATGAAGCTCTAATTGGTATCATTGGAAATCTTATTTCAACACGGTCAATTTACACTCACAAACGGACCAATTCGGAGTTAAAACGAAGAAGATATGATAGTTTGAAGTCGGAGGCGTAGTGCTAATCCAAGACACAAACACACACACACATGAACAGTACCTCTAGCGCTCGTGCAAGGGCTTGGAGCACTCATAATTAGCCCTGAGAGTTTTGTCCAAAGTTTGAGCGCTTGAACCCGCCTTGGAGCGCTCGTTCTGCTGTAGGCTGCACCTGAAATGCCAACTTGAAATGCAATTTTGAGGACTTTCTGGGCCTTTTTGAAAAAAAACACAAAGAAGAAACCCCCCTAAGAATCATGTTTTCTAGCCAACCATACCAAAAGAAAACTTTATTTTTCATGTGAAAACCCCAAAATGCCCTTATTCTCAGTTTAGGCTCAAAACGGCAAAAATGTAAGTTTGCACCAAACATACATTTGACCCCAAATGCACTTCTAGGCTAAAATGAATATGCACGCAAATGTAATAAGTGATTTTGAGCACGCGGGAATGGTCCGCGGCTCCCAGAAATGGCCGATACAAAATCTGACCCCCTGATGGCCAAGAAGGCGAAAATGAACTTGAAATGGAAATTTTGAAAACTAAAATTAACAAATGATTAGAAATTACCATTTGGCCCTTGGCCACACTTCATACATGATTAATGAATGCTAATGGATGAATCTCATACACAATGCACACTCTGGTGCAAAATAACATACTAAAATGAAAAATATTCATATATTCTCATCAAAGGGAAAATTTAACATCCATGATATATATGTGATTTCAAAAGAAGTTTGGCCTTTGGCCTCATGTTACATACATAAAATGATAATCAAAAAGTGTGCTTAGACACACAATACAAGTTTAGAATCAAATACACATATTTGACAAATAAGGTTACAAATGGCATTCCAAGCAAACCTTCACAAAGATGGAAACCTCCAAGTCCACAAACCATCCAATCATAATGAGAGTCTCAACTTTAATTCCTGTACTGGAAAAATGTCCCCACAATGTGGGTGAGTAACATAAAGCTACTCGTAGGAGATGAGCATACATCGACCTAACTTTTTACAATTTTATCACCTTAAGATGAAACGTGTTAAAGGGGCTCATGCCACCTAACGTCTATGTCAAAGTGAGACTCAGGGATCATCCTAAGCTACTCATGCAATTGAAATGAATTACGGCATACAAGTATACATGCCCAAGTACACTAAACCGTATTAAAACATGATACACGACATTCGAGTACACATGTTCACAAGTATACTAAGTCATGTTAAACGGAATAAACAATATCTAGCATACATAGACAACTATATGATATATGTATAGAGTATTCATAAATCAAGTATACAAACACAAGTATACTAAGCTAAACACGTACGCACAAGACAAGTATACATGGCACAAGTATACTAACATGAAATCCGCATACACAAAACAAGTATACTAAGCGTAAATACACTAGATAGAGTTTAGATACACTAACAAGGATACGAGTTCAAGTATATAGTTTCAAGTATACTAAATGAGATCAAATTACATAAGCAAGCATCAATTCTCAAGCTACAAGTAATCCATGATTAACAACTTGAAATAGAATGCGAAATCAAAGTAGAAAGACTAGGACATGCAGTCTCTAGACCAAGCAAGTGTTTCCGGATAATTACGACCCACAAGGTACTACCTATTGCGCACATGCATAAGTTATTCCGGGCAATTACGACCCACAAGGTACTACCTAGTGCGCACTTATGACTTAGAAGACTCTTGTCTCCGTACTAGAGTCAAACCCTAGCCATCACGTGACATATGTCCCTAGAAGCTTTCCAAAATCAATAAGTTCAAAACTTATACAAAAATCAATAAGTTAGACCAAACTTATACCAAATCGAATAATGCATAAAACCATCTTCCATTCACAAATAAGATTAAATCCACACAAACCATGTCCTAAAATTCAAGTCTAGATAGCATATGACATGTCAAGTCTCCAATATGCAATTTATACACCAAAAGAATAATATTTTACAACAATTGAGCCACATTACCACAATAAGCCACAAGTACTAAATAAGCTACAATTTAGTATCAAGCTTCTAAGGTAAACAATTGTAATATTCTAACAAGCTATATACCTACACAAGATATGTTTAAACAAGCTATGCAAGTCAATGATATTCTATATCATGCTAAGTCCAATTACCATTTTAAGAGGCCACAAGTACTAATTCTACATCTAATTAGTAATATGCTCACAAGGTAATTAATTTCACTACATTTCAAGGGATTTTCAACGTAACATGAAAAGTCTCTAAATTTGAAACCAATCCCTAATAACCTCAAATTAATATATGTTAAACAACATAGTATGCTCAATACATATACCAAATCAAAAGAGCAAAATGGGCAAGACATCACCATGTATATTTTAATTAATTTAAATTAATCAAATCTCTAGATTTCACCAATTGTTTAAATGATTCCAAAATATATATCAAGTACCAAATCATGGTTATACCATATCTCAAGTCTAAAATGGAATACAAGTAAAATACAATTTACTAGAATATAAATCAAATTAAATCTATTTAATCTCTAGATTTGAAAACTCATCTAAATCATACCAAATTAATATATATCTAAGATCAACTCATGGCCAAGCCATTTACCAAGTCTAAAATGATTTATATGCAAGATATGATAAATCACTAATTTCTCAAATTAGCAAAAGATATGCATACAACTTATATAAGCATCAATAGCATGCAAGAAACAAAAATATAACCCTATAACATCCCTTACCTTACTAGAGAAGTGTCTCTATAGAATCTAAGGCAAATCAACACAAAATGGTAAACCCTTCAAGGGTTATGAAGAGGAAGATGAGAGGAACAAAAAGTATTCCCAAGTTCAAGCTTGGAAATCAATGGAAGGCTCTCAAAAATCAAGGTCAAGACCTAAGGCTTCAAGCTCCATTCATGGAGGCTAGGGTTTTTGGTGAGGAAGGAATGAAATAATGTGAAAATGTGTGAGTGGAGGAAATAGAAATCCTCTACTCACTATGTGCTCTTACACCATGGTCAAAACACACTAGTTTGGTCAATTGCTCAAAAACCCTTCTTTAAAACTATAATCCCAAAGTGGCCCAAAAGTAATTTGCAAGACTAAATTGTGAGCCTACACTTGTCACAAATCCAAGGCTCCATCCTAGGCTTAATCTCAAACCTACACTTGTCAACCATCCAAGCCAACAAGTGCACCAATCCTAGGCCAACAAGTGGTTAAATCTCCACCCTCCACATGTCCTCATCCAAAGCCTCAAAGTGTTTCCACACACATGCCAACAAGTGGACCAATAAGAGTGTGACACTAGTCATACTTTACGAAAATTACAAAAAGGTCCTTTTTGAAAATATCTTCCAAATCAAATTGCAAAATGGTCCCTAAGACGAAAAATAATTATTTACAGTAATTACACAAAATCCCAAAAGTTTAGAAAAATTACAAAAAGGTTATGCGTCTATACCCTTTACAAGAAAAGTAAACACTTAGCATGCTTTTCTACAAAAGTGAAAATACACATAACATGGAATTTAAATATCGTGGATGCATGCAAAACCATAATCAAATCCGAACACGAAAAGTGAGGTTATGTTAACAAAGTGATAACCGAGAAAAAGACGAAATGTGAATAGTGTTACAAAAGTGAAAATGTGAAAATGACTCGGTCCTCAAGCGAAGTAGTCAATCCAAGGAAAAGAGTCTCGGAAACTATCCCCGAGCACTCAAGATGATATTAAGTGGCGAGAAACCGAACTCAAAAAGGAAAAAATCAACGAAAAAAAAAAATATCTATGAAAATCTGAGAAAAAGAAAGGAAAGAAAATGATCGTGTCATTACATTCACACACAATGCACGCTCTGGTGCAAAATAGCATACTAAAACATATGATTTTTCATATATTCTCATTAAAGGCAAGATTTAACATCCATGGCATAAATGTAATTCCGAAAGAAGTTTAGCCATTGGCCTCATGTCATATACATAAAATGAGAATCAAAAAGTATGCTTAGGCACACATTACAAGTTTAGAACTAAATATACACATTTGACATATAAGGTTACAAATGGCTTTTCAACCCAACCTTCACAAGAATTTCACCCTTCAAGTCCTCAAATCATCCAAGCATAATGAGAACCTCAACCTTGATTCGGTAACTTTGGGGTAAGTAACATAAAGCTACTCGTAGGAAATGAACATGCATCGACCTAGCATTTTACAATTTTATCACCTTAAGGTGAAATATGCTAAAGGGCTCATGCCACCTAACGTCTATGTCAAGGGTGAGACTTAGGGAGCATCCTAAGCTACCCTAGATCATTTCTAGCATCACTCACGTCATCTATGCAATTCAAACCACAGGAGCATGCTATATAAAGCAACATGATATAGATTCTCAAAGTTATCAACTTAAAATCTAAAGTGCGAAAACATCCAAAGTGGGTCATGCCACCTAATGTCTATATTCCAAATGAATCTATAGGATCCTTCCTAAGCTACATTTGAACAACAAAACACAACCACAATATCTATGCAATTTAACCAACATAGAAGCATGCTATACAAAGCAACAATATATAGATTCTTAAAGTTATCAACTTGAAATCTAATATACAAAAATGACAAAGTGGGTCATGCCACCTAACGTCTATGCTCCAAATGTATCTATAGGATCATTCCTAAGCTACAGTTGAACAACAAAACATGAATCACAACATCGATGCAATTTAACCAACATAGAAACATGTTATACAAAGCAACTAGGTATAAATTCTCAAAGTTATCAACTTGAAATCTAAAATACGAGATCAACTAAATATAGCAATTTAGTATAATTAGAATTTCTAATACCACACATCAAGATATAGATTCTCAAAGTTATCAACTTGAAATCTAAAATACAAGATCAACTAAATATAGCAACTTAGTATAATTAGAATTTCTAATACCACACATCAAGACAGAGATTCTCAAAGTTATCAACTTGAAATCTAAAAGTGCGAAATCAAAAAGTGGGAGACTTGGACATCACGCTCAGAATTCTGCCGAGACCTCAACGGTTATTCTGGGCATTAACCCGCTAGGAAGACCACCCTTGTGCGCACTATATTGCAGGCAGAACTCATACCTCCCGTACTAGAGCCAAACTCTAGCCATTTCTCTATAACAATGTCCCAAGTGACTCCAAAGTAGATAAGTTAACTTATATACGTATTAAATAGTACACGAAACTACTTTCATGCACAAGTAGGTTGAAGCCACACAACACATGCTCTAAATCCACAACTACTATAGGATGACAAATGTCGAATCTTCAGAGCGCGATTCGTTACGCGCTATAATAACATCAAATGTCAAATTTTCAGTGTGCGATTCGTTACACGCTATAATAATATTATCCAATATTGAAACATAACTCATAAATCCATTATAAGTCTAAAATCATGCTTTAAACATTTTACCAATGTCAAATACATGATTTAATCAATAATGCAATAAAAACAGAAATTAATCAAATAACTAATTAATTTCCCTAGGTTTCAAGTCTCAATTAAATGGCCCGCAATTCATACATGTTAAACAACATAGCATGGTATCCACACACATTCATAAAAATCTCAAGTAGGCCAATGGTACAACAAGGTAGAATTTAATTATGTCATGATAATTAAATTCTAAATTTCAAAGCAACTTCAAATGGTCCCAATTCAATATATACTAGTATACAAGTCCTAGTCATCATGATTATTAAGTTAAAAACTTAATTAGGCCAAAGGAACCATTAAATAGATTTTAATTAGTCATTTAATTTAAAATCTCTAGATTTTCATACTTGTCCAAATGCTCTCAAATTAAAATATGTTAACAAACATGCCAAGACTAAATTTAAAAGCATATCACAACTTAATTTCATGCAAGGTACACCCATGAAAGTTAAACTTCCACAAAAGATAATTATTAAATAAAAAATGCAATTCTTATTCAAATAATTCCAATTTAATATATGTTAACACACATATCAAAACATAATTTATCATCATGCCACTTTTCAATTCTAAGCTATATGCATCATTGTAAATTTAATCTTATACAAAGAATTAAATATTACTAATTTCCTAGATTTGATACAACTCATGCAAACAAGTTGTATAATCATGGAAAACACCCATTATAACACATACAAAATCCTAAAACATCCCCTACCTCCATTTGAGATGAAATGCCAAAACCCCACCGAAATGAAACGGCTCCGAATCCGACGAAACTTCTAGGTTTTGTCGGGGACAACTCGGTGAATAAGAACCGCAAGGAAGCCCCATGAAAATCACAACTTGACTTCAAACTGAACTCAAGAAATGGCCAAAATGAGATTCCAATCGGCGGAATCAAAGGCCTTACCAAGACGAAAGTAAAACACTAAGGCACCATGACTTTTCGTTGAAGGGAAGAAGCTCAAAAGAGGAGAGAGAAGATGGCAGCCAAGGGAGGAGCTAAGGCCGGCCTTGGGAGAGAGAGAGAAATATGATTTTTCTTTCTAAGGCCCCTATTTATAGAAAACTCAAAAAGTGCCCCGAACAGGCCCCGCCGGGTTTGGAAAAGTGGAATTTGAGCAGACGCACTCAAATTGCAAAACTCTGTGAACAAAAAAGAATCAAAATGAGAAAAAATGAACAACGGAAGAAACGGCGTTGAAAACTGAGTCCCGAGTAGAGAGATATGCCCCGAACAAGTTCGGCAGCAAGTAGGGCCAGAAACCCTGAAACTGGAGAAAAATGACCAGAAAGAAATTCTAAGAGTACGCGATTCGACGAAATGTGAAAATGAATCCCGTATGAGGATCCAGGCTCAAAATAAGGTATTTAGTAATAACTTTCATTAATTGCATAATGGCCCCTCCAAAAAGTGAAAACTGCACAACTAGTCCAAAATGAAAATATCTTCCAAAAATATTTTTTTAGAAACCCCTGAAATAAATATCTTCAAAAGATATTTATGAAAAACACCCCAAGAAAAGAATAAGTTTTCAAAGAACTTTACATCCGTGCCCCTACGGACACCGGGAGCAACTAAAGTACTTTTCTGCAAAAGTAAAGATACGTATTTCGTGGAAACCACTTAGAAGGAAGATATGTGAAGTCAAAAAACAACTCCGAACACAAAAAGTGTGGTTATGCTAACAAAGTGACAAACGGGGAAAAGACGAAATAGGGAAAAGGACGGAAAGTAAATAGTGTCCGAAAAATGAAAATGTGGAAATGACGCGGTCCTTAAAAGAAGTTGTCAATCCAAATAAAAGAGTCTCGGAAATCATTCCAAAGCACTCGAGATGACACTAAGTGACGTAAAACTAAACTCAGAAAGGAAAAGAGCAACGAAAAAAAAAATATTCGTGAAAATCTGAGGAAAAGGAAAGGAAGGAAAATGACCGGGTCATTACAACCTACCCTCCTTAAGGAGATTTCATCCCCGAAATCAGGAACAGACAAAAGAGAACTGAACAAGATCGAAGCACGATCAAACCAAAGGACACATCATAAGGTGCAAAAAGACAACTTCAAAAGCCTGAAGGTCTTCTGAAGGTCTTCCGAAGGAACGCAAAACTCAAGAACTGAGTGACACTTCCCAAACGAATCGGCATATTAACCCAATGTCAATCACCAAGAAAATCCCAAGACAATGACAAGTCAAATTAAAACAGATGGCTAAGAATGACACGGCAGTATGAACAATTACCAGAACCCTCCCACACTTACTCGTTATAAGGTAGCATGATAGTATAAAGTACTAGTTCATAACATGCCACAGAAAGAAACTTTTCGATACAAATGACATCAATGTCGGAAATGATTATTACCAAAAGCACTACGGAAGCCAGGCATCCGCGAGAGTTGGGGTAACTAATCCCAAAACTCTAACAACAATGTCAGTGGCACCGTTACGCTTAAGGCCTTAAACCCCTAACAACAATGTCAGTGGCACCGTTACGCTTAAGGCCTTAAACCCCTAACGCTGGAGTAACTAACGAACCCCACATATGAGAATGTGACAACAACAACACTAGTCCCAAATCCACAGCCTAACAAGTTTGTGCCCCCAAGCCAATGGATTGGACCCGCAAAACCAAAACCCTAAGTACAAATCTGAAGTAAGCCTACCGTAAGGCTACATACCGAAGACAAAACACTGGGTCAAAATCCCTATACTGGATAACTAAAACTTCAAAACATAAGTCTACCACGTAGCTCACTTATGACAATCCCGTCAACCATAAGTGCAAGAAAGACGAAACAGTATAAACCAAATACTCACATAGTGCATGCTCACAAAATTAAATGACATAAATCAAATAATACCTTAGTACAAAACACAAAGTACAAATAAGGTAAGCCAAATAAACCAACTATCGCATAGAGGTTAAACAATTAGTGACAAGCTATACACCACTAACAGTACAAACGTGGTAAACAGATACTGTATAAGCAAACGTATCATATACATTCTCACATGGACTACCACATAGTCATATATCCCAAACATGTTTCTAAGACATACCCTAAAACAATGGGCTCATAAACATGTAAAATGATCATACAAATGGCAAGTTCATAAAATCAAAAGAAATGAATGGAATGCCTCTCAAAAGACACCACGCAGAAAATGTAACACAAAACCTGGACGAATCCAATCCCCCACCATGAGGAAAGGAATCATCCCCCCAATGACCACTAAGTCCTCAAGACATAGGCTCAGCAAGTCTTTCCCAAGACCAGCTTATACTCCGATGGAATCCCAACACTACACAAAACAAGACAACAACGAAATGGATAGCTTTAATGCTAACTGTTATGAGACATCAACAAGAGAACCCACAATCCAAGATGCCAATGAGTTCGTTAGGAACTCCACAGGATTCTACTAGAACCCTAACACAACGCCCCAAGTCTCCAAAGAGAAGGGAGAGTAATCAATTGCACCAGCGTAATTAATTACACGAGATCGCTCACATCCCAACTATAGCTCGAAATAGCTGTTCAAGGCAACACAAGAAGGATTCTAGATCCAAATCCTGAAACTATCATCTTAAGAACCTCGCCCTGAGGCTCACAAAGTAACTCTTGACTCCTCAAGGAAGGATTTGAGTCAGCCCTGACTCATCATCCCATGACGTTAGAAACAAAGATCTCAATGACATCAATGATGTCAAGACCACTATAAAGCCTAAGAGATGACATTGATACCTTTAACACCACCATGAATACATCACGAAATGACAAAAGAAAATGAGGCGAAACGATGCCTCCGTGGCCTACGTCTCATCTCGCCAGACGAATACTACAACACTACGCTCACCTGAGCCCTAACAAGAAGACTCTCCGTGAGTCAGGACTATGACACTATATGCGTAAAAAGGAAACAAGATCATTAATAACATGAGTTATTATGATCAAATGCAACTTGCTCAATGAATGCATCAAACAATTAGCACATCAATGTATGCAATATACAGTCATGCATAAGCAGATAAACATATACAACATGCTAAATAGATGATGAAAAACTCCTAGGTACTTCAACACATAAGCACATATCAAACTATGATGCTTTTAAACACATAAGCATATAGGTGCAGAAAACATGTCATCACACCGAGCATGTTATCAAAAGGCACATAAACATGTTATCAAAAAGCATGTGAACATATCAAAGTACATCAACAAAAGCATGATATGCACCTAAAGCCCATCGTCCAAGGTATTCGAACCCCGGATGCTCTGATACCACCTGTGACGACCCTGGATTTTTCAACCCAGTGTGTCCTGTGATGATCCGAAGCGGATCCAAAATGGGAAAGCAAAACAAAACCAAGTCCTTAGAGATGTACATCAACCCTAAGACATAAGAATGGCCCTTCAAGGAATTTTGAGATTCAGCGGAAGCAAAATGAAGACAGGGTATCAAAACCCTACTAAAAGAAGGACCAAGGGTAAAATGGTCATTTTACCCTAAGAGAGAGGAATTTGAATCCCAACAAGTCAAATGAGATCAAAAACATCTAAAAACATCCTTTGGTAACTTCACATGAAGTCTCAAGGCCAAAGGAAATGAAATCCCAGAAAAACCCTATCCCGGTTCGAACCAAATCCGACACCCTCTTACTAAAATGAGGATATCATGATCTAGGAAGATAATCTGAAACTGAAATTCATACCATTGGAAAGATTATTTTGACACGGTCAGTTTAGACTCAAGAACGGACCAATTCGGAGTTAAAACGAAGAAGTTACAACAAATCAAAGTTGGAAGGTCAAAGCTGAACCTACAACAGTAACTGCAAGACTTGAATCAGTTCAGCCTCCTTGAACCGGTTCAATATGGGCAATATGCCCATTCTAGACCAAGATACACATCTTAACCTAATTCAACCTTCTTGAACCGGTTCAACTTGACCGGAGTTGAACTTAAACAACAGAAACAGTAGAATAGCAGAAAATTGAGTTTGGAGCGCGGTTTTTGAAATTAAGATGACATTTTTCAAAAAAATGTCATGAAAAAACTCCCCCTAAAATCAGATTTTCTATGTGACGGAGTCAAGAACGGAGTTTATTTCCCAAAGGAAATTCCCAAAATACCCTTAATATGAGTTTTTCAACAAAAAAGTGAAATGAATCCATAGGAGGCTCAAAACACAAACGAAAGGGGTTTTCATGAAAATGATCATTCATGCAAATGTAAATAGTGGTTTTGAGCACGCGGGAATGGTCCATGGCTCCTAAAAATGGCCGAGTCAAAATCCGACCCCCCCGACAGCTAAAAAGGCGAAAATGAACTTAAAATGGAAACTTTGAAAAACCAAAATCAACAAATGACTTCAAATGACTGTTTGGCCCTTGGCCGCACTTTATACATGATAAATGAATGCTAACAGATAAATTTCACACACAATGCACTCTCCGATGCAAAATAGCATACTAAAATGCATGATTTTTCATATATTCTCATTAAAGGCAAGATTTGACATCCATGGCTTAAATGTAATTCCAAAAGAAGTTTGGCCATTGGCCTCATGTCATATACATAAAATGAGAATCAAAAAGTGTGCTTAGGCACACATTAGAAGTTTAGAACTAAATATACACATTTGACATATAAGGTTACAAATGGCTTTTTAAGCTAACCTTCACAAGAATTGAACCCTTCAAGTCCTCAAATCATCCAAGCATAATGAGAACCTCAACCTTGATTCCTGTACCTGAAATATGCCCCCGTAACTTTGGGGTGAGTAACATAAAGCAACTCGTAGGAAATGAACATGCATCAACCTAGCATTTTACAATTTTATCACCTTAAGGGGAAACATGCTAAAGGGCTTATGCCACCTAACGTCTATGTAAAGGGTGAGACTCAGGGAGCATCCTAAGCTACCCTAGATCATTTCTAGCATCAATCACGTCATCCATACAATTCAAACCACAGGAGCATGCTATACAAAGCAACATGATATAGATTCTCAAATTTACCAACTTGAAATCTAAAGTGCGAAAACAACTAAAGTGGGTCATGCCACGTAATGTCTATGTTCCAAATGAATCTATAGGATCCTTCCTAAGCAACATTTGAACAACAAAACACAATCACAATATCTATACAATTTAAGCAACATAAAAGCATGCTATACCAAGCAACAATATATAGATTCTCAAAGTTATCAAGTTGAAATCTAATATACAAAAACGACAAAGTGGGTCATGTCACCTAATGTCTATGTTCCAAATGAATCTATAGAATCCTTCCTAAGCTACATTTGAACAACAAAACATGAATCACAACATCTATACAATTTAACCAACATAGAAGCATATTATACAAAGCAACTAGGTATAGATTCTCAAAGTTATCAACTTGAAATCTAAAATACGAGATCAACTAAATATAGCAATTTAGTATAATTAAAATTTCTAATACCACACATCAAGACATAGATTCTCAAAGTTATCAAGTTGAAATCTAAAATACAAGATCAACTAAATATAGTAATTTAGTATAATTAGAATTTCTAATACCACACATCAAAACATAGATTCTCGAAGTTATCAACTTGAAATCTAAAAGTGCGAAATCAAAAAGTTGGAGACTTGGACATCACGCTCGGAATTCTGCTGATACCTTAACGGTTATTCTGGGCAATAACCCGCTGGAAAGACCACCCTAGTGCGCACTATATTGTAGGGAGAACTCATACCTCCCGTACTAGAGCCAAACTCTAGCCATTTCTCTATAGTAATGTCCCAAGCGACTCCAAAGTAGATAAGTTAGCAACTTATATACGTATTAAATAGTACACGAAACTACCTTCATGCACAAGTAGGTTGAAGCCACACAACACATGCTCTAAATCCACAACTACTATAGGATGACAAATGTCGAATCCTCAGCGCGCGATCCGTTACGCGCTATAATAATATTAAATGGAATCTTCAGTGTGCGATTCGTTACACGCTATAACAATATAATCCAATATTGAAATATAACTCATAAATCCATTATAAGTCTAAAATCATACTTTAAATATATTATCAATGTCAAGTACATGATTTAATCAATAATATGCAGTGGAAACAGAAATTAATCAAATAACTAATTAATTTCCCTAGGTTTCAAGTCTCAATCAAATGGCCCACAATTTATACATGTTAAACAACATAGCATGGTATCCACACACATTCACAAAAATCTCAAGTAGGCCAATGGTACAACAAGGTAGAACTTAATTATATCTTGATAATTAAACTTCTAAATTTCAAAACAACTTCAAATGGTCCCTATTTAATATATACTAGTGTACAAGTCCTAATCATCATGATTATCAAGTTAAAAACTTAATTAGTCCAAAGGAACCATTAAATAGATTTTAATTAGTCATTTAATTTAAAATCTCTAGATTTTCGTACTTGTCCAAATGCTCTCAAATTAAAGTATGTTAACAAACATGCCAAGACTTAATTTAAAAACATATCACAACTTAATTTCATGCAAGGTACACCCATGAAAGTTAAACTTCCACAAAAGATAATTATTAAATAAAAAATGCAATTCTTATTCAAATAATTCCAATTTAATATATGTTAACACACATATCAAAATATAATTTATCATCATGCCACTTTTCAATTCTAAGCTATATGCATCATTGTAAATTTAATCTTATACAAAGAATTAAATATTACTAATTTCCTAGATTTGATACAACTCATGCAAACAAGTTGTATAATCATGGGAAACACCCATTATAACACATACAAAATCCTAAAACATCCCCTACCTCCATTTGAGATGAAATCTCAAATCCCCACCGAAATAAAACGGCTCCGAATCCGACGAAACTTCTAGGTTTTGTCGTGGACAACTTGGAGAACAAGAACCCCAAGGAAGCCCCATCAAAATCATAACTTGATTTTAAACCCGAACTCAAGAAATGGCCAAAACGAGATTCCAATCGGTGGAATCAAAGGCCTCGCCAAGATGAACATAAAACACTAAGGCACCATGACTTTTCGTTGAAGGGAAGAAGCTCAAAAGAGGAGAAA
This sequence comes from Cornus florida, assembly GCF_030987335.1. Taxonomy (NCBI): domain Eukaryota; kingdom Viridiplantae; phylum Streptophyta; class Magnoliopsida; order Cornales; family Cornaceae; genus Cornus; species Cornus florida. The sequence goes on from NW_026775579.1 coordinate 25,965,379, forward strand.
GAAGATGGCAGCCATGGGAGGAGATAAGGTCAGCCATGGGAGAGAGAGAGAGAGAAAAAAAAAATCTGATTTTTCTTTCTAAGGCCCCCTATTTATAGAAAACTCAAAAAGTGCCCTGAACGGGCCCCGCCGAGTCCGAAAAAGTGTAATTTGAGCAAACGCGCTCAAATGGCAAAACTCTGTGAACAAAAAAGAATCAAAATGAGAAAATATGAATAATGGAAGAAACAGTGTTAAAAACCGAGTCCCGAGCAGAGAGATATGTCCCGAACAAGTTCGGCGGCAACCGGGGCCAGAAACCCTGAAACTGGAGAAAAAAGACCAGAACAAAATTCTAAGAGTACGCGACTTGACGAAATGTGAAAATGAATCCCGTACAAGAATCCAGACTCAAAACAAGGCATTTAGCAATAACTTTCATTAGTTGCATAATGGCCCCTCCAAAAAGTGAAAACTGCACAACTAGTTCAAAATGAAAATATCTTCCAAAAATATTTTCTTAGAAACCCCTGAAATAAATATCTTCAAAATATATTTATGAAAAACACCCTAAGAAAAGAATAAGTTTTCAAAGAACTTTACATACGTGCCCCTACGGACATCGGGAGCAATCAGAGTACTTTTCTGCAAAAGTAAAGATACGTATTTTGTGAAAACCACTTAGAATAAAGATACGTGAAGTCAAAAACCAACTCCGAACACAAAAAGTGTGGTCATGCCAACAAAGTGACAAATGGGGAAAAGACGAAATAGGGAAAAGGACGAAAAGTGAATAGTGTCCGAAAAATAAAAACGTGAAAATGACGCGGTCCTCAAAGGAAGTTGTCAATCCAAAGAAAAGAGTCTCAAAAATCATTCCAGAGCACTCGAGATGACACTAAGTGACGAAAAACTGAACTCAGAAAGGAAAAGAGCAACAGAAAAAAAAAATATCCGTAAAAATCTGAGGAAAAGGAAAGGAAGGAAAATGACCTGGTCATTCCAAAAATAGCTCGCTACTAGCACATTTTCGATCGATCGAAGAAATCTTCGTTCCATCCAAATTTTCAGCATTTTTTACCTTTTTCTGGATTTTTTTGGAATCTTCTAGGAACTTTTGTTTGACTCCAAAAAGGTTGTAATAGACCATTTTTTGCCCGTTTGAACCTTATTGACCTGAAATAGACAAAAACACAAATAAGTACTAAAACGGGAAAATAAAGATAGATGAATGTAGGGTGCACACGGTCCGGTTTGGACCGAATTAGGAGTATTTTGGGATCGAACCATTTATAACGGTTTCACTATTTTTGAAACCAGACCAAACCATAATATTCATTGAACCAAACCAAACAAAACCACGAAAAACCGGTTTGGTTCGGTTCGGTTCGTCGGTCTCAATTGATTTTCATTTTATTTTATTTTAATTTTGAGGAGGCAAAGTTTAAAAAATAAATAAATCAAATATCAACTAACATTGATATAATACGCAAAAAAAAAAAAAAAAAAAAAAAAGAATTTTAAGAAGAAAAAAAAGTAAAAAAAATTGAGGTATATTTGAAAGTAAAGGAAAGAAAATTGAAATATATTTGAAAAGAGAAATTTGGCTTTTTTAAAAAGAAATTTATAAGGAATTTAAAGAACAAAAGAAAGAAAAGGAGCACGTGAGAACTTTAATTGATTTAGGGTTTAGGATAGGATATTCATATATAAATATATATTATATAATATAGTAACGGTTTGGTTCTGGTCCAACATACCCTAAACCAGGACCGGACCAAAAAATTACGATTCCATAATTTGGGGCCCAGGACTGAACTAAACCGCTATACAACTAGCCCAAACCGCCCAATTTAGTACGGTTTGGTCCGGTTTTTCAGTTTACCGAATTTTTTGAACACCCCTAGATGAATGGATTAAAATACCCTTACTTAGGTACTAAAATACGTCACATTTGAGCATTCATCAACGAATAGAACACTTAAATAAAAATTAATTAAACTAATTAATTAATTTATCTAGATTTCAAATCAACTTCAAATGACTTCAAATATTTATATGTCAAAGATCATATCATGGTCAACACATATATGAAATCAAAAACTTAATTACATCATTGGAATAATTAAATATAATTTAATTAAATTAAAATAATTAAATCTCTAGATCTTAAAACAACTCCAAATGATTCCAAATTAATATATACTAAAGAACAAGTCAAGGTCATTGCATATATCAAGTTAAAAACATAGTCAAATAAGTGAAACTATTAAATAGACTTTAATTAAAATAAAATAATTAAATCTCTAAATTTTAAAACAACTTCAAATGATTTCAATTTAATATATGCTAAGAAACAAGACAAGGACATTACATATATCAAGTTAAATACCTAATTAAATCAATGAAACCATAAGATAGATTTTAATTAATTCATTTAATTAAAATATCTATATTTCAAAACTCATCCAAATATTCTCTGTAACGACCTGGTCATTTGCCTTCCTTTCCTTTTTCTTGAAATTTTACGAATGAATTTTTTTCGTTTAATTTTCTTTTCTGAGCTCTGTTTCGTGTCGCTTAGTGTCATCTCGAGTGCTCGGAATTGGTTCCTGAGACTCCTTTTCGTGGATTGACAACTTCCTTTGAGGACCGAGTCATTTCTGCATTTTCACTTTTCGGACACTATGCGTCTTTCGTCCTTTTCCCTATTTTGTCTTTTTCCCTAATCTGTCTTTTCCCCATTTGTCACATTGTTGGCACAACCTCACTTCTTATGCTCGGAGTTGGTTTTTGAATTCACGTGCCTTCATCTTGAGTGGTTTCCACGAAATACGTATCTTTACTTTTGCAAGAAAGTACTCTAGTTGCTCCCGGTTTCCATAGGGGCATGGATGCAAAGTTCTTTGAAATTATTTTCTTTTCTTGGGGTGTTTTTCGTAAATATCTTTTAAAGATATTTTATTTTAGGGGTTTTTAAGAAAATATTTTTGGAAGATATTTTCATTCTGGGCCATAAGTGTAGTTTTTACTTTTTGGAGGGGACATTATGCAATCAATGAAAGTTATTGCAAAATGTCTTGTTTTGAGCCTGGATTCTCATATAAGATTCATGTTCACATTTCGTCGAGTTGTGTACTCTTGGAATTTCCTCCTGGTCGATGTTTTCCAGTTTTAGGGTTTTTGGCCCTAGTTTTTGCCAAACTTGTTTTGGGCATAACTTTTTGCTCGAGACTCAGTTTTTGACACTGTTTCTTCCGTTATTCATATTTTATCATTTTGAATCTTTTTTGTTCACAAAGTTTTGCCATTTGAGCGCTTCTGCTCAAATTTTACTTTTTCGGACCTAGCGGGGCCCGTTCAAAACACTTTTTGAGATTTCTATAAAAGGGGGGTGAGATATTTCATTTTTCATCTTCTCCCCTCTTCATGCACGACCTGGAGCTCCCATGGCAGCCCAAGGGGTGGTTCCATCTTCTCTCTCCTCTTTTGGTTCACTTTTCCTTGATGGAAAGTCTTCGGCCTTAACGTTTGTTGTTCCCCTCGCCGTGCTCTGCCTTTCCCCCTTATTAGAATTCAGTTTTAACCATTTCTTGAGTTTGGTTTTGAGGTCAAGTTATTATTTTGATAGGGCTTTGATGGGGGTTATGTTCACGGTGTTGTCCCCGACAAAACCTCTCGGTATCGTCGAATTCGGAGCACTTTTATTTTGGTGGGCCTTTGGGATTTTCATCTCAAATTGAGGTAGGGGATGTTCTAGGTTTAAATTCTTGTTATATAGCATGCTTGTGATGCTTATACTACTTTTTTGCATGATTAAATATAAAATTTAGAGATTTTATTATTTATTTTTCTTGTACGGGATTTAATTTTCCCGGTTGCTCATGACTTGGTTTAAACATGTAGCATGATTTTATATTGTCCCTTGATATGCTCATTGTCGTGTATTAAAATTGAAACATTTGAATAAGTATTAAAGATTTTATTTAATATTTATCTTAAGTGAAAGATTAATTCACATGGCCTTAACTAGCTTGAAATTAATATGTGTTAGCATATTATATTAGGCCTTAGCATGCTCTTCAACATAGTTGAATTTGAAAGTAATTGGAGGTGTTTTGAAAATTAGTAATTATTAATTAATTTGATTAATTAATTTGCCCCGAGTGCACTATTCACTCTATTTGAATTCCGACTTGATATTCTTGATCTACATGCCATATAGCTTCACATATATTTGATTTAGAATATTCGGTGAGGTTTTGAAACCTTTCATTTAATTAATTTCCTTGTTTAAGATTTAATTCTCATGGTGATATACAACTTGGAATTGAATTATGGCATGCTAGAAAATTAAGCTTTGGTGTGGTTGTTCACATATATTAAATTGGGATTAATTACATGAGAATTGCAACCTTTATTTTATATTTAACTTTAGTGAAAGTTTAATTTACATAGGTGTAACTTGCAATAAATAAGCTTGTAATGTGATATTACATTAGTCCTTAGCATGTTCAATAAGATATGTTAAATTGAGAGCATTTGGTTAAGTTTGAAAATCTAGAGATTTTAATTAAAAGAATTAATTAAAATCTATTTTGTGGTCCCATTAGCTTAATTAAGATTTTAACTTGATATTTGTATTGGCCATAACTTGTTTACTAGTATATATTAATTGTGGACCATTTGAAGTTGCTTTAGAACCTTGGTAATTAAATTAACATGATTTAATTAAAGTTCTACTTTGTTGTTCCAATAACCTAATTGAGTTTTATAATGGATATAGGTGATGACCATGCCATGTTCTTTAATATGTATTAACTTGAGGTTATTTGGAATTGAATTAGAATCTAGGGAATTTAATTATTTTTATTTAATTAAATTCTATCGAATTGAGCCATGGATTTAATTGTGTTTGAAAGTCGTTTCTATATCAAAATTCTGGACATGGACTTGTTGTATATTCATTTGGTTATGTTTTGAGCATTGAATAACATAGTTGTTATGTTTGTACTCATGAGAATATATTTTTCTTATTGAATATATTATTGTCTTGTGTAATGATTTGCATACTTCATATTTAACATCATTCATGCATAGCGTGTAACGAATCGCACACTGAAGATTCGACATTCATCACATCATATTAGTTGTGGACTTAGAGCATGTATTGTATAGGTTTCCAAATTTGGTTGTGCTTAGTAGATAGTTGATTATCTTGCATATTCCTGTTGATATATGCGTTGTTGGACAACTTGTTGATTTTGAAAACTTGGGGATGTCATTGTTTGACTATGGCTAGGACGTGGTTCTAGTACGGGGGATAATCCCTCTATATATAGTCTAGTGAGCACATAGGGAGGTTACCCATGGGCTAGTAACCCTAAAGTAACTATGTTGTCGGTCTGATCCGGCGTGACGTCCGAGTATCCACTTTGTTTGATTTCGCATTTCATTTTCAAGTTGAAAACTAGATGATGTTGTAACTTGTTTCTTATTTGTCGTTCCATTTTAAGTTACAGGATGTTAACTTTGCGAAATTATGCTTTATGCGTTGTATTGGAAGTTCCAATGTTGGTTAAATTGCATCGATATTGAAAATCGTGTTTTAACGTTCTAATAAAGCTTAGGATTGATCCTATTGATTCATTTATAACATAGACGTTAGGTGGCATGAACCACTACTGTTATTTTGTGCTTTAGATTCTAAGTTGATGGCTTTGAGAACTTAAACCTTGTTACATTGTATAACATGCTCTTTTGTTGTTGAATTGCATGGATAATGTGATTCTTGTTAACTTGTATTCAAATATGCTTTTGTCATGTTGTATGGATTGCTCTAGGCCTAGTTCAATTGTATTGAAAATGCAATTGATGTTAATCTATGCTCAAGCATTGTTCTTGTCGTGTTCTTTGGATTATCCCAACCATGATTCGTTTCATACACGTATGTATATCATGATTCTTGTTGTTTAGACTCTAAGGTAGCTTAGGATGCTCCCAGAGTCTCACTTGGACATAGACGTTAGGTGGCATGAGCCCCTTTAACATGTTTCACCTTAAGGTGATAAATTTGTAAAATGCTAGGTCGATGTATGCTCATCTCCTACGAGTAGCTTTATGTTACTCACCCCTACGATACTGGGGCATATTTCAGGTATGAAAACTTGGTTCGTGATGCCTAGCATTCCTTGGATGTCGTGTAGCTTTCAAGTTTCCATTTCATGCAAATGTTAGCATGAAATGTCATTTTGTAGACTTAAATGTCAAAATATGTATATTTGATTCCATGTATGTAATGTATACTTAAGTACACACCTTTCAATGTATTTGATATGTATAAGATGAGGTCGGAGGCCAATAACATGTATATTGTATTCTATGCAACTTTTTAACTTCATGAAATATTATGAAAACCTTGAAAAATCGCAAGTCATTGCTTCACCATGGTTGCATCGGGTGTGGGAATTCCATTTTCATTCTTTCATAGGGTCTTATTAATCTTGTATGAAGTGTGACCAAGGGCCAAATGGTCATTTGACTCCATTTTACATTTTTGGATTCCATGTTTTCCATTCCAAGTCCATTTTTGCCTTTTTGCCCGTTGGAGGGTCGGATTTTGTATCGGCCATATTTTTAAGCCATGGACCATTGTAGCGCGTCTAAATAGGTAAGTTACGTTTGTGTGCATAGTCGTTTCCAGGCAAAACCTCATCGTTTCTGTTTTGAGCCTCTTGTGAATTCATTTCACATTTTTTTTTGCATATTATGATCTAGGGGCATTATGGACCTTTCACATCAATTTTATTTTCTTTTTTTGACATGGTTGAATAGAAAACATGATTTTAGGGGGGGGTTTCTTCTTCGTATTTTTCTAGAAAATGTCGCCTTGGTACTGAAAATCCCTCGTGAAGTTTCAGCTTCCAGTTTTCATTTAGCAGCTTTATGACCCTCTTGTTCAGTTCTGATCTAGGGGTATTTTGGGGATTTCACATTGAGTTTTTTTCTATTCCGTTCGCGTTGTCGGGTAGAAATCTCAATTTTAGAGGGGCTTTCTTCTTCGTGTTTTTCCAGAAAAACTCGTCTTGACCTCCGTTTCAAGCCTCAGTTTGGGGCAGATAAAAAAAAAATGTAGCAGCAGCCAAGGGCTGCCACCAGCCATGTCTTTGGGCACCGGCATGCATGCCGGTGGGCTCGCGCATGGGCGCCGTGTGGGCCATGGCCCCTCATCGGGCCGCCGCGACGTCAATTCTTCTTTTGGGCTTTTCTCCTTCGTCCGGACTCCGATTCAAGTGAATTTATTTTTTGAACATGACTAATTTTTCGTTGTCTTTCTAACGGTGTGCTCGGTTGCACTCGGTTCTTCCTGGATAATTACCAGTTTACCCTTTTTGCTTTCAGTGCTCGTTTTTCTTCGTCATGCCATTTCTCCTTCGTCCGGACTCCGAATCATGCGATTCTTGAGTCCATCTTGATTAGTTTTTCGTTGTCCTTCCAGCGGTGTTCTCGGTGGCACCTAAATCTATAGTTTTCAGAAATGACTATTTTGCCCCTGGGGGCTTATTTGTCCTATTTTCGATCTTTTGCTTCCGCGTCAATTGTTGTTGAGTTCCACGACCTCATGGAAGGTCACTTTGATTTCTTAGAGTCTTGTTTTCTGTTTTTGCTTCTGCATTCGGATCCGTTATCAGATCATCCTTACAGTTCATCACAGGACACTCTGGCCTAAAAACCAGGGTCGTCACATTCTCAATTTAATATATATCAAAGAACATATCAAGGTCTAATTTAATATTATATCACAAGTTAGTCCTACATTAGATATAACTATGTGAATTAAATTTTATACAAAGAAAATAATTAAATAAAATTCTAGATTATATACAAATATATGCATACAAGTTATATAAGCCTCAAAAACAACTAAGACACCAATATTTAAAACCTATAACATCCCCTACCTCAATTTGAGATGAAAATCTTACATAACACCAAAATGAAACATCTCCGAATTCGACGATACTTTAGGGTTACGATGGGGATAACGAGGGGAACAACAATTCCTCTTCCGGCAACACCAAAATCTAAACCCGAACTCAAAAATGGTCAAAATCGGATTCTAAAAGAAGGAAAATGAAGGCCTCGTCAAGGCCAACGATAAAGCCTTTATTGTCGCGGGAAGAAGAGGAGGTAGCCCCCAAGGGCCAGAAATGGCCGGCAGTCATGGGAAAGAAAGAGGAAAAATCTGAATTTTCCTCTCTCATTCCTCTTATTTATTAGAAAACCCTAAAAGTGCCCGGAACGGGTCCCGCGCGGCCCCAAAAAGTGAAATCTATCCAGAAGCGCTCAAACGGTAAAACACTGTGAATGAAAAAGAACCTAAATGAAAAAAAAAAAAAAAAAAAAACAGAATAACGGAAGAAATGGCGTCAAAAATTGAGTCCCAAGCAGAAAGGTATGCCCCGAACAAGCTCAGTGGCAATCGGGGTCAGAAACCCTAAAACTGGGAAAAATGACTAGAAGGCAATTCTAAGAGTACATGACTCGACGAAAAGTGAAAATGAATTCCGTACGAGAATCCAGGCCTAAAACGAGGCATTTTGTAATAACTTTCGTTAATTACACAATGGCCCCTACAAAAAAGGATAACTGCATAAATGACTTAGAACGAAAGTATCTGTAATGACCCGGTCATTTTCCTTCCTTTTCGTTTCCTCAGATTTCATGGATTTTTTTTTTTTTTTTTTCATTGATCTTTTCTTTTCTGAGTTCGGTTTCTCGTCACTGAGTGTCATCTCGAGTGCTCAGGAATGGTTTCCAAGACTCTTTCCTTTGAATTGACAACTTCCTTAAAGGACCGCGTCATTTTCGCATTTTCCTTTTGTCTATACTATTCACTTTTCGTCCTTTTCCCCGTTTGTCACTTTTTGGCATAACCTCACTTTTTGTGTTTGGAGTTGGTTTTTGACTTCACGTACCTTCATTCTAAGTGGTTTCCACGAAATACATATCTTTACTTTTGGAGAAAAGTACTCTAGTTGCTCCTGGTATCCATAAGGGCATGGATGCATAGTTCTTCAGAAAAATTTTCTTTTCTTATGGTGTTTTTCATAAATATCTTTTGAAGATATTTTATTTCAGGGGTTTTTAAGAAAATATTTTTGGAAGATATGTTCATTGTGGGTCATTAGTGTAGTTAACTTTTTTATAGGGGCCATTATGTAGTTAATGAAAATTATTGCAAAAATGCCTTATTTTGAGCCTAGATTCTCGTACAGGATTCATTTTCACTTTTTGTCGAGTAGCGTACTCTTAGAATTTCCTTCTGGTCGTTTTTCCCCAGTTTTAGGGTTTCTGACCCCGATTGCCACCGAACTTGTCATGGGCATATCTTTCTACTTGAGGGTGATGACCCTAGATTTTCAAACCCAGTGCATCCTGTACTGACCCATTAATGGATCTGAAATACGGAAGCAAATAATAAGACAACGGTCTCCCAAGGCACAACACACCTCTGAGACACTTTGAAGGCCTTCCATGAGGTTGTGGAACTCAATGAGAACTGACGCGAAAGTAAAAGATCGGGAAAATAACAATTAAGCCCCCAGGGGCAAAATAGTCATTTCTAAAAATATGGATTCGGGTGCCACCAAGCACATTGCTGGAAAGATGACAAAAAACTAATCAAGATGGACTCAAGAATCGCATGATTTGGAGTCTGGAAGAGGGAGAACGAGCAAAAACAAAAGTCAACGTCACGACGTCGAGACGAGCACCCCGTTAAGCACCATGACATGGTAGGGGAAGAAAAGTTCCAGCCAGAACTGAGAGCCAAAACGAGGTCCGAAACGAATTTTTCTGGAAAAACACGAAGAAGAAACCACCCCTAAAATTGAGTTTTCTACCTGATTGCGTAGCGGAAAAAAAAAAAAAAAAAAAAAACTCACTGTGAAATACACAAAATGCCCCTAGATCAGAAGAGGTCAAGAGGGTCAAAAAGCTGTTACAGGATCTGTCCGCAACTGAGAGCAAAAACGGGCCATTAAACGAATTTTTCTGGAAAAACATGAAGAATAAAACCCTCCCCCCCCCCCCCCCCCCAAATCAAGTCTTCTACCCATCAACATAGACGAAAATAAAGAAAATGCACTGTAAAATGCCCAGAATACCCCCAAGAAAATCAGGTCAAGAAATTTAAAGTCTTTCCGAGTTTCTGCCAAAGGAAAGGAAATGGGGCTTTGGGAGGTTTTTAAATTGCCTAAATTGAAAATGCAATCTTAAAATACACCCACAAGACTCCCAGAATTTTCGGATTGGTCGACACATTTTTCAAAAAAAAGTCGATGAATAGTACCATGTAGTAAAATCTCAAGTTATAAAAACACATTTGTAAACTTTAGAATTAATGGCCCTTAGCCTCATGTCATACATACAAAATAAGCATCCAAAAAGTGTACTTAGGTACACATTACATATTTGGAATCAAGGATATAAGTTTTGATATATAAAATTACAAAATGACATTTCATGCTAACATTTGCATGAATGGGAATTTTAAAAGCTACAAGTCATCCAAGGAATGATGAGCATCACAAAAGAAGCCTTCATACCTCAAACAAATCCCCAGTAACTTCGGGGTGAGTAACATAAAACTACTCGCAGGAAATGAGCATGCATCGACCTAGCATTTTACAATTCTATCACCTTAAGGTGAAACATGTTAAAGGGGCTCATGCCACCTAACGTTTATGTCAAAGTGAGACTCAAGGATCATCCTAAGCTACTCATGCAATTGAAATAAACTACGACATGCAAGTATACATGCTTAAGTACACTAAACCATATTAAAACATAATGGACATATACAAGCATACACTTTCAAGTACCTTAAATCATGTTAAACAAGATAAGCAATATGTAACATACATACACAAATATTCTATATATATAGAGTACTTATAAATCAAGTATACAACCATAAGAATATTAAGCTAAACAAAATACGCATAAGACAAGTATACATGGCACAAGCATACTAAATGAAATTTAAACTCACGGAGCAAATATACAAGTTCAAGTATACTAAATAGGATTCAGTTACCCAAGGTAAGCATTAATTCTCAAGCTACAAGTAATCCATTATTAACAACTTCTAATTAAATGTAAAATCAAATAGTGGAAAGACTAGGACTGTGACGACCCTAGTTTTTAGGCCAGCGCGTCCTGTGATGAACCGAAGATTGACCCGATAACGGATCCAGATGCGGAAGTAAGAAACATGACAACTGTCTCCCGAGGCACAACACACCTCTAAGATACTTTGATGACCTTCCATGAGGTCGTGGAACTCTATGAGAACTGACGCAAAAGCAAAAGATTAGAAATATGACGAAAAAGCCCCCAGGGCAAAATGGTCATTTTACATGAAAATGACGTCCCTAGAATGTATATCATTCCCAAAACACATCCGCAACTCTCCATGAAGTCACAGAACTCAAAAGAAAGTAGTGGAAGCGAATTACAAGAAAACCGGACAAAAATAGTCCCAAGGGCAAAATGGTCATTTTTGAAAATATAAAATTGGGTGCTACCGAGTACACCACTAGGAAGACAGCGAAAAATTAATCAAGTTAGACTCAAGAATCACTTGATTCGGAGTCCGGATGGAAGAGAAAAGTCAAAACAAAGTTTGACGTCGTTGCGGCCGTGAATAGTAACCTGGGCAAAATGCTGAAGTTCGTGTGCTATTTTGAGGTACTAAATGATGTTTTCTGGAAAAACACAAAGAAGAAACCACCCTTAAAATAATTTTTCCAAGCTGACCATGTCAAAAGAAAATTTTATTTTTGACGTGAAATCCCCAAAATGCCCTTACAATAGACTTTTTCAAATAGTGCAAGTGAGCACAGGAAATCAGATTTGACATGGGGTTTTCGGGTCCGAGACGACATTTTCTGAAAAAATATTGTGAAACCCCCCCCCCCTAAAATCACGTTTTCTATGTGGCCATGTCAAGACCAGAATTTATTTTTTAAAGAAAATTCCCGAAATGCCCCTAGATCAGTTTTGACCAAGAGGGTTAAAAAATGCTACAGTGACTGTCTACAACTGAGAGCAAAAACGGGCTAGTAGATGAATTTTTCTGGAAAAACACGAAAAAGAAACCCCTCCCAAAATCAAATTTTCTACTCGGCAGCCCAAATGAAAACAAAGAAAATGGACTATAAAATGCCCAGAACGCCCCTCCATGAAATCTAGTCATGAGGGTCATAAAGCTACTAAATGTAAAATTGAAAGTTGAACTTTGCAAGGGATTTCCGATACCAAGACGAAATTTTCTGGAAAAACAAGAAACCCCCCCCCCCCCCCCCTCTAAAATCACGTTTTCTAAGTGACCATGTGGAGTCTGGAATTTATTTCCCGAAGGAAAACCCCAGAATGCCCTAAAATCAAATTATGCGAGAAAAATGAAAAATGATTCCATAGAAGGCTCATTTCACCAAGGAGAGGGTTTTTCCCAGAAACGATCATGCACATAGACGTAACTTACCTATTAGGACGTGCTATAATGGTCCACGGCTTAAAAATACTACCGATGCAAAATTTGACCCCCCAACGGCCAAAAGGGCGAAAATGCACATGAAATGGAAAATTTGAAATTTAAAATTTCAAATGATTTCAAATTACCGTTTGGCCCTTGGCCACACTTCATGCATGATTAATGAGACCTAGTGGAAGTGCCGAAACACACTTTGCACCACCTGATTTGAAAATGAACCCTTAAAGGCTCGGTTTCTACTATTTTAGCCCAAAAATGCAATATGTGAACTAAAATGCAAAAATGAAAACTAAATGGTGTTTGGCCCTTGGCCACAGCTCACATATGGCAGATGAATGCTAAAGGATGAGTTTCACACAAAATGCACACACCGGTGCAAGAATGACAGATCAAAACCCTAGTTTTTATACTTTTCTCATTAAAGACAAAATTCAATGCAATAAAGTTACGTAATGTTTATTTTTTATCTTTGATAAAGGGGTATTTCCATGGGTTTACCCCTTGGCCACAAATTATATACATGGAATGAGTGTCAAAAGTGTGCTTAAGCACATAATATAAGTTTGGAATCAAATATACACATTTGACAAAATGGCTACAAATGGCATTTCATGCTAACACTTGCATGAAATGAAACTTAAAAGCTATAAGTCATCCCAATGAATGATAAGCATCACGAACCAAGTCTTCGTACCTGAAACAGCCCCCAGTAACTTCGAGGTGATTAAACAAGTTAACTCGTAGAGAATGAGCATGCATCGACTCGATTTCTTTAGAGATTTTTACATTGACTTGAAACAATTTTAAAAGGGTCATGCCACCTAATGTCTATGTCAAAGGTTAGACTCAGGGAGCATCCTAAGCTACTTATACAACTGAAGTGAACCACGACATACAAGTATATATGCTTAAGTATGCAAGTCAATATTAAAACATGATATTCAATATAAAAGCATACATTTACAAGTATACCAATCCATATTAAACAAGTTATGCAATGTCTAAGCATGCATATACAAATATACAATTAACATGGAAAACTCATGAATCAAGTACACAGGCACAAGTATACTAAGCTAAATGAATTACGCATAAGATAAGCATACACAACACAAGTATATAAAAAGAAATCCGATTGCACAAATCAAACATACAATACGTAAGTATACTAAATAAGGTTTAGATATACAACCAAGGATACAAGTTCAAGTATGCTAAATGAGATCTAAATACACAAAACAAGTATACAGTTTCAAATATACTAAATAAGATCTAATACACAAAGTGTGATACCCCTCAGATCCGAGACACGGGTTGATCAGGCCCAAGCCCAAACATGAGAGAAATATCAAACAATTAATATTTTAACGAACACAGAATATAAATTGAAATAATAAGAAATAAATAATAAATGGCTGGAAAGAACTCTAATTGAAAAATTCACAAAGTATAATCATTAAAATTCATTAATCCAAAACCTCCAATTAATTAACAACTCGAGAATCCATCTAGTGGACCCCTTACTAAAAATCCCCACTGTAAATGAAACAATTGAAATAAAAAACCAAAGTTGATAAGTAAGCAGTCCTACGTAGTCGGTGGAATAAAAGTCTGTATCTGCTCTGCGCGACCAAACTCTAATCCTGGAACTGACGAGCACCTGAAAAATAAAAGAGTGGGTCAAGCCTATATGCAAGTCCTGATCTACTACGATCCAAACAGGAATTCGATACGCAGATACATCTTAGATAGACTCAACAATATCTAGAGTAGTCCATATATGTATATATTACGCACTATAGGATGCTCACTAGTCTAATAGGTCTGTCTCAGCCTGAGTAGAGTTACCATGCAAATTGCACATTACGTGGTCATGTGTACCTAGACCTACCAGGGAACAACACCTCTGTCCAACTATCCATCCTAGGCGATATACGCACCATAACCATGGTCATGAGACTTAAGCTCATACCATGGCATCATAACATAAATATATGAAGTCCGTGTCCTCTTACTACAGAATATCATCCATCTGATATAGTGGCTCGATATCTGTATAACAATTCATCCCAGAAATCCAATTATGTCATTCAATTACTTACTGACCTGACACTAATAGAAGTCGGACTTAATTTGTAGTGCTAATCCAAACCTCATTCCAAATTAGGTAGGCTTAGTGTCTGAACCAATCCATACCTAGTACGCCACTGTCCCATACCAGTGCATACTATCCTCTAGTTAACTTAGTTGACAGAAATAGTAGAATTAACTATCAACGCATTCCAAAACAAGCATAAGTGTAGTTTAACATGTGAGTCACTAAACCATGTCTCCACTAAAAATTCAGAATCCAAGTTTCAGTTTATTAAATTGATAAAACAGGTTTATGCAATTTTGTTTATCCAAACAATACCCTGACTGGTGCAATTTATATACAGATTTAAGCATCAATTTAATCCAACTAAGTATATACATTATTGAATAAAAACATGCTTAAAACACAGTTGTAAAACATAATCCAAAACTTAAGACCATGCAAAAGCATCAAATCTCCTCCAAACAGTGTCCTAACAGAGAGATATACAACAGATTTAATTGTCCGTTAATTCCAACCAAGCATACCTATAATTCAATAACAGAATGCTTAAACCTTAGCTACACAATATAATTTAAAACTTAGGGTCGTGTACAGGTATCAGATTTCTAAAACAGTCTACACTTCAAATCAGTTGTTTAATCTTTCACATACAGCCCTTGTTTAAACTTATGTTAATTCTATCCTTTATTCCAAAATATAAGCTTGCTTCTCCATTATTTTATAAGTCCTAAGCAGTATATTACATCATTCAATAGCCTTTAAATAGCTTCAGAAACTCAAATTTAACCAACCAGACCATTTAAAACTCAGTAGACGTGATATTTAAGAGAAAGAGAAGGCTCTGTGTTTCAGAGAGCCTTCTCCAAATAAGTAGAGCCTTCTCCACTCAAGTAGAGCCTTCTCCACTTCAAGTAAAGCCTTCTCCACTTCAAGAAGAGCCTTGTCCACTTTAAGTGGAGCCTTATCCACTTCAATTATACGTCTGTTCTTCTTCTGTTATCTTCTCCAACTCCGGTGGTTTCCAGTCATTGAACTTAGTTTTATTTCAGGTTTTAAGATCCCATCCACATCCCAGAGTAATCACAAGACAGAGTTATATAAACAAGAATTTAATTAAACATCAGTTTGTAATGCAACGACAATCAGTTTTCAAACAGAACTTGTAAACTACTGATAAACAGATTAAACTTAATGATGCTAGAAACTGTTTCAACATGTATAAATGATGTAATTATTTCTTACTTTAATTCCTGGAGTATAACTAAGCATGCACTGAACACAAATTCCTGGGAAAGAGAAGAACAGAAACTTGCCTTTTCAGAGTTAAAACACAAATTCCACGTCTCTGAGTTTTCCCTTTCTCTACTTTGCTATGCCCGCTTGCTCACTCTCTGTTTCTAAGCAGTCCCTTATGCTACAGATGTAAACTTATGTATTTCTAAAACCCTAAAACCTCCAGCAAGCGTATGTATTTATAGACTCAGACATTAACCCTAATCCATATATAACTCGGCCCATAGAACAATCTAGGTTAAAATACAATGTCGACTGAGCTTAAACCTAATATAACTTAAACCTAATATAACTCTATGTGCCACCTTCCATACAGTCATGTGGAAAACAAAATTAACTGTAAATAAAACAATTCACTTTAAACAATTAAAGTAAACTCATTAAACCATTTAACTTAAGTAAATTAAGTTAAGTCAATTTAAAACAACTAAAGCAAACCAACTAAATAATTAATTTCAATTACAACAATTAAATAAAATTAAATAAATGAAATTAAAACAAGTGTGTAACTAAAACAATTAAATCAAACCAAAGAAATAATCAAAAGTAATTTAAACAACAAAATAAATACCAGGACTATCCTTTTGAAATTTGGGGCATTACACAAAGCGAGTATATAGTCTCAAGTATACCAAATAAGATCTAAAATGCAAGATAAGCACAAATTCACAAGTTACAAGTAATCTATGATTAACAACTTGAATTTAAATGCGAAATCAAATAGTGGAAAGATTAGGATCCTTGGCTGCAGACCAATCGAGTTATTCCGGGTTTCTAGCCCGCAAGGTACTACCTAGTGCGCACGTGTATAAGTTATTCCGGGTAATTACGACTCGCAAGGTACTACCTACTGCGCACTTCATATGACTTAGGAAACTTACGAATCCGTACTAGGGCCAAACCCTAGCCATCACATGAACATGATCCTTACAAGCCTCCAAAAACAATAAGTTCAAAACTTATGCAAAATCAATAAGTTAAACTAAACTTATACATCTCAAATAATGTCTAGGAATGACTTTACATGCACATGCAAGATTGAATCCACACAACCCATGTCCTAGAGTTCAAGTCTACAATGACATTCACAATGTCGAATCTTTAGTGTGCGATTCGTTACATGCTAATGCAATTTCATTTCAATATTAAATTACAATCTCATCCAAACGATCCCAATTTCAAATATGTTAAACAACATGGTATGGTCACTACACAAACCAACTCAAAAACTAATTTGGATCATTGAGACAACAAAATAGAGTTTAATTGAAACATGTTAATTAAATCTCTAGATTTTCTAAAACAACCCCAAATGGCCCCAAATGGATATATACAAGTGAGCAAGCCCAAGTCACTACCATTATCAAGTCAAAACTCAATCAAACTAGTGGAACCATTAATTAGATTTTTAATTAATTCATTTAATTCAAAATATCTAGATTTCTAAACTTATCCAAATGCTCTCAATTTAACTTAGGTTAGAGAACATGCCAAGGCCTATTTTAATCTCACATTATAAGTTATTTTCATGCTCGTTTCAACTATGTGAATTAAACTTTCATAAAAGATAAATATTAAACAAGTTTTGAAATTCTTATTCAAATGCTCTGAATTTAATATATGTTACTCAACATACCAATGCCTAATTTACTAGCATGCCACAATTTAATTCCAAGGTGCTTACCATCATGAGAATTAAATCTTAAACAAGAAAATAATTAAATGAAAGGTTTCAAAACCTAATCAAATACTCTAGATTTAATATATATGAAAGTATATGGCATGCACATTAAGGATATCAAGTCGGAATTTCAAGAAAATGAATAGTGCACTTGGAGCAAATTAATTAATTATTACTAGATTTCAAAACATCCTCGATTACTTTCAATTTCACATATGTTGAAGAGTACATTAAAGCCTAACATAATATGCTAACACATATTGATTTCAAGCTAGATAAGCCCACATGAATTAATATTTCACTTAAGATAAATATTAAATAAAAACTTCATTACTTGTCCAAAAGCACTCAATTTAATATATGTCAATGACTATGTCAAAGGGTAATATTCTATCATGCCACATGTTTAAACCAAGTTATGAGCAACCGGGAAAATCAAATCTCATACAAGAAAATAATTAAATAAAATCACTAGATTTGATATCAAAGCAAGTAAACAAGTTGTATAAGCATCACAAACATGAAATATAACAAGAACATAAATTATAACACCCCCTACCTCAATTTGAGATGAAAATCTCAAAGGCCCACCGAAATAAAAGTGCTCTGAATCCGACGATACTGAAGAGTTTTGTCGGGGACAACACGATGAACAAGAACCCCAAGAAGCCCCATGAAAATCACAACCTGACTTCAAACCTGAACTCAAAATTTGGCCAAAAATGGGTTCTAATAAGGGTGAAAGGTGTGCGTCGTCAAGACAAACACAAAACGCAAAGGCACTATGACTTTATAACAAAGGGAAGGAGGTTTAAATGAGAGGAGAAGGGTGGCAGCCCACCTTGGGCTGCCATGGCAGATCCAAGTCATGTATGAAGGGAGGAGAAAGAGAAAAATGAAATGTCTCACTGTGACGGCCCAAGTTTTGTAAACCCGGTGCGTCAGTGATGACCAAAAGATGACCGGATAACGGATCCGAAATGCGGAAGCGAAAGGTGAAACAACGGTCTCTAGAGATAGAATGCATCTCTAAGACACCAATGTGACCCTCAATGAGGTCACGGAACCCAAAGGAAACAAATGCAGAAGTGTCGTTTCAAAAACGGACAAAAAGAACCTAGGGGCAAAATGGTTATTTTGCAAAAAGTGGATTCAGGTGCTATCGAGCACACCGCTAGAAAGACAATGACAAATTAGTCAAGTTCAAAAAAAAGTTTACTCAATTTGGAGTCCGGACGGGAGAGAAAAGTCAAAAACAAAAATGATGTCGTGGCGGCCCGACGAGGACAACTCACCACTGCTGCAACTGAGAGTAAAAACGGGCACCTAAACGGCCTTTTTTGGAAAAACTAAAAGAAGAAACCCCCCCTAAAATCAAGTTTCCTACCCCAATCATAGATGGAAACAAAAAAAATACATTGTAAAATACCCAGAATGCCTCCACGAAAAATCAGGTAAAGAGGAAAAAACAAATCCGAGCTACTGCCCAAGTTTTGGAAATAGGGCTTCGAGAGGTTTTTAAATTGCCTAAATTGAAAATGCAATCTTAAAATACACCCACAAGACCTCCGAAAGTTTTGGATCTATCGTGACGATTTTCAAAAAAAAAAATCGATGAATAGTACCAACTACATTTGTACTAAAAATTTGCAAAACCTGGTAGCAAGGATTTTTTGAAAAAAATATTGATCTTTGAGGGCCAAGATGATGTTTTCTGGAAAAACTTAAAGAAGAAACCCCCATCAAAATTGAGTTTTCTACATGAATTGGAAGAAAAAATGAAAAAAATGCATTGTGAAATACCCAAAATGCCCCTGAAACAGAATAGGGTAAAACTCCTTAAAAATGCTACTTAGAGTTTTTGTTTGATCAAGGAAGGTATTGTTTGCCAAAGTGAGTATGCAAGTGCATGCAATATGATAAAATACATACACCAACATGGCCTAAAGCCTCTTTACATTCCATTAACAAGTTTTAGCATACAAAGCCTCAATTTCTCACAAATAAGCTACAATGGCAATACTTGAGTTTTAAAGAGAACATGCTTGTAGTCTTTCATGTTAATGGCTCTTGACCTCATTTCATACATGTCAAATACATTGTAAAGAGTGTACTTACATACACATTACATTAATGGAATCAAATATACACATTTTAACATATAAAGCTATAAAGGCATTTCAAGCCAATCTTCACAAAATGGAAATCTTCAAGTCCACAAGTCATCCAAGCATAATGGGAGTCTCAACTTTAATTCTTGTACCTGAAATATGCCCCAGTATCATAGGGGTGAGTAACATAAAGCTACTCGTAGGAAATGAGCATGCATCGATCTAGCATTTTATAATTATATCACCTTATGGTGAAACATGTTAAAGGGGCTCATGCCACCTAACGTCTATATCAAGTGAGACTCAGGGAGCATCCTAAGCTACCAATGCAAGTTAAAGCAAACAAGGACATCCAAGTATACATGCTCAAGTACACTAAATCATATTAAAACATGATACACGACATACAAGCATATATTTCCAAGTATACTAACCATGTTAAGACAAGTCACACAATGTCTAAGTATATTACCCAAGTATACATTTTATATGAAAATCTCATAAATTAAGTATACGAACATAAGTATATTAAGCTCAACAAAATGCACATAAGACAAGTATACATGTCACAAGTATACTAAATGAAACTCAAACTCACGGAGCAAGTATACAAGTTCAAGTATACTAAATAGTATTCAATTGTCCCAAACAAGCATCAATTCTCAAGCTACAAGTAATCCATGATTAACAACTTGAAATTAAATGCAAAAACAACAAATAGTGGAAAGACTAGGACATGCGGTCGCTAGGCCAAGCAAGTATTTTTGGGTAATTACGACCCACAAGGTACTACCTAGTGCGCACTTATGACTTAGAAGACACTTGTCTCCGTACTAGAGCCAAACCCTAGCCATCACATAATATATGTCCTCACAAGCTTTTCAAAACCAATAAGTTCAAAACTTATACAAAATTAAATGCAAGTTACCACATTGCATGCACAAGTAAGGTTGATTCCACACAAACCATGTCCTAGAATTCAAGTCTAAATAGTATATGACATGTCAAGTCCTCAATATGCAATTTATACACAAAGTAAGAATATTTTACAACAATTGAGTCACATTACCATCCTAAACCAAAAGTACTAAATAAGCTTCAATTTAGTAACTAGTTTCCACGGTAAACAATTGTAATATTCTAGATAAGCTTTATACCTACACAAGATACATGTAAACAAGCTTTACTAATCAATGATATTCTATATCATGTTAAGTCTAAATACCATTTTAAGAGGCCACGGTACTAAATATACTTCAAATTAGTAGCATGCTCACAAGGTAATTAGAATACTACATTTTAAGAAATTTTTAACTTAATCATGGAAAGTCTTTAGATTTAAAATCTATCCCAAACAACCTCAAATTAATTTATGTTAAACAACATAGCATGCTCAATACATATATCAAATCAAAAGAGCAAAATAAGCAAGACATCATCATGTAGATTTTAATTAATTCAATTTTAATTAAATCTCTAGATTTCAAAAGTTGTTCAAATGATCCTAAATTAATATATAACAAGCACCAAATCATGGCCATACCATATCTCTAGTCTAAAATGGAATACAAGTAAAATATAATTTACTAGAATTTAAATCAAATTAAATCCCTTAAATCTCTAGATTTGAAAACTCATCTAAATCATCCCAAGTCAATATATATCAAAGATCAACTCATGGCCATGCCATTTAACAAGTTTAAAATGAGTTACATGCAAGCTATGATAAATCATAATTTCTTAAATTAGTAAAAGACATGTATACAACTCATAGAAGCATCAATAGCATGCAAGAAACAAAATATAAGCCTAAAACATCCCCTACCTCACAAGAGGATTGTTCCTCTTGAATCCAAGGCAAATCAACACAAAATGGCAAACCCTTCAAGGGTTATGAAGAGGAAGATGAGAGGAAACTTTTGTCTCCCAAGGTTAATGATCTAAGATGAGTAGAAGACCCTCAAAAATTAAGGTCAAGGCTTAAGACTTCAAGCTCCATCCATGGAGGCTAGGGTTTTTGGTGAGAAAGGAAATGAAAACAATGAATGAAGTGTGAGTGGAGGAAATATAAATCCTCCACTCACTATGTGATCTTACACCATGGTTAACACACACATCTATGTTCAATTGCACAAAAACCCTCCTTTAAAACCATAATCCTAAAGTGGCCCAAAGATATTTGCAAGACTAAATTGTGGCTCTACACTTGTCACCAATCCATGGCTCCTTCCTCGACTTTATCCCACACCTACACTTGTCAACCATCCAAGCCAACAAGTGCACCAATCCTAGGCCAACAAGTGGGTGAATCCTCACCATCCAAATGTCATCATCCAATGCATCAAAGTGTTTCCACACAAATGTCAAGTAGTGGACAAATGAGAGTGTGACACTTGTCACACTTTTCAAAAATTGCAAAAAGGTCCTTTTTGAAAATATCTTCAAAGTTTAATTACAAAATGGTCTCCAAGATGAAAAATAATTACTTTACTAAATTACACTAAAACCCCACAAGTTAAGGATAGTTATACTAAAGTATGCATTAATGTCCCTTTATGAAAGAAGTAAGCAATTAACGTGCTTTTCTAGAAAAGTAAAAATACCACTATCATTGAAATCAAATATCATGAATGCATGCAAAACCGGAATCAAATCCGAGCACAAAAAATGAGGTTGTGCCAGGAAAAAGGATAAACGAGAAAAAGACAAAATGTGAATAGTGTTCAGAAAAATAAAATATGAAAATGACACAATCCCCAAAGGAGGTTGTTAATACAAGGAAAAGAGTCTCGGAAATCATTCCAGAGCACTCGAGATGACATCAAGTGATGAAAAACCGAACACAAAAAGGAAAAGACAACGGAAAAAAATATCCGTAAAAATCTGAGAAAAAGAAAAGGAAGAAAAATGACCGGGTCATTACACTCACCCCCCTTTTATAGGAAAACCTTAAAAGTGCCCCAAACGGGCCCCTCCTGGTCCGGAAAAGTGAAATTTGAACAGACGTACTCAAATGGCAAAACTTCGTGAACAAAAAAGATTCAAAATGAGAAAATATGGACAACAGAAGAAAAAACGTCAAAAACTGAGTCTCGAGCAGAGAGATTTACTCCGAAGAAGTTCGGCGGCAATTGGGCCAGAAACTCTAAAACTGGAGAAAAACGACCAGAAGGAAATTCTAAGAGTACGCGACTTGATGAAATGTGAAAATGAATCCCGTACGAGGATCCAGGCTCAAAACGAGGTATTTTCGCAATAACTTTCATTAGTTGCATAATGGCCCCTCCAAAAAGTGAAAACTGCACTAATGGCCCAGAATGAAAATATCTTCCAAAAATATTTTCTTAAAAACCCCTGAAATAAAATATCTTCAAAAGATATTTATGAAAAATACCCCAAGAAATGAAAAAGATTCTGAAGAACTGTGCATCCATGCCCCTATGGACACCGGGAGCAACCAGAGTACTTTCTTACAAAAGTAAAGATACGTATTTCATGGAAACCACTTAGAATGAAGTCTCGTGAAGTCAAAAACCAACTCTGAGCATGAAAAGTGAGGTTGTACCAAAAACTGATAAACGGAGAAAAGACAGAATAGGGAAAAGGACGAAATAGGGAAGAAGGTAAAAAGTGAATAGTATCTAAAAAGTGAAAATGGGGAAATGACTCGGTCCTCAAAGGAAGTTGTCAATCCATACGAAAGAGTCTCAGAAACCAATTCCAAGCACTCGAGATGACACTAAGCGACGAGAAATAGAGCTCTGAAAGGAAAATTAAACGAAAAAAAATTATCCGTAAAATTTCAGAAAAAAAGAAAAGGAGTCAAATGACCGGGTCATTACAAGGACATGCGGTCGCTAGACTAAGCAAGTATTTTTGGGTAATTACGACCCACAAGGTACCACCTAGTGCGCACTTACGACTTAGAAGACTCTTGTCTCCGTACTAGAGCCAAACCCTAGCCATCACTTAAATTATGTCCTCACAAGCTTTCCAAAATCAATAAGTTCAAAACTTATACAAAATCAAAATGCAAGTTATCGCATTCTAGCACAAGTAAGGTTGAATCCACACAAACCATGTCCTAGAATTCAAGTCTAAATAGCATATGACATGTCATGTCCTCAATATGCAATTTATACACAAAGTAAGAATATTTTACAACAATTGAACCACATTACCCTCCTAAGCTACAAGTACTAAATAAGCTTCAATTTAGCAATAAGCTTTCAAGGTAAACAATTGTGATATTCTAACAAGCTATATACCTACACAAGATATATTTAAACAAGCTATTCAAGATAATGATATCACATATCATTCTAAGTCCAATTACCATTTTAAGATACCCCAAACACTAATTCTACATCTAATTAGTAATATGCTCACAAGGTAATTTATTGCACTACATTTCATGAGATCATCACCCTAATATGAAAAGTCTCTAGATTTCAAATAAATTCCAATTAGGGTCAAATTTATATATGTAAAAGGACATAACATGGTCTTCACATATATTCTATCCAAAATCAATTTAAGTGACTACAACACTTAAAATAAAATTAATTAAGCTAATTAATTAATTTTCTCTAGATTTTTAAACAACTCCAAATATCCTCAAATTAACATATGTTAAAGAACTAAACAAGGCCTACTTTAATATCACATTACAAGTTGATTTCATGCTTGATACAACTAGGTGAATTAAACTTTCATAAAAGATAAATATTAAATAAAATTTGCAATTCTATTCAAATACTCCCAATTTAATATATGTTGATAAATATACTAAGGCCTAATTTACTAGCATGCCCCAATTTAATTCCAAGGTGCCTACCATCATAAGAATTAAATCTTAAACATAGAAAATAATTAAATTAAATTCTAGATCTTGAACAAAGGCATGCTCACAAGTTGTATATACTTATAGAACAATCAATACAATATTAATATAAACTTTAGACACCCCTTACCTCAATTTGAAATGAAAATCTCAAAAGCCACTAAAATGAAACTGCTCTGAATCCGACGATACTTCGGGGTTTTGTCGAGGACAACACGGTGAACATTAAACTCCAAAGAGGACCTACCAAAATCCTAACTTGACCTTAAACCCGAACTCAAAATTTGGCCAAAAACGGGTTCTAATAAGGGGGAAAGATGCGTGTCATCAAGACAAACATAAAACGCAAAAACACTAAGACTTTTTAACAAAGGGAAGGAGGTTTAATTGAGAGAAGAAGGGTGGCAGCCCCCCTTGGGCTGCCATGGCAGCTGCTGGTCATGCATGAAGAGAGGAGAAGGTCAAAAATGAAATGTCTCACCCCCCTTTTATAGGAAAACCCTAAAAGTGCCTCGAAAGGGTCTCGCCGGGTTCGAAAAAGTGGAATTTGAGCAGACGCGCTCAAATGACAAAACTCCATGAATGAAAAAGAACCAAAATGAGAAAATATGAACAACGGAAGAAACAACATCAAAAAATGAGTCCCAAGTAGAGAGATATGCTCCGAACAAGTTCGACGGCAACCGGAGCCAGAAACCCTGAAACTGGGGAAAAACGACCAAAAGGAAATTCTAAGAGTACACAACTTGACGAAAAGTGAAAATGAATCCCGTAGGAGGATCTAGGCTCAAAATGAGGTATTTTTGCAATAACTTTCATTAATTGCACAATGCCCCCTCCAAAAAGTGAAAACTGCACTAATGACCCAAAATGAAAATATCTTCCAAAAATATTTTCTTAAAAACGCCTAAAATACAATATTTTCAAAAGATATTTATGAAAAATACCCCAAGAAACAAAAATATTTCTAAAGAACTATGCATCTATGCCCCTATGGACATCGGGAGTAACTAGAGTACTTTCCTACAAAAGTAAAGATCGTATTTCGTGGAAACCACTTAGAATGAAGATACATGAAGTCAAAAAGAAACTCCGAACACAAAAAGTGATGTTATACCAACAAAGTGACAAATGGGGAAAAGACAAAATAGGGAAAAGGACAAAAAGTGAATAGTGTCAAAAAATGAAAAATGTGAAAATGACTCGATCCTTAAAGGAAATTATCAATCCAAAGGAAAGAGTCTCAGAAACCATTTCTGAGCACTCGAGATGATACTAAATGACGAGAAACTAAACTAAGAAAAGAAATTTCAACGAAAAAAAAAATTCATCCATAAAATTCTGAGGAAAAAGGAAAGGAAGGAAATGACCGGATCATTACATCAAGACTCAGTTTTTGACGTTGTTTCTTTCATTGTTCATCTTTTCTCATTTCGGTTCTTTTTCATTCACGGAGTTTTGCCGTTTGAGCACATCTGCGCGAATTCCACTTTTTCGATCTTAGCGGGACCCATTCGGGACACTTTTAAGATTTTTCCAAAAATAGGGGGTTAGTAAATGAAAAATTAGGTTTTTCATCATCTTCTCCCTCTCTTGGCCAGCAGCCACAGCAGCCCTTTGGGCTGCCACCCTTTTTTTTTTTTTTTTCGGCCTCTTCCCTCATGGTAAAAGTCGTAATGCCTTAATGTTTAATGTTCGCCTTGGCGAGGCCTTCGATTCCACCGATTGGAATCCCGTTTTGGCCATTTTTTGAGTTCGGGTTTGAAACCAAGTTTGGATTTTGGTATGGCTTCCTTGGGGTTTATTGTTCACCGGTTGTCCCCGATAAAACCCTGAAGTATTGTCAGATTCGGAGCTGTTTTATTTTGGTGGTTTTTAAGATTTTCATCTCAAATTGAGATAGAGGATGTCGTAGGTTTATATTAATGTTGTATTGATTATTTTAGAAGCTTATACAACTTGTATGCTAGTTCAAGTTCTAGAATTTAATTTAATTCTCGGGGTGGTATACAACTTAGAATTAAATTGTGGCATGCTAGTAAATTAGGCCTTGGTATGTTTGTTAACATATATTAAATTGGGATTATTTGAATAAGAATTGCCACTTTTATTTAATAATTTTCTTTTGTGAAAGTTTAATTCTCATAGTCGTACCTTGCATGGAAATAACTTGTGATATGCTATTAAATTATGTCTTGGCATGTTGTTTAACATACTTTAATTTGAGAGCATTTGGATGAGTTTGAAAATCTAGATATTTTAATTAAAAATTAATTAAAATCTATTTAATGATTCCATTGGCTTAATTAAGTTTTTAACTTGACATTTATCATGACTAGCACTTGTTCACTAGTATATATTAATTTGGGACCATTTGGAGTTGCTTTAGAATTTAGAGATATAATTATCATAATTTAATTAAATTGTACTTTATTGTTCCGATGACCTAATTAAGTTTTTGATTTGATATATGTAATGATCAAGTTATGTTGTTAACATGTATTAATTAGGAATTATTTGATTGAGACGTGAAACCTAGAGAAATTAATCAGTTTATTTAATTAATTTCTGTTTCTATTGCATTACTGATTTAATCATGTGTTTGACATTGGTAGTATGTTTCAATTATAATTTTAGACTTGTAATGGATTCATGAGTTTATATTTTCAATATTGAATTATATTGTTATAGCGTGTAACAAATCGCACACCGAAGATTCGACATGTGATGTTGTTATAGCGTGTAACGAATTGCACTCTGAAGATTTGACATTTGTCATCCTATAGTAGTTGTGGACTTAGAGCATGTGTTGTGTGGTTTTAACCTATTTGTGCATGGAAGGTGGTTTCGTGAATTATTTAATTCGTGTATAAGTTATGAACTTATTTATTGATTTTGGAGTCACTTAGGACATTGTTACAGAGACATGGCTAGAGTTTGGCTCTAATACGGGAGATATGAGTTCTCCCTCTTTTATGGTGTGCACTAAGTTGGTATTTGTGACGACCCAAGTTTTTCAACCCGGTGCGTCAATAATGAACCGAAAGAATGATCCGATAACGGATCCGAAATGCGGAAGCAAAAGAAGCAAAATGGTCACTTGAGATGTACGTCATCCCTAAGGCACCAAAATGACTCCCCATGAAACTATGGAATTCAAATAAGCCAAGCAATGAAGTAAAAATGCCAAACCCGATAAGAAATGAACCAAGGGTAAAGTGATCATTTCACACTGAAATGGGTGCCACCTTGCACACCGTTGGAAAGACAACGAAAAATGAACGAGGTTAGACTAAGAATCGCCTGATTCTGAGTCCGAACGGAAAAGATACGTGTAATATCCCTAATTTTAAAAGGATAGTCTTGGTATTTATTTATTTGTTTTAATTATTTAATTGATTATTTGACTAATTGCTTATGTGTTTAATTGAATTAGGTATTACCTGATTATTTGATTATGTGTCTATATATTATTCGTATTTGTCTATGTGTTAATTATTTAATTAGATTATGTGCTTAAATGGTGTTCTGATTAATTGTAAATTAAATGTTTTCTTTTCTTTTATTATTTTATTTTATTTTTCTTTTATGGTTATGGTTAGTAGTAATGGGCCAACCAATTGGGTCTCATAGACTATTTAGATAGGAGGTTGGATGTATATGGATTATTACTCATGGATAGTTGTGCATGGATATATATATATATATATAGATATATATTATATACATATATAAAAGGGAAAGTAATATATTAATTACTTTTATGGTAACTTGGGTAGTAATATTTAATCTGATGTATATGTTTTATATTTAAATAATAAAAATATACATGATTTGATAAGTGTTATGTTTTAAGTTACTTTATAATATTATGGTAACTTAAGTATTATAATTTATTTATTTAATAAAGATATACATAAATTATATACGTAACATATTTTACTTACCTTTTTAATATATCTAAAAGGGAAAGTAATTTATTAATTACTATTATGGTAATTTGGGTAGTAATATTTAATCTGATGTATATGTTTTATATTTAAATAATAAAAATATATACAGATTTGATACGTGTTATGTTTTGAGTTACTTTATAATATTATGGTAACTTAAGTGTTATTGGATAGTCCATTAATAAATAATGAGATGTGTATAATTTATTTATTTAATAAAGATATACATAAATTATATACTTAACATATTTTACTTACCTTTTTAATATTTTAATTTTTAGTTTTTTAAGTTGACTTGGATTGGAAAAAGGGTTAGGGTTATTTTATTTAGCCTATAAATATATAGCTATAGGTTGTAAAAGGGGGTTAGAAATAGTCACGTGATATATTCTAGAGAGAGAGAGGGTTAGAGAGGAAAGGAGGAAAAGAAAGGAATAAGGAGAAAAACCCTGTAGAGAAAAGATCAAGGAAGAAAAAGTTTAACTTTCGATCCGAAAGTTTAAGGCAAGTTTTTCTTCTATCTCTTTCCCTTTGATTTGTGTTTCTGTACATGCTTAGGAAATTTCAGGATTTATTAAACACATAAAATTAAATAATTATGCATGTTTAATTGGATTAGAACATAGGTTTTATGAAATTGGTTCATATCTGTTCTTGTGTTATGAATTAATAAATGCATGATTTAGATTTGATTTCCGGTGTGAATTTTTATATGTTTAAATTATGTATTTTTCATATCTGTGGAATGATGGAACGTAGAAACATGCTTAGGATTTCTGAACATTAAATAGGAACTAGGTTTGGGTTTAAATAAATTTAAATAGACTCAATCATAATGACGCTTGCTATTTGAATGTTTTAAACAAACGAATGTATTTAATCTTTTAAAATGTTTTAGCAATTGAGATTAAATGTGTAGGATGAATTAGATACGGAGAATACTTATTTGACGATATAATAAAATATCATCATGTATAATATTCAGTTTGTGTAGGTCATATGAAATAGAAAGCTTAAATAAATAATAAGTCATTCTTATTTTGTGAAAACTTGATATCATATTTACTTCTGAATTGTTTGATGTATTTCCTTAATCATTACATCAATTGTTAGATTAATTTATTATATAAGGGAATGGATTAACTAAAATGTTAAGTCCTACTTATATTCAAGTCATGTCAACTGAACAAGTTGAATGACTTATGGAGGATTAATTTATACTGGATAGGATGGTTACTAAATTATATATATATAAGTATGGTGTAACGACCCGGTCATTTGCCTTCCTTTCCTTTTTCCTGAAATTTTATGAATGAATTTTTTTCGTTTAATTTTCTTTTTTGAACTCTAGTTCGTGTCGCTTAGTGTCATCTCGAGTGCTCGGAATTGGTTCCTGAGACTCTTTTCCGTGGATTGACAACTTCCTTTGAGGACCGAGTTATTAAAACATTTTTCATTTTTCAGACACTATGCCATATTTCGTCTTTTCTCTATTCTGTCATTTTCCCTATTTCGTCTTATCTCCATTTGTCAGTTTTTGGCACAACCTCACTTCAAATGCTTGGAGTTGGTTTTCAACTTCACGTGCCTTCATCTTGAGTGGTTTCCTTGAGATACGTATCTTTACTTTTGCAAGAAAGTACTATGGTTGCCCCCGGTGTCCACAGGGGCATGGATGCACAATTCTTTAGAATCTTTTTCATTTCTTGGGGCGTTTTTTGTAAATATCTTTTGAAGATATTTTATTTCAGGGGCATCTAAGAAAATATCTTTTGAAAGATATTTTCATTCTGGGGCAGTTTCGCAGTTAACCCTTTTTGTAGGGGCCATTGTGCAATTAACGAAAGTTATTGCAAAAATGTCTTGTTTTGAGCCTGGATCCTCGTACAGGATTTATTTTCACATTTTGTCGAGTTGTGTACTCTTGGAATTTCCTCCTGGTCGATGTTTTCCAGTTTCAGGGTTTTTGGCCCTAGTTTCGCCAAACTTGTTTTGAGCATAACTTTCTACTCGAGACTCAGTTTTTGACGCTGTTTCTTCCGTTGTTCATATTTTATCATTTTAAATCTTTTTCGTTCACAAAGTTTTGTCATTTGAGCGCGTCTGCTCAAATTTTACTTTTTCGGACCCGGCGGGGCCTGTTCGGGGCACTTTTTGAGATTTCTATAAAAGGGGGGTGAGATATTTCATTTTTCATCTTCTCCCCTCTTCATGCACGACCTAGAGCTCCCATGGCAGCCCAAGGGGTGCTGCCATCTTCTCTCTCCTCTTTTGGTTCACTTTTCCTTGATGGAAAGTCTTCGGCCTTAACGTTTGTTGTTCCCCTCGCCGTGCTCTACCTTTCCCCTTATTAGAATTCGGTTTTGACCATTTCTTGAGTTTGGTTTTGAGGTCAAGTTATGATTTTGATGGGGCTTTCATGGGGGTTATGTTCACGGCGTTGTCCCTGACAAAACCTAGTAGTTTCGTCGGATTCGGAGCCGTTCCATTTTGATGGCTTTTGAGATTTTCATCTCAAATTGAGGTAGGAGATGTTCTAGGTTTAAATTCTTGTTATATAGTATGCTTGTGATGCTTATACTACTTGTTTGCATGATTAAATATAAAATTTAGAGATTTTATTATTTATTTTTCTTGTGCGGGATCTAATTTTTCCGGTTGCTCATAACTTGATTTAAATATGTAGCATGATTTTATATTGCCCCTTGATATGCTCATTGTCGTGTATTAAAATTGGAACATTTAAATAAGTATTAAATATTTTATTTAATATTTATCTTAGGTGAAAGATTAATTCACATAGCCTTAACTAGCTTAAAATCAATATGTGTTAGCATACTAAATTAGGCCTTAGCATGCTCTCCACTTAGTTGAATTTGAAAGTAATTAGAGGTGTTTTGAAAATTAGTAATTATTAATTAATTTGATTAATTAATTTGCCCCGAGTGCACTATTCACTCTATTTTCCGACTTGATATTTTTGATTTACATGCCATATAGTTTCACATATATTTGATTTAGAATATTCGATTAGGTTTTGAACCTTTTATTTAATTAAATTCCATGTTTAAGATTTAATCCTCATGGTGATATACAACTTGGGATTGTATTGTGGCATGCTAGAAAATTAAGCTTAAGTATAGTTGTTCATATATATTAAACTGGGATTAATTGCATGAGAATTGCAACTTTTAATATATATTTAACTTTAGTGAAAGGTTAAATCACATGGTCTTAAATTGAATGAAATAAACTTGTAATGTGATATTACATTAGTCCTTGGCATATTCTCTAAGATATGTTAAATTGAGAGCATTTGGTTAAGTTTAAAAATCTAGAGATTTTAAGTAAAAGAATTAATTAAAATCTATTTTGTGGTCCCATTACCTTAATTAAGGTTTTAACTTGATATTTGTATTGGCCATGACTTGTTTACTAGTATATATTAAATTGAGACTATCTGAAGTTGTTTTAGAACCTTGGGATTTAAATTAGCATGATTTAATTAAAGTTCTACTTTGTTGTTCTAACAACCTAATTGAGTTTTAGAATGGATATAGGTGATGACCTTGCCATGCTCTTTAACATGTATTAAATTGAGGTTAATTGAAATTAAATCGGAAATCTAGAGAATTTAATTGTGTTTATCTATTTAAATTCTATCAATTTGTTCCATGATCTAGTTGTGTTTTAGAAGTGGTCTCTATATTCAAATCATGGACTTAGACTTGTTGTATATTCATTTGGTTATGTTTTGAACATTGGATAACATAGTTGCTATGTTTGTACTCATGATAATATGTTTTTTATATTGAATATATTGTTGCCTTGTGTAATGATTTGCATACTTCGTATTTAACATCATTCATGCATAGCATGTAACGAATCGCACACTGAAGATTCGACATTCGTCACATCATATTAGTTGTGGACTTAGAGCATGTATTGTATAGGTTTCCAAATTTGGTTGTGCTTGGTAGATAGTTGATTATATTGCATATTCCTGTTGATATATGCATTGTTGCACAACTTGTTAATTTTGGAAAATTGGGGATGTCGTTGTTTGGCTATGGCTAGGACGTGGTTCTAGTACGGG
The DNA here is from genome assembly GCF_030987335.1 of Cornus florida. Lineage (NCBI taxonomy): Eukaryota > Viridiplantae > Streptophyta > Magnoliopsida > Cornales > Cornaceae > Cornus > Cornus florida. Next base: position 25,997,992 of record NW_026775579.1, read on the forward strand.
GGATAGTCCCTCTATATATAGTCTAGTGCGCATATAGGGAGGTTACCCATGGGCTAGTAACCCTAAAGTAACTATGTTGTCGGTCTGATCCGGCGTGACGTCCGAGTATCCACTTTGTTTGATTTCGCATTTCATTTTCAAGTTGATAACTAGATGATGTTGTAACTTGTTGTTTCTTATTTGTCATTCCATTTTAAGTTACAGGATGTTAACTTTGCGAAATTGTGCTTTATGCGTTGTATTGGAAGTTCCAATGTTGGTTAAATTGCATCGATATTGAAAATCGTGTTTTGACGTTCTAATAAAGCTTAGGATTGATCCTATTAATTCATTTATAACATATACATTAGGTGGCATGAACCACTACTGTTATTTTGTGCTTTTGATTCTAAGTTAATGGCTTTGAGAACTTAAACCTTGTTGCATTGTATAACATGCTCTTTTGTTGTTGAATTGCATGGATAATGTGATTCTTGTTAACTTGTATTCAAATATGCTTTTGTCATGTTGTATGGATTACTCTAGACCTAGTTCAATTGTATTGAAAATGGAATTCATGTTAATCTATGCTCAAACATTCTTCTTATCGTGTTCTTTGGATTATCCCAACTATGATTCGTTTCATACACGTATGTATATCATGATTCTTGTTGCTTAGACTCTAAGGTAGCTTAGAATGCTCCCCGAGTCTCACTTGGATATAGACGTTAGGTGGCGTGAGCCCCTTTAACATGTTTTACCTTAAGGTGATAAATTTGTAAAATGCTAGGTCGATGCATGCTCATCTCCTACGAGTAGCTTTATGTTACTCACCCCTACGATACTAGGGCATATTTCAGGTACAAAGACTTGGTTCGTGAAGCCTAGCATTCCTTGGATGTCGTGTAGCTTTCAAGTTTCCATTTCATGCAAATGTTAGCATGAAATGTCATTTTGTAGACTTATATGTTAAAATATGTATATTTGATTCCATGTATGTAATGTGTACATAAGTGCACTCCTTTCAATGTATTTGACATGTATGAGATGAGGCCGGAGGCCAATGACATGTGTATTGTATTCTGTACAACTTTTTAACTTCATGAATTATTATGAAAACCTTGAAAAATAGCAAGTCATTGCTTCACCATGGTTGCATCGGGTGTGGGAATTCCATTTTTATTCTTTCATAGGCTCTTATTAATCTTGTATGAAGTGTGGCCAAGGGCCAAAATGGTCATTTGACTCCATTTTACATTTTTGGATTCCATGTTTTCCATTCCAAGTCCATTTTTGCCTTTTTGCCCTTTGGGGGGTCGGATTTTGCATCGGCTATAATTTTAAGCCATGGACCATTGTAGCGCGTCTAAATAGGTAGGTTACGTTTGCGTGCATGGTCGTTTCTGGGCAAAACCTTATCGTTTGTGTTTTGAACCTCTTGTGAATTCATTTCGCATTTTTTTTGTATATTCTGATCTAGGGGCATTATGGACCTTTCACATCAGTTTTATTTTCTTCTTTTGATATGGTTGAATAGAAAACATGATTTTAGGGGGGATTTATTCTTTGTGTTTTTCCAGAAAATGTCGTCTTGGTACCGGAAATCCCTCGTGAAGTTTCAGCTTCCAGTTTTCATTTAGCAGCTTTATGACCCTCTTGTTCAGTTCTGATCTAGGGGCATTTTGGGGATTTCACAGTGAGTTTTTTTCGATTCCGTTCGTGATATCGGGTAGAAAACTCGATTTTAGGGGGGGTTTCTTCTTCGTATTTTTCCAGAAAAACTTTTCTTGACCTCCGTTTCAAGCCTCAGTTCTGGGCAAATAAAAAAAAATGTAGCAGCAGCCAAGGGCTGCCACCAGCCATGTCTTTGGGCACCGGCATGCGCGCCAGTGGGCTTGCGCATGGGCGCCGTATGCGCCATGGCCCCTCGTCGGGCCGCCGCGATGTCAATTCTTCTTTTAGGCTTTTCTCCTTCGTTCGGACTCCGATTCAAGTGAATTTTTTTTTTTAACATTACTAATTTTTCGCTGTCTTTCTAACGGTGTACTCGGTTGCACTCGGTTCTTCCTGGATAATTACCAGTTTACCCTTTTTGCTTTAAGTGATCGTTTTTCTTCGTCATGCTGTTTTTCCTTCGTCCGGACTCTGAATCATGCGATTCTTGAGTCAATCTTGATTAGTTTTCGTTGTCCTTCCAACGGTGTGCTTGGTGGCACCCGAATCTACAGTTTTTAAAAAGGACTATTTTGCCCCTGGGGGCTTATTTGTCATATTTTTGATCTTTTGCTTCCGCATCAGTTCTTGTTGAGTTCCACGACCTCATGGATGGTCACTTTAACTTCTTAGAGTCTTGTTTTCTGTTTCCACTTCCGCATTTGGATCCGTCATCAGATCATCCTTACGGTTCATCATAGGACACGTTGGCCTAAAAACCAGGGTTGTCACATATAGTGTCATGATATGAGCTTGAGTCTCAAGATCGGTGGTTAAGGCGCGTATATCACCAGGGATGTGTAGCTAGATATAGTACAGTTGTGTACCCTGGTAGGTCTAGGTACTCATGCCTACTATATGTGCGTTTTGTATGTTGCCTACTATTCAGGTTAAGACAACCCTATAGTCTAGTGAGGTTCTTTTAGTGTTTATATATATATATATATATATGAACTACTAGTTACTGTTGGATTGACTAGGATGTATACATGTATTGGATCTTTGCTTGGACTGTAGTAGAGTATATCTTGTTTGTGGGCCTGACTTACCATTATTTTTCAGGTGTTTGTCAAGAGTAGAGATTGTTCATGATGAGCGGGGATCAGTCTACTTCATTCTTCCGATACTACATAGGAGTTCCTTTATGATTCAGTTTCCTGATTTCGACAATTATTATTGTCATTTGTTTAGTTTGAATTTTCTAGGGGTCCACACAGTATGGATTCCCGAATCGTATTTTGGAGGATCAGTTGTATCAGAAGAGTTTATTAATTAATGGAAATATATTCTGTAACGGCCAGGTCATTTTTTTCCTTTTCCTTTTTCCTCAAATTTTGCGGATAATTTTTTTTCTGTTGTCTTTTCTTTTCTGTGGATGGTTTTTCGTCACTTAGTGTCGTCTTGAGTGCTCGAAAATAGTTTCTGAGACTCTTTTCCATGGATTGACAACTTTCTTTGAGGACCGAGTCATTTCCACAATTTTCGTTTTTCGACACTATTCACTTTTTTGTCCTTATTCCTATTTCGTCCTTTTCCCTATTTCGTCTTTTCCCCGTTTGTCACTTTGTTGGCAAAACCTCACTTCTTGTGCTCGGAGTTGGTTTTCGACTTTATGTATCTTTATCGTGAGTGGTTTCCACGAAATACGTATCTTTGCTTTTGTAAGAAAGTACTCTGGTTGCTCCCGGTATCCATAGGGGCATGGATGCATAATTCTTTGAAATTAATTTCTTTTCTTGGGTTGTTTTTTGTAAATATGTTATGAAGATATTTTATTTCAAGGGTATCTAAGAAATATCTTTTGGAAGATATTTTCATTCTGGGACAGTTTTGCAATTAACCCTTTTGTGGGGGCCATTGTGCAATTAATGAAAGTTATTGTAAATTATCTTGTTTTGAGCCTGGATCCTCGTACGGGATTCATTTTCACTTTTCGTTGAGTCGTAAACTCTTAGAAGTCCCTTCTGGTCGATGTTTTCCAGTTTCAGGGTTTCTGGCCCCAATTTGCACCAAACTTGTTTGGGGCATAACTTTCTGCTCGGGACACAGTTTTTGACGCCGTTTCTTCCGTTATTCCTATTTTCTCATTTTAATCTTTTTCATTCATAGAGTTTCATTATTTGAGCACGTCTACTCAAATTTCACTTTTCCGGACCCGGGAGGGCCCGTTCGGGGCACTTTTTGAGATTTTTATAAAAGAGGGATGAGATGTTTTATTTTTCATCTTCCCCACTCTCTTGCACGACCTGAAGCTTCCATGGCAGTTCAATGGAGGCTTCTGCCTTCTCTCTCCTCATTTGAACTTCATTTCTTTGTTAAAACATAGTAGGGCCTTTGTGTTCGTGTTGACCACACGCTTCTTTCACCCTTATTAGAACCCATTTTTGGCCAAATTTTGAGTTTGGTTTTGAAGTCAAGTTATGATTTCATGGGTCCTCTTTGGATTTTATCGTTCATGGCGTTGTCCCCGACGAAACCCCGAAGTATTGTCGGATTTGGAGCCGTTTCGTTTTGATGGCTTTTGAGATTTATATTATTGTTGTATTGATTGTTTTATAAGCATATACAACTTGTGAGCATTCCTTGTTCAAGTTTTTAGAATTTAATTTAATTATTTTCTTTGTTTAAGATTTAATTCTCATGATGCTAGGCAACTTAGAATTAAATTATGGCATGCTAGAAATTTAGGCCTTGGTATGGTTGTTGATATATATTAAATTGGGGTTATTTAAATAAGAATTGTAAATTTTATTTAATATTTATCTTTTGTGAAAGTTTAATTCACCTAGTTGTATCAAGCATGGAATCAACTTGTAATGTGATATTAAAGTAGGCCTTGGTGAGTTATTTAACATATATAAAATTGAGGACATTTAGATGTGTTTGAAAATCTAGAGAAAAATTAATTAATGAGCTTAATTAATTTTATTTTAAGTGTGTTGGTCACTTAGATTGATATTGGAGGTAATAGGTTGATAATCCCTTGAAATGTGGTTTGTTTAATCACCTTGTGAGCATATTACTAATTTGAGGTAGAATTAGTACTTGAGACATCTTGAAATGGTAATTGGACTTAGCATGATATAGAATATCATTGACTTGCATATCTTGTTAGATATATCTTGTGTAGGTGTATAACTTGTTAGAATATTACAATTGTTTACCTTAGAAGCTAGTTACTAAATTGGGACTTATTTAGTACTTGTGGCTTAGTGTGGTAATGTGGTTCAATTGTTGTAAAATATTATTGTTTTGGCGTATAAATTACATATTGGAGGCTTGACATGTCATATGCTATCTAGACTTGAATTCTAAGACATGGTTTGTGTGAATTCAACCTTATTTGTGTATGGAAGATGGCTTTATGCATTAGTGAATTTGGTATAAGAATGGTCTAACTTATTGATTTTGGAAAGCTTGTAAGGACATATTTCACGTGATGGCTAGGGTTTGGTTCTAGTACGGAGACAAGAGTCTTCTAAGTTATAAGTGCGCACTAGGTAGTACCTTGTGGGTCATAATTGCCCGGAATAATTTATGCATGTGTGCACTAAGTAGTGCCTTGTGGGTCATAATTACCGGGAACACTTGCTTGGTCTACTGACCAGATGTCCTAGTCTTTCTACTTTGATTTTGCATTCAATTTCAAGTTGTTAATCATAGATTACTTGTAACTTGAGAATTAATGCTTGCTTTGGATATTGAATCTTACTTAGTATACTTGAAACTTTATACTTGTTTTGTACATTTAGATCTCATATAGTATACTTGAACTTGTATGCTTGCTCTGTGAGTTTAGATTTCATTTAGTATGCTTGTGCCGTGTATACTTATTTCAGGCGTATCTCTCTTAGCTTAGTATACTTGTGTAGGTATACTTGATTTACGAGATTTTCATATAAAATGCATACTTGTGTGAATATGCTTAGACATTGCATGACTTGTCTTAATGTGGTTTAGTATACTTGCAAATGTATGCTTGTATGTTGTATAACATGTTTAACATTATTTAGTATACTTAAGAATGTATACTTGTATGCCGTTGTTCACTTTAAATTGCATGAGTAGCTTAGGATGATCCCTGAGTCTCACTTGACATAGACGTTAGGTGGCATGAGCCCCTTTGACATGTTTCACCTTAAGGTGATATAATTATAAAATGCTAGGTCGATGCATGCTCATCTCCTACGAGTAGCTTTATGTTACTCACCCACGTAGTAGGGACATTTTTCAGGTACTGGGATCAAGATTCGGGATTCACATCATGCTTGGATGATTTGTAGACTTGAAGTTCTCATTTCTTGTAAATGTTGGCTTGAAATGCCATTTATAGCTTTATATGTCAAAATGTGTAAATTTGATTCTATTTTTGTAATGTGTACATAAGTACACTCTTTAAAATGTATTTGACATGTATGAGATGAGGCCATAGGCCAATGACATCTAAGTTGTATCCTATGTAACTTTTAACTTCATGAAATATTATGAAAATATTGAAAGATGCCGAGTCATTGCTTCACTATGCTTGCATCAGGTATGGAAATTCCATTTTTATTCTTTCATAGGGTCTTATAAATCATGTTTGAAGTGTGGCCAAGGGCCAAACGGTAATTTGAAATCATTTGATAATTTTGATTTTCAAATTTTCCTTTTCTTGTTCATTTTTGCCTTTTTGCCCGTTGGGGGGTCGGATTTTGTATTAGTGGTATTTTTAAGCCATGGACCATTGTAGCACATCCAAATATGTGCATAGTCGTTTCCGGCCAAACCTTCTTCTTTGGTGAAATGAGCCTCTTATGGACTCATTTTGAAATTTTGTTGCATAATCTGATCTAGGGGCATTCTAGACCTTTCACATTAGTTTTAATTTCTTATTTTGATATGGTTGAATAGAAAGTGTGATTTTAGGGGGGGTTTCTTCTTCGTGTTTTTTCAGAAAATGTCGTCTTGGTACCGGAAATCCCTCGTGAAGTTTCAGCTTCTAGTTTGCATTTTAGCAACTTTTTGGCCTTCATGACCAGATTTTATGGAGGGAAATTTTGGGCATTTTACACTGAGTTTTTTTTTTTTTTTAATTCTCTTAGGAGTCATGTAAAAAACTCGATTTTAGGGGGGGTTTCTTCTTCGTATTTTTCCAGAAAAACTCATCTTGACCTCCGTTTAAAGCCTGAGTTCTGGAGAACCTGCTTTGGACCCTTGCTGTCAGCATGGGCGCCGGGCGAGCATGGAGCATGTCATGGCCTTCGTCGGGCCGCCGCGACGTCAAAACTTCAAACACTCGTTTCTCCCTCGTCTAGACTCCAAATCGAGTGAACTTTTTTTTGAACTTGATTAATTTTTTGTTGTATTTCCAACGTTGTGCTCGGTTGCACTCAGTTCTTCCTGAATAATTACCAGTTTATCCTTTTTGCCTTAAGTACGCTTTTTTCTTCGTCATTCCGTTTCTCCTTCGTTCGGACTCTGAATCATGCGATTCTTGAGTCCATCTTGATTTGTTTTTCGTTGTCCTTCCAGCGATGTGCTCGATGGCACCCGAATCTATAGTTTTTAGAAATGACTATTTTACCCCTGGGGGTTTATTTGTCATATTTTTGATCTTTTGCTTCCGCATCAGTTCTTGTTGAGTTCCACGACCTCATGGAAGGTCACTTTGACTTCTTAGAGTCTTATTTTCTGTTTTTGCTTCCGTATTTGGATCCATTACCAGATCATCCTTTTGGCTCATCACTGACGCACTGGCCTAAAAACCACGGCCGTCACATATTCTGAGGTTTATTATTAGATTATCATTTTAGTTTTTTGTCAGCATTTTATTTATTCTTCTTTATTCTTTTGTACTCTGTGTTCGTTTCTTGCGGATTTGTTTTTGATATCCTCGAGTATTCGGGCATGGGCCTGGCCAACCCGCATTTGGAAATCCGGGGGTATCATAGTTGGTATCAGAGCACTCTAGGTTCAAGTGTCCTTAAGAGTATCTTTCGTTATGTGACTTCCGCGTTGCATCTCTTAAAACTTAGGGCCCGTATTAGGATTCGTTGTACTCTATTTACGATTTGTTAGGAGGAGCTGATGTCAATTATATTTTGTAGTCATAGAATGGTTAGCACTAGGAAAAGGATGGGTTCAAGGTGAAAGCGATAAAGATCCAAAGGAGTAAAGGAGTACGTTATTGATTTCGTTGCTAGAAGGTAGAGTTAGGGATTGATGGTTTAAATTCGTTTGGCGTTACTTTAAAAGTATAAGCTAAGGAAGGATTTAGGTGTTCGTGATAGGTCACCGCATATCGGGGCCAACACAGCTTCAGTTTATCTTAAAAAGGAGACAAGTGAGGAGTAGGAGCCGAAGAGGATCCTAATGGAGGAGATTTATGTGTATCCAATAGAGAGGGTACTAAATCTTGAAGATGGATGATCGCGTGAGGTGATCTGAATTGCTAGTAGTATAGCGAATGTTATTAGTAGAATTGGGGTTGATCAATCTACAAATAATTAAGCTTTCTTGTCATCTCTAAAAGAGGTATATAAGAAGTATTGTTCAGGAGTTTGGGAATCGGATGTGTTCTTATCAGAATGAAATACATAATTTTTAAATTACATACAAGAGGGCATTGGTATTATGTTGTGACGTTCTAATTCGCTTTATAAAGCCAAGTTAGATAGTTTACATTCCGCATATAAGAAGGATGAGGGTTAAGCCCTTGGTATTTACTTAGGCAAACATTTGTGTTTTTAAGCTATGTTTTAAAGGATATGTTTCGAGGTAGGATGATTATTTACAAAACTATAAAAGGAAATTTTGAAACAATCTAGTAATGTTGATTTCAAAGGAGACTTTTTTTTCTAGAAAGAACGATGTCCTAAGTAGGAGTGTATTTTATTTTATTGTGTTTATCATACGTGTTTTATTTTATTTATTTTTGTTAATTACTCGGGATTTGGTATGTGGTTTAGTTGGGGACACAAGTGTGTGATCAGCCAACTATTGTTTTAATAACATGGAGTAATAGCGCTATTTACGCTAGATTTGTGAGCGTACGGTCGTAGGATTTGGTAGATACACATAAATCTAGCCAATCTATTGGACTTGGACATGTGTCATTATGGTGTGTTTTGGGATGGGATAATTAAACCATCACTACGAGTCAAATAATCTAGAATGATTAGTTTGATATACTTTACGTTAGGTATGGCTTCGTATCATATTACAACTCCATGATATTGGTGGTTGTTAATATTTTGGTATGCGTGAGGTAATGGTAAATAAAGATCACTGTAATGCCATGATGATTTATCAGAGGTGCTGGATTTGCTGAACATCTTCTTGAAAATTTTAGAAGTTGTTATCAAGTCAGAAGGAGGATTTAGTACTGGATTAAGTACTTATTTGAATGACACCGAGTGAGGATAGGAGACTGAATAAATATTCATCAGTAAATTCTTAATCAAGAATTTATTCAGGAGGGTGTGTCATTAGAAAGAATTTACCGGTGTTGCATATGGAAGAGGAAACTAAATCTCTTCATTTCCATAAATAATATGGAATTATTTTTTTAGTCACAATTTGCAACAATTAGCTGTTGCTAGGAAATTGATAACTTATGTAGAGGATGAAAAGATTTCATATTCTTTTGAAGTTAGACAAAGAAGTTGGATTGTCATTAACTTATCTTAAAGAAGCAGTGTGTGTCAAAGACAAGATGGTGAGACCAAACACCTATATAAAGATGAGGTGCATGGTATGTATGGAAAGGACGTATTTTGTTGACTTTTGTTGAGTTAAAGTCATAGTTGACTATTAATAAATGGAATTACTGATTGATTTTCAATATTGGCAAGTTTATCACGGATCAGTGGTGGATAGATTTAGTTACAAAATTCGCTTTTGAAGATGCTCCAATTTAAACGTTGGGTACAGACGAAAGCTAGTGGTACCGGACTAACGGTACTTTCTATAGACAAATTGGATGGAGGATGCACAGACTGAGTTTCATAACTTTTAGTTCTTCATCTTGGTGGAAACATGATTCTTCACGATAGGCAGGAGAAGGGACATAGTGATTTCTCTCCAAATCTAATATTTGTTAAATAGTAGAGATGGACCATCAAAGATCACCAGATCCTTTGCAGCCATTTTCTATACTAAAGTGGAAATAAGAGAGCATTTTACAGATTTAGTTGCGGGATTTCTGATTTTACATAAGGGTCAGGCTTCTGGATGGGATATTGGTTGACTGATACATTAGGTCAGCTTGATTCTTGTCTATTTCGAACTGGTAGGACTTCAGTTCATATGAATAGAATGGATCACGAGATAGTTTAGATGGATTACAGTGGTGATTTACACTTTATATCAAGTTCCGTCTGGTGGAAACAATGATGTAAATGGATGCTCTCAACAAACGATAGAATATTTAAATCTTTCGGTTAGTTGTTAAGTTATCAGATGCATTTATAGTAGGTGTAATAATAACACTTATTATTACTACGGTAGTTGAGAAGGTCAACTTTGATTATTGGAGCTGACCTTGGAGACGGTGTTACCTTACTCAGATGGAGTTTAAGGTACTCGAGGAGGATTTAGTAGTTCTGTAAATAGTGATATGACGGTCGGGCGACTGAGCTGGAAAGTTTATAATTTTTCTCGGTATACTCAGAAGGTTAGAAGGTACATCATGACATCAAATGTCAGTTTTGGTGAACATATACGGATAAGAATGCATATATAATTGCCCTAAGTGTACAACCTGCTACAAAGGTGGAAAGTTGATCATCGGATATCATAGGAATCTTTAGCCACTTCCTATAATAAATATGGAAGTTGAATTAAATAGGAGTGACGGTTAGTGGGAAGGATCGATATTGATTTGGAATTTCAATTTTCTATATGGAATCCGAGTGGTGGATTGAGAAAGATCGCTTGAGGACATAAATTTGAGTGATGCTTATTTTAGAACTTCATAGTAGTTCTATAGTTCAGTGATAGTGGTATTATAGCATGTGGATGTCCATATTAGTGGATGCAGAGTGCTATTTCGAAGGAACTTTATGAAGATTTTGGAGACGGATGAATTAATCGAGAGATTAAATTAGACCACAAAGGATATGTTTGAGGCGTATATCCTAGATTTTTATGGACAGTTGGAAGTGTTTACTTCATTTGTTAGAATTTTTTCTGTGATATTGTTGGCATAAGGAGGTTAGTGTGACAACTTTGGAGGTTTTGTCTCTTTCACAATGCATACCTCTTATTTGTTGGTTGGAAATAGAAGTAAGGGTTGTACAATCTGACCATGATTTCATTTTAAAATATGTCGAAAAGAGATACTTCCCTTTGTATTGAACTATGCGCGGTTTGGGAGGCGACAGTGGGATGTTGTAAATAGTTGAACTCGTATACTAGAGTTTTTCTATCAGGGAGTAGTTTGCTCATTCTGTTTTTTATGTAGGAAGAAAGACAATTTTTGGAGAAAGGTTAATTTTACTTATTACATTGACTTTTAGAGAATTGTGTTTCGCAATTAAGGCAGTCGCCTCTGAATTAGCATTACCAAATTATTAGCGCTGGGTGCATAGGAGTTTGTGTGTATATTCTATGGCACTTAGAGGTATGTAGATCATTCCCTTGTCGACATGGGAGGATTACGTTGTTGTTTGATACAACCTATGCATTGTATGATTATTGTGTTTCTTCAAAATATAGAAACCTTGTATACCACTTGGTATATTGGAGTTAAGTGGAGCCCTCATAGTGAGGTTGCATCTACTTAGGAATAGGAGGATGTTTTTCGCTCACAGTTTCCAAGCATAATGGAAGAAAGTAAGGGCGAATTCCGATGACGGAATTCCTTTTGTTAGGGGGGGAGAATGTAATACCCCTAATTTTAAGAGGATAGTCTCAGTATTTATTTATTTGTTTTAATTGTATTTTTAATTATTTAATTGATTATTTGACTAATTACTTATGTGTTTAATTGAATTAGGTATTACTTGATTATTTGATTATGTGTCTATGTATTATTTGTATTTGTCTATGAGTTAATTGTTTAATTAGATTATGTGCTTAAATGGTGTTTTGATTAATTGTAAATTAAATGTTTTCTTTTATTTTATTATTTTATTTTATTTGTCTTTTATGGTAATGGTTAGTAGTAATGGGCCAACCAATCGGGTCCCATAGACTACTTGGATAGGAGGTTGGATGTGTATGGATTATTATCCATTGATAGTTATGCATGGATATATATATATATAGATATATATTATATACATATATAAAAGGGAAAGTAATATATTAATTACTTTTATGGTAACTTGGGTAGTAATATTTAATCTGATATATATGTCTTATATTTAAATAATAAAAAAATACATAGATTTGATACGTGTTATGTTTTAAGTTACTTTATAATATTATGGTAACTTAAGTATTATAATTTATTTATTTAATAAAGATATACATAAATTATATACGTAACATATTTTACTTACCTTTTTAATATATCTAAAAGGGAAAGTAATTTATTAATTACTTTTATGGTAACTTGGGTAGTAATATTTAATCTGATGTATATGTTTTATATTTAAATAATACAAATATACATAGATTTGATACGTGTTATGTTTAAGTTACTTTATAATATTATGGTAACTTAAGTATTATAATTTATTTATTTAATAAAGATATACATAAATTATATACGTAACATATTTTACTTACCTTTTTAATATATCTAAAAGGGAAAGTAATTTATTAATTACTTTTATGGTAACATGGGTAGTAATATTTAATTTGATGTATATGTTTTATATTTAAATAATAAAAATATACATAGATTTGATACGTGTTATGTTTTGAGTTACTTTATAATATTATGGTAACTTAAGTATTATTGGATAGTCCATTAATAAATAATGGGATGTGTATAATTTATTTATTTAATAAAGATATACATAAATTATATACTTAACATATTTTACTTACCTTTTTAATATTTTAATTTTTAGTTTTTTAAGTTGACTTGGATTGGGAAAAGGGTTAGGGTTATTTTATTTAGTCTATAAAAATATAGCTATAGGTTGTAAAAAGGGGGTTAGAGATATTCATGTGATATATTCTAGAGAGAGAGAGAGAGTTAGAGAGGAAAGGAGGAAAAGAAAGGAAGGAGGAGAAAAACCTTGTAGAGAAAAGTTCAAGGAAGAAGAAGTTTAACTTTTGATCCGAAAGTTTAAGACAAGTTCTTCTTCTATCTCTTTGCATTTGATTCGTGTTTCTGTACATGCCTAGAAAATTCCAGGATTTATTAAACACATAAAATTAAATAATTATGCATGCTTAATTGGATTAGAACATAGGTTTTATGAAATTGGTTCATATCTGTTCTTGTGTTATGAATTGATAAATGCATGATTTTGATTTGATTTCCGATGTGAATTTTTATATGTTTAAATTATGTATTTTTCATATCTGTGGAATGGTAGAACGTAGAAACATGTCTAGGATTCCTGAACTTTAAATAGGAACTAGGTTTGTGTTTAAATAAATTTAAATAGATTCAATCATAATAATGCTTGCTATTTGAATGTTTTAAACAAACGAATGGATTTAATCTTTTAAATGTTTTAACAATTGAGATAAAATGTGTAGGATGAATTGGATACGGAGAATGCTTATTTGACGGTATAATAAAATATCATCATGTATAAGATTCAGTTTGTGTAGAATATATGATATAGAAAACTTAAATAAATAATAAGTCATTCTTATTTTGTGATAACTTGATATCATATTATCGTAATTATTTCTGAATTGTTTGATGTATTTCCTTAATCGTTACATCAATTGTTGGATTGTGTGGTTTAATGTACTGGCATGGGATGGTGGCATTCTAGGGACGAATTAACTTATTAGTTAAGTCCTACATATTTTATATAAGGGAATTGATTAACTAAAATATTAAGTCCTACTTATATTCAAGTCAGGTCAGCTGAACAAGTTGAATGACTTATGGAGAATTAATTTATTATATAAGGGAATGGATTAACTAAAATGTTAAGTCCTATTTATATTCAAATCATGTCAGCTGAACAAGTTGAATGACTAATGGATGATTAATTTATACTAGGTAGGATGGTTACTCAATTATATATATATAAGTATGGTGCCATGATATGAGTTTGAGTCTCAAGATCAGTGGTTAGGGCGCGTATATCGCTAGGGATTTGTAACTAGATATAGTATAGTTGTGTACTCTGGTAGGTCTAGGTACTCATGCCTACTATGTGCGTTTTGCATGTTACCTACTATTCAGGTTGAGACAACCCTATAGTCTAGTGAGGTTCCTTTAGTGTGTGTGTATGTGTGTGTGTATATATATATATATATATACGGACTACTAGTTACTGTTGGATTGACTAGGATGTATACGTGTATCGGATCTTTACTTGGATTGTAGTAGAGTAGAACTTGTTTGTGGGCCTGAGCCACCATTATTTTTTAGGTGTTCGTCAGGAGCAGAGATTGTTCGTGCTGAGCAGGGATCAGTCTACTTCATTCTTCCGATGCTATATATGAGTTCCTTTATGATTCAGTTTCCTAATTTAGACAGTTATTGCTGTCCTTTGTTTAATTTGAATTTCTAGGGGTCCACATAGTATGGATTCCCGAATCGTATTTTGGAGGATCAGTTGTATCAGAAGAGTTTATTAATTAATGGAAATATATTCTGAGGTTTATTATTATATTATCATTTTAGTTTCTTGCCAGCATTTTATTTGTTCTTCTTTATTCTTTTGTACTCTGTGCTCGTTTATTGCCAATTTGTTTTTGATATCCTCAGGTATTCGGGCATGGGCCTGGCCAATCCGTATTCAGAAATCCGGGGGTATCACAATATGAAATTAAAACAAAGTGGCCTTCTCCGTTTAAGAGTTACCACAAACCTATCTCACTAAAATTGAAATAAATCACACTAAGGATGGAGTTTTGATGAGTAGTTAGTACCATTGGAAAGCTAACTTCAAGCTCTTAAATTTAGACTCAAGAACAACCCAATTTGGTTTAGAAATGAAAGAGATATGACCTTCTGAAGTTGATGCAACAAAGCTGTCCAAGAAAAACTAAAATGGAGAAGCTCCAGGGAGAATCGGTTGGCTAAAACACCATCGTCAGCCGGCCGAAATGACCATTTTCACAAAAAGCCAACTGGAATTGGGGTCTCGAGGCTTGTTGGCCAACCAATGGCTCTTATCAGCCGACCGACACATCTGTTGCAGCAAAGAAAAGCTGCTACAATGTGTATGAAAGTTGCCCGGTCCGTCTCTAAGGTTTTACATGCATTATACATGATCCGAACAAGTTTGAAAACATTCCCTAGCCTTTTGAAAGCATCCAAAACATGCCAAAACAAAGAGGAACTTAAAATGATACCCCAATGCATGAATTTTTCATGAAAATTCCTAAAATCGCCTAAAAATTGTTCCAAAGTTGACACTTAAGAGTTTTATGGAATATAATACCCCTAATTTTAAAAATGATAGTTTTGGCATTTTATTTATTGTTTTATTTTATTTTGTGTGATTAATTGCGTATTTGCTTAATTATTTAATTGTTTTATTATTTGGTTTGATTTATCTGTTTAATTGTATTTAATAATTATTTAATTATTTTTATTTAATTGGTGATTTAACTGTTTAGTTGTGTATTTAAATTACATTACATGATTCATTGTTGTAATTGAATTTAAATGCTTTAGTTATTTAACATGGCTTTGTTAATTGGTAGTACACATAGTTACAAGTTAGGTTTTTGTATTATGGGCCGAGTAAGTCAATTAGGGTTTGATATGTTTCACGGTTAGCCGACTAGTTGTTATTTAGTTTAGGTTTCTGTATCGTGTTATAAATTAGAATTAGTGTTTCCTTAAACCTATAAATATAAGTATTGAGGTTGCTTAGGGTTTTAGAACCCTATTCACGACTATGGAGGCAGAGAGAGAACAGAGGAGGATTACAGTAGGAATCGTCGGAAAACTTAGGAAGACGACGCTGGGATTTTGAACCGAAATCTCACAGGCAAGTTCTAATCTTAACTCTCTTCCTTTGGCTCGTGTTCTTTACATGTCTAATGCAACTCCAGGATTAAATAAAGATTTAAAATTAAACTGGATTGCATGCTTGAATGCCTAAAAACTGGTTGTGTTTACAAGTTATGTATAGGCCGTTTAAAATTCTTTCTTGTGAAACTCCTGAAGTAATTCATGTAAACTGATGTAATAAGAGTTGAATTAGTCTGTATAATATTCATCTGGTTTGCATGGTTGATTTATTTAGAACAGTATGTGTTCATGAGCCGGTAATTGTTTGTCTTAATTTGTTCTTGCATAATTCTTATGTGATTGATGTCAGTTAATGAATATTGATTTTTAAAATCTCTGGAGCATACTGGAACCTAGTTCAGACACCTAGGAACCTTGATGATGGAGGACGGAAGTGAAGGAAGTCGCCGGAGATGAAATCGGCGAAGGAAAACAAGTGAACTGGGCAAACTGGGGAAGGAGGCGGCTCCCCACAAGGGTGGAGACGGCTCCAAGGGATGTGTAGGAGGCTCCACACAAAGGGGAGGTGGCTCCCTATGTGGGGAAGGCGGCTCCACCCCTTTTTGATGGATTTTTGGTGCATTGTTGCTTCTGGGGTTGTTTTCTGACCTTTTCGGGGTAATCAGAGGCTGCGCATAAGAAGTTTAATGGTACCTAAGGTCTTGTTAGAGCTCCATAGAGTAGGGTAATGGATAAGGAAACACTTGGGGTTTACAGCTTAGAGCAGTATAAAGTTCTTACATAGTTTAGTGTATTATTTTGGAGGTAGAGGTTTTAAATTGCTTAACCTTGTTTGTAGCAATTTTTCTATAAATGGTTTATAATCTAAATCATGTTTAAGAGGTATCATTCAAGCATTCTAGTGTATTTAATATTATGCTTATCATGGATTAAAGGATGTTTATACTTATTCTCTGTAATGACCCGGGTTTTGATTCAACCTAGTGGATCAGTGATGAACCGAAGATTGACCCGATAACGGATCTAGATGCAGAAGCAAGAAATAAGACAATGGTCTCCCAAGGCATAACACACCTCTAAGACACTAAGATGACCATCAATGAGGTCAAGGGACTTAAAGAAAGTAGGTGCGGAAACTAGGATAAAAAGGTTAAATGAAACCATATAGTGCCAATGACACCCAAGAGGACAAAATCTAGTTCAAACTAGATCACGTACGCCATTAAATGGCTTAAACAAGATGAACAAGGTCAAGTGGGAGCAAATGAAACAAGGTTAACCTATCTAGGCAACAAACCAAACAAACTCACAAGGCAGCTCCATTTCGGTCGACCGAAATGGAGTATCGGTCTGCCGAAATGAGCCAGGAGAAAAGAGAAGAAAGAGCTCCCAGTTCGGTCGATCGAAGTGACAAACCGATCGACTGGTTTGAGGCACGAGATAAAAAAATGAGTTTCGGTCGACCGATGTAGAGAACCGGTCGACCGAAATGGGTCTCGACAGTGAAAATGGCTATTGGAATTGGAGTTTTTTGCTAAACAATTGAAATCCAAAGGGGTTCGATCAACCGAAACAAGCCACCGGTCGACCGAAACAGGTCGAAAAACTAAGAATCAGGCCTGTTATGCACAAATGATGAAAGAATTCCTAAGTCTCATTGGAATCCCCCATGGCATGATCAATTTGCATTATAAGCTAATGTGTGATGATGTGAACATACATGCAAGTGTAATATGACATTTTAAACATGTTACAATGGCCTACGGCCTCATTACATTCCATTTACAAGATTTGACATGCCAAACCTCCATGGTTGATAAAAATACATTTCAAAACAAAATGTGGCACCAAATTAGTACAAGTACAAATATAAACATGCTTGGCCCTTGGCCTCATGTTATACATGTTGAGTACAATGAAAAGAGTATACTTATGTACATATTACACAAATGGAATCAAAGAATACAAGTTTGATTCAAAAGGCTACCACAATGGCACTTCATGCTAACATTTGCATGAAATGGAAACTCAAAGCTACAAGCCATCCCAATGAACAATAAGCATCACAAACCAAGTCTTCATACCTGAACAAATCCCCCAGTAACTTTGGGGTGAGTAAACAAGTTTACTTGTAGAGAATGAGCATGCATCGACTCGATTTCTTTCAGATTTTTAGACTAACATGAAACAATTCAAAAGGGTCATGCCACCTAACGTCTATGTCAAGAGTGAGACTCAGGGAGCATCCTAAGCTACCATAGAATGATATTAACACGAATCACGATATACGTACATATATGAAACAAATCAAGGTTGGGATAATCCAAAGAATACGACAAGTTTACAATTTAACACGAATCACATTATCAATGTAATTGAACAAGATTGGAATAATCCTATGAACACGACAAGAAGATACTAGGACACACGGATCACATTTTTAATGCAATTTACATGATTGGGATATACCAATTAACACGACAAGAAGCATGCTCGAACATAAGTTAACAAGACTTACATTATAAATGCAATTAACATGATTGGAGCATTCCAATTAACACGACAGGAGTAATACACGAAATCAAGGACAAGGCATAATATCTATGCAGTGAAACTAGGATGAAACATTCTATGAAACACGAAAAGAGTTATACATGAAATCAAGAACAAGGCATAATATCTATGTAAGTAAGCAAGATTGGAACATTCCAATTAACAAGACATGAAGTATACTTGAAATCAAGAACATGGCATAATATCTATGCAATTAACAAGAGTGGTGCATTTCACATAACACGATAAGTTTTAAATCTTCAACGAATAACAACTTGAAATTTAAAGAGTGAAATCAACCAATGTGGAAACTCAGATATCGCCTGGATTAAAGCCGTACTCTTGAGATCATGGTGCGTCGCTACACTATAACCTTAAGAGTGTGCATTAAGGCGAGGGCCAAGTTTTACATTTATAAAAGCCACTACTACCTTCACTAAAAATATAGTTAGGGTGAGTAGGGATCGTCCCAAGTGATTGGAGTCGAATTTGGTTGTGGAATCACTATTAGGGTTAGTAAGTCGAGTGATCAAACAAATAGTTAGTTGGTAGATTAAACTAGAGAGCGAATTAAATTAAATAATTGAATGTAATAAGGAGTAAGTAAGAGAGAGATCTTAGGGTTTAGAGGTCACCACCAAACAATACTTTTCTACACCCTTAACAAGTGACTAATGAGGGAAATGTGTGTTGCAATATTGATGTGTATGTGTGTGTTTGGTTGATTCAATTAGTAAGGATGACCAATTAAGTATATATTGTCTAAGCAACATGTGAAAAGCACAATATATCTAACAATTAAGTATATATTGTCTAAATAGCATGTGAAAAGCACAATATATCTAGCAAGTCATTAATCCTTTCATTAAGCTCACAAGCCAAATACACCACAAGGTTAGAGACATATGCTACTTGCATTCAAAAGTATGGAACATCAAACAACAAGCATGGATTGTCCTTCCATCTAACAACTATGCTACTACTACACTATAATTAAGCTAATGACATGAAATTAAACTAATTAAGCTAAAGGAGAGGCACAATCTATCAAGAAATGAGCATGAACCATCAAGAAAATTACAAGAGCATTCCATTAAGCACAATGTTTTGATAATCTCTAGACCTATGGCATTAATACACATAGACATGCATCAATAACACAAGAAATAGAGACAAATACATGAACATCTATTCTAGCATATAAGACATATGGATAGAATGAAATGATCAATTGGTAGTATTAAACCACATAAATTATTGAATAAACAAAATCTATATATATATAAGTGCCAAACATGTATTACAACACTAATCCCTCAATAATACACAAAATCAAGATGTAGAAAGCATGTTTGGGGCTAACTCTAGCCCCAAGAGAATGTCTAGCCACTCATGGTAGTGCTTCTCCAACCCTCAAGGGCTAACTCTATGGTAGAGATTTGCTCATTGGTTGATGAAGAGTCTCCAATGGTGTCTCTAGCCTCCTCCTCCTCTAAGCTTCCTCTTCAAGAGTTCTACATGGTATGATATGTTATGATGTGATATGATGTAAAAAGTAATCCTTATCGTTATATAGGTATGTCAAATGACACCCAAAATAAGCTGGGGTCGTATAGCAAATATTCCCCAATGATTGGATAAATGATAACTTTTTGTGAGCTGGAAATTTAACTTTTTTGCACTGAAGGAAGTTCGATCGATCGAACCTTGGACTTGGATCGATCGAACATGGCTGAGATCTATCGAACTAAAGTTGGATCGATCCTCAATGGCGGCGCTTTTTGGATACAAACAAATTTGAGATATTTTGAAGATATTTTTGGGAAAAGGACAAAAGTGGTTTATAGGGTGGTACAACTAAATAAGATCAATCATTTGGATAAGGACAAGGTAGTTCGATCGATCGAAGAATGATGTTGGATCGATCGAACTTTTAAGATCTCTGAAAATGTCATTATGGCTCTGATCCATCTTGAAGTGCTGAGATCGATCATGTTGGATCGATCGAACATTGATTTGAGATCGATCGAAGACGTTGAATTCCACATTTTTCTTCCTTTTACTTCCACTTGGCTCCTTTCTTTGATTCATCCCAGAATTGCTTCATTTCTGCTCTTATTTGGCTGAGTTAGCTTATTTTCGGGATAAGTGCCTGAAAATGAAAATAACACGAAATCAATCTAAGACGGTAAAGTAAGATAGATAAGGGTATTAGAATGCCTAAGCTTAAGAGGTTTAAATACGCACTTTTCAGCGCTCATCACACCCCAAAACTTAAATATTGCTAGTTCCTAGCAATGAACTAGAAAGTAAAGGAATGAAATGAATAACTAAGCAACTATGAACTAGAAAACAATAAATGGATAACGCCACTTTCGTAGGGAACATAATTGCACTTAGCATATGCAACAAGCCTTTTAAACCCCTAGGTTACCTCTAGTGGACGAGTGAAGTCTCGTGAGGGTTTCCAGAAATGATACCCACAAACATTAAGCTCATTCTCACAAAAGAGACACCAATATTGCAAACAAGCATTGGGAGAAAACTACCTTAAGAATGCAATTTTTCAAACATTTCTAAGCAATCTCCCAAAATTTTAACATCAAGCAAGCAAATATGGTCCTCCACACATCAAGAAAATGATCATAAAAATCAAAACAACACTAGAATCCTTTTTGAGTGGACCGGCATCAAATATGTTGCTATCTTAGCCAACTAAAGAATTAATCACATCCTTACCCTCAAACTAGCACACAAATCTAGTACCGATCATCAAGACAAAAAGTGGACCTTTTTATTAAAGCTTTATTGTTCTAGGTGCACTTATTCTTTTCACTAAATTTTTTATTTTATTTATTATTTATTATTTATTATTATTTTTTTTTAGGATCAAAGATGGAAGCATGGTGCAATGTGTTGATCTATTAAGCTTTCTAGCGATTCATGAGGTCGAGCGTTAGGTCAATGACTCCCAAACCAGACGGCTTTAGGACATTAGGTGTTCAAACACCCCTACGGACTTACAAGCTCAAATCAACTAGGCTACAAATTAAGACAACCTCCATCTAATCGTTTCCCACCTCTCACTATTTGGGAAAAGTCCTTACTTTTTATTACTTTTGCTTTTGCTCTTTTTTTTTTTTTTTTGGTATTCAATTATTAACCTAGAGTTTGGGCCCTCCACGTTTTGACGCGAGAAGTTCAGTGCATGATGAGGCTAGAATCCTGGCTACTTAGTGAAAGGGGTTGTTATCCACCTTTATTAAGAATGAAAGCTTTCAATGCACTCAATTGGGATATAACCAATTCAATAATCAACAAAGCATGTACCCACAAATGAATGCTAGTGTGCGCCGGTGCTAGTGTAGAATTCTAAAGTAAATCTCAAAACAATCACAAAATCAAGATGATGTGGACCACAAGTGTAAGCAAGATATCAATTTTTTGAAAAATTTACTCATAAATGGCATCCACAAGGCATACAAGGAGTATTGGACTCTCAAGTTAAGCAATTTTTAAATTCTAATCAATATAGTCCTCAAAAGATCAAAATCATCGCTAATATGGACCAATCATAGAAAATCTCTCAAATACACAAGTTATGCTCAAAATTTTAAATTTAAAAGCAAACATTGTAACATACACCATTATCCCCAAACTTAAACGGCACAATGTCCTCAATGTGCAAAGAGAACAAAAGGAAAGAGTGTACCGGTGCAATTAAGGCAAAGAATGGCTGGGATTGAAGTATCCAAAGTGGGTGGCATGGCCCCTCCAAACTTGGGATTAACTGTGGTCCTGAAATTTGGCACTCGGATAAATTTATCAGATAACAAAAAGGGATAATTAGTGCATAGTGGACATGCAAGTGTAAATGAAATAAAATAGTGACAGGGGTATAAGGGTGGTCCTAAAAATTATGTAGCATTCTCTCTCACTGTAGTCACTGTGATGCACCTGATGGAG
Organism: Cornus florida; assembly: GCF_030987335.1. NCBI lineage: Eukaryota > Viridiplantae > Streptophyta > Magnoliopsida > Cornales > Cornaceae > Cornus > Cornus florida. The sequence continues at coordinate 26,020,256 of NW_026775579.1, forward strand.
TCAAACAGATAGATATGAGAACATAATAGATGACATCCATAGCAAAAACGTATATAAAGAAAATAAAGTATAGAGTACATCAAAAGAGCAAAGCCGACATATTCGGCTACAAATAATATACAGTGACAAAAATGAAGTATAGATTACAGAGGTGTAGTATAAAAAGATAAAAGAAACTAGGAATCTCAGGTGGACGAGGCAGGACGGGCAGGGTGAGCTCTGCGGATATCGTGAGATAAGTCTCGGAGTGCAGTCATGACATCCGTGCGGAATGCAGCAAAATCAGCTCGGTGGGCTACAGCATCGGCTCGAATGGTAGCAGTATCAGCTCTGATAGCAACCACTGCATTCTCAAGAGCCTGAAGACACTCTCCAAAGCCGGGGGTCTGACTAGGAGCCTTAGGTACGGATGAATCAGAAGAAAGATCCTGAGTCTGCTCCTCCTTGTGTACTGGCGACCCAGCTAGAGAGTGCTGCTCTGCGTCATCTGTAAGTTGTTCTAAATTGATGTCTATGTGCTCGGTAGCTGGACCTACTGGTACATCGTCTGCTGTGGGGTTTGCTGCTGCTGCCTCTGCCTCCTTAGCCTCGAGCTCCTCTGCAACCACTACTGCGTGGTACTGCAGTCTGGTGATAATAGCATTGTAGCTCTTATCCCAGTCTTTCTTCAAGAAGTGATAAGAACCTCTCTCAGGGTGCTCTTAAGGATGGAAAAGATAGCGCTAATTGATCAGTATCTGGGTGATGAGGTGGCCGAATAGAAGAGACTTAGCCCTTCTGGGCTTCTCCTTGTTGATATACTCATCGAAGAGCTTCCTCATCACGCTCCAGATGAGCGCAAGGAAAGATACCCAATGGCTTGTATAAAATGTGTAGAGGGCTGTCAGATAATTTCCTCGCCGCTGAATCTTGTGCCTGGCCATATATATGTTCCGAAAGAGAACGGAATCAAAGAACCACAGGTTATCATGAAAAAAAGTGCGGGTGGCGAAAGTTTCGCCATCGGCATGGTGACCTATCAAAAATACTACCATGTCGGCATAAGAAGGCCTGTATAGCCTAGGATAAAGCTCCTGTAGCTCCGGAGGGCATCGGTATGGACAATGGCATGATCTGGCTAGTGTGTCCACAGTAAGAGAAATCTGATGGCCATTTATGGTAGTGACCAGCTCTGCCATGGTACGCAGGGATGGTCGGAGGTTCTGGAAGAACATCCATACTAGCCACGGGTAGACTGGCTCAGTAACCAGGGCAAGAATAGCTACAAGGCCCCTCTGGATAATATCATCATAAGCTGATCGGGTCAGCACCGATCTGGAGAAGAAATCTGTGTCAAAAATTGACTCATGGTCCACTGTCATATGTGCATATCTAGGCGCGCGCCTGTCATGCTCTCGAGCTGGCTGAGCTGGTAGAGATGGTAATGGTGAATGCTCAGCCTTAGCATGTGATGGAGATGGAGATGGAGTAAATGCAGGATGAGCCTCAGAAGTAGATGGAATATAACCAGCCTCAGTCTCATGAGAAGGTGACTGAGGTGGAGTAGACTCTAATGGCTCCTCCTGTACATGAGAGGGCTCTGCTGGCTCCTCTATCCTAGGTCTGATATGTCTCTGAGGCCCGTGTTGCCTCTTGGCAACAGTCTTGCACTTAGTCATGGCCTGAAAAATAATTTAAAACTTGCAAGGGGAGTCAGTGCCAGAATAAAGAATTGAAAGCACAAAATAGAAACATGCATGTCAAATAAGATAGACAAAACATATATGACATGAATCTATACAAGTGACAGGAGGTGAACGTGCTAAGCAATATGAGTATGAAATGCATCCAATGTGGAATATCACAGGCATTGGGTATGAATGAGATAGCATGGATACAAGATAAGATGCATGGAATATGTGTGTGAAATATGTGAAGTTCGATCGATCACAAAAAAAATGTGAGATCGATCTCCAAACTTCGATCGATCTAAGAAACTGAAAAAGATGAGTTCGATCGATCTCTCAAGATCGATCTGAAATAGAAGTTCGATTGATCGAACTGTGTGAAGATGAAAACTGAAAGGTCACAGATCTGTGACTTTGGAAGCACGGGGGCCACATGAACAAGGTCGTGGGCCCATCAACACAACAATTCCTTAATCCTACTCACTTTACAAAGCCCATACTCCCACAAAACAAATCAAAACTCAAATATATACAAATATATACAAACACATATATACACAATGTTTCAAGCTTCATCAATGGTGGATTTCATCATCAAAATATCATGGATCTAGCATGTAAAGTACGAATACATAAAATAGAAGCTTAAATCACAAAATGGATCTCAGATCTCACCTAAAATATGAGAGAAGTGGATGAGATGCGAAAGGGGTGATGGAATCCGAGAGAAGAGAGAAGTCAGCCCAACGGATCTCGCTGGAGATTCACCGGAGACGATGATGAAGATGGGTGCACAGTGGTGACGGGAATGAGGGACAAGGGTTTGGAGGGTTGGATCGATCTAATGAATCGATCTTAAGACCCTCAGGTTCTATTTTTAAAAAAAATTTCCGGTTCAATTCGATTGATTGAACTGAGATTTTAGATCGATCGAACTATGATGATCTTTCTTCAAAGTATTTTTAGAATTTTTGAAATTTTTGAAAAATTAAAAACTAAAATAAAAATAAAAATAAAAAAAAAATTTGAAAAATGGAAAATATTTTTGGATTTTTGAAAAATAAGAGTAAAAATAAAATAAAATAAAATAAAATCTTTTTGGTTTTTTTGAAATAAATAAAGTAAAATCCCTTTTCTTTTTTTTTTTTTAAACAAAATAAAAATATTTTTGGATTTTTAAAATTAAAAAGTCAAATAAAGTTAAAGATGGTGAGATGAAGAACTGAGATCGATCTGAACAAAATGTTCGATTGATCAGACAGAGAGCAAAAATATACAGGTTTTTGGTTCAAAAATTTGATTAAGTGTTGGAACTTGTAGATCGATCGAAATTTGAAGTTGGATCGATCTAAGGTCTTCTGATCGATCTGAGAATAAGTTCGAACGATGGGACAGAGAGGTGATTTGGATGCAGGTCGAAAATTTTTCTAAGTGTTGGATGCAGGTGGAAGTTCGATCGATTGAACTCTCATTTGAGATCGATCGAACTTATGCAAAATGCTCAATCATAACATAAAAGTTCATGCAATTCTAATCACAGTTCCTAGCAATGCATATGAACCAAAAACAAGTATCTAGACTTCGCAAGAAATGAAATTTAAGATAGAAATGAGGGAGGAATTTGACACCTTACGAAATGTTTTGCTAGTCTTTAACGTCTTTAGCAAGATGTTGGGCTCTTTTAGCCTGGATCAAAGATCTTGTAATGCATCCCCTCCTTGTTGGGGTGATAGATGCTTTGAACTCCACCCAACAAATAGTTCTTTGAAGAACTTGTTGGATTAAGCTCAAAAGAAACTTTTGATTCCTTGTCAATGCAATCATAATCTTTGGGCTTCCATGCCCTTTCAAGGTAAGAATTTGAAACCAGACTTTGAGAATGCAAGGTTGAAGATGATCCCTTTGAAGTTTTGGTCTTACACAAAAGCTCACTTCCTTGACATTGAAGATCATAACATATCTACATCATTAACCTCTCATTCATATTTGTCAAATGAGTTGGGTGTGGGATTGAAGATATTTAACTTCACCTTCATGTGGCCAAATGAGATCTTCATTATCCCCGTCCTATTATTGATGTTGGCATTAGCGGTTACCAAAAAGGACGGCCAAGGATAACGGGAATTTGGCTTTTAGGATTGGGGACCGGTTCCGTGTCAATGACAACGAAATCAACGGGGAAGAAAAATTTGTCAATCTTTATCAAAACATCCTCAATTATACCCTTAGGCTTCTTAATGGATCGGTTGGCAAGTTGTAAAACTACCGACGTCGGTTTCAATTCACCAAGGCCCAATTTGACATAAACTGAGTATGGAAGAAGATTAACACTTGCTCCTAAGTCAAGAAGTACCTGATTAATGATATGATCACCAATAATGCATGAAGTAGTAGGTGAACCGGGGTCCTTAAACTTTCGTAAAGTGTTATGTTGCAAAATTGAGCTCACTTGCTCGGTTAAAACCACTTTTCTTGGTGCTTGGCTCTTGTTCTTCCACTTTTGGGTGCACAAGTCTTTCAAGAATTTGGCATAAGCCAGAATTTGCTTGATTGTATCCAAAAGTGGAAGATTGACTTTCATTTGCCTAAACATTTCCATGATTTCATTGGTTTTTGCCTTTTGCTTGTCTTTTGAAATCGATCCTTTTAAGGCATCCAGAAATGGAGCTTTTGGCTCAAACACTTTTTCAGCACTTCCTTTTGAAAACTCTTCAACACAAGAATTTTTCAAATCACTTTGTTTCAAATCATTTTTCAACAAAACCTTTTCAAATTCATTTTTCAGCAAATCTTTCTTCAAATCATTTTCAAAATCATTCTTCAAATCACATTTTGAAGCTTTCTCATTCACAATATCATGTATATACAATGAAGGAGGAATGGGATGTGAAACGGGACGGGTGACAACTTGAGGTTGCACCGGTTCACTCTTTTCATTGAACTTTTCGACTTAATTGTCCACAATCCTACCACTCCGCAAGGTAGTCACCGTATTAATATACTCAATGATGTGGCCTTCTGATAAAGAATAGGTTTCCATAACACATTGTTGCTTAGGTGGGGCATTCATAGGTATCTTTCCCTTCTCTTTTACATTAAGAATGCTTGCTATTTGCCCTACTTGGGTCTCTAGCTTCGCAATAGATTGAGAGTGGGAATGAAGCAATTGTGTGTTTGCCTCAAGAGTTCCCAAAGCATTCAAAACTTTTTCTTCAAAGGCGCGACTTCTAGCATTTCCTTGGGAATAAGATTGGTTGGGAAAATGAGAGTTAGAAAATTGATTCCTTTGTGATTGATAAGGTCTATAACCTTGGGATCCTTGGTTTTGAAGTGGAGGTGGAATGTACTTCCCTTGAAAACCGCCTTGGGAAGGGTTTGAGCCCTCTACTTGGTTTTTTCAAGAGAAATTCGGATGATTTCTCCAACTTGGATTATAATAAGTACCATAAAGGTTGTTCCCTTAGTTCACAAAAGCTACATTGACTTGTTCATTAGGTTTATTTTGCACTTGTCCGTGAGAACAATAAGAAGTAGAATGAAGAACACTAGAATAAGTCATACATGTTTCATTTGATGCACGATGAGAATGGTTAGGGAAGGAAGATACTTGGTTCACCGAGTTTTGGTTAATCAAAAATTGATCAAACCTTTGAGATAAAGACTTCATTTTGACGGCTATTTCATTTGAATGGTCAACTTGATGTAAGCCAACACTCTTCCTACCTTGTGAATTTCTACCATTCTTGGATGATAATGTTCTATGCAAAGAATTTTCACTCATGCTCTCATAAAGACGCCACACGTCATCCTCATGCCTATCAATAAATGAGCCACCTATGGAAGCGTCAACCATGCCTTTGTAATTATCCGATAAGCTCTCAAAGAAATATTGAACTAATTGTCATTTGGGCATGTCATGATGTGGACACTTCCTAAGCAATTTATTAAAGTATTCCCATGCCTCATAAAATGTTTCTCCATCCCCATGTGAAAATTCCCGAATTGAGGTTCTCATGGCATTGGTCTTAGAAACCGGATAGTACTTCTTCAAGAATTCTTGCTGCATTTCTGCCCAATAAGTGATTGAAAAAGGCCTAAGATTGTTAAACCAATACTTTGCCTTGTCTTTTAAGGTGAATGGAAAAAGTTTGAGTCTTAAGACCTCTTCTGGCATGTCCGTATATTTTACGGTGGAACATACTTCTAGAAACTCATCCAAATGCTTGTAAGGTTCTTCACTTGGAAGTCCATGATAGTTAGGAAGCATTTGAATGGTTTGTGGCTTAATTTCATAGTGATGTGCTCTAAATGGTGGCAATTGAATGCATATGGGTGCATTGTATTCATTAGGCACATAGTGATCTCTTAAAGCAAGTGGAGGATTACCAATTTGAGGTGCAATATGGGCACCTTGATTTTGATTTCCTTGAATGATGGGAGGTTGTGGAGTATACATTGGCCTTGGCATTCCAAATGGAACTTGGCCTTGTTGTTGTTGTGGTTGGTGAATGAATGGCCTAGGCATGTCTAATGGTGCTTGCATGTTCTCATGATGCACATTTGGATGGAGGATACCTTGTTGGTCTATGTGACCAAGGTCCTCCACATGCTTTTCATTATGGCCTTCCATTGATGTAATGGATTGGGTAGAACTAGAACTTCCTCTTCCCCAAGGATTTCTAACTACGGATTCAAGATGCAAATCAAGAGGGACAAGAGTTGGTCTTAGTGATCAACAACCATTCATGCACAATTTAAAAACACATAAACACAATGAATGAACAAACTCTTCGACTTCACAACAATTCAATAAAACTCCTCCGCAAATACTTAACCCATACTCTTATGCTTTAACAAGAATGATGCAAAGAACAATTAAGAATGCCTCTACGCGAGCTCACGATTTATCTAAGAAATTAAAAACAAGCCTCCACGCGGGCTCATGATTTAACTAAGGGATTGAGTAAAGAAAGTCTCACAAAGGTCTTTTAGCACTTCAACTCCAAATTTATAGCTTAGCTTAGCAATTTTTTTTTAAATTTTTTTAGCATTTTTCCTTTCTTGCTTAGCTCCTTTGCTTGAATGCTCCTTTACTTGATTCCCAGCTCAATGCTCCTTGTCAAAGATGAACAAACACAATAAGTAATCAAAAGAAAAATAAAAATAAAGTAAAGACATGATCAAAAGAGTACTAATTCCTAATTGATTCCACAAATATGACGTTGCCTAATCCCCGGCAACGGTGCCAAAAACTATGGTGCGTCGCTACACCATAAGCTTAAGAGTGTGGATTAAGGCGAGGGCCAAGTTTTACATTTATAAAAGCCACTACTACCTTCACTAAAAATATAGTTAGGGTAAGTAAGGATCGTCCCGAGGGATTGGAGTCGAATTTGGTTGTGGAATCACTATTAGGGTTAGTAGGTCGAGTAATAAACTAAATAATTGAATGCAATAAAGAGTAAGTAAGAGAGAGATCTTGGGGTTTAGAGATCACCACCAAACAATACTTTTCTACACCCTTAACAAGTGACTAATGAGGGAAATGTGTGTTGCAATATTGATGTGTGTGTGTGTTTGGTTGATTCAATTAGCAAGGGTGACCAATTAAGTATATATTGTCTAAGCAACACGTGAAAAGCACAATATATCTAACAATTAAGTATAAATTGTCTAAATAGCATATGAAAAGCACAATATACCTGGCAAGTCATTAATCCTTTCATTAAGCTCACAAGCCAAATACACCACAAGGTTAGAGACATATGCTACTTGCATTCAAAAGTATGGAACATCAAACAACAAGCATGGATTGTCCTACCATCTAACAACTATGCTACCACTACACTACAATTAAGCTAATGACATGAAATTAAACTAATTAAGCTAAGGGAAAGGCACAATCCATCAAGAAATGAGCATGAACCATCAAGAAAATTACAAGAGCATTCCATTAAGCACAATGTTTTAACAATCTCTAGATTTATGGCATTAATACACATAGACATGCATCAATAACATAAGAAATAGAGATAAACATATGAACATCTATTCTAGCATACATAGATATATGGATAGAATGAAATGATCAATTGGTAGCATTAAACCACATAAATCATTGAATAAACAAGATCTATATATATAAAAGTGCCAAAACATATATTACAACACTAATCCCTCAATAATACACAAAATCAAGATGTAGAAAATATGCTTGGGGCTAACTCTAGCCCCAAGAGGATGTCTAGCCACTCATGGTAGTGCTTCTCTAACCCTCAAGGGCTAACTCCATGGTAGAGATTTGCTCCTTGGTTGATGAAGAGTCTCCAATGGTGTCTCTAGCCTCCTCCTCCTCTAAGCTTCCTCTCCAAGAGTTCTACAAGGTATGGTATGATATGATGTGATATGATGTAAAAACTAATCCTTATCCTTATATAGGTAGGTCAAATGACACCCAAAATAAGCTAAGGTTGTACAACAAATATTCCTCAATGATTGGATAAAGGACAACTTTTTGTGAGTTGGAAATTTAACTTTTTCACACTGGAGGAAGTTCGATCGATCGAACCTTGGACTTGGATCGATCGAACATGGCTGAGATCTATCGAACTGTAGTTGGATCGATCCTCAATGGCAGTGCTTTTTTGACACAAACAAATCTAAGATATTTTGAAGATATTTTTGGGAAAAGGATAAAAGTGGTTGGTAGGGTGGTACAACTAGATAAGATCAATCATTTGGATAAGGACAAGGTAGTTCGATCGATCGAAGAATGATTTGGATCGATTGAACTTTTGAGATCTCTGAAAATGTCATCATGGCTCTAATCCATCTTGAAGTGCTGAGCTCAGTCATATTGGATCGATCGAACTTTGATCTGAGATCGATCGAAGATGTTGAATTCCACCTTTTTCTTCCTTTTGCTTCCACTTGGCTCCTTTCTTTGATTCATCATTGCTTCATTTCTACTCTTATTTGGTTGAGTTAGCTTATTTTCGGGATAAGTGCCTGAAAATGGAAATAACTCGAAATCAATCTAAGACGGTAAAGTAAGATAGACAAGGGTACTTGAATGCCTAAGCTTAAGAGGTTTAAATACGCACTTTTCAGCGCTCATCAGATCACTTTAAGGCTACTAACCCACGGGTACCTTTCCCCTAGTGCGCACTATAGTGTAGGAGGACATTCCCCCGTACTAAAACCAAGTCCTAGCCATGTCAATTCTTGATTGATATCCCAAGTCCCAAAATTAACAAGTTGTGCAACCAAGATTGTATCATAATTCAAGAAATGCATTAACCACGTTTCATGCACAACCAAGATTTTGGAACACACAAGTCATGCCCTAAGTTCATCAACTATAATGGCATGTGAAATGTCAAGAAATCATAGTGTGCATCAATATAGATTAGAATTAAGATACATATAGCACATAGAATCCATTGAAGGAAAAATACCACAAGTATAAGATATATGATTCAATTACTCACTAAACCGCACATGTGTAATTAAACCATTCCAAGACAAATGTGCATATTCATTAAGTACATTAATGATAAAAAGATGAAGGTACATGAAATACAAGTCTGATTCATAAGTTAACACGAGTTCAATATCAAAGCATGATTAACGCGATGGAAGCATATAAGGAAATTTTAATCTACTTAAGAGATTAAATTGTCAAGATTACAAGACAAGTCAAGGATCATGTCAAGAACAATTCTACTGTCAAGTTACAAGTTCATTTCATACAATATACAACCATGTGAATTAAGTCCCATATAAAGGAAATAATAGAATATAAGTTTCAAAACTTATCCGGTTATTCTCAATTGATACTCGTGAAGGAACTTGTCATGGAAATCATGAATGCCAAGTTAAAAACTTAATCTAGACCTAGAAGCCACTGAATTGATTTTAATTAATCCTTTAAATTAAAATCTCTAAGTTTTGAAATTCATCCAAATGATCTCAATTTAATATATGTTATACAACATGTCAAGACTAGATTAAAAAACATGACATAAGTGAATTCTAAGCAAGACACGGCCATGGGTATTAAACTTTAATACTAGAAAAATAATAAATGAGAAGTTTCAAAACTTAATCAAATATTCTAGATTTAATATATGTGAAACTATATGACATGCATATCAAGAATATCAAGTCAGAATTCAAATGGAGTGAATAGTACGCATGGAATAAATTAATTAATCAATTAATTAAATATTCTCTTGATTTTAAAACACCTCCGATTAGTCTCAAATTCACCTATATTAAAGAGCATACTAAGGCCTAATATAATATGCTATTACACATTGATTTCAAGCTAGTTAATGCCACATGAATTAAATTTTTACTTAAGATAAATATTAAATAAAAACTTCATTACTTATCCAAAAGCTCTCAATTTAATATATGTCAACGATCATGTCAAGGGGTAAGATCCTATCATGTGACATGTTTAAAACAAACTATGGACAACCGGGAAAATAAAAACTCATTCAAGAAAATTAAATAATAAAATCTATAGATTTTATATTTAAGTATGTAAACAAGTAGTATAAGCATCAATATCATGCTATATAATAAGAATCCCCAAGAAGCCCCATGAAAGTCACAACTTGACTTCAAACCTGAACTCAAAATTTGGTCAGAAATGGGTTCTAATAAGGGTGAAAGATGCGCGTCGTCAAGACAAGCATTAAACACGAAGGCACTACTATGTTTTACACGAGGGAAGTGGCTGGAAAAGAAATAAGAAAGGCGGCAGCCATGGCTGCCATGGAGGACAGGCGAAGAGAGGGAGGAAGATGAGAAAAATCTGACTTTTTCTCTTTAAGTCCCCTATTTATAGAAAATCTCAAAAAGTGCCCCGAAAGGGCCCCGCTAGGTCCGGAAAAGTGGATTTTGAGCAAACGCACTCAAATAACAAAACTCCATGAATAAAAAAGATTTAAAATGAGAAATCATGAATAATGGAAGAAACGGTGTCAAAAACCGAGTCCCGAGTAGAGAAATATGCCCCGAACAAGTTCGGCAACAACCGATGTCAGAAACTTTGAAATTGGAGAAAAATGACTAGAACGGAATTCTAAGAGTACACGACTCAACAAAATGTGAAAATGAATCATATACAAGGATCCAAGCTCCAGACGAGGTATTTTTGCAATAACTTTCGTTAATTGCACAATGACCCCTTAAAAAAGGTTAACTGCACTAATGCCCTAGAATAAAAATATCTTCAAAAAATATTTTCTTAAAAACCCCTAAAATAAAATATCTTCAAAAGATATTTATGAAAAACACCCCAAGAAAAGAAAAAGATTCTGAAGAACTGTGCATCCATGCCCCTATGGACACCGGGAGCAACCAGAGTACTTCTTGCGAAAGTAAAGATACGTATTTCGTGGAAACCACTCAGGATGAAGGCACGTGAAGTCAAAAACTAACTACGAGCATGAAAAGTGAGGTTGTGCCAAAAACTGACAAATGGGGAAAAGATAGAATAGGGGAAAGGACGAAAAGTGAGTAGTGTCCAAAAAGTGAAAATGTGAAAATGACTCGGTCCTCAAAGGAAGTTGTCAAACTGAACGAAAAAGTCTCAGAGACCATTTCCGAGCACTCGAGACGACACTCAGTGACAAGAAACAGAACTCAGAAAAGAAAATTAAATGGAAAGAAATTTATCCGTAAAATTTCAGGAAAAAAAGAAAGGGAGTCAAATGACCGGGTCATTACATTCTCTGTGCTATAAATTATGCAAGAATCATGTAACAGTGGGATATGACAAGCTTGCTAGTTTGAAAAAATTCTATTATGCTTTGTATGGAATTAATTGAAGAAAACATTTATTTATGTTCTATCAATTATATGGATTCTGTGGATTGGTTGGTAGTTACATTCATTATTTGTATTATCAACTACTAGATGTATGGATTGTATGCACCGGTATGGGACGATGGCATACTAGGGATGGATTGGTTTCAAAATAATAAATCCTACCTATACGGAATGAGGGAATGGGTTATAAAACAAACCCTACTTATATTTAAGTCAAAGAAGCTGCACAAGCTGAATGACTAATTAGACTACTTGCTATCTATGTTAAGTCAAAGAAGCTGCACAAGCTGAATGAATAATTGGATTTATTATGGATGGATATGACAGACTTTAAGTATATATAATTATGGTATCGTGATCTGAGCTTGAGTCTCAGAGTCGTTGGTTAGGAAGTGTATATGTAGTAGGATGCGTAGCTGGATATGATAGGTTGAGGTATACCCTGTTAAGCTTAGGTACTCATGCCCACTCAGGTGCGTTTTGCATGTTGCCTTCTATTCAAGTTGAGACCCTCTACATAGTCTAGTGAGAGTCCTGTAGTGTGGATATATATATATATACGAATTATATAGCTATTGATGAGTTGGTTAGAATGTATATGCTTATCGAGTCTCTGCTTGAATTGTAGTAGGATTAAACTTGTTCGTGGGCCTGACCCACTTCTATTTTTCAGGTGTTTGACAGTTCTAGTCGTAGGCTTGATCGTGCTGAGCAGAATCACTCACTCTTCCGACGATGTAGGATGTCTCTCCGTGGTTTAGCTTTGGATGTTCTTTCAGTTGTTTAGATTTCATTTTGGATTTTTATTAGGGGTCCACTAGAGATGGATTCCCGAGTTATTTAAACTGTTGGAGGTTTTGGAAGGATTTGGATTTTATTAATCTTTAGTATTTGAGGTTTTTATATTTAGAGATCTTTCAGCTTTTAATGTTTATTCTTAATTCATTTTATATTCCGTGTTCATTTTAAATATTAATTGTTTGATATTCCCTCGGGTTTGGGTTTGGGCCTGATCCGAGGGGTATCACAGTTGGTATCAGAGCACTCCAGGTTCAAGTGTCTCTAGGGTATTTCATATTAAGACTTCCACGTAGCGTTTTCTCTTGATTAGAGCTTCAGTTTAGGATTCATTGTATTCATTTACGGGTCGCTTAGAACGTACTGATGTCAATCTTATTCTATAATTTTAGAATGTTTGGCACTAGGAAATGGATGTGATCCGCAATGAAAGCAAAGAAGGACCCAAGGAAGAAGAAGATTACTCCGACGATTCCCCTGCGAAGGCCGATCAAGAAGGTAGAATTGGAGACTAAGGAATTGGTTCCAATAGATGTTGCTTCAGAGTATAAGTTAAGGAAGGTTTCTGGTGTGCGAGATTGGCCACCATACTATGGACCTAACACAACTTTGGTGGTACTCGAAGCTGAGCCAAGTGGAGAGGAAGACCCCGAAGAAGATCAGGATGGAGGAGAAGCTTGAGCATCCAAGATGGAGGGCACCGGTGTTCAAGGATGAATGCTCTTCTAGGAGTAATTTTAATTACTAGTGGTAGTGGAGATATTACTAAAAGCGTAGTATGAATTTAATTACGTACACTAGTATTTTGTAAAGGAATATCTTATGATTATTCATTTAACAGTTTATGGTTTGGAAAAGTTCTTAATAAAGTAAACTAGTGGTTTTGGCTATTTTTATTGTGTTTTGTGATAGCATTTTTGTGATTTATAGACTTATGGTTTTATTAAACTGTATTAGAATGTATATGTTGTGATAATAAATGATTATTACAGTGGAGTGATTTGGTTTTTGGATAGGCAAACATTATTTGTTTGGGGTACATTGTGTTGAGACAGGACGTTTACCAAGGAGTTTATAAAAAACTTGTGTAAGTTGATATGGTAGGTTGGTTTTCGAAGGAGGAATTCCCAAGATAGCATGATAATCTAAAAAGGAGTAGATTCGGAGTATTTTGGTTATCTTATGTGTTTTGCTCTCTAGAGTATTCAGCATTCTGGTTTGGATAGTTTAGTTGGCGACACTAGATATTTGCAGGCTCAGATTTCTAGCCAATCTAGTGGTCCTAGACATACACACTTATGGTGTGATACTTGGGATGGATTGGTTATCTCACTACCATACCCAAGATAATTGTTTTGATAGGTCTGTTGTATTTACCATACTTGGTCAGGATATATACGTCATCGCTATGCCACGTTCTAGTAGGGTCACTAACACTTATTTGCTCCATATGGAGGAGGAAACGGAGGAGAGGATTACTGTATCATTGGATAGCATCCCAATTGTACATGACTTTCTGGATGTTTTTCAGGAGATTCCAGGGTTGCCACCTAGTCGAAAGATCGATTTTGTGATTGACTTAGCTCCAGGCACTATGCATATTGCAAGGGCACCGTATAAGATGGCACCAATGGAGATGAGAGAGCTGAGAGATCAGATTCAGTAATTACTCAACCAGGGTTTTATTCGTAGGAGTATTTCACCTTGGGGAGCACCAGTTTTGTTTGTGAAGAAGAAGGATGGTTCACTTTGCCTGTGTATAGATTACAGGGAGTTAAATAAGGTTACTATTCGTAACAAGTACCCTTTGCCCAGGATTGATGATCTTTTTGATCAATTGAAGGGAGCTACATATTTCTCTAAAATTGATCTGTGTTTTGGATATCATCAACTGCGGGTTAGGGAGCAGGATGTTCTGAGGACAGCATTTCTCACTAGATATAGGTCTTATGAGTTTTGTGTCATGCCTTTCGGACTGACTAATGCACCTACAATTTTCATGGACATAATGAACAGAGTCTTCAGGGCTTATTTAGATCAATTTATCATTGTCTTCATTGATGATATCTTGATCTATTCTAAGTTAAAAGACGATCATGCTAGACATCTTCGCATAGTCTTATAGACATTTCGTGAGCACTAGTTATATGCCAAGTTTGAGAATTGTGAGTTTTGGCAGCGGGAAGTGAAGTTTCTGGGTCACGTAGTGTCAAAAAAAGGAATAGTGGTAGATCCAGCCAAGGTTTCAGCAGTGGTTGAGTGGGGACAACCTATTTCACCTACCGAGATTCAGAGTTTTCTCGGATTGGCCGAATATTATCGTAGGTTCATCCACGAGTTCTCGAAGATAGCGGGACCACTCACTCATTTGACTAAGAAGGGTGTATGGTTCATGTGGGATGAGCACTGTCAGAAAGCTTTTGATGAGTTAAAGACTAAGTTGACTTCTGCATCGATTTTGTTTACACCATAGAGCGGGATAGAGTATCTTGTCTACACAGATGCTTCTTTGCAGGGTCTTGGATATGTTTTGATGCAGGAAAAGCGACCAATTTTGTATGGATCTCGTAAGCTTAAGCCTTATAAGCTTAATTATCCAACACATGATTTGGAGTTGGCAGCTATGGTCTTTCCCTTACGTATTTGGAGGCATTATTTGTTGGGCAAGTCCTTCAGATTATTTAGCGATCACAAGAGTCTGTAATATTTGTTCACTTAACGGGAGCTGAATATGAGACAACGTAGATGGTTAGAGTTTGTAAAAGACTATCACTTCTCTATACAGTACCATCCAGGAAAAGTGAATGTGGTGGCGGATGCACTCAGTCGCCGCAAGTCTTTCTGCTATATTCACTACTGAGTGGAATGCTTTGAGGATGGTGGATGAGTTGTCGGATGCTTTCATGGCTTGCATGGTAGTTACACCTTCTATCATTCACAAGGTTTTGAAGGCATAACTCACGAATCAACAGTGCATTGACAGAGTTACAGAGATAGCTTCCTGGGAGGTCCCATTTTACTATGTTGGGACTGATGGAGGTTTGAGGTACAAGGGCCAATTGGTGGTATCTTCTTCGGATGATTTGAGGAAGGATGTGATGACTGAGACTCATCACTCTGAGTTTTTTGTTCATCCAGGAGGAGACAAGATGTATCAGGATATGAAGCGGCAGTTTTGGGGGGCAGGTATAAAGAGGGACATTGCTTTTTTTGTTTTTCAGTGTAGTACCTGTCAGATAGTCAAGATTAATCATCAGAGGCTGCCAGGAGCTCTACAGCCACTACCGATACCGGAGTGGAAATGGGAGAACATTTTTATGGATGGATTGCCCAATTCTTTCAAGGATCACAATTCCATTTGGGTCATTGTGGATAGATTGACAAAATTAGCTCATTTTTTGCCCATTCGCACTGACTTCACATTAGAGCAGTTGGCAAGACTTTACATAACCGAAATTGTGAAGTTGCATGGCATTCCGTTGTTAATTATATCGGACAGGGATTCGAGCTTTGTGTCAAGATTTTGGAAGAGTTTTTAGCAGGCTTTGGGTACAGAATTACACCTTAGCACTGCTTATCATCCTCAGACTGATGGACAGACTAAGAGGGATAATCAGATCATGGAGGACATGCTTCGTTCAGGTGTTCTTGATTTCAAAGGTCACTGGGAGGTTATTTGCCACTTGTGGAGTTTGCATATAATAATAGTTTCCAGAAGACTATTGGTATGGCACCATTTAAGGTATTATATGGATGACCGTGTTAATCGCCTATTTGTTGGATGGAGGTTGGCGAGAGTAAATTCTTGGATCCAGAATTCATCAAGGATACTTCAGAGAAGATCGCTCTTATTAGGGATCGTATGCGTACTGCCCAAAGTAAGCAGAAGAGTTATGCCGATCATCGCACTCATGCTTTGGAGTTTCAGGTTGGGGATCAGGTTCTGCTCAAAGTGTCTCCTATGAAAGGAGTAATACGTTTTGGGAAGAAATGGAAGTTGTCTCCGCGATTTGTCGGTCCATTCATGATTACGGACCGAGTTGGGGTTGTAACTTATCGGTTGGCACTTCTGGATAATTTGGATCGAGTGCATAATGTGTTCCGTGTTTCCATGTTACGAAAATTTCTGTGAGATGAGGATTGGTATCAGCATATCGATGTTGGGGAGATTGAGTTGCAGCCGGATGTAACTTATTTGGAGCCACCGTGTCATATTGTCGACCGTCGGGATCAAATCCTTCATACTAAAGTTATCCCTTTGGTACGTGTTCAGTGGAGTCATCACAATGAGGCTGAGTCTACTTGGGAACTGGAAGATGTCATTCGCTCGCAGTTTCTTAACATATTGGAAGAAGGTAAGAGCGAATTCCGAGGACGGAATTCCTTTTGTTAGGGGGGAAGAATGTAATAGCCCTAATTTTAAAAGGATAGTCTCGATATTTTATTTATTGTTTTATTTTATTTTGTGTGATTAATTGTGTATTTGCTTAATTATTTAATTGTTTTATTATTTGGTTTGATTTAACTGTTTAATTGTATTTAACAATTATTTAATTGTTTTTATTTAATTGGTGATTTAACTATTTAATTGTGTATTAAATTACATTACGTGATTCATTGTTGTAATTGAATTTAAATGTTTTAATTATTTAACGTGGCTTTGTTAATTGGTAGTACACATAGTTACAAGTTAGTGTTTTGTTTTATGGGCCGAGTAAGTCAGTTTAGGGTTTGATATGTTTTATGGTTAGCTGACTAGTTGTTATTTAGTTTAGGTTTTTGTATCGTGTTATAAATTAGAATTAGTGTTTCCTTAAACCTATAAATATAAGTATTGAGGTTGCTTAGGATTTTAGAACCCTATTCACGACTATTGAGGCAGAGAGAGAGCAGAGGAGGATTACAGTAGGAATCGCCGAAAAACTTAAGAAAATGATGCTGGGATTTTGAATCGAAATCTCGTAGGCAAGTTTTAATCCGAACTCTCTTCCTTAGGCTCGTGTTCTTCACATTTCTAATGCAACTCCAGGATTAAATAAAGATTTAAAATTAAACTGGATTGCATGTTTGAATGCTTAAAAACTGGTTGTGTTTACAAGCTATGTATAGGCCGTTTAAAATTCTTTCTTGCGAAACTCCTGAAGTAATTCATGTAAACTAATGTAATAAGAGTTGAATTAGTCTGTAACACACTGGTAAGCGTTAATATTAATCTGGTTCGCATGGTTGATTTATTTAGAATAGTATGTGTTCATGAGTCGGTAATAGCTTGTCTTAATTCATTCTTGCATAATTCTTGTGTTATTGATGTCAGTTAATGAATAATGATTTTTAAAATCTCTGGAGCATACTGGAACCTAGTTCAGACACCTAGGAACCTTGACGATGGAGGACGGAAGTGATGGAAGTCACTGGAGATGAAATCGGTGAAGGAAACAAGTGAATTGGGCAAACTGAGGGAAGGAAACGGCTCCCCACAAGGGTGGAGCCAGCTCCAAGGGATGTATAGGCGGCTCCAAAGTTGTGGAGGTGGCTCCAAACAAGGGGGAGGCGGCTCCCCATGTGGGGGAGGTGGTTCCACCCCTTTTTGATGGATTTTTGGTGCGTTGTTGCTTCTGGGATTGTTTTCTGACCTTTTCGGGGTAATTAGAGGCTGCGCATAGGAAGTTTTATGGTACCTAAGGTCTTGTTAGAGCTCCAGAGAGCAGGGTAATGGAAATGAACCACTTGGGGTTTATAGCTTAGAGCAGTATAAAGTTCTTACATAGTTTAGTGTATTGTTTTGAAGGTGGAGTATTTAAATTGCTTAACCTTGTTTGTAGTAATTTTTCTGTAAATGGTTTATAATCTAAATAGTGTTTAAGAGGTGTCATTTAGGCATGTTAGTGTATTTAATATTATGCTTATCACAGATTAAAGGATGTTTATACTTATTCTCTGTGCTGTAAATTATGCGAGAATCATGTAACAGTGGGATATGACAAGTATGCTAGTTTGCGAAATTCTATTATGCTTTGTATGGAATTAATTGAAGAAAACATTTATTTATGTTCTATCAATTATATGGATTCTGTGGATTGGTTGGTAGTTACATTCATTATATGTATTATGAACTACTAGATGTATGGATTGTATGCACCGGTATGGGATGGTGGCATACTAGGGATGGATTGGTTTCAAAATACTAAATCCTACCTATACGGAAAAAGGGAATAGGCTATAAAACAAACCCTACTTATATTTAAATCAAAGAAGTTGCACAAGTTGAATGACTAACTGGACTACTTGTTATCTATGTTAAGTCAAAGAAGCTGCACAAGCTGAATGACTAACTGGATTTATTATGGATGGATAAGACGGACTTTAAGTATATATAATTATGGTACCGCGATCTAAGCTTGAGTCTCAGAGTCGTCGGTTAGGAAGCATATATGCAGTAGGATGCGTAGCTAGATATGATAGGTCGAGGTATACCCTGTTAGGCTTAGGTACTCATGCCCACTCAGGTGTGTTTTGCATGTTGCCTTCTATTCAGGTTGAGACCCCCTGCATAGTCCAGTGACAATCCTGTAGTGTGGATATATATATATATATATATGCGGTTTATATAGCTATTGATGAGTTGGTTAGAATATATATGCGTATCGAGTCTCTGCTTGAATTGTAGTCTGATAGAACTTGTTTGTGGGCCTAACCCACTTCTATTTTTCAGGTGTTCGACAGTTCTAGTCGTAGGCTTGATCGTGCTGAGCAGAAACTATCACTCACTCTTCCGATGATGTAGGACTTCTCTTCGTGGTTTAGCTTTGGATGTTCTTTCAGTTGTTTACATTTCAGTTTGGATTTTTATTAGGGGTCCACTAGAGATGGATTCCCGAGTTGTTTAAACTGTTGGAGGTTTTGGAAGGATTTGGATTTTATTAATCTTTAATATTTGAGGTTTTATATTTAGGGATCTTTCAGCTTTTAATGTTTTTTCTTAATTCATTTTGTATTCCATGTTCGTTTTAAATATTAATTGTTTGATATTCCCTTGGGTTTGGGCTTGGGCCTGATCAACCCGTGTCTTGGATCTGTAGGGTATCACATGGAATGTGGACATACACGCAAACTTAAAAAGACATTTTAAGACGCGTCCCAACGGTCCGTTGCTTCAAAATATCCTCAATGCAAAATATGACCTCTCAATGGCCTAAAATGCCTTAAAACGTAATAAATGAAACCAAAATACAAAGCCTAAAACAAAATGGTGTTTGGCCCTTGGCCACACCTCATTCATGATCATGGAGACCCTATGAAAGAATAAGAATGGAATTCCCACACCCGATGCAAACATAGTGAGGCAAAGACTTAACATTTTTCATTATTTCCATAGTAAACCTTGAAAACGAAAGTGCATAAAGTACATATTTGATGCCATTGGCCTATAGCCTCTACTCATACATGTCAAATACGTTGAAAAGAGTGTACTTATGTACACTTTACATATATGGAATCAAAGATACAAGTTTTGATATACAAGGTTACAAAATGACATTTCATGCTAACATTTGCATTAAATGGAAATTTAAAAGCTACAAGTCATCCAAGGAATGATGAATATCACGAACCAAGTCTTCATACCTGAAAATATCCCCAGTAACTTTGGGGTGAGAAACATAAAGCTATTCGTAGGAAATGAGCATGCATAGACCTAACATTTTACAATAATATCACCTTAAGGTGAAACATGTTAAAGGGGCTCATGCCATCTAACGTCTATGTCAAAATGAGACTCAGGGAGCATCCTAAGCTACCTTAGAGCATTTCAAGCATAAATTACAATATTTATGCAGTTAAACAATATAGAAACAAACTATATAAAGCAACAAGATATAAGTTCTCAAAAGTATCAACTTGCAATTTAAGATATGAAAACAACTAAAGTGGGTCATGCCTGTAACGACCCGATCATTTGCCTCCCTTTCCTTTTTCCTGAAATTTTACGAATGAATTTTTTTCGTTTAATTTTCTTTTCTGAGATCTATTTCTCGTCGTTTAGTGTCATCTCGAGTGCTCAGAATTGGCTTCTGATACTCTTTTGTATGGATTGACAACTTCCTTTGAGGACCGAGTCATTTTCGCATTTTTACTGTTCGGGATACTATTCACTTTTGTCCTTTTCCCTATTTTGTCCTTTTCCCGTTTGCCAGTTTTTGGCACAACCTCACTTTTCATGCTTGGAGTTGGTTTTTGACTTCACGTGTCTTCATCTTCAGTGGTTTCCTCGAAATGCGTATCTTTACTTTTGTAAGAAAGTACTCTGGTTGTTCCTAGTGTCTATAGGGGCATGGATGCACAATTCTTTGGAATTATTTTCTTTTCTTGGGGTGTTTTTCATAAATATCTTTTGTAGATATTTTATTTTAGGGGTATCTAAGAAAATATCTTTTGGAAGATATTTTCATTCTGGGGCAGTTTCGCAGTTAAACCTTTTTGTAGGGGGCCATTGTGCAATTAACGAAAGTTATTGCAAAATGTCTCGTCTGGGGCCTGGATCCTCGTACGGGATTCATTTTCACTTTTTGTTTGACTCGTAAATTCATAGAATTTCCTTCTGGTCATTTTTCTCCAGTTTCAGAGTTTCTGGACCCGGTTGCCGCCGAACTTGTTCGGGGCATAACTCTCTGCTCGGAACTCAATTTTTGGCATCGATTCTTCCGTTATTCATATTTTCTCATTTTAAATCTTTTTCGTTCACGGAGTTTTTCTATTTGAGCGCGTTTACTCAAAATCCACTTTTCCGGACCCGGTGGGGCCCTTTCGGGGCAGTTTTTGAGACTTACTATAAATAGGATGCTCTAAAGCGAAAAATCAGATTCTCACTCATCTTCTCCACTCTCTTGGCCGGCAACCATGGGAGCTCCTTGGCTGCCACCCTTCCTCCTTCTCCTCCACTTGATTTCCTTGGTAGAAATCCTTCGGCCTTTACATTTTTTGTTCCCCTCGACGTGTCCTACCATTCCCCCTTATTAGAATTCATTTTCAACCATTTCTTGAGTTTGGGTTTGAAGTCAAGATGTGATTTTCATGGGGCTTCCTTCGGATTCATGTAGATCGTGTTGTCCCCGACAAAACCCTTCGATTTCGGCGGATTCGGAACACTTTTTTTATTATGGGGATTTGAGGTTTTCATCTCAAATTGAGGTAATGGGTGTTATAATTTACTTTCTTGCTCTATTACATACTTGTGATGCTTATTCAACTCAATTGCATGTTTGGATATTAAATCTACAATTTTTAATTATTTATTTTCTAGTATGAAATTTAATTTTCTCGGTGAGTTATAGCATGTTTTAAACTTGTGGCTTGACATTATATTACACCTTGATATCTTGATTAACATATATTAACACTGGAGTATTTGGATAAGAAATGAAGATTTTATTTAATATTTATCTTGAGTAAAATATTCAATCAAGTGGCCTTATCTAGCTTTAAATCAACATGTGATAGTATATTATATTAGGATTTAGCATGCTCTTCAACATAGATTAAATTGAGAGTAATCGGAGAAGTTTTGAAATCTAGTAATATTTAATTTATTAGATTAATTAATTTGCTCCAAATGTACTATTCATCCCGTTGGATTTCCGACTTGAAATTCTTGATGTGCATGCAATATAGTTTTACATATATTAAATCTAGAATATTTGATTTGGTTTTGAAGCCTTTCATTTATTATTTTTCTTGTATTAAAGTTTAATACACATGGCCGTAACATGTATAAAATGTACTTGTATCATGCTCTTAAATCAAGTATTGACATGTTTAATAACATATATTAATTTGAGATCATTTGGACGAGTTTCAAAATCTAGAGATTTTAATTTAAGGAATTAATTAAAATCCATTCAATGGTTCCATGAGCTAGATTAAGTTTCTAACCTTGTATTCATGATTTCCTTGGCAAGTTCCCTCATGTGTATCAAATCAAGAATAATCGGATAAGTCTTCAAACTTATATTTAATTAATTCCCTCACATGGTTGCATCTTGTATGTAATGGACTTGTAACTTGATAATGAACTTGGCCTTGACATGACCCTTGAAATAACTTGTTCGTAGAACATTTGGACTTGCCATGTAACCTTGATAATTTAATCCCTTAAGTAGATTAAATTTCCTTTTATGTCTCCTTCGAGTTAATCATGCCTTGATATCATGTATCTAGACTTCTTGTATCTTGGTTTCATTAATGTGCTTAATGAACATGCTCATTTGTTTCGGAATGGTTTGTTCACACATGTGTTGTTTAGTATACAATTGAATCATGTATCTTATACTTATGGTATATTTGCTTCGATAGATTCCATGTGCTATTTATCTTGGTCGCGGTCTATATAAATGCACACATTGATTTTTTGACATTTCACATGCCATCATATTTGAGAACTTAGGGCATGACTTGTGTGTTCCAAAATCTTGGTTGTGCATGGTATGTGGTTAATGCTTTTCTTGTATTTTGATACAATCTTGACTTGCACAACTTGTTAATTTTGGGACTTAGGATATCAATCAAGAATTGACATGGCAAGGACTCGGTTCTAGTACGGGGGAAAGTCCTTCTACACTATAGTGCGCACTAGGGGAAAGGTACCCATGGGTTAGTAGCCCTAAAGTGATCTCAAAAGTACGGTTTTAATCCGGGTGATATCCAAGTTTCCACATTGGTTGATTTCAATCTTTAAATTTCAAGTTGCTATTCCTTGAAGATTTAAACTTGTCGTGTATGTGAAATACACCAATCTTGTCTCATTGCATAGATTTTATGCTTCATTCGTGATTTAACTCCTTAAATTTTAAGTGTTGTATTCCTTGAAGATTTAAGACTCTTTTCGTGTTATGTGGTAGATTCTACCCATGTTTAAATGCATAGATATTATCCATTATCCTTGATGTCATGTGTAACCCTTTTCATTTTATGTGATTGGTTCCAACTTTGTCTCATAACATGGATATTATGCCATGTTCTTGATTTCGTGTATTAACCCTTTCGTGTTATTTGGAATGCTCCAATCATGTTAATTATATGGATAATGCAATTCATGTTAATCTATGTTCAAGTAACGTTCTTGTCATATTCTTGGATTTTCCCAACTTTGACTTGTTTTATATATGTATATATATATCATGATTCTTGTTGCTTCTACTCCATGGTATCTTAGGATGATCCCTGAGTCTAATCTTTAACATAGACGTTAGGTGGCATGATCCCTTTTGAACTATATAATGTTAGTCCTAAAAATTTCTAAAGAAATCGAGTCGATGCATGCTCATCCCCTACGAATAGACTTGTTAGTCTTGTTTATTCACCCCGAAGTTACTGGTGTTTTGCGGGTAAAGAAGCTTTGTTGTGAGATACACAACACTTTTAGACATGCTAGAAGTCTTTAAGTATTTTTTATGACATTGACTATGCACATGTTAGCATATTATGTTTGCTTTTGTTTATTTTGACAAAGCTTGTATCTTTTAATTCCATGTATGTAATGTGTACCTAAGTACACTCTTTACAATATATTTGATATGTATGAGATGAGGCTGGAGGCCATTGATCTGTATATTGAATTCTATGTATGTTTTAACTTCATGAAATATTATGAAAATATTGAAAAATGCCAAGTCATTGTCTTACCAAGGTTGCATCGGGTGTGGGAATTCCATTTTCATTCTTTCATAGGGTCTCATAAATCATGTTTGAAGTGTGGACAAGGGCCAAATGGTCATTTGAATTCATTTCCTAATTTTGGTTTTTATTTTTCCCATTTCAAGTCCATTTTTGCCTTTTTGGCCGTTGGGGGGTCGAATTTTGTATCGGTAGTATTTTTAAGCCGTAGACCATTGTAGCACGTCTACATAGGTAAGTTACGTTTGTGTGCATGGTCGTTTCTGGGTAAAAACTCTTCCTTGGCAATTTGAGCCTCCTAGGGATTCATTTTGCACTTTTATTGCATAATCGGGTTTAGGGGCACTTTGGGGTTTTCCTTCAGGAAATAATTTCTGATCTTCACATGGTCGCTTAGAAAACGTGATTTTAGGATGGGGGGTTCTTTTTCGTGTTTTTCCTAAAAATATCGTCTTGGTGCCAGAAATCCCATGCAAAGTTCACTTTTCTGCTATGCTTGTAGCAGCTTTTTAACCTTCTTGCCCCTTTTTGATCTAGGGGCATTCTGGGTATTCCACAGTGTAAAATTTTTGTTTTCTTTCACAAGTCGGGTAGAAAACATGATTTTAGGAGGGGTTTCTTCTTTGTGTTTTTGTAAAACAAATCGTTTTGATGCCAAAAACAACTCGCAGATCTGGGAACCTGGTGCGTTTCAGGTTTTTCCGGAAAATGTTTTGATCTTAGGGGCATTTCGGGAGAGAATAAAATCTTCTCTTGACATGGTCATGTAGAAAACATGATTTTTTTTTTTGGGGGGGGGGGGGGGGGGGGTTTGTTCACAACTTTTTGCCAAAAAATGTAACCACATTTGAATTCTGAAAATATGTGCAGACCCTGCACATGCTTGAAACCTAGAAAGTTGTTTTTTTTTTTTAAACTTTGGGGCTTCATATCTTCTTGGTTCCAACTCCAAATCAAGTGATTTTTGAGTCTAAGTTTATTAGTTTTTCCTAGTCTATCTATCGGTATGCTCACTTGCATCCAGTTTTGTTTAAAAAGACCATTTTACCTCTTGTTAGTTACCCTTGCCACACTATTTTGAAACCCGAAAGTTGGTTTTTATGAAACTTTGGAGTTTCATATCTTCTTCATTCGGACTCTAAATCAAGTGATTCTTGAGTCTAGATTTGTTAATTTTTCTCTGTCTTTCCAGTGGTGTGCTCGGTAGCACCCGATTTTATATTTTCAGAAATAACTATTTTGCCCCTAGGGGCTTGTTTGTCATACTTTTGACATTTTGCTTCCGCATTAATTCTCATTGAGTTCCATGACCTCATGGAAGGTCACTTCGACTTCTTAGAGTCTTGTTTTCTATTTTCGCTTCCGCATATCGGATCCGTTATCGGGTTAATCTTCAATTCATCATAAGACACACTGGCCTAAAAACCAGGGTCGTCACAATGCCACCTAGCATCTATGTTCCAAATGAGTCTAAGGAATCATCCTAAGCTACATTAGAACAATAAAACACAAGTCATGATATCAATTCAATTTAACCAACATTGGAACTTCCAATACGACGCATAAAGCATGATTTCTCAAACTTAACATCTTGAAACTCAAAATGGGAAATCAATTAAGGAACAACAAGTTATGATATCATCTAGTTATCAACTTGAAATGAAATGCAAAATCAAACAAGGTGGATACTTAGACATCACGCTAGATCAGACTGACACCATAGTTACTTTAGGGTTACTAGCCTATGGATAACCTCCTTATGTGTGCACTAGACTGTAGGAGGACAATCCCCCGTACTAGAACCATGTCCTAGCCGTAGTCAAACAACGACATCCCCAAGTTTCCAAAATCAACAAGTTGTGCCACAACGTATATATCAACATGTATATACAAGATAATCAACTATCTACCATGCACAACCGACTTTGGAAACACATACAATACATGCTCTAAGTCCACAACTATTATGGCATGACAAATGTCGAATTTTCTGTGTGCGATTCATTACACGCTATGGTAACCTCATTTAATATTGAAAACATATATTCATAAATCTAATACAAGTCCGAAATCATGATTTAAACATACAACCAACGTCAAACACATGATTATATCATTAATGCAATAGAAACGGAAATTAATTAAGCAAACTAATTAATTTCCATAGGTTTCAAATCTCAACCAAATAATTTCTAATCAATATATATTCAACAACATAGCATGGTCAATACAAATATCAAGTTAATAACTTAATTAAACCAATGGAACCATAAAGTAGATTTTAATTAATTATTAAAATCTCTAGATTTTTAAACTCATCCAAATGCTTTCAAATTAAAGTATGCTAAAGAACAAGCCAAGACTTAATTTAAAAGCATATCATAAGTTAATTTCATGCAAGGTACGACCATGGGAATTAATCTTTTACAAAAGAACATATTAAATAAAAATTGTAATTCTTATTCAAATGACCCAAATTTAATATATGTCAACAACCATACCAAGGCCAAAATTTCTAGCATGCCACAATTTAATTATAAGTTGTATATCATCATGAGAATTAGTTCTTAAACATAGAAAATACTTAAATTAAATTCAAGAACTTGAACTAACGCATGCACACAAGTTGTATAAGCTTCTAAAAACATCAATACAACATTAAAATAAACTTAAGACACCCCCTACCTCAATTTAAGATGAAAATCTCAAAAGCCACCAAAATAAACTACTCCGAATCCAACGATACTTCGGGGTTTTGTCGGGGACAACACGGTGATCATTAAACCCCAAGGAAGGCATACCAAAATCCTAACTTGGCCTTAATCCTGAACTTAAAAATTTACCAAAAATGGATTCTAATAAGGGGGAAAGATGCGCGTCGTTAAGACAAACACAAAACATAAAGGCACTACGACTTTTTAACAAAAGGAAGGAGCTCAAAAGAGGAGAGAGAAGGTGGTATCCTTATGGGCTTGCATGGCTACCGGCCAAGAGAGGGAGAAGAAGAGAAAAATCTGATTTTTCGTCTTAAGTTGCCCTATTTATAGAAAACCCTAAAAGTGCTCCGAAAGGGCTCGCTAGGTCTGGAAAAGTGGAATTTGAGCAGATGCACTCAAACACCAAAACTCTGTGAATAAAAAAGAACCAAAATGAGAAAATATGAACAACAGAAGAAACGATGTCGAAAACTGAGTCCCGAGTAGAGAGATATGCCCCAAACAAATTTGGTAGCAACCGGGGCCCGAAACCCTAAAACTGGGGGAAAATGACCAGAAGGGAATTCTAAGAGTACACGACTTGACAAAAAGTGAAAATGAATCCCGTATGAGGATCCAAGCTTAAAATGAGGCATTTTTGTAATAACTTTCATTAATCGCACAATGGCCCTTCCAAAAAGGGCTAACTGCATTAATGACCCAGAATGAAAATATCATCTAAAAATATTTTCTTAAAAATCACTAAAATAAAATATCTTCAAAAGATATTTATGAAAAACACCCAAAGAAAAGAACAAGTTTTCAAAGAACTTTGCATCCATGCCCCTATGGACATTGGGAGCAACTAGAGTACTTTCTTACAAAAGTAAAGGTACGTATTTCAGAGAAACCACTTAGAATGAAGATGCATGAGGTCAAAAACCAACTATGAGTATGAAAAGTGAGGTTAAGTCAACAAAGTGACAAATGGGGAAAAGACAAAATAGGGAAAATGATGAAAAGTGAATAGTGTCGACAACGAAAAATATGGAAATGACTCGTTCCTTAAAGGATGTTGTCAATGCAAAGGAAAGAGTCTCAAAAACTATTTTCGAGCACTCGAGATGACACTAAGTGACGAGAAACCAAACACATAATAGAAAAGACAACGAAAAAAATTTATCCGTAAAATTTGAGGAAAAAGGAAAGGATGAAAATGACTGGGTCATTACAGTATTCCCAGCGGGTTAGTGCCCAGAATAACCATTTAGGCCTTGGTTTTACTCCAAGATTTGATGTCCAAGTCTCCCACTATTTGTTTTCGCATTCAATTTCAAATTGCCAACCAATGTTTAATTGTGACTTATGATATTGGTTATTGGCGATTTAATATTGTTAAGTACATTTATGCTTTATGATTTTAATGAATCATTACAAATTTTGATGTTGTTAAGTACATTTATGTTAAATGTTCAAATGTAGCTTAAGAATGATCCTATAGATTCATTTGGAACATAGACGTTAGGTGGCATAACCCACTTTAGTTGTTTTCGCATTTTAGATTTCAAGTTGATAACTTTGAGAGTCTTTGTCTTGTTATCTTGTATAACATGCTTTTATATTGTTTGAATTGCATGAATGATGTAATTTATGCTAGAAATGATCTAAGGTAGCTTAGGATGCTCCCTAAGTCTCACTTATTACATAGACGTTAGGTGGCATAATCCCTTTTGACTTGTAATAACTTTGTAAAACGTTAGGTCGTTGCATGCTCATCTCCTACGAGTAGCTTTATGTTACTCACCCCAAAGTTACCGGGGACATTTTTTAGGTACAGGAATCAAGGTTGAGATTCTCATTATGCTTGGATGATTTGTGGACTTGAAGGTTTCCATTTTTGTAAAGGTTGGCCTGAAATGCTGCTTGTGGCCTTATATGTCAAAATGTGTATATTTGATTCTAAACATGTAATGTGTACATGAGTACACTCTTTACAATGTATTTGATATGTATGAGATGAGGCCATAGGCCAATGACTTCTAAATTGTATTCTATGCATTTTCACTTTCAAGGTTTATGATGGAAATATTGAGAAATGTTACGTCATTGGTTCTTCATGTTTGCATCGGGTGTAGGAATTCCATTCTTATTCTTTCATAGGGTCTCATTAATCATGTATGAGGTGTGGCCAAGGTTCGAGCACAATTTCTTTTTTCCTTTGTATGCCATGGTGTCATATTTCACCTTTTTAGGCAATTTTATGAAAAATTGAGGTTTGAGGGGTCATATTTTGCATTGGGGATATTTTGAGGCCATGGGCAAATGGGATGTATCTTAAATGTCATTTTACGTTTGCGTGCATGTCCACATTTCACAAAACTCTTAAATTTTAGTTTTGAAACCTTCATGGGGGCGGTTTATGAGTTTTTATGCAAAATTCATGCATTGGAGCATGATCTATGGTTTAGCATGTTTTAAATGCTTTCAAGACCAATTCTAGTAGGCTTGCTAGGGAATTAAGTCCTTTCGACCGGCTGATGATTGGGGTTCAGTTGGCTAATGATTAAGTTTCAGCCAGCTGGTCTTTGCCATCAGTCTACCGATCCTCCCTGAAGTTTTTCCTTTTCAGTTTTCCTTTGACAACTTTCTTACACTGACTTTAGAAGGTCATATCTCACTCATTTTTAATCCAAATTAGGTCATTTTTTTAGTCTAAATTCAAGAGTTTGAAGTTAGCTTTCCAATAGTACCAACCAGACACTAAAACTCCAACTGTAATGAGAGTTAGTACAGTTTTAGTAAGATAAGGTCGTGGTAACTCTTAAACGGAGGACGCCATTTCGTTCTATTTTTGTATCTTTTTCGTCCGAACTTTGAATTAGGTGATTCTTGAGTCTAACTTCATCCCTTTTTGTTGTATTTCCAATGGTGCATGGTGGCACCCATTTTAGTTAAGATGACCATTTTACCCTTACTGCATTTCTTATCGAGTTTGAGATCATTGATTCAGTACTTAACTTATTTGAGTTTCGTTGCTTCATGGGGAGTCATTTTGGTGCTTTAGGGATGACGTACATCTCTAGAGGCCATTTTATTTCTTTTGCTTCCGCATTTCAGATCCGTTATTGGGTCAACTTTCGGATCATCATAAACACACCGGGTTGTAAAAACTTGGGCCCACAAGTGGTATCAAAGCTCCTAGGTTTGAATACCTTAGGACGACGGGTTTTGGGTGTATATCATGCTTTTGTTGATCTATTTTTTATATTCTCACATGCCTTTGATAACACATTTTGGTGTTGTAACATGTTTACGTGTTTCTTGATAACACACTCGGTATTATAACATGTCTCTATGCTTATATGCTTATGTGTCTAAAAGCATCCTTGTTTGACATGTATGATTATTTGCTTAAGTGCTTAACTGTTTAAATGGGCTTTATTTGATTGCTTTAGCATGGTCGTATATTGCATACCTTGTCTTGCTTAGTGTTTTGTGCATTCATAGTGTAAGTTGCATTCGATCATAATAACTCGTGTTATTATTGATCTCGTTTCCTTTTTACGCATATAACGTCACAGTTTTGACTCGTGGAGGGTCTTCTCGTTAGGGCTCAGGTGAGCGTAGGGTTGTAGTCTTCATCTGGCGAGATGAGACATAGTCCACGGAGGCACCGTTTCATCTCATTTTCTTTTGTCTCTTAGTGATGTAGTCATGGTAGTGTTAGAGGTGTCGGTATCATCTCTTAGAACTTCATAGTGGTCATGACATCATAATGTCATTGAGGTCTTTGTTTCTAGCATCATGGGACAATAAGTCAGGACTGACTCGAGTCCTTCCTTAGAGAGTCGGGAGTTACTTTATAAGCTTCAGGGCGAGGTTCTCATGTCTTATTTTCTTAGGATGATAGTTTCGGGATTTGGATGGGTGTGTTAACCTAGGATCCTTCTTGTGTTACCTTGGACAGCTCATACGAGCTACGGTTGAAATGTGAGCGGTTTCATGTAATTAATTACGCTTATGCAATTAATTACTCTCCCTTGTCTTTGGAGACTTGAGGCGTTATGTTAAGGTCCTGGTAAAATCCTATGGGGTTCCTATCAAACATATTGGTATCTTGGATGGGAGATTTTCTTGTTGATGTCTCGTAACAATTAGCATTAGGGTTATCCATTTCATTGTTGTCTTGTTTCATGTGATGTTGGGATTTTATCGGGGTATGAACTGGTCTTGGGAAAGACTTGCTGACCCTATGTCTTGAGGACCTTAGTGGTCATTGGGGGGATGATTCTTTTCCTCGTAGTGAGAGATTGGACTCATCCAGGTTTTGTGCTACGTTTTCTGAAAGGTTGTCCTTTTGAGAGGCATTCCATTCCTTTCTTCTTATTTTGTGAAAATTCCATTTGTAAGATCACTTTCACATGTTTATGAGCCCCATTGTTTTTGGGCATGCCTTAGAAACATGTTTAGGATATATGACTATGTGGTAGTCCATGTGAGGATATAGATGATACGTTTTCATATACTATATCCGTTTAACATGATAGTGCCATCAGTGGTGTATAGTGTGTCATCGTTTGTTTGACCCTTATGTGATAGTTGGTTTATTTGGTTTACCTTTTTTTTTTTTTTCCTGAATGAGATGTTTTTTGATTTTATATATGAAGCAATAAGGTACAATTACAAAAGGATAAAAAATCCTCAAATACAAATGGAGTAAAAAAACTCCATTATCAAATAAAAAAACTAAAATTACAAAATAAAAACTAAAATAGGAACACAGCCTGCTATGACAAGAAATAAACACCATAACAGCATATAATCACCAAATCTAGCTAAGAAACCAAAACCCCATCGTTATCACACTGAGCATATACTCCAGGGTGATGAGAAAGCCTCTAAAAACCATTTGATCAAACTGGGTAGCAAATCAGCAACATATCCCTCGGACAAACATATTGAATAATCCCCAGCAATACAATTATGAAAAACAAAACCTTCTTCCTTAAAAAATGATAAGGAAATCTTCAAGTCAAATTTTGAGATGAGCCAAGACCTCCCAAACAATAGACTGTGCAGCAATAGTAGCTTGAATTTGATCTCCATTGTGCAAAACTTCATTTCTAATAGCCCCCCAAATTTTCCAAATAATAGTTGAAAAAACTGAGCTCAGTATTTTAGATTTTATTGACTTTAAACTGGTTTACAGCCCAAACCACTCCACCAGTTGCATGAGAGAATTACATTTTGGATTATCCATGTGTAGAAGTGAAAAAAGCACTTGCCAAATCTTCTGAGCATAACTACAGGTGTAAAAAAGATGATAATTGGAGTCCTCACTTCTCATACAATTATAACATATAGCAGCAAGAGTAAAACCTCGTTTCTATAAGTTGACCAAAGATAAATTTCTGTTATGTAAAATGATGCAAACCCCAACAGCAATTTGAGGCCTACAATGTTTCCAACAAAGATCACACCAGGTCACTTGGTGTCGTTGTCAACCAACAAGTTGAAACATGTTAAAGAGTAGCCAAGTTTGAATTTATAAAGTGCCACTACTACCTCTAACTAACAAATATAGGTAGGGTGAGTAGGGATCGTCCCAAGGGATTGGAAGCGTACTTTTGCTTGGAAACAAGGTCGGATTAGTAGGTCGAATGATCAAAAGGTGGTTTGATTGGTTAATTAAACTATAATTTTAAATTAAATGAAAGCAATGTAGAACAACTAAAGTAAGTAAAGTATAGAGAAATGAGAAAGAGAGAGGTCTTGGGACTCAGAGGTCATTGCTAAACATCTCCTTCCTAGATACTCAATGTGCAATAAATGAGGGGGGTTGTATGTTGTAATACTAGTGTGATTGATTGAATCAACAAGCACGGATGACTATTTAAGCATACATTGTCTAGACAAACTAATGAATAACACAATATATCAAATTAAGCCATTGTTCCTTCCTTTAAGCTCACAATCAAAACACATCAACAAACTAAGAAATATACTACTTGCATTCATAAGCATGGAATATCAAATAACAAGCATGGATTGTCCTCTCATCTAGGAAAGTAAGGCAACTACACTACAAATAAGCTAGGGACATGAAAATTAAACTAATTAAACTAAGGAAGAGTCACAATCCATCCAGAAACAAATATGAACCATCAAATAATCCACAAGAGTATTCTATTTAAGCACCATGCCTTGACAATCTATGGATTCATAGCCTCAACATATATAGACATGCATCAATATCACAAAACCTAGAGATAAACACATGAACATCTTATTATAGCATACATAGACATATAAACAGAATGAAATGATCAATTGGAAGTATTATATCACACAAATCATTATAGAAACAAGATTCATGTATAAATCAAATGTCAAGACAAGAATTACAACACAAATCCCCTCAAAATACAAAGCATCAAGGTCTAGGAAACATGCTTAGGGCTAACTCTAGCCCTAAGAAGATGTTTAGCCACTCATTGATGTAGTCATCCAACCCTCAATAGCCATTAAGATGCTATTTTTCTCCTTGATGTAAACCCTAGATGAGTGGAAGAACTCCCAAAATAGTGTGTATCTCTCCAATCTCTAGACTCCTCTAACCTCTCTTATGTATATGATTCTCCAAGATTGTATATGTGTAAAAATGGCTCAAAATCCTTATATAGGTAGCTCAAATGTCACATCCAACGGTCAGCCCTCGCGCACTATGACCTCCAAATGATTGCACCACGAGCACACCTTTTATTAGCTGGAACTCTTTTTTTTTTTTTCACACTTGAGGGGGTTCGATCGATCGAAGTCTGGTGAGATTGATCGGACCATGGCGGCGCTTTTTGGAATATTGACAAATTTGAGATATTTTTGGGATATTTTGGGAAAAAAAACGAAAGTGGTAGGTAGGAATAAGATCAAAGAAGTTTGATCGATCGAAAGAATATTAGATCGATCAAAGATGGTGTTTTATTGAGGAAAATGACAAAAGTCTCGATCCATCTTGGCATGATTGGATCGAGTAATGTGAGATCAATCAAAGCTTTGTCTGATCGATCTAATAATGTTGTTTTCCACCATTTTGCTTCCACTTTGCTCCTTTCTTCCATTTAGCTTGAGATTGCTTCTTTTATGCTCTAATTTGGCTGAATTAACTTATTTTGGAGATAAGTGCCTAAAAAGGGCAATAATCATGAAATTAGTCTAAAACGGGAAAGTAAGATGATAGAGGTTCTAGAATACTCGAGCTTAAGGGGTTTAAATGTGCATTTTTTAGCACTCATCATCATTTTTGAAGTTACATATCTATATAAGTTCCAAGCAGCTTTCAGAGAAAATCCACCAGTCTTTCAACCTATACTGTTTGAAATTGCTACAATCTTTATCCTCTGAATAACAGTAAACACTATCTCAGGCAAAAAATCAGGTCTATCCCACCTGCAATTGAAAATAAGTTCTACTAATAAAGCTTTTCTATCCACGTGTCTAAGTAATGTAGCCCCAAATCTCTAAATTAAGGTTTGTTTTCACACCAAAGGTCTGTAAGCATCTTGAACTTCAGCCCATTGGCTTGTGTGTTTAGTACTAAGGTGTTATTGGATTTATGTCATTTAAATTTTATGAGTATCCACTATGCAAGTATTTGGTTTATATTGTTTCATCTTTCCTGCACTTATGTTGGGGTTTTGTGACCTTGGTTGTTGGGATAGAGATGTGTGAGCTACGTAGTAGGCTCGTGTTTTGAGATTTTCGTTGTCCACTATAAGGATTTTGACCTAGTGTTTTGTCTTTTGTATGTAGCCTTACGGTAGGTCTACTTCAGATCTGTGCTTAGATTTTCAGTTTTGTGGGTCCAATCCATTGGCTTGAGGGCATAGACTTGTCAGGCTGTGGATTTGGGACTGGTGTTGTTGTTTTAGCGTTTTCAGATGTGGAAGTCATTAGTTACACCAGCGTTACGGATTTAAGGCCTTAAGCGTAATGGTGCCAATGACATTGTTATTAGAGTTTTGGGATTAGCTACCCCAACTATCACAAATGCCTGGTTCTCGTAGTGCTTTTGGTAATGATCATTTTCAACATTGATGTCATTTGTATCGAAAAGTTTCTTTTTGGGTCGATCTGTTGGGGGCATGTTATAAACTAGTGCCTTATACTGTCATGCTACCTTACTGATGAGTAAGTGTGGGCGGGTTTTGGTCATTGTTTGTGGTATAGCCCTAGTCATGTCGACCAACAAGTTGAAATGTGCTATAAAGTGGCCAAGTTTGAATTTATAAAGTGCCACTACTTCCTCTAACTACTTAATATAGCTAGGATGAGTAGGGATCATCCCAAGGGATTGGGGCAATGTTAATATGGAAACAAGGTCAGACTAGTAGTTTGAGTGATCAAAAGGTGGTTTGATTGGTTAATTAAACTACAATGTAAATAAATTCAATGCAAAGCAATTAAAGTAAGTAAAAGGTAGAGAACAAGTGAGAGGGATCTTGGGATTTAGAGGTCACCACTAAACATCACCTTTCTAGATACCTAATGTGTAATGAATGAGGGGAAATATATATTGCAACACTAAAATATGTGATTGATTGAATTAACAAGCATGAATGACTAATTAAGCATATATTGTCTAGACAACCTAATGAATACCACAATATATCAAACTAAGCCATTATTTCTTCCTTTAAGCTCACAATCAAACACTTTAACAAGCTACAGAATTATACTACTTGTATTCATAAGCATGGAATATCAAACAACAAGCATGGATTGTCCTCCTATCTAAGAAAATAAGGCAACTACACTACTATTAAACTAAGGACATGCAAATTAAACTAAGATAGAGGCACAATCCATCAAAAAATGAGTATGAACCATCAAACAAACTACAAGAGTATTCCATTAAAGCACCATGCCTTGACAATCTTTAGATTCATAGCATTAACACACATAAACATGCATCAATATCACAAAATCAAGAGATAAATACATGAACATCTATTCTAGCATACATAGACATATAAATATAATGAAATGATCAATTGGAAGTATTAATCAACATAAATCATTGTAGAAACAAGATTCATATATAAATCATATGTCAAGACAAGAATTACAACATAAATCCCCTGAAAATACAAAACATCACGATCTAGAAGGCATGCTTAGGGTTAACTCTAGCCTTAAGAAGATGTTTAACCATTCATTGATGTAGTCATCCAACCTTCAAGGGCCATCTCCATGGTAGGATTGATCTTCTTCTCCTTGATGGAAACCCTAGATGAATGGAAGAACTCCCAAATGGTGTGTGTATCTCTCTAATCACTAGCCTCCTCTTCAAGATTGTGTAAATATCTAAGTTTGTATATGTGTAAAATGGCTTAAAATTGTGATACCCCTCGTTTCTAGAGCCACGAATGATCAAGTCCGAGCATAGATCCGAGGGATACCAAACAATCAATATGTAAACAAGCAGGAATAAAGCTGAAGTAAGATTTAAATAATAATAAACAGAAAGAAAACTAATATGAAAACCCTCAAACCTTAAATAATACTTTAATATAATTTAAATCCGTACAACTCGGGAATCCACCTGGTGGACCCCTAAATACAAATCTTTAGATCAATTTACAGAATTAAAATCCAAAACCATAATAGAAAGGAAATCCTATGTAACCGGTAGAGTGAGTGTCTGTATCTGCATCAACACGATCAAACTCTAAGCTGGAACTGGCGAATACCTGAAAAATAGGAGTGGGTCAGGCCCACATGCAAGTTTCAATCTACTACATTCCGTACATAAACCCGATACGCAGATACATCCTAGATAACTCGGCAATATCAATGATAGTCCATAGATATATAAATACACACTATAGGATGCTCACTAGCCTATAACATAGTTCAGCCTGGGTAGAAGGTGACATATAAAACACGCTTTCCAGCGGCTAAGTACCTAGACCTACCAGGGAACATTGGTTATATCCAACTACTCAACCTTTGCAATATACGCACCCTAACCGTGATCAGGAGACTCAAGCTCGTATCACGGTACCATAAATATATATATAAATTCCTTCCTAGTGCAGAAAGATAAAACAAATATCCGTTATGTCGTTCAACTGTTTTAGTTGACAGGACATGCATCCATGTAGGATTTAACTGTTTTAGTTAATCCATTCCATATGTATGAAGGGGTAGGACTTAGCTTTTTGATCTAATCCATCCCTGATATGTCACCGTCCCATACCGGTACATATAATGCAAAGATCCTTGAATGATGCAACATTTTCAACAGTTCATCAAATCATACCCACGTAATCCAAATAGTTGAAATACAGAGTTTAAACAGTTCATTAACTTGCAATCCAGAATCCATCCATGTAATTAACGAGACAAAGTTTAATAATTCATCAAGTTAAGATCCAGTATCCATCGATGTCATTGACAATTTAATTCATTTAATTAAATTTCAACTAACCCATAGTACAGTCTAGCAGTTAACAATATTAACAATAGTAAGAGTCAATTATAAAGCTAAGAATGCCAAACTACAACTCAGAAAAATCCATAGTACTAACCAATAGTTGCTGAAACATAAAGAACAGTTTAACCATTAAAATAAAAATCTCCATTTAATTAATGGAACCTAATTTATTAGTCCCTTAATTAAAATCCAACCTATGCACAAATAAGGTCTAATAAATACATGACCCTATTCTGTATCCAACATAGATTTTAGAACCATCCTCCAGTCATCAAAGTTGCTAAATTAGATTTACACAACTAGATACTTTACAATCGCCAACAATGTGCGTCATTACTTCAAACTCCCACACTGTGAAAACCCTTAGCATATTAGGATAAATTATTCATGATGAGTTCTAATATAGCATAATATCCTGTTTAGACACCATGCAACAGTCCGTTAAATTTTTAAAATAAGACTTAGCGAATTAGTCCTTCCTATCCGTTAGCAGCGTACAAAGTCGCATATTTTTACCTTGTACCGTTGTATACTTCCCTACATTTAATTCCATGAGTACTAAGACATTAATTTATTAGAAGTGGCTCTAATATAGCATGGTGTAATGTTTGGAATCCATGTTCCAACTCTTTTAATTGCTAAACACAGTTTAAGCAATTAAACCTTTACAATCCGTTGTGTCCGTAAACAATCTGCGACTTGTCTTAGATTTTCCCACCGTTTAATTCATTAGCATATAAATAAATTAATGCATCCTAGGGCTCTAATATTTCATGAATTAATATATAACTTCATCTGCCTAGCCCAAACATAGCTTAGAAAAATCACCAACGAGCCAAACAACGCACAAACCACTCTAGTAAGTACATAGAATCACAAAGCCTGCTCTTAGAAACGTAGAGCAGGATCTAACCTGCATAGAGCCGGCTCCCATAACCCTTGGAGCCGGCTCTAATAGAGGGGGAGCCGGCTCTTTGCTTCCTAGAGCCGGCTCTCTCTCTTTGAGAGCCTCCTTTGCTTCAACTGCTTCGTTCTGCTTCGTCCGGTTGTCGTCTGTGATTCCGGCGAAGTCCAGTGTCCTATTCCAAACCTTTTTAAGATTATTAGGGTTCCATTAAAGCTCTTAAACCCCTAGAGACTCCTCCTATTTTAGTGTGAACCAATTGACAAAAACTTAAACTACACACAACAGCTTATGCAAGAATAAGTTTGAACGTTATAAAACACAGAACAGATTACCGAAATCATCTAGCATGCATAAAGTCCATTTTTAAACGTTTAATTAAGTTCCTAGAATCTATATAAGATGCACAGAACACAAGTTTACAGGAGAGGAATAGACTGAAACTTGCCTTTAGATTTCAGTTTGAAACCTTTCAACACCGTTGCTAAATTCTCCAATGAACTGTAGGCTACCTGCAACTGCAACTCTCCTATGGTTCCAGTTCTATCTCACCCTCAACCTCTTCCTTCCTCTGTGGTACACCCTCAGTCCATAGTTGAAAGCTTAATTGATTCACCCAGTTTTCCCCCTGTGTTTTTCCTTCCAACCCTCTCTGTTTTCCCTCTCAATACACTTTTACGTGAAAAAGGATTTGTCTCAACCCTAGCAGACTTGTAAGAATATATATATAGCCGTCCCACGTTTAATTAAAACCTAACCTAAGTTGGCGTCCAAACCATATAAAAATAAAACCCTAATCCTATATTAAATACAAGACCAAATAAAACAATTAATGTAGACAACTAACCAAAATAAGTCATATAAAATGCACGTCATTTATCATCAAATAATTAAATTAAAACAATCACAATTCAACAATTAAATTAAATACTCACAAATAGTAATAAATCAATTAGGCAAATAAAACAATTAAGCTAAACAAATAACAAATAAGTCCAATTATTAAATTAAAAAAAATGAAATACAAATCAAAATTGAAAATTAAATTCCCATTCCTATTTTATCCTTTCGAAAACTAGGGGTATTACATTCTTTCCCCCTAACAAAAGGAATTCCGTCCTCGGAATTCACAAAAATCTGAATTAATGTCTTTGCAAAATTCATTCCCGTTTTCGTGTAGCACAGCCCCTTTAGATGAGCGCCATCCAAATTCCAACACATCCAACCATATACAAGATTCCTATGTTTAAGAAATAGAATAAATGTGCAACTCCTAGATTGTATCTAGCAACGATCCAATCTTACCCAATATTTAATTAAGGGTAACCATCCCTCGTCCTTCCAATACCATAGAACTAACACATAAAAGTCCTATGCATCCAGCGCTTAACAAGTTGGTAACACTAAACAATAGGCTACTGCCGAAACCAATAACCAAAACCCGTGAAGAGTCAGTGCGATACATAAAACTGACTTTCCTCCAAAACACATTGCTTCCCGATACGGAAAACCTCTCAAACAACCCTTCCCTGATGGAAAACTCCCATGTACGAGTTCAACTAGCTACAAAATCCGACTGTCGCCTCCAAACCGTGAGCACTCATTACCAAAAGAGAGCATGGTTCTCCAATGTGTCCTTACATAAAGTCAAGGTCTTATTAGATAACCTCGCTTTCATGTCGGACCAACCAGTAAGAGACCGACACAACCCGACTATCTAAAATCCCAAACATTGTCGCACAAACCTCCTTGTGCCAACAATAGTACAGATAATATCTGAAACGGTAAGTAACGCTTTCAATTACCCATGCCAACCTAGGATATATATCCTAAGCATATGTGCCATGACTAAATAGAATATCACGATCCCATTTCCCGTCTAGAGATGCGAAGCATAGTTGTTGCTCCAACACCTTTAGAAAGCTCCTTTGACATAGCACCAGTTATCTTCCATATTGAATAACCACATGCTATAACTCCGTTATCAGCGCAATGTACAACTGATAAGAAATGCCAAAGTAAACTCCACTAAAGTGTAGTCCACAAGTGAACTTACTCTATCCACTACTCTTAAACCATATGGAATTAAAATTCCAACAAATGTCAGTAATTTCTACTAACCATCCCCTCCTAATTAGTCCTACTCCCATTTCGATATAAGAAAGGACTAAAACCTCCAATGATATCCAAGTATCAATTTTCCACCTTACTAACAGATGATACTCTTGGAGACAATTATGTACATGTCCCTATCCGTACCGCACCAAAACTAACATTGTATATCAGGATGCAAACCATAACCAGTTGACTACACCGTAAAATTTATGAATTTTACAGCTCAGTCACTCCGACCTTCCTAGAAGCAGAAAGATAACTACCAATCTTCCTTCAGTACCTTAAACTCATCTGAGTAAGGTACTACCTCCTGTGGGGTCAGCTCAAATATTCTAAGTTAACCACTTCCATTTCTCTGGTAATAGCAGGTGTTATAATTTCCATATGTTAAACCACAACGGATTATGCAATAACCACCGAAGGTTCAATTACCATACCGGTTGATAAGATCATCCTCTTCCCTATTACTTCCACCAGACGAAGCTTAACGCAAAGTGTGAATCACCACATCTATCCATCTAAGCCGTCTTGTGATCCGCACTATTCGTAGGAACTGATATCTTACTAGTTCCCAAAATAGACAAAATGAAACTGATTTAATTTTATCAGTCAACGATCTCCCAACCAGAATCCTGACCCTTGTGTAAAATCAGTAATCTCTCATCTAAATCCGTGGAAACTACTCTGTCAGTCCCACTCTAGCATGAGAAGTGGCCGCAAGGATCTAATGATCTCTGAAGGTCCATCTAGATTATTTACCA
The DNA here is from genome assembly GCF_030987335.1 of Cornus florida. Classification (NCBI taxonomy): domain Eukaryota; kingdom Viridiplantae; phylum Streptophyta; class Magnoliopsida; order Cornales; family Cornaceae; genus Cornus; species Cornus florida. The sequence goes on from NW_026775579.1 coordinate 26,061,202, forward strand.
AACATCAGACTTTGAAACAGATTTTAGATGTTTGGTCTCACCTTCAAGTCTTTCACATCTTACTTTTCTAACACAAGTAAGTGTCTATTAGACATCCCGTTTAACTGCAACCGCATATGGAAATCTTTTCATCCTCCAAATAGTCAAAAAATTTTGAGCAACAACTACTTGTTGCGAACGGTAACCTAAAAAAAATTTCCATATTATTTGTGCAAATGAGTGACTCTGCCTCCTCCTTGATATGCATCGCTAGCACCTCCTCCTAATGACACCCCCTGATGAGGATAAAATTCTTGATTAAGAATTGACTGATGACTAGTAAATTCATCTACTATCCTCAGTCGGTGTCATTCCAACAAGTACTTAAACCAGTACCAAAATCCTCTTACTGACTTAGGAACACCTGTTTAAAATTTTCCTAGAAGATATTCAGCCAAGCCAGTTCCTTCGATAAACCAGCATGACGTTACAGCTTATTCAATGAATCTATATCATTTGACTTAAAACTGCTGGTTTTTCTTATCCCATCCTGAACACATACTACAACCACGCATGTCTAGGTTCATTTGATTAACTAAAGTTAGATATACTAACCAAATCCTATGATCACATGCCTACAATCCTAGCATAATTAACACTATTCCTCCAAAACAGTAATTAACTGATACTTGACGGAAAAGAAACACATAAAGCACACATAATAAAACACAATAAACTCCTACGTAAAATATCGTTCCTCCTAGCAAAGAAAATCTCTTTTAGAAATCAACTTTACCCGATTGGTTCACAATCTCCTTTCTACAGTTTCGGAGGTAATCACCCAACCTCGAAACATAGCTCAAAACCAACTCCATTTGCCTCAGCAAATGCCAAAGGCTTAACCTTCATCCTCCTTATACACAGGATACAAACCATCAAATGTAGCTGTATAAAGCAACTTAGATCATCAAAACCTAATCCCCATACCCCCCGGAATGTGCTATATAATCTTTGCTTCGTTCTGAGAAGAACTTCATCCGATTCCCAAACCCCTGAAGAGTTCCCTTTATCTACCTCATTTAAAGGTAATACACAAGGTTAACTATCCACCTCAAGTCTATGAGTATCATTCACTATACTATTAGCGAACAAGATCACTTTCACGTGATCCTTGATTTTCAACATTTAATACCCTCTTTCTTGGGTTTGTTGAAATCTCCTCCACTAGAATCCTCTCTGGACTCCTATTCCTCGGTTGTCTCCTTTATGAGAATAACTAAAATCATGTTAGTCCTTTTATACGGGGACCTAAAACAAACTCCTATATCCCTCACTGGCTTATACTTCTAAAAGTAGTGCCAACCGGAACTAAACCTTAAATCCCAAGTTCTGCTTCTGATAGAGAACTCGATAACGTACTCCTCTACTCCTTTGGTCTGATTTGCTGTCGCCGCAGATCCCATCCTCCTTCTAGTGTCAACCATTCCATAATTATGGAATATAATTGACATCAGGAGCTCCTCCTAATGAACCGTAAAAGAGTACAACGAATCCTAATATGGCTCAAAGTTTTTAAGAGACACAACGCGGAAGACTTCTAACAAAAGACACTCCTAAGGACACTAGAACCTGGCTCTGATACCAACTATGATACCCCTCGTTTCTAGAGCCACGGGTGATCAAGTCCGAGCACAGATCCGAGGGATACCAAACAATCAATATGTAAACAAGCAGAAATAAAACTGAAGTAAGATTTAAATAATAATAAACAGAAAGAAAACTAATATGAAAACCCTCAAACCTTAAATAATACTTTAATATAATTTAAATCCGTACAACTCGGGAATCCACCTGGTGGACCCCTAAATACAAATCTTTAGATAAATTTATAGAATTAAAATCCAAAACCATAATAGGAAGGAAATCCTATGTAACCGGTAGAGTGAGTGTCTGAATCTGCATCAACACGATCAAACTCTAAGCTGGAACTGGCGAATACCTGAAAAATAGGAGTGGGTCAGGCCCACATGCAAGTTCCAATCTACTACAATTCGTACATAAACCCGATACGCAGATACATCTTAGATAACTCGGCAATATCTACGATAGTCCATAGATATATAAATACACACTATAGGATGCTCACTAGCTTATAACATAGTTCAGCCTGGGTAGAAGGTGACATATAAAACACGCTTTTCAGCGGCCAAGTACCTAGACCTACCAGGGAACATTAGTTATATCCAGCTACTCAACCTTTGCAATATACGCACCCTAACCGTGATCAGGAGACTCAAGCTCATATCACGGTACCATAAATATATATATAAATTCCTTCCTAGTGCAGAAAGATAAAACAAATATCCGTTATGTCGTTCAACTGTTTTAGTTGACAGGACATGCATCCATGTAGTATTTAATTGTTTTAGTTAATCCATTCCATATGTATGAAGGGGTAGGACTTAGCTTTTTGATCTAATCCATCCCTGATATGTCACCGTCCCATACCGGTACATATAATGCAAATGATCCTTGAATGATGCAACATTTTCAACAGTTCATCAAATCATACCCACGTAATCCAAATAGTTGATATACAGAGTTTAAACAGTTCATCAACTTGCAATCCAGAATCCATCCATGTAATTAACGAGACAAATTTTAATAATTCATCAAGTTAAGATCCAATATCCATCGATGTCATTGACAATTTAATTCATCTAATTAAATTTCAACTAACCTATAGTACAGTCCAGCAGTTGACAATATTAACAATAGTAAGAGTCAATTATAAAGCTGAGAATGCCAAACTATAACTCAGAAAAATCCACAGTACTAACCAATAGTTGCTGAAACATAAAGAACAGTTTAACCATTAAAATAACAATCTCCATTTAATTAATGGAACCTAATTTATTAGTCCCTTAATTAAAATCCAACCTATACATAAATAAGGTCTAATAAATACATGTTCCTATTCTGTATCTAGCATAGATTTTAGAACCATCCTCCAGTCATCTAAGTTGCGAAATTAAATTTACACAACTAGATACTTTACAATCGCCAACAATGTGCGTCATTACTTCAAACTCCCACACTGTGAAAACCCTTAGCATATTAGGATAAATTATTCATGATGAGTTCTAATATAGCATAATATCCTGTTTAGACACCATGCAACAGTCCGTTAAATTTTTAAAACAAGACTTAGCGAATTAGTCCTTCCTATCCGTTAGCAGCATACAAAGTCGCATATTATTACCTTGTACCGTTGTATACTTCCCTACAGTTAATTCCATGAGTACTAAGACATTAATTTATTAGAAGTGGCTCTAATATAGCATGGTGTAATGTTTGGAATCCATGTTCCAACTTTTTTAATTGCTAGACACAGTTTAAGCAATTAAACCTTTACAATCCGTTATGTCCGTAAACAGTTTGCGACTTGTCTTAGATTTTTCCACCGTTTAATACATTAGCATATAAATAAATTAATGTATCCTAGGGCTCTAATATTTCATGAATTAATATATAACTTCATCTGCCTAGCCCAAACACAGCTCAAAAAAATCACCAACGAGCCAAACAACGCACAAACCACTCCAGTAAGTACATAGAATCATAGAGCCTGCTCTTAGAAACGTAGAGTAGGCTCTAACCTGCATAGAGCCAGCTCCCATAACCCTTGGAGCCGGCTCTAATAGAGGGGGAGCCGGCTCTTTGCTTCCTAGAGCCGGCTCTTTGCTTCCTAGAGCCGGCTCTCTCTCTTTGAGAGCCTCCTCTGTTTCGTTCTGCTTCGTCCGGTTGTCGTCTGTGATTCCAGCGAAGTCCAGTGCCCTATTCCAGACCTTTTTAAGATTATTAGGGTTCCATTAAAGCTCTTAAACCTCTAGAGACTCCTCCTATTCTAGTGTGAACCAATTGACAAAAACTTAAACTACACACAACAGCTTATGCAAGAATAAGTTTGAACGTTAAAAAACACAAAACAGATTACCGAAATCATCTAGCATGCATAAAGTCCATTTTTAAACGTTTAATTAAGTTCCTGGAGTCTATATAAGATGCATAGAACACATGTTTACAGGAGAGGAATAGACTGAAACTTGCCTTTAGGTTTCGGTTTGAAACCTTTCAACACCGTTGCTAAATTCTCCAATGAACTGTAGGCTACCTGCAACTGCAACTCTCCTACGGTTCCAGTTCTATCTCACCCTCGACCTCTTCCTTCCTCTGTGGTACAGCCTTAGTCCATAGTTGAAAGCTTAATTGATTCGCCCAGTTTTCACTCTGTGTTTTTCCTTCCAACCTTCTCTGTTTTCCCTCTCAATACACTTTTACGTGAAAAAGGATTTGTCTCAACCCTAGTAGACTTATAAGAATATATATATAGCCGTTCTAGGTTTAATTAAAACCTAACCTAAGTTGGCATCCAAACCATATAAAAATAAAACCCTAATCCTACATTAAATACAACACCAAATAAAACAATTAATGTAGACAACTAACCAAAATAAGTCATATAAAATGCACGTCATTTATCATCAAATAATTAAATTAAAACAATCACAATTCAACAATTAAATTAAATACACACAAATAGTAATAAATCAATTAGGCAAATAAAACAATTAAGCTAAACAAATAACAAATAAGTCCAATTATTAAATTAAAAAAAATGAAATACAAATCAAAATTGAAAATTAAATTCCCATTCCCATTTTATCCTTTTGAAAACTAGGGGTATTACAAAAATCCTTATATAGGTAGCTCAAGTGTCACACCCAATGGTCAGGTCTGGACTCTATTTTGTTTCGAATTTGAGGAGATTTGATGATTGCACCTCGAGCCTCTTTTAATGAGCTGGGCTCTGTTTAATTTTGAATTTGAGAAGATTCGATCGATCGAATTTTGATGAGATTGATCGAAGAATGTTTAGATCGGTCAAAGTATGGCCGGATCGATCAAACCTTGTCGGTGCCTTTTTAGAATAAGACAAGTCTAAGATATTTTTGGGATATTTTGGGAAAAAGACAAAAGTGGTAGGTGGGGATAAGATCAAAAAAGTTCGATCGATTAAAAGGAAAGTTGGATTGATCGAAGATAGAAATTCTTGAGGATAAGGACAAGGGGTTTGATCTATCATGGAGAGGCTGGATCAATCACTGTGAGATCGATCGAAGATTGGTCTGATCGATCGAAACTTGCTATTTTCCACCACTTTGCTCCTTTCTTCCATGTAGTTTGAGATTGCTTCTTTTATGCTCTAATTTGGCTGAATTGACTTATTTTGGGGATAAGCTCCTGAAAAGGGTAATAATATGAAATTAGTCTAAAATGGAAAAATAAGATAGATAAAGGTCCTAAAATACTCGAGCTCAAGGGGTTTAAATGCGCACTTTTCAGTGCTCATCAGACCCGCAAACTTAAATATTGCTAGTCCCTAGCAATAAACTACAAAGTAAAGGAATGAAATGAACAACTATACAACTATAAATCAAGAAGGCAATAAAAGAATAACGCCACTTTCGTAGGGAACACGATTGTATTTAGCATGTGCAACAAGCCTTTTAAACCGCTAAGTTACCCCTAGTGGACGAGTGAAGTCTTGTGGGGGTTTTCAGAAATGATACCCACAAATATTAAGCTCATTCTCTCAAAAGAGGTACCAATATTGCAAACAAACATTGGGAGAAAACTATCTCAAGTGTGTAATTTTTCAACCATTTCTAAGCAATCTCCCAAAATTTTAACATCAAGTAAGCAAATATGGTCCTCCACACATCAAGAAAATGGTTATGCAAATCAAAACAACTCTAGAATTCTTTTTTGAGTGGACCGGCATCAAATATATTGCTATCTATGCCAACTAAAGAAATGATCACATCCTTACCTTTAAACTAACACACAAATCTAGTCCTGATTATCAAAACAAAGAGTGAACCTTTTATTAAAGTTTTATTGTTCTAGTTGCACTTATTCTTTTCACTCGATTTCTTTTCTAATCCTAAGGATCAAAGATGGAAACATAGTGTAATGTGTTAATCTATTAAGCTTTCTAGCGATCTATGAGGTCGAGCGTTAGGTCAATGACTCCCAAACCAGATGGTTTTAGGGCACTAGGTGTTTAAACACCCCTAAGGACTTACAAGCTCAAATCAACTAGGCTACAAATCAAAGCAACCTCTATCTAATCATTTCCCACTTCTCACCTTTTTGGGAGAAGTTTTCACTTTTTATAGCTTTTACAACTTTTTCTCTTTTATTTATTTATTTATTTATTATTATTATTATTATTATTATTTTAGCATTCAATTATTAACCTAGAGTTTGGGCCCTCCACCTTTTGGCGCGAGAAATTCAATGTTTGATGAGGCTAAAATCCCGGCTACTCAATGTGAAAGGATTGTTGTCCACTTTTATTGAAATGAAAGCTTTTGATGCACTACTAGCTCAATTGGGATATAACCAATTCAATAATCAACAAAGCATATACCCCACAAATGAATGCTAGTGTCATCATTGGATTGATATTGAGTTCCAACACTTAGAAAAATTCATGAACCCAAAAACCTACATATTTCACCTCTCTATCAGTTCGATTGAGCATTTTGTCAGATCGATCGAACATGTCTGCAGGTTTTGAAAATTTATTTTATTTTTACTTTTATTTTTATTTTTGTTTATATTTCAAAAATCCCAAAAATATTTCTTTTATTTTATTTAGTTTATTTTAGTTATTTTATTTTATTTTATTTTTAAAAAAAAAATTAAAAAAAAAACTCCAAAAATATTTTCCTTTCTTTATTTTGTTTTATTTTTCAAAAATTCAAAAATATTTTTAATTTTTCATTTTTAATTTTTTTTTTAAAATAAAAATAATAATAATAATAATAAATGTTGCATTCTTTATTTTCTTGCATTTTCATTTCTTGCATGTTTATTTGTTTTATTTTTGTGTGTGTGTACATACTTGTTATGTCATTAAAAAGAAAAAAGAAAAAAAAAAAAAAAAGGTAAGAAAATTTTGTATATATACTTGTATTGTACATATTGTTTTTCATTTATTGCATTGTATATATTCTTTCATTGCATTTTGTTTTCTTTATTTTTACTTTTGCATTTTGTTCATGCATTTTATTTTTCTTGCATTTTGTATATGCTTGCTTTCATAAAATAAAAAAATAAAAATAAATAAATTACCATTGTGCCCTTATGTGTAGCCATGCATATTTTATGATTTATTTTGGGCTTGATCTCATATCTCTCTTGCATCTTATGCTATATTGCCTTAGAATGCTTGATTATTCGTATCTTCTCCCATTTGATATTTGATGTGAGTTTGCTAGTGTGGTTGTTAAAGTAAGTTGTTGATTCCAAGTTTGGGGGAGACGTATTTCGAATTGGATCGCAACCGGGCTTCATGTCTATATCACCACGGTATACTCTTTCCATTTTTTCCATTGTTCTCATTGCACATTGAGGACAATATGCGGTTTAAGTTTGGGGGTAAGGTGTCTTATTGTATTCTACTTAAAGTTGAGCTTTAATTGTATGATAGAGATTTGAGATCCATGTTAGCTACGATTTTGATCTTTTGAGGACTATATTGCTTAAAATTTAAAAATTGCATGACTTGAGAGTCCAATACTCCTTGTATGCCTTGTGGATGCCATTTAGGAGTAAATTTTTCGAAAGATTAATATCTTGCTTGCACTTGTGGTCCACATCATCTTGATTTTGTGATTATTTTGAGATTCACTTTGGGATCCTACACTAGCACAGGCGCACACTAGCATTCATTTGTGGGGTACATGCTTTGTTGATTATTGAATTGGTTATATCCCAATTGGGCTAGTAGTGCATTGAAAACTTTCATTCTTGATAAAGGTGGATAACAACCCCTTTTCACTAAGTAGCCGAGATTCTAGCCTCATCAAGCATTGAACTTCACTAAGTAGCCGGGATTATTTAATAATTGAACTTGCTTACAAAAAAAAAAAAAAAAAAAAAAAAAGTGAGGACTTCTCCCAAAAGATGAGAAGTGGGAAATGATTAGATGGAAATTGTCTTGATTTGTCGCCTAGTTGATTTGAGCTTGTAAGTCTGTAGGGGTATTTGAATACCTAGTGCCCTAAAGCCGTCTGGTTTGGGAGTCATTGACCTAACGCTCGACCTTATGAATCGCTAGAAAGCTTAATAGATCAACACATTGCACTATACTTCCATCTTTGATCCTAAAAAAAAAATGAGTGAAAAAAAATAAGCGCACCTAGATGAATAAAGTTTTAATAAAATGTCCACTTTTTTTTGTCTTGATGATTAGTACTAGATTTGTATGCTAGTTTGAGGGTAAGGATGTGATTAATTATTTAGTTGGCTAAGATAGCAACATATTTGATGCCGGTCCACTCAAAAGGATTCTAGAGTTGTTTTGATTTGCATGATCATTTTCTTGATGTGTGGAGGACCATATTCGCTTGCTTGATATTGAGATTTTGGGAGATTGTTTGCAAAGGGTTGAAAAATTGCATACTTGAGGTAGTTTTCTCCCAATGCTTATTTGCAATATTGGTACCTCTTTTAAAAGAATGAGCTTAATGTTTGTGGGTATCATTTCTGGAAACCCTCACGAGACTTTACTCGTCCACTAGGGGTAGCCTAAGGGTTTAAAAGGCTTGTTGCATGTGCTAAGTGCAATCGTGTTCCCTACGAAAGTGGCGCTATCATTTCATTACTTTCTAGTTATAGTTTTTTAGTTGTTCATTTCATTACGTTACTTTGTAGTTCATTGCTAGGGACTAGCAATATTTAAGTTTAGGGGTGTGATGAGCGCTGAAAAATACACTTTTAAACCCTTAAGTTTGAGTGTTTTAGGACCTTTATCTATCTAATTTACCCTTTTTAGTACCTATTTGTGTTTTTATCTATTTTAGGTCAATAATGTTAAAATGGGCTAAAAATGGATTCTTAAGGCCTTTTTTGGAGTCAAACTAAGTCTTAGCGATGATCCGGAGCAAAAAGAGGCTGATTTGGAGCAAAAGGAGGCCAATGCTGAAAAACTGCCAAGTTGGATCGATCCAACTTTTTCTCTGATCGATCGAACATTGTTGGCAGCGAGCTATCTTATTCCGTGCGTGCCTAAAAGTCCACTTATCACATAGTACGGGATTAGATATTTTTAGGGCTATATTCCTGACTTAGTGACTAAGAAAAGGACCTTCTATATAAAGGGAAGTGACCTATTTTGTAAAGGAGCTTTTTATCATTTTATTTTTACATTGTAATTTTTATTTCTCTCTCTAGTAAAGTTAGAGATTAGGGTTAGAAGAAAAGGGGGAAGTGGAGGCATATCTCAAGACCCATCTTTAGATCCACTCTCTCTCCATCTCTAGAGCTTCAAAGACGAAGAAGAAGAAGAGGAAGAAGAAGATGGAGCCATATTTGGAGCTTGATTTCATGACCACATCTACCTCCTCCATGATTGGCTAGATCTACACTTAGGACTTAGATGAGCTCTAAGTCTTATGTAATCTAAACCTTTGCATTTCTATTTTTGGGATTTATATATATTGTTGTGATTAGTGTTCTAGCCTTGTGAATTTAATGAATCTTGGTATATTTCTATGATTTCTATAGTTTAATTCTTCCTATTAATTCTCTAGTTTATTTACATGTCTATGTGTGATTAAATTAGGAATTATTTCTTACATGATTCATATGGATTAATTCTTTCTATTGATTCTCTATTTGATTACATATTGTCTTATGTGTGATTATTTGGGAATTAATCTCTACACTAGATTCTCTATGTTGGTTGCATGTCTATGTGTGATTAATTAAGGATTTAGTGATGGCTAGACATGGGTTTTCATTGAATGGGTTTGTTAATTAATTTGATGGTTTATACTTATCCTTGATGAGTTATTCTACAATTTAATTCATGCTTGTAGGTAGTAGACAATCTAAGCTTGCTTAGATATTCCATGGCTTATTATTGCAAATTCCACGATTCTCTATATTGATGTGTGCTACAATTGTTGCTACTTAGATGGGTCATGCTTAAAATTAATGGGTTGTGCTACACTTAGTTTAGGTAGACAATTCATACATAAATTAGATTGTCCATGCTTAATATTGCAATTGGTAATCGCATTTTGTTCATAACAATGTATTCCCCATTAATGGAAAGCAAGTGGTTAATTACACTAGCTTAGTGGTGATTCCAACACCCGAAGTTGTGACGGCCCTGGCTTTTCAAGCCAGTGCGTCCTGTGATGAACCGTAGTTTGACCTAATAACAGATTCGAAATGCGGAAGCGAAAAGGAAAACAAGACTCTAAGAAGTCAAAGTGACCTTCCATGAGGCCGTGGAACTCAATGAGAACTGATACGGAAGCAAAAGATCAAAAATATGGCAAATAAGCCCTCAAGGGCAAAATAGTCATTTCTAAAAATTTTGGACTCGGGTGCCACTGAGCACACCGCTGGAAGGACAACGAAAAACTAATCAAGATGGACTCAAGAATCGCATGATTCGGATTCCGGATGAAGGAGAAACGGCATGACGAAGAAAAACGAGCAATTAATGTTAAAAGGGTAAACTGGTAATTATCCAGGAAAATCTGGGTGTAACCGAGCACACCGTTGGAAAGACACTGAAAAATTAATCAAGTTTAAAAAAAAGTTCACTCGATTTGGAGTCCGGACGAGGGAGAAACGAGTGTTTGAAGTTTTGACGTCGCGGCGGCCCGACGAAGGCCATAACATGCCCCATGCCTGCCCGGCGCCCATGCGGGTGCCCATGTTGGCGTCCAATGGCATGCACATGTTGATAGAAAGAAAAAAAGAATGGGTGTCCAGAACTGAGGCTTGAAACGGAGGTCAAGACGAGTTTTTCTGGAAAAACACGAAGAAGAAACCCCCCCTAAAATCAAGTTTTCTATGTGACTCACTAGAGAATTCAAAAACAACTCGCTATAAAATACCCAAAATGCCCCTCGATTAGAACTGGTCAAGAGAGGCAAAAAGCTGCTAAAATGCAAACTGGAAGCTAAAACTTCACGAGGGATTTCTGGTACCAAGACGACATTTTCTGGAAAAACACAAACAAGAAACCCCCCCTAAAATCACATTTTCTATTCGACTATGTCGAAAGAAGAAATTAAAATTGATATGAAAGGTCTAGAATGCCCCTAGATCAGATTATGTAACAAAATATCAAAATGTGTCCATAGGAGGCTCATTTCACCAAAGAAGAAGGTTTGCCCGGAAACAACCATGCACGCAAACGTAACTTACCTATTTGGACGCGTTACAATGGTCCATGGCTTAAAAATACCACCGCTACAAAATCCGACCCCCCAACGGGCAAAAAGGCAAAAATGAATAAGAAAAGGGAAATTTGAAAACCAAAATTATCAAATGATTTCAATTACCGTTTGGCCCTTGGCCACACTTCAAACATGATTTATAAGACCCTAAGAAAGAATAAAAATGGAATTCCCACACCCGATACAAAAGTTATGAAGCAATGACGTAGCATTTTTTTCAATATTTTCATAATATTTCATGAAGTTAAAGTTGCATAGAATACAAGATACATGTCATTGGCCTATGGCCTCATCTCATACATGTCAAATACATTGTAAAGAGTGTACTTGTATACATGTTACAAAAATAGAATCAAATTTACACATTTTGACATATAAAGCTATAAATGGTATTTCAAGCCAACATTTACATGAAATGAGAACTTCAAGTCTACAAATCATCCAAGTATGATGTGAATCCCAAATCTTGATCCCGGTATCTGAAAAATGTCCCCACTACGTGGGTGAGTAACATAAAGCTACTCGTAGGAGATGAGCATGCATCGACCAAGCATTTTACAATTATATCACCTTAAGGTGAAACATGTCAAAGGGGCTCATGCCACCTAACGTCTATATCAAAATGAGACTCAGGGAGCATCCTAAGCTACTCATACAATTTAAAGTGAACAACAGCATACAAGTATACATACTCAAGTATACTAAACAATGTTAAACATGTTATATAACATACAAACATACATTTCCAAGTATACTAAACCACATTAAGATAAATCATGCAATGTCTAAGCATATTTACACAAGTATGCATTTTATATGAAAATCTCGTAAATGAAGTATACCGACACAAGTATACTAAGCTAAGAGAGATACGCCTAAGACAAGTATACATGGCACAAGCATACTAAATGAAATCTAAACTCACAGAGCAAGCATACAAGTTCAAGTACACTATATGAGATCTAAATGCACAAAACAAGTATACAGTTTCAAGTATACTAAATAAGATTCAAATATCCAAAGCAAGCATTAATTCTCAAGTTACAAGTAATCCATGATTAACAACTTTAAATTAAATGCGAAATCAAATAGTGGAAAGACTAGGATCCTTGGCTGCAGACCAATCGAGTTATTCCGGGTTACTAGCCCGCAAGGTACTACCTAGTGCGCACGTGTATAAGTTATTCCAGGTAATTATGACCCACAATGTACTACCTATTGCGCACTTCATATGAGTTAGGAGACTCACGAATCCGTACTAGGGCCAAACCTTAGCCATCACATGAGTATGATCCTTACAAGCCTCCAAAAACAATAAGTTCAAAACTTATGCAAAATCAATATGTTAAACCAAACTTATACATCTCAAATAATGTCTAGGATTCAATTTACAAGCACAAGTAAGGTTGAATTCACACAAACCATGTCTTAGAATTCAAGTCTAAATATCATATGACATGTCATTTTCTCAATATGCAATTTATATACAAAGCAAGAATATTTTACAACAATTGAGTCATATTACTATCCTAAGCCACAAGTACTAAATAAGCTTCAATTTAGTAACAAGCTTTCAAGGTAAACAATTGTATTATTCTAACAAGCTATATACCTACACAAGATATATTTAAATAAGCTTTACAAGTCAATGATATTCTATATCATGTTAAGTCCAATTACCATTTTAAGAGGCCCCAAGTACTAATTCTACATCTAATTTGTAATATGCTCACACGGTAATTAATTTCACTACATTAAAAGGGATTTTCAATCTAACATGAAAAGTCTCTAGATTTCATATTAATCCCAAATAAACTCAAATTAATATATGTTAAGGGACATAGCATAGTCTTCACATATATTATACCCAAAATCAATTTAAGATACTACAACACTAAAAAATAAAATTAATTAAGCTAATTAATTAATTTTCTCTAGATTTTCAAACATATCTAAATGTCCTTAATTTAATATATGTTAAAGAACTCACCAAGGCCTACTTTAATATCACATTACAAGTTGATTCCATGCTTGATACAACTAGGTGAATTAAACTTTCACAAAAGATAAATATTAAATAAAATTTACAATTCTTATTCAAATAACCCAATTTAATATATATGAACCCCATACCAAGGCCTAAATACCTAGCATGCCACAATTTAATTCTAAGTTGCCTAGCATCATGAGAATTAAATCTTAAACAAAGAAAATAATTAAATTAAATTATATAACTTGATCAAGGCATGCTCACAAGTTGTATATGCTCATATAACAATCAATACAACATTAATATAACCCTAAAACATCCCCTACCTCGATTTGAGATGAAAATCTCAAAAGCCCACCGAAAAGAAAGTGCTCCGAATCCGACGATACCGCGAGGTTTTGTCGGGGACAACACGATCTACATGAACCTCTAAGAAGCCCATCAAAATCACAACTTAACTTCAAACCCGAACTCAAAATTTGGCCAAAAATGGGTTCTAATAAGGGGGAAAGATGCGCGTGGTCAAGACAAACACAAAACGCGAAGGCACTTCGACTTTTTAACAAAGGGAAGAAGGTTCAAATGAAAGAAGAAGGGTGGCAGCCCCCTTGGGCTGCCATAGCAGGTTCTAGTCGTGCATGGAGAGGGGAGAAGATGACTTTTTTATTTTAAGTCCCCCTATTTATAGAAAATCTCAAAAAGTGCCCCGAACGGGTCCCTTAGGGTCCGAAAAAGTAAAATTTGAGCAGACGCGCTCAAACGGCAAAACTCCGTGAACAAAAAAGATTCAAAATGAGAAAATATGAACAAAAAAAGAAACAGCGTCAAAACCGAGTTCCGAACAGAGAGATATACCCTGAACAAGTTCGGCGGCAACCGGGGCCAAAAACCCTAAAACTGAAGAAAAACGACCAGAAGGAAATTCCAAGAATTTACGAGTCAACAAAAAGTGAAAATGAATCCCGTACGAGGATCCAGACTCCTGGCAAAGTATTTTACAATAACTTTCATTAATTGCAAAATGGCCCCTCCAAAAAGGGTTAATTGCACTAATGCCCCAGAATGAAAATATCTTCCAAAAATATTTTCTTAAAAACCCCTGAAATAAAATATCTTCAAAAGATATTTACAAAAAACACCCCAAGAAAAGAAAATAATTCCAAAGAACTTTGCATCCATGCCCCTATGGACACCAGGAGCAACCAGAGTACTTTTTTGCAAAAGTAAAGATACGTATTTCGTGGAAACCACTTAGAATGAAGACACGTGAAGTCAAAAACTAACTTTAAATACAAGGAGTGAGGTTACGCCAACAAAGTGACAAACGGGGGAAAGACATAATAAGGAAAATGACAAAACAGGGAAAAGGACGAAAAATGAATAGTGTCGAAAAACAAAAAAATATGGAAATGACTCGGTCCTTAAAGGAAGTTGTCAATCCAAAGGAAAGAGTCTCAGAAGCCATTTTTGAGCACTCGAGATGACACTAAGCGACGAGAAACTGAACTCAGACAAGAAATTTCAACGAAAAAAATTCATCCGTGAAATTCTGAGGAAAACGAAAAGGAAAGAAATGACCGGGTCATTACAACCTACCCTCCTTAAAGAGATTTCATCCCCGAAATCAGGAACATTCCCAAAAGAACCGAAGAAGGACCATACACAAGGTCACACGAAAGAACAGATCATAAAGTACCTAAGGACAACTCCAAAGGTCTCAAAATCAACGAAGAGACATGAAACCGCGAATAGTGAAACACCTCTCCAACGAATTGACATACTAACCCAATGTCAACCACCCAAAAGAGATTAAGGCAACTACATAACTAAACAAGGAACACAACCAGAAGTAACATGGCAGCATGAATACTGATTAGAACCCGCCCACAACGTACCTAAGGTGTGGTAGCATCCATAGTGTCAAGTGCCCGCCCACACTCACATTACTAGCTAGGTAATGTAAGGTGGCATCGACGGCAACTAGCACTCGCCCATACACAACTTGTACGATAGCATGACAGTATAAAGCCCTAATTCATCACTTGCCTACAACAAGCTCACCCGTGCAACCTATCGATACAAATGACATCAATGTCAAACAATCATTACCAAAAGCACCACGGAAACCAGGCATTCTGTGATAGTTGCGATATGCTCCAAAATGTCCGGCCGGACCATTCTGGCCAATCCAAAACTTTGACAACAATGTCATAGGCACCGCTACGCTTAAGGCCTTAAATCCTCAATACTAAAAAAATTGACAACCCCAAGTCTCAAAACATTGCTGTCAACCATACCAGTCACGAATCTAAAGCATGACAAGTCTATGCCTTCAAGCCAATGGATCGGACTTTACAAATCAAATAACATCATCATCGCCTTAGTCACAATGACTCCCAACAAGACAATGCACTCAAAATCTTCCACGTCATGCTAAAGCTGACCTACTACAAGGCTATGCCTAAGAATCAAGGCATCGGATCAAGCTCACACACATAATCCCGACAACCAAGGTTATACAACCCTAAGTACAGTACAGGAATAATAAAAGAAATGAACTAATTAGGCAATTAGTCATGAAACATATATATATTTATACAAGTATACATTCACAAGTATACTAAGAAATATCAAAATGGAAATACAATATATGTATATGCATAAGTATACACTCTACAAGTATACTAAGCAGTACTAAATCCATGGTAGACACGTATACGGCTCAAGTATACTAAACCAAAACGAAATGAAATAAGCAACGTACAAGCATACTAGGTACAAGTATACTAAACGTAATGAAAATCCATGCACCAAACAACTAAACACATAGTGTATAAGGGCAATTAAGTATGCTACCTATCATATAATGGTCAAGCATCAGAGACACGCTACACATCACCTATGACGCTAGCATGACAAGCAGATATAGTAAATGAAAATACATCACCTATATCATCACATAACTACCAAATAGTCACATCCCCTAACATATTTCTAAGGCATGCGCAAAACAACACGGCATATAAACATGTAGGAATGACTATGCAAATAAAAATCCCGTAAAATCACAAGCAAGAATGGATGAAATGCCTCTCAAAAGAACAAACTCACTAAAGTGAATCCCAAAACCCGGATGAGTCCAATCCCTCACAGCAAGGAAGTGAATCATCTCTTAGAATGAACACTAAGGTTCCCGAAACAAAGTGTCTACAAGTCTTTCCCAAGACTGGCTCAAACACAAGGTGGGATCCTAAAGCCACACAAGATATAACCACCACTCTAAGAAGAAAGGGCACGGGAACCTCACCGTTAAGGCCTACGAAGACAAAACTTCCAATCCCCAAAGAAGGACTCGAGTCAATCCGACTCGTCATCCCATGACATTAGAAACAAGACCCCAATGATGTCACCACATCAAGGTTACCACGAAACCCCAAGAGATAATGCCCTAGCATCAATCTCAACCAACCAAGCTGGAACAACCCACAATGCCTAAACAAGACATAAAAGTAAGTAGTTGACACGTAACATAGCAATAGACTACATACTCACACAAGTAGTAAGGTTATATAAGGCATATCAATGTATGCATCGTACTATCATACTAAGAATAACAAGTACATGCAATACGCTAAAGTAAACAAGCATAACCAACATGCTAAGCAGACAAACGTAAGTCAATATGCTAAAACAAACAAGCATATACAATGTACTGAAGCCAACAAACATACATCGTATGCTAAGGCAGACAAGCACATACAACATGCTGAGATCTACAAGTATATATAATGTACTAAGGTAAACAAGCATATGTATCATGCTGTGACAATTAAGGTAAACTTCTAAACATACGTCCACATAAGCACGTAAACAAGTTATCAAGAAGCAACTAAACACATAGAATATGGCAACACAAGCATGATATGCACCCAAAACCCGTCGTCCTAAGGTTTTCGAACCTAGAAGCTCTGATACCACCTGTGACGGCCCTGGTGTTTCAAGCCAGTGCGTTTTGTGATGAACCGTAGTTTGACCAGATAACAGATCCGAAATACGGAAGCGAAAAGGAAAACAAGACTCTAAGAAGTCAAAGTGACCATCTATGAGGTTGTGGAACTCAATGAGAACTGATGCGGAAGCAAAAGATTAAAAATATGACAAATTAGCCCTCAGGGGCAAAATAGTCATTTCTGAAAATTGTAGACTAGGGTGCCACCGAGCACACCGCTGGAAGGACAACAAAAAACTAATCAAGATGGACTCAAGAATCACATGATTCGGAGTCCGGACGAAGGAGAAACGGCATGACGAAGAAAAATAAGCACTTAAGGCTAAAAGGGTAAACTGGTAATTATCCAAAAAGATCTGGGGGTAACCAAGCACACCATTGGAAAGACAGCAAAAAATTAATGAAGTTCAAAAAAAGTTCACTCGATTTGGAGTCCGGACGAGGGAGAAACGAGTGTTTGAAGTTTTGACGTCGCGGCGGCCCGATGAAGGCCATGACATGCCCCATGCGCGCTCAGCGCCCATGCCGGCGCCCATGTTGGCGTCCAATGGCATGCACATGTTGACAGAAAGAAAAAAAGAATGAGTGTCTAGAACTAAGGCTTGAAACGGAGGTCAAGACGAGTTTTTCTGGAAAAACACAAAGAAACCCCCCCCCCCTAAAATCAAGTTTTCTACGTGACACACGAGAGATTTTTTTTAAAAAAACTCACTGTAAAATGCCCAAAATTCCCCTAGATCGAAACTGGTCAAGAGAGGCAAAAAGCTGTTGAAATGCAAACTGAAAACTAAAACTTCACGAGGGATTTTCAATACCAAGATGACATTTTCTGGAAAAACACAAAGAAGAAACCCCTCCTAAAATCACATTTTCTATTCGACCATGTTGAAAGAAGAAATTAAAACTGATGTGAAAGGTCTAGAATGCCCTTAGATCAGATTATGCAACAAAATTTCAAAATGAGTCCATAGGAGGCTAATTTCACCAAAGAATAAGGTTTGCCCGGAAAAGACTATGCACGCAAATGTAACTTACCTATTTGGATGCGTTTCAATGGTCCACGGCTTAAAA
Organism: Cornus florida; assembly: GCF_030987335.1. NCBI lineage: Eukaryota > Viridiplantae > Streptophyta > Magnoliopsida > Cornales > Cornaceae > Cornus > Cornus florida. The sequence continues at coordinate 26,079,584 of NW_026775579.1, forward strand.
ATACCACCGCTACAAAATCCGACCCTCCAACGGGCAAAAAGGCAAAAATGAATAAGAAAAGGGAAATTTGAAAACCAAAATTATCAAATGATTTTAATTTACCGTTTGGCCCTTGGCCACACTTCAAACATGATTTATAAGACCCTATGAAAGAATAAAAATGGAATTCCCACGCCCGATGCAAAAGTTATGAAGCAATGACGTAGCATTTTTTTCAATATTTTCATAATATTTCATGAAGTTAAAGTTGCATAGAATACAAGATACATGTCATTGGCCTATGGCCTCATCTCTTACATGTCAAATACATTATAAAGAGTGTACTTATATACACGTTACAAAAATAGAATCAAATTTACACATTTTGACATATAAAGCTATAAATGGCATTTCAAGCCAACATTTACATGAAATGAGAACTTCAAGTCTACAAATCATCCAAGCATGATGTGAATCCCAAATCTTGATCCCGGTATCTGAAAAATGTCCCCACTACGTGGGTGAGTAACATAAAGCTACTCGTAGGAGATGAGCATGCATCGACCTAGCATTTTACAATTATATCACCTTAAGGTGAAACATGTAAAAGGGGCTCATGCCACCTAACCTCTATATCAAAATGAGACTCAAGGAGCATCCTAAGCTACTTATGCAATTTAAAGTGAACAATAGCATACAAGTATACATACTCAAGTACACTAAACAATGTTAAACATGTGACGACCCTGGTTTTTAGGCCAGCGTGTCCTGTGATGAACCGTAAGGATGATCCGATAACGGATCCGAATGCGGAAACGAAAACAGAAAACAAGACTCTAAGAAGTCAAAGTGACCTTCCATGAGGTCGTGGAACTCAATAAGAACTGATGCGGAAGCAAAAGATCGAAAATATGACAAATAAGCCCCCAGGGGCAAAATAGTCATTTTTAAAAATTGTAGATTCGGGTGTCACAGAGCACACCACTAGAAGGACAACGAAAAACTAATCAAGATGGACTCAAGAATCGCATGATTCGAAGTCCGGACGAAGGAGAAACGGCATGACGAAGAAAAACGAGCACTTAAGGCAAAAGGGTAAACTGGTAATTATCCAGGAAGAACCGGATGCAACCGAGCACACCGTTGGAAATACAGCGAAAAATTAGTCAAGTTGAAAAAAACAATTCACTTGAATCGGAGTCCGGACGAAGGAGAAAAGCCCAAAAGAAGAGTTGACATCGCGGTGGCCCGACGAAGGCCATATCGTACACGGCGCCCATGCGCGAGCCCACCGGCGCGCATGCCGGCGCCCAAAGACATGGCTGGTGGCAGCCCTTGGCTGCTGCTACATTTTTTTTTTTTTTGATCTGCCCAGAACTGAGGCTTGAAATGGAGATCAAGACGAGTTTCTATGGAAAAACACGAAGAAGAAACCCCCCCTAAAATCGAGTTTTCTACCTGAAAACATGAACGGAATAAAAAAAAACTCACTGTGAAATTCCCAAAATGCCCCTAGATCAGAACTGAACAAGAGGGTTAGAAGTTGCTACAGTGACTGTCTGCAACTGAGAGTGAAAACGGGCTAGAAGATGAATTTTTCTGGAAAAACACGAAGAAGAAACCCCCCTCAAAATTGAATTTTCTACATGACTCGCAAGAGAATTAAAAAAAAATGCAATGTAAAATGCCTGAAATGCCCCTCCATAAAAAGCTGCTAAGTTGGAAAACTGAAAGCTGAACTTCGTAAGCGATTTCCGATATCAAGACGACATTTTCTGGAAAAACACAGAAAAAGAAACCCCCCCCCTAAAATCATGTTTTCTATTCAACCATGTTAAAAGAAGGAAAAAAACCACCATGAAAGGTCCATAATGCCCCTAGATCAGAATATGCAAAAAAAAATGCAAAATGAATTCACAAGAGGCTCAAAACACAAACGATAAGGTTTTGCCCGGAAACGACCATGCACGCAAAAGTAACTTACCTATTTGGACGTGCTACAATAGTCTATGACTTAAATATACCACCGATACAAAATCCGACCCCCCAACGGGCAAAAAGGCAAAAATGGAACTTGGAATGAAAACTCGGAATCCAAAAATACAAAATGGGATCAAATGACCGTTTGGCCCTTGGCCACACTTCATACAAGATTAATAAGACCTTATGAAAGAATGAAAATGGAATTCCCACACCAGATGCAACCATGGTGAAGCAATGACTTGCGATTTTTCAAGGTTTTCATAATATTTCATGAAGTTAAAAAGTTGTACAGAATACAACACACATGTCATTGGCCTCCGGCCTCATCTCATACATATCAAATACATTGAAAGGAGTGCACTTATGTACACATTACATACATGGAATCAAATATACATATTTTGACCTATAAGTTTACAAAATGACATTTCATGGTAACATTTGCATAAAATGGAAACTTGAAAGCTACACGACATCCAAGGAATGCTAGGCGTCATGAACCAAGTCTTCGTACCTGAAATATGCCCCAGTATCGTAAGGGTGAGTAACATAAAGCTACTTGTAGGGGATGAGCATGCATCGACCTAGCATTTTACAAATTTATCACCTTAAGGTGAAACATGTTAAAGGGATTCATGCCACCTAACGTCTGTATCGAAATGAGACTCAGGGAGCATCCTAAGCTACCTTAAAGTGTTTCTAGCATAAATCACATCATCTATGCCATTTAAACAATATGGAAGCACGTTATACAAAACAACAAGATATAGGTTATTAAAGGTATTAACTTGCAATTTTGAATACAGAAACAACTAAAGTGATTGTGTCACCTAACGTCTATGCTCTAAATAAGTCTAAGGAATCATCCTAGGCTATGCTGAACAATCAAAACGTAATTTACAACTTCAATGCAATCTAACCACATAAAAGCATATTATACAAGGCAACAAAATACAATTTCTTAAAGCTATCAGCTTGAAATCTAAAGCACGAAAACAATAGAAGTGGGTCATGCCACCTAACATCTAAGTTATAAATGAATCAATAGGATCAATCCTAAGCTTTGTTAGAACGTCAAAACATAATTTTTAATATCGATGCAATTTAACTAACATTGGAACTTCCAATACAACACATAAAGCACAATTTCGCAAAGTTAACATCATGTAACTTAAAATGGGACGACAAATAAGAAACAACAAGTTACAACATCATCTAGTTATCAACTTGAAAATGAAATGCGAAATCAAACAAAGTGGATACTCGGACGTCACGCCGGATCAGACCGACAACATAGTTACTTTAGGGTTACTAGCCCATGGGTACCCTCCCTATGTGCGCACTAGACAATATATAGAGGGATTATCCCCCGTACTAGAACTACGTCCTAGCCATAGTCAAACAACGACATCCCCAAGTTTTCAAAATCAACAAGTTGTGCAACAATACATATATCAACAGGAATATGCAAGATAATCAACTATGTACTAAGCACAACCAAATTTGGAAACCTATACAATACGTGCTCTAAATCCACAACTAATATGATATGATGAATGTCGAATCTTCAGTGTGCGATTCGATACACGCTATGCATGAAAGATGTTAAACACGAAGTGTGCAAATCATTACACAATGCAACAATATATTCAATAAGGAAAATATATTCTCATGAATACAAACATAGAAACTATGTTATCCAATGTTCAAAACATAACCAAATAAATATACAATAAGTCTAAGTACATGATTTGAATATAGAAACCACTTCTAAAACATAACTAGATTATGGAGCAGATTGATAGAATTTAAATAGATAAACACAATTAAATTCTATAGATTCCGATTCAATTCCAATTAACCTCAATTTAACACATGTTAAAGGACATGGCAAGGTCATCACCTATATCCTTTCTAAAACTCAATTAGGTTGTTAGAACAACAAAGTAGAACTTTAATTAAATCATGCTAATTTAAATCCCAAGGTTCTAAAACAACTTCAAATAGTCCCAATTAATATATACTAGTAAACAAGTTATGGCCAATACAAACATCAAGTTAAAACCTTAATTAAGCTAATGGGACCACAAAATAGATTTTAATTAATTTCTCTAGATTAAAATCTCTATTTTAATTAATTTAATTCATTTAATTAAAATCTCTAGATTTTCAAACTTAACCAAATGCTCTCAATTTAATATATCTTAGAGAACATGCCAAAGACTAATGTAATATCACATTACAAGCTTATTTCAAGCAAGTTACACCTATGTAAATTAAACTTTCACTAAAGTTAAATATAAAATAAAAGTTGTAATTCTCATGCAATTAATCCTAATTTAATATATGTGAACAATCACACCAAAGCTTAATTTTCTAGCATGCCACAATTCAATTCCAAGTTGTATATCACCATGAGAATTAAATCTTAAACAAGGAAATTAATTAAATGAAAGGTTTCAAAACCTCACCGAATATTCTAAATCAAATATATGTGAAGCTATATGGCATGTAGATCAAGAATATCAAGTCGGAATTCAAATGGAGTGAATAGTGCACTCGGGGCAAATTAATTAATCAAATTAATTAATAATTACTAGTTTTCTAAACACCTCCAATTACTTTCAAATTCAACTATGTTGAAGAGCATGCTAAGGCCTAATATAATATGCTAACACATATTAATTTCAAACTAGTTAAGGCCATGTGAATTAATCTTTCACCTAAGATAAATATTAAATAAAATCTTTAATACTTATTCAAATGTTCCAATTTTAATACACGAAAATGAGCATATCAAGGGGTAATATAAAATCATGCTACATGTGTAAACCAAGTCATGAGCAATCAGGAAAATTAGATCCCGTACAAGAAAAATAAATAATAAAATCTCTAGATTTTATATTTAATCATGCAAACAAGTAGTATAAGTATCACAAGCATGCTATATAACAAGAATTTAAACCTAGAACATCTCCTACCTCAATTTGAGATGAAAATACCAAAGGCCCACCAAAATAAAAGTGCTCCGAATTCGACAATACAGAGAGGTTTTGTCGGGGACAACACCGTGAACAACATTCCGCAAGAAGCCCCATGAAAATCTCAACTTGAATCCAAACCCGAAATCGAAAAATCGTCAGAAATGGATTCTAATAAGGGGGAAAGGTAGAGCACGATGAGGGGAACAACAAACGTTAAGGCCGAAGACTTTCCATCAAGGAAAAGTGAACCAAAAGAGGAGAGAGAAGATTGCAGCACCCCTTGGGCTGCCATGGGAGCTCCTGGTCGTGCATGAAGAGGGGAGAAGATGAAAAGTGAAATATCTCACCCCCCTTTTATAGAAATCTCAAAAAGTGCCCCGAATGGGCCCCGTCAGGTCCGAAAAAGTAAAATTTGAGCAGACGCGCTTAAATGGCAAAACTTTGTGAATAAAAAAGATTCAAAATGATAAAGTATGAACAAAGGAAGAAACAACATCAAAAACCGAGTCCCAACCAGAAAGTTATGCCCAAAACAAGTTTGGCGCAAACTGGGGCCAGAAACCCTGAAACTGGAAAAAAATAACCAGAAGGAAATTCTAAGAGTCCACGGCTCGACGAAATGTGAAAATGAATCCCGTATGAGGATCCAGGCCCCAGACAAGACATTTTGCAATAACTTTCGTTAATTGCACAATGGCCCCTACAAAAAGGGTTAACTGCGAAACTGCCCCAGAATGAAAATATCTTCCAAAAGATATTTTCTTAGATGCACCTGAAATAAAATATCTTCAAAAGATATTTACGAAAAACACCCCAAGAAATGAAAAAGATTCTAAAGAATTATGCATTTATACCCTTGTGGGTACCGGGAGCAACTAGAGTACTTTCTTGCAAAAGTAAAGATACGTATTTCGAGGAAACCACTCAAGATGTAGGCACGTGAAGTCAAAAACCAACTCCGAGCACGAAAAGTGAGGTTGTGCCAAAAACTGACAAATGGAGATAAGACGAAATAGGGAAAATGACATAATAGGGAAAAGACGAAATAGCGCATAGTGTCCAAAAACGAAAAATGCGAAAATGACTCGGTCCTCAAAGGAAGTTGACAATTCACATGAAAAAGTCTCAGAAACCAATTCTGAGCACTCGAGATGACACTAAGCGACACGAAACAGAGCTCAGAAAAGAAAACTAAACTAAAAAAATTCATTCGTAAAATTTCAGGAAAAAGGAAAGGAAGGCAAATGACCGGGTCATTACAAAACACGTTATACAACATACAAGCATACATTTCTAAGTATACTAAATGTCACAGGGCTAAATTACACCACGAATTTTTGCCTCTGCGATGGCACTTGGGGCCACCAAGTCTCAGCCAACACAACAACACAATACACACAGTATAGAAATATAAAGAAGGCACACACAGTTTACAGGGACAAGCCCCAACCTTTGCTCATATTAAACATATTACAAAGGAACATGAGTTCGTACAAGGAACAACCAAGGCTCACACCCTCTTCTCTATCCCCTCTACAAAGCCCACCTTAGCATTATATAGGCCACTCTCAAAACCGCCCATAACTGCCCACTAAGATGATGGATGACACCCCCATCCACCTAGGGTCATGCTGGCACCCTCTAAATGAGCCAGCACTATAATGCAGTTGACAAGCCCAACTGCTAGACTTGTTGGCATGTTCTGCTCATGCCACATAACCACAAGAAGTTAGATTCTGCATGGTGGAGGAAACCACCCTTAACCGCCTGTGTGTTGGTCCTCTCAGAATTGTGCCACATGTTTGGGAGGTTACTCAGCATTCCCCCACTTCCCATGATGAGTGGGAAGTGCTAGTAACTTCCCCCAACCAACCGAGCCCACTAAGCCACCACCTCTTGTAACCGCAAGCCATGACTTTGTGTTATCCATACTCTAGCCACATCTGAGTCAACCCTGTGAACCTAGCCCAAGCCAAGTCCACCAATCTGCACCCACATATATATGTCTTTGAGTGCACGGCGTGCCAAGCCATGCACGCCCGTGCGCACGCTCGGGTGCACACCAAAGTGCACGCCGGCGCACACACTAGTGCCCTTCTTCGCGCGCCATGTTTGTACCCTCATGCGCCCGTGGCTGTACACCCACCTGGACGCTCATGTGCACGCTGAGCTAGATGCTCGCGCACACTAGGTTGGACGCCTACCCACGCGCCCACCTGCACGCCCGCACGCACGCCGCTGCACTCCAGCGCGCGTGTCGGTGCACACTTATTTGCCCTTCAATATCTTGGATGCTCCCCACTTGTGCAACCATCTTGGAGTGGTGCAACACGTGCCCATGCACGTTGGCTAAGCCCTCTAAGCAAGCCATGCCATAGCCCAACCGATGCGCTCAACAGACCCCCCCCTAATATAGTTTTAAGGAAATCCAGCACTCTGACAGGAGTAAACATCACCCATGCTTGAGGAGTCATAATGGCCTTTCAGACCTTTCCCGACATCCAAATTGAGTGCCGTCTGCGCCAACCAACTTCTATGGACTCAAGGTATCTCCCATAAAGATCCCGAGTCAAAACTCCAAGTTTCACTTTTCGCCATATTTACGAAAGTGCCACTGGGCACCCCCAGTGCACGCCGAGCATTCTTTTAAGCATCTTGTGTGCACGCTGAGCATCTTGTGCACGCTGACAACCCACTGAGCACCCTCATGGCTGTCTAATCAAAGCCAAAGTATTCCTAAGACATGGCATGGCCTTGAAATGCCCATGTCTTCCCTTGGACAACCGTCAAGGGGCTAACAAACCACCCCCACCAGAAGAAGTCGACGCCCTCGTCGACTTGTCCAAGTACTCCTTTACCTGTTTCTCAAACTGCCATAATGTCACATCTCTTTCCCAACTAGCCTCTGCTTCGCTGCATCCTTTCCATTGCACCAAGTAATCAGTTCTGCGATTTTTCTTACTCTGACCCTGGGTCCGGTGAGACAAAATCTTCTCCACCTCCTTGTTAAACTACAACCGAATAACAGGTGGGGCTCTCTTAGCCTACTGTCTTGATGTATCTGCAGTGTCCTCATGAAAAGGCTTGAGGAAACTCACATGAAAAGTAGGATGGACCTTCAGTCTCTCAGGTAACTGTAATCTGTAAGCAACATTCCCAACTTTCTTCACAACTTTAAATGGACCATCATACTTCTGAATTAGCCCTCTGTGAACAGTCTTGCTGCTTATCTTCTTCCAAATCTGTGGAGTCAACTTCAACAGAACCTTGTCTCCCACTTGGAAGTCCAATGGCCTTCTCCCTTTATCTGCATACTTTTTCATCCTTCTCGCAGCCTTAGCAAGGCTGTCTTGTGCCTCCTCCACCATCTCTTGCATGGAACGGGCATATCGGTATGCTGCAGGGCATCTTCCACCTGTCCTCTGCACTGCCACCTCCTGTGGTGTGCGAGGTTGTTGCCCTGTTGCCAACTCAAAGGGACTCATTCCAGTTGCTGAAGACCTGTGCAAATTATAAGAGAACTGTGCAGTGTCTAGCAACTCCAGCCAATTTTTCTGACTTGCAGTGACATAGTGCCTCAGATATTCTTCCAATAACTGGTTCATCCTCTCAGTCTGTCCGTCAGTCTGAGGATGGTTTGCTGTGGAGAACTTCAGTTCAGAACCCATCAAGCCAAATAGCACTGTCCAGAACCTTCCCATAAATCTGGTGTCACGATCACTAACAATATCTTCGGGCAAGCCAAAATATTTCACCACAAACTTATGAAATAAACCAGCAGCAACTTCCGCTGGGCATGCATGTGGTGCAGCAATAAAAATTGCATACTTAGAGAATCTATCTACAACCACAAAAATAGATCTCATACCTTCCACCTTGGGAAAACCAGAAATGAAGTCCATTGAAACTGACTACCATGGACGCTCTGGTATAGGCAAAGGTTGCAGTAGCCTTGCATCCTTCTTCCTTTCATGCTTGTCTTTCTGACAGACCAAGCAAGTCTTGACATATAACTCTATGTCATCCTCCATCTTGGGCCAGTAATATGATCTGGATATCAACGCCAGCATTCTATCCACCCCTGGATGTCCAGCCCACTGAGGATCATGCATTTCCCGCATTAGTTCCCGTCTCAAACCTCCAACAGGAACATATAATCTACCTCCTCTGGCATAGAGTAGATTATCTTCAATCCAGTACTTTCTGACTTCACCATCAGTAACCTGTTGCTTTAGTTTCTGATAGGCATTGTCGGACTGAGATTGCTCTTTGATTCTGTCAAGGAAATCAGTATACACCGTTGTCAACGACGCCACATACTCCTGCACTTCTTTCCTACTCAAGGCATCAGCAACCTGATTCTGCTTTCTAGGTCTGTGAACCCACACAAAATTGAACTCCCCAAGAAACTCTTGCCAACGAGCTTACTTTGGAGTAAGCTTTTTCTGTGTCTTGAAGTAGGTATTGGCCACATTATCAGTCACCACTGTAAACTTAGTACCCAACAGATAGTGCTTCCATGCGTCAAGACAATGTATCACTGCAGTCATCTCCTTCTCGTGAGTTGTATACCTCTGTTCAGCATCCTTAAGCTTCCTGCTTTCAAAGGCACATGGGTGTCCTTCTTGGACTAGAACCCCACCAATTGCTCTATCAGAGGCATCAGTATGCACTTCAAATGGCAAACCAAAGTCAGGCAGTCTCAAGACCGGTTCTGTAGACACTGCCTGCTTAAGCATCTCAAAAGCATTCTGGCACACCTCAGACCAAACCCACTGTTTGTCCTTCTTCAGTAAGTCCGTTAAAGGACTAACCTTCTTGGAATACCCCTTTATAAACTTTCTGTAGTAATTTTCCAACCCTAGAAAATATCTCAACTCTGTCACTTTGGTAGGTGCAGACCAATCAAGGATGGCTTTCACCTTTCTCTCATCCATTCTGACATGGCCCTTACTGATCCAATGCCCCAAAAACATCACTTCTTGGCGACAAAACTCACACTTCTCCTTTTTGACAAATAACTGAAACTCCTTCAGTTTTGAGAAAACCAATCTCAATTGTTTTAAGTGATCTTTCAATGACTCACTATAGACTACAATGTCATCCAAATAAACAACAACAAAGCGATCGATGTAGTCATAAAACACATTATTCATTAAGTTGCAGAAGGTTGCCGGGGCATTAGTTAGCCCAAACGGCATTACAAGAAATTCATAAGACCCATAACGAGTTACACATGCAGTTTTGGGTTCATCTCCTTCTGCTATACGCACCTGCCAGTAGCCCGCACGTAAATCCAGCTTAGTAAAATAGGATGCCCTTGACAACCTGTCAAATAAATCTGCGGCATTAGGCACTAGGTACTTGTTCTTCACAGTCACCTTATTCAGAGCCCTATAATCCACACACATCCGCATTGAGCCATCCTGCTTCTTCTGGAACAACACTGGCGCGCCATACGGTGCCTTGGATGGTTGAATATAGCCAGACTCCAGCAACTCATCCAACTGTCTACGCAGTTCAGCCAGTTCTGAAGGCGCCATCCGGTATGGTGCCTGAGTAGGAGCCCTTGCACCCGGCTCCAACTCTATCTTATGATCAACAGCACGTCGAGGGGGCAATTGCTTTGGTAGTTCCGGTGGCATCACATCTGCAAATTCCTCTAGAATTTCAGCAACAGAATCCGGAACTTCAACAAACTGGTCCGGTTTGATCTCTATCATAGCTGCAAGAAAGGTAGAGTCTCCCCTCTTCAAACCTGTTTTCACTTGCAATGCAGAGATTATTTCGATGCAACCATATTTACGATCTTCCTTCTTTTGGTGCCCATAAAGAGCCACTGATGGAATAAAACATGGACAACTCCTGTCCCAAATAAAAACTCCTCCTAAATATGGCACAACTACCACTCTGGCTTTCGTAAGGAACTCAATTCCAAGAATTAGATCAAAATCATCTAAGGGAACAGCCATAAGACTAACTACGCCCTCCCAACAACCAACTTTCATAGAAGTGGTGGCCATGCCTAAAACAGGCTTGGCTTCAGAATTCACAGCTTTTATCTTATTAGCATGTGGAATTAACTTTAAATTAAAGTTACTTACTTCCCTCTGCGCAATGAAGTTATGAGTGGCCCCCGTGTCCACCATTGCCAAAACTTCCTTACCGTTCAGTGTCACCTGAATGAACATGAGCCCTTTCAACTCCATGGACTATTCTTCAGTAAGAGCATTCAGCATTTGCAGAGGATTAACTCGGGTTGGACCAGATTCCGAGTCTGAGTCTCCTTTTGAATCAGCGACAATAGCACTCAGCTTCTCCCTCTTGGGACAGTCCCTAACACGATGGGGACCATTGCAGATGAAACAACCGTAGTTGGGCTTAGTCCCACTACTACTCCCTTTGTTGTTGTAATCTGCCTTGGCCTTGACAAAGCCACCCCCTTTATCCTTCTTTTGATTCTTGTCCTTCTTTTTGTCCTTGAACCTGAAGGACTGGCCTTTGTCTTTCTTCCCCTCCTTGGACTTCTTCTTGTCTTATGTAGTAGACCCAGTCATCTTGAAATCTACAAGATAATCTGCCGCTGTCATGGCAGTAGGAAGGTCCCTCACACCTTGCCTACAGAGTTCTGCCTGAGCCCATGGTTGCAATCCGGACATGAAATTGAACAACTTGTCCTCCTCTGACATATTTCGAATGTCCAGCATCAAGGAACTAAAGTCCTTCACATAGTCACGAATGGTACCTGTGTGCTTCAATTTCTTCAGAGATTCCCTTGCAATCCATGCAGTGTTCTGAGGCAAGAACTGGTCCTTCAATTCCTTCTTGAGGGTCTCCCAAACTTCAATCCGAGGCCTACCCGCAGAAGCATCGTCCTCTGTCCATGTGCGCCACCATAGCTTTGCATCACCAGACAGATACATGCTTGTAATGGTCACCTTCTCGCCATCAGGGATCCGAGCAGCCTTAAAGTACTGCTCCATGTCCCATAGGAAATTCTCCAACTCTTTGGCATTTCGGGTACCACTGAAAGACTTGGGATCCGGCACCTTGATCTTCTGCGAAAGAGGATCACCACCGCCTCTGGAATTCCCATGAATGGCCCTCTTCACCAAGGACACTTCATCTTTAAGGTCTTTCAGGTTCTTCTTGAAGACGTCAGTCAGTGACTCAACATCTTCAGAGATACGAGACAATTGCTCTTTGGTGGCTTGCATGAAGTCACCAAACCCATCAGGATCAGTCTTCAAGATCTCCAATTCAGAAGCCAAGTTTTCAATTCGAACAACAAGGCTCTTTGCACCATCTTGTACCTCTGTTTCTGTAGGAAAACCCACGAACTCTTCCAAATGGGAAACTCTTTCACGAGTATTACCTCCAGCCATCGTAGAACGGGGCTCTGATACCAATTGTCACAGGGCTAAATTACACCACGAATTTTTGCCTCTGCGATGGCACTTGGGGCCACCAAGTCTCAGCCAACACAACAACACAATACACACAGTATAGAAATATAAAGAAGGCACACACAGTTTACAGGGACAAGCCCCAACCTTTGCTCATATTAAACATATTACAAAGGAATATGAGTTCGTACAAGGAACAACCAAGGCTCACACCCTCTTCTCTATCCCCTCTACAAAGCCCACCTTAGCATTATATAGGCCACTCTCAAAACCGCCCATAACTGCCCACTAAGATGATGGATGACACCCCCATCCACCTAGGGTCGTGCTGGCACCCTCTAAATGAGCCAGCACTATAATGCAGTTGACAAGCCCAACTGCTAGACTTGTTGGCATGTTCTGCTCATGCCACATAACCACAAGAAGTTAGATTCTGCATGGTGGAGGAAACCACCCTTAACCGCCTGTGTGTTGGTCCTCTCAGAATTGTGCCACATGTTTGGGAGGTTACTCAGCACTCCCCCACTTCCCATGATGAGTGGGAAGTGCTAGTAACTTCCCCCAACCAACCGAGCCCACTAAGCCACCACCTCTTGTAACCGCAAGCCATGACTTTGTGTTATCCATGCTCTAGCCACATCTGAGTCAACCCTGTGAACCTAGCCCAAGCCAAGTCCACCAATCTGCACCCACATATATATGTCTTTGAGTGCACGGCGTGCCAAGCCATGCACGCCCGTGCGCACACTCGGGTGCACACCAAAGTGCACGCCGGCGCACACACTAGTGCCCTTCTTCGCGCGCCATGTTTGTACCCTCATGCGCCCGTGGCTGTACACCCACCTGGATGCCCATGTGCACGCCGAGCTAGACGCTCGCGCACACTAGGTTGGACGCCTACCCGCGCGCCCACCTGCACGCCCGCACGCACACCGCTGCACTCCAGCGCGCGTGTCAGTGCACACTTATTTGCCCTTCAATATCTTGGATGCTCCCCACTTGTGCAACCATCTTGGAGTGGTGCAACACATGCCCATGCACGTTGGCTAAGCCCTCTAAGCAAGCCATGCCATAGCCCAACCGATGCGCTCAACAGACCCCCCCTAATATAGTTTTAAGGAAATCCAGCACTCTGACAGGAGTAAACATCACCCATGCTTGAGGAGTCATAATGGCCTTTCAGACCTTTCCCGACATCCAAATTGAGTGCCGTCTACGCCAACCAACTTCTATGGACTCAAGGTATCTCCCATAAAGATCCCGAGTCAAAACTCCAAGTTTCACTTTTCGCTATATTTACGAAAGTGCCACTGGGCACCCCCAGTGCACGCCGAGCATCCTATTAAGCATCTTGTGTGCACGCTGAGCATCTTGTGCACACTGACAACCCACTGAGCACCCTCATGGCTGTCTAATCAAAGCCAAAGTATTCCTAAGACATGGCATGGCCTTGAAATGCCCATGTCTTCCCTTGGACAACCGTCAAGGGGCTAACACTAAACCACATTAAGACAAATCATGCAATGTCTAAGCATATTTACACAAGTATGCATTTTATATGAAAATCTCGTAAATCAAGTATACCGACACAAGTATACTAAGCTAAGAGAGATACGCCTAAGACAAGTATATACGGCACAAGTATACCGAATGAAATCTAAACTCACAGAGCAAGCATACAAGTTCAAGTACACTATATGAGATCTAAATACACAAAACAAGTATATAGTTTCAAGTATACTAAATAAGATTTAAATATCTAAAGCAAGCATTAATTCTCAAGTTACAAGTAATCCATGATTAACAACTTGAAATTAAATGCGAAATCAAATAGTGGAAAGACTAGGATCCTTGGCTGCGGACCTATCGAGTTATTCTGGGTTACTAGCCCGCAATGTACTACCTAGTGCGCACGTGTATAAGTTATTCCAGGTAGTTACGACCCACAAGGTACTACCTATTGCGCACTTCATATGACTTAGGAGACTCACGAATCCGTACTAGGCCCAAACCCTAGCCATCACATAAGTATGATCCTTACAAGCCTCCAAAAACAATAAGTTCAAAACTTATGCAAAATCAATAAGTTAAACCAAACTTATACATCTCAAATAATGTCTAGGAATCAATTTTCAAGCACAAGTAAGGTTGAATTCACATAAACCATGTCCTAGAGTTCAAGTCTATATAGCATATGACATATTATGTTCTCAATATGCAATTTACATACAAAGCAAGAATATTTTACAACAATTGAATCACTTTACTACCCTAAGCCACAAGTACTAAATAAGCATCAATTTAGTAACAAGCTTTCAAGGTAAACAATTGTAGTAGTCTAACAAGTAATATACCTACACAAGATATATTTAAACAAGCTTTAAAAGTCAATAATATTCTATATCATGCTAAGTCCAATTAACATTTTAAGAGGCCCCAATTACTAATTCTACATCCAATTAGTAATATGCTCACAAGGTAATTAATTTCATTACATTAAAAGGGATTTTCAACCTAACATTAAAAGTCTCTAGATTTCATATTAATCCCAAATAAACTCAAATTAATATATGTTAAGGGACATAGCATAGTCTTCAAATATATTATACTCAAAATCAATTTAAGTGACTACAACACTTAAAAATAAAATTAATTAAGCTAATTAATTAATTTTCTCTAGATTTTTAAACATATCTAAATGTCTTCAATTTAATATATGTTAAAGAACTCACCAAGGCCTACTTTAATATCACATTACAAGTTGATTCCATGCTTGATACAACTAGGTGAATTAAACTTTCACAAAAGATAAATATTAAATAAAATTTGCAATTCGTACTCAAATAACCCCAATTTAATATATATCAACCCCCATACCAAGGCCTACACACCTAGCATGCCACAATTTAATTCTAAGTTGCCTAGCATCATGAGAATTAAATCTTAAACAAAGAAAATAATTAAATTAAATTCTATAACTTGATAAAGGCATGCTCACAAGTTGTATATGCTCATATAACAATCAATACAACATTAATATAACCCTAAAACATCCCCTACCTCTATTTGAGATGAAAATCTCAAAAGCCCACAAAAAAAAAAGTGCTCCGAATCTGACGATACCGCGAGGTTTTGTCGGGGACAACACGATCTACATGAACCTCTAAGAAGCCTCATCAAAATCACAACTTGACTTTAAACCCGAACTCAAAATTTGGCCAAAAACGGGTTCTAATAAGGGGGAAAGATGCGTGTGGTCTAGACAAACACAAAATGCGAAGGCACTTCGACTTTTTAACAAAGGGAAAAAGGTTCAAATGAAAGAAGAAGGGTGGCAGCCCCCTTAGGCTGCCATATCAGGTTCTGGTCGTGCATGGAGTGGGGAGAAGATGACTTTTTTTTTTTATTTCAGGCCCCCCTATTTATAGAAAATCTCAAAAAGTGCCCTAAATGGGTCTTGCCGGGTCCAGAAAAGTAAAATTTGAGCAGACATGCTCAAACGGCAAAACTCCATGAACAAAAAAGATTTAAAATGAAAAAATATGAGTAACGAAAGAAACGACGTTAAAAACTGAGTTCCGAACAGAGAGATATGCCCCAAACAAGTTCCGTGGCTACCGGGGCCAAAAACCCTAAAACTGAAGAAAAACGACCAGAAGGAAATTCCAAGAATTTACGAGTCAACGAAAAGTGAAAATGAATCCCATATGAGGATCCAGGCTCCAGACGAAGTATTTTACAATAACTTTCATTAATTGCAAAATGGCCCCTCCAAAAAGGGTTAATTGCACTAATGCCCCGGAACGAAATTATCTTCCAAAAATATTTTCTTAAAAACCTCTGAAATAAAATATCTTCAAAAGATATTTACGAAAAACACCCTAAGAAAAGAAAATACTTCCAAAGAACTTTGGATCCATGCCCCTATGGACACCGGGAGCAACCAGAGTACTTTCTTGCAAAAGTAAAGATATGTATTTCGTGGAAACCACTTAGAATGAAGACACGTGAAGTCAAAAACTAATTCCAAGCACAAGGAGTGAGGTTACGCCAACAAAGTGACAAATGGGGAAAAGACATAATAGGGAAAATGACAAAACAGGGAAAAGGACGAAAAATGAATAATGTCGAAAAACAAAAAATATGGAAATGACTCGGTTCTCAAAGGAAGTTGTCAATCCAAAGGAAAGAGTCTCAAAAACTATTTTCGAGCACTCAAGACAACACTAAGCGGTGAGAAAATGAACTTAGACAAGAAATTTCAACGAAAAAAATTCATCCGTGAAATTCTGAGGAAAAAGAAAAGGAAGGAAATAACCGGGTCATTACATAAGTCCTCTCTTCATATCTCTTAAATCCCTATCTCTAATTAGTTTTATTTCACTTTCATTTTAATTAATTGTTTTCTAGTTTAATAAACCAATCTCTATCTTTTGCAATCTTATGATACGCTAGAGTTGAAGTTAAATTCCAACATGTATAATCCCTTGGGACGATTCTTACTTACTCTTGCTACTTTAGTAGTAATGTTGGTAGTGGTTTTTATAAATTTAAACTTGACCCAAAAGTCTTTTCTTGAACCGTACATTCACTACATTATTTTGGCATATAGGAATGGCCGTCGTCAACCATCATGAGAATTGTAATGACCCAGTCATTTTTCTTCCCTTTCTTTTTCTCAGATTTTTACGGATATTTTTTTTCCGTTGTCTTTTCCTTTTTGTGTTCGGTTTTTCATCACTTGATGTCATCTCGAGTGCTCTGGAATGATTTCCGAGACTCTTTTCCTTGGATTGATAACCTCCTTTGGGGATTGTGTCATTTCCATATTTTATTTTTCCGAACACTATTCACATTTTGTCTTTTTCTCGTTTATCCTTTTTCCTGGCACAACCTCACTTTTTGTGCTCGGATTTGATTCCGGTTTTACATGCATTCATGATATTTGATTTCCATGATAGTAGTATTTGTACTTTTCTACAAAAGCATGTTAATTGCTTACTTCTTTCATAAAGGGACATTAATGCACACTTTAGTGTAATTATCCTTAACTTGTGAGGCTTTAGTGTAATTAAATAAAGTAATTATTTTTCATCTTGGGGACCATTTTGCAATTAAACTTGGAAGATATTTTCAAAAAGGACCTTTTTCTAATTTTTAAAAAGTGTGACAAGTGTCGCACTCTTATCGGTCCACTTGTTGACATTTGTGTGGAGACACTTTGATGAATTAGATGACGAAATTTGGAGGGTGAGGATTCACCCACTTGTTAGCCTAGGATTGATGCACTTGTTGGCTTGGATGGTTGACAAGTGTAAGTGTGGGATAAAGCCTAGGAAGGAGCCATGGATTGGTGACAAGTGTAGGGCCACAATTTAGTCTTGCAAATATCTTTAGGCCACTTTGGGATTATGGTTTTAAAGGAGGGTTTTTATGCAATTGACCATAGATGTGTGTGTTGACCATGGTGAAAGATCACATAGTGAATGGAGGATTTCTATTTCCTCCACTCACACTTCATTCATTGTTTTCATTTCCTTTCTCACCAAAAACCCTGGCCTCTATGGATGGAGCTTGAAGCCTTAAGCCTTGACCTTAATTTTTGAGGGTCTTTCACTCACCTTAGATCATTAACCTTGGGAGACAAGTTTTCTCTCATCTTCCTCTTCATAACCCTTGAAGGGTTTGCCATTTTGTGTTGATTTTCCTTGGATTCAAGAGGAACAATCCTCTTGTGAGGTAGGGGATGTTTTAGGGTTATATTTTGTTTCTTGCATGTTATTGATGCTTATATGAGTTGTATGCATGTCTTTTGCTAATTTGAGAAATTATGATTTATCATAGCTTGCATGTAACTCATTTTAAACTTGTTAAATGGTATGGCCATGAGTTGATCTTGATAATTCATTTAGGATCATATGAACAACTTTTGAAATCTAGAGATTTAATTAAAATCTATATGATGATGTCTTGCTTATTTTGCTCTTTTGATTTGATATATGTATTGAGCATGCAATGTTGTTTAACATAGATTAATTTGAGGTTGTTTGGGATAGATTTGAAATCTAGAGACTTTCCATGATTAGGTTGAAAATCTCTTAAAATGTAGTATTCTAATTACCTTGTAAGCATGCTACTAATTTGAAGTATATTTAGTACTTGTGGCCTCTTAAAATGGCATTTAGACTTAACATGATATAGAATATCATTGATTAGAAAAGCTTGTTTAAATGTATCTTGTGTAGGTATATAGCTTATCTAGAATATTACAATTGTTTACCTTGGAAACTAGTTACTAAATTTAAGCTTATTTAGTACTTGTGGCTTAGGATGGTAATGTGACTCAATTGTTGTAAAATATTCTTGCTTTGTGTATAAATTGCATATTGAGAACTTGACATGTCATATGCTATTTAGACTTGAATTCTAGGACATGGTTTGTGTGGAATCAACCTTACTTGTGCATGCAATATGGTAACTTGCATTTGATTTTGTATAAGTTTTGAACTTATTGGTTTTGGAAAGCTTGTGAGGACATATATTATGTGATGGCTAGGGTTTGGCTCTAGTACGGAGACAATTGTCTTCTAAGTCATAAGTGCGCACTAGGTAGTACCTTGTGTGTCGTAATTACCCGAAAATACTTGCTTGGTCTAGCGACCGTATGTCCTAGTCTTTCCACTATTTGTTGTTTTTGCATTTAATTTCAAGTTGTTAATCATGGATTACTTGTAGCTTGAGAATTGATACTTGTTTAGGACAATTGAATACTATTTAGTATACTTGAACTTGTATACTTGCTCCGTGAGTTTGACTTTCATTTAGTATACTTGTGACATGTATACTTGTCTTATGTGCATTTTGTTGAGCTTAATATACTTATGTTCGTATACTTGATTTATGAGATTTTCATATAAAATGTATACTTGGGTAATATGCTTAGACATTGTGTGACTTGTCTTAACATGGTTAGTATACTTGGAAATGTATGCTTGTATGTCATGTATCATGTTTTAATATGGTTTAGTGTACTTGAGCATGTATGCCGTTGTTCGCTTTAACTTGCATGGGTAGCTTAGAATGCTCCCCGAGTCTCACTTGATATAGACGTTAGGTGGCATGAGCCCCTTTAACATGTTTCACCATAAGGTGATATAATTGTAAAATGCTAGGTCGATGCATGCTCATTTCCTACGAGTAGCTTTATATTACTCACCCCTACGATACTGGGGCATATTTCAGGTACAAGAATTAAAGTTGAGACTCCCATTATGCTTGGATGACTTGTGGACTTGAAGATTTCCATTTTGTGAACATTGGCTTGAAATGCCTTTATAGCTTTATATGTCAAAATGTTTATATTTGATTCCATTAATGTAATGTGTACGTAAGTACACTCTTTATAATGTATTTGACATCTTTGAGATATGGCCAAGAGCCATTAACATGAAAGATTACAAGCATGTTCTCTTTAAAACTCAAGTATTGCCATTGTAGCTTATTTGTGAGAAATGGAGGCTTTGTATGCTAAAAATTGTTAATGGAATGGAAAGAGGCTTTATACCATGTTGGTGCATCTATTTTATCATATTGCATGCACTTGCATACTCACTTTGGCAAACAATACCTTCCTTGATGAAACAAAAACTCTAAGTAGCATTTTTAGGGAGTTTTACCCTATTATGTTTAAGGGGCATTTCGGGTATTTCACAATGCATTTTTTTCATTTTTCCACATGAGTCACGTAGAAAACTCAATTTTGAGGGGGGTTTATTCTTTGTGTTTTTCCAGAAAATATCATCTTGGCCCTCAAAAATCAATATTTTTTCAGAAAATCCTTGCTGCCAGGTTTTTGCAAATTTTTAGTACAAATGTAGTTGGTACTATTCATCGACTTTTTTTTGAAAATCATCACGACCGATCCGAAACTTCCGGAGGTCTTGTGGGTGTATTTTAAGATTGTATTTTCAATTTTGGCAATTTAAAAACCTCCCGAAGCCCTATTTCCAAAACTTGGGCAGTAGCTCGGATTATTTTTTTCCTCTTGACCTGATTCTTCTTGGGGGCATTCTGGGCATTTTAGAATGCATTTTTTTTATTTCCGTCTTTAATCGGGGTAGGAAACTTGATTTTAGGGGTTATTCTTTAAGTTTTTTCAGAAAAGTTCGTTTAGATGCCCGTTTCTACTCTCAGTTGCAGCAGTAGCGGGTTGACGGCACTGTAGCTGTCATGGCCTTCGTCGGGCCGCCGCGACGTCGGTTTTGTTTTTGACCTTTCTCCCTCATCCGGACTCCAAACAAGTGAATTTTTTTTTTTTAAATTGATTAATTTTTCATTGTCTATCCAATGGTGTTCTCGGTTACACCCAAATATTTCTGGATAATTACCAGCTTACCCTTTTAGCTTTATTGCTCGTTTTTCTTTGTTTTGTCATTTCTCCTTCGTCCGGAATCTGAATAATGAAATTCTTGAGTCCATCATGATTAGTTTTTCATTGTCTTCCTAGTGGTATGCTCGATAGCACTTGAATCCATTTTTTTTGCAAAATGACCATTTTGCCCCTACGTTCCTTTTTGTCCGTTTTTTAAACGACACTTCCGCATTTTTTTTCCTTTGGGTTCCATGACCTCATTGAGGGTCACATTGGTGTCTTAGAGATGCATTCTATCTCTAGAGACCATTGTTTCACCTTTCGCTTTCGTATTTTGGATCCGTTATCGAGTCATCTTTTGGTCATCACTGACGCACCGGGTTTACAAAACTTGGGCCGTCACAAGTGGTATCAGAGCTCCTAGGTTTGAATACCTTGGACAATGGGTTTTGGGTGCATATCATGCTTGTGTTGCTATGCTCTATTTGTTTATATGCTTTATGATAACATGTTTTGGTTTGATAACATGTTTATGTGCCTAGGTGGTATATGTAGTATATCGTTTGATTAAAGCATGATTTTATTCTAGTATAAGAAGCATGACATATGATGTATGCTAGGTTAGATTTGTATATACATATTATTTTGCGTATTTGATAGGACTTGGGATTAGTCACGGATGTTTGCCTCGAGGTTGGGTTGTTTGGTGAGTTTGCACTTAGTACAATATTTGGTGTGTTTTGGTTTTGTTTAGGCACTCTTCTTAGATATTGTTAGCAATTGTCAGTTTGGTTTCATGGTAGTTTAGGTCGTTGTTGACCTAGTGTTGGCTTTGGATAGGTGGATGGCCACCTTTTGTTTAGGTTCTCGTAGGGTGAGCCATTAGGCATAGCCGTAGTGCTGGATTTGTTGGTTTTGGGCCATGATGAAGTTGTGGACCTCTTAGGATCCTTGGTTGTTTAAGAAGATTCCTTTGAGATTGTAATTTTTGTGGGCGAGTACGTTTGTGGCGGGTGCATGGCACTATCATGCTACTGTGCTGGCTAGCTAAAAGCGTAGTTTGGATAGAATCAATGTTGGTTTTGTTTTGATAAGCGTTGCCCTTTGATCAGTGATGATGATGGTTGTTTTGGGGATCAGTCGTGATGATTGATTTAGTTGTTATTGGTATGGCTGTAGTTGCCATTTTCCTTGAGGAGTTCTTGCGTGATGACGCTTTTGGGACCAAGTCGATTAGTTGATGTTTTGGGTAGTGAGAGCACTGCACTGTTAGTGTCACTTGTAGTGTCACCTTTAGATTCGGAGTTAGATTATTAGAGTCTTACCGTTGTGGTAAGGTCTCACGTTTGTTTGGAGTCATATTATAACTAGGACTTGTTTTCCTTTTAGCTAGACACTCTAGGATACGATATCCATAGGGTTCATTGTTGCATCATCTTATCTTCTACAGTTTCGTTTACTACCATGTTAGTAGTATGATTTATGTTATTGTGATGCATAAGTAGGTGGAGGTCTATCCATATTTGTTTTCTTGTTGTATGACATTAGCATACCTTATTTACATGCTTAGAGATGCCATGTTGTTACTATGCTTTAATAATATGCTTTTGCGTTGCGTGGAGACATGTTGTATGTACCTTTGATTTTATCTATATGAGTAGATTTTCTTACTTGGTAATTGCATTCCTTATCATATGCATGACTTTCATGTTTAGTTTTCCCTTTTGTTTCCTCCGGTCGCACTTAGTGTGTATGTGGGTTTTGTAATGATTCCATTGTGAGATTCCTTGTAGAGGAGTTTTCACATTTGTTTTGTTTTGAGCTGTCCGCTTCCCTAAGGTGGGAAGAACGCTCCATTTTTCTGTTCGTTGTGTTAACACTCGTGGGGGGATAGGGTTCCTCCTCTTTTTCTTGGTTATCTCTTCTTTTCGTCGCCTCGTGTACAGTTTTGGGGTTGGTTGGTTCGTGCGGATCACCGTGGTTGTCTTGAGTCCTTGGTGAGGGTTTGGTGGATTTTGGTCGATTTACTTCCAAGTAGGGGGTGAAGTCTTTGACCTTGTTGTCTTTTGTTTTAGAGGTGGAGTTGTGGTGTTGTCCTTCTTAGGACTGGTGGTTTTTTTTTTCTTTCGTGTCTTCCCTTGGGGAGTTTTTACCGTGTTTGTTGACGGAGTTATGGTGCTCAGGGTGAGTTAATTTGTGTGAGATCATTTTACGAGGACTTGTGTCCATATATTGAGGATTTTTTTGATTTGTGAGGTGAGCTCGATGCTCTTTTGAGAATGTCTTTTGGAGACTTGTTTCGATTTTGGAGACCTGGATATGGTTGACCCTTAGGAGAGG
This sequence comes from Cornus florida, assembly GCF_030987335.1. Classification (NCBI taxonomy): domain Eukaryota; kingdom Viridiplantae; phylum Streptophyta; class Magnoliopsida; order Cornales; family Cornaceae; genus Cornus; species Cornus florida. Next base: position 26,102,647 of record NW_026775579.1, read on the forward strand.
TTTTGAAGGATCGCAGTTGGTTTGGCTTGTTTGTGAAGTTTTCTAGTCCTAGTTATGGCTAGGCATCATTTTGAGGAATTGTAATTCCAGTGATTGGGTATGGAATGAAATTAAGGAATTTTGATTTAGCCTGGTATTGCCAAGCACGGTTTTGATAGACTCTGTTTTTTTGACCATGGTTGTCAGAATTTTGATGTGTATGCCACGTGGTGGACTTGTTTTTCAAGGACTTAGTTATCCATGAAAAGGATGTGGATCTGAGGTTTAATTTCGGTGTAGTTTTGCAGTTAATCTGTTTTAGGGAGATATGTGGGACTTTCAACGAAATGTCTTGTATTGAGGTTCATTTTGATTCATGGTGGGGTTGATTTATCTGGCAGGCTTTGGATTTTCAATTGATGTTGTTAATAGGAGTGTTTTGAGACATTGGAGTTGTTGGTTTTGTTGTATTGAGGATTTAAGACCTTAAGCATAGCGATATCTATAGCATTGTTGTCAGAGTTTTGGGATTGGCCAGGACAGTCCGGCCGGACATCTTGGACCATATCTCAACTCTCACAAAATGTTGGTCCCCGTAGTGTTTTTGGTAATGATCATTTTGACATTGATGTCATTGGTATCGAGAGGTTTCAGGGGTAGACCTAGTGGGGGGCAGGTTATGAACTAGTGCCTTATACTGTCATGCTACCGTACAAAGTTGTGTGTTGTGGGCGATGCTACCTTACTGACGAGTAAGTGTGGGCGGGCACTAGGTACTGTCATTGCTACCACACATTTGAGTATGTCGCGGGCAGGTTTTGGTCACTATTCATGCTACCACGTTGTGTTTGTTCTGTACCCTGATTTGATATGTGGTTATCTTGGAGTTCTTTTGGTGGTTGTTTTTGGTTCCTTATGATGGTTCGTTAAGAGGGATGCTTATCGTTGTTGTTTTCTGTTCCTTTGTTTAACCTTAGGTTCTGTGTGTAAGTTTGACTTGTCGTGTGGCCATTTCGTCACTTTTCTTTTGAGGGGTTGTCCTATCGTGACCACATGGGTGCGAACGACATGGGGTTGTACCTTGTCTTTCAGTTCTGGGATTGCTTTCATAGCATGTTGTGTGGGATACTCGGAGATGTATTTTGTAGTTATCCTGGTTTCGCCTTTTTGTTTTGTTGGGGCTGGATTTCGGGGACGAAATCCCTTTAAGGTGGGAAGGTTGTAATGACCCAGTCATTTTTCTTCCTTTTCTTTTTCTCAAATTTTTACGGATATTTTTTTTTCCGTTATCTTTTCCTTTTTATGTTCGGTTTTTCATCACTTGATGTCGTCTCGAGTGCTCTGGAATGATTTTCAAGACTCTTTTCCTTGAATTAACAACCTCCTTTGGGGATTGTGTCATTTCCATATTTTATTTTTCCGAACACTATTCACATTTTGTCTTTTTCTCATTTATCTTTTTTCCTGGCACAACCTCACTTTTTGTGCTCGGATTTGATTCCGGTTTTACATGCATTCATGATATTTGATTTCCATGATAGTGGTATTTTTACTTTTCTAGAAAAGCACGTTAATTCCTTACTTCTTTCATAAAGGGACATTAATGCATACTTTAGTGTAATTATCCTTAACTTGTGGAGTTTTAGTGTAATTAAATAGAGTAATTATTTTTCATCTTGGGGACCATTTTGTAATTAAACATGGAAGATATTTTCAAAAAGGACCTTTTTGTAATTTTTGAAAAGTGTGACAAGTGTCACACTCTCATTGGTCCACTTGTTGACATTTGTGTGGAAACACTTTGATGCATTGGATGATAACATTTGGAGGGTGAGGATTCACCCACTTGTTGGCCTAGGATTGGTGCACTTGTTGGCTTGGATGGTTGACAACTGTAGGTGTGGGATAAAGCCTAGGAAGGAGCCATGGATTGGTGACAAGTGTAGGGCCACAATTTACTCTTGCAAATATCTTTGGGCCACTTTGGGATTATGGTTTTAAAGGAGGGTTTTTGTGCAATTGACCATAGATGTGTGTGTTGACCATGGTATAAGATCACATAGTGAGTGGAGGATTTCTATTTCCTCCACTCACACTTCATTCATTGTTTTTATTTCCTTTCTCACCAAAAACCCTACCCTCCATGGATGGAGCTTGAAGCCTTAAGCCTTGACCTTGATTTTTGAGTGTCTTCCACTCACCTTAGATCATTAACCTTGGGAGATAAAAGTTTCCTCTCATCTTCCTCTTCATAACCCTTGAAGGGTTTGCCATTTTGTGTTGATTTGCCTTGGATTCAAGAGGAACAATCTTCTTGTGAGGTAGGGGATGTTTTAGGGTTATATTTTGTATCTTGCATGCTATTGATGCTTATATGAGTTGTATGCACGTCTTTTACTAATTTGAGAAATTATGATTTATTATAGCTTGCACGTAACTCATTTTAAACTTGTTAAATGGCATGGTCATGAGTTGATCTTTGATATATATTAATTTAGGATCATTTGAACAACTTTTGAAATCTAGAGATTTAATTAAAATTGAATTAATTAAAATCTACATGATTATGTCTTGCTTATTTTGCTCTTTTGATTTGATATATGTATTGAGCATGCTATATTGTTTAACATAGATTAATTTGAGGTTGTTTGGGATAGATTTGAAATCTAGAGACTTTCCATGATTAGGTTGAAAATCTCTTAAAATGTAGTATTCGAATTACCTTGTGAGCATGCTACTAATTTGAAGTATATTTAGTACTTGTGGCCACTTAAAATGGTATTTAGACTTAACATGATATAGAATATCATTGATTAGTAAAGCTTGTTTAAATGTATCTTGTGTAGGTATATAGCTTACCTAGAATATTACAATTGTTTACCTTGGAAATTAGTTACTAAATTGAAGCTTATTTAGTACTTATGGCTTAGGATGGTAATGTGACTCAATTGTTGTAAAATATTCTTGCTTTGTGTATAAATTGCATATTGAGGACTTGACATGTCATATGCTATTTAGACTTGAATTCTAGGACATGGTTTATGTAGAATCAACCTTACTTGTGCATGCAATGTGGTAACTTGCATTTGATTTTGTATAAGTTTTGAACTTATTGGTTTTGGAAAGCTTGTGAGGACATATATTATGTGATGGCTAGGGTTTGGCTCTAGTACGGAGACAATTGTCTTCTAAGTCATAAGTGCGCACTAGGTAGTACCTTGTGTGTCGTAATTACCCGAAAATACTTGCTTGGTCTAGCGACCGTATGTCCTAGTCTTTCCACTATTTGTTGTTTTTGCATTTAATTTCAAGTTGTTAATCATGGATTACTTGTAGCTTGAGAATTGATGCTTGTTTGGGACAACTGAATACTATTTAGTATACTTGAACTTGTATACTTGCTCTGTGAGTTTGACTTTCATTTAGTTTACTTTTGACATGTATACTTGTCTTATGTGCATTTTGTTGAGCTTAATATACTTATGTTCGTACACTTGATTTATGAGATTTTCATATAAAATGTATACTTGGGTAATATGCTTAGACATTGTGTGACTTGTCTTAACATGGTTAGTATACTTGGAAATGTATGCTTGTATGTTGTGTATCATGTTTTAATATGGTTTAGTGTACTTGAGCATGTATTCTTGGATGCCGTTGTTCGCTTTAACTTGCATGGGTAGCTTAGAATGCTCCCCGAGTCTCACTTGATATAGACGTTAGGTGGCATGATCCCCTTTAACATGTTTCACCATAAGGTGATATAATTGTAAAATGCTAGGTCGATGCATGCTCATTTCCTACGAGTAGCTTTATGTTAATCACCCCTACGATACTGGGGCATATTTTAGGTACAAGAATTAAAGTTGAGACTCCCATTATGCTTGGATGACTTGTGGACTTGAAGATTTCCATTTGTGAAGATTGGCTTGAAATGCCTTTATAGCTTTATATGTCTAAATGTGTGTATTTGATTCCATTAATGTAATGTGTACGTAAGTACACTCTTTATAATGTATTTGGCATGTATGAGATGAGGCCAAGAGCCATTAACATGAAAGACTACAAGCATATTCTCTTTAAAACTCAAGTATTGTCATTGTAGCTTATTTGTGAGAAATGGAGGCTTTGTATGCTAAAAATTGTTAATGGAATGTAAAGAGGCTTTACGCCATGTTGGTGCATCTATTTTATCATGTTGCATGCACTTGCATACTCATTTTGGCAAACAATACCTTCTTTGATGAAACAAAAACTCTGAGTAGCATTTTTAGGGAGTTTTACCCTATTCTGTTTCAGGAGCATTTCGGGTATTTCACAATGCGTTTTTTTTCATTTTTCCTTGCTATCACATAGAAAACTCAATTTTGAGGGGGGTTTCTTCTTTGTGTTTTTCCAGAAAACATCATCTTGGCCCTCAAAAATGAATATTTTTCTAGAAAATCCTTGCTGCCAGGTTTTTGCAAATTTTTAGTACAAATGTAGTTGGTACTATTCATCGACTCTTTTTGGAAAATCATCACGACCGATCTGAAACTTCCGGAGGTCTTGTGGGTGTATTTTAAGATTTTGTTTTCAATTTAGGAAATTTAAAAACCTCCCAAAGCCCTATTTCCAAAACTTGGGCAGTAGCTTGGATTATTTTTTTCCTCTTGACCTAAGTTTTCTTGGGGGCATTCTGGGCATTTTAGAATGCATTTTTTTTTATATCCGCTTGCAATCGGGGTAGGAAATTTGATTTTAGGGGGGGTTTCTTCTTTAAGTTTTTCCAGAAAAGTCCGTTTAGATGCCTGTTTTTACTCTCAGTTGCAGTAGTAGTGGGTTGACGTTACTGTAGCTGTCACGGCCTTCGTCGGGCCGCCGCGACGTCGATTTTGTTTTTGACCTTTCTCCCTCATCCGGACTCCAAATCAAGTGAAATTTTTTTTTTAAAATTGATTAATTTTTCATTGTCTATCGAATGGTGTGCTCGGTTACACCCAAGTATTTTTGGATAATTACCAGTTTACCATTTTAGCTTTATTGCTCGTTTTTCTTTGTTTTGTCATTTCTCCTTCGTCCGGAATCCGAATAATGAAATTCTTGAGTCCATCATGATTAGTTTTTCATTGTCTTCCCAGTGGTGTGCTCGATAGCACTTGAATCCATTTTTTTTGCAAAATGACCATTTTGCCCCTAGGTTCTTTTTTGTCCGTTTTTGAAACGACACTTCCGCATTTGTTTTCCTTTGGGTTCCATGACCTCATTGAGGGTCACATTGGTGTCTTAGATACGCATTCTATCTCTAGAAACCTTTGTTTCACCTTTCGCTTCCGCATTTCGGATCTGTTATCGGGTCATCTTTTGATCATTACTGACGCACCTGGTTTACAAAACTTGGGCCGTCACAAGAATTAAATCTTAAACATAGAGAATAATTAAATTAAATTCTAGAACTTAAACTAGAGCATGCATACAAGTCGTATAAGCTTCTAAGACAATCAATACAACATTAATATAAACCTAAGACATCCCCTACCTCAATTTGAGATGAAAATCTCAAAAGCCACCAAAATGAAACCGCTCCGAATCCAACGATACTTCGGGGTTTTGTCGGGGATAACACGGTGAACAATAAACCCCATCGAAGCCATACCAAAATCAAAACTTGGCTTTAAACCTGAACTCAACAAATGGCCAAAAGGGGATTCCAATCGGTGGAATCAAAGGCCTTGTCAAGGCGAACATTAAACACTAAGGCACTACGACTTTTAGCAGGAGGGATGAGGTCGAAAAAAAAAAAAAAAAAAGGGTGGTAGCCCAAGGGGCTTCCATGGCTATCCTCCAAGAGAGGGAGAAGATATTGAAAATTTTGATTTTTCATTTACTAACCCCCTATTTATAGAAAAACCTTAAAAGTGTCCCGAACGGGTCTCGCTGGGTTTGAAAAAGTGGAATTCGCGTAGACAAGCTCAAATGGAAAAGCTCCGTGAATGAAAAAGAACCAAAATGAGAAACTATGAATAACAGAAGAAACAACATCAAAAACTGAGTTCCAAGCAGAAAGATATACCCCGAACAAGTTCGGCGGCAATCGGGGTCAAAAACCCTAAAACTTGGGGAAAATGACCAGAAGGAAATTCTAATAGTATGCGACTCGATGAAAGTAAAAATAAATCTTGTACGAGAATCCAGGCTCAAAACTAGGCATTTTGGAAACAACTTTCATTAATTGCATAATGGTCCATACAAAAAGGGTTAACTGCACTAATGACCCAGAATGAAAATATCTTTCAAAAATATTTTCTTAAAAACCCCTGAAATAAAATATCTTCAAAAGATATTTATGAAAAACACCCCAAGAAAAGTAAATGTTTCTGAAGAACTATGCATCCATGCCCCTATACGTATTTTGTGGAAACCACTTAGAATGAAGGTATGTTAAGTCAAAAACCAACTCCGAACAAAAAAAATGAGGTTGCGCCAAAAAGTGACAAATGGGGAAAAGGACAAAAAGTGAATAGTGCCAAAAAATGAAAATGCAGAAATGACGCGGTCCTTTAAGGAAGTTGTCAATCCAAAGAGAAGAGTCTCAGAAACTATTCCCGAGCACTCAAGATGACACCAAGTGACAAGTAACTGAACTCAAAAAAGAAAAGATCAACGAAAAAATAAAAATATCCGTGAAATCTGAGGAAAAGGAAAGGAAAGAAAATGACCGGGTCATTACAACATACCCTCCTTAAAGGGATTTCGTCCACGAAATCCGGAACACACAAAAGAGAACCGAACAAGATCGAAGTAAGGTCAAACCAAAGGACAGATCATAAGGTGCTAAAAGATAACTCCAAAAGCCTGAAGATCATCCGAAGGAATGAAAAATCCAAGAACTGAGTTACACCTCCCAAACGAATTGGCATATTAAACTAATGTCAATCACCGAGAGAATCCCAAGACAATGACAAGTCAAATCAAAACAGATGGCTAAGAATGACATGGCAGTACATTCTTCGATCGATCAAATCTCCTTAAATTTGAAATAAAATAGAGTCCAGCTCATTAAAAGATGGCTCGTGGTGTACGAGACCTGACCATTAGGTGTGACACTTGAGCTACCTATATAAGGATTTTGAGCCATTTTACACATATACATGTTAGGAAACGTGCTAGTTTTAAAAACTTTTCAAGGGATTTTTATTCACAGATCTTGATTCATCATATAGAGACAAGTTTTATGCAAAAATAAACTATGATGAATCATTCAATTAACAGATTAAGTACTTACATCAAAGGTCTGAGTAAACCTTTAAATCTTTCCTCTAAAGTGAATGTTCTCACTTATTGTAGATCCCTTAGCAAGATGCCTTCTCCTTGGATCTCCATCTTCTTGGTAATTGTTTTGCCTTTAGGAATCACTCATAAGCCTCCATAAATGACCTTGGAAAACTAAGCTTGTGGGAGCCTCCATTAGACGAGAAAGCAAACCTTAAAATCTAGAGAGAGAAAAATATATTCCTTTTCTTTTTCCTTCTTCCAAAAATCACCCCTAAAATATACATAGACCATGTATATATATAGGCAACATAAAGATAAAGAAAAGGAAACAATAAATCCTTCTCATCCTCTAATTCACATGTCTCAAATCTAATAGGATTCCAATATCAAGTTGGGCTATAAGTGAGAATCCTTTGGGCTTATTATTTTATTGGCTACAATGAATTAATAATTGGCCCGGTCCATGGCCCCAACTCAATTAATTCATAAATTAATTTCTACTCCACTAAAAGAAATTAATTGAACTCCAATTAAATAATAAATAACCTCTAAGTCAATGTTGCACTTTGACCCCTCTATGCATAATTAGTTATCGGATAAATAAAGCCATCAATTCAACTACTTAATTAATATATTTATTTTGATACTTTTGATTATTTCTAGCTCGATCACAATAAAACATTTGTTTGACAAAAATAATAATTTAAATAAATAAATATATAATAAATCATTTTGTTTAAAAACACACGAAGGCCTTCAAATTTACTTTGTAATCAACCATAATCAATACAAAATAAATACAAGTAGCAATGATGCAAATTTTGAAAATATAACCCTCTAACTATTAATTACATAACTACCCAAAGTGTCGGTCTAAGGATCCCGAAGTATCCGCCGAACAAATCAAAGTAATTATTAATTAATAAAAGAGTTTATACTTTTCTCATGCTTAAGAGTCAAATGCCATGACAGTGATAGGGAGCAATTGCATACGACGGCTCTCGTAATATATCTCAGCCTAACGCGGATCCAGTTCAAGTCTTAATTAATTATGAGTCCATCCATAATTATCGACTATGAACAATTTATGATTACTAGTTATATTTACGTATTGATCGCCATCACATACATATATAAATATCTCTTGTAATCAAGTGGACACTATCAATTCGATAATGAATCGAAACATAATACATTGAATTCACCAATTGTATAAAGCATAAATATTTCAGAAACGTCAGGAACATATGTCACTATAATCTAAATAAGAATTTGCTATGCCAGGGTATATAAATCCCAACAGCTCCCACTTGCCCTCATAGCCAATTCAAATTGCATCTAACTCCAATGTTATCCAGATGACGATCAAAACTATTGATCAATGATACTTTTTTTAATGGATCAACAAAGTTGTGTTCCAATGCAATATTTTAGCCACGAGTACATTTTATTGCCGAACAATATCATGTAAGATATGATACTTACTTTCAGTGTACCTTGTTCCTCTATGGAACCTTGAGTCATTAGTTTGGACTACTTTTGCACTATTATCGCAATATAGCTCGATAGGCAGGCTAGTATGCTCCACAACCTCTAAATCAGTGAGATCAAACCAAAAAGCTTCCTTTACTGCCTTTAAGGCTGCAATGTACTCCACCTTCAGTTTTGAGTCAGCAGTTGAAATCTGCTTAACAATCTACTAACTGATTTCCCTTCCATTGAGTGAACATACACTTAGTCATGAACCTCATAGTATCTACTTTGGATTGAAAATCAGAACTAGCATACCTGACTAGGACCATATCATTATATCCATAAATGAGTATGAGATCATTGGTTCTCCTAAGGTATTTAATGATATTTTTAACAACAAACCAGTTATCAAGTCCGGGATTGGACTGATATCTACTGACTTCCCTACTATATAGCGAATGTCCTATTTGGTATAGACCATGGCATATATGAGACTCCCATATGCCGAAGCATATTGTTCCAGTCTCATTTGCTCAATCTCCTCTATTAGTCTTGGATAACTACTTACTAGAGAGAGCAATCCATGTCAATAACGTAAGAACTCATTCTTTGAGTTTTGCATACCAAACCTGGTCAAAACTTTATCAACATTGGATTATTAAGAGAAGCCTATTTTCCTTTTAACCTGATCTTGCAAAAGCTTGATCCTAGGAATATAGCTTACACCTTGAAAGTCCACCATTTCAAAATAATTGAACAACTACCTATTTACTGATGACAAAACTTCCACATCATTCTAAATGAGTAGGATGTCATCAATATATATAGAATTAGGAAAAATACTGACATTACCATGTACACATATGGTTCATTTACTAAGAAATCTTCTGGTATCCTTTTGTAGATTAACTTGCCTTCCATAGGTATCACCCTACTAGAAAGTCCTACAAGATCCCAGATATTATTAGAATACATAGATTCCAACTCTGATTTCATAGCAACTTGCCAAAACAATCTATTTCCATATCGGTTCACGCTTTCGTGTAGCTTACTGGGTCCAACTCATGTTTAACAGGGATATCCATAAAGGTCTCACCTAAAAACATGATTCTGTCAGATTGGATGATAATCCTCCCACTACAATAATGTACCGATGCAGGAATCTGTGTACTAGATGATGTTGACGCATCAATAGGGAATTCATATATTATTCTTAATCTCTATAATAAGTGTGTTCACATGTGGTACATCTAGTACTCATACCATATTCTCTAACATTATGCTACCAGGTATGTGATTCATAATATGATCATCCTATAGATAAACAGTGAGTGTAAATAATCAACTTTTATCATTGAGATTATAAAATAATCCATCCTAGTGCCTTTAGAGTAGGTATCAAATCAATCATACATATGATCTGCTTCCAACTTACTTATCCATATCAAGTGCACATGTGCAAGACTACCCCATATGTGCATGTGATTCAAACTAAGATTTAGTATTAAAAAAACACAGCTCAAAAGATATCCTTGAGACAAACTAAGATGGAATGCAGTTCATAATGCGCATCAATATTATTATCGTTAAACTCTTAAATAAAAGAGATAATGTAGCATAAATGATCATAGATCTAACTATGTTAAGTGAAATTCTATTATTCTTATTTGACACCTAAATCTATTTAGCGTCAATTGCGGAAAACTGGTACATAACACCCTCATTGACCATATAGTCTTTGCACTATCCCAAGAAATACTCATATCCACGATCAGATCGAAGTGTTTTGATAAGTTTACCTAATCTGTGTTCCACATCAGTCTTGACACTCTCAGAATATACCAAAAGTTTAAGACTTATGTCGCATCAGATAAATTTATCCAAAACGTAAGTAATCTTGCTTGGATGTTCAAAAGACCACATGTGTCAGTGTGTACTGACTCCAATTGTTCTTTATGTCTATTTCATTTGGCTGATTAAGCCCCCAGGGTTATCTATCCTTCAATACAAGATTCACAAGTTGGTTTAGGCTACCCTGCCTCACTAGGTTATAGATCTTCTTTGACCAATCTTTGAATCTCATTTTGACTGATTACAACCCAAAAATAGACACTAAAAATCAATGAGTCAAGAATAACAAATTTTCTCTTAATATTCAATCTAGAAGATGCAACATTAGTTTCTACATTCTGCAAATATTAAGAGCTTGTGGTTATAGTATATTGACCATCTTTCAGTGCACCAGAAGCAATCGCACATCTAATGAATTTTATAAAACCAGTTTTATAAAACAACAAAACAGTTTTTATAAGCCAAAAGTGAAACAAGAATTAGATTGCATCTAACATCTGTGCATAAAGATAGTTCTCTAATACTAATATCCTTATACTCTCTAATTTCAGATGCAATACTCCCACTGACTTAACTATAACCTTGGCATCAGGTCAAAAGATAAATATATATCCATGTCATCGTGGCTTCTAGATTCCTGAAATCCTTGCAACGAATTGCAAACATGATTAGTGGCTCCAGAATCTATCCATCAGGAATAAATAGATACAACCATATAATAATGCTTAATGATTAAATATACATTTTCCTATGCCACGTCATTGCTTAGACAGTTTGTCCTTTAGTGTCTTAGTTAGCGGCAAAAGAAATAATTTCCTTCGCCGTAAACATACACTGCCTTATTCCCTTTAACCTTTTGGATACCCATGCTTTGTGTTAGCCTAGTCTTATTATCATCCTTCTTCTTTCCTTTGCCCTTCCACTTGGGCCTAGAAGAAGATGGTATAGACTAAGTCAGATTGATAGGAACACCCATCCTTTTGATTATCCCTTCATAAGTTACCAATTCTATAAAAATATCAGCGAGTGTGAACTCAAACTAATTCCTTATTTAGTTCACTCCGAAAAATCCGAACGAGTTTGGTAACAAGGCAATAATCATGTCAATTTCAAACTTACCACCCAAGTCAGCCCTATTGACCTCCAGTTCAATTTTTAAATAATAAACAATCATTTTTCAAAATTCGATCTTTTACTGAAGATCCTTAGGCTATCTTGATGGTATTTAAATTTGACATAGTACTTAGGCATATACTCTATCTAATCTCACCAAAACATCTCAATGACATTTAACATGATGCTTGTAGCGACCTAGTTTTTCAACCTGATTCGTTAGTGATGAACCAAAAATTGACCCGGTAACGAGTCCGAAATGCGGAAGCAAAAGATAACTCAAAGTCTTTAAAGATATAAAGCATCTCTACGACACCAATGTGACCTTCCATGAAGTCACGAAGCTCAATGAGAACGAATGCGGAAACAAATGGTCAAAAAGGACAAAAATCATAACCAAAGGGTAAAATGGTCAAATCACCATTAAAAGGAGAAACTTGACTCTAAACAAGTCAAATAAGGTGGAAACAACCTGATATAATCATTTTAAGACTTTCCAAGAGGTTCTAAGAACATTGGACAAGAATCTCACAAAACGCCCTTTCCCGGTTTAAGCGAAAACCGACACACTCTCACTAAAACTTGAATAACTCCCACTGTGATTGGAATTTGAGAATAGAATTGATACCATTGGAAATCTGACTCAAAATACATGAATTCAGGCTTAAGAATCACCCTATTTGGATTTAAAATGAAGGAGTTATGGTCATTTGAAGTCGGAAGAATAGTGCTGAAACTGGACTGAAGCTACTCTCAGGATCTAGCTATTTCGGTCGACCGAAATGGACAAAATTTCAGCTGAAAACAAGTCTTTAAGGCTTGGTTGGTTTGATACACCAAAAGGAACCATTGGTCAACCGAAATGAGCCATCGGTCGACCGAAATGACCCTAAACATTGACTTTGGCTACTGGAAAGTGAAGTTTCAAGGTTCAAACAAGACCCAAAAGGCTTCGGTCGATCGAAACACCATTTTAATTGATCGAAATGACTCGAGAAAGTGCAAAAATTTCAGGTTATGCACTCAAGGCTGAAAATCTACTTGGAATCCCCCATGGCATGTTCAATTCACATAATATGCTAGTGTGTGATAATGTGAACATGCACGCAAGTGTAATATGGATATTTAAATATGCTACAATGGCCCATGGCCTTATTACACTACATTTATAAAATTTGCCATGCCAAACCTCAAAGTTGGAAAAGTTTACATTTCAAGAACAAAACTTGCAATTTAAACACATACACTTAGATCCTTAAGGTTGGTGACCCTTGGCCACAAATCATACATATCATATAGGTTCCAAACAACTAACTTAAGTATACTTTACATACAATGAGACAAAAATAGCATATTGAACATGCTAACACTTGCATGTAAACAAGAATGTTTTGAAAGAAACTTTAAATCTCCAAACCATCAAAGATAAGTATCAATCTCCATATCTTGAATCCTGTACCTGAAATATGCCCCAGTAACGTAGGGGTGAACAACATAAAGCTACTCATAGGAAATGAGCATGCATCGACCTATGTTTTACAAGTTTGCATGATTTAATCATTGTGGTTCATTCCACCTAACGTCTATGTCAAAGGTAAGACCCAGGGAGCATCCTAGCTACCTAAGATCATTACTAGCATATAACATATCCTTTATGTAATTTCAACAACCAAAGAGCATGCTACACATAGCAACACAATATAACATGCTTACACAAAGCAACAAGATAGAAACATGCTTACACAAAGCAACAATATAAGAACATGTTTACACCAAGCATCAATATAGGAACATGCCTACACAAAGCAACAAGGTACAGATTTTCCAAGTAATCAACTTAAAATCTAAAATGTGAAATCAACTAAATATAACAATTTAGTATAATTAGAATATTTAATACCACACATCAAGATATAGATTCTCTAGACTATCAACTAGAAATCTAAAAGTGTAAAAACAAATAGTGGAAGTCTTGGACATCACGTCTCAGATTTTCACTGAGAACAAAATGGTTATTCCGGTCACCCTAGTACGCACTATCTCAATTAGGGAGAACTCATACTTCCCGCACTAAACCCGAACTTTGGCCATGTCACATGTAACAATGTCCCAAGAGATTCCAAAATATATATCAAGTTCAAAACTTATATATATATAATAAGGCATACAAACCACCTTCCATGCATAAGTAGATTGAAACCACACAATCCATGTCTTAGGATTCAAATTCTAAAATGGCATACATAATGTCAACACGAAGTGTACAATTCATTACAAAAGTCAATCATATATCCAATATTGGAAACAAGTTCTCATGAATATAGTTTTAACAACAAGGTACTCAATGCTTAAAACATAATCAAGTGCAACTTAAAATAGTAGCAACTTCTAAAACATGATTAAATCCATGAAACAATAAGATATAGTTTAATTAAATAAAAATAATTAAACCCTCTAGATTTTCATACTCAACCAAATGCTCTCAAATTAAAGTATGTTAACCAACATGTCAAAACTTAATTTAGAAGCATAATACAACTCAATTTCATGCAAGGTATGGCCATGAACTTTAATCTTTCATAAAAGATAAATATTAATTAAAAAGTGCAATCCTTATTTAATTAATCCCAATTTAATATATATTAACCAACATATTAAAACTAAACTTTCTAGCATGCCACAATCCAAATCAAAGTTACACATCATCATAAATTTTAAATCTTATACAAAGAAATAAAAATTACTAACTTTCTAGATTTGATACAAGGCAAACATATAGGATGTATAATCATGGAAAACATATAATACAACACACAAATAATCCTAAAACATTCCCTACCTCCATTTGAGATGAAATCTCAAATCCCCACCAAAATGGAAGTGCTCCGAATCTCACTTAACGGAAGGAGTAGTGATTATGCAATGGTGCTTAACGAATATGTGAATTAATATTTTGATAATTCATGCCTAGTGAAGACGAGTTGTACTACACCCTAGATTAGAGTAATTAGGTAGACAATTTGTGCGAACCGAAGATGAGTTATGGCGTAGTGTTTATTCATATATATCTTCTTAATTGAAATAAAATGTGTTTATACCCACTTGGTTCCCAAATATGCATAAGTATAAATCCCATAGTTGAAGCAAATTGACCATGTTTCAAGGCTAGTGGTGAAGTCAATACCTTAAGTCCTTTATTGCTTGATATCTCTTCTAAGTAGCTTAGTTTATCTTTAGTTTTTGTTTTGTTTACAATTTAGAAATAGAAAACATCAAAATTATTTCTTTTCTTGAATAAAATTAGCAATTAATTTTATACTTAACAATCTTCCACAGTTCTTGAAGTTCGATACCCTCAATATAGCCCTATTCCACAGGGATTCGTTTTATTGTGAGTGGACTTTTATTATTGACTCGCATCAGATACTATACCTTCTTAGAAGGTAACCTAATTATACCAAAAAAGGAGAAGCAAAACAATAGTGGTAATGGTTCATTCATACGTCTATTAAGTTGACATGACTATAACATTTTTTCAAAGAATTATATCCAACAATTTAAACTATTTTTTTGTTATTTTGTAATAATTGAGCAGCCATCAACATTGCCTCTAATGCAATGTTTCATGAAAAAAATAAGTAAATTAAAGTTGACCATCACTTATCAACATGCCAGTGCTCTAACGATGCTAGACCTCTCCCTAGTTTTTAAAGAAATGGTAGGAGTTCAAAGCTCAATAAATGCATGTGTGTGTCAACTAAAAAATAAAAAAATAAAAGAGTTGACCATCACTTTATTTTACATAAGATCAATTGGTCACTAAGCGCATGTCCGTAATTCTTCACTAAGGCTATAAGTTATAATTTTTTTGTTTATGATAAATAAGTATGTAAATAAAAGACAGATTGATTACATATTTACTTGGGACATAGCCAAAGACCATGCAAAGACATGCCACTGTAAGGCAAACAAAAGAAAAGCAGTTAATTGATCAAAAAATACATGTTGATCTAAATGTTTTCAGAATGTGAACTGCTAAATGATAAATGTGCAATACTCTGTTTCAATTTATTAACGTCACCAAATTCACTAAATTATAAACCACATGCTAACTGTAAGTCTATAACAATGACCTTCTGCCACATAAATCACAATTCCACATGATTTGTGCCAAATATCACGATTTCATATTACTTACGTAATAATTATCTATAATTATATTATATTATTATTTTATGATTTTACAATTTATCCTAAAAAGAATCAGTAGCCCGTCTCTCGTGAAGCTTAACTCACATACCCTTAAATCAGCTTGTATTAGGTTAACCACACAAAATTTCTAATTCATTTTTAAGGTCTTGTTTAATCAAAATTTTTTACAAGGGCCAATTTAAATATTACCCTATTGTTAATAATGTACTCGTGCATTATGAGACTGACTGTTGCACCACGTTGTTGTATTAGTGATACAAGTCAATGAATAAGATTTACAATGTTCATCTTCCTAAAATTACTTGTTACAAACCAACAATTAATTTTTGTTATTGAACCAATTTCACAATTAAATACTGTAACAAACCTTTCTTAAAAAAAATGTCCTTCTAATTGGAGGATTCCTCACCCGTACCAGTCTCACACGACATGAATGAGATTTAAATCGTAGACTTGCACAGTAGAAAAAATTTGAACTCACACTCAATACACTCAATATAATTGGTCTGGTAATTAAGGATCCATCCTATCATTCAATTATGTTACACTTGCGCGGCTGAATATTGCCTTGTCGACTGACGAAAATACTTCAAATTTGGAACTACAAAGAAGTGCCTTCAGACCTTCCAAACAAAATTTTATTGTTTTAGAAATGTTAGGACTAAATTTAAAGAAGCACTATTTTATGGAAAGAGATATGAAAAAAACACTACAACAAATTTGGTCTTTGGCAACAAACAAATTTGTCGCTAAAAGTACATATTTTGTCGCGATAAGATTATCGTGACAAAAAAAAAAAAAATTGTCACCGGTTTGTCGCTAGAAGCCGGTCATAATATGTATTTTGTGACAAATGTTGATTTGTCGCTAGAGGTGAGATATATTGTGACAAAATATGTTTTGTCACAAAATGAATAAAAATTGCGACAAAATATTTGTCGTAAAATATTCAAAAATTATCACCTTAAGACCTCTAAGACCTATGAAATTTGTCGCTATTTGTTACTAGTTTGTGACAAAAGCAATTTTTGTCACTATATATATAATCTCTTTGTGACAAAAATTGTCGCTATAAGCTATTTTATTATGACAAAATCTTTTGTCACAATATACATCCTATGTTGTGACAAAAATATTGTCACTATAAACTACTTTAATGTGACAAAAGTTTTGGTCACAATATATATAACATGTTGCGACAAAATTATTGTCGATATAACTAGATTTATTGTGACAAAAATTTCAGCATAATATATAGGGACATGTTGCGACAAAATTATTGTTGATATAACTAGTTTTATTGTGACAAAAATTTCATCACAATATATAGGGACATGTTGTGACAAAATTAGTTGTCGCTATAAATTATTTTATTGTGACAAAATTATTTGTCGCAATATATATATTATGATGCGACAAATACATTGTCACTATAAGGTTAAATGTTGTGACAAAATAAATGTCACAATATATATATATCATGTTGCGACAATATTTTGTCACTATAAATGTTATTTTATTGTGACAAAATATATCTTTTGTCACAATATATCTATCATGTTATGACAAATATGTTGTCATTATAAGTTAAATATTATGACAAAATAATATATCATGCCACTAATACAATAATATAATTTTGTTTTCACCTATTTGAAATTTGGAACCTGTAAATTGAATTAAAATATCAATAAATTAAACAATCTAAACCAAGATCCAAACATATCACTCAAAATCAATATATTTGATAATCAAACATAGAAGATAAAACACATATTCCACTAAGAATTTAGATATTAAAATATACAAATCATCTAAAATGATAATTCCAACACATATCAAAATCCTAATATATAAATCCAATATTACACAATGCTAATCGCATACACATATCAAAATTTCAAAAGAAATCTGAATCCAAAAGGGGAGCTAGATTGCAATCAATGAGAAACCTGCAAATAAGAATAAATGAAATTAGAATTTGAAAACTGAAATAAAATTTTAAAGAGTATTTTAGAAAACTTAATATCCCGTTGATAAGCACAGGTTTTATGAGTTTAGTTCATGTCTTGCTTTGTTGAATTTTGGTTTCTAGAGTTGGCTTTGGCAACAAAGGTGCTGCCGAAAAAAGAAAAAAAAACTCCCCCTAACAAAAAAATATGAGGGAGATCAATTGCAATACTTAACAGTCCAGATAAGAGACTCAAATTCTTCAGACATGCCTAGTAGTTTTGGTCTCCCCTAATTCTCTACCAACGGCAAAATGGCACAAATTTTAACACATTGTTAATATATATGTTGATAGAATTATTAGCCTCATTGTTGAGTTACCAGGTTAAGTAATTAAAAAAATAGTTCAACATGTCATTTATCCATTACTTATTTAATTTAATTCTATTGTAGGTTAGGTTATTAAAAAATGTTAATAGAATTACTAGCCTCATTCTTTTTATTCCAGTGCAACTCAAGGTCTTCTTCTAATAAGGCAAAACTTCTAATAAGGCAGAACTTCATCACAATTATTCAACACATACATTCGAACCTTATCAAGATCATTAAATGGCATATTGAAATAGGTCGGTGCTCCCAAAGGACGTATATCTTGCATAAAAACAAAAAGGTCCTGACCTTTATTTCCTCGATTGCCATCGTAATTCCGTTCATCTCGATTAAACACTGTCTCAACCCCTTTGAGATACATTGAACAAAAAGTTAGGCATTCTTTGTCAATATATGCCTCAGCAATTTATCCCTCTGGTTTGGCTTTATTTCGAACCGTTGTCTTTAAAGAATGTAAGAACCTATTACAATTTAATAAAAGAATATTTAAGTGAACAATATATACATAAGGTTAATAGAAGGCTTGTAACAACAATTATAAAATATCAACTAGGAAAAAAAAACAATTTTAAAATATTGAATGACACATCACCTTTCTATTGGATACATCCATCAATATTGCACTGGTCCGGCAAGGATGGCCTCAAGAGGAAGGTGAATTGCTAAGTGGACCGTTACGTCAAAAATAGGCTGGGGGAAATATCTATTCCAGTTTACATAATATAATGACAATGTCCTTTTCCATTTGCTCCAACTCATCCAACTGCAATGTCCTTGAACACAATTTTTTGAAAAAAAAACTAAGTTCAGTCAGTGCGGTACATACATCCTTGCGAAGGTACCCATGTATTGCTATCGGAAGTAAATGTTGCAAAAGAATATGACAATCATGACTTTTCATTCCCGATAGCTTGCAATCTTTGATATTAACACATCGAGAAATGTTTGATGCATACCCATCAGGGAAGGTGGTCTTTAACAACTGCTAATTGTTGCAACAAGATGTTGTTACAATTGTAACATGGACAACGAGTCCGGTTGAGTGAATCTACATGTTTACTAGCCACTTCCATAAAGTTTTTTACTCCTTGCATGTACTCTATCGAATTCCTATCATTATTTTGAATCCTACCCCTATCAAAATCCATTTCCCTAACACAAGCTAAATAAGCACCGTCAAATTAAATTTATTGAAAAAAAAAGCACTCAATTTTATATTGGCCAATGTCATGCATGCATACTAAAAAAGTCAAAAGTAAATTTGTTGTTCAGAAGAAAAATAAAATCATTTCCAATGATTAATGATAACAAATTACTTTACTGTGCCTAACCAAAACCAAAATACATAAAAAGCACTAACTGAGAATGTGTAGGCAAGGATGTGGGTGACAATGTGGACATGGGGGTAGGTTCTGACTGAGAAAATGTTGGCAAATGTGACTGTCAGATTGGGTATGGGAGTATGATCTGACTGAGAGACTCGTCTCCGACGGCTAGGTCCAGCCATATTTACCTATAAGAAGTTAGTGTTTTATATGCCAAAATATAAACTATGTACTTTTTTTGATCGGTATTCTTTATTGGTAGTCATATACTTGTTAATACTTGTATCCTA
The DNA here is from genome assembly GCF_030987335.1 of Cornus florida. Lineage (NCBI taxonomy): Eukaryota > Viridiplantae > Streptophyta > Magnoliopsida > Cornales > Cornaceae > Cornus > Cornus florida. The sequence goes on from NW_026775579.1 coordinate 26,122,484, forward strand.
CTCATATCTCCATTAGTTGAACCCAGTTCTATCTAAGCTTTTAATTTCGAACTAAGTCATATAAATAAGTTTCCCACCGATTCTCTCTAGAAAATTTCATATCGAAGGTAAAGCTTGTAGTTAAATGCTTTTGCCAGATTAAAGCAACTTATTGTAACATATTCAATCCAAGGAATTAATATATATATATATATATATATATATATATATATATATATATATATTATAAATAAAGAAATAATATATAACTATGATTTCGATGGAAAGAGTATTGTATAATACATTAAAAAGACATATTCAAGATTGTGTAAGAATTTTAATTTCCATTAATTAATTAAAAATTTCTAATCCTAAGTAGTTATATGTTATCAAGTATTTTTACAATATAAAAAGAACCTATGTGAGTTAAAATCATGAATGAAGGTAAGCATCTCCAATGTGATACTAAGGGTCTATATACAATTCATTGTAATGACAATGTTATCACAAATTAATACCGAAATCAAGAAGCATGTCATATATGTGTGTAAATGTATGTGTGTGTGTGTATATATATATATATAAAGAGATAGAGAAAGAGAGGGAAGTACCCATCTTCACTGAGGGCGCGGGGAATTTAGGGATGGAAGATGCCAAGCTGTAGTTGTAGAAGGTGTTGCCATCAGTGAGACTGAATTCGCATGTCGCAGACACCAAGTTGAGACCAACTTGATGTAGAATCGTTAGAGCGAAAAGATGAAGAAGAAAAGGCCATTTCAGTAAATCACCCCCAATTCTCATTCTTCTTCCAAAAATCTCATAACCAAAAGAATATTTGATTTTGTATTTTAGCGAAGAGATTAAAATGGCGTTTTGTATTGCTAAAAACTGATGAATACTTGGGGAAAACGTTGAGAGGGCAACGAATTGAATTTGAGGCCAATTTGCATAGAGCCGACAGAAAGAAAAGGAAAAACTTATCAATCTTTCTATCTATGTCATTGGAAGAGCTTATATTAGGAAACCTAATAACAAAATCCCCCTCCCAAACATACAAATATGAAACCCTAATTAAGCAAATATTCATAATTTTAAAGAAAGATTTTGGATATAAACCTTGTAATGAAGATTCAAATCACTTGTTGGAAGTTGATTTTGATTGAAATTGCTTCAAAAAAATCCCAAAATCACCTTTTAATCCCCTTGAGAAGTCGAATGGGTTTCATTCAAGACATATTTCGCTGGTGATGTTAACGGAGAGAATTTCTATCGGAAGAGAATAGGTATGAGTGGGATGAGAGAGAGAGGATTTAATTGCCTATGTTAGAGCTCTATAAGATGGAGGAGATAGTGAGAGAGGGAATCAGACAGCTTTTCTGAGATAGCTGGAGCGCGTATATTTTGGCGGCCTTGAAAATTTTCCTTTTTTAGACTCAATTTATTTTTATGGTTAAAAAATTATTGAAATAAAATATATATATATTTAATTCAAAAAAATAATCATTTCATGTAACTACTATAATTTAATTAAACTAATTAATATATAAGTATATTTTTATAATCATAGAACAATCAATTATTATTTAAATTTAAAATCTAACATTAAAAAATCGCAACTAGTTTATTTCAAGAGCTAATTGTGCATAAAAAAAATACACTTGTTACAGCGAGATATATTATGTGACGTCCCTGGTTTTTAGGCCAGTGCGTTAGTGATGAACCGAAAGGATGATCCGATAACGGATCCGAAATGCGAAAGCGAAAATGGAAAACAAGACTCTAAGAAGTCAAAGTGACCTTCCATGAGGTCGTGGAACTCAATGAGAACTGATGCGGAAGCAAAAGGTCAAAAATATGACAAATAAGCCCCCAGGGGCAAAATAGTCATTTTTAAAAAATGTGGATTCGGGTGCCACCGAGCATACTGCTGGAAAGAACTCAAAAAAATAATCAGAATGGACTCAAGAATCGCATGATTCAGAGTCCGGACGAAGGAGAAACGTCCTGACGAAGAGAAACGAGCACTTAAGGCTAAAAGGGTAAACTAGTAATTATCCAGGAAGATTCGGGTGCAACCAAGCATACCGTTGGAAAGACAGCGAAAAATTAGTCAAGTTCAAAAAAAAGTTCACTCGATTTGGAGTTCGGACGAGGGAACGAGCGTTTGAAGTTGAGACATCGTGGCGGCCCGACAAAGGCCATGGCGCACATGGCGCCCAAGCACAAGCCCACCGGCGCCCATGCCGGCGCCCAATGCCATGCACAAGCTGATAGCAAAAAAAAAAAAAAAGAGATTCCATAACTGAGGCATGAAACGGAGGCCAAGACGAGTTTTTATGGAAAAATATGAAAAAGAAACCCCCTCTAAAATCGAGTTTTCTACCCAATATTACGGACAGAATAGAAAAAAGCTCACTGTGAAATTTTCAAAATGCCCCTAGATCAGAACTGGATAAGAGGGCAAAAAGCTGCTATAGCATCTGTGTACATCTGAGATTAAAAACGGGCAAGAAGATGAATTTTTCAAGAAAAACACAAAGAAGAAACCCCCCTCAAAATTGAGTTTTCTAAGTGACTTTTAAGAGAATTAAAAAAAAAAAAATAAATGTAGAATGCCCGAAATGCCCCTCCATGAAATCTGGTCATGGAGGTCCAAAAAGCTGCTAAATAAAAAAAAAACAGAAAACCGAACTTTGCGATGGATTTTCGATACCAAGACGATGTTTTCTGAAAAAACACGAAAAAGAAACCCCTCCTAAAATCACGTTCTCTAAGCGACCATATCGAAAAAAGAAAATAAAAATGATGTGAAAAGTCTATAATGCCCCTATAACAGATTATGCAACAAAATTGAAAAATGATTCCATAGGAAGCTCAAATCACAAAGGAAAGGGTTTTTCCCGTAAACAATCATACACATAGACATAAATGGTGATTTTGAGCATGTGGGAATGGTCCGCGGCTCCCGAAAATGGTCGAGTCAAAATCCGACCCCCCAACGGCCAAAAAGGCGAAAATGAACTTGAAATGGAAAATATGGAAACCAAAATTAGGAAATGGTTTCAAATGACCGTTTGGCCCTTGGCTACACTTCATACAAGATTTATGCGACCCTATGAAAAAATGAAAATGGAATTTCCAATCCCGATGCAAAAGTTATGACATACTATCTCATGAATTTTTAATATTTCCATAATAAAGTTTGTAAGTAAAAGTGCATAACATACATAATGTATGATATTGGTCTCTAGCCTCATTACATTCACATCAAAAGAGTGTCAAAAGGTGCACTTAAGTGCACATTACATGGCTTAAACAATAAGTATAAGTTTTGTCAAAATAAACAAAAGTAAACATGATATGCTACCATGTGCATATTCAATGTCATCAAAAATACTTCAAGACTTCTAGCATGTCTAAGAGTGTTGTGTATCCCACAACAAAGCTTCTTTACCTACAAAACACCTAGTAACTTCGGAGTAAATAAACAAGTCTAACAAGTTTATTTGTAGGGAACGAGCATACATGACTCGATTTCTTTAAAATTTTTAGACAACATGAATCATTTCAAAAAGGGATCATGTCACCTAATGTCTATGTCAAATATTAGACTTAGGGATCATCCTAAGCTATCTTAGATCATTTCTAGCATAAATCACATCATCTATGCAATTCAAACAATATGGAAGCACGTTATACAAAGCAACAAGATAAAGGTTCTTAAAGGTATCAACTTGCAATCTAGAATACAGAAACAACTAAAGTGATCATGCCACCTAACGTCTATGTTCTAAATAAGTCTAAGGAATCATCCTAGACCATGTTGAACAATCAAAAAACAAATTACAATTTCAATGCAATCTAGCCACATAAAAGCATGTTATACAAGGCAACAAAATACAAATTCTTAAAGCTATCAGCTTGAAATATAAATCACGAAAACAATAGAAGTGGATCGTGCCACCTAACGTCTATGTTCCAACTGAATCTATAGGATCATTCCTAAACTACATTAGAACATCAAAACACAAATCACAATATCGATGCCATCTAACCAACATTAGAACTTCTAATACAACGCGTAAAGCATGGTTTCTCAAAGTAAACATCCTGAAACTTAAAATGAGAAAACAAGTAAGAAACAACAAGTCATAACATCATCTAGTTATCAACTTAAAATGAAATGCGAAATCAAATAAAGTAGATACTTGGACATCAGTCGGATCAGGCCGACCCCTTGGTTAATTTAGGGTTACTAGCCCATGGTAAACCTCCCTATGTACGCAATAGACTACATAAAGGGACTATCCCCAGTACTAGAACCACGTCCTAGCCGTAGCCAAACAATGACATCCCCAAGTTTCCAAAATCAATAAATTGTGCAACAACGTATATATCAGCATATGTATATAAGATAATCAATTATCTACCATGCACAACTAAATTTGGAAACATATACAATACATGCTCTAAGTCCACAACTAATATGATATGATGAATGTCGAATCTTCAGTGTGCGATTCGTTACATGCTATGCATGAAAGATGTTAAATACGAAGTGTGCAAATCATTACACAAGGCAACAATATATTCAATAAGGAAAACATATTCTCATGAGTATAAACATAGCAACTATGTTATCCAATGCTCAAAACATAACCAAATGAATATACAACAAGTCCATATCCAGGATTTTGATATAGAAACGACTTTCAAACACAATTAAATCCATGACTCAATTAGATAGAATTTAATTAAATAAAAATAATTAAATTCCCTAGATTCAAATTCAATTCCAAATAACCTCAAATTAATACATATTAAAGAACATGGCATGGTCATCACCTATATCCATTCTAAAACTCAATTAGGTTATTGGAACAACAAAGTAGAACTCTAATTAAATTATGCTAATTTAATTACCAAGGTTCTAAAGTAACTTCAAATGGTCCACAATTAATATATACTAGTAAAAAAGTCATAGCCAATACAAATATCAAGTTAAATTTTAATTAAGCTAATGGGACCACAAAATAGATTTTAATTAATTCTTTTAATTAAAGTCTCTAAATTTTCATACTTAACCAAATGCTCTCAATTTAACATATCTTAGAGAGCATGCCAAGGACTAATGTAATATCACATTACAAGCTTATTTCATGCAAGTTACACCTATGTAAATTAAACTTTCACTAAAGTTAAATATAAAATAAATGTTGCAATTCTCATGCAATTAATCCCAATTTAATATATGTGAACAACCATACAAAAGCTTAATTTTCTAGCATACAACAATTCAATTCCAAGTTGTATATCACCATGAGGATTAAATCTTAAACAAGGAAATTAATTAAATGAAAGGTTTCAAAACCTCACCAAATATTTTAAATCAAATATATGTGAAGTTATATGGCATGTAGATCAAGAATATCAAGTCGTAATTCAAATAGAGTAAATAGTGCATTCGGGGCAAATTAATTAATCATATTAATTAAAAATTACTAATTTTCAAAACACCTCCAATTACTTTCAAATTTAACTATGTTGAAGAGCATGCTAAGGCCAAATATAATATGCTATCACACATTGATTTCAAGCTAGTTAAGGCCACATGAATTAATATTTTATTCAAGATAAATATTAAATAAAATCTCCATTTCTTATCCAAATGCTCCAATTTTAATATATGATAATCAACATATCAAGGTGTAATATAATGTCTAGCCACAAGTTTAAAACATGTTATAACTCACCAGGAAAATTAAATTTCATACTAGAAAATAAATAATCAAAAATTTTAGATTTAATATCCAAGCATGCAATTGAGTTGAATAAACATCACAAGCATGTAATAGAGCAAAAAAGTAATTATAACACCCCCTACCTCAATTTGAGATGAAAACCTCAAATCCGCACTGAAAAGCCCCATGACAATCCAAACTTAGCCTCAAACCCAAACTCAAATTTTGGTCAGAAATGAATTCTAATAAGGGGCAATAGTGCGCGGCGTCGAGGGGAACGATAAACGTAAAGGCCGAGGAATTTCTACCAAGGGAATCAAGTGGAGGAGAAGGAGAAAGGTGGCAGCCAAAGATCTCCCATGGTTGCCGGCCAAGAGGTGGAGAAGATAAGTGAAAATCTGATTTTTCACTTTAGGGCATCCTATTTATAGTAAGTCTCAAAAACTGCCCCTAGGTCCGGAAAAGTGGAATTTGAGCAAATGCGCTCAAATGGAAAACTCCATGAACAAAAAAGATTCAAAATGATAAAATATGAACAACGGAAGAAACAGCATTGAAAACTGAGTCCCGAGCAAAAAGTTATGCCCCGAACAAGTTCGGCGGCAACTAGGTCTAGAAACTCTGAAACTGGAGAAAAATGACCAAAACGGAATTCTAAGAGTTCACGACTAGACGAAATGTGAAAATTAATTCCATACGAGGATCCAGACTACAAACGAGACATTTGCAATAACTTTCGTTGATTGCACAATGGCCCCTACAAAAATGGTTAACTCCGAAACTACCCCAGAATGAAAATATCTTCCAAAAGATATTTTCTTAGATACCACTGAAATAAAAATATCTTTAAAATATATTTATGAAAAACACCCCAGGAAATGAAAAAGATTCTAAAGAATTGTACATCCATGCCCCTATGGACACCGGGAGCAACCAGAGTACTTTCTTGCAAAAGTAAAGATACGTATTTCGAGGAAACCACTCAAGATGAAGGCACGTGAAGTCAAAAATGAACTCCGAGCATGAAAAGTGAGGTTTTTCCAAACAAGTGACAAACGGGGAAAAGACAGAATAGGAAAAAAGACGAAATAGGGAAAAGGACAAAAGGCGCATAGTGTCCGAAAAGTGAAAATGCGAAAATGACTCGGTCCTCAAAAGAAGTTGTCAATTCACATGAAAGAGTCTCAAAAACCAATTCCGAGAAAAAGGAAAGGAAGGCAAATGACCGAGTCGTTACAACCTACCCTCCTTAAAGGAATTTCATCCCCGAAATTAGGAACATACCAGAGAGAACAGAATAAAGACCGAACAAAAGGTTAAATCAAAGGACAGCTCACAATGCACAGAAGGACAAATCCTGAAGTCTAAAGATCAACTGAAGGAACGCGAAACCAAGAACTGAGGCAACACCTCATACGAATCAGCACATTAACTCAACGTCAGCCACCAAGAGAATCCTAAGACAATGAAAAGTCAAACGCGGTGAAAGAAGAGAGTGACAAGGCAGTACGAACAGCAACCAGAACCTGCCCACACTTACTCGTCAGTAAGGTAGCATGACAGTATAAGGCACTAGTTCATAACGTGCCCCGGAAGGGAACTTTTTGATACAAATGACATCAATGTCAGAAATGATCATTACCAAAAGCTCTGCGGGAACCAGGCATCTGCGAGAGTTGGGGTAGCTAATCTCAAAACTCTGACAACAATGACACTAGCACCATACACTTAAGGCCTTAGATCTAGAAGCCACAAAGGAAAAGGAAATGAATCGCAGTCCTCTACGCTCACATGAGCCTTACTCGCATCGATTGACCGCAAAGACAAGAAGGTTCCCGACATGGGTCCTTACAGAATGAATTTCTCCTATCTAAAGGGGAAACTTGTGAAACAAGAATGTATCCAAGGGATACGACAAATCCTAAGAGACAATGCCAAAACCAGACATAAAAGTAAACAGCTAGCATCCAACATCACAATGAACTATCTACTCAAGGTGCCACATAAGCAAACAAACATGTTATCAAATCAAAACATGTTATTAAGAGCATATATACACATAAAGTATGCTTAACAAATAATAGATGTCTCAAAACACCTAAGCATGTGAACATGTTATCATACAAGACATGTTATCAAACAAAGCATGTTATTAAGATATAAATGACACATCAAAGCAAAACAACGTGAGCATGATATGCACCCAAAACCCGTCGTCCAAGGTATTCGAACCCGTATGCTCTGATACCACCTCTGACTGCCCTGGTTTTTAGGCCAGTACGTCAGTGATGAACCGAAAGGATGATCCGATAACGGATCCGAAATGCGAAAGAGAAAACGAAAAATAAGACTCTAAGAAGTCAAAGTGACCTTCTATGAGGTCGTGGAATTCAATGAGAACTGATGCGGAAGCAAAAGGTCAAAAATATGACAAATAAGCCCCCAAGGGTAAAATAGTCATTTTAAAAAAATATGGATTCGGGTGCCACTGAGCACACCACTGGAAAGACCACAAAAAAATAATAAGGATGGACTCAAGAATCGCATGATTTGGAGTCCGGACGAAGGAGAAACGGTCTGACGAAGAAAAACGAGCACTTAAGGCTAAAAGGGTAAATTGGTAATTCTCTAGGAAGATCCTGGTGTAACCGAGCACACCGTTGGAAAGACAGCGGAAAATTAGTGAAGTTTAAAAAAAAAGTTCACTCAATTTGGAGTCCGGACGAGGGAGAAACGAGGGTTTGAAGTTGAGCCGTCGGGCGGCCCAACGAAGGCCATGGTGCACACGACGCCCATGCACGAGACCACCGGCGCCCATGTCGGCGCCCAATGGCATGCACAAGCTGACAGCAAAAAAAAAAAAAATGAGATTCCAGAACTGAGGCTTGAAATGGAGGCCAAGACGAGTTTTTCTGGAAAAACACGAAGAAGAAACCCCGCCTAAAATCGAGTTTTCTACCCGATCAGGCAGACAGAATCAATAAAAAAATCACTGTGAAATCCCCAAAATGCCCTTAGATCAGAACTGGACAAGAGGGCAAAAAGCTGCTACAGGATCTGTCTATATCTGAGATCAAAAACGGGCAAGAAAATGAATTTTTCTGAAAAAATACAAAGAAGAAACCCCCCTCAAAATTGAGTTTTCTACGTGACACTTAAGAGAATTAAAAAAAAAACACAATGTAGAATGCTCAACATGCCCCTCTATGAAATCTGGTCATAGAGGTCCAAAAAGCTGCTAAATAAAAAAAAAAACAGAAAGCTGAACTTTGCGATGGACTTCCGATACCAAGATGATGTTTTCTGGAAAAACACGAAGAAGAACCCCCCCCCCCCCCCCTAAAATCACGTTCTCTAAGCGACCATGTCGAAAGAAGAAAATAAAACTAATGTGAAAAGTCAATAATGCCCTATAACAGATTATGCAACAAAATTGAAAAATGATTCCATAGGAGGCTCAAATCACAAAGGAAAGGGTTTTTCCCAGAAACGATCATGCACGCAGACGTAAATAGTGATTTTGAGCGCGCGGGAATGGTCCGCGGATCCCGAAAATGGCCGAGTCAAAATCCGACCCCCCAACGGCTAAAAAGGCGAAAATGAACTTGAAATGGAAAATATGAAAACTAAAATTAGGAAATGATTTCAAATGACCGTTTTGCCCTTGGCCACACTTCATACAAGATTTATGAGACCCTATGAAAGAATGAAAATGGAATTCCCACACCCGATGCAAAAGTTATGACATAATATCTCATGAATTTTCAATATTTCCATAATGAAGTTTGTAAGTAAAAGTGCATAACATACATAATATATGATATTGGCCTCCGGCCTCATTACACACACATTAAAAGAGTGTCAAAAGGTGCATTTAAGTGCACATTACATGGCTTAAACAATAAGTACAAGTTTTGTCACAATAAACAAAAGTAAACATGATATGTTACCATGTGCATATTCAATATCATCAAAAATACTTCAATACTTCTAGCATGTCTAAGAGTGTTGTGTATCCCACAACAGAGCTTCTTTACCTGCAAAACATCCGTAACTTCGGGGTGAATAAATAAGTCTAACAAGTTTATTCGTAGGGGACGAGCATGCATGACTCAATTTCTTTAAGATTTTTAGACAACATGAATCATTTCAAGAATGGATCATATCACCTAACATCTATGTCAAAGATTAGACTCAAGGATCATCCTAAGCTATCTTAGATCATTTCTAGCATAAATCACATCATTTATGCAATTCAAACAATATGGAAGCACGTTATACAAAATAACAAGATAAAGGTTCTTAAAGGTATCAACTTGCAATCTAGAATACAGAAACAACTAAAGTGATCATGCCACCTAACGTCTATGTTCTAAATAAGTCTAAGGAATCATCCTAGACCATGTTGAACAATCAAAACACAAATTATAATTTCAATGCAATCTAGCCACATAAAAGCATGTTATACAAGGTAACAAAATACAAATTCTTAAACCTATCGGCTTGAAATCTAAAGCACGAAAACAACAGAAGTGGGTCATGCCACCTAATGTCTATCTTCCAATTGAATCTATAGGATCATTCATAAACTACATTAGAACATTAAAACACAAATCACAATATCGATGCCATCTAACCAACATTAGAACTTCTAATACAACGCTTAAAGCATGGTTTCTCAAAGTAAACATCCTGAAACTTAAAACGAGAAAACAAGTAAGAAACAACGAGTCATAACATCATCTAGTTATCAACTTGAAATGAAATGCGAAATCAAATAAAGTGGATACTTGGACATCAGTCGGATCAGGCCGACACCTTGGTTAATTTAGGGTTACTAGCCCATGGTAAACCTCCCTATGTGCGCAATAGACTACATAAAGGGACTATCCCCCGTACTAGAACCACGTCCTAGCCGTAGCTAAACAACGACATCCCCAAGTTTCCAAAATCAACAAATTGTGCAACAACGTATATATCAACATGTATATTCAAGATAATCAACTATCTACCATGCACAACCAAATTTGAAAACCTATACAATACATGTTCTAAGTCCACAACTAATATGATATGATGAATGTCGAATCTTCAGTGTGCGATTCGTTACACGCTATGCATGAAAGATGTTAAATACGAAGTGTGCAAATCATTACACAAGGCAACAATATATTCAATAAGGAAAATATATTCTCATGAGTATAAACATAGCAACTATGTTATCCAATGCTCAAAACATAACCAAATGAATATACAACAAGTCCATGTCCAGGATTTTGATATAGAAACGACTTTCAAACACAATTAAATCCATGGCTCAATTAAATAGAATTTAATTAAATAAAAATAATTAAATTACCTAGATTCTAATTCAATTCCAAATAATCTCAAATTAATACATATTAAAGAACATGGCAAGGTCATCACCTATATCCATTCTAAAACTCAATTAGGTTATTGGAACAACAAAGTAGAACTCTAATTAAATCATGCTAATTTAATTACCAAGGTTCTAAAGTAACTTCAAATAGTCCACAATTAATATATACTAATAAACAAGTCATGGCCAATACAAATATCAAGTTAAAATCTTAATTAAGTTAATGGCACCACAAAATAGACTTTAATTAATTCTTTTAATTAAAATCTCTAGATTTTCAAACTTAACCAAATGCTCTCAATTTAACATATCTTAGAGAACATGCCAAGGACTAATGTAATATCACATTACAAGCTTATTTCATGCAAGTTACACCAATATAAATTAAACTTTCACTAAAGTTAAATATAAAATAAAGGTTGCAATTCTCATGCAATTAATCTCAATTTAATATATGTGAACAATCATACCAAAGCTTAATTTTCTAGCATGCCACAATTCAATTCCAAGTTATATATCACCATGAGGGTTAAATCTTAAATAAGGAAATTAATTAAATGAAAGGTTTCAAAATCTCACCGAATATTCTAAATCAAATATATGTGAAGCTATATGGCATGTAGATCAAGAATATCAAGTTGTAATTCAAATGGAGTAAATAGTGCACTCGGGGCAAATTAATTAATCAAATTAATTAAAAATTACTAATTTTCTAAACATTTCCAATTACTTTCAAATTCAACTATGTTGAAGAGCATGCCAAGACCAAATATAATATGCTATCACACATTGATTTCAAGCTAGTTAAGGCCACATGAATTAATATTTTATTCAAGATAAATATTAAATAAAATCTTCATTTCTTATCCAAATGCTCCAATTTTAATATATGTTAATCAACATATCAAGGTGTAATATAATGTCAAGCTACAAGTTTAAAACATGTTATAACTCACCGGAAAAATTAAATTTCATACTAGAAAATAAATAATCAAAAATTCTAGATTTAATATCCAAGCATACAATTGAATTGAATAAGCATCACAAGCATGTAATAGAGTAAGAAAGTAAATTATAACACCCCCTACCTCAATTTGAGATGAAAACCTCAAATCCCCACTGAAAAAAAAAGTGTTCCGAATCCGCCGAAATCGAAGGGTTTTGTCGGGGACTACACGATCTGCATGAATCCCCAAGAAGCCCCATGAAAATCCAAACTTGGCCTCAAACCCTAACTCAAATTTTGGTCAAAAATGAATTCTAATAAGGGGTAATGGTGCGCGGCGTTGAAGAGAACGATAAACGTAAAGGCCAAGGAATTTCTACCAAGGGAATCAAGTGGAGGAGAAGGAGAAAAAGTGGCAGCCAAGGAGCTCCCATGGCTGCCGGCCAAGAGGTGGAGAAGATGAGTCAAAATCTGATTTTTCACTTTAGGGCATCCTATTTATAGTAAGTCTCAAAAACTGCCCCAAAAGGGCCCCGCCGGGTCCAGAAAAATGGAATTTGAGCAAACGCCCTCAAATGGCAAAAATCCGTGAACAAAAAATATTCAAAATGATAAAATATGAATAACGAAAGAAACGGCGTCTAAAACCAAGTCCCGAGCAGAAAGTTATGCCCCGATCAAGTTCGGCGGCAATCTGATCCAAAAACTCTGAAACTGGAAAAAAACGACCAAAACGGAATTCTAAGAGTCCACGACTCAACGAAATGTGAAAATGAATCTCGTACGAGGATCCAGACTCCAGACGAGATATTTTGCAATAACTTTAGTTAATTGCACAATGGCCCCTACAAAAAGGGTTAACTGCGAAACTGCCTCAGAATGAAAATATCTTCCAAAAGATATTTTCTTAGATACCCCTGAAATAAAATATCTTCAAAAGATATTTATGAAAAATACCCCAGGAAATGAAAAAGAATCTGAAGAATTGTGCATCCATGCCCCTATGGACACCGGGAGCAACCAGAGTATTTTCTTGCAAAAGTAAAGATACGTATTTCGAGGAAACCACTCAAGATGAAGGCACGTAAAGTCAAAAACCAACTCCGAGCATGAAAAGTGAGATTTCTTCAAACAAGTGACAAACGGGGAAAAGACATAATAGGGAAAAAGACGAAACAGGGAAAAGGACGAAAGACGCATAGTGTCCGAAAAGTGAAAATGCGAAAATGACTCGGTCCTTAAAGGAAGTTGTCAATTCACATGAAAGAGTCTCAGAAACTAATTCCGAGCACTCAAGATAACACTAAGCGATACAAAACAGAGCTCAGAAAAGAAAATTAAACGAAAAAAATTCATTCATAAAATTTCAAGAAAAAGGAAAGGAAGGCAAATGACCGGTAATCATTTGATTGGAATAAAATTTGGAATGGGTACACTTGACAATTTGAATCATTTAGCTTGATACTTTTCATATATGAATTCTGCATATTTTTACAGTTAGGTATTGATAAAAATAAAGAAAGAAAGAATTTTTTTTTTTTTTATCTGACACCACAGAAATCCTCTCAGATTGATAAAAAAAAGAATGCCCAATAGCATTCTATTCCCATACACACTAATAATAGTCTTGCCATTAAATAAACCAAGGGTCGTAAAAAAGACTAGTATTTTTGCAACTACTAATTTTGATTTCCACATTAAAAATTGTGGTTATTCAAAATTGAGTTTCTTTTAAAATCTTGAGAATCATAAAAAACTGTTATTCAAAATTGAGGTTTGCTAGTAGTGTCAATCCTTCTAAAGTTCCTTAGTTACCCACCTTTTGCCTTGGCCCTTACATTACTTTATTTAAACTCAGCTTGTGTATGACCTTTTTATCAACTTTAACCTTCCTTTCAATTAAATTCTGAACTCCCACAGGAATTGGAAAAATTGCAATCTGGAAATAGTAATTAACATGAAGATATAACAAATTAAATGAATCGACACTGCTACCATAAAAAACTACAGCCCAAAAATAATTTTCATTGGATTTATGATCAATAGGATAATCCAAAATACTAAGCTAATCCCATACACATATCAAGATCACAAAAGAAATCCAAAATCCTAAGCCAAAATCACACAATGCTAATCGCATCATCCAAATGCTAATCCCATGATCCAAAATGCTAATTCCAAGCACATATCAACATCACAAAAGAAATCTAAGATCCGAAGCCAAAATCACACAATGGTAATCGCATAATCCAAAATGCTAAGCTAATCCCATATACATCAAAATAAAAAAAGATAATCCAAGAGCCGAATCCCTTTGAAGGAAGCCAAATTACATTCAATAGGAAACCTACAAAAAAATTTAAAAAAAAAAAAATAGATAAAATAAATAAAAGAAGAAGAAGAAAATTTAAAAATGAGGTTAGAATTTGAATATTGAAATAAAATTTTTAAAGAGTACTCATAGTATAATAGTTGCATCATTATGCTAATGGTCATGATTGCATTTACTAAAGGCCTTGTACCCTTTTAAGCTTTAATTGATTTATGAAGAAAAGGGTCGTTCAACTAAAGTTAAATGCAACTTACTAAGTGGGATGAGTATCACCCATAGAAGAGGTTTGTGCGGCCAAAAGCTGCTGCACCACTGAGAATAGATTTGTGAGCTGAGACTGCAAAGAAGCAATTGAACTATGTTACTCCTCTATCAAACTTCGTTGTTCCTCCCTCTCTGCTTGGTGAATCTGAGCTTGCTCTCGCAATTGCTCCTCTAGTTGTGCAGACCTCTGTCTAGCCTCGATAAAATCTTCCTGGTTAAAACGTGACAACGTGGTGGGCATCTCACCATGACCAAGCCCATTAACATATCCTGACCTACGGCCGACTACATCGTAGAAAACTTGATTCTGGATTGATTATGTAGCTGATGGGGACGTCTCATCAGAAGGCTAAGTTTGAAGCCGCTGGTCATTTCTGCCTGCAAGTACAAAATGTTAAAAAAAACAATATAGAAACAAGTAGTGTGCAACCAAAATTTAGTAGTTATTAAAAAACATACATGGAGAGCTTCACATCATGGTGTGACCCATGCCCCTTTCCCATTCTCTTTGCGGTGTGCATGCTCATAAAAGGTCACCATGTCAGGCTCCTCCTCAGTTTCTGGGTTTCGCTATTTCATTTAACAAAAAAATATATAATATATATATATAAGCGACAATAAAACAACATATATGACAAAAATAAAATATACCACTAAATACAATATATAATGTACTTTGAATGCATAAAATAGAAAGAAAAAAAAAAGTAATCTTATTTGCAATATGTTGCTAATCTTATTTGCAAGAAAGGCACAATTTTTCAGTTTTCACATGTACATCAGTACATGTATATGTATATCAATGTAAACAGAACATTTTGAGAGGGGAGAGGAAGGAACTTGATAATACTAAAGGAAGAAGAAAGTTGATTTACAAGGATAAAGAATGTATTTTGTGTATTTTCATTCTGCTTGCTCATATTTATGCATAAAATCTTGGTAAATAACTTTCATAACATCAGCTTGACTTGCTTCTGTTTAGCACTTAGCTGCCTCCTTTAAGAAAGATTTGTGTGGATTGAGAAACAAAGAATGAGAACTTTATATATTTTATGTATATGCATATATACTTTATATATAGGAAAACTGTCATATATCCAGAGTAGTCATTAATATATGATGTTTTGGTTTCTTACGCCATTAGCAACTCTTTGTTCTAATTATTTTTTAGGATTCATTAGTGTCTTTGCTTACCCTCTCCTTCTATTTGTGAAGTTTTATGTGTTTCTATGTATGATGTATCTATCTGTTCATGTTCTGTATAAATTTTACTGAATTGGTTTCGATCATTAATTCATCACAAATTTAAATGCTAAAAAAAATATATTTGCTTAATTTCTTTAATATTTAGGTAAATTCAACAGCAACTAGCCAACTTTAATTTATAAGCAGGTGAAGTCAATTAGCAACTCTTCCTTTTTATTTATGTTGCTGGTATCTGTTTATTGGTGGTGTTGTAGGGTGTAGCTCATAAATTTGTTCCTTTTTTACTGTAATTTGTCGAAAGTTTTGGTTTTGTCGAATTTCCGTTTCCAACTCCCATGTTACTACTTTGACACCATGATGTTGCCACAACACCATATTTTTTAGTTAGTTTTATTTAATTCCTTATTTAGTATATGGGCATATTAATGGCTATTTGAGCTTAAATTTCATAGTTAGTATTTTTTGCTTAGTTGATTAGTTAGTTGAATTAAAAAAAAAAAAAAAAAAAAAAAGGGGGATTATATTTTATTCAATTTCATGTTACTAGAACTCTTTGTACATGGGGTGGCTGTGTTGGGTGGATGTAAAATTAAGTCTGTATGTGAGATAGATATTTGTTGGATGATAAGTAGTGAAACTTTTGAGTATTTAGTATTATTATATTAATGTAGTTCCAAGCTTATGAGAGCAATTTTGTGACTAACTAATAGATATATATTAATATATTAGAAGTGGAGCAAAGCTTCTTCAGGAAGCTTAATCTAAGGTAGTGGCAAGTGCATTCATGTACACATGATACATAATTTACACATGCACTTATATCAGTATAGCATAAAAGGATAAGTTAGGAAAGAACTTCCATAACACACTTAAGGAGCCGTTTTACCATTCCAGTACATGGGGGGTTACTAAAGCCTTCTAAACCCACTCTCTAGAGGGCATGACTGTTCTAATACATAGAGAGTTTAAAAACAAAATGAAGGGAAAAAAGAAAGGAGGAAAAACGGTGAGTTTCGGAGCTGAGTACACAAAAAAGTCTCATCTTTAGTTTCAAGGAGAGCCACGAGAAAGGAAAATAAAACAGATTTCTCTCTACAATCTTTACCGAACCACTCTCAGGTAGGAAAATTTATATTTTAGATCCTAAGGATTGGAATGATAAACTTGTTGAGATATTACATTGAGATATAGTTTTCATTTAAATTCTTGGCTCATATGTGGATCCGATCAATGAAAGCTTTGTTGTCATCTCTTATCACTTTCATTTAACATCTTCATGTTTATCATATAAAGTAGGGGAACAATTAATACAAGTAGAATCCATAAATGAAAAGTCAAATATCTCTCTGAACATAGTGCTGAACATATCTACTTATGCTGATTTAATCATATTACATGATCATTCAAATTTGACATTATTAATTGAGGAATAAAACAAGTAATTTGTTTTTATTGCTCTCAAATTTATTTCTGTAGGGCTTTTTCGGAACTATAGGGTAAGCAATAATCTTCTTCCATGATTTCCATTAAGATTTTAACCTTATTGTCACGGGCCTAGAGATTTGGCGCAGCGGTACGGCCCGTGCGGCACCAAGGCATTACTTCAGCTCGCGCAAACGCCCTGGTCAGCTACCACGACCTGCCCTCCCAAGGATACATGCTAACTGGTTTCGATCTGCCTTGGTCTCATCAGGAGAATGGCTCTAGCTCCCGACCAATTTGTGCAAGGATGGCCAACTCCCTTCTTCATAGTTAAGTCCACGACTAGCGACAAGCACCTCGAACTGAACCGAGTCCACCTGCCTGAACTCTGAAGAGGTACCATCTTATGGTCCTGCACGCCCCTTCCCTGGAACTATTCCCAGTCAATGAATGTTCTTAACCAACCAGCATGCGTGTCTTCCATGCTCATGGCGTTGTTAGGAATCGGAACGTGATATTCTCCCCCACCCAAATCCTGCGACGCCCTCGTCGCAGTGCGGCACTGACTCCGCTGCGTCCAGCATTCCCAAGTCTCTCTCCTCCAAGTGGTATGCTCACCTGCCCACCATCGCTTCCTTGTACAACCCCTGACTGTACTCACCTAATGATAAGGTTTCGGGCTAAAGGGACGCCCACTTCTTCGAGATGCAACTCCACATTATGCCGCCTCCGCGACGCCCCGAGCAAATAAGGGCCCTCCGGCTGACTTGATAACCGCCCTTCATAACGGTTTGCACGCCTCTTGAACTTGCAAGAACTTTAGTGCGCGCGGCCCTTCGGCTTCAAAGGACGCTTCTTCTTGGGGAGATAGAGGCTCTCCTCCAACAGCATTGATTGCCCACTGACGCTACTTTAGTGCACCGTCTTCATTCTTAAAACCCCCGGATCGACAAGGGGGCACACCTCTGTGCTTTACCCCAAGTCCTGCTCTGATACCATTTGTCACGGCCTAGAGATTTGGCACAGCAGTACGGCCCGTACGGCACCAAGGCATTGTTTCAGCTCGCGCAAATGCCCTGGTCAGCCACTAGGACCTGCCTTCCCAAGAATACATGCTGACTGGTTTCGACCTGCCTTGGTCTCATCAGGGGAACGGCTCCAGCTCCCAACCAGTTTGTGTAGGGATGGCCAACTCCTTTCTTCATAGTCAAGTCCACGACTAGCGACAAGCACCTCGAACTGAACCGAGTAGACCTGCCTGAACTCTGAAGAGGTACCATCTTGTGGTCCTCCCCGCCCCTTCCCTGGAACCATTCCCAGTCAATGAATGTTGTTAGCCAACCAACATGCGTGTCTTTCATGCTCATGGCGTCGTTAGGAATCGAAATGTGACATTATACCCATTTCTCTTAACATTTAAATGTCGTTAACTGATTGCAATTTGGTGTTCCTTGTATTTATATTTGTTGTTCTCAGCGGCTTTTGTGTTTACCTGGATTATTATTATTTTTTATTTTTTTTTTTTTATTTTTTTTTTTTTTTTTTTGTGCTTTGGATGGCTTACTCTCTCTAAGTAGGTTTTGGTAGCTCTTGAACTTGCTTTACTACCATGGCCGATACTAGAACGGGCCAAAACCATGGTAGAAAGCCTTTTCCTCCGTGATTAAAAGTTAATTTTCTTGTAGTGAATTTATCCAATAAAGTTATCAAAATTGAACAACAAATTAAACCACTTACAAGAAATTATCAATCAATTAATTTAATTTAAGGAAGTAAAATTCAAATATAAAACAAACCAGCTCATGTCGAAGCACCGCAAATGTGTTTGAGCCAGCACAATGATTGGTCAAATTCTTTGACCTATTTACAATATTAGTCCTGCTTCTTTCCTGCATTCCAATTCAATCAATTGTTATCTACAATTCTTTGACCTATTTACAATATTAGTCCTGCTTCTTTCCTGCATTCCAATTCAATCAATTGTTATCTACAAGTCTAGATGAAATTGGGGGAAAGATTGTTCTTCTTTAGATGAAATCACGAATTTTTTGGGTTCTTTGAGTCCATAGGTCTTCCCCCTCCCCTTGTTCGGTTCTTGTACAGCTCTTGGGAAGTGTTTCCCTATGCTTTCTAATATCAAAATATATATATATATGTATATATGTATATATCTACAAGTCTAAGTATCAGAATCAACAACATAAACTGAAAACAATTTGACACCTTAAATTTCGAATCCATGAAAATATCACAGATGTCTTGCCAATCCTCAAATTTAACATTTTCGTGAGGATTTCTATGTGCATCCTCTATATTATTCCCGTATGATTTAAAGTGCTGGTGCATGCGAAACTTATGGGATCAAAACAATTTTGCTAGCCACTTTTCAAGTCCTATCCGAACGTTAATAGCATTCATGTTTGTATCATACTTGTCCTAAAAAAAAAGAAATCATACCATGAGCATCATATTTTAACAAGAGTCAACTAATGAATATTAAAAACAACATAGAACACCAAACCAAAGTTTTATGTTCAATAACTGTAATATGGTAGTATATATTGGCCTTATCTGCTGGATCCATATGAGACCACATTCCACATGTAAATTTAGCATGCTCACGACATAATGCGCCCACATGTGACCTAAACATCTTGGATGAAGACCCAATAGGCCTCATTTTCCCTAGGAGAAAAGTGATTCGAGGTTTTGTGCCACCATTTTTTTTTATGTTTTTTATATTCGAGCCCACATGACCACCCACGTCCTTTTTTGAACAAGTTAGAAGCTGCAATAATAAAAAAGAAAAGAGGTAATTGAGTTAGAATATTTAAATGTTAACAATTACTTGATGGTTCGACTTCAAAATTGATTTTAGACTTTCCTCGTTAACTATTAGCCAACAAAACAAAAACTAACAACAATATACAACCTTATATATAATTTAACTTTGCATTCTACAGAGGTAAATCATATAGTTATTAACTCACACATGTTTACATTATGGATGAATTATTAGCTAATTGTACTAATTTTTTACCTTTTCCTTTCCATTCATTTCGCAACATAATTGCAATCCATTAGTTATCAATTGTTTGATCTAGCAACATGATTCTTCACTTCAAAAAATTTTAGTTTCAATCACTTGGAACATATATAAAAGCAGAACCGTTAAAAAAAAAAAAAAATAGCAACAAAAAATCCATATTGAAAAGGTAAAAAACAATTGAATTCAAGGAATAAAATAAATAATTGAAAAGGGAATTAAGTAAGTCTTACCCACAGTTGATGAGTTGGAGGGAGAGGGTGTGGCCGCAACTGTGTCCATAAGTGTCAATGGTGTGTCTGTGTCAGTGGTTACAAAAGTATGTGTAGGCAATGATGTGGGTGACGGTGTGGACACGGTGGTAGGCTCTGACTGAGAAAATGTAGGCAATGATGTGGCTGTCAGTGTGGGCATGGCATTTTGCTCTGATTGAGAGACTCGTCTCCGACGTCCAGGTCCAGCCATTTTTACCTAGAAGAAGTTAGTGCTTCATATGCTAATGGAAAGAAAAATATGTCACAAAGCTAGCAAATTAGTAATTAACATCTCTTAAATAAAATTACTAAAATACTATTTACTGGTATTCAACTAGTCAGAAGCAAGATTTAAATTGTAATTAAGTTAATCATGAGAGTATCTGCAAAATTTCTAAAACAACACCATGTGAGTGTTTGGAAGGGTTCATTCCCAAATCACAAGAATAATATGGAAACCTTGATAGGTCGAGTGGATCTATGAGGAAGAATCCAGTGGTGGCTAGTTGCTGAAGTAAAGAGGGGTTTTGGAATGTTAAAGGGGTGAAATTACCTGATTTGTTAGTACATCCCTCTCTGACTTGATAATCATACAATAATAAATTCACAAATATATTGACAGAAGATTCCTCACAAAAAAAAAAAAAAAAAAAAAAAAAAGAAACAAATAAAAAACCCTAATTAATAAGAAATTCATAAATTTATAGAACTATTATGGATACTAACCTTCTAATGCAGATTCAAATTGTTTGATGGAAGTTGATTGTGCTTTAAATTGCTTCAAGAACACATACTTTGTATTGGGTCTTTGTTTGAAGGGAGAAGACATGCAGAAAGGGTGAAAAAGAAGCGCAGAGATATATATAAGAGGCGGAGAGAGAGGGGGGAAGCTAAAATGTTATTTAGCGCTAAAAATTTATTTTGCCCGGTAAATGATATTTTCAATGTTTCTTACCAAAATGAAATTTTTGGCACTGTTTTTTACCAAAATTATTTCACTTTTTCTTATCAAAATGAATTTTTTTGCAGATATTTAATTTGCTCGGGAAAAAAATATTTTCACTGTTTCTTACCAAAATAAAATTTGTTGCACATATTTAATTTAAAATAATTAAAATTTCAAGAAACTAATTTAATCTAATTAAATGAAATAGTATATCTATAATATAATCATAATAAATTCAATCAATTTTTAAAATTTTAATATAAATATATTTTTTTATACGAGGTTTTTTTTTTCTCTAGCTATTCCCATTTCATAATTTAATATTACTTGAACTAAATATTAGCACAAACCATAATACACCTAGATTAGTTAGTTCATTGGCTTGGATTAGTAATTGTGTAAATTTTTATATACAACTAATTTATTACACGGGCTTGTATTCAAAGAACTATAATTCTAATTAAGGATGCCAACGGGACAAGTTACAAAGCACAGGCACAAGCCCTTTCCCAAACTCGTTCTACCAATATTTTTTTTCCAAACCCAATTTCGGGCTCCACACATTGGAGTCGTGGCGGATTCGGGCACCCAAATATACATATAATTAAACTTAAAAATATTTAATATAATTTTTTAAAATTTGTTTAGTATAATCAAATATTTATCACAAAAATATAATTATTTTTAAAATTTAAAATCATCAAAGAAATGAAGAAAAAATAAAAATTATAACAACATAAAATAATATTTATTTATAAATTTATTATTAATCGGGGCAGTTTGCGGGTTTTACAGTTTTCCCAAACACGATCGTAGGAATTCACGATCGATCGTGACTTGAGCATAACAGTTTTAATTGATCGTTTTGGGCTCTAATTTCAAAGGACCAGGGTATATGTGAGTACTTGACTTGAAGGTACAACTCTGACTCATTTTGACCTCCAAGAGACACCTATAAATAAAGAGGATTGAACCATCTTTACAAGGGTTAAACATTTTGGAATTGAATAGCTTAGAAGAACCTCTAGATCTACTCTCTCTCTCTAGTGTTTCAACTAAAGAAAAAGACGATGAACCCAAGCTTGGAGATGGATTGTGAGCCAACCTTGATGACATCTACCTTCTTCGTGAGTGGCTAGTCCTTCACTTAGGGCTTAGATGAGCCATAAGCTTGTATAATTAAACTATTGTCTTTCAATTTTTAGGGAATTATGTAATATAATTAGTGTTATGGTCTTGTGTACTATACCAAGGCTTTTATTGATAATTCTTCCTATTGATTCTTTATGTTGGTTGCTTGTTGTCTTATGTGTAATTAATTGAGGATTAATCTCTACACTAAATGTTTTTTATTGTTTAGTGATGGCCACGCATGATTCTTATTGGATTCAACTGTTAATTAGTTTGATGGATTATGCTTAGTCTTGATGAGTTACACTAGTTACATCATTAGATTAATTGTAGTTAGATAGACAATTAATGCTTAAATTTGATAGTCCATACTTATTATTGTAATTTGTATTATTCTCTTAACATTGATATGTGCTTGTAGCCACATTTTCATTACAATAAGTTTTCCCCATTAATTGAAGACAAGTGGTTTAATGCAAAAGCTTAGTGGTGAGTTATATGTCATAAGTCTCTCTTCCTATCTTTAAACCTTATTTACTTTAATGTTAATTTCTATTGCATGTTCATTTAAATCAACATTAGTTTAATTAACCAAACAAACTTCCTTTCAATCTCACGTTCACTACGTCAAGTTAGATTCCAAGCCATATATCCCAGTGGAAGATCCCTTCTCACTATACTCACCTATACGTGTTAAGTGGCTTTTATAAATGTAAAAGTTGATACACATTTGACATATCAAATATAACACATTTTTGTGATACACACCAAAGTCGCATCAACATTCAAAAGTACTGCTAATATATTCAGAACTTCTAATTCATTATTCTGCTAATATATTCGTAATTGAAGTGAATTAGTGAACACCTTTAGAACTGCTAATAGCCTAATACATTTTTAGAACTATTAATTCAACAAGAAATTAACATCTTAGTTCAAAAAATTAACCAACAATATTTAGCCACTGTAGAATTATATTACTCCATATTATATATATAATTTGATACATATACATATATATAACTTAACTGTTCGATTTGGTCGAGTTTGATCTTAAAGGATCTCAAACTCTGAACAAATTGTATGTATGTGTGTGTGTGTATATATATATATATATATATTCTCTTATTTAAATTTAAATATGAATTATACAAATTATCCCTTAACTTTATTATTAGAATTAATTTATCATTAAAAAAAATATTTATAACTACTATTTTATAAAATGATTAACTTATTATTAGAACATTGGTGCATTTTTGGCAATAAGTGGTATTACGCACAAAATATAATTCAAGGGGTTTATTTGCAAATTTAAGCATAGTTCAGATAGTTTTTTGCACTTTACTATATATTTATATATACACACACACTTTTATATATTAAAAATATACCTTATGATAAGTTTTAATTTTTCTTATTATTTTCCAAATAAGTATATGGTGACAGAAGGCTAATTTGTGGCAAGAATTTACTCTTTTGTAATGAAATATCTTTTGTCGCTAAAAGATAGAAATTGACGACAATTAATTTGTCACAAAAAGTCTATCAATTGTGACAAAGTTAAATTTGTCACAATAACACAATATTTTGCGACAATGCATCATTTGTCACTAGAAGGTTGTTTGTAGCGACAACAATTTTTGTCGTTAAAATACCATCAATTATGACAAAGTTAAATTTGTCACAATAACTCAATCTTTTGCGACAATGAATCATTTATCACTAGAAGGTTGTTCGTAGCGACAAGAATTTTTGTCCCTAAAATGCCATCAATTGTGTGACAAAGCTATATTTGTCACAATAACTCAATCTTTTGCGACAACGCATCATTTGTCACTACAAAGTTGTTCGTAGCGACAAGAATTTTTGTCGCTAAAATGCCATCAATTGTGACAAAGTTATATTTGTCACAATAACTCAATCTTTTGCGACAATGCATCATTTGTCACTACAAGGTTGTTCGCAGCGACAAGAATTTTTGTCGCTAAAATGCCATCAATTGTGACAAAGCTATATTTGTCACAATAACTCAATCTTTTGTGACAACACATCATTTGTCACTAGAAAGTTGTTTGTAGCGACAAGAATTTTTGTCGCTAAAATGCCATCAATTGTGACAAAGCTATATTCACAATAACTCAATCTTTTGCGACAACGCATCATTTGTCACTAGAAGGTTGTTTATAGCAACAAGAATTTTTGTCACTAAAATGCCATCAATTGTGACAAAGCTATATTTGTCACTAAAATCTAGTTAATCGCGACAAAGCTATATTTGTCACTATATTGTAATTAGTTGTGACAATATATTTGTCACTAAAATCAATTTTGTCGCCGTACCCTTTCCCGCCATATAGTTGGGCGCGAGGAAATTCCCGGGATAGATATTGCGACAACTTTTTGTGACAAATTTGATTTTTGTCGAGTAAATTTAGCTTAAGGCAACAAAGTTACTTTTTGTCACAAAAGATTATTTTATTGCGACAAATTCATCTTGTCGCTATAGTTTTTGTCACCAAAGACCAAATTTGTTGTAGTGAAAATTGATAAAAAGAACACAAAACTATTCCCCAAGCAAAATTTTCTATTAGTTTAAATCTAAATCGGGAGCGAATTAAGTCATAAATAGTGAAAATTTGAGAAGAATTGTGTGACTTAAGTTTAAATTATAAATAACTTAAATGATGGATGACCAAAAAAAAAAAAATCAGTGTGTGAATGACTCCACCAAATCTTAAATCTTATATTTCATTTTGAATTCAAGTATATAGGTGAAATTAAAAATAAAATAAAATAAAATAATTGCTTTTCCAAAATTCACTACTATACAATTTGATAGAGAACTCATTATGACCAAAGTAGATGAAAATAAACAACAAATGGATGTAACTGGATAAAGTGAATGATGTTTTTAGCACAAAATAATGCCAAAAAGGTACTTCTAAAATTCTAAAAATTAACTAAATCACAAAAATTCATCATATCAAACCTAAAAACCAATTCACAACATAAAATTATCTACAAATAAAAGATCAAAACAGATTACATATCAAAAGCAACGTCATCAAAGCCATCTTCATACCCAGCATCACCGATATCTGACACCATATCTCCGACAATCAACCCTCCGATCAAACCAGCTCCAAATCCCGTCCCAAACTTATCCTTTTTTTTCTTAGGTTTCTCCACTTGTGGTTGTGGATACCCATATCCCGCCATCGCCGGCACCGGATATGCCTGCGGCGGTGGCGGATATCGAACACCCCCCCCCCCCCCCCCCCCCCCCCCCCGCGCCCGTCCCGCTTGCTGCAGCGGATAAGTATAAGGTGGCCGTGGATACGCCATCGCCACCCCAGCAGGCTGCGCGACCGTGGTGCTCACACCGATATTTGGTGGATGCACCGTCACAGGCTCCTGACCCTTCGCCGGCGCCGCCGTATGCGGCGGAGTAAACTTCCCATCGTACTTGTACGAGAATTTCAATCGGAGGTGGTGTTGCCGGCGAGGAGGTCTGGCAGCGGGACGTAGACGTAGTAGTTCATGTGGTGGTTCCACTTGGGTTTTGTTCCGCCGTGCTTGTCGGCGGGGGTCAGTTTCCGGACGCTGGAGATCGACGCCACCACGTAGACGTCCATCTTGGTCACAAGATTCACATCATCGAGTCCTTCGGCGGATATAATTGTGATGTCTAAAGTACGGTAGGCCATGTCTGTGTTATGCGATTGAGCAATTGATCGAAGAATCAAGATTGTGTGTGTATAATAGGAACAGAAAAGACGATATAGCGTGTGTCTGTGTCTGTGTCTGTGTGGATTTATGGACTAAATAGTTAATACACAGTGCGGTGTGTATTTATATAGAGGTGGCCAGGGTTTCTTGTTTAACAAGCAAGGAAAGTCAAGTGAATAATCCTTTCAAAAATTGGAATTTAGTAAAGGTTCAGGAAGCTACTGAGGAGATCACTTTATGGAAAGTGAATAATTTTTTTATTTTGTTTTCTCGTCCATTTAGAGTAACTTTCCATATTCATATTTCTATATCGCAACTAGTTTTGTTTTTTACTTCGTGTCTTCCTATCGGTTTATTTTCCATCTCATAATTCTTCACCAAAGCCTCTTTTGTTATTTAAAATTTTGCAAAATAAAAATCTATTTAAATTTTCATAGATTGAACTTTGCAGTCAAACCTCTCTTAAAATAGGCTCGACTCCCCATAACTATTAAGGGGTAGGTACTTGTAATACCAGTATTATCCTTTTACATGTAAAATAATGAAATTAGCCCTGTATTTTATACAAACCTCTTGTTATTATTGCCCCCATTATTATATAGTTCCAATTACCATAATTACTAATCTTTATCCTCCTAAAACCACTTGTAACACAAACTAACAATTTTTGTTAAATAACATTTTTCGAATCCCCCTCTGTCACTCATCAGCCATCAGTTAGCTTTAACTTCCAAAAAAAAAAAAAATTTAGAAGACACTTGCCTCAATTACTTAGTGAATTAGTATTTCATGTAAAAAAAATTAAAAGACCAAAGAAGTGGTTATTGACATTCCAAACAAAATTATATTGTTTTGGAAGTAACAACTTGGGGGACATTCCATCCAAGATGAGTCTTGCAACCCTAGTTTATTGTTGGGAAACGTGCAAGTTTTAAAAACTTTTCGAGAGATTTTGATTCATAGATCTTGATTCATTACATAGAGACAAGTTTTACGCAAAAATAAAAATATGATGTATCATTCAATTAACAGATTGAATACTTATATCAAAGGTCTGAGTAAACTTTTAAAACTTTCCTCTAAAGTAAATGTTCTCACTTATTGTAGATCCCTTAGCAAGATGCCTTCTTCTTGGATCTCCATCTTCTTGGTAGTTGTTTTGCCTTTAGGAATCACTCATAAGCCTCCATGAATGATCTTGGAAAACTAGGCTTGTGGGAGCCTCCATTAGACGAGAACATAAACCCTAATTTTCTAGAGAGAGAAAATAAATTCCTTTTTCCTTCTCATTAAAAATCACCCCCTAAAATATACATAGACCATGTATATTTATAGGCAACATAAAAATAAAGAAAAGGAAACAACAAATCCTTCTCCATCTCTAATTCATATGTCTCAAATCTAATATGATTCCAATATCAAGTTGGACTATGAGTGAGAATCCATTGGGCCTATTATTTTATTGGCTATAATGAATTAATAATTGTCCCGGTCCATGGACCCAATTCAATTAATTCATAAATTAATTTCTACTCCACTAAAAGAAATTAATTGAACTCCAATTAAATAATAAATAACCTCTAAGTCAATATTGCACTTTGACCCTTCTATGCATAATTAGTTATCGAATAAATAAAGCCATCAATCCGACTACTTAATTAATATATCTATTTTGGTACCTCTGATTATTTCTGACTCGATCACAATAAAACATTTGTTTGACAAAAATAATAATTTAAATAAATAAATATATAATAAATCATTTTGTCTAAAAACACATGAAGGCCTTCGAATTTTCTTTGTGATCAACCATAATCAATACAAAATAAATACAAGTAACAATGATGCAAATATTGAAAATATAACCCTCTAACTATTAATTACATAACTACCAAAAGTGTCGGTCTAAGGATCCCGAAGAATCCGCCGAACAAATCAAAGTAATTATTAATTAATAAAAGAGTCTATACTTTTCTCATGCTTAAGAGTTAAATGCCATGACGGTGATAGGGAGTAATTGCATACGACGGCTCTCGCAATATATCTTAACCTAACGCGGATCCAGTTCAAGTTTTAATTAATTATGAGTCCATCCATAATTACCGACTATGAACAATTTATAATTACTATTTATATATTATGCATTGATTGCAATCACATACATATATATAAATATTTCTTGTAATTACATGGACACTATCAATTTCATAGTGAATCGAAACATAATACATTGAATTCACCAATTATATAAATTATAAATATTTCAGATATGTCAGGAACATATGTCACTATAATCCAGATAGGAATTTGCTATGCCAGGGCATATAAATCCCAACAGCTCCCACTTGCCCTCATAGCCAATTCAAATTGCACCTAACTCCAATGTTATCCAGATGATGATCAAAATTATTGATCAAAGACACCTTTGATAATGGATCAACAAAGTTGTGTTCCAATGCAATGTTCTAACTATAAGTGCATTTTCTTGCTGGACAATATCATGTAGAACATGATACTTCCTCTCAGTGTATCTTGTTCCTCTATAGAACCTTGGGTCATTGGTTTGGACTACTTCTGCACTATTGTCACAACGTAGCTCAATAGGCAGGCTAGTATACTTCACAACCTCTAAATCAGTGAGATCAAACTAATAGGCTTCCTTTGCCGCCTTTAAGGCTGCAATATATTCCACCTACAGGTTTGAGTCAGCAGTTGAAATCTGCTTAACAATCTACCAACTGATCTCCCTTCCATTAAGTGAACATACACTAAGTCATGAACCTCATAATATCTACTTCTGATTGAAAATCAGAACTAGCATACCTGACTAGGACCATATCATCACATCCATATTATCACATCCATAAATGAATATGATATCATTGGTTCTCCTTAGGTACTTAATGATATTTTTCACAATAAATCAGTTGTCAAGTCCAGTATTAGACTGATCTCTACTGACTATCCCTACTATGTAGCGGATGTCCTGTTTGGTATAGACCATGGCATATATGAGACTCTCATATGCCGAAACATATTGTTCCAGTCTCATTTGCTCAATCTCGTTTGATAGTCTTGAAAAACTACTTACTAGAGAGAGCCATCCATATCAATAAAGTAAGAACTCATTCTTTGAGTTATGCATACCAAACCTGGTCAAAACTTTATCAATGTAGGATTATTAAGATAAGCCTATTTTCCTTTTAACCTGATCTTGCAAAAGCTTGATCCTAGGAATCTAGCTTACATCCTGAAAATCCTTCATTTAAAAGTAATTGAACAACTACCTCTTTATTGATGATAAAACTTCCACATCATTCTAAATGAGTAGGATGTCATCAATATATATAGAATTAGAAAAATAATGACATTCCCTTGTACACTCATGATTTATTCACTAAGAAATCTTCTGGTATCTTTTTGTAGATTAACTTGCCTTCTATAGGAATCACCCTACTAGAAAGTTATACAAGATCCCAGAATTTATTAGAATACATAGATTCCAACTCTGATTTCATAGTAACTCACCAAAACGATCTGTATCCACATCGGTTCACGCTTCCGTGTAGCTTACTGGGTCCAACTCATGTTTAACAGGGATGTCCATAATGGTCTCACCTAAAAACATGATTCTGTCGAATTGGATGATAATCCTCCCACTACATCAATGTACCGATGCAAGAATCTGTGTAGTAGATGATGCTAACGCATCAATAGGGAATTCATATATTATTCTCAATCTCTATAATAAGTATGTTCACATGTGGTACATCTGGTACTCATACCAAATTCTCTAAAATTATGCTACTAGGTATGCGATTCATAATATGATTCTCCTATAGATAAACAGTGAGTGAAAACAATCAACTTTTATCTTTGAGATCATAAAATAATCCATCCTAGTGACATTTAGAGTAGCTATCAAATCTAGCATGCCTATGATCTGCTTCCAACTTACTTGTCCATATCAAGCGCACATGTGCAAGACTACCCCATATGTGCATATGATTCAAACTAATATTTAGTAAAAAACACAGCTCAACGGTATCCTTGAGACAGACTAAGATGGAATGCAGTTCATAATGCGCATCGATGTCATTAACGCTAAACTCTTAAATGAAAGAGATAATGTAGCATAGCTGATCATAGATCTAACCATGTTAAGTGGAATTCTGTTATTCCTATTTGACACCTAAATACATTTAGCGTCAATTGCGGAAAACTGATACATAATACCCTCATTTACCATATAGTCTTTGCACTATCCCAAGAAATACTCATATCCTCGATCAGATCGAAGTGTCTTGATAAGTTTACCTAATATGTGTTCCACATCAGTCTTAACCTTCTCAGAAAATACCAAGAGTTTAAGACTTGTGTTGCATCAGATAAACTTATCCAAAACGTGAGTAATCTTGCTTGGATGTTCATAAGACCACACGTGTCAGTGTGTACCGACTCCAATTGTCCTTTGTGTCTATTTCATCTGGCTGATTAAGCCCTAAGAGTTATCTATCCTTCAAAACAGGGTTCACAAGTTTGGTTTAGGCTCCCCTGCCTCACTAGGTAATTAACCTTCTTTGACCAATCTTTGAATCTTATTTTGATTGATAACAACCCAAAAATAGACATTAAAAATACAATGAGTCAGGAATAACAATTTTTCTCTTAACATTCAATCTAGAAGATGCAACATTAGTTTCTACATCCTGCAAATCTTAAGAGTTTATGATTGTAGTATATTAACCATCTTTCAATGCACCAGAAGCAATCGCATATCTATTCAATTTTATAAAACCAGTTTTACAAAATAACAACACAGTTTTTATAAACCAAAAGTGAAATAAGAATGAGATTGCGTTTCACTTCTGTGCATAAAGATAGTTCTCTAATACTAATATCCTTATACTCTCTAATTTCAGATGTAATACTCCCACTGACTTAACTACAACCTTGGCATCAGGTCAAAAGATAATTATATATCCATATCATCAAGGCTTCTGGATTCCTGAAATCCTTACAATAAATTGCAAACATGTTTAGTGGCTCCAGAATCTATCCATCAGGAATTAATAGACGCAACCACATAACATGGCTCAATGATTAAATATATATTTTCCTATGCCACGTCATTGCTTAAACAGTTCGTCCTTTAGTGTTTTAGTTAGCGACAAAAGAAACAGTTTTCTTCGCCCTCAACATACACTGCCTTATTCCCTTTAACCTTTTTGAATACCCATGTTTTGTGCTAGTCTAGTCCTATTATCATCATTCTTCTTTGCTTTGCCCGTCCACTTGGGCCTAGAAGAAGATGGTATAGACTAGGTTAGATTGATAGGAACGCCCATACTCTTGATTATCCCTTCATCTGTTACCAATTCTATAAGAATATCAGCGAGTGTAAACTCAAACTGATTCCTTATTTAGTTCACTCTAACAGAGTCGAACGAGTTTGGTAACAAGGCAATAATCATGTCAACTTGAAACTTACCACCCAAGTCAGCCTTATTGATCTCCAGCTAATTTTTAAATAATAAACAATCATTTTTCAAAATTCGATTTCATACTGGAGTTCCTTAGGCTATCTTGATGCTATTCAAGTCTGACATAGTACTTTGGCATACTCTCTATCTAATCTCACCAAAATATCTTATTAAATTTTAACATGATGCTTGAAGAAAATAAAATAATGTAAATGTTAGCTTTGGAGCGTATTCGAGGTAAATTCTAGAATATTGCACCAAGTCATCTCATTTGTCTTATTTCACTTATTCAAAGCATTAATGTTCTCTTGGGTATCTTAAAGTAAAAGGATTAGGTTTAGAAGTAATAAATACATTTGTACCCTTACATTGTGAGTAAAATATCTAAGTTCCTTTCTCAGTCAATATTAATGAGATCCAGTTACATTGAATATGTAAGCAAGCAGATAAACTGGATTAGACATAATTAATCTGAATATAAATGCATTCATACAATATGCAAGGTGAATTATTAATAATGTCATGCATATTTAAAATTAAAATGAGCTTGTTAACCACATAATACAATAAATCTCAATCGAACAAGAGATCATTATCATTATTGGTGAACAATCCCTTTTAATTAATGCGGGTCCCTCAACTCTGTAGCATAATAAATCAACCAATCAATATGTCAATAACTTATCCTGTTGGAGGAGTTCATTATTATTATTATTGAGATTCATTTGCTATTAGGCGAGCACTTCCATTAAAATAATAATATGTGGGTCCCTTAACCACTGCATGAAAAATCGAATAACCAATACGCCAATAATTTATTGGGTTGGCGAAGTTCATTATTGCTATTGGCAGGCAAATCCCATTATTTCCATATCTCTTAAGACAATGCCTTGTCTATCTATATGAAATGATTTCCGATTATGTTTAGCCTTTCTAAAATCACCTAGTATAGACCACTCCGTTGGGGAGCTAACACTATTGATTTTAGATTGAGTGTATAACGTTATTAATGCTCTAATGAAAAATAAAACATTAAATATCTTGTCATTATAATCTAGACTCTTTAAATCATGCGTAGGGTCTTATTTTTAAAGATCTAATTACAATGAACATTTAATATTATTATTTTTATGAGATAACCATTCTTGTAATATTAAGACTCTTCAAATCATGCGTGGGGCCTTATTTTTGAAAACCTAATTACAATGGTATTAATAACGAAGGCCATGGAACAATGTATAAAAATTCCCGCTCCCACTCAATTTTTAATCATCCATAATTAGGGTTTTCATTTTATTCATTTACATGATATAATGCATGCAAAACGTCTTGATTTTAATCCAATTAAATTTAGAAAATATTTGGACTTTAAACGATTCACTAATATTAAATTTGAAGCACACTTTAAAAATAATTTACAAAAAATAATTTTGCGTTTCCCAATAAGTGCCCTCAAATTAATTAGTAATCAGATCCAATTAATGTTCATAACTTAATTAATATAAATCAAGTCATTTAAATAAATATCATGGATCTAATGCATGAATAACAATTAATTAACAATTATATATTCCATGCATTTCATACATCGCATAAATAAATAAATGACAGATAAAGCAAATAAAATGGTCAATGGAATCAGCTTTTAACATTTAACTACTCTAAGTATTGCGGGAAGATCATCCATCGGCTTGCAAACACCCACATAAGGCTGGAACGCACCGGGAGAAGCAAAACACCGATTGGAACGCGCCTAGAGGGCCCCACATGCGCTCACACGCGCTTGGGGCATGCTGCAGGTGAAGACACGCGCCCCACGCGCTAGCATGCGCTTGGAGCGCATGGGACGCGCCCTCACGTGCTGGCACGCGCGTGGGGCGCGTGGGACGCGCCTCCACGCGCCTTCACGCGCGTGGAGGTCATATAACCTTGGCTGGCGCGTGCAATGCACGTGCCAGCATATGTCACCTCCTGGCGCGTGTTCCTCACGCGCCAGGCTCACCCTCTATGCACCATATCTGATTCCAGCCTCCTCCGACGCCTCTTCTCGCCGCCGGCGATGCTCCGGCCACCTGAAAAACGCCGAAAAATTTCAGAAAAATCAGAAAAATTCCCAGAAAATTAAATTAAGCCTCAAAAAATTTCAGAAAAATTCCAAAAAATTCGAAAAAATTCCAGAAAATTACTGAAGCATAATTTAACCCTTTTGGACCTTCTTGAAGCTTCATACCATCCTTTGATGAATATTCCATGGGTTTAAAAATATTTACAACTTGAAATACAATGGGAAAAATAAATTACATCATTGAACTTTCAAACGGCTAAATCAAAGCCTTAATTACATTCATCCAAAGATAAAATTACATTAATTTAACCTATAAGCTTCATCCATGGCCCAACCATACATCATCATTCATTCACAATTATTCATACATCATCATGTATCAATATATATCAACATATTAAATCATACATCAATAAATAAATATATATGCATATCAAAATTGGATCCATGAATGATGAATTTTGATAAAAATATGATCTCTAGTAATGAATCAAACCATGCTCTGATACCACTGTTGGGAAACGTGCAAGTTTTAAAAACTTTTCGAGGGATTTTGATTCATAAATCTTGATTCATCACATAGAGACAAGTTTTACGCAAAAATAAAAATATGATGTATCATTCAATTAACAGATTGAATACTTACATCAAAGGTCTGAGTAAACCTTTAAAACTTTCCTCTAAAGTGAATGTTCTCACTTATTGTAGATCCCTTAGCAAGATGCCTTCTTCTTAGATCTCCATCTTCTTGGTAATTGTTTTGCCTTTAGGAATTACTCATAAGCCTCTATGAATGACCTTGGAAAACTAGGCTTGTGGGAGCCTCCATTAGACGAGAACATAAACCCTAATTTTCTAGAGAGAGAAAATAAATTCCTTTTTCCTTCTCATTAAAAATCACCCCCTAAAATATACATAGACCATGTATATTTATAGGCAACATAAAAATAAAGAAAGGGAAACAACAAATCCTTCTCCATCTCTAATTCATATGTCTCAAATCTAATATGATTCCAATATCAAGTTGGGCTATGAGTGAGAATCCATTGGGCCTATTATTTTATTGGCTACAATGAATTAATAATTGGCCCGGTCCATGGACCCAATTCAATTAATTCATAAATTAATTTCTACTCCGCTAAAAGAAATTAATTGAACTCCAATTAAATAATAAATAACCTCTAAGTCAATATTGCACTTTGACCCCTCTATGCATAATTAGTTATCGGATAAATAAAGCCATCAATCCGACTACTTAATTAATATATCTATTTTGGTACCTCTGATTATTTCTGGCTCGATCACAATAAAACATTTATTTGACAAAAATAATAATTTAAATAAATAAATATATAAAAAATCATTTTGTCTAAAAATACACGAAGGCCTTCGAATTTACTTTGTGATTAACCATAATTAATACAAAATAAATACAAGTAACAATGATGCAAATATTGAAAATATAACCCTCTAACTATTAATTACATAACTACCAAAAGTGTCGGTCTAAGGATCCCGAAGAATCCGCCGAACAAATCAAAGTAATTATTAATTAATAAAAGAGTCTATACTTTTCTCATGCTTAAGAGTCAAATGTCATGACTGTGATAGGGAGTAATTGTATTCGACGGCTCTCGCAAAATATCTCAACTTAACGCGGATCCAGTTCAAGTCTTAATTAATTATGAGTCCATCCATAATTACCGACTATGAACAATTTATAATTACTATTTATATATCATGCATTGATTGCCATCACATACATATATATAAATATTTCTTGTAATTACATGGACACTATCAATTTCATAGTAAATCGAAACATAATACATTGAATTCACCAATTATATAAATCATAAATATTTCAGATATGTCAGGAACATATGTCACTATAATCCAGATAGGAATTTGTTATGCCAGGGCATATAAATCCCAACATTTATAATGTCTGGAATGAACGCAATTGCTGAATTTTCCAAAAGAAGTCTCTATCGAACTGTACAAACAATTTTGATTGCTTGTTACCAAAAAAGAAGGTAACCTAATTATACCAAAAAAGAAGAAGCAAACAATAGTGGTAATGGTTCATTCATACGTCTATTAAGTTGACATGACTATAACATTTTTTCAAAGAATTATATCCAACAATTTAAACTCTTCTTTTGTTATTTTGTAATAATTGAGCGGCCATCAACATTGCCTCTAATGCAGTGTTTCATGAAAAAAATAAGTAAATTAAAGTTAACCATCACTTATTAACATGTCAGTGCTCTAGTGATACTAGACCTCTCCCTACTTTTTAAAGAAATGGTAGGAGTTCGAAACTCAGTAAATGCATGTGTGTGTCAACTAAAATAAAATAAAATAAAATAAAAAATGAGTTGACCATCACTTTATTCTGCATAAGATCAATTGGTCACTAAGCGCATTTCCGTAATTCTTCACTGAGGCTGTAAGTTATAATTTTTTTGTTTATGATAAATAAGTAGGTAAATAAAAGACAGATAGATTACATATTTACTTGGGACATAGCCAAAGACCATGCAAAGACATGCCACTGTTAGGCAAACAAAAGAAAAGCAGTTAATAGATCAAAAAATACATGTTGATCTAAGTGTTTTCAGAATGTGAACTGATAAATGATAAATGTGCAATACTCTGTTTCAATTTACTAACGTCACCAAATTCACTAAATTATAAACCACATGCTAACTGTAAGTCTATAACTATGACCTGTTGTCACATAAATCACAATTCCACATGATTTGTGCCAAATATCACGATTTCATATTACTTATGTAATAATTATCTATAATTACATTACATCATTATTTTATGATGTTACAATTTATCCTAAAAAGAATCAGCAGCCCGTCTCTCGTGAAGCTTCACTTGCGTACCCTTAAATCAACTTGTATTAGGTGAACCACATAAAATTTCTAATTCATTTTCAAGGTCTTGTTTAATCAAATTTTTTTTACAAGGGCCAATTTAAATATTACCCGATTGTTAATAATGTACTCGTGCATTATGAGACTGACTGTTGCACCACGTTGCCGTATTAGTGATACAGGTCAATGAACAAGATTTGCAATGTTCATCTTCCTAAAATTACTTGTTACAAACCAAAAAATAATTTTTGTTATTGAACCAATTTCACAATTAAATACTGCAGCAAACCTATCTTAAAAAAAAATGTCCTTCTAATTGGAGGATTTCTCACCCGTACCAGTCTCACACGACACAAATGAGATTTAAATTGTAAACTTGCACAATAGAAAAAATTTGAACTCACACTCAATACACTCAATATAATTCATCTGGTGCATTGTTGACTGACAAAAAGACTTCAAATTTGGAACTACAAAGAAGTGCCTTCAGACCTTCCAAACAAAATTTTATTGTTTTAGAAATGTTAGGACTAAATTTAAAGAAGCATTGTTTTATGGAAAGAGATGAAAAAAAAATAGATAAAAAGAACACAAAACTGTTCCCCAAGCAAAATTTTCTATTAGTTTAAATCTGAGTTGGGAGCAAATTAAGTCATAAATAGTGAAAATTTAAGAAGTATCGTGTGACTTAAGTTTAAATTATAAATAACTTGGATGATGGATGACAAAAAAAAAAAAAAAAAATTAGTGTGGGAATGATTCCACCAAATCTTAAATCTTATATTTCAATTTGAATTCAAGTAAATAGGTGAAATTAAAAAAAAAATAAAAAAATTGCATTTCCAAAATTCACAATACTATACAATTTGATAGAGAACTCATTATGATGAAAGTAGATGAAAATAAACAACAAATGGATGTAACTAGATAAAGTGATTAGTGTTTTTTTTTTTTTTTTGTTTTAGCACAAAATAATGCCAAAAAGGTACTTATAAAATTCGAAAAATTAACTAAATCACAAAAATTCATCTTCTATATCAAACCTAAAAACCAATTCACAACATCAAATTATCTACAAATAAAAGATCAAAACAGATTTACATATCAAAATCAACTCATCAAAGCCATCTTCATACCCAGCATCACCGATATCTGACACCATATCTCCGACAATCAACCCTCCGATCAAACCAGCTCCAAATCCCGTCCCAAACTTATCCTTTTTTTTTCTTAGGTTTCTGCACTTGTGGTTGTGGATACCCATATACCGCCATCGCCGGCACCGGATACTCCTGCGGCAGTGGTGGATATCCGAAACCCCCCGCTGCTTGCTGCGGCGGATAAGTATAAGGTGGCCGTGGATACGCCATCGCCACCCTAGCAGGCTGCGCGACCGTGGTGCTCACACTGATATT
Organism: Cornus florida; assembly: GCF_030987335.1. Taxonomy (NCBI): domain Eukaryota; kingdom Viridiplantae; phylum Streptophyta; class Magnoliopsida; order Cornales; family Cornaceae; genus Cornus; species Cornus florida. The sequence goes on from NW_026775579.1 coordinate 26,160,717, forward strand.
TGGTGGATGCACCGTCACGGGCTCCTGAACCTTCGCCTGCGCCGCCGCACCGGCCTTACTTGAATCAACAGACGCTGGATACGCCGTCACAGGCTCATGAGCTTTCGCCGGCGCAGCCGTATGCGGCGGAGTAAACTTCCCATCGTACTTGTACGAGAATTTCAATGTACCTTTAGGCTCTTCGGGGGGTTTCTGGACTGGATACTCGACGACGCGTTCGGAGGTGGTGTTACCGGCGAGGAGGTCTGGCAGCGGGACGTAGACGTAGCCGATGTCTTTATCGCCGAGGACGCGATCTGACCGGAGTGTGAAGGTTAGGCAGAGGTCGGGCTTTTGCAAGGCTGATTCGGCGACGAAGTAGTTCATGTGGTGGTTCCACTTGGGTTTTGTTCCGCCGTGCTTGTCGGCGCGGGTCAGTTTCCGGACGCCGGAGATCGACGCCACCACGTAGACGTCCATCTTGGTCACAAGATTCACATCATCGAGTCCTTCGGCGGATATAATTGTGATGTCTAAAGTACGGTAGGCCATGTCTGTGTTATGCGATTGAGCAATTGATCGAAGAATCAAGATTGTGTGTGTATAATAGGAACCGAAAAGACGATGTAGCGTGTGTCTGTGTCTGTGTCTGTGTGGATTTATGGACTAAATAGTTAATACACAGTGCGGTGTGTATTTATATAGAGGCGGCCAGGGTTTCTTGTTTTACAAGCAAGGAAAGTCAAGTGAATAATCCTTTCGAAAATTGGAATTTAGTAAAGGTTCAGGAAGCTACTGAGGAGATCACTTTATGGAAAGTGAATAATTTTTTAATTTTGTTTTTTCGTCCATTTAGAGTAACTTTCCATATTCATATTTCTATATCCCAACTAGTTTTGTTTTTTACTTCGTGTCTTCCTATCCGTTTATTTTCCATCTCATAATTCTTCACCAAAGCCTCTTTTGTTATTTAAAATTTTGCAAAATAAAAATCTATTTAAATTTTCATAGATTGAACTTTGCAGTCAAACCTCTCTTAAAATTGGCTCGACTCCCCATAACTATTAAGGGGTAGTTACTCAGTATTATCCTTTAAAATGTAAAATAATGAAATTAGCCCTGTATTTTATACAAACCTCTTGTTATTATTGCCCCCAAATCAAAAATGAGTACCATTATTATATAGTTCCAATTAACATAATAACTAATCTTTATCCTCCTAAAATCACTTGTAACACAAACTAACAATTTTTGTTAAATAACATTTTTCGAATCCCCCTCTGTCACTCATCAGCCATCAGTTAGCTTTAACTTCCAAAAAAAAAAAATTTAGAAGACACTTGCCTCAATTACTTAGTGAATTAGTATTTCATGTAAAAAAAATTAAAAGACCAAAGAAGTGGTTATTGACATTCCAAACAAAATTATATTGTTTTGGAAGTAACAACTTGGGGGACATTCCATCCAAGATGAGTCTTGCAGCCCTAGTTTATAATGTCTGGAATGAACGCAATTGCGGAATTTTCCAAAAGAAGTCTCTATCGAACTTTACAAACAATTTTGATTGCTTGTTACCTTGGGCCTCTTTGGCTCTGTTTGCCTTTGGGCTCACTGCATAGGGTTAGCCGTTGCTAGCGCTGGCCTGCCTTGGTTTTCTTTTAATATATTTTAATTTACCTTTCAAGAAAAAACATGGGGCAGATTTTAAAGAAGCATTACTTTATGGAAGGACAGATGAAAAATACTAAGACAACAAATACACAAATTATTCTCATATAAAGCAAAAATTCCTTTGGTTTAAAATATAAATAAGTTGGATGGATGAATAAGATATTTAATGTGTGTTGATGAACTTCACCCTAAAAAAAAAATAAAAAATAAAAAATAAAAAAATCCCTAATCTTTAAAGTTTAACTGGTTATCAATTGTCTAGAAGTCAAGAAAATTGGTGAAATAGAAAAATAACAATAATAATACTAATGTTTTTCTGAACATTAATTTAATACTATACAATTGGGATGAAGGTAGATAAACAACAAAGAGCTTTATAAAACTAATTCACATAGATGATGAATCACATGACATAGCACATTGTAGGGGTTCTTTTTTTTATTTTTTATCAAAGAATAAACAACAATGTAATGGTGATATCAAAAATACAAATATGAAAGAAACAGGGGAGATGCTTAGAGTAAGACGAGGAAAAGAAGACTAATTATCAAGACTAAGATAGTAGTAGGGCAAGTATACAGTATCTTATGACAACTTCGTCTTCTGGTTATTTCTTCATAGGACATTACTATTTATAGGCTCTAATTACATTGGTTATTATCCAATGGTCTCCTTCATGCATGGTTTCTCTCATGCATTATTCCTAGTCAGGATTACGTAGGTAATCTTGGGGATTTAGGAGCCTGAAGGGTCTAATCCTCTCATCAACCCTTGCACTTTGTTGCCATGTCATTTCTCCCTTAATCAAGGGTATTAAATGCTGCTTGGCCGTCGGTTGGTCAAGTCTAACACAACATTAAATGTGATTTTAAGGTTTGCTGTCATAATTTGCATAATCCCATCATCTTGTTAATTGGGCCTTCTTAACTTCTCATCCACCAATCCAATATCCTCCTAAGTTTCCCAATCTTAAACTCTTTACAGTCGCAAAAACCTTACCTTCGTTTCGTGCCATATGTGAATTTTAATAACGAGTCTTTCAGGGCTCTGATCTTCCAAAGTGGCATTGCTTGGGCTAATACCAAGGTTTGTAGTGCTCGAGGGTTAGATCCTCGAGGCTTGCATGGGCCTAGAGCGACGCTAGGGCTTTAGGTGCTCAAGAGTTAGTCACTCAAAGCTTGAGGGGCTTGGAGCGATGCTAGGACTTAGTGTGCTCGAGTTGATCCATCGAGGCTTAATGGGCCTGGAGTGATACCAGGGCTTAAAGTGCTCGAGAGTTGGTCACTCGAGGCTTGAGGAGCCTAAAGCGATGCCAGGGCTTAATGTGTTTGAGAGTTGATTCATTGAGGCTTAATGAGCCTGGAGCGATGCCAGGGCTTAAGGTGCTGGATAGTTAATCCATCGAGGCTTAATGGGCCTGGAGCGATACCAGGGCTTAAGGTGCTCGATAGTTAATCCATCGAGGCTTAATGGGCCTGGAGCAATGCCAGGGCTTAAGGTGCTCGAGAGTTGATCCATCGAGGCTTAATGGGTCTAGAGAGATGCTAGTGCTTAATGTGCTCGAGAGTTGATCCATCGAAGCTTAATGGGCCTGGAGCGATGCCAAGGCTCAAGGTGCTCGAGAGTTGATCCATCGAGGCTTAATGGGCCTGGAGCGATGCCTGGGCTTAAGGTGCTTAAGAGTTGATCCATCGAGGCTTAATGGGCCTGGAGTGATGCGAGGGCTTAAGGTGCTCGAGAGTTCATCCTTCAAGGCTTAATGGGCCTAGAGCAACGCCAAGGCTTAAGGTGTTCGAGCATTCATCCATCGAGGCTTAATGGGCCTGGAACGATACCAAAGCTTAAAGTGCTCAAAAGTTAATCTATCGAGGCTTAATGAGCCTAGAGTGATGCCTAGGCTTAAAGTGGTCGAGAGTTCATCCACCGAGGCTTAATGGGCCTGGAGCGATGCCAGGACTTAGAGATGCTCGAAGGTTAGTCCTTCGAGGCTCAAGGCTTTGACTTTTCAAATCACCACGGGGGATTAAGTTAGGGTTGTATTGACTTGTCAACGTTCCATTTCAGCTTTTAATAAGTGACACCCACATTTTGTCTCCCTGCACCTGTGATGATTCAAAAATGTATTGTTGCACGTGCAAGTCTAGATGGCTAGGTCATTTATTCATTCGAGGAAATTTAGTGGACGCGAGATTGAAAGGTCGCCTCTAGTTATTAATGAGCTATCTATTGATGCTTCGATTTTAGGGGTTCCTGAGGTGAGGGAACTGTTTAAAAAGGGGGAAAGTGATAGCGTGAGGGTGCACTTGAGAGAGGATTTACCCTTACCATTTTTTTTTTTTTTATCCTTGCCTCCATTGTCGCCGGAGAAGAGAGTTTGCAAAACTTGAGATTTTTTGCTTGTGTTGATTCAAACTTTGGGATTACTACCATGGTGAGTAAGAAATAAGAACTGAGTAAAAAAGACTACCCTCTGCCTAAGGTGCCGCCGGATTCAGAATGGCGGCGAGCCCCATTTTTTGGGAAACACAACTTATTTTGGCACCGGGCAAACCAGGCTGTGGTTGTCGGCGAGCCACTAGAAGTGGTGGAATTAATGGAAGAAAAGGTTGAGATTAACTTGGCTTCACGTATTCCTGCAGGCACCATTTTGAGATTTGGTGTCAAGCAAAGGCGATACCCACTGTCCTTTGTGAATTTCGTGAACCATATTAGCCTTTGTCATGGTTGGGAGGCGTGGACTGACGCGATCCTTGCCAATTCAGTATATGAGGCAACTTTAACCAAGACGAGCCTCTTACCTTGTATAAAGTTGTTTCATCGACTTCATATTCCTCGCGATGTGGCGGGTTTATGGGAATTAATCTCGCTGTGGAGTTCGAGTTCACACACCATTGTCACCGCGTGGGGAGAGTTTACTCCCACTATCGAAGATGTAAGCTAGCTGTTGGGATTACCTGTTTAGGGTGTGGAGAATCCTGGTTCGTGGGAATTCTCGCAAGAGGAGGAGACTCTAGCCCAGGATCTCGAACTAGCTTTGGATAAGACTAAAGACTTCAAATCTTTGTGGGGCAAGCAAGGGATTCATCGTCCCTTTCGAAGCAAAGGCACGCACAAGGCCACTCTAGGTGCTTTGGTGCGATATTACTTCAGAGATTTCCCTATGTCGAGGAAAGACCTCTCAGATGAAGGGATAAAGGGGATTCCTGGTCCTTGGATTAACCACCCCTCTGGTCTCACGGCCTACTTATTGTGTTGGTTCTCGAGGTACGTATTGGAGGGTACTCCTGAAGATGCACCCTTACCCCGCCTCTTGGACCTCGTGGTGAAGTTAGCAAGCGGTGTAAAAGTAGCACTCGCGCCTCTATTTTTGGGGACATTATACTATCGCCTTGACATGGTGGGGGAGGACATGGTGCGCTCTGTTGGTCGCTACGCCCATGGCTCTTATGCATCTACCCTCTTTTTATAGATGTTACTGTATGAGAGATTCCAGTCTTATGTTCCAAACCCTACAGACTTGGCTGTTGACAAGCAAGTCGTGCGAGGTATGAGATGGCATGGGCGTTCCCCTCGGGGATAACTGGGGTATGCCTTAGACCAGAGCTTCCAATTTATCTCTCGCCCTTATGCTGTGGACCTGCCTAGGGCATTGACTATGCCTATGTTCTTTGATCATGATGAGCACATTCCAATAAGGGCTCATTGACTGAACTCGAGCGAGGTGCTAGTGTTTTTGCCAGTCACCGCCCTAAGTTATTTGCCTGCCCTATGAAAGGGTGGCCAAGTATTGAAAACTTATAACCCTCGCCGAGTGCCTCTACAGTTTGGTTATGACAAGGGAGTGCCGTTGCAGTAAATCTTTGCTAGGGGCAAGGACTCTTATGACTAGAGTTTCGTGAGGTTTATAACAGATCACATAGGACTGCTGGGAGAAGGAGTCGGCGCTCTATTCTTGCCGGGAAGGGATAGAGTGCCTATGTGCACAGAGACGGCTTGTTTACTCTTGGCCATAGAGTTAGCGAGTTGGAAAGATTTCTGCTTTAGCCCCGTCCAGTGAGCGAAGGCATTGGTGATTTATGTGGGGGACTTCTCATTGAGACCTCCTATAGAGTTTGAAAGGGGTGTGCGCTGTAGCTTCGCGACTGAGCTTGTACCACCAGTGGTACAAGAGGGGGAGTCTTCACAACCTGCCATAGTAACCTCAATTCCTGAGGTGGAAGTGGCTTAAGTGCCTGTCCGTAGGCGTAAAACGAGAGCCACTTCTCGTGTCAACATTGGACATCCTAGAAAGCGAGTGGCGGTGAGTACCGTCAAGCCAATGGTTGCTACTACGAGGGACGAGAGTGTAAGGCCCCCAGCGCCAAGCATATCTCGAACCAACGCACCCTCTAGCAGGATTGTACTTGTAGATGAGCCATTAAAGTGCGTAGGTACTGAAACTTTTGAAGATGATAGATAACAGCCTCTCACTGGAGAGCATGGCTCAATGGCTGCTGTTTTTGGGCCGAGTCAAGGTGGGGTGCGCAGGTTCCGTCGTGTCCGAGATGGTGGGGTTAATGTTACCATCCATGACATAAGCTTTGGCAATGTATTAGCTTCTGACAGCGAATTCCCAAATTTGCCTACTTTTAACTTTGTACAAGCCTTAGGTGAGACTGCTCTACATTCTTGTGCTCAGGAGAATACATCTATAAGGGCAGGAGAAGAAGAAATGGAAAGGTTGTCATTGGATGTCTCGCCCCTCATTACCATTCGAGACATGCCAGTACGCACTCACGCTGCTGAGGTGGCGGAGATGATGTGAGATTATGTTAGTACATTAGAGCTACCTCGAGACAGTGTTGATATCACTGAAGAGGCAGAACGACCGAGAGAAGGGGAGAGTGTTGCTCACAATGACGTCTCAACAAGGGGCGAGCACTCATCTAAGTCTCCAACTCCTGAGGAGACAATTCCTCGAGATGAGCCTATAATTGAGTCCCCCAGGGGCGAAGATATGGAGGTGCCTGCCCAAGAAAGTGCAAACGTAGCTCCAAGCTCTCCTATGGAAGTGCGAGAGCCTTCACAATCTAGGGATGAAGACGTGGCAAAACAGGCCTCCTTAGCGATGGACGAGTCTCCTAATGATGAGGGTCTAACTTCGCCCTTGGAGATATAAGGGTCAGAGCAAACCTCTCATGAACACGATGAAGCTTCAGCAGAAGGGAGATCACCATCTTCTCATTTGACAGGGTTGCAGACCTCGAGAGACCTCCTTGAATCACAAACTAAGATCCATATGATAGATGCCGCGAATACTCAAATGGGGTAAATCACACCCCCTGACAATGAGCAAGCTGCAACGGGCTCGGGGGTGAGTAAGTTACTGATGAAACAAAGCAGGTTTCGCGCCCACTTGATGAGCCAACTTTGGTGAGTGAGCAAGTTACTGATACTGGCGCGGAACCATATGCTGCTAGGGGAGAGGTGGAATGGATGGGTATGCCACTTCCTCGCGCCTTTGTAAAGCTTCTCGAGATAGCTCTCGCGCACCACCCCGAGGTATCACAATTTCTAACGTCACGCCATACACTTGTATGACAATCCATGTACTTGTGCCTTGGCAAGATTTTAGAAATTTTTGTGGACATTGAGTAGGGTTCGACTAATGAAAACCTCATGAGGGAGGCCACACATTTTTTGAACAACATGCAAAGGCTCGAGGTTCCTATTTTATGGCTGCGGAGGAGGCTATTCGTGGCTAAGAAATGCTTACAGCAGTGACTTCTTGCACTGCGCCTTCAAGAAACCAGAGCTCGCATCGAATAACTGGAGGGGGAACTTATACAGGAGCGAGAGAGTTTAGTAGTGATGGATATACTCATAGGAGCTCGATGATGATTATTCACTACTGTCCTCATATATAGACTAGACTCGTAGCTCGTTCTTTTGCTATTGATGTATATAAGAGTCGAGAACTCAACAATTATAACTTAAGACATTTAATGAAAAAGTTATGAATATATATATATATATATATATTTTTTTTGCCTCTTATTGTGTTTTGTCTGTTGTGAAGAACATGAAATATGTGCCAAAGAGTAATATCCTTCCAAAATGAACAACCTGTTACACGCTTAACAAAAGTAGGGCTTTAGCCAAACATTGTTAACTGGGCTGTGATCAGAGCCCTCGAGAGTGCAATAGCCACTATCACTAGACGTCCTTACAATGTAAGGACCTTCCCAATTGGGTGAAAACTTAGGAGTTGAGAGGCCTCGCATGATGTGTGGGGCAACCTTAAGAACAAGCTCACCTGGCCTGAACTGTCGAGGCTAGACATGCTTGTTGTACGCGCGCGCTACGTTGCACTGACATTGTTAGAGATGTTGAAGGGCAGTCTCTCGTCGTTTATTGAGAGCTTCCAATTCACTATCTCGAGACATAGGAACCCCACTTTGCGAGATAAGCTATGCTGCAGGGATTGCAGTATCTACTGGCAAGACAGCCTCGGTTCCATAGATAAGGGAGAGCGGGGTTTGTCCAGTGGAGCGTTTACTAAAAGTGTGATAAGCCCAGAGCGCCAGGGGTAATTGGTCAACCCATGTGGTGGGGCTTTCTTCAAGGGTCCAACTCAGGATACATATGATATTTTTGTTAGAGGCTTTGGCCTGGCCATTGCCCTATGGGTAGTTAGGCGATGAGCATGTATGCTGGATGTTGTATTATGCGAGTAGCCTTTTGACTTTGCGATTTACAAAAGGGGTACCATTGTCGGTGAGAAGACATTAAGGAATCCTAAAATGATAGATGATATTCTCTCATATGAATTCAGCGACAGCCCCACCGGTTGCGTGCTTAAGAGGGACGGCCTCGATCCATTTGGTAAAGAACTCTGTTGCAACAAGGATCCACATGTGACCTCGCATTGGTGGGTGGATTGGTCCAATGAGATCTAACCCACATGTGTAAAATGGACAAGGGGCCTCAATGGGATAGAGGGGTGTAGCTAGAGTGTGAATCTGATGATGGTGATGTTGGCAAGGACTGCACTTTTGTACATGAGACTTGGCGTCGCGCTCCATAGTGGGCCAATAAACCCCCTTACGCAGCAAATGCGTGAAAAGCTTACGCACGCCTTGATGCTCCAATTGGTGAGCCTGTTTTAGGACTTCCACGGCCTCGCTTTGGGATAAGCATTGCAAATACGCACAATTGAGGGCACGTCAAAAAAGTTCTCCCCCCTTAAGCTTGAACCGTGCAGATTTTTTTCTTATCTTCCCAGCAGTTTGCTTATCTTTGGGGAGGGTGCCCTGCAATAAGAATTCGATAAAAGGGCGCCGCCAGTCAGCAACCTCGAGGACACAAGATTTTGTCTCGTCCATCATGCTCTAATATTGTAAGCAGGTGCGCTGGAGGGTATTGGCCTGAACAGCCATATCTGGCCAATAGTAGCCCTGATGCTGGAGCCGTCGATACAGCGCAAGGGGGTAGCACAGTGCTGCTCGTGAGTTGTCTTGAGAGCTGCCTCTGCCTCTTGGGGATCTAAACACCTAGCCAATGCTCCACATGGTAGACAGAAGTATAGCAGCCCTTGTAAGAGTTGAAATGATTTTAATTGCAAGACGGGCAAAGCCCTGTCATATGCTTGAGCTGATTAATGATTGGGATCCACCAGTTATTGTTTTGAACAGACGTGGCAGGAAAAAGCTCGGTGATTGTGGCTGGGCCTATGCACTTAGTAATGTGGACTTGGGTCATATCATCCGCAATTGTCAGTTTAGAGGCCAATATTGCAAGCGCGTCCGGATATCTATTACTGGAACGAGGTATATGCGCGAAACGGATGAAAGAGAACTTGGCAAGAAGCCTCTGGATGATGGTCCGGTAAGATGCGAGTGCAGGCTCGCGGATAGTATACTCACCTATTACCTGCTTGATAACTAGTTTGGAATCTCCACATATGCATAGTCTCGAGTTGCCCTTATCGAGGGCTGTAAGGAGACCAAGAATTAATGCCTCATATTTAGCTTCATTGTTAGAACAGTGAAAAACGAGCTTGCAGGTTGCAGCGACTTGCTGAGCTGGAGATGTGCAGACAATGCCTGCTCCTCCTCCCTTGGTAGTAGAGGAGCCATAAAAAGTAAGCTTCCATTCATCATTACTGTCTTGTACAGCCACGACTTGGAGCTCGTCAAGGGGCAATGCGTCGTCGAGCGGTTCGTGCCTTTGCTCTGGGAATTGGGCGAGCAAATCAGCTAAGGCTTGGCTCTTGATGCCTCGTGGTGTATAACATGTGATATCGAACTCTGAGATGGCCAAGAGCCATCGTGACGCTTTTCCAGAGATGATGGGCTTGGAGAGGAGATGTCTGTACAGATCGCATCGTGTGATCAAATGGATGGAGTGGGCTATGAAGTAATGTCTGAACTTCTATGTGGCGAAGACGAGCGCGAGACAATGGCGTTCAATAGCCGAGTAACGACTTTCAGCCTCTCAGATAAGTCGACTGAGATAATAGATTGGGCATTCCTGCCTTTCGACATTTTACACGAGAAGGACACCAATAGATTTGTCAGTCGAGGTGAGGTAAAGTAGCAGTGGCTGCTCCCTGATAGGTGGGTGCATTGTGGTCGAGGAGCTGAGGATAGACTTGATCTTCTTGAAAGCTACTTGATGAGCTACTGTCCAAATAAACTTGGCATTACCTTTAATCAGTGAGCTGAAAGAATGAGAGATCTCTGCTAGTGCTGGTATAAATCTACGCAAGTAGGAAACCTTGCCCAAAAAACTCTTGAGCTGCTTGAAAGACCAAGGGTGGGGTATATCCGTGATTGCACAAGCTTTGGTGGGATCAAGGTCAATCCCTTGACGATGCACTGAAAGACCCAGGAAGTTTCCCCGATTTACTCTAAATACGCACTTTAGGGGGTTCATGCATAGATTGTACATGCCGGTAGTGTTCGAACACTTGGCGTAGGTCCTGAAGATGATCTTCTTGTTGCCTAGACTTCACCACCAAATCATTGACATAGTCTTCCACTGTGTGATGTAGTATATTATGGAAGATGGCAGTCATGGCTCTCTGAAATGTGGCACATGCATTTTTCAGCCCGAAGAGCATGACAGTGTAATGAAAATTGCCAAGTGGCATTCGAAATGTAGTTTTGTGAGCATCTTCTTCGGCCTTTCATATCTGATTGTTGCCACTGTAATCATCCATAAAGGAAAATAGCGAATGCCCGGTTGTTGTGTCAACTAACGTGTCAATGATTGGGAATAGAAATCATCCTTAGGGCATGCTTTGTTGAGATCATGAAAGTCAATGCAGATGTGTATTTGCCCATTCTTCTTCCTCACAGGAATGATATTTTCCAGCCACGTAGGGTGCAGGATTGGTCTGATGAAACCTGCGATGAACAAGTTTTTGATCTTTGCTTTGATTTGAAGCTTGAGCTCTAGACGATAAACTTGAGGTGCTTGTTTAACAGGGCGTGAGCCTGAGATCGTACTGACATGGTGTGTCACGAGCTGGGGGTCTAACCCCGGCATCTCGTTATAGGTCCAAGCAAAGATGTCTGAAAATTCCTTTAAGAGGCAGACGAGGCTGTCTCGCAACGATGAGTCCAATTGTGAGGAGATGAAAGTCATCTGTGGCTCTTGTTCAATGGGGGTAAGATTTATTTCTTCGAGATCTAAAGGTTGCAGTGACTCTGTGTCCGTAGGTGTGGGTTCGTCAACAGGGCTCGCCGAAGCTGAGCCCGCACACCGTCATAAACGGTAGGCATATCGCTCATTCAGCAGCTGAACCCATTTACATTCCTTAGGAGTAGTAACCTCTGCAATGTGGTTGGGAACGTATGGTTGTGGGGGGTAGAAAATGCCCTGCTATACCTCTTCCCACTTGGGCAGCGGAGTTCGGATGATATGAGCCTCTCATTCTTCCTCCTCATCATCCAAATCATCAAAGAAAAGGGCCTCAGTAAAATGGGCTTCGTACTTGGCAAAAGGGTTATCTGAGCATGGGACAGTGATAACTTTGTTGCCCAAAATGCCTTTAAAACATTGGTGATAGGTTGAAGCCACGATACCAAAATGATGCATCCATGCCTGCCTAAGGAGCACATGGTAGGAGGTATCGGCCTTAATGACGTGGAACTTGGTGAAAGCACAAAACCTGCCAACTGCTAGATCAACATTCACATAACCAAGGGTCTGGTGGGATTCATTGCCAAAACCATACACCTCAATGGCCTCATTGACGAGGCGATCCTAGGGCAGACCAGTTTTCTGGAAGGTTGCCCAAGGTATGATATTAATAGAGGATCCATTGTTGAGAAAAGCACGTCGGAATTCCCTTCCATTGATCTGCACAGTGACATAGAGAGGACGATTCTATGGAGTAGACACTCTCTTATCCGATTCAGAAAAGGAAATAGTCAAAGGGGCTTACTGGAGGTTTGCTGACTCGATGAAGCTGCTGCACAACACTCTTCTTCATTGTGCTGTGTCTGAATCTTTGACTGTAAGGGATTGGTTTTTTCCAGCTCATCATAATAAGTGACCACGGCCACACTGCGGTGGCGAAGATAGGGATTACACCGCACATCCTTCGGTGCGGTTAACTCGAGGTCACCACCCTTGAGTCGTCGCTGAAAGATTCGCCTCAGGGTTCTACAGGCACTTGTTGGATGTGTGGTGGCTTGATGGAAGATGCAGAAATTTGGCGATTACACCGTGTTTGACCCATTGCTCTAGGGTACTAGCGACTTCCTCTATACATACTAGGAAGGGGGGAGGATCATTGGCTCACTCAACACGGGATCCCTTGGCTTTGGCATCTGCTTCGCGGTGCTTCTTCGCTCTATCATTGTGAGGAGCAACCGGTATATCCTTACGAGTGACCTGTCCAGCGACTTCTACTTTGGGAGGTGTGAGGTCATTGTAAATATTTTGCACAACTGTGGTGAGGTCGCTGAAGCTATGAAGTCCCAAGTTAACCAAGTGTATCCTGTAAGTCTTGCTCATGCCTTATATGCAAATGTCAACGAGATCTCACTCACTGCTGCTTTCAAAACATTCCCTCGCACGGGCTTAGAATTGGGAAATGAACTTAAGAGGCTCCTCGTGGGGTTCTTGTACTTCTTTGGTGAGAGAGAGCATGGTGACCCGTTCGATGGCTTGGCCAAACTTGTCGTGGAATTTTTGAGAAAGCTGTTGCCATGTAGTGATCGAGTCTGGCTCGAGGCTTCGAAACCATTTGTATTTGAGCCCTGTGAGGGACTTGGAGAATTCCCAAAGGCGAAGGACCTCGTCGTGGCTATGCTGGCCCAGAGACTCTGTGAATCTCTGTAAGTGTTCATCAGCATCCTCCTTGACACCATCGTACTTGGGAAACTTCAGGATGATGTACCCTTGTGGGTACGGGGTCTGAGCGAGGATTTTTGGGTACGGCGACTCCATGAATAGTATTAACGCGCGTGCAGCAAACGGGGCATGCTTTATGAAGAAATCACGTGGCATGGATTTAGTGATATATTCTGAGGAAGGGTTGGCCAGAGGCGCAACTTGAGCCGAGATAGACTTTGGGGCTGCCAGAGCTTATGTCGGCAGATACCACACTAGTGGCACATGGGTGGATGAACTGCCTGGTTAGTCATGTTCCGGCAGGGCTACTCAGGAAGGAGAAACGGTTTTGGCCCGTGCACTCTCTATGATCAAGGCTTCCAGTCTGTCAAGGCAATTATTAAGGTCACGGTTGGACTACAGCAACTATTCATGAACGGAAGGGGCCGCTGAACTCTTCAACAGTGTGATGTGAGGTGCACGAGCGTTAGAAGCGCATGACGACACCTGAGACTAGAGGGGAGCGTCACCACTTCCCTCAATAGAGGGCTCTGAATGATGATTCGGCATATCCTGTGATTCTATCTGCTTGTACTGATATCCCCAGTGAAGTTGACAAAATGTAGGGGTCCTTTTTTTTTTAATCAAACAATAAATAACAATGTAATGGTGATATCAAAAATACAAATATGAAGGAAACAGAGGAGATGCTTAGAGTAAAAGGAGGAGAAGAAGACCAATTATCAAGACTAAGATGGTGGTAGGGCAAGTATATAGTATCTTATGACAGCTTCCTCTTCTGGGGTTGGTTATTTCTTCATAGGACAGTACTATTTATAGGCTCGAATTACATTGGTTATTATCCAATGGTCCCTTTCATGCATGGTCTCATCCATCGCACCTTTCCATTATCAGTCTAACAACGTGACCTCTGGTTATACAAGATATTTTTTCCGTTTATAACAACCACACCTCTTAGTTTTTACCTGAAGACACCAAAAATGATCTGGGCTTGGTGAGATTCATATTTCTAAGAACGGGTCGGGTATGGATCAGGATGGAGCAAGTCCTCGCTGAATAGGCCCAGGTCCAGGAAGTCATTACGGAAGCCCATATTATGATGAAAAAAGTTGAGCCCAAACAAAAGGGATGAATATGGGTTCAGCCCAGGAGTGGATATAACCGTCTATAAATAGATGGAAATGAGAGGTAAAAGAGGTTAAAAAATTATTGGGAGTGCAAAGTGTCTCTCTCTACAATTGAGGAAAATTCTTTGTACTTTTAATTTGCTCCGTCTGTAGGACGAACGAAAAAGATTGATTGGTGTTGGTCCAGATCGATTCGATTCAAAGCACTTTGCAAAGAAGATGCTTGATCTCTGAAAGCTAAATCAAGGTTGATGGAAATGCGATCTGTTTTGATGAATCTTGGTTCTAGTTGATTTCGAGAGGTTGGCGTCCGATTTACGTAAATCTGATCTGTGTTTGATCCGGCGAGCTGCGCAGTTGCGACTTGTTGAGATTGCTGAATTTGGCAAGCTTGTAGCTTGAGTAATTCAAATCCGGCCAATAGCGAATAGAATTCAACAATTTTGAGTCCAGATCTGGTGCGTGTGCATTAGCAAAGCTTCGATCTGGTTAAGAAAGCCGCAGTTAATGACTTTGCTTCAATTAAGAATGATGATTGAAGAGGAGAGCTCAAATCCTTTGGAGAATGACCAGCAGACGAAGCTCGATGAGTTGATGAACATGATCGAAGCCTTGAGAAAAGAAAATACAGAGTTGCACGCTGGAATGGAGCATCATGAGGCTCCTACAATTCCGAGGCCACCTCCGGAAGGAGAGGGAGTCTTACCGTCCCATACTGTTCGTCAAGGTGATCTAGAAGGTGTTAATCGCGTAGATCCACACGTGATGAAGTTTTGGTAGACGATCTACCTCCAAATGTCCGTCAAGTAGAGGATCAAGAAGGATCTATTCATTTGGAGCCACATCGTGAACGGATCATGCGGGAGGAAGCGTCGGCGTGCGATCATAGGGTTGCATCATCGTGGCAAAGTGAGTTTGCGGAGGACAGATCGTTTGATCCACCCTATCGACCTTCAATGGCAACATTTGACTACCGCAGTTCAGAAAGGAGATCTGCCGATCAGTGAGTTCCGTCATGGTTTTCAAGGGAGAATGAAGCATTGCGCTCATCAGCAAGGACTGTTGCATCTCCATTCACTGATGAAATTCTGAACGCGCCGAATCCGAAGAAGTTTTCCATGCTGATCTTTATTTTGTTTGATAGAACAACCGACCTGGTCGACCACATCTACCAT
The DNA here is from genome assembly GCF_030987335.1 of Cornus florida. NCBI lineage: Eukaryota > Viridiplantae > Streptophyta > Magnoliopsida > Cornales > Cornaceae > Cornus > Cornus florida. Next base: position 26,176,015 of record NW_026775579.1, read on the forward strand.
ATTTAGTTGAAAATGGCTTTGAATACTAACAATGATCCTTTGATGTGTAAGTGCTTCCTTACAAGTTTGGCTGGACCAGCCCTCAATTGGTTCAAGAATCTGGCTCAAGGCTCAATTACTAGTTTCTAGGATTTGTGTGACAAGTTCATAAGCCAGTACTATGGGAATAAATGCCCGACTAAGGATGTATCAATCCCTTTTATAATAAAGCAGCACGAAGATGAATGACTCCAAGCTTTCTTCACCCGGTTCAACCTTGTTAAATGCATGGTAATGGAATGTCATCCATCCACAGCGGTCCAAGCATTTAAACTTGCAATGAACCGGGGGACACTGTTTCACACAAGCTTGGTGGTCAATACGCCAAAGACCATGGATGAGCTGAACGAGAGAGCTGACGATTTTGTGTGCCTTGAAGAAGAAGAGGCAGCTAATTCAAGGAAGACGTCAATTATTTTGACAGAAGAGAAGTCCGAAGCCAAGATTTGGCAAAAACAAGCTCAGCCACAACGCCAGACCTCCTGGAAGGCAGAGAAAAGGTCCAGGGAGGAGAGTTGGTTACTCCACTCAGAGTCACCCTGGCAAGGCTGTATCAAGAGAATAAAGATAAGTTTTGCCCTCCTTTACCAATCAGATAACCTCTTGAACAGAGGGATCAAACTAAACATTGTGCTTTCCATAGTGATTTTGGACATTAGACTAATGAATGTAGGAACCTAAGGAGACAAGTGGAGATGCTAATCGTAAAGGGGGAATTTGCAGGATATGTTCAAGGTCCGGCGTAGGAGCAGAACCGACCAGCTGAACAGATCAAGAGAAATCAGGGGCCGAACCACCACAGCACTCAGCCCGTTCAGATTATAAATGCAATTCATGGCCAACCTGAACAGACAACAGAGTCAGAGAAGTTGCTCAGAACGTGATTATGCCAGGCCTAGTTGAAGAGAAGGATTGGCAGTGTACATACTTTGCATCAGCAGAACGCGTTAGCACAGATAAAGTCTGACAGAACAGACCTGCTACGCGTTCAGGTTCCTCATGAAGATCCACTGGTCGTCAGTCTAACAGTTGCAGAATGGCTGGTGTGAAGAGTTCTGATTGATCAAGGAAGCAGTGCAAACGTCATACCCAGAGTGACGTTCGACCGGCTCGAGATCGAACCCGAGAAACTTAAACCCACAAGAAATCCATTGCTAGAATTTGATGGGAAGTGGGTGGAGCCCATTGGAATGGTGGAATTGACAGTACAAGCTGCTGAGAGAGTTTTGACTAAAAGTTTTGTGGTCGTAGAAATTCATCCATCCTACAACCTTTTGATGGGAAGAAAGTGGATTCACAGAGTTCAGGGTGTCCCATCAACCCTACATCAAGTGATGCGATACTCGGGTCCAGATGGGACCAAGGTGATTGACATTCATGGGGACCAGGTTGCAGCTAAAGAATGTTATTCAGTGACTTTGAAATCTACTGGAAAGGGGAAAAATCCCATCCGTTCTGCCAGTCCAAGATAGCAATTACAGGAACCTCCACCCAGCAAAAGTGGGGAGGAAGAGCCGCCAGTTCTGACCGCAGAACCTCTTCTTGATGTGCAGATTGACCATAAGAAGCCGAACCGAACAACGAGGGTGGGATCCAGACTTACTGAGGAGGAAAAACTAGGATTAATTGATTTCTTGACTCGGAATGCAGATGTATTCGCATGGAGCCATTCAGATATGCCAGGGATCAGTCCTTCTGTAACCTATCATTCCCTTAATGTAGATCTAAACGCAAAACATGTGAAGCAGAAGCAGAGAAGATTTGTTCCAGAACGCAATCGAATCATAGCTGAGGAGATTGATCAGTTGCTCGAGGCAGGATTCATTAGAGAGGTTCAGTACCCGGCCTTGCTCTCCAATGTAGTTGTTGTGCAGAAAAAGAATGGGAAATGGAGAGTATGTATTGACTTCACTAATCTGAACAAAGCTTACCCAAAAGATAGTTTCCCATTACCACGGATTGATCAGATGGTGGATGCCACTACTGGGTACGAGCGACTAACCTTCCTGGATACTTATTCCGGTTATAATCAAATCCCTATGGACCCAATTGATAAAAAGAAAACTTCTTTTGTTACTAAACGAGGGACCTATTGCTACAAAGTCATGCTGTTCGGATTAAAGAATGCTGGAGCTACTTATCAGAGGCTGATCAGTAAGATTTTCAAAAGCCAAATAGGGAGAACTGTAGAGGCTTACATTGATGATATGGTGGTCAAGAGTAAGAAGAAGGATGATCACTTAGAGCACTTACAAAATGTGTTCGATGTGTTGAAGAAGTACGAAATGAAGCTTAATCTGACCAAATACTCATTCGGCGTGAGCTCTGGTCAATTTTTGGGACATCTGGTCAATCATAAAGGAATTGAGGCTAGCCTAGTCCAGGCGGAAGCTCTAATCAGAAATGCAGAACCAAAGACAATTAAGGAAGTGCAGACACTCACAGGTCGAATAGTTTCACTGAGCCGATTCATTTCTAAGCTCTCAGACCGGTGTAAACCATTCTTTGACACAATTTGAAGCCATGGGAGGCAAGCCTGGGGGGATGAACAATGACAGGCATTAACCAGCCTGAAAGATTACATGCAAAACCCTCTAGTTCTATCTGCTCCCGAGCCAAATGAGAAGCTCTTTATGTACCTTGGGGTATCTAGCATCGCTACATGTGCCGTTCTAATCTGTTGCAAAGACGGAAAGCAATTTCCAGTGTTTTATATCAGTAAAACAATGGCCAAGCTAAAAAAAAGGTACTTAAAGGCCGAACGGGTGATCTTGTCATTGGTCAACGCGAAAAGGAAGCTCAGGCATTACTTCGAATCCCATCCGATTGTCGTCTTAACTACTTTTCCTATAAGGATGATCTTGAACAAACTAGACCTATCAGGAAGAATGACAAAATGGGCCATTGAGTTGAGCTCGTTTGATAGTGCATATGAACCCAGAACGGTAATCAAAGGTTAAGCGGTGGCTGATTTCCTACTTGAATGTGATGTTGAAGACTTGGAGGAAGATTATAGTTGTTCCTTATGGAAGCTCTTTGTAGATGGCTCTTCAAATCAAATGGGGGCAGGAATTGGAATCAAATTGCAAACACCAGAGGGCACCACACTGAGCCAAGTGATCAGACTTGAGTTTAACGCAACCAACAATGAGGCTGAATACGAGGCATTATTAGCTGGGTTGAAGTTGGCTAAAGAGCTGAAGATCAAGAACCTAATTGCATATAGCGACTCACAACTAATCGTTCGGTAAGTAACTGGAGAATACGAAACCAAAGATAAGACTATGGAATCATACCGAACCGCAATTCTGCGTGAGGCGAAAGATTTCGATCAGATCAGGTTCATTTAGTTGCCGAGGGAGTGTAATGAAGATGCCGATCGTTTGGCCTATTGTGCATCCAGATCTGGAGAAACACTGGCTAGGGTCATCCTGGTTGACGTGTTGATCCAGCCGTCCATTTTTTATGAGTAGCCCGATCCGAGCGCTAGGCAAGTTAATGTTATACCATACGAGCCAAGCTGGATTGATCCGATCATGGCTTTCGTACGTGACGATGTGCTACCTGAACAGAAAGATGAAGCAAGAAAAATCAGGTTTAACGCTGCAAAATATGCTATTGTGCGTGATCAGTTGTACAGGCGGTCCTTCTCGGGTCTATACTTAAAGTGTGTTACCCCAACAGAGGCTAAACAGATCATACGAACCATTCATGAAGGTGTATGCGGAAATCATTCAGGAAGAAGACCTTTAGCACACAAAGCAATGACACAATGGTACTTTTGGCCAAAAATGGTACGAGATGCAGATGAATTCTCTAGAAGATGCGATAAATGCCAAAGGTTCGGACTATTGATACACCAACCACCTGAAGACTTGCACGTAATGGCCATGCCATGGCCTTTCGCGGAATGGGGGATGGACGTGGTTGGCCCTCTGCCGACCGCAAGATTGCAGAACAAGTACATTCTGCTAGCAACTAATTACTTCACCAAATGGGTAGAGGCAGAGCCGTACCCTAGTGTCACTCAAACTCAAGTAAGACGCTTCATCTGGAATAATATTATCTATCATTTTTGCGTACCAAGGTCGATCGTTATGGATAATGGAACCAATATCGATAGCAAGCAAGTGAAAGAGCTGCTGGAAGAATATGGAATTAATTAGAAGTTGGCAGCAGTCAGTCATCCCCAGGCTAATGGTCAAGCTGAGATCATGAACAGGATAATATTTGCCTGTATCAAGAAGAAGCTCAAAAATAAAGAAGGAAAATGGTTAGATGAGCTTCCGAACATCTTGTGGGCTTACAGAACAACCCCAAGATGGCCAACCGGGGAGAGCCCATTCGCTATGGCATACGGCATCGAGGCAGTGACACCAGTCGAACACTTAGCTCCAACCGTTAGAAGCTTGGCGTGGAATCAAGAGCAGAATGATAGAATGCTAAGGTTTAATCTTAATCTACTAGAGGATAAAAGGGATACAGTTGCAATAAGGCTTGCTTCTTATCAACAGACACTCGTAAATAGCCATAACAAGAGGGTGAAGCACAGAGACTTCGCCTTTAGCGATCTGGTTCTGAAAAGGAAGGTGGGGATAGTCAAAAAGATGTTTTCGCCATGGGAAGGTCCATACAGAATTGCAGAAGTCATAGGAAAGGGGGCATACGTCCTGGAGACCATGGCAGGAAGGTTGGTCAGTAAACCATGGAATGCCACGTCTCTGAAAAGGTACTACCAGTAGAAGTAGAGTTTAATTCCAAACAATATGCTCGTTTTGAATTGCATACTTGCAAGTGTACGAACTTTGCTTAAAAATTAATTAACATTCTTCCCATTTAGCAAAGTCAGTGGCAACTGGCATTACGAGCCAAACACCAAACACTTATACAAAATAATGCCAAGTGGCAAGTGGCATTCTAGCCGAGCGCCAGGCACTCAGCAAAGTCAGTGGCAACTGGGCAAGTGGCATTGTAGCCGAGCGCCAGGCACTCAGCAAAGTCAGTGGCAACTGGCACTACGAGCCGAACGCCAAACACTTGCACAGAATAATGCCAAGTGGCAAGTGGCATTTTAGCCAAGCGCCAGGCATTTAGCAAAGTCAGTGGCAACTGGCACTACGAGCCGAACGCCAAACACTTGCACAAAATAATGCCAAGTGGCAAGTGGCATTCTAGCCGAGCGCCAGGCATTCAGCAAAGTCAGTGGCAGCTGGAATTACAAGCCGAACGCCAAATACTTGCTCAAAAATGAATTAATGCCGAGTGGCAAGTGGCATTCTAGCCGAACGCCAAGCACTTAACAATGTCAGTGGCGGTTGGCGCTACAAGCCAAATGCCAAACACTTATGAAAAATAAAGTTTAAAAGATTGAAAATTGAAACTTGAAGAATGGAAGTTTTGCTAAAAATAAGTATTGACATTCCCTATTCCTTCATTACAAAACAATCTTGAGGTACATGGCTTGATGTTCTGAGGATAAATGAAGATACATTTAAAAAAAAAAAAAAAAAAGAAACAAAAAAAAGAAAAGAAAACTGATACAAAAGATTGCAGAATGCTAGTTTTCACGGTCTTCTCCAGACTGTGACTCGTTGTTCTCCCCATTATTACCCTCTGCCCTATTATGATCCTCTCCATTCTTAGCTGCACCATCATCCTTGGAGGGAGAATCAAGATGAATCACCCCCTCAGCTAGCATGAGTCTGTCAGAGGCAACTGAAGTGGAGGGCATAATAGTAGTAATTGGAGGAATGTTCAAAGGATGGAATGGTGGAACAACCCCTGAGGCTGTAACCTCTCTATATTCGATAAAGATCTTCTCAGCAGGGTTGCAGGGTGGATTCTGGTAGTTGCTTGGTGGATGGATGTCCAAAGAGGTGTCCAACTCATCCGAACCAGTACAAGAACTAGATTCACCTTCAGGGGGAGAACGGTCAATAAAGCCGTCTCTATACCCTTCAGCATACCTGAGGGCACTGGTTCTGGTGAAGCGGGCAAGGAGAGCTCTCATGCCCCCCCTCAACTTTGCTAATTATATTCAACAAAGAAGAGCGTTCACTTAAAAGCTTCTCCTTTGAGTTGGTATGAGACAACCGGTCAGCAATAAGTGAACGCTGAAGGTCTCCCTTCTCAGCCTTCAGTGAGTCCCTTTTAGTCAGTGCAACGTTCTTCTCAGTCTTCAGAGCATCAACTTCATCCTGAAGAGAGTCCCGTTCAGCCTTTGCTACCAGAGTGTGCCTCTCATTTGCCAAAACATCTTTCTCTATTTTTAAGGCAGCAATTTCTCTCTCTGACTCGTTCAGCTTAGACTCAAGCTCAGTGGCTTTGGCCTCAAGACGGCTTTCCGCTTTAACAGATCTTTTAAGGCCTGCAAAGAGAGACTTGAGCTTCTTGTTCAGAACCTATATGGTCTTCTGAAAGGTGAACATCCCAAATAGAGTCTACACAGAGGAACGGAGGTTCTGGTCAGTTCAGCCACTAAAAAGATAAAGTAGAAAAGAGACATATCTTAATAAGAAGAAAAGTTACCTCTATGACAGCTGTTGGGAATCGCTGGAACATCTCACCAAAGGACAACTTGTTCTGGATTTCAAGATCCTTGGGAGTCTAGAAACCCTTATAGAAAGCAAAGGAAGTGAGGGGGTCCTGGTACATAGAATCTGTAAGGCCAATGGTCGAGCCATCTTCACTGCTGAGCAAAGGGCGCCATAGAAGAACGGATGATGTTGGACAGAGGTTCTGGCAGATTCACCATCTGGAATGAAAAACTGAGCTTGGGGCATGGGTTCAGTAATCTTGAAAGAAGCCATCCTGGCCTCCGGGCTGGTGGGACGTCACTCTGGTCATGATCACCCTCAGGCATTGGCCTTTTTCCTAAACTTTTCTCTGACGTACTAACTCTAACTGGCCCTCCATTGTTCTGAGAACCCCCAGCATCCTGAGTGCTCTCTGAAGAAGTGTCAGACAGAATGTTTGAAGGCATATTGGTGGGAGCAGCAGGATGGGCCTCAGCAGAATGATCCACAACAAAGTTCTCAGCATGGGTGGGCTCAGAAGGCCCATCAGCAGAATAATCTGTGACTTAAGTCACAACTAGAGCAGTTACAACCTGTTCTGGGGTTGAGACAGCAGAGGTGGAGGATGTGGTAGCAGGTGTAGAGGAAGATATGGTAACAGGAGCAGTAGAAGGGATGGGAGCAGAACGTCTCCTCCTGCTGAAAGATGGAATCTAAATGCTCTCCATTGTAGACCCTAGGAGAGAGATATCCGAGAGGTTGTCAGGAGTAAGCAAGTCTGTAGTTGAAGGGACGTTGTTCAGCACACTCTCTTGTAAGATGTCTAGCCTGGCCTGTAAACGCTATAAACCAGTTCATCATGAGGAATTTGAAGACATTTACAAAGACAAGTACAAAAACGGGGAAGGCAACTTTCACAGTGGCATTCAGTGGGATGTGTTTTCAGTTTTTTGTAACCAGAGACAGAGCATACTCCAACGGAGGAAGCGATAGAGAAAGATTGGCCTAACGGAGTCCGCCAATTCCGACTGACCCCAATCAAGTTTTATCTCCAACATTTTTCAAACGAGTTCTTATCCGTGTAGATCGACCGTTTGTCAATAGAATAGAAATGATAGTACAGATCACTTTGTTTGATTTTGTTAATTTGGTAGTAGAAGAGGAGGTCAATGACATCAAGATTGAGACCCCTGTCACGGTTCATGAGTAGAAGGATTGAAATAACCCTAAGGAAGTTAGGGTTAACTTGTAGAGGGCAAAGCCCCAATTTGCTGAAGACGTAGGAAAAAGAATGGGTGTAAGGGGAACCTAATGACGTTTAAATGGATGACAGAGAATAAAATCTCCCCAGGAAGGAGACCCTCACCAGAGCTCCCATCTAAGTTTGTAGGGTAAATCCTGAGAGAAACGTTATTGGGAATGTTATTTTTGAAACGAATGGCGTTCAGATTCGAGGGAGCCATTGAGAAGGGGAGGAATCTCTAGTAATGAAGGTTTTTCTTTCAAAAAGGAGAGTAAAAAAAAAAACTGACCTTTAGGAAGAAGTTTGTGAAGTACTCAGCAACAGTACAGTCGCGAAATCGTGAAGGAAAAACTCGCCGGAAAAACTGAAGAAAGCTCATCAGAAAGTGTAGGAAGATGATAGACGAGACTCAGGAAGACGACAATGGATAATAAAAGTAAGATATGATAAAGGAAGACAAGGGTTGAGAGGATCAGGGTTTTTGAAGAGAAGAAATGGAGGAATCACATAATTCGAAAGGTTAAAGCAAAAGTGGCGCAGCAAATCTTGAAGTCTAGGTCTTTGTGCTAGTCGTTCGATTCCTTGTGTCATCGCTCCGAGCCGTCAGACCAAGATTGTGTCTTTTCAATAATCTCATCCAAATAAATGGAGGGAGAGATTACTGGGGGCAGATGAAGACACCAAAAGTGATCTGGGCTTGGTGCGATTCATATTTCTAAGAACGGGTTGGGTATGGATAACCAGGATGGAGCAAGTCCTCGCTGAATGGGCCCAGGTCCAGGAAGTCATTACGGAAGCCCATATTATGATGAAAGAAGTTGAGCCCAAACAAAAGGGATGAAGATATGTTCAACCCAGGAGTGGATATAACCATCTAAGTGGTTGTAACCGTCTATAAATAGATGGAAATGAGAGGGAAAAGAGGTTGAAAAATTATTGAGAGTGTAAAGTTTCTCTTTACAATTGAGGAAAATTCTTTGTACTTTCAATTTAGGGAGAGATTATTGGGGGCAGATGAAGACACCAAAAATGATCTGGGCTTGGTGCAATTTATATTTCTAAGAACGGGTCGGGTATGGATAACTAGGATGGAGCAAGTCCTCGCTGAATGGGCCCAGGTCCAGGAAGTCATTACGAAAGCCCATATTATGATGAAAGAAGTTGAGCCCAAACAAAAGGGATGAAGTGGGTTCAGCCCAGGAGTGGATATAACCGTTTAAGTGGTTGTAATCGTCTATAAATAGATGGAAATGAGAGGGAAAAGAGGTTGAAAAATTATTGGGAGTGTAAAGTTTCTCTCTCTACAATTGAGGAAAATTCTTTGTACTTTCAATACCGTTATACTGATATACAAACATTTTTTATACAACAATGGATGTGAATGATATACGCGGCTCTGTATGCAACAACATACCACCCTTTCACACTAGGATATTCCCGTTGTCACATATGACATTCACGTCGTTACATAGATATGTCTTCAAAGAAGATGCAATATAGTGGTGGTTGTATTTCCCAGTAGACACACTACAAGAAAAATGACTTTTTACCACGATGGAAAAAGACTTTCTACCACAGTTTTGAACCGTGGTAGAAAGTCGAGACTTTCTACCACGGTTTTGCATCGAGGTAGAAAGTCAATTTTCTACCACGGTACGAAACCATGGTAGAAAGTAGACTTTCTATCACGGTTCCGCACCGTGGTAGAAAGTCTATTTTCTTAAAAAGATTGACTTTCTACCACGGTGCATAACCGTGGTAGAAAGTGTTATATAATTTTTTTTTTTTTAAATAGTGTAGCCCGTTTGAAGCCTTTTTTTTTTTTTTTTTTTTTCCCCCTACTACTAGCCTTGCAAGACCCATAAGCAAACCCTAAATAAATAAAAAATAACATCATAACCAAAATAATTTACAACTGACCAATAACATCATATATATATATATATATATATATATATATATATATATATATATAACCAATTCCAAATCATTGTTTTATACAAAAATTAACCATATACAAATTTCAAATAAGTACATGATTCAAGCCTAATATATTTACTTAACCAAAATAAAACAAAAATTCTTCATATCTTCTTGCAACTTCTTCATGAGCCATACAAAAAATATAACAGCAACAAAAAAAGTAACTGCAACCGCAACCCGCAATCCTAACTTTGACCTACAAAGATATAATAGTTGAAGTAAGAGAATTAATGTATAGCAAGTTATAAAGTTGCCAAAATTAAACCAAGTAAAGCAAGCATTATAATGAAGATACATTGAAAGTATTATATTAACTCAAGTAAAACAAGTATTAACATGGTCTTAACTCAAGCAAAGCAAGTTCAATGTGTCAAGGAAATAATCCCATGATTAAAGCTTAAGCATGGCTTATTTAATAGGCGATTGAAAGTACACAACCTTCCCAAAATGCTCACAAGAAGGGCCCAAATTGCTCACAAGAAAGGGGGGACCTCTTTTTTCGACAAAATAAATGACGTTAGCCAATTCATGTTTTGTACAAATCTTGCTTTTTCTGCCAGAGAGTTTGTTATTTAGTGTCATATGGTACAAACACAGCCAACAGGTGTGATGGTGACTACTTGTTTATGTATGAAATAGCTACGTTCAAAAAACAATATTACTATGCCCATTGATTAATACTTATTTGATATGATACACTGATTTTTCTTGATCGGGTGGTCACAAAGTCCATTGCTATGCTCGCCCTGAAGCATGATTACAAAACTTCAGGAAAGAAACATAATTGAAGGAGAAAAACTTGGCAAGAAATGAAAAGAGAAGAAAAATAGAGATTTTTTTGCCTATGTGTGGTGGTGGATGGTATTGCTAACTAATAAGGGTTGCTCTTTCTGGAATTGGAGAAAGTATTATTGGAAAATTATACAAGTACTACATAATAATGTAAAACTTTAATGGAAAAATATTGTACGGAGGACTGGAAATTAATGAAAAAGGAGAAAAAACACTTGCAAGAAATCAAAAGAGAATTAAATAGATATTAGGGCCAGCCAAATTGTTAATTAACTGGGTACTCAATTCTTTTATTGGTTGGTAACTTTGCAATAGGACAATCCATACTATGTTTTTTCTGTCATCAACATTTCCTATGTTTTGTCATGTTTATGGTGAGATTACAAGTGATATCAACTAAGTCCAGCTCAAAGCCACTTCAAAATGAAACAAGTTTCTAACCTTTAGTATTGACGAACCTTTTCTTTGATGATGATCCAACAATCAGTCCTCTTGTCATTCAAGGAAACTTCAGCCTTAGTATATGTTTTCGATGCCTAAGTGCAAAAAAAGAACATGAGGAAAACAATACTGAAGTCTGGAAACAAGAAAATAGAGAAGATCGGTATGAATGATATACTCGTCAAATTGATCACCAGAACGACAAAAAAATTATACTAATATGAAGAAAAAAATCCATTTCATTATAATATATAGTGATCAAAGTTTGATGTAGCACTATCTTGGAGCTGCAAGCAGGGGGCTGTATAACAAGATGAACAATGTCAAATCATTATACTTTGGCCTTCTATAACACAAAAATGAACCAAACTCTAAAATTTTAGGCATTTTGACATGCATTCATTCTTAAAATATGTAATCAAATGACAATGCTGATACTACATCATTCTTAAAATGTTCCCTTTGAGTGCAGTTTCTTAGTTTTTTGGCTAACTGGAAATGTCAACGTCAACGGTGTCTTTACTGTGCAGAAATCACAACTACTACTGGACACTCCTTTTTGCTTTTGGAATGGAGTTAGGGCTTACTCTAACAGTCCCAGCTACTACACATCAATGCTGATCCTCTCTACTTTTCCAACATACATAAGTAGACACTACTTTTCTGGTTATAAACAAGTAATTAAATATCTTATATATGCCTTCATTTCCAACTTTCCTTTGGAAAGAAATGCCATAAACCAACAATCAAATTAGCATACATAAAGTCAGTCCTGTTAAAAGTACACACTGCAAATTAAAAAGATAGCCTTTTGCAAGCTATAACAGTTCTTAGAATCCCTCTTCTCAAGTATGAAGCCACAAATACGTATGTATATAACTACATCTATACATTTAATGCTCTTGTTTATTCCTCCAGTAAATAACTGAGATGCAAAACCAGTAAAATGTAAATAAAAAAAAGAAAGAAAAAAGAATAGAATATATGAACTTCATGTTAACAAACATACCTTATTGTTACCAATTGATTGGCCCTTTTTGCTCTGGTCTGCATTGTACAGATTTCCATAAAACAAACATTGCATAGGTTAGACTTTATAAATAATATAAAATGTCTGTGTTTTGTGGATTAATAAAGCGAGAGGTTATAGGGTTTTCTTCAAACATAGAAAAGGCAAGAGGGAGAAACGGAAAGAAAGGGAAATAATAATAATAATAATAATAATAATAATAATAATAATAATAATAATAATTGTATTTAATATGTGAACCTATCTTCCATATTTACTTTCTTCCTTCCATAAAATTATCAGTAATCAAGTCTTTACTTCTTACCCACCCCTGACAAACAAGAAATCTGGTAATCCCATTTTTCGTGCAAGAATCACCAAGGAACAAAATTTGGTTACAGTGTGGGGGTATGCCTTCATTTTAACTCCGTACTTCATTGTTTTATCTTTTATATACACAAAGGAAAAATAATAATAATAATAATAATAAATCGTTAGTGTGTTGTTTTGGTCAGCTCCAGAAAAAAATAAAAAATAAAAAAACAACTTGAACAAGGGATTTGGTTGTTCATTTGGAACACAAAATTGAATCTATTAGTATATAAAGTAGGGTTAATGGAAGATTTTTTAGGTGTATACATATGTTACACTGTATTTGAGAAGTAAATAATTGCACAAATCACAAATTGTTAAATTGAAAAGGGGGGAAAAAAGAAAAAGGAAAAAAGTATACATGATTATAAGGTTAAATATTTCACATGGCTGGTTAGGGTTTTCTTGAATCAGAGAAAGGGAAAGAGAGAGGTTAGGGCTTGGTACATTTGATGGATTAGACAGAGATTAAGGCTTGTAATTCGATAAGAGAAATAGTATATTGAAATGGTGAAAGGGCCAGAGAGAGATAATTAGAATTATTACCTGCCACGGGAAAACTGTCGTCGCCAACAATCGCCTACATATCCTTATTCCGAATGAGAAAGCTTGTTTCAACCCAAATTTACCAATTAGTCTTTCAAATCCTGCAAAAAATTTCACTAAATAGGATTTAGTTTGCAAAACAAGAATTACAGACCTTGATTAATTGATTTAGAAAAAAAAAAAATAAAACAAAACCCATACATACAAGTTAGCAGTTGCAGAGAGAGGGGCTTGAGAGTTGAGAGACAAAGGGCCAGTAGCGGCTGAAGCTTGCAAACGGCGAACCCGAACTAGAACAGTGAGCGATGGAAACTGAAGGATATGGGTTTTGATATTTTGAACAATCTGAAATGATATGCCCATATGGGTTCTGATTCTAGTAGATTTTGTAGTTTGCAGTTACAGAGACAGAGAGAGGGCAAGTTCAGAGTTGAGAACGAGAATAGAGATGGAGGCGATTTAGGAGGCTGATCTGATTCTTATAGATTTTGTAGTTTGCAGTTGCAGAAACACAGAAAAGGCAAGTTCAGAGTTGAGAACGAGAATAGAGATGGAGGCGATTTGGGAGGCTTAAATGATTTGCCCTAAGTATGTGTGTGGTCTGAAATGATTTGCCTTAAAATATTTTAAGAAAGTAGCGGGAATAAGACCCGCGTACAGTGCCAAACCAAATTCACTTTCTACCACGGTGGCTGAACCGTGGTAGAATAACTTACTACCACAATTTTGTCATTAACCGTGGTAGAAAGAGCAGTGTATAAGGCTGGGTAAAGATGCGCTAAATTTAAGCAAAATTAATTCACTTTCTATCATAATTCACTTTCTACCATGATTTTATTATAAACGTGGTAAAAAGTATAATTACTATTACAGTTTTTCATTAATTGTGGTAGAAATTGTTTCTACCACGGTTTTACAATAACCGTGGTAAAATAGATTATTTTCTACCACGGTTTTAAAATAACCATGATAAAAGACACTTTCTATCACGGTTATTTTAAAATCGTGGTAAAATAGGCGTTTTAAAAAACTATTTTTCTTGTAGTGACACTATGTTAAAGGATGCCTTTCACGTCTTCTGATCAGACAAATTTCATTCACAAATTCTAATAGAAGATCCTAAGGAATTTTTGATGGTCTATGAAGATAGTTTGTACAACAACAATGAAGACATCCTTCCTTTCCATGAGTAGCTAAATATCATCTTAGGGAATTGATGTAACCCTAACCAAGTAACATGGTTTGATTGTTCTTAACTTTATCTGAATAATGGATATTGATTGCATGGTTGTGAGTAATTGACTTAGTTGTACTAAGTAATTGGATTTTAATGTTTATAATCAGTTTTACTGAAATTAATCTCTTGTCTTAGAATTGATTTTGTTATAATTGAATTCAAACTTCTTTTATTGTTAGAGATTGGTGGCCAAGGGCTTCTCTTAACGGAATGAATAGTAATTATGCAATGATGCTTAACGAATGTGTGAATGAATATTTTGATAATTCATGCCTAGTGAAGACGAGTTGTACTACACCTAAGATTAGAGTAGTTAGGTAGATAATTCGTGCTAACCAAATATGAGTTATGGCGTAGTGTTTATTCATATATATCTTCTTAATTGAATTAAAATTAGCCACTTAGTTCCCAAATATGCATAGGAATGAATCCTATAGTTGAAGCAATTGACCATGTTACAAGGCTAGTTGTGAAGTCAATACCTTAAGTCTATCTCTTGATATCTCTTCTAAGTAGCTTAGTTTATCTTTAGTTTTTATTTTGTTTAGAATTTAGAAATAGAAAACGTCAAAATTATTTCTTCTCTTGAATAAAATTAGCAATTAATTTTATACTTAACAATCCTCCATAGTTCTTGAGGTTCGATACCTTCAATGTAGCCCTATCCCACAAGGATTCGTTTTATTGTGAGTGGACTTTTATTATTGACTCGCATCAGATACTATACCTTCTTAGAAGGTAACCTAATTATACCAAAAAAGAAGAAGCAAACAATAGTGGTAATGGTTCATTCATACGTCTATTAAGTTGACATGACTATAACATTTTTTCAAAGAATTATATCCAACAATTTAAACTCTTCTTTTGTTATTTTGTAATAATTGAGCGGCCATCAACATTGCCTCTAATGCAGTGTTTCATGAAAAAAATAAGTAAATTAAAGTTAACCATCACTTATTAACATGTCAGTGCTTTAGCGATACTAGACCTCTCCCTACTTTTTAAAGAAATGGTAGGAGTTCAAAACTCAGTAAATGCATGTGTGTGTCAACTAAAAAAAAATAAAATAAAAAATGAGTTGACCATCACTTTATTCTGCATAAGATCAATTGGTCACTAAGCGCATTTCCGTAATTCTTCACTGAGGCTGTAAGTTATAATTTTTTTGTTTATGATAAATAAGTATGTAAATAAAAGACAGATAGATTACATATTTACTTGGGACATAGCCAAAGACCATGCAAAGACATGCCACTGTTAGGCAAACAAAAGCAAAGCAGTTAATAGATCAAAAAATACATGTTGATCTAAGTGTTTTCAGAATGTGAACTGATAAATGATAAATGTGCAATACTCTGTTTCAATTTACTAACGTCACCAAATTCACTAAATTATAAACCACATGCTAACTGTAAGTCTATAACTATGACCTTCTGTCACATAAATCACAATTCCACATGATTTGTGCCAAATATCACGATTTCATATTACTTACGTAATAATTATCTATAATTACATTACATCATTATTTTATGATGTTACAATTTATCCTAAAAAAAATCAGCAGCCCGTCTCTCGTGAAGTTTCACTCGCATACCCTTAAATCACCTTGTATTAGGTGAACCACATAAAATTTCTAATTCATTTTCAAGGTCTTGTTTAATCAAATTTTTTTTACAAGGGCCAATTTAAATATTACCCGATTGTTAATAATGTACTCGTGCATTATGAGACTGACTGTTGCACCACGTTGCCGTATTAGTGATACAGGTCAATGAACAAGATTTGCAATGTTCATCTTCCTAAAATTACTTGTTACAAACCAAAAAATAATTTTTGTTATTGAACCAATTTCACAATTAAATACTGCAGCAAACCTATCTTAAAAAAAAATGTCCTTTTAATTGGAGGATTCCTCACCCCCGTACCAGTCTCACACGACACGAATGAGATTTAAATTATAGACTTGCACAGTAGAAAAAAATTTGAACTCACACTCAATACACTCAATATAATTCATCTGGTGGATTGTTGACTGACGAAAAGACTTCAAATTTGGAACTACAAAGAAGTGCCTTCATACCTTCCAAACAAAATTTTATTGTTTTAGAAATGTTAGGACTAAATTTAAAGAAGCATTGTTTTATGGAAAGAGATGAAAAAAAAATAAATAAAAAGAACACAAAACTGTTCCCCAAGTAAAATTTTCTATTAGTTTAAATCTAAGTTGGGAGCAAATTAAGTCATAAATAGTGAAAATTTGAGAAGGATTGTGTGACTTAAGTTTAAATTATAAATAACTTGGATGATGGATGACAAAAAAAAAAAAAAAAAAAAAAAATCAGTGTGGGAATGACTCCACCAAATCTTAAATCTTATAGTTCAATTTGAATTCAAGTAAATAGGTGAAATTAAAAATAAAATAAAAAAATTGCATTTCCAAAATTCACAATACTATACAATTTGATAGAGAACTCATTATGATGAAAGTAGATGAAAATAAACAACAAATGGATGTAACTAGATAAAGTGATTAGTGTTTTTTTTTTTTGTTTTAGCACAAAATAATGCCAAAAAGGTACTTATAAAATTCGAAAAATTAACTAAATCACAAAAATTCATCTTCTATATCAAACCTAAAAACCAATTCACAACATCAAATTATCTACAAATAAAAGATCAAAACAGATTTACATATCAAAATCAACTCATCAAAGCCATCTTCATACCCAGCATCACCGATATCTGATACCATATCTCCGACAATCAACCCTCCGATCAAACCAGCTCCAAATCCCGTCCCAAACTTATCCTTTTTTTTTTTTAGGTTTCTGCACTTGTGGTTATGGATACCCATATCCCGCCATCGCCGGCACCGGATACTCCTGCGGCAGTGGTGGATATCCGAAACCCCCCGCTGCTTGCTGCGGCGGATAAGTATAAGGTGGCCGTGGATACGCCATCGCCACCCTAGCAGGCTGCGCGACCGTGGTGCTCACACTGATATTTGGTGGATGCACCGTCACGGGCTCCTGAACTTTCGCCTGCGCCGCCGCACCGGCCTTACTTGAATCAACAGACGCTGGATACGCCGTCACAGGCTCATGAGCTTTCGCCGGCGCCGCCGTATGCGGCGGAGTAAACTTCCCATCGTACTTGTACGAGAATTTCAATGTACCTTTAGGCTCTTCGGGGGGTTTCTGGACTGGATACTCGACGACGCGTTCGGAGGTGGTGTTACCGGCGAGGAGGTCTGGCAGCGGGACGTAGACGTAGCCGATGTCTTTATCGCCGAGGACGCGATCTGACCGGAGTGTGAAGGTTAGGCAGAGGTCGGGCTTTTGCAAGGCTGATTCGGCGACGAAGTAGTTCATGTGGTGGTTCCACTTGGGTTTTGTTCCGCCGTGCTTGTCGGCGCGGGTCAGTTTCCGGACGCCGGAGATCGACGCCACCACGTAGACGTCCATCTTGGTCACAAGATTCACATCATCGAGTCCTTCGGCGGATATAATTGTGATGTCTAAAGTATGGTAGGCCATGTCTGTGTATGCGATTGAGCAATTGATCGAAGAATCAAGATTGTGTGTGTATAATAGGAACCGAAAAGACGATATAGCGTGTGTCTGTGTCTGTGTCTCTGTGGATTTATGGACTAAATAGTTAATACACAGTGCGGTGTGTATTTATATAGAGGCGGCCAGGGTTTCTTGTTTTGCAAGCAAGGAAAGTCAAGCGAATAATCCTTTCAAAAATTGGAATTTAGTAAAGGTTCAGGAAGCTACTGAGAAGATCATTTTATGGAAAGTGAATAATTTTTTAATTTTGTTTTTTCGTCCATTTAGAGTAACTTTCCATATTCATATTTCTATATCCCAAACTAATTTTGTTTTTTATCTGCATGTCTTCGTATCGGTTTATTTTCCATCTCATAATTCTTCACCAAAGCCTCTTTTGTTATTTCAAATTTTGCAAAATAAAAATCTATTTAAATTTTCATAGATTGAACTTTGCAGTCAATCCTCTCCTAAATTTGGCTCGACTCCCCATAACTATTAAGGGGTTGTTACTTGTAATACCAGTATTGTCCTTTGCTACATGTAAAATAATGAAATTAGCCCTATATTTTATACAAACCTCTTGTTATTATTGCCCCCAAATCAAAAATGATTACCATTATTATATAGTTCCAATTAACATAATTAGTAATCTTTACCCTCCTAAAACCACTTGTAACACAAACTAACAATTTTTGTTAAATAACATTTTTCGTCCGTCACTCATCAACACTTGCCTCAATTACTCAGTGAATTAGTATTTCATGTAAAAAAATTTAAAAGACCAAAGAAGTGGTTATTGACATTCCAAACAAAATTATATTGTTTTAGAAGTAACAACTTGGGGGACATTCCATCCAAGATGAGTCTTGCAACCAGTGATGGAGCCAGGATTTCAAGTGAGGGGGGGCACACTGCCAAAAAAAAAATAATAATAATACGGAGTACATATATATATAACAACTATAAAATTTAAAAAGACAAAGAAGAAGAAAATTATTAAAATATAAAAGGAAAATAAAAAAAAACTTTAATAGGTAATAGTTAAAAAGTTTCAATTGAGGAAAAAAAATTTGACTTTTTCTATTAAGAAAATTTAAGGAATGTGAAGAGTAAAAGAGAAAATAAAGAAAAAATAAGAATATAATTTTAGGAATTACAAATTTGAAGGGGGGCACTATATAAATTTTGTTATATATATGGAAATTTTTTAAAAAATTACCACATATATTATAGGTTGCTGGCCAATTAGGGGGGGGCACGTGCCCCCCCTAGGCCTTCATTGGTTCCGTCCTTGCTTGCAGCCCTAGTTTATGATGTCAGGAATGAACGCAATTGCAGGATTTTCCAAAAGAATTTTCTATCACACTTTACAAACAATTTTGATTGCTTGTTACCATGGGCCTCTTTGGCTCTATTTGCCTTTGGGCTCACTGTATAGGGTTAGTCGTTGCTATCCTGCCTCGGTTTTATTTTAATATATTTTAATTTACCTTTCAAGAAAAAACTTGGGGTAGATTTTAAAGAAGCATTACTTTATGGAAGGACAGATGAAAAATACTAAGACAACAAATACACAAATTATTCTCATATAAAGCAAAAATTCCTTTGGTTTAAAATATAAATAAGTTGGATGGATGAATAAGATGAACTTCACCCTTAAAAAAAAAAAAAAAAAAAAAAAAAAAAAAAAATTCCCTAATCTTTAAAGTTCAACTGGTTATCAATTGTCTAGAAATCAAGAGAATTGGTGAAATAGAAAAATAACAATAATAATAATACTGTTTTTTTGAACATTAATTTAGTACTATACAATTGGGATGAAGGTAAATAAACAACAAAGAGCTCGATAAAACTGATTCACATGGATGATGAATCACATGACATAGCACATTGTAGGGGTCCTTTTTTTTTTTAATCAAACAATAAACAACAATGTAATGGTGATATTAGAAATACAAATATGAAGGAAACGGAGGAGATGCTTAGAGTAAGAGGAGGAGAAGAAGACTAATTATCAAGATTAAGATGGTGGTAGGGCAAGTATACAGTATCTTATGACAGCTTCCTCTTCTGGGTTTGGTTGTTTCTTCATAGGACAGTACTATTTATAGGCTCGAACTACATTGGTTATTATCCAATGGTCCCCTTCATGCGTCGTGTCTCGCATGCATTGCTCCTAGTCAGGATTATGCGGGTAATCTTGGGGATTTAGGAGCTTGAAGAGTCTAATCCTCTCATTGAGCCTTGGACTTTGTTGCCATGTTATTTCTCCCTTAATCAAGGGTATTAAATGCTGCTTGGCCGTCGGTTGGTCAAGCCTAACATAGCATTAAATGTGATTTTAAGGTTTGCTGTCATAATGTGCATAATCCCATCATCTTGTTAATTGGGCCTTGCTGAAAACGAAAGCACTTCTTGACTTCTCATCCACCAATCCAATATCCTCATAAGTTTCCCAATCTTAAACTCTTTGCAGCCGTGACAACCCTACCTTCGTTTCGTGCCATATGTGAATTTTAATAACGAGTCTTTCGGGGCTCTGCTCCTCTAAATTGGCATTGCTTGGGCTAATACCAAGGTTTGGAATGCTTGAGGGTTAGATCCTAGAGGCTTGCATGGGCCTGGAGCGATGTCAGGGCTTAAGGTGCTCGAGATTTGGTCACACGAGGCTTGAGGGGCTTGGAGTGATGCCAGGACTTAGTGTGCTCGAGTTGATCCATTAAGGCTTAATAGGCCTGGAGCGGTGCCAGGGTTTAAAGTGCTCGAGAGTTCGTCACTCAAGGCTTGAGGAGCCTGAAGCGATGCCAGGGCTAAATGTTCTCGAGAGTTGATCCATCAAGACTTAATGGGCCTGGAGCGATGCCAGGGCTTAAGGTGCTCGAGAGTTAATCCATTGAGGCTTAATGGGCCTGGAGCGATGCTAGGGCTTAAGGTGCTCGAAAGTTGATCCATCAAGGCTTAATGGGTCTAGAGTGATGCCAGGGCTTAATGTGCTCGAGAGTTGATCCATCAAGGCTCAATGGACCTTAAACGATGCCACGGCTTAAGGTGCTCGAGAGTTGATCCATCGAGGCTTAATAGGCCTGGAGCGATGCCAGGGCTTAAGGTGCTCGAGAGTTGATCCATCAAGGCTTAATGGGTCTAGAGCGATGCCAGGGCTTAAGGTGCTCGAGAGTTCATCCATCGAGGCTTAATAGGCTGCAGTGATGCTAGGGCTTAAGGTGCTCGAGAGTTAATCCAACGAGGCTTAATGGGCCTAAAACGATGCTAGGGCTTAAGGTGCTCGAGAGTTGATCCATCGAGGCTTAATGGGCCTGGAGCGATGCTAGGGGTTAAGGTGCTCGAAAGTTCATCCATCAAGGCTTAATGGGCTTAGAGCGATGCCAGGGCTTAAAGTGCTCGAGAGTTCATCCATCGAGGCTTAATGGGCCTGGAGCGATGCCAGGGCTTAGGGATGCTCGAAGGTTAGTCCTTCGAGGCTCAAGGCTTTGACTTTTCAAATCGCCTTGGGGGATTAAGTTAGGGTCGTATTGACTTGTCAATGTGCCATTTCAGCTTTTAATAAGTGACACCCACATTTTGTCCCCCTGCACGTGCGACGGTTCAAAAATGTATTGTTGTGTGTGCAAGTCTAGATGGCTAGGTCATTTATTCATTTGAGGAAATTGAGTGGACGCGAGATTGAAAGGTCGCCTTTAGTCATTAATGTGCCGTCTATTGACGCTTCAATTTTGGGGTTTCCTGAGGTAAGGGAACTGTTTAAAAAGGGGGAAAGTGATGGTGTGAAGGTGCACTTGAGAGAAGATTTACCCTTACCATTTTTTTTTATCCTTGCCTCTATTGTCGCCGGAGAAGAAAGTTTACAAAACTTGAGATTTTTTGCTTGTGTTGATTCAAACTTTGGGATTACTACCAGGTGAGTAAGAAACAAGAACTGAGCAAAAAGGACTGCCCTCCGCCTAAGGTGTCGTCGGATTCAGAATGGCGGCGAGCCCCATTTTTTGGGAAACACGACTTACTTTGGCACCGGGAAAACCAGGCCTTGGTTGCCAGCGAGCTATTGGATGTGGTGGAATTAATGGAAGAAGAGGTTGAGATTAACTTGGCTTCACATATTCCTACAAACACCATTTTTAGATTTGGTGTCGAGCAAGGGCGATACCCACTATCCTTTGTGAATTTCGTGAACCATATTAGCCCTTGTCATGGTTGGGAGGCATGGACTGACGCGATCCTTGCCAATCCAGTATATGAGGCAACTTCAACTAAGACGAGCCTCTTACCTTGTATAAAGTTGTTTTGTCGACTTCATATTCCTCGCGATGTAGCGGGTTTATGGGAATTAATCTCATGGTGGAGTTCGAGTTTGCACACATTTGTCACCGCGTGGGGAGAGTTTACTCCCTCTATCGAAGATGTAAGCCAGCTGGGATTACCTTTTCAGGGTGTGGAGAATCCTGGTTCGTGGGAATTCTCGTAAGAGGAGGAGACTCTAGCCTAGGATCTTGAACTAGCTTTGGATAAGACCAAATACTTCAAAGGCACGCGCAAGGCCATTCTAGGTGCTTTGGTACAATATTACTTCAAAGATTTCCCCATGTCGAGGAAAGACCTCTCAAAGGAAGGGAAAAAGGGGATTCCTGGTCCTTAGATTGACTACCCTTCTGGTCTTGCGTCCTACTTATTGTGTTGGCTCTCAAGGTACGTATTGGAGGGTATTCTTGAAGATGCGCCCTTACCTCGCCTCTTGGACCTCGCGGTGAAGTTAGCGAGCGGTGTAAAAATGGCACTCGCGGCTCTATTTTTGGGGACGTTATACCATCGCCTCGACATGGTGCGCTCTGTTGGTCGCTACGCCCATGGCTCTTATGCATCTACCCACTTTTTACAGATGTTCTTATATGAGAGATTCCAGCCTTATGCTACAAACCTTGCAGACTTGACTGTTGACGAACAGGTCGTGCGAGGTATGAGATGGCATGGGCGTTCCCCTCGAGGATGGCTGGGGTATGCCTTGGACTAGAGCTTCCAATTTATCTCTCGCCCTTAACCTACAGACTTGCCTAGGGCATTGACTATGCTTATGTACTTTGAACATGATGAGCACATTCCAACACGGGCTCATCGACTAAACTCGAGCGAGGTGCTAGTGTTTTTGTTAGTCACCACCCAAGGTTGTTTGCCTGCCTTATGGGAGGGTGGCCAAGTATTGAAAACTTATAACCCTCGCTCAGTGCCTCTACAGTTTGGTTATAACAAGGGAGTGCCCTCGCAGTATCTCTTTGCTGGGGGCGAGGACTCTTATGACGGGAGTTTCGTGAGGTTTGTAGCAGATCACGTAGGACTGCTGTGAGAAGGAGTCGGCGCTCTATTCTTGTTGGGAAGGGATATAGTGCCTATGTGCATAGAGATGGCTCGCTCGCTCTCGGCCATAGAGTTAGCGAGCTAGAAAGATTTCTGCTCTAGCCTTGCCCAGCGAGCGAAGGCATTGGTGATTTATGCGGGGAACTTCTCATTGAGACCTCCTATAAAGTTTGATAGGGGTGCGTACTGTAGTTTCACGCCTGAGCTTGCACTACCAGCGGTACAAGAGGGGGAGTCTTCGCAACCTGCCACAGCAACCTCAATTCCTGAGGTGGAAGTGGCTCAAGTGCTTGTCCGTAGGCGTAAAACGAGAGCCACTTCTCGTGCCAACATTAGACCTCCTAGAAAGCGAGCGGTGGTGAGTACTGTTGAGCCAACGGTTGCTACTGCGAGGGAAGAGAGTGTAAGGTTTCTAGCGCCAAGCACATCTCGACCCAACATACCCTCTAGCAGGAATCCACTTGTAGATGAGCCATCAAAGAGTGTAGGTACTAACACTTCTGAAGATGATAGAGAACAGCCTGGCTCGATGGCTGCTGCTTTGTGCCGAGTCGAGGTAGGGTGCGCAGGCTCCGTCGTGTGCGAGATGGTGGGGTTGATGGCACCATCCATGACATAAGCTCTGGCGAGGTATTAGCTTCTAACAGTGAATTCCCAAACTTGCCTACTTTTAACTTTGTACAAGCTTTAGGTGAGACTGCTCTACATTCTTGTGCTCAGGAGAATACATCTATAAGGGTAGGAGAAGAAGAAATGGAAAGGTTGGCGTTGGATGTCTTGCCCTTCATTATCATTCTAGACATGCTAGTGTGTACTCACGTTGCTGAGGTGGCGACGATGATGTGAGATTATGTTAGTATATCAGAGATACCTCAAGACAGTGTTGACATCACTAAAGAGGCAGAATGACCAAGAGAAGGGGAGAGCGCTGCTTGTGATGATTTCTCAATAAGGGTCGAGCACTCATCTAAGTCTCCAACTCCTGAGGTGACAATTCCTCGGATGAGCCTATAATTGAGTCGCCTAGGGGCAAAGATATGGAGGTGCCTGCCCAAGAAAGTGCTGACGTAGCTCCGAGCACTCCTATGGAAGTGCGAGAGCCTTTACAATCTGGGGATGAAGATGTAGCAGAATAGGCCTCCTTGGCAAGGGACGAGTCTCCTAATGATGAGGGTCTAACTTCGCCTTTGGAGATACGAGGGTCGGAGCAAACCTCTCTCGCACATGATGAAGCTTCAACAGAAGGGAGATCACCATCTTCTCCTTTGACAGGGTTGCAGACCTCGAGAGACCTCCCTAAATCACAAACCGAGATCCAAATTATGGATGCCGCGAGTACTCAAACGGGACAGATCACACCCCCTAACAATAAGCAAGTTGCGACCGGCTCGGGGGGTAAGCAAGTTGCTGATCAAATAGAGTAGGTTTCGCGCCCACTTGATGAGCCAACTTTGGTGAGTTAGCAAGTTACTGATACTGGCGCGGAACCATATGCTGCTAGGGGAAAGGTGGAATGGATGGGTATGCCACTCCCTCACGCCTATGTAAAGCTTCTCGAGATAGCTTTCGCGCACCACCTCGAGGTGTCACAATTTCTGACGTCGCATTATACACTTGTACGACAATCTATGTACTTGTGCCTTGGCAAGATTTTGGAATTTTTTGTGGACATTGAGCAGGGTTTAACTAATGAAAACCTCGTGAGGGAGGCCAAACTTCTCTTGGACGACGTGCAAACACTCGAGGTTCCTGGATTTTCGGATGCGGGTTGGCCAGGCCCACGCCCGATTACTCAAGGATATCAAACCAATTAGCAAAAAACGAACACATAATACAATTACGATAAAAAGGAATAAATAAAAATTACTACAAGAAAACTAAAATGATAAACCCAAAACTTAATCCTCAGAAAAAAAATTTATAAATAAGAAACTATTCTTATACATCCAACTTTTTCATTTTTAATACAACTCGGGAATCCATCAGGTGGACCCCTAATAAAAATCCAACACTGACAAATGAACAATTGAAGAAAATCCAATGCTAAACCATGAAGAAAACTTCTACGTTGTCGGAAGAATGAGTGACCTTCTCTGCTCAGCACGAACAAGCTCTAAGACCTGGAACCGTCCGTTACCTGAAAAATAATAATGGGTCAGGCCCACAAACAAGTTCTATCCTAACTACAATCTAAATAGAGACCCGATACGCAGATACATCCTAGATATCTCAACCATATTTATATAGTCCGTAAATATATACATACATATATATATATATATATATATATATATATATATATCCATACTATAGGACTCTTACTGGACTACAATGGGGGTCTCAACCTGAATAGAAGGCAACATGCAAAAACGTACCCAAAGGTGGGATGAGTACCTAGACCTAACAGGGTATACCTCAACCATCATAACCAGTTACTCATCCCAACGCATATACGCTCCCTAACCAATGATCCAGAAACTTAAGTACATATCGCGGTCTCATAAATTATATATATAAATTCCCATCCAAATCAATGTAGTGCCACTCAACTGCTTGTTGCCAAGACACGACATAAAATTAGGATTTAAATGTTTTAATTAAACCCATTTCCTTCCTAATACAGAAATATAAACAAACATCCAATATGTCGTTCAACGGTTTTAGTTGACATGACATGCAACCATGTAGGATTTAACTGTTTTAGTTAATCTATTATGTATGTATGAATAGATAGGAATTAACGTTTTGATCTAATCCGTCCCCAATATGCCACCATCCCATACCGTTGCATATAATGCATATGATCCGTAAATGGTACAAAATTTCAAACAGTACATCAAATAAAATCCACATAATCTATATAGTTGATAACAACAGAATTTAACCAGTTCATCAACTAAAATCCAAAATAACATCCCTGTAATTGCTAAAACATTATTTAGTAGTCCAGCAATTAGAATCCAAAGCATTTAATCCACGTAATTATAGAACAGAGTTTTAATATCTCAGCAATTAAAATCCAAAGTAAATGTAAAACAAGTCTGATAATTAAATGACCCCATTATGCATCCAAAACATGATTTATAAATCATACGATAGTCCATTAAATTGTTAAAACAAAACTAAACGATTTAATCCTGTTTATCCGTTAACAGTATGCAAGATCAGTTAAACTTTGCTACTGTTAAATCCATGAGCACAAAGACATAAATTATGCAATGTGGGTTCTAATACAGTATAATATAATGTTTGGAATCCATGCTACAATCCATTTAATTGTTAGACACAGTTTGCGCAATTAAATCCTCTCTATCCGTTACATCCATGAACAACATGCAATTTGTTTTAAACTTTCATACAGTTTAAAAATTATTAGCATATAAATAAAATGTTGCATCCTAAGGCTTTAATACACCATGAATTAATATTTGAAACCTCCTTAATATCCCAACACAATTCAAAATAACAAATTTAACCAAACAGTGTGCAAAAATAGCCACGATACCTTTTAAAACAACAGTGCCTGCTCACAAGACAATGGAGCAGGCTCCAACCACCTCAGAGCCAGCTCCCTAGACCTTGGAGCTGGCTCTGTGAAGAGTGGAGCCGGCTCCTAACCTCTTGGAGCTAGCTCTCTCTCCCTCTCTGAGAGCACTGCACTTCTACGTTTCATCTGTTTCGTCTCCGGCCATTTCTAGCCATTCTATTCTTCATAAATACTGATCTTAAGAGTCTAAAGAATATCTAGAATCATCCAGTAAAAAGAACTCTAAAATCAATTACCGATTCAACATGTTTTAAGTTCAAAACTGAAACCCAAATTTGCAAGAACAATTCCAGAGTAAATTTAAACACACACAGGTAAACAATTCAATATATATAAAACATGCAAGATTCAATTAATATTCGATTAAAATCCTAGAGATCATCTAGGTATGCATAGAACACAGGGCAAAGGCAGAGAGACAGAAAAGAACTTGCCTCTTAAGGTTTCGGTTTGAAACCTTTAACCCTCTTCTTTCGAGGTTTTCTGGTGACCTTAGTTGCCATTGAACCTCCTCTGCCGCTCTTGGTTTAACCCACGAGCCAGCCCCTGTTCCTCCTCCTCCTTAGTTCAGCCCTCTAGTCTAAAGCCTAGCTTTTCTTCCCCTTAGTTTCTTTTAGTTTCTCTCTCTATTCTTACGTCTCTCTCTGCTGCTATAAGGTTTTTTCCAACTCTATTGCAGACATCCAATGTATTTATAGGTTAAACCTACTCCAACCCTAATCCTTATTGAAATCCAAAATCGACGGAAAGAAAATAAAACTAATTACATAAAATATAATGATTAAATATATACATTATTTATAATTATATATATATATATATATATATATATATATATATATATATATATATATATATACAACCTGCTAAATTCCTATTATTAACATAAATAATAAATAATTATGAATAATAATACTACTCTATTCTTACATACGTATATACTCAATTAAATATATACCATCATTCATATATGAGTAAATATCCGTACCCATCAAACCTCCTGTCTAAGTAGTTCTATGTGACCCTTTGGCTGGTCCATTACTACCATCCAATTCCATTCTTTTAAAAACATAAAAATCAAAATAAAATACTTTTAAATCTTTTTCAAATAAAATTATAATAAATTAAAATCATTTAAGCACACAATAACAAACAACACATAAACAATTCAATCAAGAACTATTTACATAAATTAAAACACACAAGCAATTAATCAATAAGTCAGTTAACAATTTAAATCAATTTAAATAAAACATGAAACTGTACAAACACATAGCCACATAAGCACCTAAAACACAATAAAAATTTCAATTATATCCTTTTAAAAACTAGGGGCATTACATTCTTTCCCCCAAACAAAAGGAATTCCATCCTCGGAATTCACGAAACTCTGAATTTTTATTTTTATTTTTTTAAAATGCATTCCGTTCTCGTGTGGACTTAGCCTCTATGTAAAGGCTCCACCACATTTCAATTCATCCAACAAGAAACAAGGTTCCTATATTTAAGAAACATCACAAATATATTTATTTATAGCTTGGCAACTCAACTATGCCCCCCTTAAGTATATGTATTTATACTTTGGCAAATCAACTATGTTGACAATTCAATCATGTCTTTGGCAAATCAACCACGCTGGTGGCTTCTCGGGCGGTGCACAAAACAATGCACAAAACTTTGAGTTTGGAAATTAGTGTCAAGTGGGCACCATAATTTAAATTTATAAACCGCTTAACACCTATACTATGTAGTATGAGTGAGAAGGGATTGTCCCAAGGGATTAAGTTGTCATACTAGGTTGGGGAATCAAAATTAGGGTTAGTGGGTTGAGTGATCAAAATAGTGGTTGGTTGGTTGGATTAAACTAGATGCAAATTAAACTAAAGTAAACAATAATACAATAGAGAGAATAAGAGAGAGAGAGATCTTAGGGTTTAGAAATCACCATTAAGCATAGCTTTTCTACATCTTTAATGAATGATTAATAAGGTGAAGAACATGTATTGTAATGAAGTGTGTGTGTTTGGTTGTTTCAACAAGCATGGATGACAAATTAAGCATTATTTGTCTAAATAACATGGTGGATAGCACAACATATCAAATTAAGCCATTAATCATTTTTTTAAGCTCACAATCCAAACATATCACAAGGTTAGAGATACATGTTACTTGCTTTTCATAAGTATGGAACATCAACAACAAACATGGATTGTCCTCCCATTTAACAACTACATTACAACTAAGCTAATGACATGAAATTAAACTAATTAAACTAAGGGAGAGACACAATCCATCAAGAAATGAGTATGAACCATCAAATAAACCATAAGTACATGACATTAAGCACTAAGTCTTGACAATCTCTAGATCTATAGCATCAACACACATAGACATGCATCAATAACACAAGAAATAGAGACAAACACATGAACATCTATTCTAGCATACATAGACATATGGATAGAATGAATGATCAATTAGAAGCATTAAACCATATAAATCATTGAAGAAATAAGATATATATATATATATATATATATATATAAGTGTCAAGACATGAATCACAATACAAATCCCCTCAAAAATACATAAATCAAGAAATAGAAAGCATGCTTAGGGCTAACTCTACCCCCAAGAGAATGTCTAGCCACTCATGGATGATGTCCTCCAACCCTTAAGGGCAAGCTCTATGGAAGAAATCTGCTCCTTGGTTGATGAAGAGTCTCTAATGGTGTCTCTAGCCTCCTCCTCCTCTTTGCTTCCTCACTAATAGTTCTCTAAGGTATGATATGATGTGATACAATATGATCCTCTATCTTAAAAGTAATCCTTATCCTTATATAGGTAGGTTAAATGACACCAAAAATGAGCTAGGGTCGTACAGCAAATATTCCCCAATGATTGGATAAATGACAACTTTTGTAAGCTGAAAATTAAACTTTTTCGCATTGGAGGAAGTTCGATCGATCGAACCTTGGACTTTGATCGATCGAACATGGCTGAGTCAAAGAACCACAAGTCATCTGGCAAATAGGTGTGGGTGGCGAAGTTCTCGCCATCGGCATAATGACCTGTGAGAAGAACGGCCATATCTACTTATGAAAGCCTGTATGGCCTGGGATATGTCTCCTGTAGCTTGGGAGGGCAGTCGTGTGGACAATGGCATGATCTGGATAAGGTGTCCACAGTAATAGAAATCAAGTGGCCATCAATAGAGGTCCTCAGCTCCGCCGTGGTACGCGGGGCAGGACGGAGGTTCTGGAAGAACATCCGTATTAGCCTCGGGTACACGGGGTATGTGACAGGAGCAAGAATGGCTGCAAGGCTCTTCCGGAGTATATCATCATTAGCGGATCGGGTAAGTACCGATCTGGAGAAAAAATCTGTATCGAAGGCTGACTCATGCGCCACTGGAAAGCGTGAGTATCTGTGTAATGGTTGGTCTAACTCCCTGGCTAGCTGAGCTGGTTGTGGTGGTGGAGATGGTATATGCTCAGCCTCAGCATCACCGTGGGAAGGAGATGCACCAGCATCGGAATGGAATCTGCTGTTAGAATGAGGAGACAGTGTGGACTCAGCTGGCTCTTCCTGTATAGGGTCCTGTACATGAGATGGACTGGCCTCGTCATTAAAACACGGCCTACCTTGGCGGTGATAGCGTCCGCGGGCTACGGTCTTGACCCGAGCCATGGCCTAAAAAATAATTGAAAACTTGCAAGGGAAGTCAGTGCCGATATAAAGAATTTAAAGCACAAAATAGAATCATGTATGTCAAGTAAGATAGACAAAACAAATTAACGACATGAATCTATAAAAGTGATATGATGTGAACATGCGAAGCAGTATAAGTGTAAAATGCATCCAATGTGGAAAATCACAGGCATTGGGCATGAATGAGATAGCATGGACACAATATAAGATGCATGGAATGTGTATATGAAATCTGTGAAGTTCGATCGATCACAAAAAAATGTGAGATCGATTTTACATGATCGATCTGAGAAATTAAGGAATTAAGTTCGATCGATCTCACTTGATTGATCTGAGAAATATGTTTGATCGATCTAACTCTGCGAAGAACGTGGACAGTCACAGATCTGTGACGTGGATGACACGGGGCCTTCATGAACTAGGTCATGGGCTCATCAACACAGCATAGCATCAATCATATTCACCTAATGAAGCCCATACTCCCAAAATCAAATCAAAAATACAAAATCTAATAAAATATATATACACATATATACATATATAAACAACAACCTTCAAACTTCATCAATGGAGGTTTTCAACATTAAAAGAGCATGGATCTAACATTTAAAGCAAGTGTGAAGCAAATGGATGCTTGAATCTAAAGGATAGATTCGGATCTCACTTAGAAATTGAGAGAGAGATATGGAAACTCGAAGGGGTGAGATGCGAAATCCAAGAGGAGAGAGAGAGATCTAGGATGAGATGAAGCTCGCCGGAGATGTTTGCCAGAGATGGAGAAGGTTGGGTGCAGCGGCGACGGAGGATAGGGTTTAGAAGAGGGTTAGATTGATCTTTGAAATCGATCTTGAAACCCTCGGTTTCATTTTTAAAAACTTTCCCGAACTAGTTCGATCGATCGATATATATATATTTTTTAAATTAAAAATTAAAAATTTAGAACTGAAAATTAAAAATTGAAAATAAAAGTTTTTTTTGGATTTTTGAAGAATTAAAATAAAATAAAATCTTTTTGGGATTTTTGGAAAATAAAATAAAATAAAAATAAAAATATTTTTGAAATTTTAAAAATTAAAAAGTCGAACAAAGTCAAAGATAGTGAGATGAAGAACAGAGATCGATCGGAACAAAATGTTCGATCGATCTGACAGAGAGCTAAAAATATGCAGGTTTTGGGTTCAAAAATTTGTCTAAGTGTTGGAACTCAAGATTGATCGAACTTGAAGTTTGGATCGATCGAAAAAGTTATGATTGATCTGAGAACAAGTTTGAACGATGGGACAAAGAGGTGATTTAGATGTAGGTGGATGCAGGTCAAAATTTTTTCTAAGTGTTAGATACAGGTCAAAGTTCAATCGATCGAACTCTCATTTGAGATCGATCGAACTTTTGCAAAATGCTCAATCACAACATAAAAGTGCATGCAATCCTAATCACAGTTCCTACCAATGCATATGAACCAAAAACAAGTATCTAGACTTCGCAAGAAAAATTAAAGATAGAAATGAGGGAGGAATAGGGTTTTGACACCCTACAAAATGTCTTGCTAGTCTTTAACGTCTCTAGCAAGGCGTTGGGTTTTTTTAGCCTGGATCAAACATCTTGTAGTGCATCCCCTCCTCAATGGGGTGATAAGTGCTTTGAACTCCATCCAACAAATGGTTCCTTAAGGAACTTGTTGGATTAAGCTCAAAATATGTTTTCGGTCCTTGATCAATGCAATCTTTGGGCTTCCACGCCCTTTTAAAACAAGATTTTGAAACAACTTTCTTTGGTTTGAAGGTTGAAGATGGACTTTTTGAAACCTTGGTCTCATGCAAAAGCTCAATTCCTTCACTTTTAAGGTCATGACATTTCTTTACAACATTAATCTTTTTATGCTTGTCAAATGAATTGGGGGTTGGATTAAAAATATTCAACTTTACCTTCATGTGGCCAAAAGAGATCTTCATTATCCCCGTCCTACAATTAATGTTGGCATTTATGGTTGCCAAGAAAGGACAGCCAAGGATAACGGGAATTTGGCTCTTAGGATTTGGGACTAGTTCCGTGTCAATGACAACGGAATCAACGGGAAAGAAGAATTTATTAATTTTAATCAATACATCCTCGATGATACCCCTAGGCTTTTTGATTGATCGGTCGGCAAGTTGTAGAACTACCGACGTTGGTTTTAAATCTCCTAAGCCTAATTTGACATATACCGAGTATGGAAGAAGGTTAACACTAGCTCCTAGGTCAAGAAGAGCCTGATTAATGATATGATGACCAATGATGCATGAAGTAGTAGGTGAACTGGGGTCCTTAAACTTGAGGAGAGTGTTATGCTGCAAAATTGAGCTCACTTGCTCGGTTAAGACCACTTTTCTAGGTGCTTGGCTTTTGTTCTTCCGCTTTTGGGTGCACAAGTCTTTTAAGAATTTGGCATAAACCAAAATTTGTTTGATTGCATCAAAAAGTGGAAGATTGACTTTCACTTGCCTAAACACGTCCATAATTTCATTGACTTTGGCCTTTTGCTTGTCATTTGAAATGGATCCTTTTAAGGCATCCGGAAATGGAGCTTTTGGCTCAAAAACCTTTTTAGAAATTTTCTTTGAAGTCTCTTCAACACAAGAAGTTTTCAAATCATTTTGCATATTTTTCTTTTCAAAATCACTTTTCAAATCACTTTTCAACACATTCTTATTTATATGGTCATGCACATGCAATGAAGGAGGAATATGATATGAAACGAGACAGGTGTCAACTTGTGGTTGCCCCGGTTCACTCTCTTCATTGGTCACACCCACTTAGTTGTCCACAATCTTTCCACTTCTTAAGGTAGTCACTGCATTGACATGCTCTATTGTGTGATCTTTCGATGAGGAATGAGTCTCCACAACACATTGTTGCTTTTGTGGGGCATTTAAAGGCATTTTTCCCTTCTCTCTTGCATTCAAAGTACTAGCTATTTGCCCTACTTGGGTTTCTAGCTTAGTAATGGATTGAGAGTGAGAATGAAGTAATTGTGTGTTTGCCTCCAAAGTGCCCAAAGCTGTTAAAACTTTTTCTTCAAAAGCGGGACTTCTAACATTTCCTTGGGAATATGATGGTTGATTAGGAAAATGAGAATTTGAAAATTGGTTTCCTTGTGATTGATATGATGATCTAAAACCTTGGGAACCTTGGCCTTGTAGTGGAGGTGGAATGTATTTTCCTTGAAAACCGCCTTGGGAAGGGTTTGAGCCATCCCCTTGGTTTTTCCAAGAGAAATTCGGGTGATTCCTCCAACTAAGATTGTAATGATTTTCATAAGGATTGTTCCTTTGATTATCAAAAACAACATTTGCTTGCTCATGATGCTCACTTTGCACATGTCCATGGGGACAATTGGAAGTAGAATGTAAAACACTTGAACAAGTCATACACGTCTCATTAGATGTATGATGAGAATGGTTAGGGAAGGAAGATACTTGATTCACCGAGTTTTGGTTGATCAAAAATTGATCAAACCTTTGAGATAATGATTTCATCTCGGCAACAATTTCATTGGAGTGGTCGACTTGATGTAAGCCAACACTCTTCCTACCACTAGAATTTCTACCATTCTTCGAAGATAAAGTACGATGCAAAGAATTTTCACTCATGCTCTCATAAAGATGCCACACATCATCCTCATGCCTATCAATGTAAGAGCCACCCATGGAAGCATCAACCATGCCTTTGTAATTGTCCGATAAGCTCTCAAAGAAATATTGAACTAATTGCCATTTGGGCATGTCATGATGTGGACACTTCCTAAGCAATTCATTAAAGCGTTCCCATGCCTCATGAAATGTTTCTCCATCCCCATGTGAAAATTCTCGAATTGAGGTTCTCATGGAATTGTTCTTAGAAACCGGATAGTACTTCTTCAAGAACTCTTGTTGCATTTCTGCCCAAGAAGTTATTAAAAAAGGCCTAAGATTGTTAAACCAATATTTTGCCTTATCTTTAAGGGTGAATGGAAAAAGTTTAAGCCTTAAGACCTCTTCCGGCATGTCCGTATATTTTACGATGGAGCATACTTCAAGAAACTCATCCAAATGCTTGTAAGGTTCTTCACTTGGAAGTCCATGATAGTTAAGAAGCATTTGAATGGTTTGTGTCTTGATTTCATAGTGATGTGCTCTAAATGGTGGCAATTGAATGCATGTAGGTGCATTATATTCATTAGGCACATAGTGATCTCTTAAAGCTAGGGGAGGATTAGCAATTGGAGGTGCAACATGGGCACTTTGGTTGCCTTAAATGATGGGAGGTGGTGGAGCATAGATTGGCCTTGGCATTCCCAATGGAA
Source organism: Cornus florida (assembly GCF_030987335.1). Classification (NCBI taxonomy): domain Eukaryota; kingdom Viridiplantae; phylum Streptophyta; class Magnoliopsida; order Cornales; family Cornaceae; genus Cornus; species Cornus florida. The sequence goes on from NW_026775579.1 coordinate 26,210,692, forward strand.
CTTGGCCTTGTTGTTGTGGTGGATGAACATATGGCCTTGGCATGCCTAATGGTACTTGCATGTTATCATGATGCACATTGGGGTAGAGGATACCTTGTTGGTCTATGTGACCAAGGTTCTCCATATGGTCTTCATTGTGTCCTTTCATTGATGAAATGGATTGACTAGAACTACCTCTTCCCCTAGGGTTTTGAACAATGGATTCAAGATAAAAATTTAAAGGTACAAAAGTGGGTCTCAATGATCTACGACCATGCATGCACAATGCAACACAACAAGCAATGACAACAAACACTTTACATTCACAACAAATCAATAATCAACAAATTTCCTCCACATACAATGTTCATACTCCCATACTTAAACAAAATGCAAGAAAAGTAAATTGCCTCCACGTGGGCTTACGATTTATCTAAGAATTGAAATATAAGCCTCCACGCGGGCCAACGATTTAACTAAGGGCTTGAGTAAAGAAAAGCTCACAAAGGTCCTTTAGCACTTCAACTCCAAATTTATAGCTTAGCTTAGCATATTTTTAGATTTTTAGCATTTTTCCTTGCTTGCTTAGCTCCTTTGCTTGCTTCCTTGCTCAATGCTCCTTATCAATCAAGAACAAACACAATAAATAACAAAAATTGAAAACAAAGTAAAGACACGATCAAAAGAGTAGTAATTCCTAATTGGTTCCACAAATACGACATTGCCAATCAATCAATCCCCGGCAACGGCGCCAAAAACTATGGTGGCTTCTCGGGCGGTGTACAAAACAATGCACAAAACTTTGAGTTTGGAAATTAGTGTCAAGTGGGCACCATAATTTAAATTTATAAACTGCTTAACACCTATACTATGTAGTATGAGTGAGAAGGGATCGTCCCAAAGGATTGAGTTGTTGTACTAGGTTGGGGAATCAAAATTAGGGTTAGTAGGTCGAGTGATTAAAATAGTGGTTGGTTGGTTGGATTAAACTAGATGCAAATGAAACTAAAGTAAATAATAATGCAATAGAGAGAATAAGAGAGAGAGAGATCTTGGGGTTTAGAGATCACCACTAAGCATAGCTTTTCTACATCTTTAATGAATGATTAATGATAGGAAGAACATGTATTGCAATGAAGTGTGTGTGTGTGGTTGTTTCAACAAGCATGAATGACAAATTAAGCATATATTGTTTAAACAACATGATGGATAGCACAACATATCAAATTAAGCCATTAATCCTTTCTTTAAGCTCACAATCCAAACACATCACAAGGTTAGAGATACATGTTACTTGCTTTTCATAAGTATGGAACATCAACAACAAGCATGGATTGTCCTCCCATTTAACAACTACACTACAACTAAGCTAATGACATGAAATTAAACTAATTAAACTAAGGGAGAGACACAATCCATCAAGAAATGAGTATTAACCATCAAATAAACCACAAGAACATGACGTTAAGCACTAAGTCTTGACAATCTCTAGATCTATAGCATTAACACACATAGACATGCATCAATAACACAAGAAATAGAGACAAACACATGAACATCTATTCTAGCATACATAGACATATGGATAGAATGAAATGATCAATTGGAAGCACTAAACCATATAAATCATTGAAAAAACAAGATATATATATATATAAAAGTGTCAAGACATGAATCATAATACAAATCCCCTAAAAAATACATAAATCAAGAAATAGAAAGCATGCTTAGGGCTAACTCTAGCCCCAAGAGGATGTCTAGCCACTCATGGATGATGTCCTCCAACCCTCAAGGGCAAGCTCCATGGAAGAAATTTGCTCCTTGGTTGATGAAGAGTCTCCAATGGTATCTCTAGCCTCCTCATTTTCTTTGCTTCCTCACTAAGAGTTCTCTAAAGTATGATATGACGTGATACAATATGATCCTCTATCTTAAAAGTAATCCTTATCCTTATATAGATAGGTCAAATGACACCCAAAATGAGCTGGGGTCGTACAACAAATATTCTCCAATGACTAGATAAAGGACAACTTTTGTGAGCTGGAAATTAAAATTTTTCGCACTGGAGGAAGTTCGATTAATCGACCCTTGGACTTAGATCGATTGAACATGGCTGAGATCTATCGAACTGAAGTTGGATCGATCCTCAATGGCGGCGCCTTTTTAGATAAAAACAAATTTGAGATATTTTGAAGATATTTTTGGGAAAAGGACAAAAGTGGTTGGTAGGGTGGTACAACTGGATAAGATTAATCATTTGGATATGGACAAGAGTGATCGATCGATCAAAGAAGGAAGTTGGATCGATCGAACTTTTGAGATCTTTGAACAAGGACAAACATGGCTCAGATCTATCTTGAAGTGCTGAGATCGATTAAAGTTGGATCGATCGAACTTTTCTTAAGATCGATCGAAGTTGCTGAAATTCCACCCTTTACTTCCTTTTGCTCTATTTTGCTCCTTTCTTTGATTCATCCCAGAATTGCTTCAATTATGCTCTTATTTGGCTGAGTTAGCTTATTTTGGGGATAAGTACCTGAAAATGGAAATAACTCGAAATCAATACAAAACGATAAAATAAAGTAGATAAAGGTTCTAGAATACTTAAGCTTAAGGGGTTTAAATATACACTTTGCAGTGCTCATCACATGCCGACAATTCAACCATGTCTTTGGCAATTCAACCATGCCGCCTTAAGTATATTTAGTTATACTTTGGCAAATCAACCATGCCTTAATTCAACCACATATTGATTTTAAACTTAATGATAAAATAAATCACACGTAGTCACAGCATACATATCATACGCATAACATTAATTTAAAACCAATCGATCTAGATAGACAAATTAAACATGTCCTTACACCAACTGGGTCATTAGAACAGATAGTCGATATCTTGATGAACCTTATAATCGTTTAAGTGCATTGAGAAGAAGTGCCGATTTTAAATCGCATTCATTCTGACAACACTAACAGAAACTACTAATCCTTCGTCAGTACCTTAAACTCTATCTGAGCAAGGTAGCACCTGCACAAAGATCAACCCTAATATTTACAGCTGACTTCTTTAATGCCCTTGATAACAGCCAGTGTCATTATTATACAGGCTAAAACTTCAACTGTGAACTTAACAACAAATTGAAAAATATAAATATCCTAGCGGTTGTTGAGAGCGTCCACCTCTATATTCCCCTCCACCAGACAAAACTAAATACAAAGTGTGAATCACCACTTTGATACATCTAAGTCGTCTCATAATCCACTCTATCCATATGAACTGATGTCCTACTAGTTCGAAATAAACCATAATTGAGCTGATTAATGTAAACACTAACCAATATCCCAACCAGATTCCTGACCCTTTTGTAAAGTCAGCAATCCTCAACTAAATCTGTGAAAATGCTTTATCATTTCCACGTTAGTATAGAAAATATCTACATGGATCTAGTGATCTCTGATGGTTCCCCTTAATTATTTAATTAATTTTAGAATTGAAAACAAAATCACTTTGTCCCTCCTCTTGCCTATCCTCCAAAAATCTACTCCATATCATGAGTGCATCATATTTCCACTCGGATGAAGAAAGAACTAAGTGTTGTGAACCTCAGTCCTTGCATCTTCTTTCAAATTTGTCCACTGAAAGTACCATTAGTCTGGTACCATCAGCTTCCATCTGCACCCATTGTTTAATTTTGAAGCATAATCAAAAGCTAACTCCACAACCTAAGTCCATGCACCACTGATCCGTGATAAACTTATCGATATGGAAAGTCAACCGGTAATGCCATTCATTGAAAGTCAACTAGCTATGACTTTTCCATACACACCGTGCACCTCTTCCTTATATAGGTGTTCAGTCTCACCTTCCCGTCCTTGACATACCCTACTTCTTTAATATAAGTAAGTGTCACTTTGACTCCTTGTCTCACTTCAAATGAATATAGAACTTTTCCCATCCTCCATATAGTCATCAATGTCGTAGCAACAGCTAATTGTTAAGAATTATAACCCTTAAAAAAAAAATTCCACATTTTATACAGTGTAGAAACTTTGGTTCCTCCTCCAAGTGCAACACCAGCAACTCCTCCAAATGACACCCTCGTGAATAGTGTCTTAGTTACGAATAGACTGATGAAGATTTAATCAGTCCATTATCCTCTCTCTGTGTCATTCTAATAAGTACCTACCAACACGAATTCCTGTACGTCTTGGTGATCACTTCTGAAATTTCCAAAAAGATGTTCTGCACCTCCAAAACCTTTGATAAACCATAGTGGCATTACAGTAATCTTTATCTACCACAACCTAACGAATACCGCCACATTAACATCCACCATTATTAAGGTGCTGTAAAAAAAACGAATCCATATCTAGTGTAAAGCATATCAAACTAATCATTTTAGATTATTTGGTGCATATTGATAGTTTAACTATCCCATCCCAAGTAGCATACTATAATGATACATGTCCGGGTCCAATAGATTGGCTAGAATTATGTATATTTACCAAATCCCATGACCACATGTTCACAATCCTAGTGTAGATAGCGCTATTACTCCATGTTACTAAAACAATAGTTGGCTGATCACATACTTGTGTCCCCAACTAAACCATAATCCAAATCCTGAATAACTAATGAAAAATGAACACGTATCACACACACAATAAAACAAAAATAAAATTCTCCTTCAGCTATCGTCCACTCTAGATAAGAAAACTTCATTTGAACTCAACTTGCAAAAATATTGTGTCATAAAATCTCCTTTTATAGTTTCGTAGGTAATCATCCAACCTCGAAACCTATCCATTTAACATAGCTTAAAAGCAACATTCGTTTGCCTAAGCAAATGTCAAAGGCTTAACCCTCATCCTCCTTATACGCGAAACGCAAACTGTCTATCGTGGCTTTATAAAACAACTTAAAACATCACAACCTAATCACCATAATCTCTAAAACGTGATATAAAATCATTGCTTCATTCTGATAAGAACTCCATCCGATCCCCAAACTCCTGAAGAGTACCTTTTTATCTATTTCCATTAGAGATGATACAAAAATTGAACTATATGTAGATTGCTTCACACCAACTCTACTAGTATCATTCACCATAATACTGGTGAATAAATCACCCTCATGCGATCCCTCATCTTCAAGATTTAGTATCCTCTTTCTTGGATACGTTAAAATCTCCTCCCTTAGGATCCTCTTCGAGCTCCTACTCTTCGTTTGTCTCCTTTGTGAGAACAACTGAAGTTGTGTTGGCCCCGATATGTGGTGACCTAACACTTACACCTTAATCCTTCCCTGGCTTATACTTTCTAAGTAATGCCAACTTCGGAACTAAACCTTCGATCCCAAGTTCTGCTTCTGGTAAAGAACTCGATAACGTACTCCATTACTTCTTTGGGTCTGTATCGCTTTCGTTTCGGACCCCATCCTCCTCCTAATGTCAACCATTCCATAACTATGAAATTTTAATTGACATCTACTCCCCCTAACAAATCGTAAATAGAGTACAACAAATCCTAATATGGTTCTAAGTTAAGAGACGCACCGCGGAAGTCCTTTAACGAAAGACACTCCTAAGGACACGTGAACCTGGAGTGTTCTGATACCAACTACGATACCCCCGAATTTTTGGATGCAGGTTGGCCAGGCCCACGCCCGATTACCCGAGGATATCAAACCAATTAGCAATAAACGAACATAGAATACAATTACGATAAAAAGGAATAAATAAAAATTGCTGAAAGAAAACTAAAATGATAAACCCAAAACTTAATCCTTAGAATAAAAGTTTATAAATAAGAAACTATTCTGATACATCTAACTTTTCCATTTCTAATACAACTCGGGAATCCATCTGGTGGACCCCTAATAAAAATCCAACACTGACAAATGAACAAATGAAGAAAATTCAATGCTAAACCATGAAGAAAACTCCTACGTCGTCGGAAGAATGAGTAACCGTCTCTTCTCAGCACGAAAAAGCTCTAAGACCTGGAACCGTCCGTTACCTGAAAAATAATAGTGGGTCAGGCCCACGAACAAGTTCTATCCTAACTACAATCTAAAAAGAGACCCGATACGCAAATACATTTTAGATATCTCAACCATATGTATATAATCCGTAAATATATATATATATATATATATATAATCCGTAAATATATATATATATATATATATATATATATATATATATATATATATATATCCACACTACAACACTCTTACTAGACTACAATGGGGGTCTCAACCTAAATAGAAGGCAACATGCAAAAACGCACCCAAAGGTGGGCATGAGTACCTAGACCCAACAGGGTATACCTCAACCATCATAACCAGTTAAGTATCCCGCATATACACTCCCTAACCAACGATCTTGAGACTCAAGCACATATTACAGTCTCATAAATTATATATATAAATTCCCATCCAAATCAATGTAGTGCCGCACAACTGTTCGTTGCCAAGACACGACATAAAATTAGGATTTAAATGTTTTAATGAAACCCATTTCCTTCCTAGAAATATAAACAAACATCCAATATGTCGTTCAACTATTTTAGTTGACAGGATACGAAACCATGTGGAATTTAACCATTTTAGTTAATCCATTCCGTATATATGAATAGGTAGGAATTTGTGTTTTGATCTAATCCCATACCGGTGTATATAATGCATATGATCCGTAAATGATGCAACATTTCAAACAGTACATCAAATAAAATTCACACAATCCATATAGTTGATAACAATAGAATTTAACCAGTTCATCAACTAAAATCCAAAATAACATCCCTGTAATTGCTAAAACATTATTTAATAGTCCAGCAATTAGAATCCAAAGCATTTAATCCACGTAATTGCAGAACATAGTTTTAATATCTCAGCAATTAAAATCCAAAGTAAACATAAAACAAGTCTGATAATTAAATGACCCCATTATGCATCCAAAACATGATTTATAAATAATACGATAGTCCATTAAATTGTTAAAACAAAACTAAATAATTTAATCCTGTTTATCCGTTAACAGTATGCAAGATCAGTTAAACTTTTCTACTGTTAAATCCATGAGCACAAAGACATAAATTATGCAATTTGGGTTCTAATACAGCATAATATAATGTTTGGAATCCATGCTACAATCCATTTAATTGTTAGACACAGTTTGCGCAAATAAATCCTCTGTATCCCTTACATCCGTGAATAACATGCAATTTGTTTTAAACTTTCAAACTATTTAAAAATTATTAGCATATAAATAAAATGTTGCATCCTAGGACTTTAATACACCATGAATTAATATTTAAAACCCTCTTAATATCCCAACACAGTTCAAAATAACAAATTTAACCAAACAGTTCGCAAAAATAGCCCCGATACCCTTTAAAGTAACAAAGCCTGATCACAAGACAATGGAGCAGGCTCCAACCACCTTAAAGCCGGCTCCCTAGACCTTGGAGCCGGCTCTGTGAAGATGGGAGCAGGCTCCCAACCTCCTGGAGCTGGCTCTTTCTCCCTCTCTGAGAATACTGCACTTCTACGCTTCATCTGCTTCGTCTCTGGCTGTTTCCAGCCATTCTGTTCTTCATAAATACTGATCTTAAGAGTCTAAAGAATATCCAGAATCATCCCAATCCTTTATTTAAATTAGTTTGCAGTAAAAGAACTCTAAAATCAATTACCGATTCAACATATTTTAAGTTCAAAACTGAAACCCAAATTTGCAAGAACAATTCCAAAGTAAATTTAAACACACACAGGTAAACAATTCAATATATATAAAACATGCAATATTCAAATCCTAGAGATCATCTAGGTATGCACAGAACACAGGGGAAAGGGAGAAAGACAGAATAGAACTTGCCTCTTAAGGTTTCGGTTTGAAACTTTTAACCGTCATCTTCCTAGGTTTTCCGGCGACCTTAGTTGCCATTGAACCTCATCTGCCGCTCTTGGTTTAACCCACAAGCTGGCCCTTGTTCCTTCTCCTCCTTGGATCAGCCCGCTGGCCTGAAACCTAGCTTTTCTTCCTCTCAGTTTCTCTCTCTGTTCTCATGTCTTTCTCTGCTGCTATAAGGGTTTTTCCAACCCTATTGTAGACATCCTATGTATTTATAGGTTAAACCTACTCCAACCCTAATCCTTATTGAAATCCAAAACCGACGGAAAGAAAATAAAACCTAATTACATAAAATATAATGATTAAATATATACATTATATATATATATATATATATATATATATATATATATATACGACCTGCTAAATTCCTATTATTAACATAAATAATAAATAATTATGAATAATACTACTACTCTATCCTTACATACTTATATACTCAATTAAATATATGCCACCATCCATATATGGGTAAATATCCGTACCCATCAAACCTTCTATCCAAGTAGTTCTATGTGACCCTTTGGCTGGTCCATTACTACCATCCAATTCCATTCTTCTAAAAACATAAAAATTAAAATAAAATACTTTTAAATCATTTCCAAATAAAATTATAATAAATTAAAATCATTTAAGCACACAATAACAAACAACACATAGACAATTCAATCAAGAACTATTTACATAAATTAAAACACACAAGCAATTAATCAATGATTTAATTAACAATTTAAATCAATTTAAATAAAACATGAAACTATACAAACACATAGCCACATAAGCACCTAAAACATAATAAAAATTCTAATTATATCCTTTTGAAAACTAGGGGTATTACACTATTCGTGGCTGAGAAATGCCTACAGCAGCGACTTCTTGCACCGTGCCTTCAAGAAACTGGAGCTCGCATCGAACAGCTGGAGGGGGAACTTATACCGGAGCGAGAGAGTCTAGCAGTGATGGAGGCATACTCACAGGAGCTTGATGATGATTATTCACTACTGTCCTCATATGTAGACTAGACTCGTAGCTCATTCTTTTGCTATTGATGTATATAAGAGTTGAGAACTCAACAATTGTAACTTAAGACATTTAATGAAAAAGTTATGAACCTTTTTTTTTTTTTTTTTTTTTTTTTGTTTTTGTTTGTTTGTTCTCTTGCCTCTTATTGTGTTTTGTCTGTTGTGAAGAACATGAAATATGTGCCAAAGAGTAATATCCTTCCAAAATGAACAACCTGTTACACGCTTAACAAAAGTAGGGCTTTAGCCAGACATTGTTAATTGGGCTGTGATCAGAGCCCTCGAGAGTGCAATAGCCACTATCACTAGACGTCCTTACAATGTAAGGACCTTCCCAATTAGGTGAAAACTTAGGAGCTGAGAGGCCTCGCATGATGTGTGGGGCAGCCTTAAAAACAAGCTCGCCTGGCCTGAACTGTTGAGGCTGGACATGCTTGTTGTACACGCACGCTATGCTACGCTGATACTGTTGGAGATGTTGAAGGACAGTCTCTCGTCGTTCATCAAGGGCTTCCAATTCACTATCTTGAGACATAGGGACCCTACTTTGTGAGACGAGCTGTGCCGCGGGGATTGTAGTGTCTACTAGCAAGATAGCCTGGTGCTAGGGCAAGTATACAGTATATTATGATAGCTTCCTCTTTTGGGGTTGGTTATTTCTGTAATGACCCGGATTTTCACGGATATTTTTTTCCCGTTGTCTTTCCTTTCTGAGTCCAGTTCCTCTTCGCTTAGTGTCGTCTCGAGTGCTCTGGAGTGATTTCTGAGACTCTTTTCTATGGATTGACAACTTCCTTTGAGGACCGAGTCGTTTCCGCATTTTTCATTTTTCGACACTATTCACTTTTCGTCATTTTCCCTATTTCGTCCTTTTTCCTATTTTGTCTTTTCCCCGTTTGACACTTTGTTGGCGTAGCCACACTTCTTGTGTTCGGAGTTGGTTTTTGACTTCATGTATCTCCATCTTGAGTGGTTTCCACGAAATACGTCTCTTTACTTTTGCAAGAAAGTACTCTGGTTGCTCCCGGTGTCCATAGGGGAATGGATGCAAAGTTCTTTGAAATTATTTTCTGTTCTTGGGGTGTTTTTCGTAAATATCTTTTGAAAATATTTTATTTCAGGGGTTTTTAAGAAAATATTTTTGGAAGATATTTTCATTCTGGGCTATAAGTGCAGTTTTCACTTTTTGGAGGGGCCATTGTGTAATTAATGAAAGTTATTGCAAAATGTCTTGTTTTGAGCCTGGATCCTTGTACGGGATTCATTTTCACATTTCGTTGAGTTGCGTACTCTTGAAATTTCCTCCTGGTCGATGTTTTTCAGTTTCAGGGTTTTTGGCCCGAGTTTGCGCCAAAGTTGTTTTGGGCATAACTTTCTGCTCGGAACTTGGTTTTTGACGCTATTTCTTCCGTTGTTTATATTTTATCATTTTGAATCTTTTCATTCACAAAGTTTTGCCATTTGAGCGCGTCTGCTCAAATTTTACTTTTTCGGACCTGGCGGGGCCTGTTCGGGGCACTTTTTGAGATTTCTATAAAATGGGGGTGAAATATTTCATTTTTGATCTTCTCCCCTCTTCATGCATGACCTGGAGCTCCCATGGCAGCCCAAGGGGTGCTGCCATCTTCTCTCTCCTCTTTTGGTTCACTTTTCGTTGATGGAAAGTCTTCGGCCTTAACGTTTGTTGTTCCCCTCGCCGTGCTCTACCTTTCTCCCTTATTAGAATTCAGTTTTGACTATTTCTTGAGTTTGGTTTTGAGAAAAAGTTATGATTTTGATGGGGCTTTCATGGGGGTTATGTTCACGGCGTTATCCCCGACAAAACCTAGTAGTTTCATCGGATTCGGAGCCGTTCCATTTTGATGGCTTTTGAGATTTTCATCTCAAATTGAGGTAGGGAATGTTTTAGGCTTTTGTGTGTGTTGTATTGAGTGTTTAGCATAATTATACAACTTATATATATGCCTTGTATCAAATCTTGAAAGTTAGGCAATTTAAAAACCTCCCGAAGCCCTATTTCCAAAACTTAGGCAGTAGCTAGGATTAGTTTTTTTCCTCTTGACCTAATTTTCTTGGGGGCATTCTGGGCATTTTACAATGCATTTTTTTTTTGTTTTCATCCATGAATAGGGTAGGAAACTTGATTTTAGGGGGGGGGGGGTGTTTATTCTTTGAGTTTTTCTAAAAAAGTCCGTTTAGATGCCCGTTTTTACTCTCAATTACAGTAATGGTGGGTTGTCCTCGTCGGGTCGCCACGACATCATTTTTGTTTTTGACCTTTCTCCCCCGTCCGGACTCTAAATTGAGTAAAATTTTTTTTGAACTTGACTAATTTGTCATTGTCTTTCTAGAGGTGTGCTCGATAGCACCTGAATCCACTTTTTACAAAATAACCATTTTGCCCCTAAGTTCTTTTTGTCCATTTTTGAAACGACACTTCTGCATTTGTTTCCTTTGGGTTCCGTGACCTCATTAAGGGTCACATTGGTGTCTTAAAGACGCATTGTATCTCTAGAGACCATTGTTTCACCTTTCACTTCCGCATTTTAGATCCATTATCGGATCATCTTTTGGTCATCACTGACGCACCGGGTTTACAAAACTTGGGCCGTTACAATTTTTTCATGGGATAATACTATTTATAGGCTCAAATTACATTGGTTATGATCCAATGGTCCTCTTCATGCGTAGTTTCTAACATGCATTTCTCCTAGTCAAGATTACGTGGGTAATCTTGGGGATTTTGGAGCCTGAAGGGTCTAATCCACTCATCGAGCCTTGCACTTTGTTGTCATGTCATTTCTCCCTTAATCAAGGGCATTAAATGCTGCTTAGCCATCAGTTGGTCAAGTTTGACACAGCATTAAATGTGATTTTAAGGTTTACTGCCATAATGTGCATAATCCCATCATCTTGTTAATTGGGCCTTGCTGAAAGCGAAGACACTTCTTGACTTCTTCTCCACCAATCCAATATCCTCCTAAGTTTCCCAATCTTAAACTCTTTACAGTCGCGAAAACCCTACCTTCGTTTCATGCCATATGTGTATTTTAATAACGAGTCTTTCAGGGCTCTACTCCTCCAAAGTGGCATTGCATAGGCCTGGAGCGATGCCAAGGCTTAAGGTGCTCGAGAGTTGGTCACTCGAGGCTTAGGGGGTGATATCTGGCGGAGCCCTGTCGGACATAAGAATGGAGATCATGCAATGGTGTTCAAACGTTTTTCATGAATGAATGTTTTCATGGGATAATTACACTTACCTCCCCTGAAGTTAGGCTTAATTACAGGCGGTACCCCTTACGTTTCAAAAATTACACTGACCTCCCTCAAACTGATCGAAATTTTATTCCGGCCATTGACTATGTTAAATGACTAAAACACCCTCTAATATTTTATTAATATCACATAAAGAATATATTTTTTTGAAATTACCATATTGCCCCTAATATTTTACTAATATCACATTAAATTATTTTTTTATTATTCTTATTATTACTATTTTTTTCCAAAAGTAAAGTGTATTAAATTATTTTTTCTAAATCACAATCAAGGTCATATATATATATATATATATATATATAATTTTAGGGCAAATCATTTCAGCCTCCCCTGTCGCCTCCTCCCTATTATCGTTCTCAACTCTGAACTTGCCCTCCCTCTCTCTGCAATCTTGATTTTATGTAGGGTTTCAAAACTCATTAGTTTAAGAATGAGGCTCGCTGCTCAGAGAGATGGGAGAGTTTCAAAGGGTGATTGCCCCTTTCTGTCAAATGGATGATCCCTGAACCATATATCAATCAAAGGTTGCGACGGAGATATGCCGGGATCGGATTTCTTCTCTATATGGGATTTCATGGCGGAGCCCTGCGACTTCGTCGGCGTGTATTGCGATGGAGACAGGGTCATCGCTGTGAATCTTGGTGACCCAAGGGCCGATTCGCCTGGTCTGACTAGATGCCTCGATCCTGCAATTGGAAAACTCTCCGCTCTCGCTGAGTTCACCTTTGTCCCGGGTCGGATCATTGGCGCTCTACTTGAAACTTTATCTTAATTGAACAACCTACTGTTTCTCACCATCAGCAGGAATTTCATCTCCGGCGGGATTCCAGCGACTCTAAATCAGCTTCGTGCTCTACAAACGCTCGATCTCAGTTACAATCAAATCAATGGAAGTATTTCTCAGTCGGTCGCAGGTCTACTGGCGTTGTCAAATGTCATTCTCAGTCACAATCATCTGTCTGGTTCTGTCCCGACGTTCGTGTCACAAACCCTAACCCACCTCGACCTCAAGCACAACGCACTCTCTGGTTCTCTCTCACCCACTTCACTCCCTCCTTCACTACAGTACCTTTCATTATCTTGGAACAAATTAATCGGACCATGGATTGGCTCTTAACCTAGCTTAACCAGTTAAATTGGCTCTTAACCTGGCTTAACCAGTTGAAGTATCTCTACCTGAGCCTGAACCACCCGGTAACATTCCCTTTCATTGTCTTGGAAGAGATGAAGATGAGTTCACAGGTATTTATTTTTTTTTTTCATTTTTTTTTTCACCTGGGTATATAGGTTATTTTAATACAAAACTAAGGGTTAAAAATGTCTTTGCAAATATAGTAAGGGCAAATGTGGTATTACACGGTTAAAAATAGCTGATGTCATCAAAAATCATCATTGACCGGCGTTGACTTTCATCGGAGGGGGCTGAGTGTTATGACGGAGCAAACCTTGAGGGAAGACAGTGTAGTTTTTGAAACGTGAGGGGTACTGCCTATAATTACGTCTAACCTCAGGGGAGGTAAGTGTAATTATCCCATGTTTTCATAGTCTATGTCTAAGGAAGACGAGTTATACTGCAAAATTAGTTAGAAGTAGGTAGGTAGATAATTCGTACTAACCGAAGATAGTTATTATTAATTGAAATTCATGAAACATCTTTCTTTAAATCTAAATTAAATGAATGTTATTGAGTTTAATTCTATATGATACATAATTATTGAAATCCCAAGGTCAAATAGTTGACCATAGTATGAGGTTTGTGGTGAAGTCAATCCCTATGTATTTCTTCTCTTGATCTCAATCCTTTTATTCTATTTATTTTCTTTTATGTTATTGAATTGCAACATAACACAAAAATTCAAATCCTCTTTTTAAACTAAAATAGCAATTAATTGAAGACACAATTAACCACCACAGTCCTTGAGGTTTGACACCCTCAACATAGCCCTATCCAACAAGGATTCGTTCTATTGCGAGTGGTTAATTATTATTGACACACATCATCCAGTAGAAGAGGGGAGGATACAAGAGAGAGTTCTTAGTAGCTTTTAGAGTTTTGAAGACTTTAATTGAAGATTAAAGAAGAAGATGTTGGAAAATATATGCTTCAAATGACATTTAAAATATAACTAACCTTATACTAATATGCTATGATATAATTAATAATATGCTAAAAATAATTAATTAAATATGCAACTCGAAATTTAATTAAACATTCAAATTAAAGTAATAAAATAATAATAGTAAATAAAGAACCTGTATTGAGGCTAGCTAGTATTGGATAATATGTCCTTAAGACAATTTACGCCCTGCGCTAATGGACTCAATGACATTTTTCTTGTGACGACCCAAGTTTTTCTACCCGGTGTGTCAGTGATGAACCGAAAGAATGACCCAATAACGGAGCCGAAATGCGGAAGCAAAAGAAATAAGATGGCCACTTGAGATATACATCATCCATAAGGCACCAAAATGACTCCCCATGAAGCCATGGAACTCAAATGAAACAAGCAAATGAAGCAAGAATGCCTAACCTGAAAAGAAGTGAACCAAGGGTAAAGTAGTCATTTTAAACTGAAATGGATGCTACCGGCTATACCATTAGAAGGACAACTAAAAATAAATGAAGTTGGAGTCAAGAGTCGCCTAATTCGGAGTCCAAACGGAAAGGTATAAAGAGAACAAAATGGCACCCTCCGTTTAAGAGATGTCATGCACCTATCTCACTAAAATAGAGATAACTCTCATTATAGGTGGTGTTTTGAAATGTGGTTGGTACCATTGGAAAGCCAACTTCAAGCTCTTGAACTTAGACTCAAGAACGACCCAATTTGGATTAAGAATGTAAGAGTTATGGCACTCTGAAGTCAATGCAAGGAAACTACCCAAGGAAAATGAAGTGAGATGCTCCCAGGGAGGATCGGTCGACCAAAGGGCTCTCATCAGCTGGCTGAACCTCCATCATCGGTCGGCTGAACCTTAATCATCAGCCGACCGAAACGATGAAAATCCTAAATTGGCTACTGGAATGCTCCTCGAGCATGTGGCAGTCAGCTGATGGACTTCATCAGCTGACTGATGCCTCTGCTGCTGCAATTTAAAAGCTGCTGTAAAGTGTGCAAGCTTACCCTATCCAACTTTGATGCTATGCATGTACTTTATTTGATTCAAAATGAGTTTAAACATGATTTCTAGCCTCAATGAAGTATAAACAACATGCTAAACCAAGAAGAAACTTGAAACTTACTCCTATGCATGAATTTTTTGCATAAAATCCATAAATCCTTCCATAAATTGTTCAAAACTTGCAACTTGAAAGTTTTCTGAAATATGAGCATGCCCGCAAGTGTAAAATGATGTTTGAGATGCGCGAAAATGGCCTACGGCCCCATTTCAATCCATTTACAAAAATTGACCTTTCAACCCCCATTTTCATAAAATAGGCAATTAGGGAAAAACACAAGCTTTAAAAGTATACATGTAAACTTGAAGTTTAATGGCCCTTGGCCTCATGTTATACATACCAAATAAGCTCCAAAAGTATGCTTAGATACACATTACATGTCAAAGAAGCCATCTTAGCTTACAAAATACCATACATCCATGGCATACAAAATATATAACATCGAAAAGTAAGCATGCTAAACAAGTGCATGTTCATAGGCAAAAAAATGTTCCAAAGTGCTCATAAGCCTCTAAAGATGATGAGCATCCGAGAACATTATCTCCTTACCTATAAAATAACCCACACAACTAGGGTGAGTAATCAAGTTACTCGTAGAAAGAAGCAAATGCGTATACTATAAAGTTTCAATGTCATTGCAAGATCAATATAGATGAATACAAGGGAGCATTCCACTTAACATCTATATTCAAGGTATTCTAAGGAATCATCTTAAGTTAACTTAATTGATTCTATAAAAATGCAACAACATTATTAATGTGCTTAACAACATCAAATCGTCATTAACCAAAATCACAAGTCATAATTAAACAGTGGTTGCCAACTTGGAATTTAATATGAAATCAAATAGGGGAATACTTGGACATGATGCCTTAGTTAAAGCCAAGACCTAAATGGTTATTCCGAGCATTAACCCGCTGGGAATACCACCTTAGTGCGCACTATAAATGGTAAGAACTCATACCTCCCACACCAGAGCCAAACTCTAGCCATGTCACTTGTAACAATGTCCCAAGAGAATCCAAAATATATTAAGTTCAACACTTATACACAATATTAAGGCATATATATCACCTTCCGTGCACAAGTATTTTAAAACCACACAAACCATGTCTTAGGGTTCCAAGTCTAGAATGGCATAATAAATGACAAGTTTTCATCATGATATAAGGTACAAGACAATATCACCAACTTATCAATTTAAATCATGCCTCAACAATAAGATAGAATTATCACCACCATCATATAACCATTCAAGTCAATAAGAATTTTATATTAATTGATAATTTCTACATGAGTTCTATATCACTGCCATATGTGAAAAGACTAGAATTTAGCATTCTACTAAATCATATAATCCTCCTACACAAGGTAAATACATATCATACATGCTTAAATCAATAAACCATAAGTCAAGAAATGAAGGTTTCCTATAATATGTAAGACTATCATATTTAAAGCATGTACACAATATATATTAAACCCCAAAGGTCTTAAAACACTCAAAATATAAACAAACTACCACCCCTACCTTAATAGAGAATTGTATCTCTATAATCCAAGCAACTAAGCTTAAAAATGGAAAACAATTATAGGGTTTTGAAGAGGAGAGCAAAATAAAACTTTTGTCTCCCAAGGTTTTTGGTCTAAGGTGAGTGAAAGGAGGCCAAAATGAAGAAGAAATCTATTAACCAAGCTTTTCTCCAATGCTGGCTAGGTTAGGGTTTTGAAGAACAAGGAAATGAAAAAGATAAAGTGTAAAATGGTGGGTGGAAGGTCTAAAAATCCTCTACTCACTATGTGTTCTTACACTACCTCTCACACATACACAATGTAAGACTAAATGGTGAGTTTACACTTGTTACAAATCCAGGGCTCCTTCCTAGGCTTAATTGTAATGACCTAGTCATTTGCCTTCCTTTCCTTTTTTCTGAAATTTTACGAATGAATTTTTTTCGTTTAAATTTCTTTTCTGAGCTCTATTTCGTGTCGCTTAGTGTCATCTTGAGTGCTCAAAATTGGTTCCTGAGACTCTTTTCCGTGGATTGACAACTTCCTTTGAGGACCGAGTCATTTTCACATTTTTCGTTTTTCGACACTATGTGCTATTTCGTCCTTTTCCCTATTCTGTCTTATCTCTGTTTGTCAGTTTTTGGCAAAACCTCACTTCTCATGCTCTGAGTTGGTATTTGACTTTATGTGTCTTCATCTTGAGTGGCTTCCACGAAATACGTATCTTTACTTTTGTAAGAAAGTACTTTGGTTGCTCCCGGTGTCCATAGGGACATGGATGCAAAGTTCTTTGAAATTATTTTCTTTTCTTGGGGTGTTTTTCATAAATATCTTTTGAAGATATTTTATTTTAGGGGTTTTTAAGAAAATATTTTTGGAAGATATTTTCATTCTGGGTCATAAGTGCAGTTTTCACTTTTTGGAGGGGCCATTATGCAATTAATGAAATTTATTGCAAAAGGTCTTGTTTTGAGCCTAAATCCTCGTACGGGATTCATTTTCACATTTCGTCGAGTTGTGTACTCTTGGAATTTCCTCCTGGTCGATGTTTTCCAGTTTCAGGGTTTCTGGCCCCGGTTTTCGCCAAATTTGTTTTAGGCATAACTTTCTGCTCGAGACTCAGTTTTTGATGCTGTTTCTTCCGTTATTCATATTTTATCATTTTGAATCTTTTTTGTTCACAAAGTTTTGCCATTTGAGTGAGTTTGCTCAAATTTTGCTTTTTCGGACCTGGCAGGGCCCGTTCGGGGCACTTTTTGAGATTTCTATAAAAGGGGGGTGAGATATTTCATTTTTCATCTTCTTCCCTCTTCATGTACGACCTGGAGCTCCCATGGCAGCCCAAGGGGTGCTGCCATCTTCTCTCTCCTCTTTTGGTTCACTTTTCCTTGATGGAAAGTCTTCGGCCTTAACATTTGTTGTTTCCCTCGCCGTGCTCTACCTTTTCACCTTATTAGAATTCAGTTTTAACCATTTCTTGAGTTTGGTTTGGAGGTCAAGTTATGATTTTGATGGGGCTTTGATGGGCTTATGTTCACGGTGTTGTCCCCGACAAAACCTCTCGGTATCATCGAATTCGGAGCACTTTTATTTTGGTGGGCCTTTGGGATTTTCATCTCAAATTGAGGTAGGGAATGTTTTAGGTTTAAATTCTTGTTATATAGCATGCTTGTGATGCTTATACTACTTGTTTGCATGATTAAATATAAAATCTAGATATTTTATTATTTATTTTTCTTGTACGGGATCTAATTTTCTCGGTTGCTCATGACTTGGTTTAAACATGTAGCATGATTTTATATTGCCCATTGATATGCTCATTGTCGTGTATTAAAATTGGAACATTTGAATAAGTATTAAAGATTTTATTTAATATTTATCTTAGGTGAAGATTAATTCACATGGCCTTAACTAGCTTGAAATTAATATGTGTTAGCATATTATATTAGGCCTTAGCATACTCTTCAACATAGTTGAATTTGAAGGTAATTGGAGGTGTTTTGAAAATTAGTAATTATTAATTAATTTGATTAATTAATTTGCCTCGAGTGCACTATTCACTCCATTCGAATTCCGACTTGATATTCTTGATCTACATGCCATATAGCTTCACATATATTTGATTTAGGATATTCGGTGAGGTTTTGAAACCTTTCATTTAATTAATTTCCTTGTTTAAGATTTAATTCTCATGGTGATATACAACTTGGAATTGAATTGTGGCATGCTAGAAAATTAAGCTTTGGTATGGTTGTTCACATGTATTAAATTGGGATTAATTGCATGAGAATTGCAACCTTTATTTTATATTTAACTTTAGTGAAAGTTTAATTTACATAGGTGTAACTTGCATGAAATAAGCTTGAAATGTGATATTACATTAGTCCTTGGCATGTTCTCTAAGATATGTTAAATTGAGAGCATTTGGTTAAGTTTGAAAAAATCTAGAGATTTTAATTAAAAGAATTAATTAAAATCTATTTCGTGGTCCCATTAGCTTAATTAAGGTTTTAACTTGATATTTGTATTGGCCATGACTTGTTTACTAGTATATATTAATTTGGGACTATTAGAAGTTGTTTTAGAACCTTGGTGATTAAATTAGCATGATTTAATTAAAGTTCTACTTTGTTGTTCCAACAACCTAATTGAGTTTTAGAATGGATATAGGTGATGACCTTGCCATGCCCTTTAACATGTATGAAATTGAGGTTAATTGAAATTGAATCAGAAATCTAGAGAATTTAATTGTGTTTATCTATTTAAATTCTATCAATTTGCTCCATGATTTAGTTGTGTTTTAGAAGTGGTTTCTATATTCAAATCATGGATTTGGACTTGTTGTATATTCATTTGGTTATGTTTTGAACATTGGATAACATAGTTGCTATGTTTGTATTCATGAGAATATGTTTTCATTATTGAATATATTGTTGCCTTGTGTAATGATTTGCACACTTCGTGTTTAACATCATTCATGCATAGCGTGTAACGAATCGCACACTGAAGATTCGACATTCATCACATCATATTAGTTGTGGACGTAGAGCATGTATTGTATAGGTTTCCAAATTTGGTTGTGCTTGGTAGATAGTTGATTATCTTGCATATTCCTGTTGATATATGCGTTGTTGCACAACTTGTTGATTTTGAAAACTTGGGGATGTCGTTGTTTGACTATGGCTAAGACGTGGTTCTAGTACGGGGGATAGTCCCTCTATATGGTCTAGTGCACACATAGGGAGGTTACCCATGGACTAGTAACCTTAAAGTAACTATGTTGTTAGTCTGATCCGGCGTGACGTCCGAGTATCCACTTTGTTTGATTTTGCATTTCATTTTCAAGTTGATAACTAGATGATGTTGTAACTTGTTGTTTTTTATTTGTCGTTCTATTTTAAGTTACAGGATGTTAACTTTGCGAAATTGTGCATTATGCGTTGTATTAGAAGTTCCAATGTTGGTTAAATTGCATCGATATTGAAAATCGTGTTTTTACGTTCTAATAAAGCTTAGGATTGATCCTATTGATTCATTTATAACATAGACGTTAGGTGGCATGAACCACTACTGTTATTTTGTGCTTTAGATTCTAAGTTGATGGCTTTGAGAACTTAAACCTTGTTGTATTTGTATAACATGCTCTTTGGTTGTTGAATTGCATGGATAATGTGATTCTTGTTAACTTGTATTCAAATATGCTTTTGTCATGTTGTTTGGATTACTCTAGACCTAGTTCAATTGTATTGAAAATGCAATTCATGTTAATCTATGCTCAAGCATTCTTCTTGTCGTGTTCTTTGGATTATCCCAACCATGATTCGTTTGATACACGTATGCGTATCATGATTCTTGTTGCTTAGACTCTAAGGTAGCTTAGGATGCTCCCCGAGTCTCACTTGGACATAGACGTTAGGTGGCATGAGCCCCTTTAACATGTTTCACCTTAAGGTGATAAATTTGTAAAATGCTAGGTCGATGCATACTCATCTCCTACGAGTAGCTTTATATTACTCACCCCTACGATACTGGGGCATATTTCAGGTACGAAGACTTGGTTCGTGACGCCTAGCATTCCTTAGATGTCATGTAGCTTTCAAGTTTCCATTTCATGCAACTGTTAGCATGAAATGTCATTTTGTAGACTTATATGTCAAAATATGTATATTTGATTCCATGTATGTAATGTGTACTTAAGTACACTCCTTTCAATGTATTTGATATGTATGAGATGAGGCCAGAGGCTAATGACATGTATATTGTATTCTATGCAATTTTTTAACTTCATGAAATATTATGAAAACCTTGAAAAATCGCAAGTCATTGCTTCACCATGGTTGCATCGGGTGTGGGAATTCCATTTTCATTCTTTCATAGGGTCTTATTAATCTTGTATGAAGTGTGACCAAGGGCCAAATGGTCATTTGACTCCATTTTACATTTTTGGATTCCATGTTTTCCATTCCAAGTCCATTTTTGCCTTTTTGCCCGTTGGGGGGTCAGATTTTGTATCGGCTATATTTTTAAGCTATGGACCATTGTAGCGCGTCTAAATAGGTAAGTTTTGTTTGCGTGCATGGTCGTTTCCGGGCAAAACCTTATCGTTTGTGTTTTGAGCCTCTTGTGAATTCATTTCGTATTTTTTTTGCATATTCTGATCTAGGGGCATTATGGACCTTTCACATCAGTTTTGTTTTCTTCTTTTGATATGGTTGAATAGCAAACATGATTTTAGGGGGGGTTTCTTCTTCGTGTTTTTCCAGAAAATGTCGTCTTGGTACCGGAAATCCCTCGTGAAGTTTCAGCTTCCAGTTTTCATTTAGCAGCTTTATGACCCTCTTGTTCAGTTCTGATCTGGGGGCATTTTTGGGATTTCACAGTGAGTTTTTTTCGATTCCGTCTGCGTTGTCGGGTAGAAAACTCGATTTTAGGGGGGTTTCTTCTTCGTGTTTTTCCAGAAAAACTCGTCTTGACCTCCGTTTCAAGCCTCAGTTCTGGGCAGATCAAAAAAATGTAGCAGCAGCCAAGGGCTGCCACCATGCCATGTCTTTGGGCGCCGGCATGCATGCCAGTGGGCTCGCGCATGGGCGCCGTGTGCGCCATGGCCCCTGTCGGGCCGCCGCGACGTCAACTCTTCTTTTGGGCTTTTCTCCTTCGTCCGGACTCCGATTCAAGTGAATTTTTTTTTTAAGCTTGACTAATTTTTCGCTGTCTTTCCAACGGTGTGCTCGGTTGCACCTGGTTCTTCCTAGATAATTACCAGTTTACCCTTTTTGCCTTAAGTGCTCGTTTTTCTTCGTCATGCCGTTTCTCCTTCGTCCGGACTCCGAATCATGAGATTCCTGAGTCCATCTTGATTAGTTTTTCGTTGTCCTTCCAGTGGTGTGCTCGGTGGCACCCGAATCTATAGTTTTCAGAAATGACTATTTTGCCCCTGGGGGCTTATTTGTCATATTTTCGATCTTTTGCTTCCGCATCAGTTCTTGTTGAGTTCCACGACCTCATGGAAGGTCACTTTGACTTCTTAGAGTCTTGTTTTCTATTTTTGCTTCCGCATTCGCATCCGTTATCGGTCATCCTTACGGTTCATCACAGGACACGCTGGCCTAAAAGCCAGGGTTGTCACATTAATCCTAAGCCTACATTTATTAACCATCTAAGCCAATAAGTGCACCAATCCTAGCCCAACAAGTAGTGAATCTCTACCCTCCAAATGTCAATAGGTTATAGTTCCAAGTCTCCCCACCCAAATGCCAACAAATGGCTCCATGGGAATGTGACACTTGCCACTTTTTCCAAAAATTGCAAAAAGGTTTTTTTTCAAAATATCTTTCAAATTAAATTACAAAAAAGTCCCTAAGATAAAAAATAATTATTTTACATAATTACACTAAAACCCCAAAAATCAAGAATAATTACAATAAAGTATGCATCCATGCCCTTTACGAAAAAGTAAGCATCTGGAATGTATTTTCTACAAAAGTAAAAATACAATGATCATGGAAATCAAATATCATGAATGCATGCAAAACTAGAATCAAATCTGAGCATAAAAAGTGAGGTTATGCAAGGAAAAATGATAAACGGGAAAAAAATGAAATAACGAAAAGACAAAAAAGAAAAAAGACGAAAAAAGAAAATCACCGAAAAAGAAAAGGAAGGAAAATGATAGGGTCATTACAACCTACCCTCCTTAAAATGATTTTGTCCCCGAAATCAAGTCGTACCTAAAACAAAGAACAAATTGGGATACCGAGAGCGAACCTTCTGTTCGAGCTCCCAGGTAGCCTCCTCAACACTGTGATGTCTCCACAAGACCTTAACCAATGGAATGGTCGGCATATGGACTAGACCCTTCTCGTAGGTCACATCCTCATCAACAACAACATCTGTCCACCGTAAAATATGCGATGGATCTGGCTCGTACTTTCTCAACATAGAGACATGAAAGATGTCGTGAACCTTATCCAGGTCTGGAGGCAATGCCAAACGATAAACAACTTTGCCGACGTGTTCCAAAATATGAAATGGTCCAATGAACCTAAGAGACAACTTACCTATCTGCCGAAATCTCAGAAGTCCCTTTCGTGGAGAAATCTTGAGAAAGACGTGGTCCCCTAGCTCAAAAGACAAGGATCTCCTCCTCCTGTCAACATAAATCTTCTGTTTACTCTGAGTTGTAGCCAACCGTTGTCGAATCAACTTAATCTTTTCTGTCATTTCAATGACATTGTCAGGACCCAAGGTGACTGTATCACCTACCTCGGTCCAACAAACTGGAGATCTACAAGGTCTACCATACAATGCCTCAAAAGGTGCCATGCTAATACTGGCCTGGTAACTGTTGTTGTAAGGAAACTCAACCAAGGGTAAGTAGTCTTCCTAACCACCCCCAAAATCTAAAATGCAAGCCCGTAGCATATCCTCTAATATCTGAATGGTACGCTCTGACTGACCATCAGTCTGAGGATGGAATACTGTGCTGAAATGAAGCCCCATGTTAAGAGCCTCTTGAAAACTCTGCTAAAAGTGAGACGAGCACCTAGGATCCCTATCCGAAACAATGGATACTAGAACCTCATGAAGCTTGACAATTTGCCCCACATACAATCCACTAAGTCTCTCTGCATCATCTGTCACTGCTATAGGCAAAAAGTGAGCCGTCTTACTTAATCTATTAACAATGACCCAAACATCATCATTCCCTGCCTTGGATCTTGGAAATCCCGTCACGAAATCCATAGTGATGTGTTCCCACTTCCACTCTGCCACTGGTAGTGGTTGCAACAAACCTGTCGGTCTCCAATGCTTTGCCTTCACTTGCTGACAAGTAAGACATCTGGCCACGAACTGAAAAACATCCCGTTTCATGCCTTTTCACCAAAACTATCTCCACAAATTATGATACATCTTCATACCACCAGGATGAATTGCGAGTAAAGAATGGTGAAAATCCCGAAGAACAACGTCATGACAAGATAGAGGAACAAACATCTTTCTTTTGTACCTGAGACCACTGTTTGAATGCAAGGTCCAACCCTCTACATTCTCGCCACCTGAAATTCGACCGTAGATGGACTTCATCTCCCCATCCTCCTACTGTGCCTCAATAACTCTGCTAATAAGAGCTGGTTGAGCAATAAAGCTAAACAAGATAGCCAGTGAAACATCCTCATACAACTATAAACCAAGATTTGTAAGCTCTTCTAGCATCTTCCATCTGTGGATGGAAATGCTAGCAAGAGTACCCCGTGACTTCCTACTCAATGCATTAGCCACTACATTGGCCTTTCCCGGATGATACTGTAACCCAAAATTGTAGTCCTCTATGAATTCAACCCATCTACGCTATCTCAAATTCAAATCCTTCTGAGAGAAGAGATATTTGAGATTCTTGTGATAAAAGAAAATCTTAAAATTTTCCCCGTACAAATAATGTCCCCACTCTTTCAGGGCAAAGATAACTGTTACCAGCTCTAAATCATATGTCAGATAGTTCAACTCGAGAGTCTTTAACTGTCAGGACCCATAAGCAACCACTCGCTCTGTCTGTATCAAGACATAACCCAATCTTTCCCGCGAAGCATCACAATAGACCACGTAACCCAAACCACGTTCAGGTTTGATCAAAACTGGAGCTGATGTCAACCTAACCTTCAACTCTGGAAAAGCAGAATTCCAAGCCTCATTCCATATGAACTTGACTCCCTTGCGAGTAAGTCGAGTCATAGGTGCCTCTAAATGAGAGAAATCCCGAAAAAATCTCCTATAGTAGCCGGCCAGGCTAAGAAAACTCTGAACCTCAAACACTGTCTTTGGACGCTCCCAATCCATCACAAACTCAATCTTCGATCGATCCATTGCAACACCACCCCCTGACAGGATGTGTCTAAGGAACTTTACTTCCGGTAGCCAAAATTCGCATTTCTCAAACTTGGCATACAATCGGTTATCCCTAAGGATATGTAAAACTATTCTTAAATAATATTCATGCTCCTCATACCGAAGCTGAATACATAAGGATGTCATCAACGAACACGACCACAAATCTGTCAAGATAGTCACTGAATGCACAGTTCATCAAATCCATAAAAGCTACTTGAGCATTAGTCAAACCAAATGCGTCACCAGAAACTCATAATGGCCATACCATATACGAAAAGTGGTCATAGTTATATCCTGATCCTTAACCCTTAACTGATAGTATCCCGATCTCAAATCAATCTTCGAAAAATATGTCGTTCCCTTTAACTAATCAAACAAGTCATCAATCTTAGGCAAATGATACTTGTTTTTGATCATAACGTGATTCAACTTGCGATAATCGATGCAAATTCTTAAAGGCCCATCCTTCTTCTTCGCAAAAAGAACCAGTGCTCCCTATGGTGAAGCACTAGGATGAATAAAGCCCTTAGCTTTTAAATCATCCAATTGACCTTTCAGCTTATCAAGCTCTGCCGGTGCCATACAGTACGGTGCCATAGAGATGGGTGCTGTACCGGGAATGACATCAATGGCAAAAATAACTTCCCTTAAAGGAGGTAACTCTGTCAGTTCCTCTGGAAAGACATTAACAAACTCCTCAACAACTGTCGGAAGAACACAGCTCAAACTCCTATCCTCGTTAACTAGCAAACTAGCCAAGTAGGATCTGTGGCGACTCCAGTCACCAATGCTAAAAACCATCGCCAGGTGGGAATCGCTCCGATCTCCCACAAAATGGAAACAATCTCCCTTTGGTGTGCAAACGAACACCCTCCCGCAGAAGTAATCAATCATAGCTCAAAAGAATGACAACCAATCCATCCTAAGAATGACGTCAAAGCCCGTCATGTTAAGAACAATGAAAATCGAACTCTAAGGTCATCATAGGTATCTCAATAGCACAATCTCGATAAACATGATCCAAAGACATTAGACCCCAACTAGTGTGTCAACACAAAGAAGACTATCCTGAAGTGTGACCTCCAGACCCAATGAATGTGCAAATGATGCAGAAATGAAGGAATGTGATGCACCTGTGTCAACAAGAACTCGTACTCAAGAACTGAAAACCAGAAAGATACCTCGAACTGAAGAGGTTCCTGTGGAAGAGCGTAGGCTTGCCCCTGAGCCCTACTGTGAACTACCATGATAGTCTGATTGATGTGAAGAAGCAGTAGGTGTAGAACCCCTAGCTGGATAAGTGCCAACTGGCGCCACTGGCTGTGGTGCCTGAGGAACTCTGAAACTAAACTAAACCACTGCAGACTGTGTTGGTACCATTCGTGAATCCGTGCCACTACATGACTTGTTCAACAGTTATGGACAATCCTTCTTGAGATGTCCTGGTCGCCTACAACAAAAACATGCTCTCTGCCCTGTTTTCATAGAAATTGAAGTCTGACTGGCTTGTGGCCGAAGCTGTGGGTAGTGAGGCTTGATGTGCCCCAGCTGCTGGCAGTGGTGACAGATCACAACCCGAGCTGATCCCGAAGATACAGGAACTGTGGATGTAGAACGATTCTGCTATGGTGCTCCCTGTAAGTGTGTACTGTTCCCTGTCTTAGCCTTCTTCCACTGACTCCCTGAAGATGACTGAGTGTCGCCGCGAGGCTTTTTGCGTGAACCCCTGATCCGTAACTGATCCTGTTCCTCGACCTCAGCTAGCATAGCCCTTTGGACCACCTCCTTGTAAGTCCTCAAATCAAGAATTGAGACCCGTGGCCTGATGTCAAGATGTAATCTATCCTGAAAATTCATTGCCCTGGCCTCATCTGTTGCCACCATATCCTCGGCATAACGAGTGAGAGAAGTAAATCGTATCTCATACTCAATGACACTTTTAGTGCCCTGATAAAGACGTGCGAACTGAATCCTCATCTCCCGCCTCATAGCCCTCGGAAAGAAGCACTTGAAGAATAAATCTCTGGACTCATCCCAAGTCATTAACTCAACATTGTGGACATTGGTCATAGACCTCCACTAGATATCTCCATTTCCTATGAACATAAAGGCTGTCAAAGAAATCCTTAACCTGTCCATGGGTACTACCATACTGTCTAACTTGTGAACCATAAGGTCCAACCAAGCCTCTGAGACTAAAGGATCTGAACTCCCCGTAAATGCATCAATCTTAATCCTCAGTTGCCGCATAAAGTACTCCAGTGCCTCATTGACTACCGGTGCTGGTGCCAGTGTCGGAATCTGTATCCCTACCACCTGCATGCGTATCAACTCCTATAGAGATTTAGCGATCCCCTGATTGATTCCTTGAGCCACTCGCTCTTCATAAGTCGGTGCCCACGGCGGATCAACATCCACGCCACGAACTGGAATTCTGGTCCTTCCCGGACCCCTTGTAAGCTCGGTGTCATCCACCTGCTCCTCAATGCCCTGACATGAAGACTCTCCACATGTGACAATTATGGTGCTAAACGCCCGAAAGGAAGGAGGTCAACAATAACACAAGTTATTATGACCGAATGCAATTCACACTATGAGTGCATAAAACACGAAGCAAGACAAAGTATGCAACATACGATCATATTAAAGTAACTAAGTAAAGATGTTTAAATGATTAAACATTTAAGCAAATAAGCATACATGTCAAACAAAGAAGCTTTTAACCACATAAGCATAGAAGCATAAGGACATGTCATAATACCAAACGCGTTATTAAGAAACACATAAACATGTTATTAAAGGCAAGTGAATATGTCAAAGTAGATCAACAAAAGCATGTTATACACCCAAAACCCATCGTCCTAAGGTATTCAAACCTAGGAGCTCTGATACCACTTGTGATGACCCAAGTTTTTCAACCCGGTGTGTTAGTGATGAATAGAAAGAATGACCCGATAACGGATTCAAAATATGGAAGTAAAAGAAATAAGATGGCCACTAGAGATGTATATCAACCCTAAGGCACCAAAATGACTCCCCATGAAGCCAAGGAACTCAAATGAACCAAGCAAATAAAGCAAGAATGCCTAACCTAAAAAGAGGTAAAATAGTCATTTCAAACTGAAATGGATGCTACCGTGCATACCATTGGAAGGATAACTAAAAATGAATGAAGTTGGAGTCAAGAGTCACCTGATTCGGAGTCCAAATAGAAAGGTATAAAGAGAACAAAATGGCACCCTCTGTTTAAGAGATGTCATGTACCTATCTCACTAAAATATAGATAACTCTCATTATAGGTGGAGTTTTGAAGTGTGGTTGGTACCATTGGAAAGCCAACTTCAAGATCTTGAACTTAGACTTAAGAACGACCCAATTTGGATTAAGAATGTAGGAGTTATGGCACTCTGAACTCGATGTAAGAAAACTGCCTAAGGAAAATGAAGGGAGATGCACCCAGGGAGGATCGGTCGACCGAAGGGCTCTCATTGGCCGGCTGAACCTCCATCATTGATTGATTGAACCCTAATCATTAGCTAGCCAAAATGATGAAAATCCTAAATTAGCTACTGGAATGCTCCTCGAGCATGTGGCAGTCGGCTAATGGACTTCATCAGCCCACCGACGCCTCTGCTGCTACAATTTAAAAGTTGCTGCAGAGTGTGTAAGCCTACCCTATCCAACTTTGATGCTATGCATGTATTCAATTTGAATCAAAATGAGTTTAAACATGATTCCTAGCCTCAATTAAGTATAATCAACATGTTAGACCAAGGAGAAACTTGAAACTTACTCCCATGCATGAATTTGTGCATAAAATCCATAAATCTTTCCATAAATAGTTCTAAACTTGGAACTTGAGAGTTTTATAAAATGTGAGCATGCCCGCAAGTGTAAAATGATGTTTGAGACGTGCGAAAATGGCCTACGGCCCCATTTCAATCCATTTAAAAAAATTGACCTTTAACCCCCATTTTCATAAAATAGGCAATTAGGGCAAAACACAAGCTTTAAAAGCATACATGTAAACTTGAAGTTTAATGGCCCTTGGCCTCACGTTATACATACCAAATAAGCTCCAAAAGTATGCTTAGATACACATTACATGTCAAAGAAGCCATCTTAGCTTACAAAATACCATACATCCATGGTATACAAAATATATAACATGCAAAAGTAAGCATGCTAAACAAGTGCATGTCCATAGGTAAAAAAATATTCCAAAGTGCTCATAAGCCTCTAAGGATGATGATCATCCGAGAACATTATCTCCTTACCTATAAAATAACACACAAAACTGAGGTGAGTAATCAAGTTACTCGTAGGAAGAAGCATATGTGTGTACCCTAAAGTTTCAATGTCATTGCAAGATCAATATAGACGAATACAACGGAGCATTCCACTTAACATCTATGTTCAAGGTATTCTAAAGAATCATCTTAAGCTAACTTGATTGATTCTATAACAATGCAACAACATTATCAATGTGCTTAACAACATCAGATCGTCATTAACCAAAATCACAAGTCACAATTAAACAGTGGTTGCCAACTTGGAATTTAATTCAAAATCAAATAGTGGAATACTTAGACATCATGCCTTGGATAAAGCCAAGACCTAAATGGTTATTCCGGGTATTAACCTATTGGGAATACCACCCTAGTGCACACTATAAATGGGGAGAACTCATACCTCCCGCACTAGAGCCAAACTCTAGCCATGTCATTTGTAACAATGTCCCAAGAGAATCCAAAAGATATTAAGTTCAACACTTATACACAATATTAAGGCATATATATCACCTTCCATGCACAAGTATTTTGAAACCACACAAACCATGTCTTAGGGTTCTAAGTCTAGAATGGCATAATAAATGACAAGTTTTCATCATGATATAAGGTACAAGACAATATCACCAACTTATCAATTTAAATCATGCCTCAACAATAAGATAGAATTATCACCACTATAATATAACAATTCAAGTCAATAAGAATTTTATATGACATTGATAATTTTTATAAGAGTTCTATATCACTATCACATGTGAAAACACTAGAATTTAGTATTCTACTAAATCATATAATCCTCCTACACAAGGTAAATACATATCATACATGCTTAAATCAATAAACCCTAAGTCAAGAAGTGAGGGTTTCCTATAATATGCAAGACTATCATATTAAAAGCATGTACACAATATATATTAAACCCCAAAGGACTTAAAACACTCAAAATATAAACATACTACCACCCCAAGGTTTTTGGTCTAAGGTGAGTGGAAGAAGGCCAAAATGAAGAAGAAAGTTATTAACCAAGCTTTTCTCCAATGGTGGCTAGGTTAGGGTTTTGAAGAATAAGAAAATGACAAAGAAAAAGTGTAAAATGGTGAAGCTAGGGTATTTTAGTCCATTCATCTATCTTACTTTCATGTCTTAGATACTTATTTGTGTTTTTGCCTATTTAAGGTTAATAATGCTTAAACAGGCTAACAAGAGCCATTTAGCTCAATTTTGAAGCTAAGGATCTAAGTTGGAAAGAAGCCAAGAAAAATGCACCAGGGGAACTTCGATCGACCGAAGGGAAATCCCGATCGAACGAAGAGGTCTTCAATCGATCGAAATGAGGCGGTGCCAGCTCAACCAATTGGATAAGGCAAAAGAAGATATTTTCAAGCCACATCAGCTTCGATGCGCAAAAATAAAATAACTCGCTGCCAGCACATTTTCGATCGATCAAATATATTTGATCGGTCAAACACTTAGCTTCGATCTGCCAGCACATTTTCGATCGATCAAAGATATTTGATCGGTCAAACACTTAGCTTCGATCGATCGAAGCTAAGTGTTTGACCGATCAAATATCTTTGATCGATCGAAAATGTGCTGGCAGCGAGCTGTTTTATTTTCGCGCGCCCAAACTCTACCTACCACATAGTTGTGGGATTAGATATTTTGAGGGCTTATTTCCTGACTTGTTCACTACTCTAAAGGCCTTTTAAAAATGGGGAATTGAACCATTTTATATATAAAAAAAATTAATTAAAAAAATATATCTTTAATCTTCAATTTTATTTTTGTTGTAATTTTTTATTCTCTCTCTAGAAAAGTTAGAGATTAGGGTTAGAAGAAAAGAGAAGAGTAGAGGCTTCAAGAACACATCTCAAGATCTACACACTCTCTCTCTCTAGAATTCAACAAAGAAGAAGAGGAAGAAGATGGAGCAATGTTTGGGGATTGCCCTTGAGGGTTCCAAGATCACACCCACCTCCTCCATGATTGGCTAGACTTCTCCTAGGGGCTTGGATGAGCCCCAAGTTTGTAATCTAAACCTCTATCTCTTGACTTTTTAGGGAATTTATCTTGTGATTAGTGATATAGCCTTGTGAATAAAATGAATCTTGGTATATTTCTATGATTTAATTCTTTCTATTAATTCTCTAGTTTATTTACATGTCTATGTGTGATTAAATTAGGAATTACATTTTACATGATTCATATGATTTAATTCTTCCTATTGATTCTCTTTGTGATTACATGTTGTTTTATGTGTGATTATTTGGGAATTGATCTTTAGACTATGATGAGCGCTAAAAAGTGCGCATTTAAACCCCTTAAGTGAGGGTATTTTAGTCCATTCATCTATCATAATTTACCCGTTTTAGTACTTATATGTGTTTTTGTCTATTTCAGGTCAATAATGTTAAAATAGGCTAAAAATGGTTTCTTAAGGCCTTTTTGGAGTCAAACTAAGTTTTAGTGAGGATCCGGAGCAAAAGGAAGTTGATTTGGAGCAAAAGGAGGCTAATGCTGAAAAACTACCAAGTTGGATCGATCCAACTTTTTCTGAGATCAATCGAAGTTGGATCGATCGAAAATAAAAGTTAGATTGATCGAACTTTTCTCTGATCGATCGAAGAAAAAGTCTGATGGATTCAACTTTTGCTGGTAGCGAGTTGTCTTATTCTCACGTGCGCCTAAAACTCCCACCTACCACATAGTACAGGATTAGATATTTTTGGAGCTATATTCCTGACTTAGTGACTAAGCAAAGGACCTTCTATATAAAGGGAAGTGACCCATTTTGTAAAGAAGCTTTTTATCATTTTATTTCTACATTGTAATTTTGCTTTATCTCTCTAGAAAGTTAGAGATTAGGGTTAGAAGAAAAGGGGGGAGTGGAGGCTCATCACAAGAATCCATCTCTAGATCCACTCTCTCTCTCTCTCTAGAGTTTTAAAGAAGAAGAAAAAAAAGAAGAGGAAGAAGAAGATGGAGCCATGTTCAGAGCTTGCCCTTGAGGGTTTCATGACCACATCCACCTCCTCCATGATTTGCTAGATCTACACTTAGGGCTTGGATGAGCCCTAAGTCTTGTGTAATCTAAACCCTTGTATTTCTATTTTTGGGGATCTATATATATTGTTGTGATTAATGTTCTAGCCTTGTGAATTTAATGAATCTTGGTATATCTCTATGATTTCTATGGTTTAATTCTTCCTATTAATTCTCTAGTTTATTTACATGTCTATGTGTGATTAAATTATGAATTATTTCTTACATGATTCATATAGATTAATTCTTTCTATTAATTCTTTATGTGATTACATGTTGTCTTATGTGTGATTATTTGGGAATTGATCTCTATACTAGTTTTTCTATATTAATTGCTTGTCTATGTGTGGTTGATTGAGAATCTAGTGATGGCTAAACATGGTTTTCATTGAATGGGTTTGTCAATTAATTTGATGGATTATACTTATGCTTGATGGGTTGTTCTACAATTTAATTCATGCTTGTAGGTAGGTAGACAATCTATGCTTGCTTTGAAATTCCATGGCTTATTATTGTAAATTCCATGATTCTCTTGATTGGTGTGTGCTACAATTGTGACTAGTTTAATGGGTCATGCTTATATTTGATGGGTTATTCTACACTTAGTTTATTTGTTAGTTAAGTAGACAATTCATACAATGAATTTGATGGTCCATGCTTAATATTGCAATTAGCAGTCGCATTTTGTTCACAACAATGTATTCCCCATTAATGCAAAGCAAGTGGTTAATTACATGAGCTTAGTGGTGATTCCAACACCCTAAGACCTCTCTTTATATCTCTTAAATCCCTATCTCTCACTAGTTTGTTTACTTGCATTTTAATTTCATTGCATCTTAGTTTAATCAACCAATCTCTATCTTTTGCAATCAATTGATACATTTGAGTTGAAGTTAAATTCCAACATGTATAATCCTTTGGGACGATACCTACTCACTCTTGCTACATTAGTAGTAGTGTTGGTAGTGGTTTTTATAAATTTAAATTTAACCTAAAAGGCTTTTCTTGAACCGCACATTCACTACATTATTTTAACGTATACAAGCGGCCTAGTCACACTAGCTTCTCTATGTTGGTCGCATGTCTATGTGTGTTTAATTAATGATCTAGTGATGGCTATGCATGGTATTCATTGAATGGGTTTGTCAATTAATTTGATGGATTATTCTTATACTTGATGGGTTGTTCTATAATTTAATCAATGCTTGTAGGTAGGTAGACAATCTTTACTTGATTTGATATTCCATGGCTTATTATTGCAAATTCCATGATTCTCTAGATTGATGTGTGCTATAATTGTGACTAGTTTGATGGGCCATGCTTAGAATTAATGGGTTATGCTACACTTAGTTTATTTGTTGATTAAGTAGACAATTCATACATGAATTTGATGGTCCATGCTTATTATTACAATTAGTAGACGCATTTTGTTCACAAGAATGTTTCCCTAAATTAGTTGAAAGTGTGTGGTTTGATGAACGAGTTTGGTGGAGATTCCAATGCACCCCAAGACCTCACTTTTCATCTCTTAAATCCCTAACTCAACTTAGTTTATTTTAATTAATTGAATTTTAGTGTAATCAAATAATCAATCTCTCCTTTGTAATCTTGTGATCCACTAGAGTCGAAGTTAAATTCCAACACGTATAATCCCTTGGGACGATCCCTACTCACCATAAGGGCAAACTTTGGATCTTAAAGCAATCATTGGAGCTTAAAGCTAGCATTAAAATTTAAAGTTGCCTAAGGATAGTTGTGATCAATTCTTGGAACTCTTGTATTTTAAATGTGCATTTCTTTGCATGCTTGTTATAGCCCTTGTTGAGGCTCATTATATTGCTTAAATTCTTGTTCAAGCATTAGCCCGTGTGGAGGCCATTATTTATTGTATTTGGATTTTGAATGTGGATAGAGCTATTATTTGATCCAAGTTTGGGGGGAAATTATATCCCTTCCCCTTATACCCCTCTACCATATTTTAATCCTTATGAGATTGAGTCTAATTCATTTCATGCATCATCTTATTATGGGCTTGATCACTCTTTTAATCCTCATTGTGAATATTACCCTCCCCCACCATTTTATGAAGAACCACCTCCATTACTTTATTCACCCGAGTTTTAAGAAAAAGTGTTAGTTCTACTTGATAGACTTAATTCACAAACTCGACTTATTCTAGATTGATGTGTGCTACAATTGTGACTAGTTTGATGGGTCATGCTTAGAATTGATGGGTTATGCTACACTTAGTTTATTTGTTGGTTTGGTAGATAATTCATACATGAATTTGATGATCCATGCTAAATATTGCAATTGGTAATCGCATTTTGTTCACAAGAATGTTTTCCCCAAATTAGTTGAAAGTATGTGGTTTGGTGAACGAGCTTGGTGGCGATTCCAATGCACCCCAAGACCTCATTTCTCATCTCTTAAATCCCTAACTTAACTTAGTTTATTTTAATTGCATTTTAATTAATTGAATTTTAGTGTAATTAAACAATCAATCTCTCCTTTGCAATCTTATGATCTTATGATCCACTAGAATCGAAGTTAAATTCCAACACGTATAATCCATTGGGACGATCCTTACTCACTCTTGCTACATTAGTAATAGTGGTGGTAGTGATTTTTATAAATTTAAACTTGACCTAAAAGGCTTTTCTTGAACCGCACATTCACTACATTATTTTGGTGTATACAAGTGGCCTCGTCAACACAGACCTCCCTCGAAGTTTATATACTGATAACATGAACCTCCCTTACCATTAAACAACTAACGGTTTATGCTTATGTCTGTCAGAAAAAAAAATAGTACAAAGACAATTTTACCCTTCTAATACCTGAAATGACATTTTTAACCTCAATAATCACTGTAAATTTACAATACTATCCTTGACTTATAAACTCAAAAGGACAATGGTGCCCTTATATCAACAAACCCAGAACACCCAATGGGTCTAAACTATCTATACACAGTACACATATATATTTATAGACACACACACACACATCAATCTCATATATATATATATATGTATGTATATATATTACGCACGGTGGCTGCGAAAGGTGAATCAGGGTTCGACGAGCTTTAGTCTAGAGAGATTCTGGCGAAGGTAGTTTAACAAATTTCAACTTTTTGGTTTAACCACCAAATTCCTTTCAAGAAAAGATGCCCCTGAGCATCCATCAACTAACAATAGAAGGATTATACCTCAAATCTCCCTAAGCTCAAAGCCATCCACGTCCGCTAATCCATCCCCACATCAAAAAAAACCTAGCTATATAACAGCATCACTAAAAACTCAACTATATCCTCTACCTCTTGTAGGTGTCACTTATTAAAAGCTAACATGGCATGTTGACAAGTTAATACGACCCTAACCCAATCCCCCGTGGCGATTTGAAAAGTCAAAGCCTTGAGAGACCAATACTCGAGCACTCTAAGTCCTGGCCTCACTCCAGGCCCATCAAGCCTCGAGGGATCAACTCTTGAGCACCTTAAGCCCTGGCATCACTCCAGGCCCATCAAGCCTCGAGAGACCAACTCTTAAGCACTTTAAGCCCTGGCATCGCTCTAGGCCCATCAAGCCTCAAGAGTTAACCCTTGAGCATCCTAAACCTTAGCATCGCTCTAGGCCCATTAAGCCTCGATGGATCAACTCTCGAGCACCTTAAGGTCTGTCATCGCTCTAGGCCCCTCAAGCCTTGAGAGACCAACTCTCAAGCACCTAAAGCCCTGGCATCACTCCAGGCCTATTAAGCCTTGATGGATCAACTCTCGAGCACCTTAAGCCCTGGCATCGCTATAGGCCCATCAAGCCTCGAGAGACCAACTCTCGAGCACCTTAAGCCTTGGCATCACTCCAGGCCCATCAAGCCTCGAGAGACCAACGATCGAGTACCTTAAGCCCTTGTGTAATGACCCGGTCATTTTCCTTCCTTTCTTTTTTTTTGGTAATTTATTTTTTCGTCTTTTTCCCTATTTCGTCCTTTTCTCATTTTTCATTTTATTTGCATAACCTCACTTTTTGCACTCGGATTTGATTCCAGTCTTGAATACATCCATGATATTTAAATTCCATGATATCTACATTTATACTTTTGTAGAAAAACATGTTAAATGTTTACTTTTTTTGTAAAGGGTATGAATGCATAACTTTTTGATAATTTTCTTAAACTTTTGAAGTAATTATGCAAAGTAATTATTTTTTGTCTTTGGGACCATTTTGTAATTTTATTTGGAAGATATTTTTCAAAAGGACCTTTTTGCAATTTTTGGAAAGTGTGACAAGTGTCACACTATCATGGTGCCACTTGTTGGCATTGGGGTGGAGTAACTTAGAAGCTTAATTTCTTGACACATAGAGGGTGGAGGTTTACCCATTTGTTGGCCTAGGATTGGACCACTTGTTGGCTTAGATGGTTGATAAGTGTAGGCTCAGGATTAAGCCTATGAAGGAGCCTTGGATTTGTGACAAGTGTAGGCATGAAATTAAATCTTGCAAGTGTTTGTGAGAGAGGTAGTGCAAGAGCACCTTGTATGTGGAGAATCCCACCACATTTAACTTAGGGTTTTCATATTAGATCATTAATCTCTTTTCTCTCAAGAACCCTAGCCTAGCCACCATTGAAGACAAGTTTGTTTTAAGGCTTTGACTTCATTTTTGACCTCATTCCACCCACCTTAGATCATTGAGCTTAGAATACAAAAGCCTTGCCTCATCTTCCTCTTCATAACCCTAGAAGGAAAACTTGAAATTCCTTTGCTTTCCTTGGATTCAAGAGGAACAATCCTCTTGTGAGGTAGGGGGTGTTCTAAATTATATCTTTGATGTTTTATATGTTATAATATCTTGGTACAAATGAAATACATGTCTCTAATCTAAAATTTAAGTGAGTAGTTAATTATATCTTGCTTGAAATTTAGCTAGGACATGATTTTTGGAAAGGCCATGACTTGATTCATAACATATATTAACTTGAAGTCATTTAGGGTTGTTTTGAAATCTAGAGAAATTAGTTAATTAATTTTCATTATTATGTCCTTATGATTTAAATCAAGTTTTGAAGTGATTTACGTAATGACCATGATAGGTACTACAACATATATTAAATTGAGCATGTTTGGATGAGAAATGAAATCTAGAGAAATTAGTTGTTTTATTTAATTAATTTCTATCCTTGTTGTGTTAGTGAATGAGTATGTATCCTATGTTGATTACATGCTTAAATTATGATTTTAAACTTATATCATACTTGTGAGACTATGTTCTTGTTGTCGAATGATATTGTTATAAAGAGTACCAAATTATATAATGATTATTCAACATTCTTTATGCCATTGTAGTTGAGAACTTAGGACATGTATTGCGTTTCCAAAATTGGTTTGTGCATGGTAGATGGCTTTACATTATATATATATATATATATATATATATATATATATATATATATATATGTTATGTTAATACATATATGTTGTTACACAAATTGTCGATTTTGAAAACTTGGGATGTCATTGTTATGGCTAAGGCTAGGGCATGGTTCTAGTACGAGGGATTATCCCTCTACAAGTCTAGTGTGCACATAGGGAGGTTACCCATGGGCTAGTAACCCTAAAGTAACTATGGTGTCGGTTTGATCCAACATGATGTCCAAGTATCCACTTTGGTTTTATTTCGCATTTAAATTCCAAACTTGATAACTATGTGATATTGCATCTCATTGTGCTATGTTAAAAGCTCCAATGTCATTATAATAGCATGGACTAAATTCTATTAACTTGCAAACTTTGTAATAAGTTAAACTTTTGCATGCTCATTCCCTACGAGTAAAGTTGTTTACTCACCCCGAAGTTATTGGGTGTTTTTCATGTAAAGAAGCTTTATTGTGGGATGCACAACACTCTTAGACTTGCTAGAATTCTTAGAGTACTTTTGATGACATTGAATATGCACTTGTTAGCATATCATGTTCTTCTTTTTGGTGCATTGTATAAAAACTTGGATTTATTGTCTAAGCTATGTAATGTGCACTTAAGTGCACCTTTTGCCACTCTTGGGATGTATATGTAATGAGGCCAAGGGCCAAAGACACTTATATGACATGTATGCTACTTTATTTTCATAGTTTGCTTATGGAAACATGAGATTTCATGTATTAAAGGGTCATATTTTGCATATGACATGCCATGAGGTCGTAGGCCATTCTAGCGCATCTAATTCATCATTTTACATATGCGAGCATGATTACATCTCAAAGAATACATGGATTTCAACTTTTGAATTATTTTTGGAAGATTTTATGAATTTTCATGAAAAGTTCATGCATTGGACATCATTCAAAGTTTTCTTTCGATTTAACATATTATGGACGTTCATGTAAGGCTTAAAGATGTTTTGAAACTTGTCCAGATCAAATAGGAAGCATGCATAGCCTTAGGATTGAGCCAAGCATCTTCCCCATGAGTTGCAGTAGCTTTTTCTACTGCAGCAGGATGCATCGGCTGGTTGATAATAGAGATCAGTCGGCTGACACATATCGAGTCTTCATTCCAGTAGCCTTTTTAGGATTTTTGGTGTTTTACTCGGTTGATGATTGGGGTTTAGTAGGCTGATCATTGGGGTTTAGTCGGCTGATGATGGAGGTTCAGCCGGCTGATCCTCCCTGGAACCTTCCTTCTTTGATTTTTCTTGGACAGCATTGTTGTAGCAACTTCAAATAGCCATAACTCCTTCATTTCTAATCCAAATCAGGTTTTTATTTAGTTTAAACTCAAGAGCTTGAAGTTAGCTTTCCCATGGTATCAAACATG
Organism: Cornus florida; assembly: GCF_030987335.1. NCBI lineage: Eukaryota > Viridiplantae > Streptophyta > Magnoliopsida > Cornales > Cornaceae > Cornus > Cornus florida. Next base: position 26,250,116 of record NW_026775579.1, read on the forward strand.
CATTAAAACTCCAACCGTAGTGAGAGTTATTGTAGTTTTAATGAGATAAGGTCGTGATAGCTCCTATACGGAAAAGGCCATTTTGTTCGACATTCATATCTTTTCTGTCTGGACTCCGAATCAGGTGATTCTTGAGTCTAAATTCATTAATTTTTCATTTTCCTTCCAATGGTATGATTGGTAGCACCACTTTCATTTTAAAAAGGACCATTTTGCCCCTAGGCTCATTCTTGTCCATTTTTGAAACATCGCTTCCGCAATTGTTTTGCTTTGGGTTCCGTGACCTCATTGAGGGTCATATTGGTGTCTTATAGACATGTAGTATCTCTAGAGACTATTATTTTACCTTTTGTATCTGCATTCTGTTTCACTATTAGATTTATGTACGGGTCACTACTGATGCATCGAGTTGATTAAAACTTGGGTCATTACAAGTGGTATCAGAGCACCTAGGTTCGAAAACCTTAGGACAACGGGTTTTAGGTGCATATTCACATGTCTTTAATAGCATGTTTTGGTATTTTAACATGTTTACGTGTTTTTTATTGGCAACACGCTTGGTATTATAACATGTCTTTATGCTTATATGCTTATGTATTAAAAAGCATCCTTATTTTATTTTATTTTTTTTTACTGCTTAGGCATAACTATGTGTTGCACACTTTATCTTACTTCATGTTTCATGCTTTCATTGTATGAGTTGCATTCGGTCATAATAGCTTGTGTTATTATTGACCTCTTTCCTTGCGTACATTTAGCATCATGGTTGTCACTCGTGGAGAGTCTTCACGTTAGGGCGTTGAGGAGTAGGTAGATGACACAGAGTTTACGAGGGGTCCAAGAAGGCCTAAAAAACCAGTTCATGGCATGGGTCCTAATCCACCACGAGCTCTGACTTATGAGGAGCAGATTACAAAGGGAGTGGCTTTGGGAATGTTAGAGTACATTCAATAGATGTTTCGTTAGCATATCGCATGGATGTGGATTCTGGTACCGGCACCAGTTGCTAATGAGGCATTGGACTACTTTATGAAGTTACAGTGGGTTAAGATCGACCAGTTTGTAGGGAGTATGGATCCGCTTGCTTCAGAGGCATGGTTTGATTTCATGGTACACAAGCTAAATAGCATGGTAGTACCTGCGGACCGATTGAGGATCTCCTTGACAACCTCTATGTTCATGGGAGATGCCGATATCTGGTGGAGGTCCATAACCAATATCCATGATATGGAGGTGATGACATGAGAGGAGTTTAGGACATTGTTCTTCGACCACTTCTTTCCGAGGGCTATGAGGCAGGACATGAGAGTAAAGTTCACAGGTTTCTATCAGGGCAGGATGAGTGTCATTGAGTATGAGACACGTTTCACTTCTCTTTCCCGCTATGCATTGGAGATAATAGCTACCGATGAGCTCAGGCCAAAAAAGTTTCAAGATGGATTACATCTTGATATTAGGCCACGGATTTCAATATTGGACCTGAGGACCTACGGAGAGGTGGTCCAAAAACCTATGTTGGTTAAGGTAGAGGATCGAGATCAGCTCAGGATCAAGGGCACATATAAGAAGTCTCATGGAGAGGCTTCATCGGTATCTGTTGGGGGTCAGTGGAAGAAGGCTCGGTCTGCACCCACAGTTCCTTTTCCTTCGGGGAAGTTAATTTGTCACCACTGTCAGCAGCCAGGGTGCATCAAGCCTCGCTGCCCACAGTTGCAACCTTAGGGCAGTTGTTCTCAGACGGGTAAGTCTTCAGCTTTAACGCAGGGCTCCAGGGAGCTTGTAATTACTGTAAGTAGCCCGAACATTTCAAGAAGGAGTGTCTACACCTACAGAACAGAGCACAAGGTGGCATTGGTTTACAGGCCACACCAGCACAGTCTGCAGTTGTTCAGTCGGGTTTTAGGGTGCCTCAGGCACAGCCAGTGGTGCGGTCAGTTGGTTTTTTATCCGGGTAAAGGTTCTACGCCTACTGTTTTCGGACATCAGTCGGGCCACCAGGGCAGTTCTCAGTAGTCAGGGGCTCAGGGACGAGCTTACGCATTACCACAGGCCGATACCTCTGCAAGGACTTCTACAGCTTGAGGTATCTTTCCAGTTTTCAGTTCTTGGGCTAGAGTTCTTGTTGACACGGGTGCATCACATTCATTCATATCTGCTTCATTTGCATATTCTTTAGGTCTGGAGGTCACGCAGCGGGATAGTTTCCTTTGTATTGACACACCAATTGGGTGTCCAGTGTCCTTTGACCGTGTTTGTCGGGGTTGTGCTATTAAGATAGCTGGGAGGACTTTAGAGTTCAATTTTGTCATTTTTGACATGACAGGCTTTGACGTCATTCTCGTAATGGACTGGTTGTCCTTCTTTCGTGCCACGATCGATTGCTTCCATGGGCGAGTGTCTGTTTGCAGTTCGACGGGAGACTGTTTTCACTTCGTGGGAGATCGGAGTGATTCCCACTCGACGATGATTTTCAGTATTGGTGATTGGAGTTGCCACAGGTTCTACTTTGTAATGACCCGGTCATTTTCCTTCTTTTCCTTTTTCTCATATTTTTACGGATAAATTTTTTCTGTTGATTTTTCCTTTCTGAGTACGGTTACTCATCACTTAGTGTTGTCTTGAGCCCTCGGAAATGGTTTCCGAGACTCTTTCCCCTGGATTAACAACTTCCTTAAAGGACCGCGTCATTTCCATATTTTTCGTTTTTTGACACTATGCACTTTTCGTCCTTTTTCCCGTTTGTCACTTTGTTGGTATAACCTCACTTTTTGTGTTTAGAGTTGAGTTTTGACTTCATGTACCTTCATCCTAAGTGGTTTCCATGAAATACGTATCTTTACTTTTGTAGGAAAGTACTCTGGTTGCTCCTGGTGTCCATAGGGGCATGGATACAAAGTTCTTCAGAAACATTTTTGTTTCTTGGGGTGTTTTTCGTAAATATCTTTTGGAGATATTTTATTTCGGGTGTTTTTAAGAAAATATCTATTGAAAGATATTTTCAATCTGGGCAGTTTTGCAATTATCCCTTTTAAGTCTATCACTATCCTTTTCCAATAGCTATAGTTGGTTTCATAAAAAATTGGAGGTCTATCAATACATTGCCCTAAAAGAAAATGATTTTCTCAAAAAGGAAATTGAATCTATCTCTCTTGAGAACACTAGTAAACTCATTTCTGAAAATGATGCACTAAACTTAGTTATTGAAGACCAATTGAACATCATTACTAAATTCACTCAAGGCAAAGAAAATTTAAAAAAGATGCTTGGAAATCAACAAAGTGCATTTTTCAAAAATGGCTTAGGATACAACCCTCACTCCAAGGATGCTTGTCCACTAAAAAGAAGAAAGCCCTTGTTTGAGCATTTTGTCAAGAGTAGTACTTAAACATCACCTCACTATCATCATGAAAATGATAGATATCCAAAAGGGAAGTGGAAGCCTTTTAGAACCAAACTTATTTGGGTCCCAAAAGGATCTTATGTTTGTCAAACTGACTCATATGGACCTAAGAACATTTGGGTACCAAAGGAAGATCACATTAATCTATTTTGTAGGTGGGGATAAAGTCTTCTCCTTCCTTCAAGGACAAATGGTTCCTAGATAGTGGTTGCTCTCGTCACATGACCGGTGATCGGTCAAAATTTTCAGCTCTTAGTCCTCACAACGGGGGAAATGTTACATTTGGTGACAACTCCAAAGGAAAAGTAATCGGCATTGGAACCATAGGTATATCTTCAACCTTATCCATTGATAATGTGCTCCTTGTTAAAGGTCTTAAACACAACTTGTTTAGCGTTAGTCAACTATGTGACAAAGGCTTTAATATGATATTTAAATCAGATAAATGCATTGTTGAAAAAGATGGAATTCAAATTTTTAATGCTCTTAGAAATGGAAACTTATACACTTTGCTTTTATATGAATTGCATGATCAAAATGTTAAATGTTTTGTATTATCTAGTGATAATAATTGGCTTTGGCATAGAAGGTTTGGTCACACTAGCATGGACTCTATTTCAAAATTATCTAAGCTTGAGTTAGTCAAAGGCCTCCCAAAGACTAACTTTGTCAAAGATAAAACTTGTGGTGCTTGCCAAATAGGCAAACAAAACAAGTCTTCTTTCAAAAGAAAAAAAGATGTAGCAACCTCTAGACCTCTTGAGTTAATTCATATGGACTTATTTGGTCCGGAAAGAACTGCTAGTCTTAGTGGAAAGCGATATGCTTATGTCATTGTCGATGATTTCTTTAGATTCACTTGGGTATTTTTTCTTACACACAAAAATAAAACCTTCTCAATCTTTTCTAGATTTTGTAGAAGAGTGGAAAATAAAAAGGAATGTAAGATCAAATGCATTAGAAGTGATAGAGGAAGAGAATTTGACAATCAAGCTATTGAAAGGTTTTGTGATGAAAATGGATATGATCATAACCTTTTGGCACCTAGAACTCCTCAACAAAATGGTGTTGTTGAAAGAAAGAATAGGTCTCTTCAAGAAATGGCTAGGACTATGCTTAATGAGCATTTGTCTCCTAGATCTCTTTGGGCCGAAGCCGTTAACACTTCATGCTTTGTCATCAATAGGGTCATTGTTAGAAAAATTCTCAACAAAACTCCCTATGAGCTTTGGAATAATAAGAAGCCCAACATTGCCTATTTTAAAGTCTTTAGATGTAAATGCTTTGTGCTTAACGATAAAGATAATTTAGGAAAGTTTGAACCAAAATCGGATGAAGGCATTTTTCTTGGTTACTCACCCAAAAGTCGAGCTTATAGAGTGTTCAACAAAAGAACACAAGTTGTGGTGGAGTCAATTCATGTAGTGTTTGATGAATCTAATTTTCCACCGCCAAGTATCCCATTGGATGATGATGATGAGAAGAATGACATAAACAAAAATGTTGACCACATTGATATTGAAAATCTCAAACTTGATGACCCTAAGAAGGGTGATGCAAGTGATAATCTCTCTATTAATGACTCTCCTAAGGAATGGAAGTTTGTCAATAATCATCCCATTAATCAAATAATTGGTGATCCATCAAAAGTGGTTGGCACAAGGTCACAACTTAAAAATATTTGTAATTATGTAGCATTTGTTTCTCATGTTGAACCCAAGAAAATTTATGAAACTAAAAATGATGAGTTTTGGATTGTTGCCATGCAAGAAGAGCTAAATCAATTTGAAAGAAATAAAGTTTGGGAATTAGTGCCTAGACCTAAAGATAAGACTATCATTGGCACTAAATGGATTTTTAGAAAAAAAAAAAAGGATGAATCGGGTAATATAGTGAGAAACAAGGCACGACTTGTTGCTCAAGGTTACAATCAAGAAGAAGACATTGATTATAAAGAAACCTTTGCTCCCGTAGCTCGATTTAAAGCTATTAGAATGCTCCTTGCATTTGTATCCTACAAAAACTTCAAACTATTTCAAATGGATGTAAAAAGTGCATTCTTAAATGGCTTCATTGACGAAGAAGTGTTTGTTGAACAACCACCGGGTTTTGAAAGCTTTGATTGGCCCAATCATATGTTTAAATTATCCAAAGCTCTCTATGGCCTGAAACAAGCTCCAAGAGCCTGGTATGAAAGACTAAGTGGCTTCCTCCTTCAAAATGGTTTTATTAGAGGTAAAATAGATAATACCCTTTTCACCAAAACCATTAAAAATAACTTGTTAATTGTTCAAATTTATGTTGATGATATTATCTTTGGCTCAACTAATAGCTTGCTATGTGAATAATTTGCTTCTATCATGCAAAATGAGTTTGAAATGAGCATGATGGGAGAACTTAACTTTATCTTAGGGTTGCAAATCAAACAAACACTTGATGGCATTTTCATATGCCAATCCAAGTACGTTAAGGATTTGCTAAAGAAATTTGGCTTGGAGGACGCCAAACATGCCAAAACTCCAATGAGTTCTTCCTTAAAGATTGATAAGGATGAAAAAGGCATTGAAGTAGATATTAAAAGGTATAGAGGAATGATTGGAAGCCTCTTATACTTAACGGCAAATAGGCCGGACATTGTGTTGTGTTTGCTTATGTGCTAGATTTCAATCTTGTCCTAAAGAATCTCATTTAAGTGCTGTAAAACGTATTTTTAAATATTTATGTGGTACTATTAATCTTGGTTTATGGTATCCTAGACACACTTCATTTGAGCTAGTTGGTTACTCGGATACGGATTTTGCCGGATGCAAAATTGATAGGAAGAGTACCAGTGGAACCTGTCATCTTCTTGGTCACTCTCTTATTTCTTGGTCAAGTAAAAAGCAAAATTCAGTAGCCTTATCAACAGTAGAGGCTGAATACGCAGCTGCTGGAAATTGTTGTGCTCAAACCCTTTACATTAAGCAACAACTTGAGGACTTTAGGCTTGTGTATGATCATGTTCCCATTAAGTGTGATAACACAAGTGCTATATGCATCTCCAAAAACCCTATTCAGCATTCAAAAACCAAATACATAGAAATTCGATACCATTTCCTTAGAGATCATGTATCTAAAGGTGATATCAAGCTCGAATTCATTCCCACCGATAGACAATTGGCTAATATATTCACAAAACCTCTCCCTGAAGATAGGTTTTGCTCCCTTCGAAGAGAAATTGGGTTAACCAATGAGGATTCAGTAATCAAGACTCTGCCTTCTCTCAAATCAGTGCCCAAGTCCAACTCAGTCGACTTAGTTATTAACTAAGCCAACTAAGTTTTAAACTAAGCCGACTCAGTTGAAAACTGAGTCGACTAAGTCTGGTTCTCAATTTGACCTGTCTCGGTTTAACTCAGCCGACTTGATTTTTAATTAAGTCAACTCAGCCGACTTTGTTTTGACGGGTCAAAACCCTTCTTGGGGAAACTCTCCTCATTCATCTCTTTCATTCTCATCGTCCAAAAGGAGTTGTCACAAGAAGAGAATCCTCTCCTCTTCTCTCCATCACTTGGTAAGATTCCTTTCATTCTCATTCACTCTTATCGATCAATTATTATTTCTGTTTAGTGCAAGTCGTCTTAATTTCAATCATTTTCACACTCCCAAACCCTAGCCATACCTATGTTTAACGGCAATACTCCTCGTCGAAACCCTAAACGATCTAAGCGTACCTATGACAATGAATCTGGTCCTAGCAATCCTGTCCCGCAACAAACTATTAACGAGGAAACTCATGGCATGCCCATTCCTTACAGTCGTCTCTTCAGAGGGCCAAACTAGAAGATCTCATTCGAAACTAATTTTGAAAATAGGAAGGTGGCCAAGGGTAAATGTCTAACGGAAGAAGTATGTGATGAATTCAATCTCAATATCTACAAATTATTCAAAGATATTGGGTTAGAGCAATTTATGAAATTAGACATCCCCTATTATCCGCGTATTGTGAAAGTGTTCTACACTCATCTGGAACAAGTTGGAAGAACAAAGAATGTTCGCACCTTTCTGGGATTTACCACACATACTTTTAATGCAGATGAACTTGGTGCTGCATTAGAAATTTTTCGAGGAGGGATTCAACATTACTCCTCTCACAAATGGTATGAGGGGCCTGACTTTGACAAGCATGAGGCTATGCGTCAAATTAGTTTTAACAAGACTCTCACCAACATCTCTTGCATTAAAGCTAACCAGCTCACTCTTGAAGCACGAGTGCTTCACAACATCATTACATACAACTTTCTTCCTAAGTCCGGGAGTCACTCAACTGTCTCTCGAATGGAGGTGTTTCTCATGTGGTGTGTCCTAAACGGCAAGGTGTTCGACTTTGCTTATGTTATGCTCCACCACATGCTCAAATGCAAGGATAAATAATCCGGATTTCTCTATTATGCTATGCCGTTATCTCTTTTATTCATAAGATGGAATTATCCTCTTGAATTTGAAGAATCCGAATCGCTTGGGCCCAAAGACAAATTTAGTCCCACTTAACTGCGACTCATGGGGCTTGAACAGGATGAGCAGGGTACCTGGTTCTACCCTAGGCAGAAAAGGTGGGAAGATGCCATTGCCAGGGGAGAAGAACCAATTGATGAGGACAGTGACGCTGACGAGACTCGAGGTACTGATAATGAGGATGATCATGAGGATGATCCTACCCTTGTTACTGCTGCCACCTCGTCTGATGCACCTTCCACACGAGATATCTTATTGGAGCAACTCGACATCTAACGTCGCATGGAAACTAAGATGGATGCCCTCACCCACCGTGTGGATACATTAGCTCTTCGCTATGATGACATGCAAGCCAACCTTGCTGAGATTCGTAGCACTTTGGACCTCCCTCCTTTTTAATGCTGCCAAAGGGGGAGAAATAAGTAGTTGATGTGTTAATCATGTAGAGGAAGTTTTATTGAAGTATCATGTCAGGTCTAGCTTAGGATATTTTGAGGTTCCACAACTCCATAAAAGCTAGCAATTTTGTCTCAATGTCAATCATGCACTAACTTCTACATTAAATATATTGACATTTCTTTTGGATATATATGTTACAATGTGCTTCACTTCAATTTGTCATGTTATGTCCCTTCTTTCAATATAGTCTATGTCTGCATAATGACAGGGGGAGATTGAAAATCTCTATAAATCTTACTCAATATAATTGTCAGTCTACTTATTGAAAGCATATATTACAAAATTTAAATTAATGCCTACTGACAGGGGGAGCACCCTTTCTTTGATTATAAAGAACACATCAATGATTTGTCATCATCAAAAAGGGAGAGATTGTTGACCCTACGGATTTCTCCTAAGGGCAATTTGGTACTTTTGATGATAACAAACCATTAATGATGTTCAATGGACTAATGTTTTCATTAAAGTTCAATTCCAGATCAAAAGGAACATTATAAGGACAGGAAGGAAGTATCCAACTGATCGGTTGATCAACTATACATCAACCTTCGCAATAGCACGAATCATTGTAAAATAGGGCTATTGGTCGGGTAAGTCGAACCACTGGGACTGCGCTAATCTATGGCAACCTAAGTGTCTAGAGTCATTTTAGAGTGATAAGGTGTAATAAAGAGTTGTTGATTGGTTTGTCACTAAGCTAGAAATGTAAAGATGCATAAAATAATAAATGGAAGGAGATTAAAAGGAGTGAAACTTAGGTGGAGAGGACTAGGGAAATGAATCCACCACACACCTCATAAACATGCTAGCTTGCAATTAACTTGGGGAACTACTTATGTAAATGACCATGATATATAGAGATGCATGATAACTACATTATCTTCAAGAAGTTCATACAATCAGAGCTAAGTATAAACCATCTAAGTATAATCCCCTAGGAATGGCCTATCAAATCCCTTACTTTGTATGGTAAATGCACATGTAATCAAAGACTAAGTATAATCCATCCACGGTTGGTATGAACCATCTACCTAACTACATTAAACTAGGGGTGTAGTATGGTTCATCGTTCCTAGGAATGGACTATCAAAACCTTCACAAGACATGCCAAGAAAACCATTTCATATTCTCATCTCCATTCTCACTATGAAGATATAAGCCCTATAATCATGAAAACATACAATCTAAGACAAGATGATACATTTAACACAATCATTTATTAAATTGAAGAACATTTACAACATGTGTAAGTCTCTAGAATATGAAAAGATCACAAATACACTTCATTCCCTAAATTAAAACAAGATTATAGCATGCTTACAAAGGAGGCTTCATCACCTCCCTAGATGGAGGTTTAGTTACCCATTGATGCACTAGAGGAAGGAGGAAGCAAAGCCTTGACCTCCATTTTCGAGCTCCCCTCTTCTAGCTCCAAGAACACACCTTTCTTGCTCTCTTCTCTCTCCTCTATCTTGTAAAAATGAAGCTTAATGTATTGTGTGGCTTCCCTCTCTTATCTTCTAGAGATAAGGCTTTAGAAACCCCCCACCAACCAACATCTCCAACCAACCATTAAAGAGGGAGATTAGAATTGAGGAACCCAAGATGCAAGTGGCTGAAAATGGGCCATTTCCGGATGCAATTCTGCCCTAATTTCGAGCACTCGAAATAAGGGCTCGAGCACTCAAAATTGGAGCAGAATGCTCCATTCTTGCCTTGTTCCGCCCAGACCTACTTCGGTTAAACAGCCATAACTTTGCGCTCCGAACTCCGAATGATGAACCGTTTGAAGATTTAGAAAGCTAATTCAGAGCTTTAAATACTTCATGTTTTTGTGGAGATCCAATTCTCAAGGTTGGTTGGTCAAAAATGAAGATCAAGGCAGAATTTCATTGCAGCCAGGCAGTTCTATGCACCTCTGGTAACAAGGCCATAACTCTCTGCTCCGAGCTCCAAATGATGAACCGCTTGAAGATTTGGAAAGCTTATTCAGAGCTCTAAATATGTCATGTTATGATGGAAGTTCAGTTCTTGAGTTTTCTAGGTCAAAATGGAGAGAAAATTCTAGGATCCACTGCTGCCAGAAATTCAGCCTTGTGCCCTTTTGATGGTCTAAAATCCACAAAGTCTTATTTTTGCTCCTTTTTGGCAAAAGGACTTGAAAATACATAAAAACATAGAAATGAAGATAATCTACATAAATTAACATACAACGGACTTTACTAAAGCAATTTAGGGCGCTTGAATATACAATATTCGGCGCTTATCACCAACTCACTTAAGCTAAAATCACACTGGAACATTCATTAAGATACAACCGGCTCAAGGAAGTGTATGTAACTTCAAAGATCATAAAAGCCTATCTATGGGGTAGACAGGTTGGTGAGTGACTTAGGAACTAAATGTAAAGAATCTATGAGATCATTTAAAGCTCCTTGTAAGATCATTCATCTCTCACACACTTCAGATTATCACACGCATGCATATCAAAGTTCCAATCATTAACACTAAGTATCTAAACCTTGAGGCATCACACAACAACAATTAAATAGGTTAAGATTGAACTCAGCTGACTCAGTCAGCAATCCAACTGACTGGATTAGGCCGAGACTCAACAAATTCAGGAAGGTAACTCAGTCGGCTCAATTAACAAATCAGCCGGCTCAGTTCACAACTGAGCCGACTCAGTTTGAAAATTCAGTCAACTTAGTTAGGCCGAGGCTATGCATTTTGAAAATCTTGAATCTATCCAACTTAGCTGACTTGGTTATTAACCAAGTCGACTTGTTTTTGAACCCAGCCGACTCAATTCACAATTGAGTCAACTTAGTTGATGGTCAACCAGATCTGCATTGAAATCCTCCATATTTCAACCCGTGCTTCTCTTTATGCTTTTACAGTCTGACTCACATGGGTTCACAGACATATTGTGTGTCTTCTAGCTCTTGTCTTGATGTCAACAGCCATTTGATCTATTAAAGGATCATACACATGATTTCAAATCTTATCTGCCCTATACACTGAACACTTCTATCAAACAAGGAATCTCTGTCATGGGAAGCTTCTCTACCAAATGTGCCATGACAAGTCTTAATCAAGAAAAGGACTTTCAACGGCTAAGTCAAGGGCTTACAACGGTTATGGTCTATGAAAGAGCTCTATAAATGTTATTAGAAGCAAGCTGCAAAATAGAAGTCTCCGAGCCTCATTTTCAACAAGTGATTCATATCAAAGAAAGTTTGGCTACCTTCTACTCTTTAATCCTCAAAGCTAAACTTCAATTCTTCTTTCACACATACTTCATTTAGAGAGAGTGAGCTTCATTTGTATCATTGGATTCTCTAGAAAGAGTAAACTGTAAACTGTGAGAGAAAGATTGTTATAACACACGTATTCATTTCATTGTAAGATTAGGAGAAGAAATTCTCTTAGTCCAATTACTGTAAGGGCTGGTTTGGCCCCTAAGACTTTGAGAGAGAGTCTTTCAGCAGGAAGAAACTGTTTCTTTCAAGGTTTGCTCTCCACCCGTAAGGAGGAGCCATATTGGATTGGGAAGTCTCAAGAGGGGTCTTGAGCCGAGGAGTAGGAGCTTCCAAACCTCGCTAAAATCACTGTGTCTATGTTTGCAATTTCTCTATCTCTCCCCTTTACATTACTGCTTACATTTATATGCTAATTCATCTGACTTGATTCTGTTATCTCACTATTGCATATCATCTTAAGTAGTTTTTCTAAGAATACTTGTTCAAATCTTTAAACTTGCTTTAGTTGGACAAGGACTCTATTCACCCCCCCTCTAGAGTCCATTCTTGGGCAACACAATCAATTGCTAAATTAAGTTAAGCAATTTAGTTCCTTCCATCTGGTAACAGCGTATTGAGTTCTATACTCGTATTCTGTTTTCCTTTAACACGAAGCCATACACTATGCCCCAAGTCCAATTTGTTAATTAAAAGACTTCACCATGTATTTAAAACTTAATTTGGAATCATGATATAGGACCTTAAATTGACAAATTAAAACTAGACAATAAATCTCCTTCCAGCCGTTTACCATACGCACAGTTGTTAAAATAGACACTGTTAGTTCCATTCACTTAGAGGTCAACCTTACTCAATTTCAGGATTTAATAACACCCAAAACCAGCCTTCTAATCCTTATGTGAAACCCCAGAATCAACAGAATCATTCCCATGCTCCAAAGTATCAAACAGTTCATAGGAAAAAAAAAATTTACTCAAAATGTGTACTATTGAAAAGAGCCTTCTCTAAAAAACTGGACAAGGCTCTAAACCACCTAGAGCAGGCTCCCACATTCTAGAGCCTTCTCTTTCTTCCTTTAAGCCTTCTCATTTGCTTCCTATTCCACTTGCATAATTGCATCTTTTATGCACTGAGAGCTTATAACAATACCTAGGTTGCATGTTAATCATCTTAGTCTACTTCCCACACAGTTCCAGACTCAAGAATCGTCCACACAATGCACCCAAAAACCCAGTATACGTCAAAATAGGAGAAAATAAGAGAGAGCCTGCTGTTTGAATGCAAGAGCAGGCTCTTGCAAGCATGGAGCTGGCTCCATGCCTTCTTGGAGCCGGCTCTTAAATGATGGGAGCTAGCTCTTCAATTCCAAGAGCTGGCTCTTCATTCCTCTGAGTCTCTGTTCTCCTCCAGCCCCGTTTTCCAACCATCTGCTTCAACATCGGCCACTTCCACTCCCTCTGCTTATTTTTAAAACTGTTACTAGGAGTCCTAAATGAGTCCAGAACCATCCCATACTCTTACTTAAGTCAGTTTGCATTAAATAAAACCTTAAAACATTCCCCGATCAAATATTCTTAGGAAGAGCAAACATTGTAATCAAACCAAACCAAACTTGCATGGACTGTAACAAAATAAATTCACGCATATAGAAAATTGATATAGCATATAATAAGCATTTAAGATTCAATTTAATAACCAATTAAAACCCTAGAGACTCTCTAAGGATGCACAGAACACAGGCAACGGGAGAGAGAAAGGAAAGAACTTGCCTTTACAGTTTTGGATTCAAAACCATGTCGCCATCTTCCTAAGCTTTCCAACGACGTCCAATTCATTGTTCATTCTCCTAGGGCTCAATCTTCCCTTCTCCTATGTCTGTTCTTTAAGCCACAGCTAAGCCCCCACTAAAGTTGTTTTATCTGTGTCTCACAACCTCTCTGTTTTCTCTCTATAACTCTCTGTTTATGAACGAGTGTTTGTGAATGAAGTTTTATTGATTCCTAACCCTAAGCCGACGACTAATCCTAGAAAGAAAAGGGCAACCACAAAAGTTATAATTCAAGTCGGCTAAATACGTGAGAATATACATGTAACCCTAAAATTATAACATATATTAAAATATGATAACAACACCAGTTTAATTATTAATAAATACCAATAATTAAAACTACCCCATATACATATATACCCATATATACATGTATATACTTCCATGCGTAAAAACTGTACCCCTTTACATTATTCAAATAGTCCGTTAATCCAATCCAAGCCCAACCTCATTTTAAAGATAAATAAATAAAATAACACAACATTTAAAAATGAATTTAATTCAATTACAACAAATAAAATACAATTAAATTAAATAAAAATAAAACAATTCAACACATACTTAACAAAGCAACCCACCACAATTAAATTAAATACTAATTAATCAAATAAGGCAAATTCAAATACACCATCAACAATTAAATCAAATACAAATAAAACAATTAATCACATAAACAAATAGACACAAAATCAATTAAAACTGCACAAAAATAAACTTAAATTCCTATTTTATCCTTTTGGAAAATAGGGGTATTACATTCTTCCCCCCTAACAAAAGGAATTCCGTCCTCAAAATTCACAAAACTCTGAATTATTTAAGTTGAAATTCATTTCTATCCCATTGTGGATGCTGCCACTATACAGGAGCTCCACTGAATTCCAAATCCTCTAAGGAAACTTATGAGTTGCATATCAAATAAACATAAAAGTTATGCAACACGTAAGTTGGATTGAGTAACTTCCTATCCATACCCACATTGTTTAAACAGGGTACAAATCCACATGCCTCCAAATTACATAGCATAAATGTGTAAAACTCCTATGCATCTCATCCTAACGTTGTAAATCACAAATCGATAGGCTACCGCCTAAATGGAGAAACACCCTCCATGAAAGTGAATGTAATATATAATAATAAAAAATAAAAATAAAAATAAAAATAAAAAAATTGACCTTTCTCAGTAACACCCCTTGCGTCCGATATAGAAGACATCCCTAAATCAACTGTTTCCCACTCCCATTTTGATCTAGGCAGCGGCAAAAATCTTCAATGAGCTCCGGTTATCCATCGTGCACCTTTCAAACAAGTGTTACTCATAAAGACAGTTATATACATGTCGCTACCCAAACCTGATCCCTAGAACTGACAGTTGATGTCGTGATATTCCTGATAACCATTTGAGTTCATTGAGAAGGAGTGTTGATTATGAAATCGCATTCATTCTGGCAGCACTAACAAAACTACAAATCGCCCGTCAGTACCTTAATCAGGATGAATAAAGAACTAAGAGTTGTGAATCCCAGTCCTTACAACCTTTTTTCCAGTACCAACTGGTCTGGCACCACCAGCTTTTGTTTACACCCATTGTTTACATCGGAGCATCCTCAAAAGCTAACTCTGCCACTGTAGCTATGCAGCACCAGTTAGTGATAAGTAGACCGATACTAAAATCAACCGGCAACAATCCCTTTAGCAAAAGTCAATTCACTATGACTTCCCACACACACCGTGCACTGCTTTCATATATAGACGTTCGGTCTCTCCTTTCCTGTCCTTGACATATCCTACTTCTCTAATATAGGTAAGTGTTAATTGGACTCCTTATCTCGTTTCAAACAAATACGAAACTTTTCCCATCCTCCATATGGTCATCAATATTGGAGCAACAGCTACTTGTTGCAAAAGATACCCTTAAAAAAAAAAAACAAAAAAATTTCCCACATTTTATACAGTGTAGAAACTTTGGTTCCTCCTCCAAGTGCAACCCCAACAACTACTTTAAATGACACCCTCGAAAAATCATGTAGTGATTACGAATAGATTGATGAAGATTTAATCAGCCCACTATCCTCACTTGGCGTTATTCCAATAAGTACCTACCAGCCCGAAATGCTCCATCCGAACCATAGTGGCATTACAATGATCTTTACCTACCACAACCTCACGAATCCCCAAAACATTAACAACCACCATTCTTATAGCGTTGTACAAACGAATCCCTACCTAGCATAGAGCATATCAAACAAATCATTGTAGATTATTTGACTCGTATTAGTAGTTTAACCATCCCTTCCCAAGTAGCATATCATATTAATGCATATCCAGGTCCAATAGATTGGCTAGAAGTTTATATCTCTACCCAGTCCTATGACCCTATATTCACAAATCCTAGCGTATTTAGCGCTATTACTCCATGTTATTACAATAATAGTTGGCTGACATACTTGCGCCCCAACTAAACCCTATTCCAAATCCTAAACCAATTAACAAAAATGAAACACGTAACAACAAAATGCAACATAAAATAACAAAATCAAACACATAGATACACATAATACAACAAAACAACCAAAATATAATTTCTACTTAAAACATCCTCTATTCCAGAGAAGAAAACCTCCTTTGAACTCAAGTTCTCAAATTATGTCACAAAAGTTCTTTTCGTAGTTTCGTTTATAATCATCCAACCTTGAAACATATCCATAACTATAGCTGAAAAGCAACATTCATTTGCCTAAGCAAATACTAAAGGCTTAACCCTCATCCTCCTTATATGCAGAATGCAAACCCTCTATCACGGGTTTTACCAAGCAACGTAGAACGTCACAACCTAATCCCCATACACTCTGGAATGTGATATAAAATTACATCTTTGTTTTGATAAGAACTTCACCACATTCCGACCCTCCAGAAGAGTACCTCTCAAATAACTCCCGGAGAGATAATACGAAAATTCATCCATATGTAGATTGGTTCACCCCAATGCTACCAGTATCATTCATTATACTTTTGGTGAATGAGAGCACACTCGTGCGATCCTTCATCCTCAAGCTTTAGTATCCTTTTTCTTGGAGACGCTGAAATCCCCTCTTTTAGGATCCTCTTCCGAATCCTACTCTTCGCTTATCTCCTTTTTGAGAACACCTGAAGTTGTGTTGGTCCCGATATGCAGTGACCTAACACCTACACCTTGATCCGTTCTTGGCGTATACTTTCTAAGTAATGCCAACCTTGGAACTAAACCTTCGATCCAAAGTTCTGCGTCTGGCAAAGAACTCGACAACCTACTCCTTTACTCCTTTAGGTCCGTATCACTTTTGCCTTGAACCCTATTCTCCTCCTAGTGTCAACCACTCTGTATCTACAGAATCTAATTGACATCAAGTCCCCCTAACGAACCGTAAATAGAGTACGACGAATCCTAATATGGCTCTAAGTTTTAGAAGACGCAACGCGGAAGTCTTATAATAAAACACTCCTAAGGACAGTAGTACCTGGAGTGCTCTGATACCAACTGTGATACCCCCAGATCTCCGGATGTAGGTTGGCTAGGCCCACGCCCGATTACCCAAGGATATCAAACCAATTAGCAATAATCGAACACAGAATACAATTAAAACCAAAAGAGATAAATAAAATTTGCTGAAATGAAAACTAAAATGACCATCCAATAATAGAAACCTCATAATAATTATTTCCATTAATAAAGAATTATTCTGATACATCCAAAATCTCTATTTCTAATACAACTCGGGAATCCATCTGGTGGACCCCTAAAAACTCCAACACTAAAATCATCAACTGAAGAACTCCACTGCTAAATCATGAAGAAGCTCCTACGTCGTCGGAAGAATGAGAATCCGTTTCTGCTCAGCAGGAACAAGATCTAAAACCTAGAACCGTCCGGTACCTGAAAAATAATAGTGGGTCAGGCCCACGAACAAGTTCTATCCTAAGTACAACCCAAACAGAGACCCGATACGTAGATACATCCTAGATGTCTCAACCATATCTATATAGTCTGTAATAGATAAATATATATCCACACTACAGGACTCTCACTAAACTATGCCGAGGGTCTCAACCTGAATAGAAGGCAACATGTAATACGCACCGGAGTGGGCATGACTACCTAAGCCTAACAGGGTATACCTCAACCAACATAGTTAGCTACGCATCCTACTGCATATACGCACCCTAACCGTCGACTATGAGACTCAAGCTCAGATCACAGTACCATAATAATATATTTAAAATCTATTCATATCCATCCATAGGAAATCCAATAAATCGTTCAGCTTATTCAACCGTACAGACTTATATAAGAGATCCAATAAGTTGTTCAGCTTATTCAACCACACAGACTTAAATATAAGAAGAATTATGTTTTTATAATTCATACCCTTATTCCAAAATAGGTAGGACTGAATATTTTGAATCAGTCTGTCCCTAGTATGCCACCGTCCCATACCGGTGCATACAATCCACAAAATCTATATAAGTGATAGAACAGGTAAAGTTATTCACCAATTAAAATCCATAAGGTAGGAATTAGCGTTTTGAGCTAAACCATATCTAGTATGTCACCGTCCCATATCGGTACATACAATCCTCTATATCCATGTAAATTACAACATATAAATAATAAGCAAGTAATTTACAGTCCAAAACTAAAAATCCATATCATTGCAGAAAAGTGATTAAAGCTTCATCAATTTAAATCCAAGATCCAAACCATGTAATTGCAAAAAATGGTTTAATAGTTCAACAACCAACATCCAGAGCATGCATAGATCAGTTTTAATAAATCAACAATTCTATCATGCATTTAAATAAGTTTTATAATCATGTTATAGTCTAAACAATTGCTAAATTAATTTAAGCAATTTAGTTCCTTCCATCCGGTAACAGCGTACTAAATTCTATACTCGTATTCTGTTTTCCTTTAACACGAAGCCATACACTATGCCCCAAGTCCAATTTTTTAATTAAAAGACTTCACCATGTATTTAAAACTTAATTTGGAATCATGATATAGCACCTTAAATTGACAAATTAAAACTAGACAATAAATCTCCTTCCAGCCGTTAACCGTTCGCACAGTTGTTAAAATAGGCACCGTTAATTCCATTCACATAGAGGTCAACCTTACTCAATTTAAGGATTTAATAACACCCAAAACCAGCCTTCTAATCCTTCTGTGAAACCCCAGAATCAACAAAATCGTTCCCATGCTCCAAAGTATCAAATAATTCGTAGGAAAAAAAAAATACTCAGAATGTGTACTTTTGAAAAGAGCCTTCTCTAAAAAACTGGAGAAGGCTCTAAACACCTAGAGCCTTCTCTAAAAAACTGGAGAAGGCTCTAAACCACCTAGAGTAGGCTCCCACATTCTAGAGCCTTCTCTTTCTTCCTTTGAGCCTTCTCCTTTGCTTCATATTCCACTTGCATAATTGCATCACTTATGCACTGAGAGCTTATAACAATACCTAGGTTGCATGTTAATCATCTTAGTTTACTTCCCACACAGTTACAAACTCAAGAATCTTTCACACAGTGCACCCAAAAACCCAGTATACGTCTCTAATAACCCGAATTTTCACGGATAATTTTTTTCTGTTGTCTTTTCCTTTTTGGGTTTGGTTTTTCATCACTTGATGTCATCTCGAGTGCTCTGAAATGATTTCTGAGACTCTTTTCCTTGGATTGACAACTTCCTTTGGGGATTGTGTCATTTCCATATTTTATTTTTTCGAACACTATTCACATTTTGTCTTTTTCTCGTTTATCCTTTTTCCTTTCACAACCTCACTTTTTGTGCTCGGATTTGATTTTGGTTTTGCATGCATTCATGATATTTGATTTCCATGATAGTGGTTTTTTTACTTTTCTAGAAAAGCATGTTGATTGCTTACTTCCTTCATAAAGGGGCATTAATGCATACTTTAGTGTAATTCTTCTTAACTTGTGGGGTTTTACTGTAATTAAATAAAGTAATTATTTTTTATCTTGTGGACTATTTTGCAATTAAATTTGGAAGATATTTTCAAAAAGGACCTTTTTGCAATTTTTGAAAAGTGTGACAAGTGTCACAATCTCATTGGTCCACTTGTTGACATTTGTGTGGAAACACTTAGATGCATTGAATGATGACATTTGGAGGGTGAGGATTCACCCACTTATTGGCCTAGGATTGGTGCACTTGTTGGCTTGGATGGTTGACAAGTGTAGGTGTGGGATTAAGCCTAGGAAGGAGCCATGGATTGGTGACAAGTGTAGGTTCACAATTTAGTCTTGCAAATATCTTTGGGCCACTTTGGGATTACGGTTTTAAATGAGGGCTTTTGTGCAATTGACCATAGATGTGTGTGTTGACCATGGTGGAGGATCACATAGTGAGTGGAGGATTTCTATTTCCTCCACTCACACATTTTCACATTTTATCTCTTTCTTCCTCACCACAAAACCCTAACCTCCATGGATGAAGCTTGAAGCTTTAGACATTGACCTTGATCTTTGAGGCCCTTCCACTTACTTTAGACCATAAAGCTTGGAATGCTTTTTGCTCCCCTCATCCTCCTCTTCAAAACCCTTGAAGGATCTATCCTAACTCCTAGTTTTGCTTGGTATCTAGGGATTCAACTCTCCAGTGAGGTATTGATCTATTATTTTGAAGTATTTTTATGTCATTATTGAGGGTTTTACATGCATAGAAGAGAAGGACTTGTATTCTACCCTTAAACTATTTTAACTTGAAATAAATCTTGTCAAATTAAATATATAACATGAAAATATAATCAATTAGCTTCCATTTAGTTTTGGTTTCATGTAATTTGGATTTAAAATGAATTAGTTATGAATTTTTGAAGTTGCAAGCTAGTTGCTGGAAATTTAAATCTTTTCTTATCCGGGCCGGAAATGAATTTTATATGGAGCTGTGGTGCTTCAATTACCTTAAAATTTTTACTGGAACTTTCCCATGGATTTTACACTACTCAGAATTTTTTCACGATTTTAGAACATTTCTAATTTTTTTTTAAAAATCCGAGACTATCTGCTGTCCGTGTTTTTATTGCAGTTGGAAAACATATTTTTAGATGATTTATTTCACTAACCTTTCGACATTGGATCATGTCTTAAATTTCCAGTTTTACACTATCATATGTTTACTTCCAAAATAAATTAGGTTTGCCCAATTTGGATGTCAAATGAATTTTTCATGAATATTGAAAGTTGGAAGCTACAGGCTGAAAATGTGTTTTCTGGGCAGAATTTGTTTCAAAGTTGTGGGTTAAAACTGTTTCAATTGGGAAAATATTTTCTTAATCTAAATTGATATTATAAAATTAAAGTGTTTAAGCTTTCATTAGGTTTTGGATTCATTCAATTTGGATTAGAATTGAATTTTTTATGAATTTCCTAAGTTGAAGGTAACAAGCTGAAATATTTGTCTTGCAGACCAAAAATTTAGGGCGATTTCATTTCGGTGGTAATTGGGATTTTCATTCCAATTGAGGTACGAAATGTTTTAGGATTTATATGTGTTGTATTGAGTGTTTCTCATTATTATACAACCTATATGTATGCCTTATATCAAATTTAGAAAGTTGGTAATTTATATTTCTTTGTATAAGATTTAAAATTCATGATGATATATAACTTTGATTTCAATTATGGCATGCTAGAAAATCATGTTTTAATATGTTTGTTAACAGATATTAAATTGGTATTGATTGAATAAAAATTACATATTTTATTTAATATTTATTTTTTGTGAAAGATTAAATCTCATGGTCGTACCTTGCATGAAATTGACTTGTGATATGCTTTTAAATTATGTCTTGGCATATTGTTTAACATACTTTAATTTGAAAGCATTTGGACAAGTATGAAAATTTAGAGATTTTAATTAAAATGATTAATTAAAATCTAATTAAGGGTTCCATTGGCCTAATTCAGTGTTTAACTTGATATTTGTGATAACTATGACTTATGTTCTAGCATATGTTAATTTGGAACCATTTGATGTTGTTTTAGAAGTTAGGGATTTGATTATCATGATTTAATTAAATTCCACTTTATTGTTCTTATGGCCTAATCGAGTTTTGATGTGGTGTATGTAATGACCATGCTATATTGTTTATCATGTATTAATTGGAAGCCATTTGATTGAGATTTCAAACCTAGGGAATTTAATTAGTTAATAGATTAACTTCTGTTTCTATGGTATTATTGATTAACTCATGTATTTGACATTGATAGTATGTTTAAAGCATGACTTTTGACTTATAATGAATTTATGAGTTTATGTTTTCAATATTGGATTATATTGTTATAGTGTGTAACGAATCGCACTTTGAAGATTCGACATTGTCATCCTATAGTAGTTGTGGATTTAGAGCATGTGTTGTGTGGATACAATCTACTTGTGCATGGAAGGTGACTTAGTGCATTATATAAATTACGTATAAGTTGTGAACTTATTTGATTATTTTGGAGTCTTGGGACATTATTACTGTGATATGGCTAAAGTTCGGCTTTAGTGCGGGAGGTAAGAGTTCTCCCTAATTGAGATAGTGCGCACTAGGGTGGTCTTCCCAGCGGGTTAATGCACGGAATAACCAATTTGTTCTTGGTTTAGTCCGAGCCGTGATGCCCAAGTCTTCCACTATTTGTTTTCACATTCAATTCCAAGTTATCAATCATGTTTATATTGTGACTGTGGTTTTGGCTATTGGCGATTTGATGTTGTAAGTATATCCATACTAAATTGCTATATTTAGTTGATTTAGCATTTAGATTTCAAGTTGATAACTTTGAGAATCTATATTTAGTTGCTTTGTGTAAGCATGTTTTTATCTGGTTGCTTTGTGTAAGCATGTTTCTAACTAGTTGCTTTGTGTAAGCATGTTATATCTTGTTGCTATGTGTAGCATGCTCTTGTGTTGTTGAAATTGCATAAATGATGTGTTTTATGCTAGAAATGATCTTAGGTAGCTAGGATGCTCCCTGAGTCTCACCTTTGACATAGACGTTAGGTGGAATGAACCACAATGATTAAATCTTGTACACTTGTAAAACGTAAGTCGATGCGTGCTCATTTCCTACGAGTAGCTTTATGTTACTCACCCCTACGATACTGGAGCATATTTCAGGTACAGGATATCTTTAGAAACATTCTTGTTCACATACAAGTGTTAGCATGTTCATGATTTGTCTATGAAATGTAATTTTTCTAACTTGGAGATCTGACATGTCAAATGTTGTAATTGAGTTGTAATAAGGCTATGGGCCATTGTAGCATGTTTAAAATACCATTTTACACTTGCGTGCATGTTCACATCATCACACAATAGCGTATAATGCAGTTTGATCATGCTATGGGGAGTCATTTTGATGCCTTAGGGATGACGTACATCTCTAGTGGCCACTTAGTTTCCTTCGTTTCCGCATTTCGGATCCGTTATCGGGTCATTCTTTTGGTTCATCACAGGATACACTGGGTTAAAAAATCTAGGGTCGTCACAAGTGGTATCAGAGCTCCTAGGTTCGAAAACCTTAGGACGATGGGTTTTGGGTGCATATCATGCTTTTGTTGCCATGCTCTGTGTGTTTATATGCTTTGTGATAACATATTTTGGTTGATAACATGTTTATGTGCTTACGTGCTACATGTCGTATGCCGTTTGTTTAGTATTATTTTATTGTAATGTAAAGAGCATGGCATGTGACGTATGCTAGATTAGAATTGTATATGCATAATTCTGTTGCATATTTTGCATGACATAGGATTGGTCATTGAGGCACGAGTTGAGGTTGATGGTGATTGTAGTCATAATTTCATGGTAGTATAGGTTGTTGTCGACCTAGTATTGGTTTTGAGGTAGGTGGATGGTCACCTTTTGTTTAGGCTCTTGTGAGATGAGTCATTTGGCATTACCGTAGTGGTGGATTTGTTGATTTTGGGCCATTATGAGGTTATGGACCTCTTAGGATCCTTGATTGTCCAGGATTATTCCTCTAGAACTTGCATTTTTCGTGGGCAGTACGTTTGTGGGCAGGTGCATGGCACTATCATGCTACCGTGCTGGCTAACTACAAGCGTAGTTCGGATGGAATCAGTGTTGGTTTTGTTTTTATAGGCGTTGTCCTTTGATCGGTGATGATTATGGTTGTTTTGGAGATCATTCGTGGTGATTGATTTGTTTGTTGTTGGTATGGCTATAGTTGCCATTTTCTTTGAGTTCTCCTTGCGCGATGATGCTTTTGGGATCAAGTCAATTGATAGATGCTTCGGGTAGAGAGGGCATTGCATTGTTAGTGTCACTTGTAGTGTCACCCTTAAATTCAGAGATGGATTGTAAGAGTCTTACCATTGTGGTAAGGGCTCACATTTGTTTTGAGACAGGTTATTGTTGCATTGGTTTTTGGAGTCAGTGTATGGCTAGGACTGGTCCTTCCTTTTTACCTAGGCACTCTAGGACACGATGTCCATAGGGTTCATTGTTGCATCACTTTTGTTTTCTGCAGTTTCATTTACTACCATGTTAGTAGTATGATTTATGATATTGTGATGCATGAGTAGGTGGAGGTCTATCCACATTTGCATTCTTGTTGTGTGGCGATAGCATGCCTTTCTTATATGCTTCGAGATGCCATGTTGTTACTGCGCTTTAATGACATGCTTTTGTGTTTATGTGGAGACGTGCAACACGTGCTTTTAATTTTCATCTATGTGAGTAGATTTTCTTTCTGGTAGTTGCATTCCTTGTCATATACATGACTTCCAGGTTTGGTTTTCCCATTCGTTTCCCTTGGTCATACGTAGTCTGTATACGGGTTTCCACAGTGGTTTTGTGTTGGTTCATGTTAGGGACTTCACAAGGAGTGAGTCTCTTCCATTCGTTGCGTTGTGCACTGTTTTGGGGTTGGTTGGTCCATGAGGATCATCGTTGTTGTCTTGAGTCCTTGGTGAGGATTTGATAGATTTTGGTCGACTTACTTCCATGTAGGGGGTGAAGTCTTTGACCTTGTTGTCTTTCATTTCAGAGATAGAGTCGTGGTGTTGTCCTTTTTAGGACTAGTGGTCCCCTATCTTTCATGTCTTCCCTTGGGGAGTTCCTGCCATGGTTGTTGACGATTGTGGTGCTCAAAGTGAGTTGATTGATGTGAGATTCTTTTTCAAGGACTTATGTCCATATCATTGAGGATTTGTTTAATTCGTGAGGTGAGCTCGATGCACTTTTGAGAATGTCTTTCGGAGACTTGTTTTCATTTTGGAGGCCTTGATGTGGTTGACTCTTAGGAAGAGTTTTGGAGGATCACTGTTAGATATGGCTTGTTGAGGAGTTTTCTCATCCTAGTTATGACTAGGCGTAGTTTTGAGGAATTGTTGTTCCAGTGATGGTTCTTGGATTGAAATTGAGGAATTTTGATTTAGCTTGGTGATACCAAGCACGGTTTTGAGAGATTCATTTTGTGACCTTGGTTGTTGGCATTTTGATGTGAGTGCCACTTAGTGACTTATATTTTAAGGATTTAGTTATCCGTGATAAGGTTGTGGATCTGATGTTTGATCATAGTGATTGGTCATGTAGTTGATCTGTTTCAGGGAGAAATGTAGGACTTTCAATGGAATGTCTTGTGGTGAGTTTCGTTTTAATTTTTGGAGGTCTTGATTCGCTTCTCAGGCTTTGGATTCTCGATTGATGTTGTTGGTAGTAGCATTTTGAGACATTGGAGTAGTCGGTTTTGTTATATTGAGGATTTGGGGCCTTAAGCATAATGGTGCCTATGACAATGTTGTCAAAGTTCGGGATTGGCCAAGATGGTCCGGAACATCTTTAGACCATATTCTAACTCTCACAGATGCCTGGTTCCCATATTGCATTTGGCATCGAGAGGTTTCATACTTTAATTTGAGAGCATTTGGACAAGTATGAAAATCTAGAGATTTTAATTAAAATGATTAATTAAAATCTAATTAAGGGTTCCATTGGCCTAATTAAGTGTTTAACTTGAGATATGTGATAACTATGACTTATGTTCTAGCATATGTTAATTTGGAACTATTTGATGTTGTTTTAGAAGTTAGAGATTTGATTATCATGATTTAATTAAATTCCACTTTATTGTTCTTATGGCCTAATCGAGTTTTGATATAGTGTATGTAATAACCATGCTATATTGTTTATCATGTATTAATTGGAGGCCATTTGATTGAGATTTGAAACCTAGGGAATTTAATTAGTTTATAGATTAAATTCCGTTTCTATGGTATTATTGATTAACTCATGTATTTGATATTGATAGTATGTTTAAAGCATGACTTTTGACTTATAATGAATTTAAGAGTTTATGTTTTCAATATTGGATTATATTGTTATAGCGTGTAACCAATCGCATTTTGAAGATTCGACACTGTCATCCTATAGTAGTTGTGGATTTAGAGCATGTGTTGTGTGGATACAATCTACTTGTGCATGGAAGGTTACTTAGTGCATTATATAAATTACGTATAAGTTGTGAACTTATTCGATTATTTTTGAGTCTTGGGACATTGTTACTGTGATATGGCTAAAGTTCGGCTTTAGTGCGGGAGGTACGAGTTCTCCCCAATTGAGATAGTGCGCACTAGGGTGGTCTTCCCAGCGGGTTAATGCCCGGAATAACCAATTTGTTCTTGGTTTAGTCCGAGACGTGATGTCCAAGTTTTCCACTATTTGTTTTCGTATTCAATTCCAAGTTATCAATCATGTTTATATTGTGACCGTGATTTTGGCTATTGGCGATTTGATGTTGTTAAGTACATCCAGACTAAATTGCTATATTTAGTTGATTTAGCATTTAGATTTCAAGTTGATAACTTTAAGAATCTATATCTAGTTGCTTTGTGTAAGCATGTTTCTATCTGGTTGTTTTGTGTAAGCATGTTATATCTTGTTGCTATGTGTAGCATGCTCTTGTGTTGTTGAAATTGCATAAATGATGTGTTTTATGCTAGAAATGATCTTAGGTAGTTAGGATTTTCCCTGAGTCTCACATTTGACATAGACGTTAGGTGGAATGAACCACAATGATTAAATCATGTATACTTGTAAAACGTAGGTTGATGCATGCTCATTTCCTACAAGTAGCTTTATGTTACTCACCCCTACGATACTGGGGCATATTTCAGGTACAGGATACAAGATTAGAGATTGCAATTGCTTGGGTGATTTGCTGAGTTGAGCTTCTTTAGAAACATTCTTGTTCACATGCAAGTGTTAGCATGTTCATGATTTGTCTATGAAATGTAATTTTTCTAACTTAGAGATCTGACGTGTCAAATGTTGTAAATGAGTTGTAATAAGGCCATAGGCCATTATAGCATATTTAAAATACCATTTTACACTTGCGTGTATGTTCACATCATCACACAATAGCATATAATGCAATTTGATCATGCCATGGGGAGTCATTTTGATGCCTTAGGGATGACGTACATCTCTAGTGGCCACTTAGTTTCCTTCGTTTCCGCATTTCGGATCCGTTATCGGTTCATTCTTTTGGTTTATCATAGGACACACTGGGTTGAAAAATCTAGGGTCGTCACAACGTCAAAATAGGAGAAAATAGGAGAGAGCCTGCTCTTAGAATGCAAGAGCAGGCTCTTGCTAGCATGGAGCCGGCTCCATGCCTTCTTGGATCCGGCTCTTGAATGATGGGAGCCGGCTCTTCAATTCCCAGAGCCGGCTCTTCATTCCTCTGAGTCTCTGTTCTCCTCCAGCCCCGTTTTTCGACCATCTACTTCAACATCGGCCACTTCCACTCCCTCTGTTTGTTTTTAAAACTGTTACTAGGACTCCTAAGTGAGTCCAGAACCATCACATACTCTTACTTAAGTCAGTTTGCATTAAATAAAACTTTAGAACATTCCCCGATCAAACATGCTTAGGAAGAGCAAACATTGTAATCAAACCAAACTAAACTTGCATGGACTGTAACAAAGTAAATTCACGCATACAGAAAATTGATATAGCATATAATAAGCATCTAAGATTCAATTTAATAACCAATTAAAACCCTAGAGACTCTCTAAAGATGCACAGAACACAGGAAACGGGAGAGAGAAAGGAAAGAACTTTCCTTTACAGTTTTGGATTCAAAACCATGTCGCTGTCTTCCTAAGCTTTCCGACGACGTCCAATTCACTGTTCAGTCTCCTAAGGCTCACTCAATCTGTGACGGCCCTGGTTTTTAGGCCAGCGCGTCCTGTAATGAACCGAATATTGACCGGATAATGGATTCGAATTGCGGAAGCGAAAACAGAAAATAAGACTCTAAGAAGTCAAAGTGACCTTCCATGAGGTCGTAAAACTCAATGAGAGCTGATGCGGAAACAAAAGATCAAAAATATGACAAATAAGCCCCCAGGGGCAAAATAGTAATTTTACATAGAAATGACGTCCCTAGAATGTAAATTATTCTCGAGACACATCCATGACTTCCCGTGATATCACGGAACTCAAAAGAAAGTAGCAGAAGCGAATTACATGACAACCAGACAAAAATAGCCTCAAAGGCAAAATGGTCATTTCTGAAAAAAAATAAAATCAGGTGCTACCGAGCACACCGCTGGGAAGACAGCAAAAAATGAATCAAGTTAGACTCAAGAATCACTTGATTTGGAGTCCGGATGGAAGAAAAAACTCAAATCAAAGTTTTGACGTCGCCGCGACCGTGAATAGTAACTTAGGGAAAATGCTGAAGTTCGTGTGCCGTTTTGAGGTGCTAAACGATGTTTTCTGGAAAAACACGAAGAAGAAGCCCCCCTTAAAATAATTTTTCCAAGCTGACCATATCAAAAGAAAAATTTATTTTTGACGTGAAATCCCCAAAATGGCCCTATAACAGACTTGTTCAAATAGTGCAAATGCGCACAGGAAATCAGATTTTGGCGCGGGGCTTTCGGGTCCGAGATGACATTTTCTGGAAAAAATGTTGTGCAGAAACCCCCCTAAAATCACGTTTTCTATGTGACCATGTCAAGAACGGAATTTATTTTTCAAAGCAAATTTCCGAAATGCCCCTAGATCAGAACTGAACAAGAGGGTTAAAAGTTGTTACAGTGACTGTCTGCAACTGAGAGCAAAAACAGGCTAGAAGATGAATTTTTCTGGAAAAACACAAAGAAAAAAACCCCCTCAAAATTGAGTTTTCTACATGACTCGCGAGAGAATTCAGAAAAAAATGTAATGTAGAATGCCCGAAATGCCTCTCCATGAAATCTGGTCATGGTGGTCCAAAAAGTTGCTAAAAAAAACAGAAAGCTGAGCTTGGCGATCAATTTCCGATACCAAGACGACATTTTCTTGAAAAACACAAAAAAGAAACCCCCCCCCCCCTCCCCCTAAAATCACGTTTTCTAAGCGACCATATGAAGACCGGAATTTATTTCCCGAAGGAAAACCCTAGAATGCCCTAAAATCATATTATGCAACAAAAGTGCAAAGTGAATCCATAGGAGTCTCATTTCACCAAAGGAGAAGGTTTGCCCGGAAACGACCATGCACACAAACGTAACTTACCTATTAGGACGTGCTACAATAGTCCATGGCTTAAAAATACCACCGATGCAAAATTTGACCCTCCAACGGCCAAAAAGGCAAAAATGAACTAGAAATGGGAAATTTAAAAACTGAAATTAGGAAATGATTTCAAATGACCATTTGGCCCTTGGCCACACTTCATACAAGATAAATGAGACCTAGTGGAGGTGCCGGAACACACTTTGTAGCACCCAATTTGAAAATGAACCCTTAAAGGCTCGGATTCTACTATTTAGCCCAAAAATGCAATATGTGAACTAAAATGCAAAAATAAAAACTAAATGGTATTTGGCCCTTGGCCACACCTCACATATGGCAAATGAATGCTAAAGGATGAATTACATCAAAACCCTAGTTTTCATACTTTTCTCATTAAAGGCAAAATTCTACATTTTTGAATATACAAGGATTACAAATGAAGTTTGGCCTTTGGCCACATATTATATACATAGAATGAATACCAAAAAGTGTGCTTAAACACATAATACAAGTTTTATACAAAAGGCTATAAAATGATATTCCATACTAACATTTGCATGAAATAGAAACTGAAAAGCTAGAAACCATCCCAATGAACAGCAAGCATCATGAACCATGTCTTCATACTTGATCAAATCCCCCAGTGACTTCGGGGTGAGTAAACAAGTTTACTCGTAGAGAATGAGCATCCATCGACTTGATTTCTTTAGAGATTTTTAGGACTAACATGATATATTTCAAAAGGGATCGTGCTACCTAACGTCTATGTCAAAAATTAGACTCAGGGATCATCCTAAGCTACCATGGAGTATAAGCAACAAGAATTATGATATAGATACATATATGAAACAAGTCAGAGTTGGGATAATCCAAGAACATGATAAGAAGGATGCTAGAATACAAGGATCACATTATCAAATGCAATTAACATGATTGGGAGTGATACATGAAATCAAGAACAAGGCATAATATCTATGCAATTAACAAGATTAGAGCATTCCAATTAACACGATAAAAGTAATACAAGAAATCAATGACAAGGCATAGTATCTATGCAACTAAACAAGGATGGAACATTCCATGAAACACGAAAAGAGTTATATCAAGAGTAAGGCATAATATCTATGCATTTAAACAAGGATAAAATCTTCCATACAACACGAAAAGAGTCTTAAATCTTCAAGGAATACAACACTTGAAATTTAAGGAGTTAAATCACGAATGAAGCATAAAATCAATGCAATGAGACAAGATTGGTGCATTTCACATACATGACAAGTTTAACTCTTCAAGGAATAGCAACTTGAAATTTAAAGAATGAAATCAACCAATGTGGAAACTTGGATATCGCCCGGATTAAAACCGTACTCTTGAGATCACTTTAGGGCTACTAACCTATGGGTACCTTTCCCCTAATGCGCACTATAGTTTAGAGGGACAATCCCCTGTACTAGAACTAAGTCCTAGTCATGTCAATTCTTGATTGATATCCCAAGTTCCAAAATCAACAAGTTGTGCAAGTCAAGATTGTATCAAAATACAAGAAATGCATTAACCACATATCATACACAACCAAGATTTTGGAACACACAAGTTATGCCCTAAGTTCTTAACTATGATGGCATGTGAAATGTCAAGAAATCAATGTGTGCATTTATATAGACCACAACCAAGATAAATAGCCCATGGAATCCATCGAAGCAAATATACCATAAGTATAAGATACATGATTTAATTGTATATTAAACAACACATGTGTGAATAAACCATTCCGAAACAAATGAGCATGTTCATTAAGCACATTAATGAAACCAAGATACAAGAAGTCTAGATACATGATATCAAGGCATGATTAACTCGAGGGAGACATAAAATGAAATTTATTCTACTTAAGGGATTAAATTATCAAGGTTACATGGCAAGTCCAAATGTTCTACGAACAGGTTATGTCAAGAATCATGTCAAGGCCAAGTTCAACGTCAAGTTTCAAGTTCATTTCATACACGGCACAACCATGCGAGTCAAGTTCCATACAAGGGAAATAAATAAATGTAAGTTTCAAAACTTATCCGATTATGCTCAAAGTAATACACGTGAAGGAACTTATCAAGAAAATTATGAATACAAGGTTAGAAACTTAATCAATTGCATAGAACCATTAAATGGATTTTAATTATTTCATTTAATTAAAATCTCTAGATTTTGAAAGTCATCCAAATGACCTCAATTTAATATATATTATACAACATGTCATAACTTGATTTAAGAACACGGTACAAGTACATTTCATGCAAGGTACGGCCACGAGTATTAAACTTTAATAATAGAAAAATAATAATTGAAAGGTTTCAAAACCTAATCAAATATTCTAAATTTAATATATGTGAAACTATATGACATGCATATCAAGAATTTCAAGTCGGAAATCCAATGAGATGAATAGTACACTTGGAGTAATTTAATTAATCTAATTAATTAAATATTACTAGATTTCAAAACTTCTCTGATTACTCTCAAATTAATCTATGTTGAAGAGCATGCTAAAACCTAATGTAATATGCTATCACATGTTGATTTAAAGCTAGATAAGGCCACATGATTTAATATTTTATTTAAGATAAATATTAAATAAAATGTTCATTTCTTGTCCAAATAATCTAGATTTAATATATGTCAATCTACATATCAAGGGGTAATATTCTATCATGCCACATGATTAAACAAAGTTATGGACAACCGGAAAAATTAAATCCTTCATAAGAAAAATAAATAATAAAATCTCTAGATTTTGTGATTCAAGCATGTAATCAAGTTGTATAAGCATCACAAGCATGTAATATAGCAAGAAAGTAAATTATAAAACCCCATTCTTCAATTTGAGATGAAAATCCCAAATCCCCACCGGAAGAAAAGTGTTTCGAATCCGCCGAAATTGAAGGGTTTTGATGGGGACAACACGATCTACATGAATCCGAAGGAAGCCCCATGAAAATCACAACTTGACTTCAAACCCGAACTCAAGAAATGGTCAGAAATGAATTCTAATAAGGGGGAATGGTAGAACACGTCGAGGGGAACAAAAACCTTGAAGGCCGAAGACTTTTCACTTAGGAAAAGTAAATCAAAGGAGGAGAGAGAAGGTGGCAGCTCCATAGGCATCCATGGCTGCTTCAGGTCGTGCAAGGAGAGTAGGGAAGATGAAATATAAAATATTTCACCCCCTTTTAAAGAAATCTCAAAAAGTGCCCCGAACGGGCCCCGCCGGGTCCAGAAAAGTGGAATTTGAGCAAATGCGCTCAAACGGCAAAAAATCATGAACAAAAAAGATTCAAAATGAGAAAATATGAACAACAGAAGAAATGACGTCGAAAACCAAGTCCCGAGCAGAAAGTTATGCCCCGAACAAGTTCGGCGACAACCGGGTCCAGAAACTCTAAAATTGAAGAAAAACGACTAGAACAGAATTCTAAGAGTCCACAACTCGATGAAATGTGAAAATGAATCCCGTACGAGGATTCAGGCTCCAGACGAGGTATTTTGCAATAACTTTTGTTAATTGCACAATGACTCCTACAAAAAGGGTTAACTGCGAAACTGCCCCAGAATGAAAATATCTTCAAAAAGATATTTTCTTAGATACCCCTGAAATAAAATATCTTCAAAAGTTATTTACGAAAAATACCCAAGAAATGAAAATAAATTCTGAAGAATTGTGCATCCATGCCCTATGGGCACCGGGAGTAACCAGAGTACCTTCTTGCAAAAGTAAAGATACTTATTTCGAGAAAACCACTCAAGATAAATGCATGTGAAGTCAAAAAATAACTCCGAGCATGAGAAGTGAGGTTGTGCCAACAATGTGACAAATGGGGAAAAGACAGAATAAGGAAAAAGACGAAATAGTGTATAATGTCGAAAAAGTGAAAATAGGAAAATGACTCGGTCCTCAAAGGAAGTTGTCAATTCACATGAAAAAGTCTCAGAAACCAATTTCGAGCACTCGAGATGACACTTAGTGATACGAGATAGAGCTCAGAAAAGAAAATTAAACGAAAAAAATTCATTCGTAAAATTTCAGGAAAAATGAAAGGAAGGCAAATGACCGGGTCGTTACAGAATCTTCCCTTCTCCTATGTCTGTTCTTTAAGCCACGGCCAAGCCCTCACCAAAGTTGTTATGTCTGTGTCTCACAACCTCTCTGTTTTCTCTCTATAACTCTCTGTTTATGAACGAGTGTTTGTGAATGAAGTTTTATTGACTCCTAACCCTAAGCCAACGACTAATAATATATTTATAAGTTTAGAAAACTAAAACCCTAATTCTAATTCTAATCCTAGAAAGAAAAGGGCAACCACAAAAGTTATAATTCAAGTCGACTAAATACGTGAGAATATACACGTAACCCTAAAATTATAACATATATTAAAATATGATAAACAACACCAGTTTAATTATTAATAAATACCAATAATTAAAACTACCCTATATACATATATACCCATATATACATGTATATACTTCCATGCGTAAAAACTGTACCCCTTTACATTATTCAAATAGTCCGTTAATCCTATCCAAGTCCAACCTCGTTTTAAAGATAAATAAATAAAATAACACAGCATTTAAAAATGAATTTAATTCAATTACAACAAATAAAATACAATTAAATTAAATAAAAGTAAAAAAATTTAACACATACTTAACAAAGCAACCCACCATAATTAAATTAAATACTAATTAATCAAATAATGCAAATTCAAATATACCATCAACAATTAAATCAAATACAAATAAAACAATTAATCACATAAACGAATAGACACAAAATCAATTAAAAATGCACAAAAATAAACTTAAATTCCAATTTTATCCTTTTGGAAAATAGGGGTATTACAATTTGCAACTAAGATGACTACTCCCAAAGGTTTCACCAAGAAGAAGAAATTGAATACATGTCTTTGTGCACATATGAATTTCAATTGAAGCAATAAAAATGCTACATGTTTTTGCATGAAATGATTTTTAATTGACTTCATTTTTTAAAAGACTATGAAGAAAAATCACCCGGAATTGAAATGTATAAAATTTTGAACTATATGTTTAAAATTATCTTTGGCCTTACGTGATTAAAATAAGCTCCTAGAGCTTTCTTTGAAAGGCTTAGTGATTTTATCAAGATTGATGGTTTTTGACTAAATTGATATATATGTGTTTTCAAAACCATTCATGAAAATATGTTGATTGAATTTATATACTATCATTGAATCAACATTTATGTTTTGTGCAAAGAAGCTTATCTATAGCATGCAAAATAAATTAAAATTAGCATAATGTGTAAACTTGATTTCTTCTAGAGTTTAAACTCCTCATGTGTCATGAACTTAAATTTCATATATCTATTTGACTTTTTAGTCTTGGGAATATGACATTCAAAAGACACTCTGTTCTAGCTTAGATGACTAATGTGATATCAAGTGTTATTCTACTTTGATGTATCCATTTTTAGCACTTTAGAACTTCATATGATATTTCTTGAACAATTCTTAAAGAATGTGTTTAAAAGAGATATTAAGCTTATCCACATGAAGAGTCATGTAGCCAATCTCTCACCACATCTCTTAAGGAAGAAATTTTGGTATCAAGATCTTTTTGTATACACTTCATCAAATGCTTTGACATCACCTCTTAAGAAATATAAATCAGAGAAATATTGAGCTCATCCATATAAAAACTCTTGTAGCCAATTATTTCTAATCATACATGTCTAAAAAAATATGCTTTTGCATAATTGGAAATTTATTGCACATAACTTGAGTAGCAACATTACTTGCATATGCCTTATGCTTTACATGCCACATATGTTTTTTATAATTCAATCATATGCCTATAAAAAGAAGACCCTTGGCATCAATGTCTCATTCCATATATCATTATTTTATTACATTATCTAGCATATCTCCAATACTTGGTATATGATATAAATGGAAGCATACTCATAGGGGGAGATTATTGATAATCTCTTATGAATGGTTACTGCATGACTTGTTATGCTTAATTGACTTATGTTAGAAATTGTCAAGCATGTTAGAAAATGACTGGTTAATCCTCATACTCACACTCATAAGCTTTCATGATTTTGATTATTTTTCCCTCATCCTTCTTAAAGATATCAAATGGGAAAACTCTATTAGGATTGAAGCACACTTAAATTCCTAGATTTGCCTTACAAGGTTCTTGCCTTTTGGTTCATTCTAGTCCATGCTTCATTATTATTTGGTTACGCTTTACTATGTATACTTTTGTATACTTTCCCCTAATTGAGTTTATATTTCATCCTTGATTTATGCTTTATGTATACTTTTGTATATGCCATGAACCTTTATGATCTATTGAACTCAAGCTATCAATGAAATTGGTATCTTATGATATAATTGCTTATATGTCACACTGCAAAGCATATTATAGTCATTGCCACTATATTGCCAATTCTTGATGCCATTACTTGACTACACTTAATGATAAATATTTAATGAAATTGTTTAGGCCTCCCACCTTTTTGAAATGACAAAGGGGGAGAAAAGTGTGATGTGTAAAATGTTATGTTGTTTCATATCAAGAGGGAAGATGCCTCTAGTTGTTGGATCAAATGCTTCATGTCATATATCATTATGTTATCATACTTATTCTTACATGTCAAATGAATGATATATATGTATTTTGATAAAAGCATGTTGATAGGGGGAGATTTATAGAAATCTCTTATAGCTTAAAATGATCTTATATGCATGTTAATGTCTAAAATTCATAAAGAATATACAAGCATGCTATTTTATAATATTATGTTCATTGAATGTACTTTGATAGGGGGAGTATTTTTCAAATGCTACTCCACTTGCTTGTGAACACATCAATGTTTTGTCATCATAAAAAAGGGGGAGATTGTTGACCTTAAGGACTCCATCCAAGGATAATCTAGAGGTTTTGATGATAACAAACCATTAATGATGTTTAAGGACTAATGTTTACATTGAGTGTTATATAGATTATTCACATTCAAATGATAACATCAATGAAGCACGAAAGATCATTCCAAGTATTCCATTACTCAAGTTCACATCTATGGAAAGCAAAGGAGACAAAGTAACATGAAGTTGCAAGGAACCAAATGCAAAGTCCATCCAAAGATAGCTTGAACTACAATGAGCAAGAAAGCAACTCAAAGGAAGGAAGAAAGCAAGTCTACCTAAAAGCCTATACGATCATAGGCAAAGCTTGAAGAAAAGGGGTAGATAGGATGGTGAGTGTTTAAGATCCAATGTTAAAGTATTTATGAATCCATTTGAAGCTTATCTCTATAGGACCATGCATATCATATTATCATTCATATGCTCCTATATCCATTAGCAATAGACTATGCACTTCATTCATATATAATTGACATGTGGAGTCTTTACTAAAAAGTGAGTTAGTTCAAGCTTGCATAAGCTTTGAAAGAACTCATCATTTGTGCTAGAAAGGCTAAAACCATGCACATCAATCATATAATTTATATTGGTCAACAATTAAGGTTTGAGAAGCCTTCTTACCATGAGTTGGTAACGGACATTAGGACCCCAGAATGCGCGTCATGAAAAATTGTGTTTTTGGCTAAGTGTGAAAAATTGATTTTTGAAATAATGATTATTTCAAAATAATTTTTCCCGGTAATAACTCTTTATACTTAAACTAGCCTAAACTGATTTTATCAAAAATTTTGACCAAGTCTACATTGGTCTACATAAGGATTTAATTTTACGAAAACTGTCAGAAATCCCAATTTGTACTAAAACTGAATTTCTACATTTTGATTTAGTTGGATTTCAATTTTCTAGTATTTTTTATTGAATCCAAATGGGGGGTACTTCCTCATTTACATTGTAAAGTTAAAGTAAAGGGACATATAAATTAAAGTAAAGACATTAACTTAGAACAATTCATGAGGCAGCAGGTCTATTTCGGTCTACCGAAATTTAGGACCATTATATTTTGGTCTACCGAAATAAGGAATCATGGCCAACCTGAACCAAGGTCTGTGCAGATGTCCTGTAGAGCACTGTCTAAAATGTTAACTTAGAACAATTTATGAGGCAGCAGGTCTATTTTGGTCTACCAAAATTCAGGACCATTATATTTCGGTCTACCGAAATAAGGAATCATGGCCAACCTGAACCATTTCGGTCTACTGAAACAAAAAAGGGTTTTACTTCGGTCTACCGAACCAAGAGTACTGAGAGGATGATGACCAAGCTTAAAACCATTTCGGACTACCGAAACACAAGGGTGTTTCATTTCGGTCGACCGAACCTTGCCCAGATTTGAATCTAAACGGCTATTTTGCCTTGAACTCTGTGCACAACAGCTATATTTTTGAATAGATGCATCAAAACTCTATAAATAGAGTTGAGGACTTCGGGATTATGTGTTGCTACACTTGAAAGACATCTTCTAGCATCCAAAGAGCTTTTATTCTTCATTCATATCATACTTTCTCATCCCATATCATTTATAGAGTGTTGAGCTTCAATCTATTCATATATATACTCTAGAGTGAGCTGAAGGTTATGAGCTTTAATTTGCATATCAATCTTTGAGAGATATACTTGTATGCAACAAGTTTGATCTTCAATTTGTAAGGGCTGGTGTGGCCCAAGGAAGAAGAAGCAAGCTAGCTTCATATTTGTAAGGGTTGGTGTGACCCAAAGGAAGACTAAGAGAGGTTATCTCTTAGCAAAGTGAAGCAAGGAGTTGTTTCATGTAAAGGTTTGCTCTCCACCCGTAAGGAGGTGCCATAGTGGATTGGGAAGTCTCAAGAGGGGTCTTGAGCCAAGGAGTAGGAGTTTCCGAACCTCGCTAAAATCGCCGTGTGAATGTTTGCAATCTTTCTTCCCTTATCTCCTTTACATTTATGCTATTAATTACTTATATCCATATCTTGATTATTGTATAATTGTTAGAGGGTGTTAAGTAGAATTTACAAATCCAAAAATTGGCCATTGTTTGCCATAGACTCTATTCACCCCCCCTTTAGAGTCAATACTTGGGCAACAATACCCACAAACATCAAAGGCTCCTCATCACTAATGAAGCATTAAAACACATTCCAACAATCATCAAGAGAAAACTACATCAAGTATGCAATTTTCAGCCATATCTAAGTTATTCTCAACATTTCAACATCACACAAATAAATATATAGTCCCCACACATCAAACAAGCTAACCATGCTTATCAAAATAAACATCTATCATCCTTTAAGTGAACCGGCATTCAAATATATTGTTATTTTAGCATAATCAATGCAAAGATCAAAATCTAGCGTCAAACTAACACATATCTCAAATATCAACTATTAAGAACATAAATGGATCCTTTATTTTGCAAAGATAAGAGCCTTTTTTTTTCATTTTTTTTTTAAGACACATGATCGAAGATGAGAGTATAGTGCAATACAAAGATCTTTTAAACTTTCTAAAAGACTCGTGTAACGAGCGTTGGGTCAATGACTCCTAAAATAGACGACTTTAGGATATTAGGTGTTAAGATACCCCTAAGGACTTAATGACTCAAGCCAACTAGGTTACAAATCAAGAAAACTCTCACTTCTCATATCCTAACTCTCTACTTTTTGATGCGAGAATTCAATGCTTAATGAGGCAAAAATCCCGGTTACTCAGTAAAAAAGCTTTTATTCCGATGAACTCTTTCACTTTTTGACACGAGAATCCAATGTTTAATGAGGCAAAAATCTCGATTACTTGGTGAAAGAGCTTTTATTAACATGCAAGGTCATTATGTCAAGTATGATGATTTCTCAAAGTTTACTAGCTCAACTTGGGATAAAACCAAAACAATGATCAATTAAGTGTATACCCCACAAGATGAATGCTAGAGTGCATCTGTGCAGATGTAGTACACTAGAATCAATCCTTCAAAACATGTTCAACAAACAAGAAGATATGGACCACAAAAACAAGCATGAAATAAATAAATAAATAAAAATAAATATATATATATATATATATCAAAAAATCTAAAAAAATTCGTAACATGACACAGTTTTATGTATTTCACTTATTACTAGGGAACCTCATCGAATGGCACCAGATGGGGGAGCTAAAGAATTTGAAATCAGCATCTTCTTAGACAGGGACTTATTTACAGAAGTACATCACTATGAGGAATGTCGGTGTTGCATGTGGAGAAGAAATTGAGTTTCTTCACTCTTGTATAATTACAAAGAGTTGTTTAAGGTCACAATAATTAGATGTTGGTAGGGAATTGGCCATTTGTTTAATTGATAGAGAAGTTCCATATTCTTTATAAAGATAGATATGAGGTTTAAATGGCATAAACTTGTGTTAGAGAACAAAGTGTGCCAAAGACAAGGATATGGGACATATGTAGACTAGATTGTTATTGTATTCCTTAAACAATATTCTGGTAATCCTAAATTTAAAGAAATAGTGTTTTTGGAAACTAAAATAAAAATCATACTAATTTGATGGCATATTCTCAATTAAATTAGCATAAAGTTGCCCTTAATTTTTTAAATTAATTGTTTAAATAAAAAAATTTTAGTAGAAAATTTAAAATAATTTAATTAATTTCATAATTTTTCATTAATATATTATATGAAAAAGAAGGTATTTTTACTTAAATAATTTATTAAATTTTCATCAATATATTGTTAGAAAAATAAAGTACGGAGTATTAGTCTGCGGTAAAGTTTAAACTAGGCATAATAAGTTTTATTATAAATAATAAAATTTCAATAATAAGTTAATCATTTTAGAAAATGGTAGTTATAATATTTTTTTTTTCATTTTTATGATAAATTGATACTAATAATAAAATTAAGGTAAATAATATAATTAATATTTAGATAAAAGAAAAAATAATAAAAATAATTTAATAAGAAATGACAAATTTAATGAGAAATGGTAAAATAGTCACTTGCGATAAGTTTGCCCTTAATTATAATAAATCAATAGTTTAAGGGATCATATTTTAATTCAAAAGAGTTATTTACAAAAGGGCAATAATTTAAAGAGA
Source organism: Cornus florida (assembly GCF_030987335.1). Taxonomy (NCBI): domain Eukaryota; kingdom Viridiplantae; phylum Streptophyta; class Magnoliopsida; order Cornales; family Cornaceae; genus Cornus; species Cornus florida. Next base: position 26,290,220 of record NW_026775579.1, read on the forward strand.
TTTTTTACACTTTACCCTTAAGTTTATGGACAATACCAATGTCTTGGCCCTGGATCAAGCTTAATAACTCAGTGATCTGACCTCCATGACAAGTCACCAACCCTTTCTTTCGGCCTATCAAGATTTGGAATTTAAGGAAAAGAAGTTCACAACACTTGCACTTTATTTTTTCTAAAACCAATGACAAAATTATATATAAAAAAAATTTCACCCTCCACAATTATCCAAAATCTTAAGGAATAATTTTATCATTTTCTTTTTTTTCTTTAAAAAATAAAAGAAAAAAAAAAAAAAAAAACAAGTACGGTGGAACGATGCAAGTTACAATCCATTATGGTCTCCATTAACCTTATAATACATCAATCTTATTAATATTTTAAACAATTTTATGAGAAGCAACATTCAAAACTCAATATGTTAAAAACAATTTACACTTTCAACATGAACAACGAAAAAGAAACTATCATGCATTACACATGCATCAATAAACATTAATTGAACAAAATGGTATAAAGTGAACAATAATAGAAATATAAGTTGAAAATAATTTGTGTAGATAAATGAGAGACGTGGTGGATAAATCGCATAACTTTGGTAGGTTCAAGTATTAATGGTTTAGTGTTACATGTGGGAATTTGGATGGGAATTGTAATGGGTATATAATGGTTGGGTGTTAGTTCTACTTTGATGTCTTGTTCGGAAGAGTTCGGGTGTGCTTCATTGGTTAAGCAGGGTGGCCCGATCGCAACAAGGACGTTGCGAGTTCGGGTGGGAAAGAATGTTACAAGTGGGACTTATCTCACATTGGATTTGGATGGGAATTCCCAGTCTTTGATTCAGTACCACGCCAAGCGCCTAATCCGAAAGAGTTCGGGTGTGCCTCACTGGGTCGGCAGGGTGACCCAACCGCAACGAGAGCGTTACGAGTTCAGGTGGGGGAGAATGTTATAAGTGGGATTTGTCCCACATTAGATTTGGATGGGAATTGTAATGGGTATATATGGATTGGGTGTTAGCTCTATCCAACAACTTAAGTTTTTGGGTTGAACCGCAAAGCACCCGACTCGTTACATTAAGTACGTACCTCCAAAGAGAGATGGTGTGCCAGTTAACTCAAAAGTTGTGTAGTATACCTAATTATGTAAAGGTTTATTTCCCAAAATAAGTGTTATGCTTTCCTTTTTTGTCTCTTTCTTAGTAACTTTCTAGGGAGACAATGCATGTCCTATATGTCCTCTTACAAATTAGGAAAAAATTCATAAAACACCCCTATACTATCTTTTTCATGTAAAAACCCCTACAAAAATTAAACACTCCCCTAAACTATAAAAGGTCATCACATTGCCACATTTCTGCTCAAATTCGTTAAATTTGTATGAAATGACAAATATACCCCTATCATATAATCTGAAGGTTTAAATATCAATTAATTGTTGTTTTGTAGATTACAATTATAACCTTGGGGAGGCAGCAAAACGACCATGTTTTGATCACCAAATATGGTGTTACTAAACCGCGGTCATATTTATTGCTTTGCATCCTCATCATATTGTCTCACCAAACACACCACAATCAGCAAAGGCAGAGAAAGAGATTGTGTTCCATCTTCTTCGTTATTGTGCCTTTTGATTCTCATCTATGTGGGTCAAGAAAGTAACTATTCTATTTGAGATTTCTTCTTTGTTCGACAAGATGTTGCCAGGTATGACCGACTATCTTGTTGGGTAGTATTTAGGATTTTATATTGCAACTTTTTTCAAAGTGGGTCTTTATCGTGTTGGGTATGATTCCAACAGCTTGGAACCATTAATATTAGGGTTTATAAATTTGTAATTTTGTATTAAGGTTGTGATCCTAATTGATTAATATTAGGGTTTGTAAATTTGCAATTTGTATTAAGGTTGTGGTCCTGATTGATTAATAAATTAGGATTTTTTGTTTCGTAATCTACTGGTGTAATTAATTGTTTAATTAATTAAGGTTTCATGCCATTATGATCAGTATGTTGGTTTTTTGTATTAAGATTGCGGTCCTGATTGATTAAATTAGGGGGTTTTTTTAATATTAAATTAGGGTTTTTATAATATGTATTAGTTAATAAAGTAGGGTTTTTTGTTTCGTAAATGGTGTAATTAGGATTTTATGTCAGTGTGATTAGTATGTTGGATTTTTGTATTAAGATTGTTTCTTGTGTTAATGTGTTGGTGTAATTAGTTACTTAATTAATTTAGGTTTGTTTATTTTTGGTGATTTAGGTCATGGAAGATACAATGGTTTAAGTTATACTCTTATTTTGTCTAAATTACACTGCCTCGAAATCTACTATGGTGGTCAGTTTGATAGCACAGAGAAAATGAATTATATTGGTGGGTCTCTTATTAACATTGATGGAGTAGATCTTGATCGCATGTCAATGATAGATTTCAAATGCATTTCAGAGTTGGTTGGTTATCCTCAAAAAAGTGATTTGTTCTATAGATCTTTCATTGATGGGACTATGACAAAATTAACCACTGACAAGGATTTTATTGACATGGCAAGTAAGTATAAAAAGTTCTCACTGATTAAGCTTTCTGTGGTTTCACCAACTAAAGATGAGCATATGCCACAAAGTGATGGGACTATAATAGATGGGGCTATTGAAATTATAGAAGTAGATGAGAATACTGAAATGAATGCAGTAAATAGGACTGATGAAGGGAATGTTAATGGAGTAGATGGTGATAAAGGGATGGTGATGAAAAGAATGCTAATGGAGTATATGGTAAGAATGCTACAGCTGAAGTTGATTTCTTTGACTTTTATGATGACACTTTTTAAATGGATGAGGAAGATGCAACAAATGGAGATGATGTTGAATATACACCAGATGGAGATGAATTTGAGGAAGATGCAGCAGATGGTGCTGATGTTGAAGATAATGTTTCTGTTGATGATGAATATATACCTATTTATAATGAAAATGCTCAAGATGAAGACAATAATAAAGAGTCCGAGTATACTGCAAGTGAGAAGTTGATAAGTTTAGTAAATTTAAGTGGTGAAGAGGATTATGGTTGTAGTGGAACTTCTCATCAATACTTTGATATTAGTAGGGATTTGGGAATGAAAAAACTTCAGATTGGTCAGAAGTTTGGTTGTACAGCTGAATTTAGAGAAACAGTAAGGTATGTATCAATAAAAGGAAAGTTTGACTTGGCATTTAAGAGGAATGATGGAAATAGAGTGACAGTGATATGCAAGTTATGTGGATGGAGGATTCATGGATCTTTAAACAATGATGATTACTCATTTGAAATAAGAACATTCAACGATAAGCATAATTTAATGGTGTAAGGGTGAATAGACAATTGACATATGCTTATATAGCTAAGCATTATGTTAAGAAAGTTAGGGCTAATCCTAATTGCACATTAGATGGAATGCAATATACTATTCAGAAGGATCTTCATTATAGTTTGAGTAAACAGAAAGTGGGAAGGGCAAAGAAGTTCGCTTTAAAAATTATAAAAGGCAACCATGAAGAACAATTTGCAAGAGCTAGAGATTATTATCAGTTGATTCTTGAAATAAATCCTGGAAGTGTTACTCATGTAAGAATGATGAGCGCTAAAAAATGCGCATTTAAACCCCTTAAGCTTAGGTATTTTAGAACCTTTATCTATCTTATTTCACCGTTTTGTATTGATTTCGTGTTATTTCCATTTTCAGGTACTTATCCCCAAAACAAGCTAACTCAGCCAAATAAGAGTATAATTGAAGCAATTCTGGGATGAATCAAAGAAAGGAGCAAAGTAGAGCAAAAGGAAGAAAAAGGTGGAATTTCAGCAACTTCGATCGATCTCAAGAAAAGTTCGATCGATCCAACTTTCATCGATCTCAGCACTTCAAGATGGATCTGAGCCACGTTTTTTCCTGTTCAAAGATCTCAAAAGTTCGATCGATCCAACTTCCTTCTTCGATCGATCGAACATTCTTGTCCTTATCCAAATGATTGATCTTATCCAATTGTACCACCCTACCAACCACTTTTGTCCTTTTCCCAAAAATATCTTCAAAATATCTCAGATTTGTTTTTATCCAAAAAGGCGCCGTCGTTGAGGATCGATCCAACTTAAGTTCGATAGATCTCAGCCATGTTCGATCGATCCAAGTCCAAGGTTCGATCGATCGAACTTCCTCTAGTACGAAAAAGTTAAATTTCCAGCTCACAAAAAGTTGTCCTTTATCCAATCATTGGGGAATATTTGCTGTACGACCCCATCTCATTTTGGGTGTCATTTGGCCTACCTATATAAGGATAAGGATTATTTTTTGTAACATATCATTATTGTATCATAGAATTTCATATCATACCTTAGAGAACTCTTAGAGAGGAAGAAAAAAAGAGGAGGAGGCTAGAGACACCATTAGAGACTCTTCATCAACCAAAAAATAGATTTCTTCCACGGAGTTTACCCTTGAGGGTTGGAGGACATCATCCATGAGTGGCTAGACATCCTCTTGGGGCTAGATTTAGCCCTAAGCATGCTTTCTACTTCTTGATTTATGTATTTTTGAGGGGATTTGTATTATGATTCATGTCTTGACACTTTTATATATATAGATCTTGTTTATTCAATGATTTATGTGGTTTAATGCTTCCAATTAATCATTTCATTCTATCCATATGTCTGTATGCTAGAATAGATGTTCATGTGTTTGTCTCTATTTCTTGTGTTATTGATGCATGTCTATATGTGTTGATGCTATAGATCTAGAGATTGTCAAGACATAGTGCTTAATGTCATGTTCTTGTGGTTTATTTGATGGTTCATACTCATTGCTTGATGGATGGTACCTCTCCCTTAGTTTAATTAGTTTAATTTCATGTCATTAGCTTAGTTGTAGTGTAGTAATTAAATGGGAGGACAATCCATGCTTGTTGTTGATGTTCCATACTTATGAAAAGCAAGTAACATGAATCTCTAACCTTGTGATATGTTTGGATTGTGAGCTTAAAAAAAGGATTAATGGCTTAATTTGATATGTTGTGCTATCCACCATATTGTTTAGACAATATATGTTTAAATTGTCATCCATGCTTGTTGAAACAACTACACACACACACACTTTGTTGCAATACATGTTCTTCCCCTCATTAATCATTCATTAGAGGTGTAGAAAAGCTATGCTTAGTGGTGATCTCTAAACCCCAAGATCTCTCCCTCTCTTTTATTCTCTCTATTGTATTATTGGTTACTTTAGTTTAATTTGCGTCTAGTTTAATTCAACCAACAAACCACTATTTGATCACTCGACCTACTAACCCTAATTTTGATTCATCAACCTAGTACGACAACTCAATCCCTTGGGACGATCCCTACTCACCCTAGCTATATTTTTAGTGAAAGGTAGTAGTGGCAATTTCTAAATGTAAAACTTGGCCACATTAGTATAAACTTTTGGGTTTGTGACGACGGCCGCATCCGCACCAAGTTTTTGGCGCTGTTGCCGGGGATTGATTGATTGACAACGTCGTATTTGTGGAATCAATTAGGAATTAGTACTCTTTTGATCGGGTCTTTACTTTGTTTTCAATTTTTGTTACCTATTGTGTTTGTTCTTGTTTGACAAGGAGCATTGAGCTAGGAAGCAAGCAAAGGAGCATTCAAGCATAGGAGCTAAACAAGCAAAGGAAAAATGCTAAAAATCTAAAATTTGCTGAGCTAAGCTAAAAATTTGGAGTTGAATTGCTAAAGGACCTTTGTGAGCTTTTCCTTACTCATCCCTTAGTTAAATCGTCGGCCCGCGTGTAGGCTTATATTTCAATTCTTAGATAAATCATGAGCCCGCGTGGAGGCAATTTACTTTTCTTGCATATTATTGTTAAAGCATAGGAGTATGAGAACATTGTATATAGAGGAAGTTTGTTGATTGTTGATTTATTATGAAGGTGAAGTATTTTTTGTTATTGCTTGTTGTGTTGCATTGTGTATGCATGGTCATAGATCATTGAAACCCACTCTTGTCCCTTTAAATTTTTATCTTGAATCCATTATTCGAAACCCTAGGGGAAAAAGGTAGTTCTAGTCAATCCATTTCATCAATGGAAGGACACAATGAGGACCATGTGGAGGACCTTGGTCACATAGACCAACAAAGTGTCCTCCACCCCAATATGCATCATGATAACATACAAGTTCTATTAGGCATGCCAAGGCCATATGTTCATCCACCACCACAACAAGGCCAAGTTCCATTGGGAATGCCAAGGCCAATCTATACACCACCTCCCATCATTCAAGGTAACCAAGGTGCCCATGTTGCACCTCCAATTGCTAATCCTCCCCTTGCTTTAAGAGATCACTATGTGCCTAATGAATATAATGCACCCACATGCATTCAATTGCCACCATTTAGAGCACACCACTATGAAATCAAACCACTAACCATTCAAATGCTTCCTAATTATCATGGACTTCCAAGTGAAGAACTTTACAAGCATTTGGATGAGTTTCTTGAAGTATGTTCCACCGTAAAATATACGGACATGCCGGAAGAGGTCTTAAGGCTTAAACTTTTTCCATTCACCCTTAAAGACAAGGCAAAATATTGGTTTAACAATCTTAGGCCTTTTTCAATAACTTCTTGGGCGGAAATGCAACAAGAGTTCTTAAAGAAGTACTATCTGGTTTACAAGACCAATGCCATGAGAACCTCAATTCGAGAATTTTCACATGGGGATGGAGAAATATTTCATGAGGCATGGGAACGCTTTAATGAATTGCTTAGGAAATGTCCACATCATGACATGCCCAAATGGCAATTAGTTCAATATTTCTTTGAGAGCTTATCGGACAATTATAAGGGTATGGTTGATGTTTCCATGGGTAGCTCTTACATTGATAGGTATGAGGATGACATGTGGCATCTTTATGAGAGCATAAGTGAAAATTCTTTGCATCGTACTTTATCTTCGAAGAATGGTGGAAATTCTAGTGGTAGGAAGAGTGTTGGCTTACATCAAGTTGACCACTCTAATGAAATTGCCGGCGAGATGAAATCATTATCTCAAAGGTTTGATCAATTTTTGATCAACCAAAATATGGCGAATCAAGTATCTTTCTTCCCTAACCATTCTCATCATGCATCTAATGAGACATGTATGACTTATTCAAGTGTTTTACATTCTACTTCCAATTGTCCCCATGGACATGTGCAAAGTGAACATCATGAACAAGCAAATGTTGTTTTTACTAATCAAAGGAACAATCCTTATGGAAATCATTACAATCCTAGTTGGAGGAATCACCCGAATTTCTCTTGGAAAAACCAAGGGGAGGGCTCAAACCCTTCCCAAGGCGGTTTTCAAGGAAAGTACATTCCACCTCCAATGTAAGGCCAAGGTTCCCAAGGTTTTAGATCATCATATTAATCACAAGGAAACCAATTTTGAAATTCTCATTTTCCCAATCAACCATCATATTCCTAAGGAAATGTTAGAAGTCCCGCTTTTGAAGAGAAAATTTTGACTGCTTTGGGTACTTTAGAGGCCAACACACAATTGTTTCATTCTCACTCTCAATCCATTGCTAAGTTAGAAACCCAAGTAGGACAAATAGCTAACACTTTAAATGCAAGAGAGAAGGGAAAAATGCCTTTGAATGCCCCATAAAAGCAATAATGTGTTGTGGAGACTCATTCCTTATCGGAAGGTCACACAATAGAGCATGTCAATACGGTGACTATCTTGAGAAGTAGAAGGATTGTGGACAACCAAGTGGGTGTGTCCAATGAAGAGAGTGAACCAGTGTGACCACAAGTTGACACCCGTCGCGTTTCATATCATATTCCTCCTTCATTGCATGTGCATGACCATATAAATGAGAATGTGTTGAAAAGTGATTTTGAAAAGAAAGATTTGCAAAATGATTTGAAGACTTCTTGTGTTGAAGAGACTTCAAAGAAAAATTCTGAAAAGGTTTTTGAACCAAAAGCTCCATTTCCGGATGCTTTAAAAGGATCCATTTCAAATGACAAGCAAAAGGCCAAAGTCAATGAAATCATGGACATGTTTAGGCAAGTGAAAGTTAAGCTTCCACTTTTGGATGCAATCAAGCAAATTCCGGCTTATGCCAAATTCTTGAAAGACTTGTGCACCCAAAAGAGGAAGAACAAAAGCCAAACACCGAGAAAAGTGGTCTTAACCGAGCAAGTAAGCTCAATTTTGTAGCATAACACTCTTTCAAAGTTTAAAGACCCCGGTTCACCAACTACTTCATGCGTCATTGGTGATTATATCATTAATCAGGCTCTTCTTGACCTAGGAGCAAGTGTTAACCTTCTTCCATACTCGGTTTATGTCAAATTAGGCTTAGGAGACTTAAAACCAACGTCAACAGTTTTACAACTTGCCGACCATTCAATCAAAAAGCCTAGGGGTATCATCGAGGACGTATTGATTGAAATTGATAAATTCTTCTTTCCTGTTGATTTCGTTGTCATTGACACGGAACTGGTTCCAAATCCTAAGAGCTAAATTCTTATTATCCTTGGCCGTCCTTTCTTGGCAACCGCGAATGCCAACATCAATTGTAGGATGGGGATAATGAAGATCTCATTTGGCCACATGAAGGTAAAGTTGAATATTTTTAATCCAACCCCCAATTCATTTGACAAGCATGAAGAGATTAATGTTGTAGAGAAATGTCATGACCTCAAAAGTGAAGGAATTGAGTTTTTGTATGAGACCAAAGTTTCAAAAAGTCCATCTTCAACCTTGAAACCAAAGAAAGTTGTTTCAAAATCTTGTTTTGAAAAGGCGTGGAAGCCCAAAGATTGTTTTGACCAAGGACCAAAAACGTCTTTTGAGCTTAATCCAACAAGTTCCTTAAAGAACCATTTGTTGGGTGGAGTTCAAAGCACTTATCACCCTATTAAAGAGGGGATACGCTACAAGATGTTTGATCCGGGCTAAAAGAGCCCAACGTCTTGCTATAGACGTTAAAGACTAGCAAGACATTTCGTAGGGTGTCAAAACCCTATTCCTCCCTCATTTCTATCTTTAATTTCAATTCTTGCGAAGTTTAGATACTTGTTTTTGGTTCATTTGCATTGCTAGGAACTGTGATTAGGATTACATGCACTTTTATGTTAAAATTGAGCATTTTGCAAAAGTTTGATCAATCTCAAATGAGAGTTCGATCAATCGAACTTCTACCTGCATCCAACACTTAGAAAATTTTTGACCTGCATCCAAATCACCTCTTTGTCCCATCGTTCAAACTTATTCTCAGATCAATCATAACTTCTTCGATCGATCTTGACTTTAAGTTCGATCGATCTTGAGTTCCAACACTTAGAAAAAATTTTGAACCCAAAAACCTGCATATTTTTAGCTCTCTGTCAGATCAATCGAACATTTTGTTCCGATCGATCTCTGTTCTTCATCTCATTGCTTTGACTTTGTTTTGACTTTTTAATTTTAAAATTCCAGAAATATTTTATTTATTTTATTTTCCAAAAATTCTAAAAAGATTTTATTTTTTTTCAAAAATCCAAAAATATTTTCAATTTTTCAATTTTTAGTTTTTAATTTTTCTATTTATTTCAAAATTTTCAAAAAAAAAAAAAAAAAAAAAAAAATTCAAAGAGAGATCATTTCAGTTCGATCGATCGAACTGGTTCGGGGAAGTTTTTAAAAATGAAACCGAGGGTTTCAAGATCGATTTCACAGATCGATCTAACCCTCTCAAAACCCTATTCCTCTCATCGCCGCTGCACACCATCTTCCCCATCTCTAGCAAGATCCAAACGTCGATTCTCTCTCTCCTCTTGGATCTCCATCCCTTCTTCGCACCTCCTCTCTTCTCTCTCATTTTTGGTAAGATCCGAGACTTCATTTGTGATTTCAAGCTTCTATTTGATGCAGCCATGTTTTAAATGTTAGATCCATGCTCTTTTAATGTTAAAAATCTCTATTGATGAAGTTTGAAGCTTTTTGTTTATATATGTATATATGTGTATATATGATTGTATATATGGTTGAGATTTGATTTGATTTTGGGAATATGGGCCTCGTTTAGTGATTAGGATTAGTGCTATGTTATGTTGATGGGCCCACGACCTTGTTCGTAAAGGCCTCGTGTCATCCACGTCATAGATCTATGATTGTCCACGTTCTTCGCAGAATCCGATCGATCGAACATATTTCTCAGATCGATCTAGTGAGATCGATCGAACTTAGTTTCTTAATTTCTTAGATCGATCATGTGAGATCAATCGAACTTCACAGATTGCATACACACATTCCATGCATCTTATCTTGTGTCCATGCTATCTCATTCATGCCCAATGCCTATGATTTTCCACATTGGATGCATTTTACACTTACACTGCTTAGCATGTTCACATCCTGTCACTTCCATAGATTCATGTCATTTATCTGTTTTGTCTATTTTACTTGACATACATGATTCTATTTTGTGCTTTAAGTCTTTATATCGGCATTGACTTCCCTTGCAAGTTTCCTTTTATTTTGCAAACCATGGCTCGGGTCAAGACTGTAGCCCATGGACACTATCACCGCCGAGGCAGGTAGACTTTTGATGACTAGGCCGGTCCATCTCATGCCCAGGACCCCATACAGGAGGAGCCAGCTGAGCCCACACAGTCTCCCCACTCTGACAGCAGATTACATTCTGATACTGGCGCATCACCTTCACATGATGATGTTGAGGCTGAGCATATACCATCTCCACCACCACAGCCAGCTCATCCAGCCCAGGAGTTAGACCAGCCATTACGCAGATACTCACGCCTTCCAGTGGCGCACGAGTTAGTCTTCGGTACAGATTTCTTCTCCCGGTCGGTACTTACCCGATCCGCTTATGATGATATACTACGGAGGGGCCTTGCAGCCATTCTTGCCCATGTCACATACCCGGTGTACCCGAGGTTAATACGGTTGTTCTTCCAGAACCTCCGGCCTGCCCCGCGTAACACGGCAGAGCTGAGGACCTCTATTAATGGCCATCTGATTTCTATCACTGTGGACACATCATCCAGATCATGCCATTGTCCGCATGACTGCCCTCCAAAGCTACAAGAGACATATCCCAGGCTATACCGGCCTTCATATGCAGAGATGGCCATTCTTCTCACAGGTCATTATGCCAATGGCGAGACCTTCGCTACCCGCACATATTTGCCAGATGACTTATGGTTCTTTGACTCAGTCTTATTCCGCAATGTCTTCATAGCCGGCCATAAGATTTAACGGAGAAGCGACTACTTGATAGCTCTGTACGATTTCTATACAGGGCATTAGCTGTCTATCCCTGCGCTCATTTGGAGCGTGATGAGGAAGCTCTATGATGAGCACATTAGCAAAAGAAGGCCCAAAAGGGCTAAGTCTCTCCCATTTGGCTACCTCATCACCCAGATCTTGCTAGATTAGCATTATCCTTTCCATCCATGGGAGCACCTTGAGTGAGGATCCTGTCACTTCCTGAAGAAGGACTGGGATAAGAGCTACAATGCTATTATCAAGAGATTACAGGAGGACGCAGCAGAGGCGGCAGAGGAGCTAGAGGCTGAGGAGGCAGCAGCAGCAACAGACCCGGCAACGAACGACGCAGTAGTCGATCCGGCTGCCGTACACATGGATATTGATTTAAAGCAGGCTGCAGAGGACACAGAGCAACACTCTCCAGCTAGGTCACCCATTCACGATGCGGAGCAGGCTCAAGATCATCGTTCTTCCAATCCAGCCACACCTGAGGCTCCAGCTCAAACACCTAGTTTTGGAGAGCGTCTTCGAACTCTGGAGGACACAGTGGTATCTATCTGCGCAGAGACTGTCGCCCTCAGAGCTGACATTGCTTCTCTCCGCACGGATGTCATTGTCGCATTTCGTGATCTATCCCGAGACATCGGCGGAGCGCGCCCTGTCCGTCTTGCCTCATCCACCTGAGATTCACAGTCCCTCTTCCTTATTATCTTTGATATTTGTGATACTTGCTACATTTTTGTCACTGTATACTATTTTTGTAGCCGGTCTGTCGACTTTGATATTATGATGTACTATGCACTCTATCCTGCTTTATATTTATGCTTTCTTTATGGATGTCATATTCTTATATTCTTATATCTGTCTGTTTGACTCCATCAGGTGCATCTCAGTGACTTCAGTGAGAGAGAGTACTACCCAAAATTTTCAGGACCACCCTTATACCTCTCTTTGTTTTTCAGTTGCTATCCCATTTACACTTTCATATCCACTGTGCACTGTTATTATCCCTTTTGTTATCTGATGAGTTTATCCAAGTGCTAAATTTTAGGACCATAATTCAATCCTAAGTTTGGGGGTGCTATGCCACCCACTTTGAATACTTCTGTCCCAGCCATTCTTTGCCTTAATTGCACTGGTATACTTTTTCCTTTTGTTCTCTTTTGCACATTGAGGACACTGTGTCATTAAAGTTTGGGGGTAATGGTGCTTTGCAGTGTTTGTTTTTAAATTCAAAATTTTGAGCATGTCTTGTGTATTTAAGAGATTTTTTATGATTGGTCCATGACTAGCTATGATTTTGATCTTTTGAGGACTATATTACTTAAAATTTAAAAATTGCTTGACTTGAGAGTCCAATACTCCTTATATGCCTTGTAGATGCCATTTAGGAGTAAATTTTTCGAAAAATTGATATCTTGCTTGCACTTGTGGTCCACATCATCTTGATTTTGTGATTGTTTTGAGATTCACTCTAGGATTCTACACTAGCACAAGCGCACACTAGCATTCATTTGTGGGGTACATGCTTTGTTGATTATTGAATTGGTTATATCCCAATTGGACTAGTAGTGCATTAAAAGCTTTCATTCTTGATAAAGGTGGATAACAACCCATTTTCACTAAGTAGCCGGGATTTTAGCCTTATCAAGCACTGAACTTCTTGCGCCGAAAGGTGGAGGGCCCAAACTCTAGGTTAATAAATCAAAAATAAAAAAATAAAAAGAAAAAAGTTGCAAAAAGCAAATAAAAAGTGAAGACTTCTCCCAAAAAGGTGAGAAGTGGCAAATGATTAGATGGAGGTTGTCTTGATTTGTAGCCTAATTGATTTGAGCTTGTAAGTCTGTAGGGGTGTTTCAACACCTAGTGCCCTAAAGCCGTCTAGTTTGGGAGTCATTGACCTAACGCTCGACCTCATGAATCGCTAGAAAGCTTAATAGATCAACACATTGCACCATGCTTCCATCTTTGATCTTGAAAAAAATAAATAAATAAATAAATAAATCGAGTAAAAAGAATAAGCGCACCTAGAACAATAAAACTTTAATAAAAGGTCCACTTTTTGTCTTGATGATCGATACTAGATTTGTATGCTAGTTTGAGGGTAAAAATGTGATTAATTCTTTAATTAGCTTAGATAACAATACATTTGATGCCGGTCCACTCAAAAAGGATTCTAGAGTTGTTTTGATTTGCATGATCATTGTCTTGATGTGTGGAGGACCATACTTGTTTGCTTGAAATTTTAGGAGATTGCGTGGAAATGGTTGAAAAATTGCATACTTGAGGTAGTTTTCTCCCAATGCTTGTTTGCAATATTGGTACCTCGTTTGAAAGAATGAGCTTAATGTTTGTGGGTATCATTTCTGGAAACCCCTACGAGACTTCACTCGTCCACTAGGGGTAACCTAGGGGTTTAAAAGGCTTGTTACATATGCTAAGTGCAATCGTGTTCCCTACGAAAGTAGCGTTATCCATTTAACGCTTTCTAGTTCATAGTTGTATAGTCGTTCATTTCATTCCTTTACTTTCTAGTTCATTACTAGGGACTAGCAATATTTAAGTTTGGGGGTGTGATGAGCGCTGAAAAGTGCGTATTTAAACCCCTTAAGCTTAGGTATTCTAAAACCTTTATCTATCTTATTTCATCGTTTTGTATTGATTTCGTGTTATTTTCATTTTCAAGTAATTATCCCCAAAACAAGCTAACTCAGCCAAATAAGAGCATAATTGATGCAATTCTAGAATGAATCAAAGAAAGAGCAAAGTAGAGCAAAAGAAAGAAAAAGATGGAATTTCAACAACTTCGATCGATCCAACTTTCATCGATCTCAGCACTTCAAGATGGATCTGAGCCATGTTTGTCCCTGTTCAAAGATCTCAAAAGTTCGATCGATCCAACTTCCTTCTCCGATCGATCGAACATTCTTGTCCTTATGCAAATGATTGATCTTATCTAGTTGTACCACCCTACCAACCACTTTTGTCCTTTTCCCAAAAATATCTTCAAAATATCTTAGATTTGTTTTTATCCAAAAAGGTGCCGCCATTGAGGATCGATCCAACTTAAGTTCGATAGATCTCAACCATGTTTGATCGATCCAAGTCCAAGGTTCGATTGATCGAACTTCCTTCAGTACGAAAAAGTTAAATTTTCAGCTCACAAAAAGTTGTCCTTTATCCAATCATTGGGGAATATTTGCTGTACGACCCCATCTCATTTTGGGTGTCATTTGACCTACCTATATAAGGATAAGGATTACTTTTTGTAATATATCATTATTGTATCATAGAATTTCATATCATACCTTAGAGAACTCTTAGAGAGGAAGAAAAGAAGAGGAGAAGGCTAGAGACACCATTGGAGACTCTTCATTAACCAAGGAGCAGATTCTTCCTTGGAGCTTGCCCTTGAGGGTTGGAGGACATCATCTATGAGTGGCTAGACATCCTCTTGGGGCTAGAGTTAGCCCTAAGCATGCTTTCTACTTCTTAATTTATGTATTTTTGAGGGGATTTGTATTGTGATTCATGTCTTGACACTTATATATATATATATATATCTTGTTTATTCAACGATTTATGTGGTTTAATGCTTCCAATTGATCATTTCATTCTATCCATATGTCTATGTATGCTAGAATAGATGTTCATGTGTTTGTCTCTATTTCTTGTGTTATTGATGCATGTCTATGTGTGTTGATGCTATAGATCTAGAGATTATCAAGACATAGTGCTTAATGTCATGTTCTTGTGGTTTATTTGATGGTTCATACTCATTGCTTGATGGATTGTACCTCTCCCTTAGTTTAATTAGTTTAATTTCATGTCATTAGCTTAGTTGTAGTGTAGTTGTTAAATGGGAGGACAATTCATGCTTGTTGTTGATGTTCCATACTTATGAAAAGCAAGTAACGTGAATCTCTAACCTTGTGATATGTTTGGATTGTGAGCTTAAAGAAAGGATTAATGGCTTAATTTGATATGTTGTGCTATCCACCATGTTGTTTAGACAATATATGCTTAATTTGTCATGCATGCTTGTTGAAACAACCACACACACACACTTTGTTGCAATATATGATCTTCCCCTCATTAATCATTCATTAAAGGTGTAGAAAAGCTATGCTTAGTGGTGATCTCTAAACCCCAAGATCTCTCTCTCTTTTATTCTCTCTATTGCATTATTACTTACTTTAGTTTAATTTGCATCTAGTTTAATTCATCCAACCAACCACTATTTGATCACTTGACCTACTAACCCTAATTTTGATTCCTCAACCTAGTACGGCAACTCAATCCCTTGGGACGATCCCTACTCACCCTAGCTATATTTTTAGTGAAAGGTAGTAGTGGCAATTTCTAAATGTAAAACTTGACCACATTAGCATAAACTTTTGGGTTTGCGATGATGGCCACATCCGCACCAAAGTACAATGCCATATAGTGATGAAGGTTGTTCATTTTATAAGATGTATTTTTTTTTCTCTCTCTTTCTCTCTCTCTCTCTCTCTCTCCTTAGAGACAATGTGGAGAGGATTCAAAGAATGATGTAGATCATTTATTGGTCTGTATGGATGTTTCCTTAAGGGACCCTATCGTAGCCACATGTTGTCTGTAATTGGTCGGGATGCCAATAATGGCTTCTTCCCTATTGCAATCGCTTGTGTTGAGTCAGAATGTAGAGATTATTGGGAATGGTTTTTAAATGAACTGATTGGTTTAGTTGGCAACTATAAAGACTTCACATTTATCTCAGATAGACAAAAGGTATCCAACTTGTTATTTTAAATTTCATATATTATATTCATAATATTCATATACTCTATTGATAATTTGAAATTGCATATATTTTTTTATTTTTTTGTAGGGACTAGTTGAAATATTTAAAATAGGTACCTGGAGTAGACATTAGGTTTTGCCTAAAATATTTGTATGATAATTTCAAACTGAGATTTAGAGGTGCAAGACTAAGGACTTTATATTGGAATACAACCACTACATACACTAACTCTCAGTTTGATCTTACAATACAAGAAATGAAGACTGTTGACAAAAATGCATTTAAGTGGTTAAAGAAAATTACTAAGAAGATGTGGGCAAGGTCATCATATACTAGGAAGAGTAAGAGCAGTTTATGTGTTAACAACATGTGTGAGTCTTTCAACAATTACATTGGCAAGGCAAGGGAGAAACCCTTATTATATATACTTGAGAATATTATAAAAGAACTAATGATAAGGTTTAAAAAAAATAGGCAGCTGACGGCTAAGTAAATAGATTGTTATGCCCAAGGATTGTGGAAAAGTTAGAAAATAATTTAGAAGATATAAGAAGATTGCATGTAGAGTCTGCTGGTAATGGCAAGTATCAGGTGGATAACATCTCATACCAAGATGCAAGGGTTAGTGATTATGTGAATGTCTCAGATAGAACTTGTTCATGTAAGTATTGGGATATTAGTGGCATACCATGTAACCATGCAGTTATGTGATAGCACCAATCTCATTGAGGAATATGAGAAGAGAAATTGGCACTTCCCGTATCTTGCCACCACCTATTAGGCCTCAACCAGGTAGACTTAAAAAAAATGGGAAGAAAGGTCCAAGTGAGGGCCCTAAAACTGGTGCTATAGGGAAGAAAAAGGGCAAGTTGAGGTGCACTAGATGTCTTCAAAAGGGGTATAATGTAAAAACCTGTAAGGCAGTTGAACCTGTGAAAAGAACACGTAAAAGTAATGGTGGAAGACCCCCACTTCAGAGGCATACATGTGGTATGAGTGGTGGTAGGATGAGACTGTTACTACTAGGGCTAGAAGAAGTGGTGCCAGTGTTGCAGGTGACTCTGTTGGTACTAGTTGGGGTGGTAGAGGTAAAGGTAAAGGTAAAGGTGTAGGTGATGGTAGAGGTGGAAGAAGTGCTGGTAGAGATAAAGGTAAAAGTGTTGTTAGGGGTGTCAGAGGTAGAAGTGGTATTGTTGCCATTGCTGCAGTTTATTTTGATGCTGCTAGAGCTATAGCTAGGGCTGCAAGTGATGGGCAAGTGGTTTTAGGGCTGCAAGTGGTTTCATTGTTGCTGCTAGGAATGCAGGTGGATTTATGGATGTTGCAAGGGCTATAAGTGATTTTATGGCTGCTGCTAGGGCTACAGGTGGTTTTAGGGCTACAAGAGGTGGTTCTATCATAAGATATGATGTTGGTGATCATTCACAGGTATATAAAATCTGTAACTATTATTTTTCTTGAACTTATTTGATATAAATTTTTGCTTCATGTAACTTTAAATATCATTTTGTTTTAATAGGCATCATCATCTAGCCAACATCAAGTGGTTGAAATGGATTTTCCATCCACACAAGGAAGACAAGATTGATTGCTGATGAATAATATTTTTGTGAATGAAGTAAGTGCCTTAAGACATAAATGTATTTTCAGATTATTGTTGATGGAACATCAACAGATGGTTGCCTTTAATATTTTTGTAGGTTGGTTGATGGATCTTAAAGTAATAGTTGCAAGTGCATAGCTACCTTTATGAACCTCAATATTTTTGCAAGATAAACCTCATATTTTTTGTTTATCGACCTCATTATTGGATGATGTTATTTTTGTATGAGGGATCTTAAAGTAATGGTTGTAACTTTGTAATAGATGATGTTATTTTTGTATGATGCATGGCTCTGTCCATTTCTTACGTTGTCTTTTTGAATGCCTCTTGTTAGTTATGAACAAGATGTTGTGCATTGTAAGTCTTGGGCATTTTGAGCAGGTTATTGCAATGTGAATGGAACAATGCCATATGCAATGTGAATGATTCGATTACAACACAGTGGAACCATTACATTCTACCTCTTATATTCATAAAACATGAAACACAGTATAAACCATTACATTCCACCACTTCATAAAACACAAGCACCAGAGAAATAAAAACAACTCTTATCTCTTTAACAAAGAACACACCAGAGCAAAAGCACATAAAATGATACAGGCTATAATAAGAACCATCATGAATTTCGCTCTTTCTTCCATGAGTTTGACATGCAATCTCAACTGAGTAATATCATATTCTAATACCCTTTCAACATGTTAACGAGTCTCAAATAAGTTGCCTTCACTCTCAATGGTTTCTGATAAAATTGGATAACACCATCCCCAAAAGCCACATTCTTTTTTACGACATTTATAGTAAAGCTTTCCCAAGTTGTTATTATCGTTCTTCCCTATTACCAATACTTCAGCCAATTCCCGACAATCACAATAAACATCCTTATACCTCAGATCTTGACCACCACTAGATTGAATACATGAGGCTGACATTATGTGATTAATATCTACAAATCATACCAAAATTAAATTTTAATATATGTATATATATAAATTGATTCAATATATGTGACTAATATCATAGTATGCATTGAGAATATATTTTTGCACCTTCAATTAGGGTTTCGATTATGGTGTTGAATGAGAAGAAGATGGATCCTTCATAGCTTCGCGGCGTAGGGCTTTCCTTTCAAGGCTTCAATTTCAGTGCTTTAGTTTAATTTCTAAATGGATCGATGATGGATCCTTCAGAGCTTCGCGGTGTAGGGCTTTCATTTTAGGGCTTCGAGTGCAGTGCTTCAGTTTGATTTCTAACTGGATCGAAGATGGATCCTTACACTATACATATGTATATATAACAGTTACATATGCGCGCGCGCGCTCTCACACACACACACACACATATATATATAAAGACAGACTAATGTTACAGATATTTTAATAAAAGTAAATAAATATATAATAAATTATATATTTAGTTATAATATAATAATTACTATTAAATTATATTTAATCTAATCTTTTTAATTTTACTTAATATCGTATTAAGTATGAATAATCGTTATAGTTATTATTCTATATATATATATATATAAGAAGACTTCTCATTTTCTATATGGTAGGGTTTTTTTTGCATATATGAGTGATGATACATGAATGGGTGAGACTTATATAGAAGTATTCTATATTCTATTTTATATACTGAGTGTATGGGCAACCAGACACATATAGACTTGGACCTAGTCTTCCTGTGGTCGTGCACGTGGAGGAGACGTCGCTGTGAGCTGATCTACAAAGCTCGAAGTAAAAGTAGCAAGAATTGCACTGCTGTTCCTTGAAAGGCTTAAGTAGTTTGCAAAATTAAAATCATCCTTAAGGTCCACTAAGCACCAGTTGAGATTTCATCTTAAATTCCACAAGTTGCTCATTAATCTTCAACGCACATAGCCATCCGACTTCATCTAGTCCAAAAATCATGGAGTGGTGTTGTTTGATAGTGGTGTACATCCTACAATAAAGTAAATTAAAGAAATGGTGGGGTCTTAGGTTCTAAGCTTGTCTACATAGAAGCTGGAATGCTAATATGAGTGGAAAGATAGACATCAAACTGATTTTCAAGGTTAGGTTGACCAAGGTTAAAGAAGGTGACACCAGAGAATCTTGAAGAATATATATATATATATATATATATTTATATATATAGGTGACACCAGAGAATCTTAAAGGTATATATATATATTCTTAATGTGTAACCATGACCTTACCATAATAGGTGAGCTTGCATGGTAGGTCAGTCCTTAATAGAATTTCATTTTTTATTTTGCGGAAAGGGATCGCACGGGATTGTCCGGGCTCTCTTCTCCGATGTGTGTGTGTTTTTGTGTTTGTGCGTGCACACGTGTTTGTGATGTTTTCCACCTTGCACTTCTCTCAAGCCACTTCTGATATTGCAACAATTTGGAAGCATACACTAACAGTCTATCCGGATAGAATTAACAAAGCTAACAAAAGTATTCATCTTAATATTTTCCCAATGAGGTATTATTCAGTGATGAATTATTTTGTGGAGGAAAAAAGATGATGAAAAAAAAAAAAAAAATGAGAGAGAAAAAGAAGGAAGTGGTGGGCTGAAAAAAAAAAAAAAAAAAAAAGGTGAAAAAGGTGAAAGAAAAAAAAAATGATGAAAAAGAAAAATGAAAATGAGAGAAAAATATGAAGAGAAAAAATGAGGAGAAAGAAAGGATAAACCCATGAATTGGGCTGTGAAGGAAAAGAAAGAAAATTAAAAAGACCAAGTGTCTTATTAGGACATAATCCTATATTTGTCGAGGGGGATGGGCCTAAGCCCCAAAGGAGTCACCTACGGAAGTAACCCAACCTTCTGATTGGCGATTTAATTACATGACGAAAGGTTCAATGGGTAGAAACAATCTGCACTGCGTGACTCATTAACAACACTCTTTTTAGGAAGTTTCCCGAGGAGATTCTTTCTTACTCGTCCCTATGGCATTCGTGTTGTGATATGACGTTTAGGAAAGGTTTTGCCCTGAATGAATTCGAGGCAAGCATACTCTCGCAGGGTATAGGTCACATATACTCTTGGATGATTCACCTAAGTAAAAGTCGTCGTGAGGCCGCGACCGTGGGAGTTGGGTTGTTCCCTAGAGCTTTCATGAGAATCAAGAAATAAGCGCATGGCCATTAATCGCGCTAACCCGCCAAACCAAGTCTATCGTCAATACTATGTGTATGGTATGTTAAAGTTTGGCTCAAGGGACCGAATTCAAGACTTAGTTCATTCAGGTTCCTTAAATGGAGACTATCACACTAAGTGTAGGTTCAAGCCCAGAAAGCACCAACGCCAACTGTATAGTATAATGTTGCTCAATAATATTTAGTTATTTATTTTTATTAAAATAGGTGGGCACTATTATGGATATTTTAATAAAAGTAAATAAATATATAATAAATTATATATTCAGTTATAATATAATAATTACTATTAAATTATATTTAATCTAATCTTTTTAATTTTACTTAATATCGTATTAAGTATGAATAACCGTTATAGTTATTATTAATTCTATATATATATATATATATATAAGAAGACTTCTCATTTTCTATATAGTGGGGTTTTTTTGCATATATGAGTGATGATAAATGAATGGGTGAGACTCATGTAGAAGTATTTTATATTCTATATTATATATTGAGTGTATGGGCAACCAGAAACATATAGACTTGAACCTAGTCTTCATGTGGTCGCGCACATGGAGGAGACGTCGCTGCGAGCTGATTGGATTGTATCTTGGAGCTGACTAGTTTCACCAATACCCGCACGAAGGGGAGGACTATCAGCTTTAGGTCAATGTATTTACACATGGCTCAACAATCAGGCCAGCTATTTCTTACTTATTTTATTATTGTCGTTTTCATTCTTAATTTCTATTATTATATTAATCTGAATTATTTATCCGTTCTTATTCATTATTATATCTATATTGTTCAATGATGTATTATTCAGTCTAATAAAAGAATCGTTATTAGATTTTTCACAGTGGTGGTGTTGTTCATTTTCTTTGAATCATTGTGTATGAATATTGTAATTTATATATTTCTATAAATATGAGGAATTTTCACAACAACTAAAAGGGAAGGGAGGTGTTGGGGGGTATTTCGGGTAAGAAAATTTTGTGATGAGCACGTGCATGTCATGTGCTCCCTTTTGGATGGCAGGTTAACGGATTTGAATGGAAATGGGGTAATGTGATGACCTTTTATAGTTTAGGGCGTGTTTAATTTTCGTGGGGTTTTTTTTGCATGAAAATGATAGTATAGATATTTTCTCTAAAAATTACTATTCCCCAAAAGCGACACTTAAATTGAATGGAAGAAGTATATAATAAATGAAAAATGTAAGGATTGACTTGCTAGGAAAAATATATACTGATATAGGAGTTATACTTACAAAAAAAATTGAAGTTAAAACTTAGAATAAATTACCATAAAATCATGTTAAATGGAATTAATATGAATAAGTATAATTTAATATTTTTATTAAAATATCACCAACTGAACAACAATTTTTAAATGCATCCTTGTTTGTTGGTTTTCAAACTTTGTAATCTTTTGTGACATTTTCTAACTTATAAATTCATTACTTTCAAAAACTTTTTAAATACTTCAAAATTGATCATCCACGAATATGAGTCCAAGTTGTCCAACTATGATAGGTGTTTAAAGCATTACGGAAAAAAATTGAATAATAATTTCACCCTTGTTTGTTGGTTTTCAAACTTTTTGTTCTTAATCGTGTGTGATATTCTAACTTGTAAATTCATTGTCGGTTTTGGAATGGGAGGATTTCTTCGAAATTGTATTTGAAATAAGATTTCACGTGTTTAGAATATGTGAGATTTTAAAAGAATGTTTTGATGGGGAAATATAATAACGTAAACAAATCCTGAAAAAATTGAAAGAATTTGATAATTAACTACTTAATTGACTAAAATATTCTTCTACAAATTATTTATACATTTCGCGTCTACAAACTATTTTCAGTTGTCTCATTCAAAAATTATACAAAATTTATTTCTTTTTAAATTCTCTTTTTTACCAATCATCATTTTATTCCAAACTTGAAGTATCAGAAAAACGTGAAGTACCAGAAAAATGTTTTCTATATTCAGAAAGAAATCTCATATACTTCACACAATATGCCCCTTCCTTTTCTCTCTCTAATTTCTATTTATAGAAACGTACAGTTGCCCTAGGAACCTCTCTCAAAACCCCCCGGAGCTGGCCAATCTTCAGTGAGCCTTTTACTTGGGCCATCATGAAAGGAGGACTTCCGCGTCGTGATGAGGGGGTTGGGCTTGAAGGCAATTTAAAGGAGCATTGGGCTTATCGGGCCGTCCTACAGGTGGACTCATGACTCTTCCAAGCTCTGGGCCCAATGGATCAGGCCATATATGGCCCGGTTTATTTTTGGTACCCTCAAAACGCAAAATAGAATTTCTAATTAATTACAATCTAATTCATTTTTGAATTTTAATTTCAAATCCCAAAAGTATTTAGTTCCAAACACAGCGTAAACTTATTAAATACTTAAAAAAAATTATCCATGAGTATGAGTCCAAGAATAATAGGCGTAAAAATCCCATTGAAAATAAAATAAAAAATTCTGAATTAATACATCGCGCTGACAAAAATTATGACATATACAATTTACAAAAATTATGACATATACAATTTGAAAAGTCCTAAGCAAAGTCTTTAATCTGAATTAGACAATAACCAAAGCTGCATTCTTGGAAAAACCCTTTTTGAATTTTAATTTCAAATCCCAAAAGTATTTAGTTCCAAACACAGCGTAAACTTATTAAATACTTAAAAAAAATTATCCATGAGTATGAGTCCAAGAATAATAGGCGTAAAAATCCCATTGAAAATAAAATAAAAAATTCTGAATTAATACATCGCGCTGACAAAAATTATGACATATACAATTTACAAAAATTATGACATATACAATTTGAAAAGTCCTAAGCAAAGTCTTTAATCTGAATTAGACAATAACCAAAGCTGCATTCTTGGAAAAACCCTTTTTTTTTTTTTTAAGAAAATGACATATTTGGTACCTAATAGAAAAATGACATATATGTTTCTAGGCTTTGTCTGTTTATTTAATATTTTAATATATAGTCAACATCGTTGATGTCGATCTTTACCAAATCCCTTGTATAAACTCTTTAAGAATTAGTGGATCATTCCCTAAGCGACATAGAGATTATCGGTTCCAAATGAAAAACAGTCTTGCATATAGAAGTAAAACTAGGGATACAAAAATTAGAATGATTTCGTATATTCCATGTATATTTTTACTTCTATTTAAAAAAGTATATAAAATTTTTTTATACTATGTAAAAATACACTTTAATCAGAAATTTTACACTTTAATGTATATTTTATCCTTTTATTCTTTGATAATTTATGAAATAAGGATTTGAATTTTTTGAGACTCGAGTTTACTCTTTTCTATTTTTTTCTTAATTTTATTTTTTTCTTTCGAACCTGTTAAACAAATTAAAAAAAAAAAAATTTCCAATGTTAGTGTGCATTGATTTTCGGAGTTTGGACCAGATTTATTTTATTTAGTTTGTACTTTATTTTCGTTTTTTATTTTGTATTTTTATTTTTACTTTTTTTTTTTTACTTTTATTTTATATTTTTATCTTTATTTGTTCATTACTCACGTTTTCTAACAGTGTCTTTTTGGGTGATTTTATTTATTTTAATATATTTTATAATTTAGTCAACTTAGTATTTAAATTTGTTGAGAACCTATTTATACCAAATTGAAATTTAAGGGATTTTTTTTTGCACGTAAATGTGTGATATGTATTGTACTTTAAGAATATTTTCTGCACTTGACCTTATATATATATATATATATATATATATATATATATTTATTAGTAATAAATATAAATTATCATACACAATGCAACATTACATACTATCTGAATCCAACTTGTTTCCACACCACCCACCAAGTATATTATTTGGCTGGGATTGACCATCACGGATACAGTTAATGAAATCCACGTGGATCGCACAATGGTTTTTCTTTCTAGTGTGGGCATTTCAGTAATTAGACTCAGAAAATATACATATCAGAAAAAATATTATTTTGACTCAAAAACTATATAATTGAGAGCTGGGATGATTGGACAAAGACTTGGAAAAAGCACTTTCCTCTTAAGAAACCTCGCCTCCGAGTGAAACACCCAATGAACCGGTCTTTGCCGCCCTTTCGGAACTAACAATGCTTCTCCTTCCAATTAAACCCCATGTTTCGACTAATCTACTAATTTGCCCATTTTCTTTTTCTCCTATTAAAAACCTATATATTTATATATATATACACATCTTTTAGAACAAGTCAACAATGCATTACAATTACTGGTACTAATTAATTATACTTTTGGGTATAAATTAAATTAGAATACAAAATTAAAAACACACACCCAGACGATGACGACAACAACAACAAATAAAAAAAAAAATTAGGTACTTCATAAGTATGTAGTACTTCTAATCAGTGATGATCAAGTATTTTATTTCATCAATAAAATAAATAAATAAAAAAGAATATTGATTATTGGTTGGTGGGTATTTCCCGGACCCAATAATATTATTCCCTCTCAAACATGATTTCTCATTTATTGATTGAGATAAGTATCAAAGGAATCCATCACTCATTAATATATATATATATATATATATATATATATATATATATATATATATATATATATATATCTCAATGTGATACTCATATCGAACACTTGTAGTTAATTGTCTAACCGAATAATTTGTAATTGACTATTTACAATAAATATAACTAAATAAATGGTTTCACTTCTTTATTTGTTGTATAATTGATCAATTAAAATAATAAATTTATAACTATTCGATGCAAGAATCATTTTTCTTGTATTAATGAATGAAATTTTCTATTAAGAAAAAAGTAGTAACATGTGAAGATCATCTCATATTTAAGTAGAAAATGATTTTTTAATTTTTAATTTTCTTTTGTATGGAGTGAAATATAAAAATAAGGTAAAACAAAAAACAAAAAGAAGAAAGATGACATTGACTTTGGGTAGTTTAGTCGAAATGTAAGGGCAGTTTGATAACTAAAAGTCCAACCCCATCTGCTATATTCCTTCCTAGAAACCATCCTCCCACTCCATCTCCTCATATCTCAATCCCCTTCTCCATCTTCCCATCTCTGCCTCCATTGAAGCAAAATCAAAGAAACATCATGGATAGAGAACAAGAAGAGATGCAATTTCTAGGGCTTTTTGGTGTGTTCATAGAAGGCTACAAGATAATCATCTCGTGCAGGAAGATATTCAGCCAAATCACTCTAGCTTTGATCCTCCCTCTATCCTTCATCTACCTAGCACATATTGAAGTATCACACACACTCTTCTCAAAGATCCTCCACACCGAAAACCAGCTCGACAACACCCGAGCCGGTACCACCAAATACAACAAGCTCACCGACCACGTCTCCTCCGAATGGACCACCTACTGGCTCTTCAAGTTTGCCTATTTCACCTTCCTCCTCATCTTCTCCCTCCTCTCCACCGCCGCGGTGGTGTACACCATCGCCTGCGTGTACACGGCCCGCGAATTCACCTTCAAAAAGGTCATGAGTGTGGTCCCAAAGGTCTGGAAGAGACTCATGGTCACTTTTTTGTGCACTTTCATTGCCTTCTTTGGTTACAACATAGTGGCTATACTGGCCTTCGTCTTGTGGGCTGTCACAATCTCGAACACAACAATTGGTGTGGTGTTGTTCTTCGTTGGCCTAGCCTTGTATGTGGTAGGGTTTGTGTATTTGACCATTGTTTGGCACCTGGCTAGCGTCGTGTCGGTGCTAGAGGACATATATGGATTCAAGGCCATGGTGAAGAGCAAGGAGCTCATAAAGGGAAAGATGTGGGTGGCCATAGCTGTCTTTTTCATGTTGAATTTCTTTCTTGTGGTCATACAAAGACTGTTTGAAGTGTATGTTGTGCATGGAGAGTCACTAGGTATGTTGCGTAGGACAGTGTTTGGCATAATTTGTTTGTTGTTGCTTTTCAAGTTGATTCTCTTTGGGCTTGTCATCCAAACTGTGCTCTACTTCGTCTGCAAATCGTATCACCATGAAAGTATCGACAAGTCCGCCCTGTCCGATCATCTGGAGGTTTATCTGGGAGAGTATGAACCATTGAAGGCCAAGGATGTTCAGCTAGAGCCATTCCATGTTTGATCATCTTTTGTTTGGTAATAAATATTGTTTTGCAATAGTTGTTCTTCGATCATTATATGTTTGATGTTTTGGTAAGTCAATTACTCATATACATGTACTCATTGAAAATCACTACCCTTGTTATTGTGTTTTGGTTTCAATTTTTTACTGATTTTATTTGGAACACCGTAACAAATGGTGTATATAGAGAGTTTACAGTCAAATGAAAGCAAAAGCCCCCTTTGAATGAAATGTAGAAGCCAAACAAGGAATGAATTTAGCCAATTAATGGATTTAGAAATGGTTGAAGCACAATAATGATGTAGTTGGCCCGCTGCTGTCGGACCACATGGAATTCCTAACTTCTTCCCATTTTTCTTATGAATATATATATATATATCTATATATATATATTGATATGTATATATATACAGAGACTTAGTTGGTCATTGACAGAGAAATTTTAATAGAATCGTTTTAGTCAATGATTATAGTGTCAAATTATTTAAAGCCTATTATTGTTCACTATTGGGCTCATGAAATCTTTTTAAACTTAAATGCACCAAACAGAAAAAATTCTCCATCATTAGTTGGTTTCAAAAGGATTTCGATTCACAACATCCAAGGAAAGAGGTAGATGATGATATCAGGGGACAACGATACTCTCCAGCGCTGGACTTTTTCCTGCACAAAATTTAGTGGGTGAAGTACAGGTCCACTGGAGTGTATCCTTGTCCGATCCGAGGACCACCAAATTTGCTATCTGCAATGGGGTCATATATTTTAATAGAAAATGATAGATAAAACGACTAGAATAAGGAGATTAATTTGTATTTACCGAAAAAAAGAAGAAGGATAAATTACACTGACCACCCCGGTTAATGGATGCTATTAAGGAAAAGAGTAAAATTACAAATTTATCCTTACTTATTAATTTATTATTAAAAATAAAAAATATAATGGATGTAAATTACCGATAGTACCCTTTTTAAGATTTTTTCTTCCTTCTCCTTTCCCACGGCCTTGCCACTGCCAACAACCCCCCCCCCCCCCCCCCCCTTTCTCTGTCCCTAACGGCTGGAGATGGGTCTGTGCTGGAGACGGGTGACGTCAACGGAGAAGAGCATGGATGGCGATGTGCTCGACGATGAAGTGTTAACAGCATACTTAGGAATGCGCTACCCCAGAGAAGGCTATGCATCTTGATAATTTAAAAAAAAAAAAAAATGTTATATCTGTTCATAGAGAGAGAAAATAGGTTTCTCAGCCGTTAAGGAAATGGGTCTGCTTATTGCATGAAGCGTTGCCGGGGAGGAGTGCACCGGAAAGACAACTTGCCAGACTGAAATGGGTTTACACCAAAACTATGAGCTCGCCATCACAATGGAGCTTTACCGTTCGTCGTCGTGAGCTTAATTCACCGATGGATTCTTCATTCCTTGTCGGTGAGTTCTTTATGTCGCAGTTTGTCCTCGCTGGTAAGCTCCTTTACCGCTATTCATCATTGCTTGCCCCCGTTCTTGTTTGCTCGCTGGCCCACCCTTGCTAAACTTAGTGCTTGCATCACGGCCGGATCCTTGCACTATGTTGGTTGGTTTAACAAATTTCAACTTTTTCAATTTTATTTGAATTAACAAAAATTCAAAATATAAGAGAAAACTAGAAATTACTCTGGGCAGTAGTGTGTCCAAATTTCTTACACTGAGCACATAGCTTAGGAATCCAAACATATTCAACTTAAATTTCAATATATTTGCGCGCTTATGGTCATCTTTAATGTAGAAGTCAGAAGAAGAGTATGTGTTGGTTGCCCACTATTATCATTTTGATGATGGGAGATTGATCTGGGGTGTAGTTTGAGAGACTATTCATGATTGGGAGGTGTAGGGGTTCTTTTTTAATCAAACAATAAACAATAATATAACGGTGATATCATAAATACAAATATGAAAGAAACAGAGGAGATGCTTAGAGTAGAAGGAGGAGAAGAAAACCAATTATCAAGATTAAGATGGTGGTAAGGCGAGTACACAGTATCTTATGACAGCTTCCTCTTCTGGGGTTGGTTATTTCTTCATAGGACAATACTATTTATATGCTTGAATTCCATTGGTTATTATCCAATGGTCCCCTTTGTGCATGGTTTCTCGTATGTATTGCTCCTAGTCAAGATTACGTGGGTAATCTTGGGGATTTAGGAGCCTGAAGGGTCTAATCCTCTCATCGAGCCTTGCACTTTGTTGCCATGTCATTTCTCCCTTAATCAAGGGCATTATTTTTGCTTGGCCGCCGGCTGGTTAAATGTGATTTAAGGTTTGCTGACATAATGTACATAATCCCATCATCTTGTTAATTGGGCGTTGCTGAAAGCGAAGGCACTTCTTGACTTCTCATCCGCCAATCCAAGATCCTCCTAAGCTTCCGAATCTTAGATTCTTTATAGCTACGAAAACCCTACAATCATTTCGTGCTATGTGTGAATTTTAATAACGAGTCTTTCTGGGCTCTAATCCTCTGAGTGGTATTGCCTGACCTAATACCAAGGCTTAGAGTACTCGAGGGTTAGGTCCTCGAGGCTTGCATGGACCTAGAGCGATGCCAGGGCTTAAGGTGCTCGAGAGTTATTCTCTCGAGGCTTGAGGGGCCTGGAGCGATACCAGGGCTTCAGGTGCTTGAGAGTTGATCTATTGAGGCTTAATGAGCCTGGAGCTCAAGGGCTGACTCTTGAGGCTTGATGGGCCTGGAGTGATGCTAGGGCTTAAGGTGCTCGAGAGTTGGTCTCTCGAGGCTTGATGGGCCTAGAGCAATGCCAGGGCTTAAGGTGCTCGAGAGTTGATCCCTCGAGGCTTAATGGGCCTAGAACGATGCCTGGACTTAGAGTGCTCGAGGATTGGTCTTGTCAGGCTTTGACTTTTCAAATCACCACGGGGGATTGGGTTAGGGTCGTATTGACTTGTCAACGTGCCATGTTAGCTTCTAATAAGTGACACCCACATTTTGTCCCCCTGCACGTGCGACGATTCAAAATGTATTGTTGCGTGTGCAAGTCTAGACGGCTGGGTCATTTATTCATTTGAGGAAATTGAGCGGACGCGAGATTGAAAAGTCACCTTTAGTCATTAATGCGCCATCTGTTGCCGCTTCGATTTTGGGGGTTCCCGAGCTGAGGGAACTATTTAAAAGGGGGCAAGTGATGGCGTGAGGGTTTACCTAAGAAAAGATTTACCCTTACTATTGTTTTTTTTTTTTTTTTTTTGATCCTTGCCTCCATTGTCGCCGGCGAAGAGAATTTACAAAACTTAAGATCTTTTGCTTGTGTTAACTCAGACTTTAGGATTACTATCATGGTGAGTAAGAAACAGGAATTGAGCAAGAAGGACTGCCCTCCACCTAAGGTTCCACCGGATTCAGAGTGGTGGCGAGCCCCGTTTTTCGGGAAGCATGACTTGTTTTGGCACCTGGCAAACCAGGATGTGGTTGCCGGCGAGCCACTGGAAGTGATGGAATTGATAGAGGAGGAGGTTGAGATTAACTTAGCTTCGCGTATTCCTACAGACACTATTTTGAGATTTGGTGTTGAGCAAGGGCGATACCCATTGTCCTTTATGAACTTCGTGAACCATATTTGCACGGGTCATGGTTGGGAGGCATAAACTGACGCGATCCTGGCCAATCTAGTGTATGAGGTAACTTTAACCAAGACAAGCCTCTTGCCTTGTATAAAGTTATTTCGCTGACTTCATATTCCTCGCGATGTGGCTAGTTTATAGGAATTAACCTCGCGGTGGAGTTCGAGCTCACACACCTTTGTCACCGCGTGGGGAGAGTTTGCTCCCATTGTCGAAGATATAAGCCAGCTTATGGGATTACCTTATCAAGGTGTGGAGAATCCTGGTTCGTGGGAATTCTTGCAAGATGAGGAGACTCTAGCCCAAGATCTCGAAATAGCTTTGGATAAGACCAAAGATTTGAAATCTTTATAGGGCAAACAAGGGATTTGCCGTACCGCTCGAGGCAAAGGCACACACAAGGCCACTCTTGGTGCTTTGGTGCGCTATTACTTCAGAGATTTCCCCATGTCGAGGAAAGACCTCTCAGAGGAAGGGATAAAGGGAATTCCTAGTCCTTGGATTGACTACCCCTTTGGTCTCGCGGCCTACTTGTTGTGTTAGCTTTCGAGGTACATATTGGAGTGTACTCCTAAAAATGCTCCCTTACCTCACCTCTTGGACCTTGAGATGAAGTTAGTAAGTGGTGTGAAAGTGGCCCTTGCGCCTCTATTTTTGGGGATGTTATACCATCGCCTCGATATGGTGGGGGAGGACATGGTGCACTCTGTTGGTCGCTACGCCCATAGTTCTTATGCATTTACTCTCTTTTTACCGATGTTTCTGTATGAGAGATTTCAATCCTATACCCCAACCCCTACAGACTTGGCTGTTGACGAACAGGTTGTGCGAGGTATGAGGTGGTATGGGAGCTCCCCTTGAGGACAGCTGGGGTATGCCTTGGACCAGAGCTTCCAATTTATCGCTCGCCCTTATGCTGCGGACCTGCCTGGGGCATTGACTATGCCTATATACTTTGACCATGATGAGCATATTCTGGTAGGGGCTCATCGACTAAACACGAGCGAGGTGCTAGTGTTTTTGCTAGTCACCACCCCTGGTTATTTGCCTGCCCAATGGGAGGGTGGCCAAATATTAAAAACTTACAACCCTCGCCGAGTGCCTCTACAATTTGGCTATGATAAGGGAGTGTCCTCGCAATACATTTTTGTTGGGGGCGAGGACTCTTATGATGGGAGTTTCGCGAGGTTTGTAGCAGATCACATAGGACTGCTGCGAAAAGGAGTTGGTGCTCTATTCGTGCCAAGAAGGGATATAGTGCTTATGTGCACGGAGACAGCTCGCTCACTCTAGGCCATAGAGTTAGCAAGTTGGAAAGATTTCTGTTCTAGCCCTGCCCAGCGAGTGAAGGCATTGGTGATATATGCGGGGGAGTTCTCATTGAGACCTCCCATAGAGTTTAATAGGGGTGCGCTTTGTAGCTTCGTGCCTGATCTTGCACCACCAGTAGTGCAAAAGGGGGAGTCTTTGTAACCTGCCATGGCGACATCAATTCCTGAGGTGGAAATGGCTCAAGCGCCTGCCCGTAGGCGTAAAACGAGGGCCACTTCTCGTGTTAACATTAGACCCCCCAGAAAGCGAGAGACGATGAGTGCAGCCGAGCCAGGATCTTGTTTACAGCTTCCTTATATTTTTTATGGAGTGAAAGGAATAACAGAATATATAATGATACAGTTCGAGAGCCTAAGGATTTAGCAAAATGTATTCTTTGGGAGGTACTTGATGTCATGGGGGTATGCCTTCGGGACATCCTGTAGCTCTCTTGTTTTTATAGGCTTGTTTTGAGCATTTTGTTTTCCCTTTTTTTAAGGGTTTTGTTTTGTTTTGTTTTGGTAAGGCTATTCCCTTATTTGTCTTTGTACTATATTGTTCATATTTATAAAAACTCCTTCATTTAGGGAAAAAAAAAAAAAAAATTGTCCAATTTTCTTGTAATTTGCTTCCGCTACTTTCTTTGAGTCTTGTGACTTTATGGGAAGTCACGGACATGTCTTAGGAATGATGTACATTCCAAGGACATTGCTTCCATGTGAAAAGACTATTTTACCCTTGGGAACCTGTTCGGTCTTTTTCTGATCATTCATTTCCGTATTGTTCTCGTTGAGATCCGTGGCCTCATGGAAGGTCACTTTGGGTTCTTAGAGATGCATTGCATCTCCAAGGTCTTGTTTTTCTGTTTCCGCTTCCGCATTTGGATCCGTTATCGGGTCAATCTTCGGTTCATCACAGGACGCACTAGCTTGAAAAACCAGGGCCGTCACAGCTGGTATCAGAGCTCCTAGGTTCGAATACCTTGGACGACGGGTTTTGGGTGCATATCATGCTTGTGTTGCCATGCTCTATGTGTTTAATTGCTTCTTGATAACATATTTTGAATTGATAACATGTCTGTTTACTTATGTGGCAACTTGTTTAGAAGCTTACCTTAATTGCTTTAGCATATGATTTATGCTTGTCTATCTTAGCATATAATATATGCTTATTTATTATAGCATATTGTATGTGCTTGTTTGCCTTAGCATATTGTATATGCTTATAGGCTTTTGTAAATTTTCCATGCTTGTCTGTGTTATCATGTTATTTATGCTTGTCTGCCTAGCATGTTGTATATGCTTGTTTGTTTTAACGTGTCATATGTGTTTATTCATCTTAGCATGATTATATGTAGCATATCGTCATGCTTCATATCTTTTTCCTATATACACTGACATGCTTTATGTGATTTTTACTACTTGTGTGAGTAGGTAGCCTGTTGCTATGCTGTATACTAGTTGTTTACCTTTATGTCTTGTTTTGACATTACATGTTGTTCCAACTTGGTTGGTAGAGATTAACGCCAGGGCATTGTCTCTTGGGGTCTGTCGTATCCCTTGGATGCATTATTGTCTTGCTAAATTTCTTCTTTGGGTAGGAGAAATTCATTCTGTAAGGAACCCACAACGGGAACCTTCTTGTTCTTCTCGTCGGTTTTGGTTGTTTCAAGACCTTGGTCTGACGGTTGATGCGAGTAAGGCTCATGTGAGTGTAGAATCGCAGTCATTGTCTGGAAGAGTGAGACGTGGGCCAGGGAGGCACCGTTTCATTTCCTTTTTTCTTCTTGGCGTCACGACGTGGTCGGAGAGTCTCCAGGGTGTTGGTTTTGTCTCTTGAGGTTTCATGGTGACCTTGATGTGATGACATCATTGGGGTCTTGTTTTTAGTGTCATGGGGCAATGAGTCGGGATTGACTCGAGTCATTCCTTGGGGATTTGGGAAGTTGCCTTGTGAGCCTCAGTGGTGAGGTTCTTATGTCTTGCCTTCTTAGGGCAATGGTTTTAAGATATGTATAGGTGTGTTGACCTAGAATCCTTCTGGTGTTACCCAGATAGATCTTACGAGCTACTATTGGGGTGTGCGTGGTTTCGTGTAATTAATTGCATTGCATTGGTGCAATTAATTACTCTCCCTTG
Source organism: Cornus florida (assembly GCF_030987335.1). Classification (NCBI taxonomy): domain Eukaryota; kingdom Viridiplantae; phylum Streptophyta; class Magnoliopsida; order Cornales; family Cornaceae; genus Cornus; species Cornus florida. The sequence goes on from NW_026775579.1 coordinate 26,324,205, forward strand.
TCATTTAAGACTTGGGGGTGGTGTTTTAGGGTTCCGTTAGAATCTTGCCCAGTTTTTATCGAACTCGTTGGCATCCTGAGCTGAGTTCTCTGTTGATGTCTCGTAATGGCTAGTGTTGGAACCATCCATTGCATCGTTGTTTTGTCTGGTGTGGCGTTGGGATTCCATCTTGGTTTGAGCTAGTCTTAGGAAAGACTTGTAGACTCTTTGTTTTGGGAGCCTTAGTGTTCACTCTGGGAGATGATTCATTTCCTCACGGTGAGAGATTGGAACCATCCGGGTTTTTGGGATTCACTTTCAGTGAGTTCGTCCTTTTGAGAGACATTTCATCCCTTATTGCTTTTGACTTATGGGATTGTTATTTGCATAGTCGTTTTTACATGTTTGTATGCCTTAGCATGCCATAGAAACGTGTTTAGGATATGTGACTATCTGGTAATTATGTGATGATATCGATGATGTATTTTCCATTTACTATATCTGTTTAGCATGCTAGCGTCATAGATGATGTGTAGCGTGTCCTTGATGCTTAACCCCTATTTGATAGGTAGCATATTTGATTGCCCTGGTACACTATGTGTTTAGTTGTATGGTGCGATCTGGTTTTTATTATTTGATTTTATGAGTCGTGACATGGTCACCTTATATATGTATGTCTTATGACTGATTATTTGGTTTAGTTCATGCTTTTATCTTTCCTGTACTGTGCCTGGGGTTGTGTAACCTTAGTTGTCGAGATTGTGTGTGTGAGTTTGATCCGGTGTCTTGATTCCTAGGCGTAGCCTTGTAGGAGGTTAGCTTTAGGAGGACATAGAGGATTTTGGGTTATTTGCTTTGTTGGGAGTCGTTGTGACTAGGGCGATGGTGATGTTATTTAATTTTGTAAAGTTTGATCCATTGGCTTGAGGGCACAGGCTTGTCAAGTTTTGGATTCGTGACTGGTGCTGTTAACAACGGTGTTTTGAGACTTGGGGTTGTCAGTTTTCTGGTATTGAGGATTTGAGGCCTTAAGCGTAACGGTACCTATGGCATTGTTATCAGAGTTTTGGGATTGGCCAGGATGGTCTAGCTGGACATCTTGGACCATATCTCAACTCTCACAAAATGTCTGGTTTCTGTAATGTTTTTGGTAATGATCGTTTTGACATTGATGTCATTTGTATCGGTAGGTTTCAAGGGTAAGCTTGTTTGGGGCAGGTGATGAATTAGGGTTTTATATTGTTATGCTACCATACAAGTTGTGTGTGGTGGGCGAGTGCTAGTTGTCGTCGATGTTACCTTGCATTACCTAGCCAGTAATGTAAGTGTGGGCAGGCATTAGACGCTGTTGATGCTACCGCACCTTGAGTACGTTGTAGGCGGGTTATAGTCGCTATTCGTGCTGCCATGTTGCTTCTGGTCGTGTTCCATGTCTTAGAGTGATGTTGCCTTGGTTTCCGTTGGAGGTTGACGTTGGGTTGTATGTCAATTCGTTTGATGAGGTGTTGTCTTTCGGTTCATGGTTTTGCATTCCTTTAGTTGGATCTTGGGGCTTCTAGAGTTGTCCTTTAGTGCTTTATGTTCCTTTCCTCGGTGTGACCTTGTGTTCGGTCCTTGTTCAGTTCTTCCGGTGATATTCTTAATTTCTGTAATGACCCGGTCATTTGCCGCCCTTTCCTTTTTCTTGAAATTTTACGAATGAATTTTTTTCGTTTAATTTTCTTTTCTGAGCTCTGTTTTGTGTCGCTTAGTGTCATCTCGAGTGCTCAGAATTGGTTTCTTAGACTTTTTCATGTGAATTGATAACTTCTTTTGAGGACCGAGTCATTTTTGCATTTTTCGTTTTTCGGACACTATGCGTTATTTCGTCTTTTCCCTATTCTGTCATTTTCCCTATTTCGTCTTATCTCTGTTTGTCAGTTTTTGGCACAACCTCACTTCTCATGCTCGGAGTTGGTTTTTGAATTCACGTGCCTTCATCTTGAGTGGTTTCCTCAAAATACGTATCTTTACTTTTGCAAGAAAGTACTCTGGTTGCTCCTGGTGTCCATAGGGGTATGGATGCAAAGTTCTTTGAAATTATTTTCTTTTCTTGGGGTGTTTTTCGTAAATATCTTTTGAAGATATTTTATTTCAGAGGTTTTTAAGAAAATATTTTTGGAAGCTATTTTTATTCTGGGTCATAAGTGCAGTTTTCACTTTTTGGAGGGGCCATTGTGCAATTAATGAAAGTTATTGCAAAATGTCTTATTTTGAGCCTAGATCCTCGTACAAGATTCATTTTCACATTTCATCGAGTTGTGTACTTTTGGAATTTCCTCCTGGACGATATTTTCTAGTTTCAGGGTTTTTGGCCCGAGTTAGCGCCAAACTTGTTTTGGGCATAACTTTTTGCTCGAGACTCAGTTTTTGACTCTGTTTCTTCCGTTGTTCATATTTTATCATTTTGAATCTTTTTCGTTCACAAAGTTTTGCCATTTGAGTGCGTCTGCTCAAATTTTACTTTTTCGGACCTGGTAGGGCCCGTTCGGGGCACTTTTTGAGATTTCTATAAAAGGGGGGTGAGATATTTCATTTTTCATCTTCTCCCCTCTTCATGCATGACCTGGAGCTCCCATGGCAGCCCAAGGGGTTCTGCCATCTTCTCTCTCCTCTTTTGGTTCACTTTTCCTTGATGGAAAGTCTTCGGTCTTAACGTTTGTTGTTCCCCTCGCCGTGCTCTACCTTTCCCCCTTATTAGAATTCAGTTTTGACCATTTCTTGAGTTTGGTTTTGAGGTCAAGTCATGATTTTGATGGGGCTTTGATGGGGGTTATGTTCACGGCGTTGTCCCCGACAAAACCTAGTAGTTTCGTCGGATTCGGAGCCGTTCCATTTTGATGGCATTTGAGATTTTCATCTCAAATTAAGGTAGGGGATGTTTTAGGTTTAAATTCTTGTTATATAGCATGCTTGTGATGCTTATACTACTTGTTTGCATGATTAAATATAAAATCTAGAGATTTTATTATTTATTTTTCTTATATGGGATCTAATTTTCCCGGTTGCTCATGACTTGGTTTAAACATGTAGCATGATTTTATATTGCCCCTTGATATGCTCATTGTCGTGTATTAAAATTGGAACATTTGAATAAGTATTAAAGATTTTATTTAATATTTATCTTAGGTGAAAGATTAATTCACATGGCCTTAACTAGCTTAAAATCAATATGTGTTAGCATATTAAATTAGGCCTTTGCATGCTCTCCAACATAGTTGAATTTGAAAGTAATTGGAGGTGTTTTGAAAATTAGTAATTATGAATTAATTTGATTAATTAATTTGCCCCGAGTGCACTATTCACTCTATTTAAATTTCGACTTGATATTCTTGACTTACATGCCATATAGCTTCACATATGTTTGATTTAGAATATTCGGTTAGGTTTTCAAACCTTTCATTTATTTAAATTCCTTATTTAAGATTTAATCCTCATGGTGATATACAACTTGGAATTGAATTGTGGCATGCTAGAAAATTAAGTTTAGGTATAGTTGTTCACATATATAAAATTGGGATTAATTGCATGAGAATTGTAACTTTTATTTTATATTTAATTTTAGTGAAATTTTAATTCACATGGTCATAAATTGAATGAAATAAACTTGTAATGTGATATTTCACTAGTCCTTGGCATGTTCTCTAAGATATGTTAAATTGAGAGCATTTGGTTAAGTTTGAAAATCTAGGGATTTTAATTAAAAGAATTAATTAAAATCTATTTAATGGTCCCCTTAGCTTAATTAAGTTTTTAACTTGATAATTCTATTGATCATGACTTGTTATTAGCATATATTAATTTGGGACTATTAGAAGTTGTTTTAGAACCTTGGGATTTAAATTAGCATGATTTAATTAAAGTTCTACTTTGTTGTTCCAACAACCTAATTGAGTTTTAGAATGGATATAGGTGATGACCATGCCATGTCCTTTAACATGTATTAAATTGAGGTTATTTGGAATTGAATCGGAATCTAGAGAATTTAATTATGTTTATCTATTTAAATTCTATCAATTTGCTCCATGATCTAGTTGTGTTTTAGATGTGGTTTCTATATTCAAATCATGGACTTGGACTTGTTGTATATTCATTTGGTTATGTTTTGAACATTGGATAACATAGTTGCTATGTTTGTATTCATGAGAATATGTTTTCTTTATTAAATATATTGTTGCCTTGTGTAATGATTTGCACACTTCGTGTTTAACATCTTTCATGCATAGCGTGTAACGAATCGCACACTGAAGATTCGACATTCATCATATCATATTAGTTGTGGATTTAAAGCATGTATTGTATAGATTTCCAAATTTGGTTGTGCTTAGTAGATAGTTGATTATCTTGCATATTCCTGTTGATATATGCGTTGTTGCACAAAGTGTTGATTTTGGAAACTTGGGGATGTCATTGTTTGACTATGGCTAGGACGTGGTTCTAGTACGGGGGATAGTCCCTCTATATATAGTCTAGTGCACACATAGGGAGGTTACCCATGGGCTAGTAACCCTAAAGTAACTATGTTGTCGATCTGATCTGGCATGACGTCTGAGTATCCACTTTGTTTGATTTCGCATTTCATTTTCAAGTTGATAACTAGATAATGTTGTAACTTATTGTTTCTTATTTGTCGTTCCATTTTAAGTTACAGGATGTTAACTTTGCGAAATTGTGCTTTATGCGTTGTATTGGAAGTTCCAATGTTGGTTAAATTGCATCGATATTGAAAATCGTGTTTTGACGTTCTAATAAAGCTTAGGATTGCTCCTATTGATTCATTTATAACATAGACGTTAGGTGGCATAAACCACTACTGTTATTTTGTGCTTTAGATTCTAAGTTGATGGCTTTGAGAACTTAAACCTTGTTGCATTATATAACATGCTCTTTTGTTGTTGAATTGCATGGATAATATGCTTCTTGTTAAATTGTATTCAACTATGCTTTTGTTATGTTGTATGGATTACTCTAGACCTAGTTCAATTGTATTGAAAATGCAATTCATGTTAATATATGCTCAAGCATTCTTCTTGTCGTGTTCTTTAGATTATCCCAACCATGATTCGTTTCATACACGTATGTATATCATGATTCTTGTTGTTTAGACTCTAAGGTAGCTTAGGATGCTCCCCGAGTCTCACTCGGACATAGACGTTAGGTGGTATGAGCCCCTTTAACATGTTTCACCTTAAGGTGATAAATTTGTAAAATGCTAGGTCGATGCATGCTCATCTCCTACGAGTAGCTTTATGTTACTCACCCCTACGATACTGGGGCATATTTTAGGTACGAAGACTTGGTTCGTGAAGCCTAGCATTCCTTGGATGTCGAGTAGCTTTCAAGTTTCCATTTCATGCAAATGTTAGCATGAAATGTTATTTTGTAGACTTATATGTCAAAATATGTATGTTTGATTCCATGTATGTAATGTGTACTTAAGTACACTCCTTTCAATGTATTTGATATGTATGAGATGAGGCCGGAGGCCAATGACATGTATATTGTATTTTATACAACTTTTTAACTTCATGAAATGTTATGAAAAACTTGAAAAATCGTAAGTCATTCCATTTTCATCGGGTGTGGGAATTCCATTTTCATTCTTTTATAGGGTCTTATTAATCTTGTATGAAGTGTGGTCAAGGGCCAAACGATCATTTGATCCCGTTTTGCATTTTTGGATTCCATGTTTTCCATTCCAAGTCCATTTTTGCCTTTTTGCCCGTTGGGGGGTCGGATTTTGCATCGGCTATATTTTTAAGCCATGGACCATTGTAGCGCGTCAAAATAGGTAAGTTACGTTTTCATGCATAGTCGTTTCCGGGCAAAACCTCATCGTTTATGTTTTGAGCCTCTTGTGAATTCATTTCGCATTTTTTTTGCATATTCTGATCTAGGGGCATTATGGACCTTTCACCTCAGTTTTATTTTCTTCTTTCGACGTGGTCGCTTAGACAACGTGATTTTAGGGGGGTTTCTTTTTCGTGTTTTTTCCAGAAAAGGTCGTCTTGGTACCGGAAATCCCTCGTGAAGTTTCAGCTTCCAGTTTTCATTTAGCAGCTTTATGACCCTCTTGTTCAGTTCTAATCTAGGAGCATTTTGGGGATTTTACAGTCAGTTTTTTTTTTATTCCGTCCGCGCTGTCGGGTAGAAAACTCTATTTTAGGGAGGGTTTCTTCTTCGTGTTTTTCCAGAAAAACTCGTCTTGACCTCCGTTTCAAGCCTCAGTTCTGGGCACATCAAAAAAAATGTAGCAGTAGCCAAGGGCTATCACCAGCCATGTCTTTGGGCACCGGCATGCACGCCGGTGGGCTCGCGCATGGGCACCGTGTGCGCCATGGCCCCTCGTCGGGCCGCCGCGACTTCAATTCTTCTTTTGGGCTTTTCTCCTTCGTCCGTACTCCGATTCAAGTGAATTTTTTTTTGAACTTGACTAATTTTTCGCTGTCTTTCCAACGGTGTGCTCAGTTGCACCCGATTCTTCCTGGATAATTACCAGTTTACCCTTTTTTCTTTAAGTGCTCGTTTTTCTTCGTCATGTCATTTCTCCTTCGTTTGGACTCCGAATCATGCGATTCTTGAGTCCATCTTGATTAGTCCTTCCAGCGGTGTACTCGGTGGCACCCGAATCTACAGTTTTTAGAAATGACTATTTTGCCCCTGGGGGCTTATTTGTCATATTTTCGATCTTTTGCTTCCGCATCAGTTCTTATTGAGTTCCACGACCTCATGGAAGGTCACTTTGACTTCTTAGAGTCTTGTTTTCTGTTTTCGCTTCTGCATTCGGATCCGTTATCGGATCATCCTTACGGTTCATCACAGGACACGCTGGCCTAAAAACCAGGGTCGTCACAATTTCGGGGACGAAATTTCCTTAAGAAAGGTAGGTTGTAATGAACCGGTCGTTTTCCTTCATTTCATTTTTCTTAGATTTTTACGGATAAATTTTTTCCGTCGATTTTTCCATTCTGAGTTCGGTTACTCATCACTTAGTGTCGTCTTGAGCTCTCAGAAATGGTTCCCGAGACTCTTTCCCTTAGATTGACAACTTCCTTAAAGGACTGCGTCATTTCTACATTTTTTTATTTTTTGACACTATTCACTTTGCGTCATTTTTCCTATTTTGTCTTTTCTCCGTTTGTCACCTTGTTGGCATAATCTCACTTTTTGTGTTCGGAGTTGGTTTTTGACTTCATGTATCTTCATCCTAAGTGGTTTCTACGAAATACGTATCTTTATTTTTGTAGGAAAGTACTCTGGTTGCTCCTAGTGTCCATAGGGGTATGGATGCAAAGTTCTTCAGAAATATTTTTATTTCTTGGGGTGTTTTTCATAAATATCTTTTGGAGATATTTTATTTCAGGATTTTTTTAGGAAAAGATATTTTCATTCTGGGCAGCTTTACAGTTATCCCTTTTTGTAGGGGCCATTGTGCAATTAACGAAAGTTATTGTAAAATACTTCGTTTTGAGCCTGGATCATCATATAGGATTTATTTTCACATTTTATTAAGTCGTGTACTTTTAGAATTGTCTTACGGTCGAACCCTACAGTTTTTGGGTTTTCAGCCCCGATTAGCGCCAAACTTGTTTGGGGCATATCTTTCTGCTCGAGACTCAGTTTTTGACGTTGTTTCTTCCGTTGTTTATATTTTCTCATTTTGGTTCTTTTTTTGTTCATAGAGTTTTGTCATTTGAGCGCGTCTACTTGAATTCCACTTTTCCGGACCCGATGGGGCCTTTTCGGGGCACTTTTATTTTTTACTATAAATAGGGGTTATAAAATTAAATCAGCTAATTTCCTCTTGTTCTCCTATGTTTCAGACCAGCCGTGGCTACCTAAGGGGATGCCACCTTCTTTTCTTCTTTTCCACCTTCTTCCCTCGTGTAAAATGTTATAGTGCCTTAGCGTTTATTGAAGGCTTTGATGACGCGCACCTTTCCCCCTTATTAGAATCCATTTTTAACCACTTTTGAGTTCGGGTTTCTAGTTCGGGTTTGGATTTTCATGGTACCTCAAAGGTTAAAGTTGTTCCTCTCGTTGTCCCAGACATAACTTAGGAGTATCGTTGGATTCAGAGCATTTTCGTTTCGGTGGGGATTTGTGATTTCATCACAAAATGAGGTAGGGGATGTTTTAGGGGGAATTATGTGTTGTATTGATGGTTTTATAAGCATATACAACTTGTAAAAATGCCTTTGTATTAATTCTAGAATTTAATTTAATTATTTTTTATGTTTAAGACTTAATTCTCATAGTTGTATATAGCTTGGAATTAAATTGTAGCATGCTATTAAATTAAGCCTTGATATGTTTGTTAACATATATTAAATTGGGAGGATTTGAATAGGTATTGCAAGTTTTAATTAATCTTTCACTTGAATGAAAATTTAATTCACATGGTTGTAACTAGCATGGAACCAACTTGTAATGTGATATTAAATTAGGCCTTAATATGTTCTTTAACGTATGTGAATTTGAGGACATTTGGAATTGTTTTAAAATCCAGAGAAAATTAATTAATTAGATTAATTAATTTTACTCTAAGTGTTCTAATCACTTAATTGGATTTTTGACTTGATATTATTGATGAGCTTGGCATGTTCTATCATATATATTAAATTGAGGATATTTGAATAAGTTTTGAGAAATTTATTTAATTATTTTCTTGGCATTGATCTTAATTTACCTTGTTGTAACTAAGGTAGAAGTGGTTTGTAACTTGAAATTAAATTAGGTCTTGCTGTGACCTTTGACATATATTATATTTAGGATTCTTGGAGTTGCTTTGTAATCTTGATAATTTAATTAAATTTCATTTGTATGCTTTCATTGAGGTAATTAAGTATTGATGTTATATTCTTCCTTAATTTATAATTTGCAACTTGGTGTATGATTACAAGATGGTATTCCATGAGTAGAAGTTATGATTTAACTTGTTGTATACACATTATACTTGTATAACATTTAATATGCCATTGTAACATGAAGGCCTAAAGCATATCTTGTGTGTATTCCATGACTTAGTTGTGCATGGTAATTGACAATGTGCATTGTGTATATGTGATATACTTATTGCACAACTTGATAATTTTTGGAAAGCTTGTATGAACATTGTAATATGTGAAGGTTAGAGTATGTCTCTAGTACGGGGGATGAGAGTTCCCTCTACAACATATAGTGCGCACTAGGTAGTTCCTTGCGGGCTAGTAACCCAAGATTACGTGTTTGGTCATTGAGACCATATGTCCTTTGTCTTTCCGCCATTGGTTGATTTCGCATTCAATTCCTATTTGTAATTATGGATTACTTTTAGCTTGTGCTTGGATGCATGGTGCTTCATTTCTTGCTTAGTATACTTGGATTTGTATACTTATACGCCTTATATATAAAAAATGCTTAGCATACTTGGATTTGTATACTTGTATGCCATGCATGTCAACATTGCTTAGTATACTTAGAAATGTATACTTGAATTTATATGTTGCATTTCCATTTCAATATTGCTTAGTGTACTTAGTGTGTACCCTTGTATATTGATGATTTACTTTCTAGATAACCTAGTATACTTGTATCTTCTATACTTGTCTTAAGTGCATTTCAATCTTGATTGTATACATGCGTACGTATACTTGCATATCGAATGACTTTTTGCGTGTACTGCATGCTCTTATGTTGTTTAACTTGCATGAATGATGTGGTTTATGCTAGGAATACTTTAGGGTAGCTTAGGATGCTCCCTGAGTCTCACCTTCAGCATAGAATCTAGGTGGCATGACCATTTGAGTTAAATTATAACAACTTAATAGGTTTGTAAAACTTTAGGTCTTTGCATGCTCATCTCCTACGAGTAGCTTTATGTTACTCACCCACGTAATGGGGACATTTTTCTGGTATAAGAATCAAGATTCGAGATTCACATTGTGCTTGGATGATTTGTAGACTTGAAGGTTTCAAATTCTTGTAAATGTTGGCTTGAAAAACCCACTTGTAGCCTTATATGTCAAAATGCGTATATTTGACTCTAATGATGTAATGTGTACATAAGTACAGCCTTTACAATATATTTGACATGTATGAGATGAGGCCATAGGCCAATGACATTTAATTTGTATCCTATGTAACTTTTGATTTCATGAAATATTATGAAAATATTGAAAAATGGCAAGTCATTGGCTCACCATGTTTGCATCAGGTGTGAGAATTCTATTTTTATTCTTTCATAGGGTCTCATTAATTATGCATGAAGTATGGCCAAGGGCTAAATGGTAATTTGAAACCGTTTTATAATTTTAAGTTTCAAAATTCCCTTTTCATGTGCATTTTCTCCCTTTTTGGCCGTCGGGGGGTCAGATTTTGCATTAGCCATTTTTGAGAGCCACAAACCATTCCTGTACCCTTAAAAACACTAAATACACTTGCGTGCACATTCGTCTCAACCTAGAAATGCATTTAGGGCCAAATAAACACTTGGTGCAAAGTTGCATTTTCCTCGTTTTTGCCCTTCTCTGATCTAGGGGCATTCTGGGTATTTCACAGTGTGTTTTTTTTTGTTTTCCTCTATGTTACCGGGTAGAAAACGTGATTTTAGGGCGAGTTTCTTCTTCATGTTTTTCCAGAAAATGTCGTTAAGGGCCCCGTTTTTGCTCTCTGTTCTGGCATATTTCCAAAAAAAGCATGTAGCAGCTTTTTAGACCCCCATGACCTTCGCTGATCTAGGGGCATTTTAGGGATTTTACAACATGTTTTTTTTTTTTGTTTCTTCCATGCTACCAGGTAGAAAACATGATTTTAAGGGGGATTTCTTCTTCGTGTTTTTCTAGAAAAACTCGTTTAAGGGTCCATTTTTAGCCTTAGTTCTAGGAAAAAAATTAAATGTTGCTTGCTTTAAAAACACTATTCCTGCCCAGATTTCTTACCTAGAAAATAATTTGATTTTTTTGAAACTTTGAGGCTTCATATCTTCATCATCCGGACTCCAATTAAGTGATTTTTGAGTCTAAATTTATTAGTTTTTGCTTGTCTATCTAACGATATGCACGGTTGCATCCAAATCTATCTGAAAAGATCATTTTACCTCTTGTCAAATACCCTTGCCGCACTGATTTTAAACCCAAAAGTTGGTTTTGTCTAGAAAGATCATTTTACCCTTTGTAAAGTACCCTTGCCACACTAATTTCAAAACCCAATAGTTTGATTTTATGAAACTTTGGAGTTTCATATCTTCTTCATCCGGACCCCGAATCAAGTGATTCTTGGGTCTAACTTGGTTAATTTTTCACTGCCTTTCTAATGGTGTGCTCGGTAGTACCCGATTTTATATTTTCAGAAATAACCATTTTGCCCTTGGGGCTAAGTTTGTTCGGTTTTCTTGTAATTTGCTTCCGCTACTTTCTTTGAGTCCTGTGACTTCATGGGAAGTGACGGACATGTCTTAGGAATGATGTACATTCCAAGGACATTGCTTCCATGTGAAAAGACTATTTTGCCCTTGGGGCTTGTTTGATTTTTTTCTGATCATTCATTTCTGCATTGTTCTCGCTAAGATCCGTGGCCTCATGGAAGGTCACTCTGGCTTCTTAGAGATGCATTGCATCCCAGGGTCTTGTTTTTCTATTTTCGCTGCCGCATTTGGATCCGTTATCGGGTCAATCTTCGTTCACAAGACGCAGTGGCTTGGAAAACCAGGGCCGTCATACTGCAAACATAAGAGGAATTGAACTTGAATTTAATACAATAGCCGGTAATGGAGAAAATGTTGGGAATGAGGGAATCAATACTGATAGAGCTAAAAATTGCAAATGCCTATGACTCTTAGGGACCATTTCATCCCTACCACTTACGCCTCTCCTTCTTGCATAGTGATGCCAAACATCGAGGCAGCCCAATATGAGATCAAATCTAGCACAATTCAAATGCTTCCATCCTTTCATGGCTTTGAAAATGAAGACCCCTATAAGCATCTTGATGAATTTCTTGAAATATGTTCTACCATCAAGCTGAGGAGCTTCCCTGAAAATGCTCTCCATTTTGCATATCTTCCCATTCGCCTTAAAAGATAGGGCGAAATATTGGTTGAACTCCCTTGCTCCAAGCTCCATCACTACATGGGCTCAGTTGCAGCAAGAATTTTTTTAAAAATACTATCCTATGAGTAAGACCAACCAAATGAGGCGTTCTATTCTTAGCTTTGTACAACTCGATGGGGAACAACTCCATGAGACTTGGGAAAGACTTCAAAACCTCTTTAGGAAATGTCCACACCACCTAATTCCAAAATGGCAATTGGTGCAAGCTTTCTATAATGGTTTAACCGACCCTAATAGATTTGACTCATCATGTGGAGGGATGTTCATGTAAGAATGCGGATAAGGCTTAGACCTTACTCGAGAATTTGAGTGAAAACTCATTACAACATAATTCTCGTAGTGCTCCAACCTCAACTAATGCAAAGAACACCTCTATGTCAACCAAAGACACTGAGGGAAGAATCTTCTCAAATGGATGCTATAGCTCACAAGTTCTATCAATTAATGGCACCACATCTCTCTCATTCCTTGTCTCAAAATTCGGCAAGTGCGGTGTGTGCATCATGCACTAGCCCTTTTCATCTCTCGAAAGATTGCCCCACACCGAAGCAATTTCCTAGTAACAATCAAGAGCAAGCAAATGCTATGTTTTCCAGGCCCGGAAATAATCCGTATTCCAATACCTATAACCCAGGATGGAGAGATCATCCAAATTTTTCGTTGATGCAACCCGCCCCACAAAATTCAAATTTACAAAATCAAAGGCATCAAAATCAGCCCTCTTCTCAGTTTCAAAGTAGGCAATTTCAGGCCTCTTTAAGTTACCGTCCACCTTATAATCCAAATGTCTCTACTCCACCTCCTGTGTTTCCAACTGATGAAATTCTTGCTGCAAATAAGCAAATGATGGAATCTCTAAACAAGCAAATGTTAGAATCTAACACGCAATTGTTGACATCATTGCATGCCACTCTCCAAATGGTTCATTCTTATACTCAATCAATAGCTAAACTTGAGAATCAAGTAGGACAAATAGCTACTTTAATGAACCAACTTCATCAAAGAGATAAGGGAAAACTGCCCACTCAACCATTTAAGAATCCTAGAGAGATGCATGTGATTAACGAAGCCCCTCCTCCGAGTGGGCTTACTCATGAACAAGTCCAAGCAATCACCACCCGTAGGAGTGGTCGAATTGTGGACAACAAGGTTGATGGAAGAAAAGTTGAAACAATCCTTCCTCCCAAAAATCCAAATCCTAGCTCCTCTAATCCAAATTTCACTCCTGAAAATCCAAAGTCCAGCACTGAAAATTCCAAGCTTGTGCCCCCAAATGTGGAAACTTCTTATGAGCCTAAGACTTCGTTTCCTTAACGTCTCCAAGAGTCGACACATTTTGGGAACAAAAATTGTAAAATTTAGGACATGTGGGTGGTTTTTAAGCAAGTAAATATTAACCTTCCTCTCTTGGATGCTATTAAGTAAATCCCTCCCTGTGCAAAATTTCTCAAGGATTTGTGTACTCAAAAACGCACTTCCAATAATCATTTACCAAAGAAGGTAAGACTAACTAAAAATGTGAGTGCAATCATTCAACACAGCACTCCTCCAAAGTATAAGGATCCAGGCGTCCCGACAATCTCGTGTGTCATTGGTGATAACAAGATAGAGAGGGCCCTCCTTGACTTAGAAGCAAATGTAAACTTGATTCCATATTCAGTTTACTTACAACTTGGGTTGGGGGAGCTTAAGCCAACATCTGTGGTCTTGCAGCTTGCCGATAGATCGGTCAAGCACCCACGGGGCATTTTTGAAGATGTCATCATCAAAGTGGACAAATTCTACTTCCCGATAGACTTTATGGTTCTTGACACGAAACCGGTCCATGATCCAAAGAAACATATTCCCGTGATCCTCGGTAGGCCGTTCTTAGCTACGGCTAATGCTTCGATAAATTGCCGAACCGGGGTGATGGATATCGCCTTTTGAAATATTCAACTCAAACTCTACATTTTCCATGGCACTCAACATCCTTTCAAAGAGGATGATTGTTTCTTCATTGATGTGGTAGATGAAGTGGTCGAAGAATCTTTCCCCTTCATTCTAAGCAAAGATCTGCTTAAAACTTGCATGTCTCACTTTGATTTTACAAACTTTGATATCAACCAATCCATCCAAGAAGTAAATTCTTCGCTCAACATTGGTGCTATCATGGACTGTCCTCCATGGAAGGTGCCAAGAGAACCACTTCCTCAACTTTCCACTGCTCCTCCAGTCCCTTCCTTAAAATCTCCACCACAACTTGAGTTAAAGCCGCTCCCGGCCCACCTCAAGTAAGTGTTTCTTGGTACAAATCAAACTCTTCCAGTCATCATTGCATCGGACCTTTGAAAATAGTCTTTTAGCGACGCTGCAAGAACACATAGAAGCAATTGGCTAGGCAGTGGCTGATTTGAAAGGAATCGACCCTTCTATTTTTATGCATTGCATTCATATGGAGGACAACGCAAAACCTTCTAGAGAGCTACAGCGCCGGTTGAATCCCAACATGAAGGAAGTGGTTATGGAAGAAATGATGAAGCTACTCAATGCGGGAATCATCTACCCCATCTCTGATAGCAAGTGGGTGAGCCCCACTCAAGTTGTTCCCAAGAAATTCGGTCTCACTGTTGTTGAAAATTCAGTAGGAGAGCTCGTGCCACAACGCACCACCACCTGGTGGCATGTGTGCATTGACTACCGGAAGTTAAATTCTACCAATAGGAAGGATCATTTCCCACTCCCATTCATTGTTCAAATCTTAGAGAGGTTAACCGGCTAAAGCTACTACTGTTTCCTTGATGGTTATGCCGGCGATAACCAAGTGTCAATTAATCCTCAAGATCAAGAGAAGACCACATTCACATGCCCCTTTGGAACATTTGCCTATAGATGCATGCCCTTTGGGCTATGCAATGCACCGGCAACCTTCCAAAGGTGCATGATGTCCATATTTTCTGATATGGTCAAAAAGTTTTTAGAAGTGTTCATGGATGATTTTTCTGTCTTTGGATCGTCCTTTAACTCCTGTCTCCACAATCTATCCCTTATGCTTCAAAGATGCAAGGAGACAAATTTGATTCTAAGTTGGGAAAAGAGCCATTTTATAGTCCAAGAAGGCATTGTCTTGGGACATGTCATTTCTAAAAAGGGAAGCGAGGTTGACAAGGCCAAAATCGAATCGATCTCTAATCTTCCTCCTCTAAATTCTGTTCGACAAATCCATTCCTTTCTTGGTCATGCCGACTTTTATCGCCGCTTCATCAAAGATTTTAGCAAAATATCCCGGCCTTTGTGTAATCTACTTGCCAAGGATATTCCCTTTAATTTTGATGAAGCCTATATGGAAGCTTTCAAGAAGCTCCATACTCTTCTCTCATTAGCCCCAATCATGAAACCGCCCAACTAGTCTCTATCATTTGAGATCATGTGTGATGCATCTGATTATGCATTGGGTGCGGTTTTGGGCCAGCCTGTGGATAAACTTCCGCATGCCATCTATTACGCTAGCAAAACTCTATCTGATGCTTAACTGAATTACACCACTACTGAAAAAGAGTTGCTAGCTGTGGTGTACGCCTTAGATAAATTCCGCTCTTACCTTCTTAGATACAAGGTCATTGTTTTTTCAGACCATACCGCTCTTAGGCATTTGCTCGCTAAAAAAGAGACCAAACCCCGTCTAATTCGATGGATACTCTTACTCCAAGAGTTTGACATTGAATCCAGGACAAAAAGGGGCAGGCAATGTTATCGCCAACCATCTCGCTTGCTTACTCATTGAGAAATTGTCTGAATTTGCTGCAGTTCGTGATTCCTTTCTGGATGAGCAACTGTTTCAGATTTCTTAGTCAAATCTTCCATGGTTCGCGAATATTATCAACTACCTAGTGGTAGGAAAAATTCCATCCAAATGGTCCAAACAAGAAAAGGACCGTTTCTTCTCCCAAGTTAAGCATTTCTTTTGGGAAGATCCGGAACTATTCAAGTATTGCCCGGATCAAATCATCCGGCGGTGCATTCTCGAAACTGAATTCTCCAGTGTCCTGAATTTCTGCCATACGCTTTCATGCGGAGGCCACTTCAGCGCTAAGAAAACCGAGGACAAAGTCCTTCAAAGCGGATTTTATTGGCTATCTTTGTTTCAGGATGCTTACAATTTCTGTAAGTCATGTGAGCGTTGCCAAAAGCTCGGATCCATGTCTAAAAGAGACATGATGCCCCTTACCCCCATCTTAATCATAAAATTTTTTGATGTGTGGGGAATTGACTTCATGGGACGTTTTTCATCCTCTTATGGCTATGAGTACATTCTTGTAGCATTGGATTATGTGTCTAAATGGGTTGAGGCCAAAGTTACCAAAACCAACGATCATAAAGTTGTGGTCAAGTTTGTTCAATCAAATATCTTTAGTCGGTTTGGTACACATTGGGCCATCATCAGTGACGGAGGGTCTCATTTTTGAAATCACTATCTCAAATCCATCATTCTTAAATACTCCGTCATTCATAAGGTTGCCACACCTTACCACCCTCAAACGAGTGGTCAAATGGAAGTATTTAATCGTGAGTTCGAGCATATTCTGGAAAAAATGGTTCGATCGGACCGCAAAGATTGGTCATTAAGACGAAACGATGCGTTTTGGGCCTACCTTACAGCGTATAAGACACCCATTGGCATGTCGCCATATCGGCTTGTCTTTGGAAAAGCTTATCATCTCCCGGTCGAGTTAGAATGCCGTGCTTATTGGGCCATAAAGCGGCTCAACTTTGATCTTGAACAACCCGGTTCTACTTGTAAATTGCAGCTCAATGAGCTTAAGGAAATCCGAAATAATTCGTATGAAAGCGCCAAAATCTATAAGGCAAAGACTAAAGCTTTTCATGATAAGCACATTGTCAATAAGTCTTTTGCCCCTGGACAAAAAGTTTGGCTTTTCAATTCTAGATTGAGACTCTTTCCCGGTAAACTCCGTTCATGGTGGGATGGTCCGTATGTCATCACATCCGTCTTTCCTCATGGTGCTGTTAAACTTCACAATCCTACCGATGGATCTCTCTTTAAGGTTAACAGCCAATAGCTTAAGCCTTATGTTGATGGCATAGTCCCGATCTGAAAAGTTGAAAAAGTTCTATTAACGAACCCAGTTTACATGGACTGATGCACCATCATGCTTCGTCTAGCTATCGACATTAAATTTAGCACTCATGGGAAGTAATTCTTCCAATATCCAAGCTTCCCTCCTTCAAGTTGCCTTAGCCAAGAATTTTTTGGAAATTAGTTAAGTATAGCCAAAATGTGACCTCTTACAAAATTGTCTCGAATTGCATGCCAAAAGTCATATGTGGTTTTCTTAGTCATTTTAAGGTCTCGGTACCATTTTTGAAATTTTTCGAGGTCATTACCGCAATTTTCTCGTCTAATCCAAAAATCACGGGAAATTCGGGCATTAAAAATGGCGTTTTTGCAAATGAGCTCCGATTCTCATTCCAAAGGTTTGACAAGGTGTCTAGGGTCAATATAAGCTTAAATTTCAAATTTGAGAATTTTTTGATCCTGTCCCGGCCACCGTTAGGTAAAAATTCAGTCAAAGGAGGAGTCTACCCAAGCTCTTGCTGGCGCCCACCGATTTCCCGTGGGTGCCTGCCCAAAAGGGCAGTGAGGATCAAGTTTCCGCGGGCGCCCGCTAAAATGAAAAGCCATATCGTAAATCTATGAGCGCCCGCCTTACGCTCGCAGGCGCCTGCCGCCCTTGCTAGCATCATTAAAATGGGCATTTCAAGCCCATTTTAACATTCTAAACTTCTCTCTTTCCCTATTCCCTTGCTCTAGTTGCATCTCTCTTTCCCTTGCCCTCTCAACCTTTCATTCTCACTTCAATCTCCTCCTCTCCCATCTCATCTTCCACCGCCACTCCATTATCTCGTCTCACCCTCATCCTCACAATCTCCCATCACCAAGCAAGGAGCCATTTGCTTTCCAAATTGGGTAAGCTTCTTCTTCTCCTTTTCTTTCAATTTTTAGATCAATGGAGAATGGGATTGACTGTGTGGAGGTGTAGCATTTGTTTGGGGTTGTCTCTTGTTGATTACGGGTCCAAATTTTTGGGGTTTCAAGTTTCTAATCAACCTTTGTATCTCTTCCAAATTTTTGTGTACACCAAGTGTTTGATAAATTGCCTAAGCCAACTTCTTCACTCAAATGGCACCCAAAACCTCCACCAAGTGCACTCGCTCTTCCAAGGGGCCATCTGAGACTACTCCAACTCCCGATTGGGCTGATTAGCCCATTGAAATTGAGGCTAGATTTGTCATCAAAGACGGCTTCGAAGCAAATCCGAAAATGGCGTAGGTAGTCAAAGAATTGATGGACCGTGGCCTAAAATCTCTATTCAAGCCACGCGCTAGTTCTTTCTATCCGTGCATCATCCGCCAATTCTTTTCCAACATGTTTTATACATGTGCAGAGCCTGAAATCATTATGACCACTATTGATGGCAAAGCTTTTGAATTCAACATTCATGACCTTGCCACGGATTTGGCATGTCCATTGGAATCTCCTACGGATGAGGCGGGCCTGCCTTTATACGTTGACCCTCCAGCTGATCTGCAATTGCCAGAAATTGCGGAGGAAATTTTCCACAACTAGTATACCGGGAATCGCAAGTCAAGCACTAATAAGTCATTCCTCCCATGCCGGCTCCGGTTTGTGGACTCCGTCTTGGCCAAAAATGTCTTCCCCGTCCCTAAACATTCTGAACATAAAGGGCTTTTCTGAGCTCCCTCTATGCAGCGGAAAAAGGTATTGGTTTTCTGTCTCGCAGCTTTTCTGGGACCAATTTCTCAAGATCTACAATGACCTAATTGTGATGCAGATGAACAATGACATCACTTAGGCATTCCTTTTCCCATACTTGATCACCAGGCTACTCAAAAACAAAGGTTTCAGGCCACCCCATAATGAGGAGAAGAAGACGAATGTGTATCTTTTCGACCTTGGGGCATGGAAGTCGAGTATAGTCCAGCTTAAGACGTCTCAACAGGCCCACATTGGCGATGCGTTGGATTGGGGAGGTCCAGCCATCCCTGTTGCCCTTGCACCTGTTGCTCCCACACCTGTTGCACTGCCTCCCCCTGCTATGTCCCGTGCCGATTATGTCTCTTTCAGTGCGTGTATTGATGAACTTCACCTGCGAGTCAGGAATGTCGAGGGCGTCCTTACGGACATCCATAAGGAGACTCAGGAGGGACAGAAGACGTTGCAGGCCATGCTGCAGTCCTTGATTGATCGCCCATCAGGCAGCGCCGGTGGCTCATCCTCTACTCCGATGATGGAGTGATTTTATGCTTTTTGTATCTATTTTTATGCACCCACCATTAACTTGCGTTATAATGTAGCAACCATATGTTGATACATATCATGACCACTATATATGTTGTTTCCCCATGTTAATCACCATCTAGCATGTTAATAGGGTAGGTAGTGGATTCACTTCCCTAGTCCTCTCTACCTAAGTTTTTCTCCCTTAATTTCCTTGCAATTATTGTTTTATGCATTCTTTAATCCCTATTTCGAAGTGACAAACAAAACAACTCTTATACCTTCCTTTCATCAAACTAAAAGTGATTTTACAATCTTGGCTGCCATAAACTAGTAATCCCAGTCGTTCGACTTACCCATCCAATAGCCCTATTTTACAATAATTTGTGCTATTACAAAGGGTTGATTATTATTGATAGTCGACGAAACCGATCACCTCTTACTGGAGAGCATGGCTCGATGGCTGCTGCTTTTGGGCTAAGTCGAGGTGGGGTGCGCATGCTTCGTCGTGTGCGAGATGGTGGGATTGATGCCACCGTTCATGACATAAGCTCTGGCGAGGTATTGGCTTCTGACAGTGAATTTCCAAACTTACCTACTTTTAACTTTGTACAAGCCTTAGGTGAGACTACTCTATATTGTTGTGGTTAGGAGCATACATTCACAAGAGTAGGAGAAGAAGAAATGGAAAGGTTGGTGTTGGATGTCTTGCCTCTCATTACCATTCGATACATGCCAGTGCATGCTCACACTGCCAAGGTAGCGGAGATGATGCGAGATTATGTGAGTAGATTAGAGCTACCTCGAGACAGTGTTGACATCATTGAGGAGGCAAGACTACCAAGAGAAGGGGAGAACACTGCTCGTGATGACGTCCAAACAAGGGCTAAGCACCCATCTAAGTTCCTAACTCATGAGGTGACAATTCCTTGAGATGAGTCTATAATTGAGTCGCCCAGGAGCGAGAACATGGAAGTGCCTACTCAAGAAAACGCAGCTATAGCTCTGAGCTCTCCGCTGGAAGTGTGAGAGCCTTCGTAATCTGGCAGTGAAAATATGGCTGAACAGGCCTCCTTCGAGAGGGATGGGTCTCCGAATGGTGAGGGCCCAACCTTGCCTTTGGAAACACAAGGGATGGAGCAAACTTCTCTTGCACATGATGAAGCTTTGGCAGAGGGGAGGGCACCATCCTCTCCTTTGACAGGGTTGCAAATCTCGAGAGACCCTACTGAGTCACAAACTGAGACCCATATGGAGGATGCCATAGGTAATCAAATGGGACAGATTACACCTTTTAGTAATGAGCAAACTACAATAGGCTCGGGGGGTAAGCAAGTAGCTGATCAAACAGGGCAGGTTTCACGTCCAGTTAGTGAGTGAGTCAGTTATTGATGTTGGCGCGGAACTGTATGCTACTAGTGTAGAGGTGGAATGGATGGGTATGCCGTCGTTCCCTCAGGCCTATGTGAATTTACTAGAGGCCGCTCTTGCTCATCATCCTGAGGTACCGCGGTTACTGTCCTTGTGCCATACACTTGTACAACAAACCATGTATTTGTGCCTTGGGAAATTTTTGGAGATATTCATTGAAATCGAGCAAGGCTCAACCAATGAAGATCTCGTAAAGGAGGCGGCACTTCTCCTGAAGGATGTTCTCAAGCTCGAGGTTCCTGTTTCATGGTTACGAAGGAGACTATTAGTGGCTAAGAAATGCCTACAGCAGCGACTTCTCGCACCCCACCTTTAAGAAATAAGAGCGCGCATTGAAAGGTTGGAGGGGGAGCTCGCACATGAGCAACAGAGTTTGGCAGTGATGGCAGCATACTCACAAGACCTCGATGAAGATTATTCATTGTTCTCCTCGTATGTGGACTAGACTTGTAGCTCATTCTTTTTTTTTATTTATGTATGTAAGAGTCAAGAACTCAACAATTGTAATTCAAACATTGAATGAAAAAAGTTGTGATTTCTCCCCCCTCTCCCCCCCCCCCCCCCCCCCCTTTTTTTTTGTGAAGAGCATGAGACATGTGCCAAAAGGTTATTTCCTTCAAAATGAATAATCTATTACACATGTTTAACAAAAGTAAGGCTTCAGCCAGATATTGTTAATTGGGCTGTGATTAGAGCCTTCGAGAGTGCAATAACAACTATCACTAGACGTCCTGACAATGTAAGGACCTTCCCAATTAGGTGAAAACTTAGGAGCTGAGAGGCCTCGCATGACGTAAGGGGTAGCCTTTGAATTGTCGAGGCTGGACATGCTTGTTGTACGCTCGCACTATGTTGTGCTAATACTATTGGAGATGATGAAAAGCTGTCTCGTGTCTTTCATTGAGGGCTTCTAATTCACTATCTCGAGACATTTGAACCCCGCTTAGTGAAGGAAACTGTACCGCGGGGATGGCAATATCGACTGGCAAGATGACCTCGAGTCCATAAACAAGGAAGAATGGGGTCTGACCTATAAGGCACTTGCTGGAGGTGCGATAGGCCCAGAGCGCTAGGGGTAATTGTTCAACCCATGTAGTAGGGCTTTCCTCAAGGGTTTAACTCAGGATGTGGATGATGTTTTTGTTGGAGGCCTCGGCCTAGCCATTGCCCTATGGGTAGTAAGGCGACGAGCGTATATATTGGACGTTGTATTGCACGAGCAGCCATTTGACTTTGCAATTTACAAAAGGCCTACCATTGTCAGTAAGAAGACATTGAGGAATCCCAAAATGACAGATGATATTCTCTTATATGAATGCAGCAACAGCCCCACCGGTTGCATGCTTGAGAGGGACAGCCTCGATCCATTTGGTAAAAAACTTTGTTGCAACATGGATCTACATGTGACCTTGTACTGGTGGGTGGATTGGTCTAACAAGGTTAAACCCCCATATGTAAAATGGCCAAGGGGCCTCAATAGGATGGAGGGGCGTACCTGGAGTGTGAATTTGATGATGGTGATGTTGGCAGGCCTGCACTTTTGTATGTGAGATTAGGCGTTGCGCTCTATATTAGGCCAATAAACTTCCTTACATAGTAAATGTGTAAAAAGCTTGCGCGCGCCTTGATACTCAAATTGGTGAGCCTTTTTTAAGACTTCTGCGGCCTCACTTTGGGACAAGCATTGCAAATACACGCCATTAAGGGCACGGCAAAAAAGTTCACCCCCCTTAAGCTTAAACCGTGCAGATTTTCTTTTTATCTTCCCAGTAGTTTGCTTATCTTTTGGGAGAGTGCCGTGCGATAAGAATTCGATAAAAGAGCGACGCCAATCAGCAACATCGAGGACACAAGACTCTGTCTTATCCATCATAGCCTGACATTGTAGGCAATTACGCTGGCGCTGGAGCTGTCAATACAGCGCAAGGGGGGTAGTGCAGTGCTGCTCGTGAGTTATTTTGAGGGCTGTTTTCGCTTCTTAGGAGTCCAAACACCTAGCCAATATTCCACATGGTAGACAAAAGTATAGCAGCCCTTGCAGGAGTTGAAATGACTTTAATTGCGAGACGGGCAAAGGCCTTGTCATGTGCTTGAGTTGATTAATGATTGGGATCCACTAGTCATTGTTTAAAACAGACGTGGCCGGGAAAACTTGGTTATTGTGGCTGGGCTAATTCCCTTAGTAATGTGAACTTGAGTCATATCATCCGCGATTGTCAGTTTAGAGGCCAATGTACAAAGCGCGTCCGGATATCGATTGCTGGAGCACGGTACATGCGCGAAACGGTTGAAAGGGAACTTAGCGAAAAGCCTCTAGATGATAGTCCGGTAAGACGCGAGTGCAGGCTCGCGAATAGCATACTCGCGTGATTACCTGCTTGATAACTAGCTTGGAATCTCCACATATGCATAGTCTTAAGATGCCCTTATCAAGGGCTACAAGGAGACTAAGAATTAATACCTCATATTTAGCTTCATTGTTAGAACAGTGAAATGCGAGCTTGAAGGCCGCTGTGACCTACTGAGTCGGAGATGTGAGGACGATGCCTGCTCCTTCTCCCTTAGTAGTGGAGGAACCATCAAAAGTAAGCTGCCACTTATCATTACTGTCCTGTACGGCCGTGACTTGGAGCTCGTCAAGGGGCAACGCGTCATCAAGGGGTTCATGCCTTTGCTCTGGGAATTGAGCAAGCAAATTAACTAAAACTTGGTTCTTAATACCTCACGATGCATGGCATATGATATCAAATTCTGAGATGGCGAAGAGCCATCGTGACTCTTTTCCAAAGATGATGGGCTTGGAGAGGAGGTGTCTGTACGGATCGCATCGTGTGATTAAATGGATGGGGTGGGCCATGAAGTAATGTCTGAACTTCTGTATGGCGAAGACGAGCATGAGGTAATGGCGTTCAATGGCCAAGTAGCGAGTTTTAGCCTCTCGGACGAGTCTACTGAGATAATAGACTGGGCGTTCTTGCCCCTCAACCAGTTGCATGAGAAGGGCGCCAATAAACTTATCAGTCGAGGTAAGGTAAAGTAGTAGTGGCTGCTCCCTGATAGGTGGGTGCATTGTGGTCGAGGAGCTGAGAATAGACTTGATCTTCTCGAAGGTTACTTGATGAGCTGCTATCCAAATAAACTTCGCATTGCCTTTGATCAGTGAACTGAAAGGGTGAGAGACCTCTACTAGTGCTGGTATAAATCTACGCAAATAGGAAACCTTGCCCAAAAAACTCTTGAGCTGCTTAAAAAAGCAAGGGCGGGGCATGTCCGTGATTGCGCGAGCGTTGGTGGGGTCAAGGTCGATCCCCTGACGATGCACTGAAAAACCCAGGAAGTTGCCTCAATTTACTCCAAATGCGCACTTAAGGGGGTTCATGCGTAGATTGTACATGTGGCATCACTCGAACACTTGGCGCAGGTCCTAAAGATGATCTTCTTATTGCCTGGACTTCACCATTAAGTCGTCGACATAGTCTTTCACCGTGTGATGTAGCATATCATAGAAGATGGCGGTCATGGCTCTCTGATATGTGGCACTTGCATTTTTCAACCCGAAGGGCATGATAGTGTAATGAAAATTAACAAGTGGTGTTCGAAATGCAGTTTTATGAGCATCTTGTTTGGCCATCTGTATCTGATTGTAGCCATTGTAACTTGATGAGCGCTAAAAAGTACACATTTAAACCCCTTAAGCTTAGGTATTCTATGATCTTTATCTATCTTACTTTCCTGTTTTAGACTAATGTCGTGTTATTGCCCTTTTTAGGTGCTTATCCCCAAAATAAGCTAATTTAGCCAAATAAGAGCTTAAAAGAAGCAACTCAAGCTGGATGGAAGAAAGGAGAAAAGTGGAAGCAGATTGAAACAAAGTACAGAGTTCAGCAGGTTCGATCGATTTCAGAATATATTCGATCGATCGAAAGTTCATCGATCTAAGCAGTTCAAGACGGATCTGAGCTTTTGTCCTTACCCACAAGATTCCACAAAGTTCGATCGATCTCAACAGCTATTCGATCGATCGAAGTGCTCGATCTTATCCACATGTACTACTCCAGCTGCCACTTTTGTCTTCTTCCCAAAAATATCTCAAAATATCTTAGAGATTTGTCCTTATTCAAAAAGGCGCCGCCATAGATGATCGATCTCTGCACTATTCAATGGATCTCAGCCATGCTCAATCAATCTCACCACAGTTCGATCAATCGAACTTCCTAAAGCCCGAAAAAAAGACAAAATCCAGCTCATTAAAGGTTGGCTCATGGTGCAATCATTGGAGGAATATTGATGTGCGAGCCTAGACCATTGGGTGTGACATTTTAACCTACCTATATAAGGAATGTGAGCCACTTTTATACATATGCTTAGATATGCTTTTGGGTAGATAGTTTTTAGAGACAATTCTTAGAGAGGAAGAAAAGAAAAGAGGAGGCTAGAGACATTCTTGAGAGGTTTTCCATCTTCGTCAAGAAGAGGAGCATTTCTACCATGGAGATAGCCCTTGAGGGTTGGAGGACACCATCCATGAGTGGCTAGACATTCTCTTAGGGCTAGAGTTAGCCCTAAGCATACTTTCTTTATCTTGATTCATGTATTTTTGAGGGGATTTGTGTTGTAATACATGTTTTGACATATTTATATACATAGATCTTGTTTATTCAATGATTTGTGTGGTTTAATTCTTCCAAGTGACCATTTCATCCTATCCATATGTCTATGTATGCTAGAATAGATGTTCATGTGTTTATCTCTATTTCTTGTGTTGTTGATGCATGTTTATGTGTATTAATGTTATAAATCTGTCAAGACATAGTGCTTAATAGAATGCTCTTGTAGTTTATTTGATGGTTCATACTCATTACTTGATGGATTGTGCATTTCTCTTAGTTTAATTTCATGTCATTAGCTTAGATGTAGTGTAGTTACCTTAGTTATTAAATGGGAGGACAATCCATGCTTGTTGTTTGATATTCCATACTTATGAATGCAAGTAGTATATTTCTTTAATTTTGTGATGTGTTTGGATTGTGAGCTTAAAGAAGGATTAATGGCTTACTTTGATCTATTGTGCTATTCATTGTGTTATCTAGACAATATACACTTAATTGGTCATCCATGCTTGTTAAAACAACCACACACACTCACTATTGTTGCAACATATGCCTTCCCCTCATTAATTGTGAATTGAGTGTATAGAAAAGTGATGCTTAGTGGTGATTTCTAAATCCCAAGACCTCTCTCTCTTGTTTTCTCTATCCTTTAATTACTTTATTGATACTGATCTTGTTTAGTTTTAATTGTAGTTTAATCAACCAAACAACCTACCTTTGATCACTCAACCTACTAACCCTAAGCCTTGTTTCCACTACTAGTGCACCCTCAATCCCTTGGGACGAACCCTACTCACCCTTGCTATATTTTTAGTTAGTGGTAGTAGCGGCATTTATAAATGTAAAACTTGGCCACACTATTTTGTACAAAATTGGTTGAACACCACGACGGGCACACCAAGTTTTTAGCGCCGTTGCTGGGGATTTAATTGACAACGCCGTGTTTTGGAAACAATTAGGGATTAGTACTCTTTTGATCGTGTCTTTTCTTTATTTTATTTTTGGTTACTTATTGTGTTTGTTCTTATTTGGCTAGGTGAAATTGAGTAAGGAGGTTAAGCAAAGGAGACTTCAAAGCAAGGAACTAAGCTAAGCACAAAAAGGACTAAAAATCTAAAAAAATGCAAAGCATAGCAAAGTTTGGAAGTTGAAAATGAATTGAAGTTGTTTAAGGACCCTTTGTGAGATCTTACTAACTCAAGCCCTAGTTAAATCGTCGACCCGCGTGGAGGCTTGTTTTCCATTTCTTAGATAAATCGTGAGCCCGCGTGGAGGCAATTTACTTTTCTTTGTATGTTGTTACTTGCTTGTTATTTGCTTTTCTAGTGTATGCATGGTCGTAGGTCATTGAATCCTACTATTGTTCCTCCTAATTTGTATCTTGAATCGGTTGTTCGTAATCCTAGGGGAAGGGGTAGTTCTCATCACTCCATTTCACCAATGGAGGATTTGAATGACGACCATGTGGAGGACCTTGGTCACATAGACCAACAAGGCAACCTCCACCCTAATGTGCATCATGAAAATGTTCAAGTACCATTAGGCATGCCTAGACCATTCATTCACCCATGACAACAAGGCCAAGTTCCCTTGGGAATGCCTAGGCCAATATTTGCTCCACAACCCCCCATAGTTCAAGCTAATCAAGGTGTTCGTTTAACACCACTAATTATGAATCCTCCCATTGTATTGAGAGACCATTATGTGCCTAATGAATACAATGCACCCATTTGCATTCAATTGCCTCCATTTAGAGCACATCACTATGAAATTAAACCATAAACCATTCAAATGCTTCCTAACTATCATGGACTTCCAAGTGAAGAACCGTATAAGCATTTAGATGAGTTTCTTGAAGTATGTTCCACCGTGAAATACACAGACATGCCGGAAGAAGTGTTAAGGCTTAAACTTTTTCCTTTTACCCTTAAAGACAAGGCAAAATATTGGTTCAACAATCTTAGGCCTTTTTCGATAACTTCTTGGACGGAAATGCAACAAGAATTCTTGAAAAAGTACTATCCAGTTTCAAAGACCAATGCCATGAGAACTTCTATTAGAGAATTTTCTCAAGGGGATGGGGAAATGTTTCATGAGGCATGGGAAAGGTTTAATGATTTGCTAAGAAAATGCCCACATCATGACATACCTAAGTGGTAATTAGTCCAATATTTCTTTAAAAGCTTACCGGATAATCACAAGGGTATAGTTGATGCATCAATGGGTGGTTCTTATCTTGACAAGCATGAAAATGATGTGTGGCAATTGTATAAAAGTATGAGTGAAAATTCCATGCACAGATCTCTGTCTTCTAAAAATGGTAG
Source organism: Cornus florida (assembly GCF_030987335.1). Classification (NCBI taxonomy): domain Eukaryota; kingdom Viridiplantae; phylum Streptophyta; class Magnoliopsida; order Cornales; family Cornaceae; genus Cornus; species Cornus florida. Next base: position 26,351,977 of record NW_026775579.1, read on the forward strand.
AAATCTAGGAGGAAGGAAGAATGTTGACTTGTATCAAGTTGACAACTCCAATGATATAACCGCCGAGATGAAATCATTATCTCAAAGATTTGATCAATTCTTTATTAACCAAAACTCGGCAAATCAAGTATCTTCTTCCCCTAATCATGTTTATCATCGTGCATCTAATGAATCATGTATGACTTGTTCTAGTGTCTTGCATTCTACTTCCAATTATCCCCATGGACATGTGCAAAATGACAACCATGAGCAAGCCAATGCTATTTTTGCTAACCAAGGGAATAATCCCTATGACAATCATTACAATCCTAGTTGGAGGAACCATCCGAATTTTTCTTGGAAAAGCCAAGGGGAAGGCTCAAACCCTCCCCAAGGTGGTTTTCAAGGGAAGTATGTTCCACCTCCGATGCAAAGCCAAGGTTCCCAAGGTTTTAGATCATCATTTCAATCACATGGTAATCAATTTTCTAATTCTCATTTTCCTAATCAACCATCTTATTCTGAAGGAAATTCTAGGAGTCCCGCTTTTGAAGAGAAAGTTTTGACCGCTCTAGGCACTCTAGAGGTGAACACTCAGTTGCTTCATTCTCATTCTCAATCCATTGCTAAGCTAGAAACCCAAGTAGGGTAAATAACTAGTACTTTAAATGCTAGAGAGAAGGGGAAGATGCCTTTGAATGCCCCACCAAAGCAACAATGTGTTGTGGAGACTCATTCCTCATTGGAAAGTCCTATAATAGAGCATATCAATGCGGTAACAACCTTGAGAAGTGGGAGAATCATTGACAACAAAGTAGGTGTGTGCAATGAAGAGAGTGAACCGATGCAACCCAAAGTTGACACCCGTCCTGTTTCACATTTTATTCCTCCTTTATTGCATTTACATGACCATCATGTTAAGAAAGTGTTGAAAAATGATTTGAAAGATGAATCAAAGCATGATTTGAAAAATAATTTAAAAAATTCTTGTGTTGATGATGTTTCAAAGAAGGATTTTGAAAAAGTTTTTGAGCCAAGAGCTCCATTTCCGGATGCCTTAAAAGGATCAATTTATCTTGACAAGCAAAAGAAAAAGACAAATGAAATCATTGATGTGTTTAGGCAAGTGAAGGTTAACCTTCCACTTTTGGATGCAATCAAGCAATTCTGGCTTATGCCAAGTTTTTGAAAGATCTTTGCACCCAAAAAAGGAAGAACAAAAGGCAAGCACCTAGGAAAGTGGTCTTGACCGAGCAAGTAAACTCTATTTTGCAACATAACACTCTTCTAAAGTTCAAACACCCCGGTTCACCTACTACATCTTATGTCATTTGTGACAGCACTACAAGAAAACTGGGTTTTTACGACTTAGTATTTACGGGATCTTTTATTTTGTCTCGTAAAAACTACCTTTTACGAGGATTATTAGAGGCCACTTGTAATTGTCACACCAAGAGTCACTCTTTCACGGAATGTTAATAAAATTCTCGTAAAAAACTGTTTCCACGGGAGGTTAAAGCCACTTGTTAATAAATATATTTTTAAGGGTGTAATTTTCTCCTGTGAATGTGAAAAAAAAAATTAAAAAAAAAAATACCGCCCACATATTTTTTCACTCCCGCCAAACTCTTTGACGAAAAAAAGAAAAGAAAAAAGAAACAAGAATCTTCACTAATACACGGCTCAACAGACCTCTTTGCCTCATTTGATAATCCCAAAAATCTTCTTCTGTACATCTCGCTGCAAAGGGGCTTTCCATTGTCGTCTCTGTCTCCGTTCGCCATCGTCGTCTCTGTCTCCGGTCGCCATCAAAGCAAGCCTTCTTTCTCGCCCTTTGTCTCATCGGTAAGCAAAATTCCCTCTTGCTATCAAAATATTCCAAAGCCCTAATTACCTTTCTCTTTTAATTCGCCCTAAGAACAGCAATAGCTTGCTCTCAATTGTAGAGAGAATCGCCCAGGTACAATTCGTCTACTCTGAATCTCATCTATGTTCTTCTCCATTCTTCTTTCTTTTTTGCTGAACTCTCATAATCTGATTTTTGACTTCTACAATGTTTTTTCTCAGAGGGGAATCACCCAGGAATTTGTTTTTAGGCTTAACTCACACCTTCCACTGCATCCGTTTCCGTCGCTGCCGGTACCTTTCGGTTAATGGACAAAGTTTGGGTATTATTTATCTATTTCTTTTTTTAATTGAATTAAAAATTAAAGGAAAGTATATATCAATAAAAGTTTGTTTGATTTTAGAAGAGAACGTATAGAAATTAAGAAAAGAAAAAAAAGAAAAAAAAAAAAACTTAACTTTCTATATGTACTGCTTTCCATCATTTGAGGCTTTTGATTATGGACTTTGCATAATTTTTAATGATTACTCACGTTGATTTACTTTATTTTGGTTTCTGAGAAATCCTAGGGTGAAGGCGAAATTTGTAATACTTTCTATTTATTAGTTTATTGTTATATTTCTTAGTATAGGTTTTCTTGAGTATCTCATAAATGTTATCTTGACGGTGGCTTGGGAAAACAGTGTCCTTCACTCTCCTCTCTAGTAATAATGTCTGATAGTGGTTCCTATTGTAGTCTCTCTCTCTCTCTGTGTGCTTTTTTATTTTTATTTTTATTTTTTAAAAGCATATATATACCATTTGTGTTATATTGTTTAGAAAATGTGTTGCCCAGTCATGCTTAGAATTCCTCACTATTTAGACAAAGCCACTTCATTTTACATGATGATTTGACATGCAATTTTTAGTTTGCTGAGTATATTTAGTATGATGTATTCTTGAGATCTATAGTACTGTACTCTACAAGATCCCTAGGCCTGTGATGATGCTAATATAGTGACAGTCTAATTTAACTTGGTGTGGAATAATGCAAGACAACATAGATTTTGATCTATCATGGCATACATACACACATACGTGCACACTAATAGAATTTACAGCCAGCAGTCCTCAGCCACTGCTCTCAACTCAAGTTTAGAATTTATTTTAGGCCTTTAGCTATTTTATTGGGTTGTTCATCCTAGGAATCTCAAATGCTGATTTTCTTCTCCTTCCTCGGTTTTAAAGGCCTTTATTTTTGGATTGTTGTTTAATAATGTTATTTCAAGCAGGATTTATTTATGGAACTAGAATGAATATTTTATCCCTTATAATTGGGTTGATGCCATAATAGTGGAAACTTTAGGAGGCAATGACGAGGAAAAGGGGTTGATGGGGTCACTTGACGAGTTAAAAGGTTGGCCTTTTTGTCCTTTGATTTTTTAGAATTTTTTTCTTAATTAATTGAACAATGTTGTCTTCTCTGTTTTTTACTTTCTCACTCTGTCCTGTGTGCACACACGAAATTTTAATTGTTGATGCTATTACTGCAGAAAGTAGCATTCCCCTGTCTCCCCAGTGGCTTTATGCTAAACCGAGCGAGACTAAGATGGTGAGTTCTCTCAATTATCAGGGGAACAAAGCTTTGTTTTTAATTTAAATAACTTTTTTTGTTTCATGTTGTCTATTATTATCTATGTAGGAAATACTAATTGTATAAATGTGTAATTTTTTTTTGTTTTGTATATCCAAAGTTATGTTGGGATTAGCTTATATATATTTTGTTTCAAAACTAAAATTTTATGTATCTCTATCTCAATGCCATCATGTTTCCTTTTTATTTTTATTTTTACATAGGCATGCCTTTAGTTTTCCTTCTTACTGTGTGCTCAGTCACTTGAATCAGAAAAATGATGGTGTGTCTTCTTTTAATATTTTATAGCACCTTTTGTTTGATTATATTGTTTGGTTAATTTATTTGATGTAGACAAAAAAAAAAAAAAAATTTATTTTCATTGAATGAGCTTTACGAGGTCAGATTGATGATTTTTATTTACGATTCTTTTTTTTTTTTATCTTGATCCCTTTCCTGGTCTTGTTTATCTTGATCCCAATTCCCTCAAACTAACATTTTTTCAAACAATCGCGCACTCCAAATCATATATGTACAAACACAGACACACATATACATATATTTGCCTGTATATATATAGAGAGAGAGTAATGGCGATGGAGACATGGGAAGAAGGAAGAGCTTGGGGTAGAGAAAACAGTGTTATGAGCAGAATGATCGCTTCGAGAAACGAATAGGACATTAATCGTGCGAACCCAAATTAGTCTATGATTAAGTGTGTGGTTACTACCGAACCCGTACAATTTATCTACTTTATCATCAAAAAGGAAATTAAAAAAAAGGACATCTTTGAAATATCTTTCGGAGCACAGCACAATTTCCGAATTTCATGTGTACCCAACCAATAGAACTACCCAAAAGTCTATTCTCACATGGAATTTTCAATTCATTCTTATTACTGGTTAAATTTAATGCATATATGCAAATATAAGTGTGTGTATATATATATACGCACATACTGCTTCTTAATTCTTATAATCATCATTTGTTTAATCAATACTATTCATAGACGCACACGCTTTGACACGCCTGGGATTTCTAGCTCTGTTTTTATTTTTATTTTCTTCTTTTCGGGTTTTGTTTTTGTTTCTAAAAAGAGTTTGTCAAAAGCAGATTTAATTATAGCCTCTATCTTTTTTCTGTTTTTTTTTTTTTTCCTTTCTTTACTTTTCTTTTCTTTGTTTCAATGTTTTTGTTTGTGTTGACCCTGTGATAGTTGGATGTGTGGTAATGTGTTTGTCACTGTACCAAAGCTGACACACCGTATTTTTTCTAACAATTGAGAATATTTATTTATAATTTTGTGTTTTGATATAGCGGGGGATAGAGGGTCGAGATAAATAGATTGAGATTCTTATTAGGCACGATTTTTTAAAGTTGGAAATTTTATTGGGTGGGTGATTTTTAAGGGCCTAGGGTTCACAGTCTTACTTTACTCTCAATATTCGGTGCCTTGTTTTTGAGGGATTTGAAGCTGCGGACTAACAAGGGTCATCGATCTTTCCTGATTTCTTCATCTGGGTTGTTTAGATTCCATGATTTCTCATCTGGGTCGGTGAGTTTTTCTGGTTTTAATCATCTGGGGTGTTGAATTTTGTTGGGTTTTCTTTTCTGTTTTGTTGATTTTTACATGTTTCTATAAGGGTTTGGGGAAATTTCTTGATTTGGGCTGTTTGTGAGTATAATTTTAGGGTTCGTTTTTGTTTCGCCCCCTTTCGATTCCTAAACTGGTCGGAAGATTAGTGTTTTTGGTTTTCAGTTTGGTCTTCCCAAGTGGGTTCTTCATTGCGAGTTGGGGTTTGGCTTGTCTGGATTCTTGTGGTGGGAGGTGTGGTGATTGGTTTGGATTCTGGCTTTGTGCAAGGGATTCTGATTCTTGCTCCAAGGCAGACTGTGTTTTGGAGAAGATGGTTTTGACCTTGAACTCAGGGTTCGGATCGGGTTGGCGTAATCTGAACCATATTTTATGCAGATTTTATGCTTAACTTTGGAGATTTTAATTCAGTGGCTCTCTTGTAGAAGGAAGTTAGTTTATTTTCCTCTTCAACACTTGTGGAATTGCATGTAAAGGATGTACCATACTCAAGGAGCTTCAAAACACAATTGTGGTCTCCTTGCGGTTTTAGGGGGGAGAACTTCTGGAAAAGAACAAAAGCAAGATCCCCCAGAAGATTGGCCGCTATATCCCTTTCCAGAGATTGTTTCCTCGGGTCGTTTGGAGGTGCAAATTAACACCTAATTGCATCATTTTGTTATGAAATGTATTTCCTTAGATGTCACTTTGTTCTGAGGTTTATGAGCTAATGGTGTTTCCAGGTCTGATGAGTTTTAAACTATTCTTTTAATTCGTTGCATGCAGGTTCAGACTCTGAACAATCCAAGCGTAGAAGAGTTCCATAAAGTTCTTGATTCATTTCAACCAAGTTTTGTGTATTTGCAAGGAGAACAGCTTTCGAATGATGAAGTTGGATCTCTGGTGTGGGGAGGTGTTGCCTTATCTACTACTGAAGCCATATCCGGGCTTTTTGGTTCCACATTGCCAAATACTGTATGTGACTTATACCTTCTACTTGTTTTTGTGAAGTGGCTTTTTTATATATGACTTGATGTTCTTCTGTCTGCAATTCTTTTATGCTTCCCATGCACTTGTTATTTTTTTCCATTTTGGTGGAGAGGGGGTTGTTAGTCTGCATTTTTTCTAAAGAATTTTATTATTGTGAGTTGGTAGTTGAATTTTTTTTTGATAAGTTGATAGTTGCATTTTAACTGCATTTTTGCCTATGTTTTTTATTTTTTGGTGATCCACTGTTTGAAAATTAACTTTATGCTTTGTGTGTGTGTGTGTGTGTGTGTGTATAGATTATGTGATCTCTTGTACTTCAAGATACAATTGTTCTTCGTTCGTAAAGGGAGCAGCATGGATCTTTAAGGGATGTGCTTCTTGTTTCAGGTGGTCTCGGGGTATGCAAGTAATCCAAGTAAAAGTGAGTTGGTGTGATAGTCAGGGGGGTTGTTGGTGTGCACTTTGTCGCTGTATATATAGGCTTTCAAAGAGCTTTCTTTTTATTTTGGTTTGCCTCTTGGTTGCAACAAGCTGAGTTGGTGACTGTAAGAGGGTTATTGATGTGCATCTTTTTTCCTTAATTTAGGGTGTTGATTGGGGGAGCTTTCTTGAGAGAAGGTATGGGGGATGTAGGACTTATTATAGATTTAACGACGTTACTCTTCATCTCTAAAATTGTTTAGCAATTCTTTTCTGGTAACTAGCACAGGTAGATGGACTTGAATTATCGCGTTGGGAAAAAAATGATGCGAACTCCTTTTGAAATGGGTTGTTTTTAAATTAGTACCGTTATTTTATGAATCAATCTCTCATGGGTAGTGGAAGAGAGAACGAGAGTTGTAGCCTAGTGATGTCTTTATCTCTACTCTCTAATGGGTGGGTGTGTTATTTGACAGATGCTAAAAAAAACAAAAAAAAAAAAAAAAAAAAGAAAAAAATCGATCTGAGAATCCTTGAAGGATGTATAGTTTTGAAAAAATGACATGAAAATTCAATCTATAAGAAGTCATTGACATAAAAGTTAAGTAATACCCAGTTCAGAAAAGTAACAAAACAAATACATAAAATGCATATTTCTCTTCTACCGTTCACCAAAACAGAGACAAACCATAATTACATTGCAACCCAAAAACCAAATTCAGCACAAACAACAAATTGTAAATATGTCAAATTGTGGTGATTAATATCAAATAACTATGAAAACAATGAATTCAAACCCAAATTCAACACAACCCAAATAGTGCCTCAATCTCACCATCACCCAAAATTTAACTCACAACATTAGAACTGAAAAGAAAGTAAAAATTCAAAATAAAACTCACAATTAGTTGAAGACCTCCTGTTACTCATCGATAGACTGTTACATATTCGTGAAAAGATCTCTATTTTTCTTGGTAGCGTTCTGTGACTGTGTATATTAGGGATGAATTAGATTAGGGAAGTCTGGTTTGCAAGCTATATTTGCATGAATTAGATTAGGGAAGTCTGGTTTGCAAGCTATATTTGCTTCTCTGATTTTGTCTCTATGTTGCTGCTTTGCTTATTGCTGAAACATAGTGTTTATAATGGGGAGAGAAACGATTTAAGTGTAGTCGCAGACTTGTGTATAAGTGGGTTTAACGGGATTTTTTAATTTTTTTTTTTCCCTTAGGTTGAAGGGTGAGGGAATTAATGTTTTAAAGAATTTTTGACCCATTATTTACGATATAAAAAATAGGTTGTAATAATAAAGAATGCAGGTCTTTAAAGAAAATTGAATGGAAAAATCAGTATAAGTTGTAAATATAAGTGCATTTTAATATTTAACGACCTACTTTAAACGTAAGTCTTAAATTAGTACATAACAAGACGGTCTTTTCTTGTACGTTGTTAATTATAAGTCATAAAAAATCAATTTTCTTGTAGTGAATTACTTTGGAGGCATAATATTTGTAGGTCTTGAATGCACTTTCAAGTGGTTTTAGATAGCTATACAACAAGCTGATAACAAAGCCACTACTAACAGATGCAATTAGTCTTTGTATATATTTTCTCTAAAATTAAGACTTCTGTGATACAGGTACGTGCTTGGATTTTATACCATGGACAACGCGGTGGAGGAAGTGTGAAAAATTGGAAGTCAACTTGCACCAGGAATTAATGAACAATGTGAAGATTGACAAATTGATCTATTTTTGGCAAATATTGGATTTTCTTTTTAATTTTGGCACATTGAACAATAATGAATTGTAAAATGCCTTGATCCTTTGATATGTTTAATGGTAAATTTAAATATGGATTGTTTTGGGTATTGGCATTAAGTGCAGATTGTTAGCATTTTATACTATTATTTAGTTGAAACTGTGGCCATTACAAGTTAATAACAAGTTATATAAGTGAATGATTGGGTAGCATTTGAGGGTGTTATGTATATATATTTTTATATAATAAATGCGCTCTCAAATGTTATCTAATTATTTAAATATATATAGTTATTTACAGGGGGGTTTTACATCTCGTAAATAAAATATATAGATGTATTAACGAGAGGCCAAATACCTTGTACATTAGTTATTGATGAGAGGACAAGTACCTCGTTACATTAGTTATTGACGAGAGGCCAAGTACCTCGTACATTAGCTATTAACGAGAGGCTATTTGTCTCGTACATTAATTATTAACGAGAGGTTAGGAACCTCATGAGAGTTTAATTTACGGAATGCTAAATTCGTCGTGCTTTATTCTTTTACGAGTGTTATTATTTTCAGTAGAAAGGCGAGAGTATTTACGAAACCATAATAGATGTGGGGCTCAGAAGTCCCTTGAAAAAGTTTTCACGGGAGGTTCAGCCACTCGTAATAGACCTTTTTTTTTCTTGTAGTGCGGCCTAAGTTTTTTAACCCAGTGCATCAGTGATGAACCGAAAGTTAACCCGATAAAGGATCCGAAATGCGGAAGCGAAACCAAAAACAAGACCTGTAGAGATATCAATCATCCCTAAGACATCCAAATGACTTTCCATGAAGTCATGAAACTTAAAAAAATAACCAGAAGCAAAACTAGAATAAAAAGGTCAAATGCTACCCTATGGCACCCATGACGACCAAAGGAATGTGATCTAGTTCAAACTAAACTACGTATACCATTAAATGGCTTAAACGAGATTGACAAGGTTATGTTGGAACAAACAAATAAAGCTAACCAGCCGAAACAACTGACCAAGCAAAATCCACAAAACAGCTCCATTTCGATTGACCGAAATAGAGCTTCGGTCTGCCGAAATGGACCAGGAAGAGAAGAGAAATGAGCCTTCATTTCTGTCGACCAAAATGACAAACCGGTCAACCGGTTTGTGGCTCGAAGTGAAAAATGGCTACTGGAATTGGACTTTTACTGTTCAATTGAAATTCAAAGGCCATCGATCGACCGAAACAAGCCACCGGTCGACCGAAACAGGTAGAAATGCAAAGAATAAACCTGTTAAGCACCAAAACTGAAAAGAAATTCCTAAGTCTCTAATGGATCCCCCATTGCATGATCAAAATGAATTATATGCAAGTGTGTGATGATGTGGACATACACGCAAGTGTAAAATAACATTTTAAACATGCTGAAATGGCCTATGGCCTTATTATAATTCATTTACAATATTTGACATGTCAAACTTCCAAGTTGGAAAAATTACATTTCATAGGAAAAACTTAAACATACTAACACTTGCATGTGAACAAGAATACTTCTAAAGAAACTTCAATTCGGCAAATCACCAAAGCAAGTGCAAATCTCCAATCTTGTATCATGTACCTAAAATATGCCCCAGTCACTTTGGGGTGAGCAACATAAAGCTACTCGTAGGAAATAAGCATACATCGACCTAACGTTTTACAATTTTATCACTTTAAGGTGAAACATGCTAAAGGGGCTCATACCACCTAACGTCTATGTCAAGATGAGACTCAGGAAGCATCTTAAGCTACCCTAGATCATTTATAGCGTCAATCACATCATCCATGCAATTCAAACCATATAGGAGCATGCTATACAAAGTAACATGATATAGATTCTCAAAGTTACCAACTTGAAATCTAAAGTGCAAAAACAACCAAAGTGGGTCATGCCACCTAACGTCTATGTTCCAAATGAATCTATAGGATCACTCCTAAGCTACATTTGAACAACAAAACATAATCACAATATTTATGCAATTTAACCAACATAGAAGCATGTTATACCAAGCAATAAGATATAGATTCTCAAAGTCATCAACTTGAAATCTAAAAGTGCAAAATCAACTAAATATAGCAATTTAGTATAATTAGAATATCTAATACCACACATCAAGACATAGATTCTCTAGGTTATCAACTAGAAATCTAAAAGTGCAAAATCAATTAGTGGAACACTTGGACATCTAAGCTCGGAATTCTGCCGAGACCTCAACGGCTATTACGGGGACTAACCCGCTGGTAATACCACCCCTAGTGCGCACTATCTCGACGGGGAGAACTCATACCTCCCGCACTAGAGCCAAACTCTAACCATGTCCCAAGAGACTCTAAAATAAATAAGTTAACAACTTATATATGTATAAAATGGTACACAAGACTACCTTCATGCACAAGTAAGTTGAAACCACACAATACATGCTCTAAATCCATAACTACTATAGGATGACAAATGTCGAATCTTCAGAGCGCGATTCGTTACGCGCTATAATCACACGTCGAATCTTCAGTGTGCGATTCGTTACACGCTATAACAATATAATTCAATTTTGAAAGCATAACTTATAAATCCATTACAAGTCTAAAATCATGCTTCAAACATACTACCAATGTTATATACATGATTAAATCTTCAACGCAATAGAGACGGAAATTAATTACATAACCTAATTAATTTCTATAAGTTTCAAGTCTCGATTTAATGATCCCTAATTAACACATGTTATACAACATAGCATGGTCATTACATATACCACATGAAAAACTTAATTAGGTCATTAAAACAATATGATGGAATTTAATTAAAACAAGATAATTAAATTCCTAGATTGTAAAACAATATCGAATGGTCCCAATTTAACATATGCTAGTGTACAAGTCCTAGTCATCACAAATATTAAGTTAAAAACTTAATTAAGCCAACGGAACCTTTAAATAGATTTTAATTAATCATTTTAATTAAAATCTCTAGATTTTCATATTTAACCAAATGCTCTCAAATTAAAGTATGTTAAACAACATGCCAAGACTTAATTTAAAAGCATGCTACAAGTTAATTTCATGCAAGGTACGTCCATGATAATTAAACTTTCACAAAAGATAATTATTAAATAAAAAATGCAATTCTTATTCAAATAATTCTAATTTAATATATGTTAACAAACATATCAAAACTTAATTTTCTAGCATGTCACAATTTAATTCTAAGTCATATAACATCATAAGAATTAAATCTTACCCATAGAAATTAATTAAATTAAATTCTAGATTTTAAACAAAAGCATGCATACAAGTTGTATAATCATGAAAAATACTCCATACAACACATATAAAATCCTAAAACATCCCCTACCTCAATTTGAGATGAAAATCTCAAAAGCCCACCGAAAAAAAAGTGCTCCGAATCCGATGATACCGAAGGGTTTTGTCGGGGACAAGATGATCTACATGAACCCCCAAGAAGCCCCCATCAAAATCACAACTTGACTTCAAACCCAAACTCGAAATTTGGTCAGAAATGGGTTCTAATAAGGGTGAAAGATACGTACCGCCAAGACGAGCAATAAACACAAAGGCCTTACTATGTTTTGACAAAGGAATGAAGCTCAAAAGAGGAAAGAGAAGGTGGCAGCCTCCCTTGGGCTGCCATGGGAGCTACTGGTCATGCAAGGAGAGTGGGGAAGAGGAAAAATGAAATATCTCATCCCCTTTTTATAGAAATTTCAAAAAGTGCCCCGAACGGGTCTCGCCGGGTCCGAAAAAGTGAAATTCGAGTAAACACGCTCAAATGGCAAAACTTTATGAATGAAAAATATTCAAAATGAGAAAATATGGACAACGGAAGAAACAACGTCAAAAATTGAGTCTCGAGCAGAAAGTTATGCCCCAAACAAGTTCGGCGGCAACCGGGGCCAAAAACCCTGAAACTGGAAAACAACGACCAGGAGGAATTTGTATGAGTACACGACTCGACGAAAGTGAAAATGAATCCCGTACGAGGATCCAGGCTCAAAATAAGGCATTTAGTAATAACTTTCATTAATTGCACAATGGCCCCTCCAAAAAGTAAAAACTGCACTAATGACTCAGAATGAAAATATCTTCCAAAAATATTTTCTTAGAAACCCCTGAAATCAAAAGATATTTATGAAAAACACCCCAAGAAAAGAAAAAGATTCTGAAAAACTATGCATCCATGCCCCTATGGACACCGAGAGCAACCAGAGTACTTTCTTACAAAAGTAAAGATATGTATTTCGTGGAAACCACTTAGAATGAAGATACATGAAGTCAAAAACCAACTCCGAACACAAGAAGTGTGGTTTTGCAAATAAAGTGACAAACGAGAGAAAGACAAAATAATGAAAAAGACAAAGTAGGGAAAATGACGAAAAGTGAATAATGTCGGCATCACCAGAAACTCATAATGGCCATATCGTGTACAGAAAGCGGTCTTGGATATATCCTCATCCTTAACCCTCAACTGATAGTAACCCGATCTCAGATTAATCTTCAAAAAAAAAGTGGCTCATTTCAACTGATCGAATAAGTCATCAATCCTAGGCAAAGGATACCTGTTCTTGATCATAACGTGATTCAGCTTGCGATAATCGATGCAAAGTCTTAAAGACCCATCTTTCTTCTTTGCAAAAAGAACTGGTGCTCCCCAGTGTGAAGCACTAGGATGAATAAAGCCCTTAGCTTTCAAATCATCCAATTGAGCTTTCAACTCATCCAATTCTGCTGGTGTCATACGGTATGGTGTCATAGAGATCGGCGCAGTGCCGGGAATGATGTCAATGGCAAAGATGACTTCCTGAAAAGGAGGGAGCTCCGTCAACTCCTCTAGAAAAACATCCAGAAACTCCACAACAACTGTTAGGTAAACACGGCCTGAACTGCTATCCTTGTCAGCTAACAGGCTAGCCAAGTATGTGACGGCCTTGGTTTTTCAAGCCAGTGCGTCATGTGATGGACTGTAGTTTGACCCGATAACGGATCTAGAATGCAGAAGTGAAAGTAAAAAAACAAGTCTCTAGGGGATATACAACATCCCTAGGACACCAAAGTGACCTTTCATAAGGCCACAAAACTCTACGAGAACCGACGCAGAAGAAAAGATTAGAAACAGACCAAATAAGCCCCAAGGGGCAAAATAGTCTTTTACATAGAAGCAACATCTTTGGAAATATACATCATTCTCAAGCCACATCTGTGACATCATAGGAAGTCATAAAACTCATATGAAAGCATAGCGGAAGCAATTTTAAAAAAAAAAATAATAGAAAACCGGACAAGTTTAGCCCCAAGGGCAAAATAATAATTTTTAGCAAGATCTGAGTGCTAGCGAGCACACCATTGGAAAGACTGTAAAAAATTAATCAAGTTAGACTCAAGAATCAGTTGATTCGGAGTCCAGATGGAAGAGAAAAGTCAAAACAAAGTTTGCTGAGGTCGTGAATAGTATTTTGACAGTAATAAATAGTAACCTGGGCAAAATGCTGAAGTTTGTGTGCCTTTTTGAGGTACTAAACGATATTTTCTGAAAAAACATGAAGAACAAACCCCCCTTAAAATAATTTTTCCAAGCTGACCATGTAAAAATAAAAATATATTTTTGACGTGAAATCTCCAAAATGCCCTTATAACAGACTTTTTCAAATAATGAAGGTGCGCACAGGAAAACAGATTTGACATGGGGTTTTCGGGTTTGAGACGACATTTTCTGGAAAAATGTTATGAAGAAACCCCCCCCCCCCCTTCCCCCCAAATCACATTTTCTATATGGCCATGTCAAGACCGGAATTTATTTTTTAAATGAAATTACCAAAATGCCCCTAGATCAGTTTAGACCAAGAGGGTTAAAACAAAAAGCTGCTACATGTTTTTGTTTTGAAATCTGCCAGAATAGAGAGCCAAAACGGGGCCCTTAACGACATTTTCTGGAAAAACACGAAGAAGAAACCCCCCCTGAAATCACGTTTTCTACCTGGCCATGTGCAAGAAAACAAAAAAAACATAATATGAAATGCCTAGAACACCCCTGATCAGTCTAGGCCAAAAACGAGGAAAATGCAACTTTTGCACCAAGTGTTCATTTGACCCTAAATACAATTCTAGGCTAAAATGATTATGCACGCAATTGTATTTAGTGTTTTTAAGCGTGCGGAAATGGTCCATGGCTCTTAAAAATGGCCGACGCAAAATCCGACCGCCCGACGGCCAAAAAAGGCGAAAATGCACGTGAAAAGGAAATTTTGAATCTTAAAATTATAAAATGGTTTCAAATTACCATTTTTCCCTTGGCCACACTTTATGTATGATTAATGAGACCCTATGAAAGAATAAAAATGGAATTCCCACATCCGATGCAAACATGGTGAGCCAATGACTTGCCCTTTTTTTAATATTTTCATAATATTTCATGAAGTCAAGAGTTACATAGGATACAAATTAGATGTCATTGGTCTATGGCCTCATCTCATACATGTCAAATACATTGTAAATAGTATACTTATGTACACAGTACATGATTAGAATCAAATATACACATTTTGACATATAAGGCTACAAGTGGCATTTCAAGCCAACTTTTACAAGAATTGAAACCTTCGAGGCTACAAATCATCCAAGCAATATAAGCATGCAAAATGTCCCTACTACATGGGTGAGTAACATAACGCTACTCGTAGGAGATGAGCATGCAAAGACCTAACGTTTTACAAACCTATTAAGTTGCTATAGTTTAACTCAAATGGTCATGCTACCTAGCGTAAATGTCAAAGGTGAGACTCAGGGAGTATCCTAAGCTACCTTAGAGCATTTCTAGAAAAAACCACATAATTCATATAATTTAGACAACATAGGAGCATGCGGTACAACGCAACAAGATAATCAATTTACAAGTATACGTACACAAGTATACACTCAATATTAAAATGTATTTAAGACAAGTATACAAAACACAAGTATACTAGGTTAACTCGAAAGTAAATCATCAATATACAAGTGTACACACCAATTACGCTAAGCAATATTGAAATGGAAATGCAACATATATATTTAAGTATACATTTCTAAGTATACTAAGCAATGTTGACATACATGGCATACAAGTATTCAAATCCAAGTATACTAAGCATTTTTTATATATAAGGCATATAAGTATACAAATCCAAGTATACTAAGCAAGAAATGAAGTATCATGCACCTAAGTACGAGTTAAAAGTAATCCACAATTATAACAAGGAATTGAATGGGAAATCAACCAATGGCGTAAAGACAAAGAACATAAGGTCTCAATGACCAAGCAAGTGGTTCTGGGTTATTAGCCCACAAGGTACTACCTAGTGCGCAACTAAACCTGGAATAAAACCGTTTTATTGGTGATTTTGGGTTACTAGCCCTTAGGGTACCACCCGGTGCGCACTATATGAAATAGAGGGAACTCTCATCCCCCGTACTAGAGCCATGCCCTAGCCGTAACAATTTTCAATGTGCATACAAACTTTCCAAAAATCATTAAGTTATGCAACAAGTATATCACATATACATAATGCACCAAAATCTATTACCACGCACAATCAAGTCATGGAATACACACAAGCCATGTTCTGGGCATTCAAGCTACAATGGCATATTAAATGTCATATAAGAAAATGTGAATACTTATAAGTTAAATCATAACTTCAATTTATGGAATACTATCATGTAATCAAATAACATATTCCAAACTACAACTTTAGCAAGTATACAACATCAATGCGTAATTATCTCAATGGATGCATAAAAGGGATTTTAATTAACTTAAATAATTAAATTCTCAAGATTACAAAATAACTCCACAAATTCTACAAATCATACATGTCAAAGGTCATATCAAGGCCTGTTTTAATTTCATGACACAAGTTAATTCTACACTAGGCATCACTAGGTGAATTACATTCCATACAAGGAAATAATTAAACAAAGCATTCAAGGCTCACTCAAATATTCTCAATTCAAGGTATGTTAATGAACATATCAAGGCTCACTTTAAAATCATATTACAAGTTAATTATGTTCTAGTTACAACTAGGTAAATTAAACTCAATGCCAAGAAAATAAATAAATAAAGTTCTCTAAACTTATCCAAATATTCTCAATTTACTATATATGATAAAGCATACTGAGCTCATCAACAATATTAAGTTAAAAATCCATTCAAGTGACTAAAGCACTTAAAATAAAATTAATTGATCTAATTAATTAATTTTCTCTAGATTTTAAAACAACTTCAATTGCTCGCAATTTAACAAAGGTTAATGTACATACCAAGGCCTATTTTAATATCACATTTCAAGTTGATTTCATACTAGTTACAATCATGTGAATTAAACTTTCACACGAGTGAAAGATTAAATAAAAGTTTTAATACTTATTCAAATACTCCCAATTTAATATATGTTAATAAACATATCAATGCCTAATTTTATAGTATGCCATAATTTAATTCTAAGCTATATACGACCATGAGAATTAAATCTTATACAAAGAAAATAATTAAATTAAATTCTAGATAAAATACCCTGGCTTGCATTCAAGTTGTTTAAGCATGAAATACATTCAATACAACATTTATATAAACCTAAGATATCCCCTACCTCAATTTGAGCTGAAATCTCAAATCCCCACTGAAAGAAAAGTGCTCTGAATTCGACGATACTCCTAGGTTATGTCGGGGACTACGAGGGAAGCAACTTTAACCTTTGAGGCACCATGAAAATCCAAACCTGAACTCAAAAATGGTCGGAATTGGCTTCTAATAAGGGGGAAAGGTGTGTGTCATCAAGGCTTTCGATAAACCCTAAGGTACTACGACATTTTACACGAGGGAAGAAGGTTAATTTGGGATAAGAGGGGTGGCAGCCGTGGAATGGCTGGGAACAGATCCAAAACGTGTGGAGAAGAAGAGGAAAATTTTGTTTTAATTTTTCAAACCCCCTATTTATAGAAAATCCCAAAAAGTGCCCCGAACGGGCCTTGCCGGGTCCGGAAAAGTGGAATTTGAGAAAACGCACTCAAACGACAAAACTCTATGAACAAAAAAGAATCGCAATGAGAAACTATGACCAACAGAAGAAACGGCGTCAAAAACTGAGTCCCAAACAGAGAGATATGCCTCAAACAAGTTTGGTGCTAACTAGGGCCGAAAACGTGAAAACTGTAGGGTTCGGCCGCAAGAGAATTCTAAGAGTACATGAGTCGATGAAATGTGAAAATGAATCTCGTACGAGGGTCCTGGCTCAAAACAAGGTATTTTGCAATAACTTTCGTTAATTGCACAATGGCCCCTGTATGTGAAAATGCCATTGTTGGCCATGATCGTACTCTAAGACAGTTAAGTCCTTTTAATTAGAGCTAGGCTCTGATACTAATTGTTGCCCAAGTATAGACTCTAGAGGGGGGGTGAATAGAGTCTTTGACAAACAATAGCCAATTTTCGTATTTACAAATTCTACTAAACCCTTCTAACAATTATATTATAATTAAAATATAAACATAAACAATTAATAGCATAAATATAAAGGAGATAAGGGAAGAGAGATTGTAAACATTCACACGGCGATTTTAGCGAAGTTCGGAAACTCCTACTCCTCGGCTCAAGACCCCTCTTGAGACTTCCCAGTCCACTATGGCTTCTCCTTACAGGTGGAGAGCAAACCTTTACATGAAGCAACACCTTGCTTCACCTTGCTAAGAGACAACCTCTCTTAGTCTTCTTTTGGGTCACATCAACCCTTACAAATTGAAGCTAGCTTGCATCTTCATTCTTGGGCCACACCAGCCCTTACAAATGAAGATTAGATTTGTTGCATACAAGTATATATCTCAAAGATTGATATGCAAATATTAGCTCACAATTTTCAGCTCACTCTAGAGTATATATATGAATAGATTGAAGCTCAAGACTCTATGAATGATGTGGGATGAGAGAGTATGATATGAATGAAGAACAAAAGCTCTTTGGATGCTTTATAATGTTTCTCAATGGTAGCAACACTTAATCCCGAAGTCCCCTTACTCTATTTATAGAGTTTCAGCAGCCAATTCAAAAAATAGAGCTGTTATACACACTGCCCGAGAGAAAATAGCCATTTGATTCAGATCTAGGCAAGGTTCAGTCGACTGAAATGAAACACCCTTATGTTTCGGTCATCCGAAATGATTTAGGATTGGCTGTCACTCTCAGTACTCTTGTTTCGGTAGAGCGAAGTAAAACCCACACTTGTTTCGGTCGACCAAAATGAAATGAGATGTGCTGAGTGCCTTATTTCGGTAGGCCGAAATAACTTGCCTATGCATTTCGGTCTGCTGAAATGAAACTACTGCTTCATGAGTTGTGTTATCAGTTAACAGATGAGACAGTGCTCTACAAGACATCTGCACAGACCTTATTTTCATTGAAAACATTTAAGTAAATGTCTTTATAAATTAAAGTAAATGGACATATAAATTAAAGTAAAGACATTTACTTTAATTTATATGTCCATTTACTTTAATTTATAAAGACATTTACTTTAAGTTTACAATGTAAATAAAGAAGTACCCCCCATTTGGATTCAATAAAAAATACTAAAAAATTGAAATCTAACTAAATCAAAATGTAGAAATTCAGTTTTAGTACAAATTTGGATTTCCGACAGTTTTGGTAAAAATGAATCCGCATGTAGACCAATGTAGACTTGGTCAAAAATTCTGATAAAATCAATTTAGGCTAGTTTAAGTATAAAGAGTTATTACCGGGAAAAATTATTTTGAAATAATTATTATTTCAAAAATCCATTTTTCACAGCTAAAAACACAGTTTTTCATGATACGCATTCTGGGGTCCTAATGTCCGTTACCAACTCATGGTAATGAAGGCTTCTCATGCCTTAATTGTTGACCAATATGAATTATATGATTGATGTGCATGGTCTTAGCATTTCTAGCACAAGTGATGAGTTCTTTCAAAGCTTATGCAAGCTTGAACTAACTC
Source organism: Cornus florida (assembly GCF_030987335.1). Taxonomy (NCBI): domain Eukaryota; kingdom Viridiplantae; phylum Streptophyta; class Magnoliopsida; order Cornales; family Cornaceae; genus Cornus; species Cornus florida. Next base: position 26,371,201 of record NW_026775579.1, read on the forward strand.
ACTCATTAGCAAAGACTCCATATGTCAATTGTATATGAATGAAGTGCATAGTCTATTGCTAATAGATATAGAAGTATATGTATGATGATATGATATGCATGGTCCTATGGAGATTAGCTTCAAATGAATTCATAAATACTTTGACATTTGATCCTAAACACTCACTATCCTATATACCCCTTTCTTCAAGCTTTGTCCATGATCTTTAGGCTTTGAGGTATTCTTGTTTTCTTCCTTTCTTTGACTTGTTTTCTTGCTCGTTCTAGTTCAAGCCATCTTTCCTTGCAACTTCAAGCTTTTGTCTCTTTTGTTTTCCATAGATGTGATCTTGAGTAATGGAATACTTGGAATGGTCTTTATAATCTTCATTGAGGTTTTTCTTTGAATGAAAATTATCTATAACACTCAATGTAAACATTAACCCTTAAACATCATTAATGGTTTGTTATCATCAAAACCTCTAGATTGTCCTTAGATGGAATCCTTAAGGTCAACAACTATAGCATGTAATGAATCGCACATTGAAGATTTGACATTATATATATTTGCATGTGTAATGTATCGCACATTGAAGATACGACATGGTGTATGCCATTGTAGACATGAAATCCTAGGACATGACTTGTGAGGTTTCAACTCTACTTGTGCATGGAATGTGGTTTCTATGCATTATCTGATTTTATATAAGTTTTGGCCTAACTTGTTGATTTTGTATAAGTTTTAGTCCAATTTGTTGATTTTGGAAAGTATGTAAGGATATAAAAATGTAATGGCTAAGGTTCGGCTCTAGTATGGGAGATATGAGTTCTCCCTATGACATAGTGCGCACTAGGTAGTACCTTGTGGGTCGTAATTACCCGGAATAACTTCTCCATATACGCACTAGGTAGTGCCTTGTGGGTCGTAATTACCCAAAAACACTTTTTTGGTCTAGCGACCACGTGTCCTAGTCTTTCCACTACTTGATTTCAGATTCAATTCCAAATTGTTAATCATGGATTACTTGTAGCTTGTGATATGGTGCTTACGTTTTCAAATCTCATTAGTATACTTGTGCTCGCATGCTTGTTTCATGTATTTAAATTCCATCTACTATAATTGAGCTTTGTATACTTACTTCTTATGTTTTTCAATTACGTTTAGTATACTTGTGTCATGTGCACTTGGTTCGTAGGTTTTGAAATTCCATCAAGTTTACTTGTGACTTGTATACTTGCCTCGTATGTATTTAAATTTCACTTAGCATACTTGTACCTTGTATGCTTGTATGTTGCGTATTTCATTTCAACCATGTATATAGCTTGAGATGATCCCTTAGTTCACCTTAGAACATAGACGTTAGGTGGCATGAACCACATGAATTCATTTTTATTAACTTGCAAAACTTGTAAAACTTTAGGTTATACGCGTGTTCATTTCTTATCTGTAACTTGTTTACTCACCCTAACTGTTTGGGATATTTTGCAGGTAAAGAAACTTTGTTTTAGGATGCACATCCCTAGATATGGCATGGTCACATTGGATTACCTTTTATGTAATTTTGTATGCATGCACTTGTTTAACATGCCTCTTTTGATTCTCTTTGGAAACCATGGATGTATTGTATATAGAAGCTTGTTTGGTTTCTTTGAAAATGTGTAATATATTATATTTTGATCCTTTTTGAAGGGGAAATGGAATTAGGACTTGTAAGCTTCTTGGTTGAGTCGTAATGCCATTTCCACCATAGTTTCATCTTTTGTATAACCTTGGATCACATGTAATGAGGCATTAGGGCCGTCTTTTGCTAATTGCTTTTATTGATTAAATTTCACACTCATGCACGTTCCACACACTTCCAAATGTTTATCTATGTTTTGGGGACTTGTATTTCATTTTTGGGTACTAATGGAACCATTCTTGATCACTTGGAATGCATGTTTAGGTACCCCAATGGACTTGCATCATATAGCAGCTTCTGCTACATTATTTTTATTATTTTTTTGCCTTGTTCCCAAGATCGAGTCAAATCAATTGCCAAATGAGCCGACTCTTTCTTCAATTGAGCCAACTCGATTTTCAAGGGAGTCGACTTAGTTCATTCGGGCATCATTTTCTTCATTTTTTGTTCTCTCAGCCCAAAGGAGCCAACTCGGTTCTTAAAGGAGCCGACTGGGTTCATTCACGCCTCATTTCCTTCATTTTTTTTGCTCTCGGCCTAAAGGAGCTGACTCAGTTGTCAACTGAGTCGACTTTTTCTGGTTGCCTTGATGACCTGTCTTCAAATGGTCATAACTTACTCATTTTAGGTCTAAATTAGGTTATTCTTAAGTTTAACTTCAAGATCTTGAAGTGAGCTTTCCAATTGTACCAACCACACACATAAAATCAAACCGTAGGGAGAGTTATGATAGTTTTAGTGAGATATGGTCGTGGTGTCTCTTAATCGGAGGACGCTATTTTGTTCTATCTTCATATCTTTGTCATCCGGACTCCGAATCAAGAGATCATTGAGTCTAAACTTGTTTGTTTTTCATTGTCTTTCCAATGGTGTGTACAGTAGCACTCATTTCTATGTGAAAAGACTATTTTACCCTTGGGGTTATATTTAGTCTATTTTCAACCCTAGTTTCCGCACTTGGTTCATTTGAGTTCCGTGGCTTCATAGAAAGTCACTTTGGCGTCTTAGGAATGACGTACATCTTTAGAGACCTTATTTCTTTTTTTTTGCTTCTGCATTTCGGATCTAATATCGGGTCAACTTTTGGGTCATCATTAACGCACCGGGTTTATAAAACTAAGGCCGTCATACATGTCATGCCTTGCAAAGTAAGGATTGGCACGCTTATTTGATAATGGCATTTATAAATAAATGTAACTTTGGAAGTTCAGCTTAGAGGCTTGTATCTTTATGGGAATTATATGATAGAAAGAAAAAGAAAAAGTAATAAAAGTCCAACACAAAAGACATAACGCAATTTAGATGTCCTTAATTAGAATTAACTAAAGGCATCATGACTCCTCAAACATAGGTGATATTTCTTCTTATCAAAGTTATAACTTCTCATTACGCATATAGAAGAGGGTGTGGTCTCTTGTATGCATACCTTGCTCCTTACCTTCCATTCTTAGGTAGGGGTGGTTGTTATGCCATTTTGGTTCGCAGAGAAATACTTAGATAATTTAGAATGTTGGAGGAATTTCCTAAAATAACATTATTCCTCCTCAAGTAAGGGTGAAGTTGCGATCTCCTTCTGTCAAAGTGGTGACATTTACTTTTTTGCATATATAGGGGGTGGGGAGTTGAAGATCGACCTCCCCAGCCAAGGGTGGGTATGCCTGTTTGGACTCAAAATAATTTTGGCCACATTCGGGACCAACATACAATCAGTAGTGCCATATGTCCTTCGGATTCCAAACCATCTAGTTTGATTAGATGTGCTTAGAATCGTCCAAAGTTTAACTTGATCATGAATCCACAAGCAATTCCAACACTCTATTGAGGACTTGACCAAGACCCTAGTTTTCTACTTTGATTAAAAATCCAACAATGTGTTATTGTCTAGAAGATTCAGTTTCGTCCAGTAGCGTCACTCGTCCAGAAGATGCCTTCGTCCATAAAGGAAATCACATGAAGCACACTGGTATAATCAAGCGCATAAGCATTAAATGTTACAATCACTTTAGGGGAGGATAACACTATTGCGCATTTAATGCGAAAGACCATGCGCACAAGCTACTCTTTTCATTCTATGCTTCTCATTTAGAGCTACCACTCTCCTTGTAAGGATCTAGCCGTTTGTCCAGAGTTCATCCACATTGTTTGTCTCTAAGACATCGGATAGTAGGGATGTTAATTTAACACGCCCCGCCCCATCCCTCCCTTATTGGGGCAGGTTTGGGATCATTATAATCAAATTTGAGAAGAGAGTTTAAAACCCGTAAAGCCCCGAGCATGCCCCAATTAATCATTATTTTATATATATATATTATTTTATTAGCTATAAATTTTCTTTTTCCTTTATTTCTTATGATAATTTTAAATTTTAACAAACTTTTTTGTTATTATGATTGTTAAACATTTGACTATACTACAACAAAATTTATCTTAAATTTATAAGTAATTTTCTTGAAAAATATGTATATTTAACACATTCCTATACTTCTCCTTTTTCATTATTCATTCATGTTTGAATTGCATTTATATATCTATGTACATTAGTTGTCTGTTATAAGTGATATGTTGTTCACTTTTACTACAAACCTTAGCCCCGTATGGTAGTAATAAATAAACACAAAAAAATTAAGTTGGCATATTTTGACAGGCAATATTTATGCTATAGCCTATGAGGATGTATACTATCTAAGCCGATGATATGGATTAATAATAAATGAACACGCTTTCTTTTAATTATTATATCTAATTTAGTAATTAAAAAAGGATGTGTTCATTTATTGTTAATCCATATCATCGATCAGGGTGGTATACATTATTACTGGTGAGAATATAAGTATTGCTAATGGTCTTTAGTTGGGACCCACTTCTTTGCAAATAATATTTTTATTTTGTAGAGAAGTAAAAAGGCAAAAATAAAAAAAATAATGCTTGGATGATAATTTTGTAAAATTTGATTTATAAAAATTAGATTTTACTATTTTTACTATCTAAATTAAATAAAAAAATACAACACACTACATTAAGAATGCATTGCTTATAAACAAATATAGGCACTTGTACTACACATTTACTTTGAGAATGGATAACTCAAGGAATATATCATGTTGAGTTACAACTAGACCTGTAAACAGATCAAATTCTGACCGGATCAAGTCTAATCCGATCCGACAATCCAACGGATATTTTGTAAGTTAATCCGAATCCGATTTGTTAATAAGCGGATATTCGATCCGATAATCTGATCCGATAAAAATGTAGGTTTTTTATATAAAAAGAAACAAAAGATAACAAAAATAATGTCAAAAGAGAATAAAAAAAACAATGATTATAAGAAAAATGATGAGCGCTGAAAAATGCGTATTTAAACACCTTAAGCTTAGGTATTCTAGAACCTTTATCTATCTTATTTTCCCCTTTTGTATTGAATTCGTGTTATTTCCATTTTAAGGTACTTATCCCCAAAATAAGCTAACTCAGCCAAATAAGAGCAGAAATGAAGCAATTCTGGGATGAATCAAAGAAAGGAGCAAAGTAGAGCAAAAGGAAGCAAAAGGTGGAATTTCAGTAACTTCGATCGATCTCAATAAAAGTTCGGTCGATCCAACTTTCATCGATCTCAGCACTCCAAGATAGATCCAGGCCATGATGTCATCTTCAGAGATCCCACAAGTTCAATCGATGGTGGTGTTGTCAATTCAAACCCAAAGTTTATGCAATATGGCCAAGTTTTACATTTAGAAATTGCCACTACTACCTTTTACTAAAAATATAGCTAGGGCAAGTAGGGATCGTCCCAAGGGATTGAGGTGTCGTACTAGGTTGAGGAATCAAAATTAGGGTTAGTAGGTCGAGTGATGAAAATAGTGGTTAGTTGGTTGGATTACACTAGATGCAAATTAAACTAAGGTAAACAATAATATAATAGAAAGAATAAAAGAGAGAGAGATCTTGGGGTTTAAAGATCACCACTAAGCATAGCTTTTCTACACCTTTAATGAATGATTAATGAGGGGAAGAACATGTATTGCAACAAAGAGTGTGTGTGTGGTTGTTTCAACAAGCATGGATGACAAATTAAGCATATATTGTCTAAACAACATGGTGGATAGCACAATACATCAAATTAAGCCATTAATCCTTTCTTTAAGCTCACAATCCAAACACATCACAAGGTTAGAGATATATGTTACTTGCTTTCATAAGTATGGAACATCAACAACAAGCATAGATTGTCCTCCCAATTAACAACTACACTACAACTAAGTTAATGACATGAAATTAAACTAATTAAACTAAGGGAGAGGTATAATCCATCAAGAAATGAGTATGAACCACCAAATAAGCCACAAAAACATGACATTAAGCACTATGTCTTGACAATCTCTAGATCTAGAACATCAATACACATAGACATGCATCAATAACATAGGAAATAGAGACAAACACATGAGCATCTATTCTAGCATACATAGACATATGGATAGAATGAAATGATCAATTGGAAGCATTAAACCAAATAAATCATTGAATAAACAAGATCTATATATATATAAGTGTCAAGACATGAATCACAATACAAATCCCTTCAAAAATACATAAATCAAGAAGTAGAAAGCATGCTTAGGGCTAACTCTAGCCCCATGAGGATGTCTAGCCACTCATGGATGATGTCCTCCAACCCTCAAGGGCAAACTCCATGGAAGAAATCTGCTCCTTGGTTGATGAAGAGTCTTCAATGGTGTCTCTAGCCTCCTCCTCTCCTTTTCTTCCCCACTAAGTCTTATCTTTTCTAAATATGTGTATAAAAGTATATCCTCAAAAAGTGGCTCATATTCTTTATATAGGTAGGTCAAAAATCACCCTAAATGAGTTGGGCTCGTACACCAATAATCCTCTAATGATTGGATATGAGACAACTTTTAATGAGCTGGAATTTAGATTTTTCTCGGGATTTGGGAGGTTCGATCGATCGATCGAACTTTGACCTTAGATTGATCGAATATGGCTGAGATCTATCGAATTGAAACTAGATCGATCCTCAATGGCGGCGCCTTTTTAGATAAAAACAAATCTAAGATATTTTGAAGATATTTTTGGGAAAAGGACAAAAGTGGTTGGTAGGGTGGTACAATTGGATAAGATCAATCATTTGGGTAAGGACAAGATGGTTTGATCGACCAAAGAATGAGGTTGGATCGATCGAACTTTAAGATTTTTGAATAGGAACAAACATAGCTCTGATCCATCTTGAAGTGCTGAGATCGATGAAAGTTCGATCGATCGAACTTTTCTTGAGATCGATCGAAGTTGCTGAAATTCCACCATTTGCTTCATTTTGCTCTACTTTACTCCTTTCTTTGATTCATCCCAGAATTGCTTCAATTATGCTCTTATTTGGCTGAGTTAGCTTATTTTGGGGATAAGTACCTGAAAATGGAAATAATACAAAATCAATCTAAAGCGGGAAAATAAGATAGATAAAGGTACTAGAATACCTAAGCTTAAGGGGTTTAAATGTGCACTTTTCAGCGCTCATCACACCCCCAAACTTAAATATTGCTAGTCCCTAGTAATGAATTACAAAGTAAAGGACTGAAATGAACAACTAAACAACTATGAACTAGAAAGCAATAAAACAATAACGCCACTTTCGTAGGGAACACGATTACATTTAGCATATGCAACAAGCTTTTTAAACCCCTAGGTTACCCCTAGTGGATGAGTGAAGTCTCATGAGGGTTTTCAGAAATGATACCCACAAACATTAAGCCCATTCTTTTAAAAGAGGTACCAGTATTGGAAACAAGCATTAGGAGAAAACTACCTCAAGTATGTAATTTTTCAAACATTTCTAAGCAATTTCCCAAAATCTCAACATCAAGCAAGCAAGTATGGTCCTCTACACATCAAGAAAATGATCATGCAAATCAAAACAACTCCAGAATCCTTTTTGAGTGAACCGGCATCAAATATGTTGCTATCTTAACCAACTAAAGAATTAATCACATCCTTACCCTCAAACTAGCACACAAATCTAGTACCGATCATCAAGGCAAAAAGTGGATCTTTTATTAAAACTTTATTGTTCTAGGTGCGCTTATTCTTTTCACTCGATTTTTTTTTTTTTTTTTTTTTTTTTTTTTTTTTTTTTAAGGATCAATGATGGAAGCATGGTGCAATGTGTTGATCTATTAAGCTTTCTAGCGATCCATGAGGTCAAGCGTTGGGTCAATGACTCCCAAACGGGACGGCTTTAGGGCACTAGGTGTTCAAACATCCCTAAGGACTTACAAGCTTAAATCAATTAGGCTACAAATCAAAATAACCTCCAACTAATCATTTCCCACTTCTCACCATTTTGGGAGAAATCCTCACTTTTTTTTTTTTTTATTGCTTTTGCATTTTTTTTTTTTTGAATAAACAAGTTCAATTATTAACCTAGAGTTTGGGTCCTCCACTTTTCGGCGCGAAGAAGTTCAATGCTTGATGAGGCTAGAATCCCGACTATTCAATGAAAATGGATTGTTATCCACTTTTGTCAAAATGAAAGCTTTCAATGCACTACTAGCCCAATTGGGATATAACCAATTCAATAATCAACAAAGCATGTACCCCACAAATGAATGCTAGTGTGCGCCTGTGCTAGTGTAGAATCCTAAAGTGAATCTCAAAACAATCACAAAATCAGGATGATGTGGACCACAAGTGTAAGCAAGATATCAATTTTTTGAAAAATTTACTTGTAAATGGCATCCACAAGGCATACAAGGAGTATTGGATTCTCAAGTCATGCAATTTTTAAATTCTAAGCAATATAGTCCTCAAAAGATCAAAATCATAGCTAGTTTGAACCAATTATATAAAATCTCTTAAATACACAAGACATGCTCAAAATTTTGAATTTAAAAACAAACACTGCAAAGCACTATTACCCCCAAACTTAAATGGTACAATGTCCTCAATGTGCAAATAGAACAAAAGGAAAGAGTATACCAATGCAATTAAGGCAAAGAATGGCTGGGACAGAAGTATCCAAAGTGGGTGGCATAGCCCCTCCAAACTTGGGATTTACTGTGGTCCTAAAATTTGGCACTTAGATAAACTTATCAGATAAAAAAAGCGATAATAACAGTGCACAGTGGTCATACAACTGTAAATGGGATAGCAACTGAAAATTAGAGAGAGGTAAAAGGGTGGTCCTGAAATTTTTGGGCAGTACTCTCTCTCACTGAAGTCACTAGAATGCACCTGATGGAGTCAAATAGATAGCTATAAGAGTATGAAAATATGACATTCATAAAGAAAGCATATATAAACAAAGAATAAAGTACAGTACATCCAGTATTAGAGCCGATAGACACGGCTGCAAAAATAATATAAGAGTATTAAAAGTATGATGAGATCACAGATATATGAGTTGATAGGAGAAAAGAGATAGAGAGACCAGGAAGAAGAGGTAGGACGGGCAGATCGCGCTCCGCGGATATCTCTGGATAGATCTCTGAATGCGGTCATGACATCCGTATGGAGGGAAGCAATATTAGCTTTAATGGAGACAGTATCCTCTCGGAGAGAGACCGTGTCGACGCGGATAGATACTACAGCATCCTCCAAAGCCTGGAGTCGCTCTCCAAAGCCAGGTGTCTGTGCTGGAGCCTCAGGCACCGCTGGAGCGGGAGAATGATGATCCTGAGCCTGCTTCACATCATGAATGGGTGACCTAACTGGAGAGTGCTGCTCTGCGTCCTCGGCAGGCTGCTCCAAATCGATGTCCATACGTACGGCAGCCGGATCGACTGGTATATCATCCGCTGCCGGGTCTGCTACTGTTGCCATCTCCTCTGCCTCTAAATCCTCTGCTGCCTCGGCAGCATCATCCTAAAGGCTCTTTATAAGAGCATTGTAGCTCTTATCCCAGTCCTTCTTTCCGAACGAGCAGGATCCAGTCTCAGGACGCTCCTATGGCTGGAAGGGATAGTGATAATCACGTAGGATTTGGGTGATGAGGTGGCCGAATGGGAGATACTTAGCCCTTTTGGGCCTTTCCTTACTAATGTAGTCATCATAGAGCTTCATCATCACGCACCAGATGAGCGCTGGGATAGATAGCCAATGCCCTAAATAGAATGCATACAGAGCTGTCAAAAAGTCACCTCTTCACTATATCTTATGGTCGGCTATTAAGATGTTGCGGAACAGGACAGAGTCGAAAAACCACAGGTCGTCTGGAAGATAGGTACGGCTGGCAAAAGTCTCGCCATTGGCATAGTGACCTGTGAGACAAACTGCCATGTCCACATATGATGGCCTGTAGAGAGTGGGATATGTGTCCTGTAGCTCTAGAGGGCAATGATGTGGACAGTGGCAAGATCTAGACAATGTATCCACTGTAATAGAAATCAAATGACCATCAATGGTGGTCCTCAGCTCCACTGTGTTACGCGGAGCAGGTCGGAGGTTCTGGAAAAACATCGGTACTAGCCTCTGGTACACAGGGTCTGTGACAGGGGCAAGAATGGCTGCAAGGCCTCTCCGTAATATATCATCATATGTTGATCGGGGAAGTACCAATCAGGAAAAGAAGTCTGTGTCAAAGACCGAATCGTGCGCCACTGAAAGGCATGAGTATCTACGTAATGGCTGGTCTAACTCCTGGGCTGGCTGAGCTGATGGAGGTGAAGTATGCTCAGCCTCAGCTAAATGAGAAGGAGATGCTCCAGCATCAAAGTGTAATCTGCTGTCAGAATGGGGAGATTGTGTGGGCTCAGCTGGCTCCTCCTGTATGGGGTCTTGGGCATGAGATAGACTGGCCTCGTCATCCAAACTCTATCTGCCCCTGTGGTGATAGTGTCCGCGAGCTACAGTCTTGACTCTAGCCATGGCCTTCAAAATAAAAGGAAACTTGCAAGGGAAGTTAGTGCCGATATAAAGAATTAAAGCACAAAATAAAATCATGTATGTCAAGTAAGATAGACAAAACAGATAAATGATATGAATCTATGGAAGTGACAAGATGTGAACCTGCTAAGCAGTATAAGTGTAAAATGCATCCAATGTGGAAAATCACAGGCATTGGGCATGAATGAGATAGCATGGACACAAGATAAGATGCATGGAATATGTATATGAAATCTGTGAAGTTCAATCGATCACAAAAAATGTGAGATCGATCTCACTTGATCGATCTGAGAAACTGAGAAACTAAGTTCGATCAATCTCACTAAATTGATCTAAGAAATAGGTTCGATCAATCGAACTGTGCGAAGAACATGAGCAGTCACAGATCTGTGACGTGGGTAGCACGGGGCCTTCACGAACAAGGTCGTGGGCCCATCAACACAATAAAGTATCAATCCTAATCACTTAATGAGGCCCATACTCCAAAAATCAAAACAAATCCCAAAATATATATACAACCATATATACATATATATAGAAAGAGCTTCAGACTTCATCAATGGAGATTTTTAAAATTAAAATAGCTTAGATCTAGCATTTAAAACATGTATTGAACAAATTGAAGCTTGAAATCACAAAAGATGGTGTTCGGATCTTACCCCAAAACAAGAGAAAAGATGAGGTGCGAAGAGATGTCGAGATCCGAGATCCAAGAGGAGAGAGAGAGATTCGGGATGAGGGGAAATCGCCGGAGGTCTCGCTGGAGATGGAGAAGAATGGGTGCACAGCGGCAACGAGGGATAGGGCTTGCAAGAGGGTTAGATCGATCTGTGAAATCGATCTTCAGACCCTCAGGTTCATTTTTTAAAAAACATTCCCGTGCCAGTTCGATCGATTAAACTGACATCGATCTCTCCTCAAAGTATTTTTGAGAAATTTTTTTTGAATAAATATATATATATATATATATATATATATATATATATATATATATATTTATTTTTATTACTATTTTTATTTTTATATTATTATTATTATTTTTTTTTAAAAAAAATAATAAATAAATAAATAAAAAAACGACAATAAAAATTAATAAAATATTTTTTGGAATTTTTTAAATTAAGAAATTAAAACAAAGTCAAAATAAAGTCAAAGATAGTGAGATGAAGAACAGAGATCAATCTGAACAAAATGTTCGATCGATTTGATAGAGAGCTGAAATATGCAGGTTTTTGGGTTCAAAATTTTTCTAAGTGTTGGAAATCAAGATCGATCGAACTTGAAGTTTGGATTGATCTAAGAACTTATGATCAATCTGAGAACAAATTCGATCTATGGGACAGAGAGGTGATTTGGATGCAGGTTGAATGTAGGTCAAAAATTTTCTAAGTGTTGGATGCAGGTCGAAGTTCGATCGATCGAATCCTCCTTGGAGATCGATCGAACTTATGTAAAATGCTCAATTTCAACATAAAAGTACATGCAGTCCTAATCACAGCTCCTAGCAATGCATATAAACCCAAAGCCAATATCTAGACTTCGCAAGAAATAAAATTAAAGATAGAAATGAGGGAGGAATAGGGTTTTAACACCCTACGAAATGTCTTGCCAGTCTTTAACGTCTCTAGCAAGACGTTGGGCTCTTTTAGTCTGGATCAAACATCTTGTAGTGCATCCCCTCCATAATGGGGTGATAAGTGCTTTGAACTCCACCCGACAAATGGTTCTTTAAGGAACTTATTGGATTAAGCTCAAAAGACGTTTTCGGTCCTTGGTCAATGCAATCTTTGGGCTTCCACGCCCTTTCAAAACAATATTTTGAAACAACTTTCTTTGGTTTCAAGGTTGAAGATGGACTTTTAGAAACTTTGGTCTCACACAAAAACTCAATTCTTTCACTTTTAAAGTCATGACATTTCTTTACAACATTAATCTCTTCATACTTGTCAAATGAATTGGGGGTTGGATTAACAATATTCAACTTTACCTTCATGTGGCCAAATGAGATCTTCATTATCCCCGTCCTATAATTAATGTTGGCATTCGTGGTTGCCAAGAAAGGACAGCCAAGGATAACGGGAATTTGGCTCTTAGGATTTGGGACTAGTTCCGTGTCAATGACAACGAAATCAACGGGAAAGAAGAATTTATCAATTTTAATCAAGACATCCTCAATGATACCCCTAGGCTTTTTGATTGATCGTTCGGCAAGTTATAAAACTACCGACGTCGATTTCAAGTATCCTAAGCCTAATTTGACATATACCGAGTATGGAAGAAGATTAACACTTGTTCCTAGGTCAAGAAGAGCCCGATTAATGATATGATCACCAATTTGGCATAAGCCGAAATTTGCTTGATTGCATCCAAAAGTGGAAGATTGACTTTCACTTGCCTAAACATGTCCATGATTTCATTTACTTTGGCCTTTTACTTATCATTTGAAATGGATCCTTTTAAGGCATCCGAAAATGGAGCTTTTGGCTCAAAAATATTTCCGAAAATTTTCTTTGAAGTCTCTTCAACACAAGAAGTTTTTAAATCATTTTGTAAATTTCTCTTTCCAAAATCACTTTTCAACACATTCTCATTTATATGGTCATGCACATACAATGAAGGAGGAATATGATATGAAACGGGATGAGTGTCAACTTTTGGTTGCACTGATTCACTCTCTTCATTGGACATACCCACTTGGTTGTCCATAACCTTTCCACTTCTCAAGGTAGTCACCATATTGACATGCTCTATTGTGTGACCTTCTGATAAGGAATGAGTCTCCATAACACATTATTGCTTTTGTGGGGTATTCAAAGGCATTTTTCCTTTCTTTCTAGCATTTAAAGTGCTAGCTATTTGCCCTACTTAGGTTTCTAGCTTTGCAATGGATTGAGAGTGAGAATGAAGTAATTGTGTGTTTGCCTCTAAAGTGCCCAAAGCAGTCAAAACTTTCTCTTCAAAAGCGGGACTTCTAACATTTCCTTGGGAATATGATTGATTGGGAAAATGAGAATTTGAAAATTGGTTTCCTTGTGATTAGTATGATGATCTAAATCCTTGGGAACCCTGGCCTTGTAGTGGAGGTGGAATGTATTTCCCTTGAAAACCACCTTAGGAATGGTTTGAGCCCTCCGCTTGGCTTTTCCAAGAGAAATTCGGGTGATTCCTCCAACTAGGATTATAATGAATGCCATACGGATTATTCCCTTGATTAGCAAAAATAGCATTTGCTTGTTCATGATGCTCACTTTGCATATGTCCATGAGGACAATTGGAAGTAGAATGTAAAACACTTGAACAAGTCATACATGTCTCATTAGATGCATGATGAGAATGGTTAGGGAAGGAAGATACTTGATTCGCCAAGTTTTGGTTGATCAAAAATTAATCAAACCTTTGAGACAATGATTTCATTTCAGCGGTAATTTCATTGCAGTGGTCGACTTGATGTGAGCCAACACTCTTCATACCATTAGAATTTCTACCATTCTTTGAAGATAAGGTACGGTGCAAAGAGTTTTCACTCATGCTCTCATAAAGATGCCACACGTCATCCTCATGCCTATCAATGTAAGAGCCACCCATGGAAGCATCGACCATGCCCTTGTAATTATCCGATAAGCTCTCAAAGAAATATTGAACTAATTGCTATTTGTGCATGTCATGATGTGGACACTTCCTAAGTAATTCATTAAAGTGTTCCCATGCCTCATGAAATGTTTCTCCATCCCCATGTGAAAATTCCTTAATTGAAGTTCTCATGGCATTGGTCTTAGAAACCGAATTGTACTTCTTCAAGAACTCTTGTTGCATTTCCACCCAAGAAGTTATTGAAAAAGGCCTAAGATTGTTACACCAATATTTTGCCTTGTCTTCAAGGGTGAATGGAAAGAGTTTAAGCCTTAAGACCTCTTCCGGCATGTCCGTGTATTTTACGGTGGAACATACTTCAAGAAACTCATCTAAATGCTTATAAGGTTCTTCATTTGGAAGTCCATGCTAATTAAGAAGCATTTGAATGGTTTGTGGCTTGATTTCATAGTGGTGTGCTCTAAATGGTGGTAATTGAATGCTTGTGGGTGCATTATATTCATTAGGCATATAGTGATCTCTTATAGCAAAGGGAGGATTAACAATTGGAGGTGCAGCATGGGCACCTTGATTGCCTTGAATGATTGGAGGTGGTGGAGCATAGATTGGCCTTGGCATTCCCAATGGAACTTGACCTTGTTGTTGTGGTGGATGAACGAATGGCCTTGGCATGCCTAATGGAACTTGCATGTTATCATGATGCACATTGAGGTGGAGGATACCTTGTTGGTCTATGTGACCAAGGTCCTCCACATAGTCCTCATTGTGTCCTTCCATTGATGAAATGGATTGACTAGAACTACCTCTTCTCCTAGGGTTTCGAACAATGGATTCAAGATGAAAATTTAAAGGGATAAGAGTGGGTCTCAATGATCTACGACCATGCATGCACAATGCAACACAACAAGCAATAATGATAAACACTTCACCTTCACAACAAGTCAATAATCAACAAACTTCCTCCACAAACAATGTTCCCATACTCCCATGCTTAAACAATAATATGTAGGCAAAGTAAATTGCCTCCACGCGGGCTCATGATTTATCTAAGAATTGAGATACAAGCCTCCACGCGGGCCGACGATTTAACTAAGGGTTTGAGTAAGAAAAAGCTCACAAAGGTCCTTTAGCACTTCAACTCCAAATTTTTAGCTTTTAGCTTAGCAATTTTTTTTTAATGATTTTAGCCTTTTTCCTTTGCTTGCTTAGCTCTTTTGCTTGGAATACTGCTTTGCTCACATTCTTAACCCAATGCTCCTTGTCAAACAAGAACAAACATAATAAGTAACAAAATTGAAAATAAAGTAAAGACACGATCAAAAGAGTACTAATTCCTAATTGATTCCACTAATACGATGTTACCAATCAATCAATCCCTGGCGATGGCGCCAAAAACTTGGTGGTGTCGTCAATTCAAACCCAAAGTTTATGCAATGTGGCCAAGTTTTATATTTAGAAATTGCCAATACTACCTTTCACTAAGAATATAGCTAGGGTAAGTAGGGATCGTCCCAAGGGATTGAGATGTCATACTAGGTTGAGGAATCAAAATTATGGTTAGTAAGTCGAGTGATCAAAATAGTGGTTGGGTGGTTGTATTACACTAGATGCAAATTAAACTAAGGTAAACAATAATGCAATAGAGAGAATAAAAAAGAGAGAGATCTTGGGGTTTAAAGATCACAACTAAGCATAGCTTTTTTACACCTTTAATGAATGATTAATGAGGGGAAGAACATGTATTGTAACAAAGAGTGTGTGTGTGGTTGATTCAACAAGCATGGATGACAAATTAAGCATATATTGTCTAAACAACATGGTGGATAGCACAACACATCAAATTAAGCCATTAATCCTTTCTTTAAGCTCACAATCCAAACACATCACAAGGTTAGAGATATATGTTACTTGCTTTCATAAGTATGGAATATCAACAATAAGCATGGATTGTCCTCCCATTTAACAACTACTCTACAACTAAGCTAATAACATGAAATTAAACTAATTAAACTAAGGGAGAGGTATAATCCATCAAGAAATGAGTATGAACCACCAAATAAGCCACAAGAACATGACATTAAGCACTATGTCTTGACAATCTCTAGATCTATAACATCAATACACATAGACATGCATCAATAAAATAGGAAATAGAGACAAACACATGAATATCTATTCTAGCATACATAGACATATGGATAGAATGAAATGATCAATTGGAAGCATTAAACCTTATAAATCATTAAATAAATAAGATCTATATATATATAAGTGTCAAGACATGAATCACAATAAAAATTCCCTTAAAAATACATAAATCAAGAAGTAGAAAGCATGCTTAGGGCTAACTCTAACCCCAAGAGGATGTCTAGCTACTCATGGATGATGTCCTCCAACCCTCAAGGGCAAGCTCCATGGAAGAAATCTGTTCCTTGGTTGATGAAGAGTCTCCAATGGTGTCTCTAGCCTCCTCCTCTCCTTTCTTTCCTCACTAAGTATTATCTTCTCTAAGTATGTGTATGAAAGTGTATTCTCAAAAAGTGGCTCATATTCCTTATATAGGTAGAGATAAACCTAAGCTTAAGGGGTTTAAATGTGCATTTTTTAGCGCTCATCAATCGATCCAACATTATTCTCTGATCGATCGAACTTTTTTGTCCTTATCCACATGCCAGATCTTATCCAGCTGTACCACCCTACCAACCACTTTTGTCCTTTTCCCAAAAATATCTTCAAAATATCTCAGATTTGTTTTTATTCAAAAAGCCGCTGCCATTGAGGATCGATCCAGCTTCAATTCGATAGATCTCAGTCATGTTCGATCAATCTCACCTCAAGTTCGATCGATCGAACTTCCCAAATCCCGAGAAAAATTCAAATTCCAGCTCATTAAAAGTTGTCTCATATCCAATCATTAGAGGATTATTGGTGTACGAGCCCAGCTTATTTAGGGTGATTTTTGACCTACCTATATAAGGAATATGAGCCACTTTTACATATATACACATACTTAGAAAAGATAATACTTAGTGAGGAAGCAAAGGAGATGAGGAGGCTAGAGACACCATTGGAGACTCTTCATCAACCAAGGAGCAGATTTCTTCCATGAAGCTTGCCTTTGAGGGTTAGAGAATATCATCCATGAGTGGCTAGATATCCTCTTGGGGTTAGAGTTAGCCCTAAGCATGCTTTCTACTTCTTGATTTATGTATTTTTGAGGGGATTTGTATTGTGATTCATGTCTTGACACTTATATATATATATATATATATATATATATATATCTTGTTTATTCAATGATTTATAAGGTTTAATGCTTCCAATTGATCATTTCATTCTATCCATATGTCTATGTATGCTAGAATAGATGTTCATGTGTTTGTCTCTATTTCTTGTGTCATTGATGCATATTTATGTGTATTGATGCTATAGATCTAGAGATTATCAAGACATAGTGCTTAATGACATGTTCTTATGATTTATTTGATGGTTCATACTCATTTTTTGATGGATTGTACCTCTCCCTTAGTTTAATTAGTTTAATTTCATGTCATTAGCTTAGTTGTAGTGTAGTTGTTAAATGGGAGGACAATCCATGCTTGTGGTTGATGTTCCATACTTATGAAAGCAAGTAACATATATCTCTAACCATGTGATGTGTTGGATTATGAGCTTAAAGAAAGGATTAATGGCATAATTTGATTTGTTGTGCTATCCACCATGTTGTTTAGACAATATATGCTTAATTTGTCATCCATGCTTGTTGGAACAACCACACACACACACTTGTTGCACTACATGTTTTCCCCTCATTGATCATTCATTAAAGGTATAGAAAAGCTATGATTGGTGGTGATCTCTAAACCCCAAGATCTCTCTCTCTCTTTCTTTCTTTTTATTGCATTATTGTTTACTTTAGTTTAAATTGCATCTAGTGTAATTCAACAACCAACCACTACTTTGATCACTCGACCTACTAACCCAAATTTTGATTCCTCAACCTAGTACGACACCTCAATCCATTGGGACGATTCCTTCTCACTCATACTACATAGTATAGGTGTTAAGCGGTTTATAAATTTAAATTATGGTGCCCACTTGACACTAATTTCCAAACTCAAAGTTTTGTGCATTAATTTGGGCACACACTCGGGAAGACACCATAGTTTTTGGCGCCGTTGCCGGGGATTGATTGATTGGCAATGTCGTATTTATGGAATCAAATAGGAATTAGTACTCTTTTGATCGTGTCTTTACTTTGTTTTTAATTTTTGTAACTTATTATGTTGGTTCTTGTTTGACTAGGAGCATTGGGCTAAGAAGGTGAGCAAAGGAGTATTCCAAGCATAGGAGCTAAGCTAGTAAGGAAAAAGGCTACAATTAAAAAAAAAAATTGCTAAGCTAAAAGCTAAAAATTTGGAGTTGAAGTGCTAAAGGACCTTTGTGAGCTTTTTCTTACTCAAACCCTTAGTTAAATCATCGACCCGTGTAGAGGCTTGTATTTCAATTCTTAGATAAATCGTGAGCCCGCGTGGAGGCAATTTACTTTTCTTACATATTGTTAAAGCGTGGGAGTATGGGAACATTGTATGTGGAGGAAGTTTGTTGATTATTGACTTGTTGTGAAGGTGAAGTGTTTGTCATTATTGCTTGTTGTGTTGCATTGTTCATGCATGGTCGTAGATCATTGAGACGCACTCTTATCCCTTTAAATTTTCATCTTGAATCCATTGTTCGACACCCTAGGGGAAGAGGTAGTTCTAGTTAATCCATTTCATCAATGGAAGGACACAATGAGGACCATGTGGAGGACCTTAGTCACATAGACCAACAAGGTATCCTCCACCCCAATGTGCATCATGATAACATGCAAGTACCATTAGGCATGCCGAGACCATTCATTCATCCACCACAACAACAAGGCCAAGTTCCATTGGGAATGCCAAGGCCAATCTATGCTCCACCACCTCCCATCATTCAAAGCAATCAAGGTGCCCATGTTGCACCTCCAATTGCTAATCCTCCTCTTACTTTAAGAGATCACTATGTGCCTAATGAATATAATGTACCCACATGCATTCAATTGCCACCATTTAGAGCACACCACTATAAAATCACGGACATGCCGGAAGAGGTCTTAAGGCTTAAACTCTTTCCATTCACCCTTTAAGACAAGGCAAAATATTGGTTTAACAATCTTAGGCCTTTTTCAATAACTTCTTGGGCGAAAATGCAACAAGAGTTCTTGAAGAAGTACTATCCGATTTCTAAGACCAATGCCATGAGAACTTCAATTAGGGAATTTTCACACGGGGATGGGGAAACATTTCATGAGGCACAGGAATGCTTTAACGAATTGCTTAGGAAGTGTCCACATCATAACATGCCCAAATGGCAATTAGTTCAATATTTCTTTGAGAGCTTATCGGATAATTATAAGGGCATGGTTGATGCTTCCATGGGTGGCTCTTACACTAATAGGCATGAAGATGACGTATGGCGTCTTTATAAGAGCATGAGTGAAAATTCTTTGCATCGTACTTTATCTTTGAAGAATGGTAGAAATTCTAGTGGTAGGAAGAGTGTCGGCTTACATCAAGTCGACCACTCCAATGAAATTGCCGCCGAAATGAAATCATTATCTTAAAGGTTTGATCAATTTTTGATCAACCAAAACTCGGCGAATCAAGTATCTTCCTTCCCTAACCATTCTCATCATGCATCTAATGAGACATGTATGACTTGTTCAAGTGTTTTACATTCTACTTCCAATTGTCTCCATGGACATGTGCAAAGTGAGCATCATGAACAAGCAAATGTTGTTTTTGCTAATCAAGGGAACACTCCTTATGGCAACCACTATAATCCTAGTTGGAGGAATCACCCAAATTTCTCTTGGAAAAGCTAAGGGGAGGGCTCAAACCCTTCCCAAGGTGGTTTTCAAGGAAAGAACATTCCGCATCCAATGCAAGGCCAAGGTTCCCAAGGTTTTAGATCATCATACCAATTACAAGGAAACCAATTTTTAAATTCTCATTTTCCTAATCAACCATCATATTCCCAAGGAAATGTTAGAAGTCCCGCTTTTGAAGAGAAAGTTTTACCGCTTTGGGCACTTTAGAGATAAACACACAATTACTTCATTCTCACTCTCAATCTATTGCTAAGCTAGAAACTCAAGTAGGGCAAATAGCTAGTACTTTAAATGCTAGAGAGAAAGGAAAAATGCCTTTGAATACCCCACAAAATCAACAATGTGTTGTGGAGACTCATTCCTCATCGGAAGGTCACATAATAGAATATGTCAATACGGTGACTACCTTGAGAAGTAGAAAGATTGTGAACAACCAAGTGGGTATGTCCATTGAAGAGAGTGAACCGGTGTAACCACAAGTTGACACCCGTCCCGTTTCATATCATATTCCTCCTTCATTGCATTTGCATGACCATATAAATGAGAATGTATTGATAAGTGATTTGAAAAACGATTTTGAAAAGAGAAATTTGCAAAATGATTTGAAAATTTCTTGTGTTAAAGAGACTTCAAAGAAAATTTCTGAAAAGGTTTTTGAACCAAAAGCTCCATTCCCGGATGCCTTAAAAGGATCCATTTCAAATGACAAGCAAAAGGCCAAAGTAAATGAAATCATAAAAGTGTTTAGGCAAGTAAAAGTCAATCTTTCACTTTTGGATGCAATCAAGCAAATTCCGGCTTATGCCAAATTCTTGAAAGACTTGTGCACCCAAAAGAGGAACAACAAAAGCCAAGCGCCTAGAAAAGTGGTCTTAACCGAGCAAATAAGCTCAATTTTGTAGCATAACACTCTTCCAAAGTTTAAAGACCCTGGTTCACCTACTACTTGACCTATCATTAATCGGGCTCTTCTTGACCTAGGAAAAAGTGTTAATCTTCTTCCATACTCGGTATATGTCAAATTAGGTTTAGGAGACTTGAAACCGACATCGGTAGTTTTACAACTTGCCGACCGATCAATTAAAAAGCCTAGGGGTATCATTAAGGATGTATTGATTAAAATTGATAAATTCTTCTTTCCTGTTGAGTTCATTATCATTGACACAGAACCGGTCCCATATCCTAAGAGCCAAATTCCCGTTATCCTTGGCCATCCTTTCTTGGCAACCACGAATGCCAACATTAATTGTAGGACGAGGATAATGAAGATTTCATTTTGCCACATGAAGGTAAAGTTGAGTATTTTCATTCCAACCCCCAACTCATTTGACAAGCATGAAGAGATTAATGTTGTAGAGAAATGTCATGACCTTAAAAGTGAAGGAATTGAGTTTTTGTGTGAGACCAAAGTTTGAAAAAGTCCATCTTCAACCTTGAAACCAAAGAAAGTTGTTTCAAAATCTTGTTTTAAAAGGGTGTGAAAGCCCAAAGATTGTCTTGACCAAGGATCGAAAACGTCTTTTGAGCTTAATCCAACAAGTTCCTTAAAGAACCATTTGTTGGGTGGAGTTCAAAGCACTTATCACCCCATTGAGGAGGGGATGCACTATAAGATGTTTGACCCGGGCTAAAAGAGCTTAACATCTTGCTAGAGACGTTAAAGACTAGCAAGACATTTCGTAGGGTGTCAAAACCCTATTCCTCCCTCATTTCTATCTTTAATTTCATTTCTTGTGAAGTCTAGATATTGGCTTTGGGTTCATATGCATTGCTAAGAACTGTGATTAGGATTGCATGCACTTTTATGTTGAAATTGTGCATTTTGCATAAGTTCGATCGATCTCAAAATGAGTTCGATCGATCAAACTTCCCACCTGCGTCAAACCTGCATCCAAATCACTCTCTGTCCAATGGTTCGAACAACACTTGCATATTTCAACTCTCTGTTCCATTGTTCGAATTTGTTCCTAGATCGATCTAAACTTCTTCGATCGATCCAACTTCATCTTGGATCGATCTACAGTTTCAACACTTTGAAAAATTTTGAACCTGCATCCGCCTGCATCCAAAAGCCTCTCTGTCTCATCGATTGAACATTTCTTCAATTCTATGCATTTTCGATCGATCGAAGGTATTTTGTGATCGATCTTGAAAGATCGATCTTTGTTCTTCGATTTTCAATTTTGAATTTGTTTTGACTTTGTTTTAAATTTCAAAAATTCAAAATATATATATATATATATTTTATTATTTTTATTTTCTAAAAAAAAATAATAAAAATCAAAATAAAAAATCACAAAAATACTTTGTCACTTAAGAGGAGAGATCGATATCAGTTCGATCGATCGAAGTGGCAAAGGAATGTTTTTAAAATCGATCTAGGGTCATTCAATCGATTCAACTTGAATCAATCTCAGACCCTCATTTCCCCTTCACCGCTACATCCCAACTTTTCCCCAACTTCGGTGAGACTCTGGCGAACATCCCAGACGTCGAATCACTCTCTCTCCTCTCGAATCTAATTTGAATCTCACCCCCCTTCGCATCTCCACTTCTCTCTTCACTTTGGTAAGATCCGAACCTCCCTCTTGTGATCTCCAATTTAACTTCAATTTGTTCAATATAAATGCTAGATCTAAGCTATTTTGGTGCTAAAAATCTCCATTAATGAAGTTTGAAGCTCTTTATATATATATGTATATATGGTTGTATATATTTTGAGATTTGTTTTGATTTTTGGGAGTATGGGTCTCATAAAGTGATTAGGATTGATGCTTTGTTGTGTTGATGGGCCCACGACCTTGTTCGTGAAGGCCCCCGTGCCATCCACGTCACAGATCTGTGACTTTTCGAATTTCACTTTACAGTTCGATCGATCGAACTTTTTATTTTATCGATCTGTAACAGATCGTTCTCACTCACTCTTGATCGATCGAACTTGAATCGATCTCACATTTTTGTGATCGATCGAACTTCACAGATTTGTTTCACACATCTCACACACCATCTCTTGTGTTTCATGCCATCTCATATATACCTAATGCCTGTGTTTTCCACATTGGATGCATTCCATACTTATACTATCTAGCATGTTTCACATCATGTCACTTATTCCTTGTCACTTAAATAAATTCATGTTCCTTATCTGTTTTGTCTATCCTATTTAACATATATGATTCTACGAACTGTGCACTAACTTCCTTTGCAAGTTTTTCCTTTTATTTTGCAGACTATGGCTAGGGTCAAGACTGTAACCCGTGGACACTATCATCGCAGGGGTAGGCCGAGTTTGGATGACGAGGCGGGTCCATCTTATGCCCAAGAGCCCACTCCACCTCAGTCTCCAGTTGACAGCTGCCTACAGTCTTCAGATGAAGCATCTTCTTCACAGGGTGATGCTGAGGCTGAGCACATACCATTTCCACCACCACAGCCGGCTCAGCCAGCCCAGGAGTTAGACCAGCCATTATGTAGATACTCACGCCTTCGAGTGGCACATGAGTCAGTCTTCGACACAGACTTCTTTTCCAAATCGATGCTTACCCAGTCAGCATATGATGATATCTTTAGACGGGGCATCTCATCCATACCAGCCCCTATCTCATACCTAGTGTACCCGAGGTTGGTCGGGATGTTCTACCAGAACCTCTGGCCTGCCCCGAGTAACCTGGCAGAGCTGCGGACCACCATTGATGGCTACCCGATCCGCATCACTATGGACACATTGTCCAGATCTTGCCAGTGTCCACACGTCTGCCCTCCAGAGCTACAGGACACATATCCCACTCTTTACAAGCCCACATATGCAGACATGGCTATTTTACTCATAGGTCACTATGCCGGTGGCAAGACCTATGCCACCCGGACCTATCTTCCAGATGACCTGTGGTTTTTCGACTCTGTCCTGTTTCGTAACATCTTCATGGCCGGCCATAAGACACAGAGGCGCGGTGACTATTTGACAGCTCTGTAAGCATTCTATACAGGGCATTGGCTATTTATTCTAGCGCTCATCTGGAGCGTTATGATGAAGTTGTATGTCGACCACATCAGCAAGGCCAAGCCCAAAAGGGCTAAGTATCTTCCATTTGGCCATCTCATCACCCAGATTCTACGAGACTAGTGCTACCCCTTCCAGCCACGGGAGAGACTGAGTCTGGGGCCTGTTCCTTCAAGAAGAAGGACTAGGATAAGAACTACAATGCTCTTATCAAGAGCCTGAGGGATGATGCCGTCGAGGCAGCTGAGGATTTAGAGGCAGAGGAGAAGGCAACAGCAGCAGCAAACCCGGCAGCGGACGAAATACCAATCGATCCGGCTGCCGTACATATGGACATTGATTTGGAGTAGCTTGCCGAGGATGCAAAGCAACACTCTACAGTTGGGTCACCCATTCACGATGCGGAGCAAGCTCAGGATCATCATTCTCCCGCTGCAGCTGTACCTGAGGCTCCAGCACAGACACCCGGCTTTGGAGAGCGACTCCAGGCTTTAGAGGATACTGTAGTATCTATTCGCGCTGACACGGTCTCTCTCCGAGAGGATGTTGTCTCCATTAAAGCTGATATTGCTTCCCTCCATATGGATGTCATGACCGCATTCAGAGATCTATCCAGAGACATCCGCGGAGCACGACCTGCCCGTCCTACCTCTTCTTCTTGATCTCTTTATCCATTTCCTCCTGTCATCTCATATATCTGTGATCTCTACATATTCTTGATACTGTTATATTATTTTTGTAGCCGTGTCTGTCAGCTTTGATACTGGATGTACTGTACTTTATTTTATTTATTTATTTATATATGTTTTCTGTATGGATGTCATGTTTTAATATTCTTATAGCTATCTATTTGACTCCATCAGGTGCATCCCTATGACTTCAGTGAGAGAGAGTACTGTCCAAAATTTTCAGGACCACTCTTTTACCTCTCTCTGTTTTTCAGTTGCTATCCCATTTACACTTACATGACCACTGTGCACTGTTATTATCCCTTTTGTTATTTGATGAGTTTATCTAAGTGCCAAATTTCAGGACCACAGTTAATCCCAAGTTTGGGGGGGCTATGCCACCCACTTTGGATACTTCTGTCCCAGCCATTCTTTGCCTTAATTGCAGTGGTATACTCTTTCCTTTTGTTCTCTTTGCACATTGAGGACATTGTGCCATTTAAGTTTGGGGGTAATGGTGCTTTGCAGTGTTTGTTTTTAAATTCAAAATTTTGAGTATGACTTGTGTATTTGAGAGATTTTATATGATTGGTCCATGCTAGCTATGATTTTGATCTTTTGAGAACTATATTGCTTAGAATTTAAAATTTGCATGACTTGAGAGTCCAATATTCCTTGTATGCCTTGTGGATGCCATTTATGAGTAAATTTTTTGAAAGATTGATATTTTGCTTGCACTTGTGGTCCACATCATTCTGATTTTGTGATTATTTTGAGATTCACTCTAGGATTCTACATTAACACAGGTGCACACTAGCATTCATTTGTGGGGTACATGCTTTGTTAATTATTGAATTGGTTATATCCCAATTGGGCTAGTAGTGCATTGAAAGCTTTCATTCTTGATAAAGGTGGATAACAACCCCTTTTCACTAAGTAGCCGAGATTCTAGCCTCATCAAGGACTAAATTTCTCGCGCCGAAAGGTGGAGGGCCCAAACTCTAGGTTAATAATTTAAAAAAAAAAAAAAAAAAAAAAGGTTGCAAAAGCAATAAAAAAGTGAGGACTTATCCCAAAAGGTGAGAACTAGGAAATGATTAGATGAAGGTTGTTTTGATTTGTATCCTAGTTGATTTGAGCTTGTAAGTCCTTAAGGATGTTTGAACGCCTAATGCCCTAAAGCCGTCTGGTTTGGGAGTCATTGGCCTAACGTTCGACCTCATGAATCGCTAGAAAGCTTAATAGATCAACACATTGCACCATATTTCCATCTTCGATCCTACAAAAAAAAAAAAAAAAAAAAAAAAAAAAAAAAAAAAAAAAAAAAAAAATCGAGTAAAAAGAATAAGTGCACCTAGAACAATAAAGCTTTAATAGAATGTTCACTTTTTGTCTTGATGATCGGTACTAGATTTGTGTGCTAGTTTGCGGATAAGGATGTGATTAATTCTTTAGTTGGCTAAGATAGCAACATATTTGATGCCGGTCCACTCAAAAAGGATTCTAGTGTTGATTTGATTTTCATGATCATTTTCTTGATGTGTGGAGAACCATACTTGCTTGCTTGATGTTGAGATTTTAGGAAATTGCTTAGAAATGTTTGAAAAATTACATACTTGAGGTAGTTTTCTCCCAATGCTTGTTTGTAATATTGGTGCCTCTTTTGAAAGAATGAGCTTAATGTTTGTGGGTATCACTTCTAGAAACCCTCACGAGACTTCACTCATCCACTAGGGGTAACTTAGGGGTTTAAAAAGCTTGTTGCATATGCTAAATGTAATCGTGTTCCCTACGAAAATGGCGTTATCCATTTATTGCTTTATAGTTCGTAGTTGTATAGTTGTTCATTTCATTCCTTGACTTTCTAGTTCATTGCTAAGGACTAGCAATATTTAAGTTTGGGGGTGTGATGAACGCTGAAAAGTGCGTATTTTAACCCCTTAAGCTTAGGTATTCTATAACCTTTATCTATCTTATTTTCTCCTTTTATATTGATTTCGTGATATTTCCATTTTCAGGTACTTATCCCCAAAATAAGCTAACTCGGCCAAATAAGAGTAGAAATGAAACAATTCTGGGATGAATCAAAGAAAGGAGCAAAGTAGAGCAAAATGAAACAAAATGTGAAATTTCAGCAACTTCGATCGATTTCAATAAAAGTTCGATCGATCCAACTTTCATTGATCTTAGCACTCCAAGATAGATCCAGGCCATGATGTCATCTTCAGAGATCCCACAAGTTCGATTGATCCAAAATCATTCTCTGATCGATCGAACTTTCTTGTCTTTATCCGCATGCCAGATCTTATCCAGCTGTACCACCCTACCAACTACTTTTGTCCTTTTCCCAAAAATATCTTCAAAATATCTCAGATTTGTTTTTATCCAAAAAGGCACTGCCATTGAGGATCGATCCAGCTTCAATTCGATAGATCTCAGCCATGTTCAATCGATCTTACCTCAAGTTTGATCGATCGAACTTCCCAAATCCCGAGAAAAATCTAAATTCCAGCTCATTAAAAGTTGTCTCATATCCAATCATTAGAGGATTATTGGTGTACGAGCCCAGCTCATTTGGGGTGATTTTTGACCTACCTATATAAGGAATATGAGCCACTTTTACACATATACACATACTTAGAAAATACAATACTTAATGAGGAAGCAAAGGAGATGAGGAGGCTAAAGACACCATTGGAGACTCTTCATCAATCAAGGAGCAGATTTCTTCCATGGAGCTTGCCCTTGAGGGTTAGAGAATATCATCCATTAGTGGCTAGACATCCTCTTGGGGCTAAAGTTAGCCCTAAACATGCTTTCTACTTCTTGATTTATGTATTTTTGAGGGGATTTGTATTGTGATTAATGTCTTGATACTTTTATATATATAGATCTTGTTTATTCAATGATTTATGTGGTTTAATACTTCCAATTGATCATTTCATTCTATCCATATGTCTATGTATGCTAGAATAGATGTTCATGTATTTGTCTCTATTTCTTGTGTTATTGATGCATGTCTATGTGTATTGATACTATAAATCTAGAGATTGTCAAGACATAGTACTTAATGGCATGTTCTTGTGGTTTATTTGATGGTTCATACTCATTTCTTAATGTATTGTACCTCTCCCTTAGTTTAATTAGTTTAATTTCATATCATTAGCTTAGTTGTAATGTAGTTGTTAAATGGGAGGACAATCCATGCTTGTTATTGATGTTCCATACTTATGAAAGCAAGTAACATATATCTCTAACCTTGTGATGTGTTGGATTATGAGCTTAAAGAAAGGATTAATGGCTTAATTTGATATGTTGTGTTCTCTACCATGTTGATTAGACAATATATGCTTAATTTGTCATCCATACTTGTTCGAACAACCACACACACACACTTGTTGCAATACATGTTTTTCTCCTCATTAATCATGCATTAAAGGTGTAGAAAAGCTATACTTGGTGGTGATCTCTAATTCCCAAGATCTCTCTCTCTCTTTCATTCTCTTTATTGCATTATTGTTTACATTAATTTAAATTGCATCTAGTGTAATTCAACAACCAACCACTACTTTGATCACTCGACCTACTAACTCTAATTTTGATTCCTCAACCTAGTACGACACCTCAATCCCTTGGGAGGATCCCTTCTCACTCATACTACATAGTATAGGTGTTAAACGGTTTATAAATTTAAATTATGGTGCCCACTTGACACTAATTTCCAAACTCAAAGTTTTGTGCATTATTTTGTGCACTCGCTTGGGAAGACACCAAAAAATATATAAAACAAAAGATAAGTAAAATATGAAAGGAAAAGAAAAAAATATATATTTACTTTAATATGAAAGGAAAAGAAAAAAAAAATTATTTACTCTTTGTTAATGAATAAAGGGTATGATATTATTATTATGTATATTAAGAGATTTATTAGCTTGGAAATGAAAACACCACACTATTGCATATATAACATTATGATTTTTTTTTTTTTTTTTTTGAATTTTTGGGTTTATCTCTAATACAATTCTAATAGGAGTATTGATATATATATATATATATATATATATATGTAAAATTATTGATAAATAATTATATACATATAATTTTAATTGGATCGGATTGGATTATTATCGAATCGGATAAGCATAATCCATATCTGATTTGTTAAGCTAATGGATTATCGAATTCGGATCGTAATCGAATTATCGAATTTTCGAATTTTTTATTCAATTCATATCTGACTAATCGGATCGGATTCGGATCGGATCGGATTCGGATCGGATTAGAATCTGCTCCATTGACAGGTCTAGTTACAACAATGTAACATCTTTTTCTCATTGCATTCTTTATTTAATGTATCGTATTTGTACATAAAATACGTGTGCACCTAATAGAGTATGGTTCCTTGATTTTGAAGCAACTTCTAGATCAATTATAAAGATCACCCAACTTTTATTGATATTGGCTTTTAAATTGCAGTCATTTTATAATTTATAGAGAACTCTATACAAAATGATAATTTCGAATTAACCCCACAAATCCGACGGCTCATAGGATAGCAGAATTCTCCTCCAGTTCTCCAATTGCACAAGTTATAATTTTTGATTTTTTTTCTAAAATTGACTATTTTCTTAATTATACTCAATGAATCTCATAAAATTGTCAACCAAATAAATTTTGGATTATATTCTGTTTTTTCAGTTTTCTGAAACAAAAAGTATTAGGAGAAAACTAGGGCAGGCCTGGCCTATCATGTCCACCCACCATTGCAGCCACTAATTGTTAACAAACATGAAAAATGAAACATCTAACTGAAACCTATATATATAATATAACGAGAATGGTAGACATATAATCCGCCGTAGCACAATTGGAAATTTCAGTTGAGAAATTCCGGGTTCGAACCACGTCAGCGGAATAATTGTTTTTGCCATTTTTCTTTTTCATAAGAAAGGAAGATTGTCCTTACTATTTTTGTTGGGCTTTACTACCTACCCGGACTCGGCAACAAATGAACAATTTATTTTCTTTATTTGAGAATGAGTCATAAATCTGTTTGTGAAAAAAGAACATAAAAAGGATGGAGAATGTATTAAAATTCATTTTAATATAAATGAGAATTTATGTATTGTTGAAACTGTTTTAAAATATTTTTAGGGAAATAGTTTTCGCACTTCACTTTTTTCCAACTGCACTACATTTATCATTTTCGTTTAAAAGAAATGATAAGAAAGTCATTGAATTCATTAATGCACAATTCTTTAAGTTATAATGCCATAACTACCCTTTTTTTTTTTTTTTTTTTTTTTTTTTTTTTCTTCTTTTTGTTTTTTCGGGAGATCTCCTAAAAGAAAATAATTTATTCTATAATAATAATTATATCTTTTTAAAATACCCTATTTATATGATATAATGAGCACAACTGACATGGAATCCGCTGTGGCACAATTGGAAATTTCAGTCCCGAAATTCGGGGTTCGAACCCCTGCAGCGGAACATTTTTTTTGCCATTTTTCTTTTTTGCACAATTTTTCTTCTTTATTTGAGAATGAGCCATAAATCTTTTTGTGAAAAAAAGAAAATAAAAAAGATTGAGAATGTATTAAAAAAAAAAAAATTCATTTTAATATAATTGAGAATGTATGTATTGTTGAAAATGTTTTAAAATATTTTTAAATATATAAATATATATAATCAAATTCTAATTATTTTACTTAATTTCTCTTTAGTAATTAAGTTTTAAATGTGTGCATATATTAATGCATGTTTTTGGATGTTCATATACCAACAGAGGGGGAGATGTTTTGACACATGATATTTGGTTCTCAATAAATGTATTTGATTCACATAATTTTAAGATCAACCTATTCTAAGTTCATTCATAATATTTATGAGATATATTTTGATTAGTGTGATATATGAATGAAATTTATTATCTTAGAACATAAATCTTCTTAATTTATGTATCGTGAGTGTTGCACACATTTATGAAACTTATCTTGAGAGGTCTTAATACTACACTTTCCTGATTCAAGCATGGATTAAAGATGGATTAGTTCAATCCCATTGCACACTCAAGTTTTATTAATTTAAAAGTTTTTTTTCTAATTTTTATATTTGGATATTCTAAAAAGAGAATAAATGTTGCACCTAAGTGTATATTGTGCAAATATATTGTGCTTGGATTGAGTCCAACTTGGTTGAATTTTGAAGATAGAGTTGCATGTCATGATCCCTTGTACATTGTTGTGAGACTTCGACTATCTTTAAGAAGCGTTTACGTGACTCCAAGCTATGGTTCAAATCTTTTAAAAATTATATTTCTGCCATATATGAAAGTGCAAGTAATTTTTGTGATTTATTATAATAATTTTTTACCAACATGTACACGTTTCTATTGGTGCATTTATATGACTAAGTACATTGATAGCATCCTTTTAATTGTATTGTGGGACCTCTCATATATAATTTTTATTTATTTATTTTATGTTTGCAAGACATTCTCACACACTTTTTCCTTGTGGGAGACTTGAATCATTGGTCTTCTTGGAAAATTCTTCTCATCAACAAGAAACAACTCATACACCCAATCAGACGCACACACTTTTTGTTTCGAACCACTCCCTCCTCTTTGAGGATGGAGATGTTATACCATTGAGTTACATGCCCTTTGGTTCAACTTTGAAAAGTGAAAAAGTATGGTTAGGCTATAGCTATTGTACAATTTAATTCATCCTAATAGTTAACATTAAAAATTGGAAAAATCTTTCAAACTAATCCTACTTTTTTTCTATTAAAACAATTTATTTTTTTATTATTATTATTTTTTTCATAGTTGATTCTCAAACACGCATGTCTCTATTGAGACTTAAACCCCTAACCTCTCTTTGAGAGGTAAGAGACTGATACTGCTAGGCCACTGGTCCGTTAATTCTTTTTTGTTCTCTTCTTTCTTTCTTTCTTATTCTTCTACCTAGGGATGGAATCAAAAAGTTATGTTAGGGGGGAATAATATTCTAAGTTTATAATAATTTCAGTGTGAGTGGTGGTGTGATTTTGTTGGTATATATATATCAAAATGAATGAATTAATAGGATATATTATTAAAAATATATATTTCAGTAAGGGCAATTGCTCCCACTGAGTTGTGAATGCCTCTGTCCTTGCTTCTACCTTTTTTTTTTTTTTTTTGTTCCGATCTCTCCTCTGTTTAGTTATTTATTTTTCAAGTTTATTCCTCATCATAATCTCTCCATCTTTATTTATTTACTAAATTCTCTGACTCCATCTCCTGTTTTTACTACATACAAATTTTGTTAAAAACGGCCCCACAGTAAATTTTTAATTTTTAATTTTTAATTTTTTGGGTCTAAAAATTGTTATGGTAATCAGTTCTCTCTCTTGTTTATGTACTTTCTACCACTCCAAATTGTAGCAGAATTCTACTCTAGAAATCTCCAAGTTAGTTGGCGCATTAGAAGAGTTCTTAAAGATAATTTCATAGCTATCTATATAGATTAGGGGTGGCCATGGATCGAATTAGGCATCAATCCTAATCCGATCTGTTCCCAACAAATTAAAAAAAAATTAATCCGCCACCGATCCATTATCCCATTGATCGGATCGGATCGAATCTGTGTAATAATGGATCGAATCGGATTGAATTGGATTAAGTTTTATCTAAATTATCAATTTTTATTATTATTAATTTTTTTTATAAGTAATATTATTTATTATTTATTTATATTTTAACCCTAACCCAATACATAAAATTTTAATTTATTAATATTAATTCATATATTACCAACAGGCCAATAGCCTAACGGTACCAAGTCCCTACTTCTCAAAAGAAAGGTCAGGGTTCGAGTCTCCGTGGAGGTATGTGTGTGTGAGTACCCAACTAGGAAAAAAAAAAATTTAATTCATATATTTAAATAATTAGATCTGCTATCAATCCGTGGGTGTAACAATCTGATACGATCTGCATGGATAAGATCGGATCAGATCAGATTGGTGAATTTACGGATTATTTACCCACCCCTAACATAGACCATAAAAGCACAATGGTAATTTCCGAGGTTGAAATGAATTGAAATGAACTTCGGGCCGTTGTAGAGCTTGAGACATGTTGTCAGGCCCAGTAAATGGATCCAACCTTGGTGATACACTTGATGGGCCTCATTATTACTATTTCATTGGGCTCTACTTCTTAGTTCTTACACCCAGTCAGCTAAAACCAAATAATTCCTTTTTTATTTGGAAATGAGCCATAAATGATAAAATCTTTTTTGTGAAGAAAAAGGAGACTGTATTTGACATTCAGAATTAAAATAAAATAATGAGTCATAAATGATAAATCTTTTTTGTGGCAAAAAAAAAAAAAAAAAAAAAAGATAGACTGCATTCGACAATCAGAATTAAAATAATGAGAATGTGTGTATATATTTTTATCTCTTCTTCTTCATTATTTATGTTTGTATTTATAATGATTAATTATGAAGGTAATTAAATGGTTTTAGAATGAAAATGGAGCATTAGAATTGAAAATCCACATGATTATGGGGCGGGAATGGGAAAAATCACCCCACCCCACCCCATCCCGTTCATAGCGATTGTTAAATAAAAATTTATTTATTCACTATTGTATAATATTAATATATTATATATTAAAAATCACTTCTTAATCTTTTTGTCTTAGGCCTCGTTTAATATTAAGTAGGTCTTGACTAGGTTCATTTGCAATCTTATTTGATAACAATGGAACATTATAGTATTTTGAGAGATGCATCATATAATAGTGTACAAATATATATGTATATGTAAGAATATATATATATATGTAAATATGGTGGTGAATTGGCCACAGCATACACCTTCCTCCACACTTGAGAAACGTTAATTGAAAAAACTCGACAATACATATATATTTGTGTATATGTATAGTCTTATAAATTAATCAAGATTCTTTCTAGTGACTTTAAATTAAGAATGTTACATTCTACGTCATCGTCGATGATGTGCATACAACATATTTAAACACTTATGTTACACACTTAGAATATTTTGCCGATGCAAAACTCACGGAATAATAGTACAATGAGTTTTAACAATGTAATAGTTTTTTCTTCCTCCAGCCTCAATTTAATAGTGTTGTATGATATTACAATTTTGATATATTTGTATCTAAAATATAATACATAAGTGTTTACCAGATAAAATTTCGCCTCCTTGATCTGAGAGAAACTACTAGATACAGATCGTTCAACTTTAATTACTCTTAAGCTTTAAAATTCTACGTCGTCGTCGATGATGTGCATACAACATATTTAAACACTCATGTTACACACTTAGAATATTTTGCCGATGCAAAACTCACGGAATAATAGTACAATGAGTTTTAACAATGTAATAGTTTTTTCTTCCTCCAGCCTCAATTTAATAGTGTTGTATGATATTACAATTTTGATATATTTGTATATAAAATATAATACATAAGTGTTTACCAGGTAAAATTTCGCCTCCTTGATCTGAGAGTAACTACTAGATACAGATCGTTCAACTTTAATTACTCTTAAGCTTTAAAATTGTAATTATTTTATACTTTTGTACAGATGCATTAACTATATACAAAATTAAAAAGTTTGAATGATACCCATCCACAAAAAGAAAAATTTTATCCTGATGCACAAGCTAGTTGGCGTATCTAGAGTGTTATTGGTTAAGGACTAAAAGATAATGTTATATTTATATAAATACGTAAATTGCGCCAAGTATGGGAAATTTCTCATGATATGAAATTCTGGGTTCAAACCCCGATAGCAGAAATACTTTTTGCTCTATAGTTTACGACTTTGGGCCATTGAAGAGCTTGAGACAGGTTGAAGGGGCCTTATTATTACTATTTTATTGGGCTTTTTACTCTTAGAACGAGTCTGCTGCAAGACTAATAATTATTCTTTTATTTATTTATTTATTATTATTATGGAATGAGCAATAAATGATAAATCTTTTTCTGAAAAGACAAAAAAAAAAAGAAAAAAAAGAAGAGGAAGATTGTATTGCACGGACTTTAAATATAACGAGAATGTGGTAACATGTATTTCTTCTCCTTCATTATTTGTATTGCATTATATACTTCAACCTTTGCCAAGTATAGTAATAAATAAACACAAATAAATTTAGTTGGCATGTTTTAATCGTGTTCTTAGTAGGTGTAATGATCTTTAGTTGGCATATTTGATTCGCTTCTTAACTAATAATTTTTATTTTTATTTTTATTTTTAGAGAAGTAAAAAGGTAAAAATATTATAATTATGTTTGGATGATAATTTTGTAAAATTTTATTTTTATTACCTAAAATTAGATTTTACTTGTAAAATGTTACTAGGAGGCCTTGATCATAGAAGAAATACAATATAGAAGAAAGAGAAGAGAATTGTGTAAATGTTTGAATGAGATAAATCATTCATTCACTGTTCTAGTATTTATAGCTAAAAAGAGCACGAGCTCATATTACAATAAATGAAATTATATCAAATCTAAATCAAATCACAACAAATTTTAAAGCATATTCTATAGCATATTCCACAACATTAAATCCCTGCTAACATGGTAAGTTATATCATAAATCGTGGTTACCATATCTGTTAACACTCCCCCTCAAGTTGGTGCATGGATATATGAAATGTCCAACTTGGATAATGCATTCTCAAACACAATCTTATTGACGCCCTTTGTAACAATGTTTGCAAGCTGCTGAGAGCTTATGACAAATGGAGTGCAAATTTGACCAGATATGATATTTTCTCGAATGAAGTGACTGTCTTTTATATACTTAGTCATGTCATGCTAAATAGGATTTGCTGCTATGCTAATGGTAAACTTGTTGTCATAGTAAAGTGAGAATGGAAACGACACTAGAAAGTACAAGTCTGTCATCAAGGTTTTTAACCATAGCAACTCACATACCCCAAGACCCATAACCCTATACTCTGCCTCTGTACTAGATCGAGAGACAATATCCTGCTTTTTACTATGCTAAGTAACCAAGTGTCCACCAATAGTGGTACAATAGCCTGAAGTGGACCTCCTATCTGAAACTAATCATGTATAATCAACATCTGTCCAAGCCTCAACACATAAGTGACTATGATTGGAAAACAAAATACCACGTCCCAGACACCCCTTTAAGTAGCAAAGGATCTGAATACTTGCATTAAGATAAGGGGTACGAGGAGAATGCATAAATTGACTCACGACACTCATGACATAAGCAATGTCTAGTCGAGTCATAGATATATAGATGAGCTTCTCATCAAGTTGGTTATACTGAACAACTTCTGACAATAACTCCCCTTCAAAATCAGCTAATCGATGATGTTGCTCAATTGGAGTATCAGCATGATGAGCGCCATGCTGACCAGACGTGCACAAGATCGAGGTTGTTGTTTTCATTACGTTGGGCATCCATGTAGTGCATATTAATAAGATTTGATGTGACCAATTGTCCCGCAATGGTCATACCGCCCACATTGTTATCCCAGGGGAGGACTAGTGGTAGAACTCTAAACTGATTGGGATGGTACAATTCTTGAAAGGTTAGGAACATAAATTGCCATGGTAGAACACTCGATTCTTCTCCACAATCCCTACTTATTAGATCTTTCCAAAAGTGGAAGGAATCATAATATGACATCTCCTCCCAAATAGCACGAAGCTTGGCGATGTAACCTCAAAGTGTCAAGTCACCCTAAGAAATCCTGGTGATATCTCGCCCCAACTGGAAAAATTCATGCATTATTCTGCCTCTGAGAATCAATGTGTTGAATTGAATCACAAATCTTCTTAGCAGTCTTCATAAACATATAGAAAATGACTATGTTTGACTGCATTGAATTAACTAACCAAGTAATAACCATAGCATTATTTGCAGACCTTTGTAGATATGCCTTCTCTGACTCAGCTGGCTTTTTCTCAGAACCAGTAAAATAGCCAATCTTGCCTTTGCCACCAATGAACATCTTGGTAGATTGTGTCCAAATCAAATAGTTGGAGGCATCCAACTTCACTGTAGTGATTTGAAGTCCTGGATTTTCTGATGAGTTGGTGAGAAAAATGGCACCACCACCCAAAAAACTTAAGCCAAGAGAATGAATAGTTGAGGACCCTAAATCTGCCATAATCTGTCATGCAACAATAAACCATGCACTCCAAAACTACAACAAATTCTGGTAACAAATCTAAGGGTTTCCTTAGACTATAAACAATAACAATGTCTCCTCAGACCATTCTCGAAAAGTTCAAATACATACTTTTTTAAGGAGCACTACCCGCTTACATATAGCTGGACAGCCTCCTGCTCAATATTTGGAACTTCTCTATAGATTGAAAAAAAAACATACCTAAGCCCTTCTAGGTGCTGGAGACCAACTATCCCATTTTACCTAACTTGAGAAGAGTAAAAAATAAATTCTAAAGCTTAAAAATGCATGTTTTCGATCATAAAACAACACCACAAAAAATCATGTGTAGGTAACATCACACGATGTCACAAATAGCCTAATGTGGCTATCACATAAGTAGTAAGGGTGCTGAAAGGTGTGGAAAGTGTTGGCTCTCATACCAAGAAGAAATACAATATAGAAAAAAGAGAAGAGAATTGTGTAAAGGCTTGAATGAGATAAATCACTCATTTACAACTATGGTATTTATAGATAAAAAGAGCACATGCTCATATTATAAGAAATGAAACTAAATCAAATCTAAATAAAATCATAGCATATTCTAAAGCATATTCTATAGAATATTGTATAGCATAATCAAGTCTCTACTAATATGGTAAGTCATTCCATAAATCATGGCTATCATATCTGCTAACAATCATAATTCTAATTTAGTACTCTAATTGCATTCCATCCTAAAAACTTTGCATACCATCCCTATTTTGTAGAACTATGCAAAGTTTATTTCTGCTTCAAATGAATTGGTGAACAATTGAATTAATATTGATAGGAAATAAAATGAAAAAAATATTAAGTTGAATGCTGTAAAAATTAATAACTATACTATTAAAGAACCATAATGTAGTTTAGATTAAAATAAAATTTAGAAAAAAAACAAAGGACAAAAATGTATATGGGTTGAGATTGTAATTAAAAAATTGCTAGCATAGTCAATATACTCATGAGATTTTAACTTTAGATATAAAAGAATATATTCCAACAATGGACCCAAAATAACTGGAAAAAAAAACTGTAACGACCCGAACCTGGGGTCGGAATCTGACATAACCGTGACAAACCTGACCTACATGAAGTACCTAATAGGTCAACATAGGTCATAAAAAATAGAAAGGAACCTCACATAGAGTTCTAATCCCAAAAGGAATGGTTTAGAAACGAACCGACTCTTCTTAATATATAAAAAACGTCACTCTTTCTATATTTAGAGTCTTAGGGTGATGATTTTACCATTAGAAATATCATTTCAACTCGGTCAGTTTGGACTTAAGAATGACCCAATTTGGAGTTAAAATGAAGGAGATATTACTGTTTGAAGTCGGAAAGACAATGCTGAGGTAGAGTCAGGGGTTGCGAACGCTAAGGAAAAGGGCTGCGAGCGCTTGGTATTAGCCCCCAGAGCACTGCCCGAATTATGAAGCGCTCAGCCCCTGTCCTTGGAGTGCTCGGAGGGTACCAGAATGCCTAAAAAACCTGTCTAGGGTGCCTAAGACCTTTGGGACCTCGTTGGCATCAACCATGACCACAAATTAAGTCAAAAACTCATCCCAAACACCCTATAGACATGATTAAAAGAATGAATAAGATAATTCTTAGTAATGTATGTAAAAATAAGATGGAAACAACGCACACATTTTAATAGACGTGACCATATGACCTCAATACATTACATTACATTGCTTTGAAGTCACTTATACATACATGATACACAAGTAGCTCGTTTAATTACAACCACTAAGGAAATGAAGTGCAACATAGGAATTGAATCCCTAAAACATACATTAAAGTCTATAAACATCAAAAGTACATCCAAGTCCACAATGAGTTAAAGTGAGTCTTCAACTCAAAAAGTCTTCCCAAGCTTCTCCTTTCCTGAAAAATGGTTATATAAGAGGGGTGAGCACCATCGCTCAGTAGAGTATGCATAAGGCATGATTCCTAAAGTCAATTGAGCAAAAAACCAAAGGGAATGGGAGACAAGGATGAAGGATCATGCTTGTAAGGAAAAACAATGAAATCATCAATAACATATAAGCAACATTGCATTGGCAAAAACCATAATCACACACACAATTGCTCCATAACTCTAACAATACTTCCAATGGTTATGCTTATACCGAATTCCATAACCTTCATCTAACCAATTCTGATGACTCTCAACTAGTACGTATGCACCTCAACAACTAATCCAACCCAATCTCACAAACCATATCAAAGACCACCAATTCCAAATGGCACAAGTCCACCGCTTATCAACCATTGGACCATCAACTAGCTATCTGTGGCATGAATCCACTGCTCACCACCATTTGGGGCCTAGCTATCACAATCTCAGAAACAAGACTACTGCTTGTCTTCTGTTCTCATAACTATATTTCCAACCTTGCAATTCCTTTCACATGTCCATAACTAACCACCATCTATAGCCCACACACATACTACCCAATACTTATGAATGAATGCTTAGCCTTTAATTTACAATAGTCATCTTTTATTTATAATCATAAAAATGAACATGCCATCAAGAACTCACATTGCCATATTGCACGTAAATACTTCTATTAACACAAAGCTCATCATTTTATTACATGTGGCCAATAAAGCAATTATCCAAATCATGTTAAATATAAACATTACAAATTCTACAACTTTACTTATGGATGTTGATATTTTTTTTTTTTTTTTTTTTTTTTTTTTTTTTTTTTTTTTTTTTTTTTCCCTAAATGAAGGATTTTATAAAAATATAAACAATATAGTACAAGTAGAAATAGTGAGGGCATACCTTAACTTACCAATCAAGGGAAATAAGATCAGAACTAACCTAAAAAAATAAGACTACAAGATATCATGACAGCTAACCCCCATAACATCAAGTACCACCCATAGAATACACTTAGCCAGCTCTATTGGATCTCTACACTTATCATTATGCAATCTCTCATTTCTTTCCAACCAAATGAAATATAAAACAGCAGTAACTAAAATTCGAGCCATCTTGTTGCCCTTCCCTTGAAATTTTTGAATAAACACCATTGCCAAATTTTGAACCTCATAACACCTTTACAAATTCCATGCACAACTGTTAGAAATATTAGTCCACACTTGCCAAGTATATTCACAGCTATAAAACAAATGGTCCAAGGATTCTGAATTTCTATAACAAAGGCAACATCTAGAAGTAAGGAGAAATCCTTTTTTTTCGCAGAAAAGAGTGAGTAAGTATAAAAATTCTACATTACTAAGACAGAGTGAGTAGACCATCTAGGTCTCCCCTCACTCCAATATAAACCAGACCAGCATATTACTTGAGTTGTTGCTCTGCAAGCCTCCCAAGCAACCTTGAAATTGAAACTATTCTTCCATATAATTTGATCCTCACCCCAATGTATCTTTTGATCATGAAAAACCTGCATCAATTCCTAAGTAGTATTCATCAAATGGAAATCATCCAATTATCCATTTATTATGAACTTTTTCAAGTTAATTGATGAGCGCTGAAAAGTGCACTTTTAAACCCCTTAAGTTTGAGTGTTCTAGAACCTTTATCTATCTTATTTTCCTATTTTACTACTTATTTGTGTTTTTGTCTATTTCAGGTCAATAATGTTCAAATAGGCTAAAAATGGTTTCTTAAGGCTTTTTTGGAGTTAAACTAAGTTTTAGTGATGATCCGGAGCAAAATGAGGCTGATTTGGAGCAAAAAGAGGCTGATGCTGAAAATCTACCAAGTTGGATCCATCCAACTCTCAAGTTGGATCGATCCAACTTTTTGAGATCGATCGAACTTTTCTCAGACCGATCGAAAAGTTGGATCGATCGAACTTTTGCTGGCAGGCGAGCTGTCTTATTCCCATGCGCGCCCAAAAGTCCACCCACCACATAGTACGGGATTAGATATTTTTGGGGCTATATTCCTGACATAGTGACTAAGAAAAGGACCTTCTATATAAAGGGAAGTGACCCATCTGTAAAGAAGCTTTTTATCTTTTTATTTTTTACATTGTATTTTTTATTTCTCTCTCTAGCAAAGTTAGAGATTAGGGTTAGAAGAAAAGAGGGAAGTGGAGGCACATCTCAAGATTCATCTCTAGACCACTCTCTCTTTCCATCTCTAGAGCTTCAAAGAAGAAGAAGAAGAGGAGGAAAAAGAAGATGGAGCCATATTTGCAGCTTGATTCCATGACCATATCCACCTCTCCATGATTGGCTAGATCTATACTTAGGGCTTGGATGAGCCCTAAGTCTTGTGTAATATAAACCCTTGTATTTCTATTTTTGGGGATTTATATATATTGTTGTGATTAGTGTTATAGCCTTGTGAATTTAATGAATCTTGGTATATTTCTATGATTTCTATGGTTTAATTCTTCCTATTAATTCTCTAGTTTATTTACTTGTCTATGTGTGATTAAATTGAGAATTATTTCTTATATGATTCATATGGATTGATTCTTCCTTATGATTCTTTATTTTACTTATATGTTGTCTTATGTGTGATTATTTGGGGAATTGATCTCTACACTAGATTCTCTATGTTGGTTTCATGTCTATTTGTGATTAATTAAGGATTTAGTGATGGTTAAGCATGGGTTTTCATTTGATGGGTTTGTTAATTAATTTGATAGTTTATACTTATACTTGATGGGTTGTTCTACAATTTAATTCATGCCTGTAGGTAGGTAGACAATCTATGCTTGCTTAGATATTCCATGACTTATTATTGCAAATTCCATGATTCTCTAGATTGATGTGTGCTACAATTGTTGCTACTTAGATGGGTCATGCTTAAAATTGATGG
Source organism: Cornus florida (assembly GCF_030987335.1). Classification (NCBI taxonomy): domain Eukaryota; kingdom Viridiplantae; phylum Streptophyta; class Magnoliopsida; order Cornales; family Cornaceae; genus Cornus; species Cornus florida. The sequence goes on from NW_026775579.1 coordinate 26,412,963, forward strand.
GTTGTGCTACACTTAGTTTAGGTAGACAATTCATACATAAATTAGATGGTCCATGCTTAATATTGCAATTGGTAGTTGCATTTTGTTCACAACAATGTATTCCCCATTAATGGAAAGTAAGTGGTTAATTACATGAGCTTAGTGGTGATTCCAACACCCTAAGACCTCTCTTCATATCTCTTAAATCCCTATCTCAACTTAGTTTATTTTAATTGCATTTTCATTAATTGAAGTAGTTTAATCATCTCATCAAATCTCTTTTGCAATCTTGTGATACGCTAGAGTTGAAGTTAAATTCCAACACGTATAATCCCTTGGGACGATCCCTACTCACTTTTGCTACGTTAGTAGTAGTGTTGGTAGTTGTTTTTATAAATTTAAACTTGACCCAAAAGGCTTTTCTTGAGCCGCACATTCACTACATTATTTTGACGTATACAAGCGGCCTCGTCAAATTTTGGTGTCGTTGCCGGAGATTAATAGTTTTGTTGGAATTAAACTAGACAATAGTATTCATTTGATTGCTTCTATTTTTATTTTATTTTTCATTGTATATTCTTTTCTCATTCTTGATATTATTTGTTCAATTAGGTACTTGACTACAAGGAAAGCACATATTGGATTTTAGAGAAACCATTGGAGCTTAAAGCTAGCATTGGAATTTGAAATTGCTTAATGACCATTGTGAGAAATTTTTGGAACTCTTGTATTTTAATTGTTTCACTTCTTTGCATGCTTGTGGTAGCCCTTGTTGAGGCTTATTTCATTGCTTTATTTTAAGTCCAAGCATAGGCCCTTGTTGAGGCCAATATTTTCTTGCATTTGGATTTTAATTGTGAATGGAGGAATTGTTTGATTCACATTTGAGGGGAAATTATATCCCTTCACCTTATGCTCCTCCATCATATTTTAATTCTTATGAGATTGAGTCCAATTCATTTCATGCATCACTTTATTATGGACTTTATCACTCATTTAATCCTTCTTATGACTATTACCCTCCACCACCATTTTATGATGAACCAACTCCACCACCTTTTAGGTACTCACCCGGATTTGAAAAAAAAGTATTAGCTTTACTTGATGTACATATTTCATAAACTCCACTTATTAATTCTCATTCTCAAACTTTAGCCAAGTTAGAAGCTCAAGTTGAGCAAATTGCAAGTACTCTTTCTCGTCAAGAGATGGAGGAAAAGGCAAATGAAAAAATGGCAAGAACTTCAATGTATATAGATGAGGATGATGAGAGTGAAGAGGAGGATGAGACAAGTGAGCTAATGCCTAGTACTCTATCTTGTATAGAGGAGGAAGTGGCAAATGAGTTAGTAGCTAATCCAATAGAGGATAACATGATTAATGAGGACTTTTCTTGTTTTGATTATGATTTTATCTATGACCTTGCTACTCTAGAGAGTGAGGAGATGTTGACCACACTTGAGGTAAGAGAGAAGGAGGAGGAACTTGTTGAAGAGGGCCTTCCTTCTATTATCTCCAATAATCCTCTTGAGACATGCCTTTTTGAAATGTATAAAAATTGTGGTGTTGACCTTGAAAGCTCCAAAAATGAAATAAACTCTCTAATGGACTTCTTAGCTAATTTGGAAGGTGAGGACATGGTGATTTTTGAGGAGGAGAAAAAGGATGAAGAGAAGGTGTTCCTTGATATTCCAAATGAGTCTTTGAAAGACATTGACTTGCCAATTCACAAAGGAAGTGATTATTTGAATACGCTTCAAGAGCACAAAATTGAAGCAAGGCTAACCATGATTGATTTTGTTTTCAAGACCGTGGATGAAAGGAACAATATCATCTCTTTCATTTCTTTTCAAGTCATTCTTTTGAAGAATGATTTCATTGTTGTAAGTGGGACATTAAATGAGAAAAGTGAAAAGAGAGTCAATAAGGATGTTTCATATCCGGTTTTTGATTCTTTTGATTAGTGAGTTGGCCCAACGTCTTGCTAGAGACGTTAAACACTAGTATTCGTAGAGTTTTCAACTCTATTCCTCTCCTATTTCTTTTATTTATTTATTTTTATTTTTATTTTTGTTTTTTGTTTTTTGTTTTTGTGTACATTCTTCTATCCATTTTTCAATTTCTATTTTTGTTACCATCATTGGGGCTTAGCATAAGGTTTTCTGCACTTTCATGTTAAAAATTGAGCATTTTGCATAAGTTCGATCGATCTCAAATAAGAGTTCGATCGATCGAACTTCATTCCTACAGTAAACCTGCATCCAAATCACTCTCTGTCTCATCGATCCAAGAAAATCTTCAGATCTCAATTCTCAGTTAGATCGATCAGAAGACCTTCGATCGATCCAAACATCAAGTTCGATCGATCTGTAGTTTCAACACTTAGAAAAATTTTGAGCCTGCATCAACCTGCATATTTCAGCTCTCTGTCAGATCGATCGAAAACATTCCTAGATCGATCTGAAGTTCTTCGATCGATCCAACTTTATTATTGGATCGATCTTGAGATTCCATACTTAGAAAAATTTTCAAAGCATTGCATATTTCATACTCTCTATCCATCGTGCGAGCATAGATCGATCATGATGTGATCGATCCAAGTCAAGATCGATCACAGCTTTGCCCCTTTGAATTTTTGACTTTTTCTTCTTTCTATTTTTATTTTATTTTATTTTTCATCTTCTTTGACTTTTGTTATTTCTTTTATTTTATTTTCTCTCTTTTCTCTTATAAAAAATAAAAAAAAAAAGTTTTAAAATTTGTTAAAAATACAAAAATATTTTTGTTTATTTTATTTTATTTTTGAAAACTCCAAAAAGATTTTTATTTTATTTTATTTTCATTTTTACTTTCAAGATTTATTTTTATTTCAAACTTTTTTTAAAAAAAATCCTAAAAATATTTTTCTTTTCTTTTATTTTATTTTATTTCCTTTTATCTTATTTTGCAAAAAAATCCAAAAATATTTTGTTTAACTTTAATTTTTAATTTTTCTTAATTTTTAATTTCGAAAAAAAAAAATTATTATTCTTTGCTTTCCTTATTTCCTTGCATTTTTTTCTTCTTGCATTGTTATTTACTTGCCTTTTTTATTTTTATTTGTGTACATATTTGTTTTGTCTAAAAAAAAAAAAAAAAAAACGGTTTTTCAATGTACCATTCCGTCTTACTAGAGATGTTAAACTTAGCACCCACATGACACATTGTATCATTTATCTCTTGTTTCATACATATTCATTTTCATTTTTATTTCTTTATTTTTCTTGCATTTTGTTTCATTGTACATACTTTCTTAAAATAAATAAATAAATAAATAAAACAAATTTTTGCATCCCTTATTTCCTTGCATTTTCATTTCTTACATGTTTATTTGTTTTATTTTTGTGTGTGTGTACATATTTGTCATGTCATAAAAAAATTAAAAAAAAAATGAAAAACAAAAAGTAAGAAAATTTTGTATATACTTGCATTGTACATATTGATTTTTCATTTTTTGCATTGTATATATTTTATTCATGCATTTTATTCTTTATTTTTCTTGCATTATGTATATACTTGTTTTCATTAAATAAAAATATTAAAAAAAAAAAAAATAGTTTCACCATTATGCCCGTGTGTGTATTCATGCTTTTATACTTTAATTAGGGCTTGATCTCATATCTCCCTTTCATCTTGTGCTATATTGCCTTAGAATGCTTGATTTACTTATCTTCTCCCATTTGATATTTGATGTGAGTTTTCTAGTGTGGTTATTCAAGTAGGTTGTTGATTCTAAGTTTGGGGGAGACGTCTTTCGAATTGGATCACAGCCGGGCTTAATGTTTTCGCCACCATAGTATACTCTTTCCATCTTTTCCATTGTTCTCATTACACATTGAGGACAATGTGCGGTTTAAGTTTGGGGGTAAGGTGTCTTTGTTGCATTCTACTTAAAGTTGAATTTTAAATGCATGATTGAGATTGGAGATCCATGTTAGCGATAATTTTGATCTTTTGAGGACATATTGCTTAGAATTTAAAAATTACTTGACTTGAGAGTTCAATACTCCTTCTATGCCTTAGGGTGCCATTTATGAGTAAATTTTTCGAAAGATTGATATTTTGCTTGCACTTGTGGTCCATATCATCTTGATTTTGTGATTGTTTTGAGATTCATTCTAGGATTCTATACTAGCATAGGCGCACACTAGCATTCATTTGTGGGGGGGTACATGCTTTGTTGATTATTGAATTGGTTATATCCCAATTCAGCTAATAGTGCATTGAAAGCTTTCATTCTTGATAAAGGTGGATAACAGCACCTTTTCACTAAGTAGCCGAGATTCTAGCCTCATTAAACACTGAACTTCTCGCGTCGAAAAGTAGAGGGCCCAAACTCTAGGTTAATAATTGAACTTGCTTACAAAAAAAAAAAAAAAAAAAAAAAAAAAAAAAAAAAAAAAAAAATTGAGTGAAAAGAATAAGTGCACCTAGATGAATGAAGCTTTAATAAAAGGTCCACTTTTTTATCTTGATGATCGGTACTAGATTTGTGTACTAGTTTTAGGGTAAAGATGTGATTAATTCTTTAGTTGGCTTAGATAGCAACATATTTGATGCTGGTCCACTCAAAAGGATTCTATAGTAGTTTTGATTTGCATGATCATTTTCTTGATGTGTGGAGGACAATACTTACTTGCTTGATGTTGAGATTTTGGGAGATTGCTTGGAAATGTTTGAAACATTGCATACTTGAGGTAGTTTTCTCCCAATGCTTGTTTGCAATATTGGTGTCTCTTTTGAAAGAATGAGCTTAATGTTTGTGGGTATCATTTCTGGAAACCCTCATGAGACTTCACTCGTCCACTAGGGGTTTAAAAGGCTTGTTGTATATGCGAAATGCAATCGTGTTCCCTACGAAAGTGGCGTTATCCATTTATTGCTTTCTAGTTCATAGTTGTATAGTTGTTTATTTCATTCCTTTACTTTCTAGTTCATTGCTAGGGACTAGCAATATTTAAGTTTGGGGGTGTGATGAGTGCTGAAAAGTGCACTTTTAAACCTCTTAAGCTTGAGTGGTTTAGGACCTTTATCTATCTTATTTTCCTATTTCAGTACTTATTTGTGTTTTTGTCTATTTCAGGTCAATAATGTTAAAATGGGCTAAAAATGGTTTCTTAAGGCCTTTTTGGAGTCAAACTAAGTCTTAGTGATGATCCGGAGCAAAAGGAGGCTAATTTGGAGCAAAAAGAGGCTGATGCTGAAAATTTGCCAAGTTGGATCCATCCAACTCTCAAGTTGGATCGATCCAACTTTCTGAGATTGATCGCAGAAAAAGTGAGATCGATCAAACTTTTCTCAGATTGATTAAAAAGTTGGATCGATCGAAAATCAAAGTTGGATCGATCGAACTTTTGCTAGCAGCGAGCTGTCTTATTCCCATGCGCGCCCAAAAGTCCACCTACCACATAGTACGTGATTAGATATTTTTGGGGCTATATTCCTGACTTAGTGACTAAGAAAAGGACCTTCTATATAAAGGGAAGTGACCCATTTGTAAAGAAGCTTTTTATCTTTTTATTTTTTACATTGTATTTTTTATTTCTCTTTCTAGCAAAGTTAGAGATTAGGATTAGAAGAAAAGGGGGAAGTGGAGGCATATCTCAAGATCCATCTCTAGACCACTCTCTCTCTTCATCTGTAGAACTTTAAAGAAGAAGAAGAAGAAGAAGAAGATGGAGCCATATTTGGAGCTTGGTTTCATAACCACATTTACCTCCTCCATGATTGGCTAGATTTACACTTAGGGCTTGGATGAGCCCTAAGTCTTGTGTAATCTAAACTCTTGTATTTCTATTTTTGGGGATTTATATATATTGTTGTGATTAGTGTTCTAACCTTGTGAATTTAATGAATCTTGGTATATTTCTATGATTTCTATGGTTTAATTCTTCCTATTAATTCTCTAGTTTATTTACATGTCTATGTGTGATTAAATTGGGAATTATTTTTTACATGATTCATATGGATTAATTCTTTCTATTGATTCTCTATTTTAATTACATGTTGTCTTATGTGTGATTATTTGGGGAATTGATCTTTACACTAGATTCTCTATGTTGGTTGCATGTCTATGTGTGATTAATTAAGGATTTAGTGATGGCTAGGCATGGGTTTTCATTGAATGGGTTTGTCAATTAATTTGATGGTTTATACTTATGCTTGATGGGTTGTTCTACAATTTAATTCATACTTGTAGGTAGGTAGACAATCTATGCTTGCTTAGATATTCCATGGCTTATTATTGCAAATTCCATGATTCTCTAGATTGATGTGTGCTACAATTGTTGCTACCTAGATGGGTCATGCTTAAAATTGATGTGTTGTGATACACTTAGTTTAGGTAGACAATTCATATATAAATTAGATGGTCCATGTTTAATGTTGCAATTGGTAGTCGCATTTTGTTCATAACAATGTATTCCCCATTAATGGAAAACAAGTGGTTAATTACATGAGCTTAGTGGTGATTCCAATACCCTAAGTCCTCTCTTTATATCTCTTAAATCCCTACCTCTACTTAGTTTATTTTAATTGTATTTTCATTAATTGAAGAAGTTTAATCATCTTATCAAATCTCTTTTGCAATCTTGTGATACGCTAGAGTTGAAGTTAAATTCCAACACGTATAATCCCTTGGGACGATCCCTACTCACTCTTGCTACATTAGTAGTAGTGTTGGTAGTGGTTTTTATAAATTTAAATTTGACCTCAAAAGCTTTTCTTGAACTGCACATTCACTACATTATTTTGACGTATACAAGCGGCCTCGTCATTAATCTTCTTTTTTCTGCTAAGATGTCGTAGCATATGATTAAATAGTTTACCCAAAAACTTTCCTTCACACATGGATCTAGAAAAACCTTGATATTCTGACCATTTGCAATCGTATACCTGCAATTATCTTTGATGATATCTCTTACTATGATACCCCTCAGATCCGAGACACAGGTTGATCAGGCCCAAGTCCAAACCTGAGGGAATATCAAACAATTAATATTTTAAAACGAACATAGAATATAAAATGAAATACGAAATAGAATAAAGCTAAAAGAATTACTAAATATAAATTCTCCAAACTTAAAGATTTATAAACTCCAATAATCTAAAATCTCCATTATTTTACAACTGGGGAATCCATCTAGTGGACCCCTAAATAAAAATCCCAACTGAAACTGAATAACTGGAAATAAAACCAAGTCTAAAACATGGAATGAAATCCTACGTCGTCGGTAGAGTGAATGACAGCCTCTGCTTAGCTGAATAAGCCCAAAGACTGGAACCGTCCGTTACCTGAAAAATATAAGAGTGGGTCAGGCCCACGAACAAGTTCTAATCTAACTGCAATCCATACAGTGACTCGAGACGCAGATACACCATAGATATCTCAACAATATCTATCTAGTCAATATATATATATATATATATCCATACTAAGGACATTCACTGGACTATATAGGGGGTTTTAACCTGAATAGAAGGCAACATGCAAAACGCACCCAAGTGGGCATGAGTACCTAAGCCTCACAGGGTATACCTCAACCTATTATAGCCAGCTACGCATCCACTGCATATACGTGCCTTAACCATCGACTCTGAGACTCAAGCTCATATCGTGGTACCATAATCATATATATAAAGTCCGTCCAAAACCAGAGTATGTCATTCAATTTTTCATTGATCTGACATACGATTCATAATCCAATTAGTTACTCAACTTATTCAGTTGATATGACTTAACTACAACCAACAGTTAATCCAGGTAGTCACTCAACTTAATAAGTTGATCTGACCTAAATATAAGTAGGATTCAATTTTTACAATCCATTCCCTTATTCCATTAGGGTAGGTCTTAGAATTCTGAGCTAAGCCATCCCTAATATGCCACCGTCCCATACCGGTGCATACAATCCACAAAATCCAGACAATTGGCAGAATTTAAAACAATAATTCAGCAATTAAAGTCCAAAATCATGTAAATTACAGACCATAAATAATAGTACAGCAATATAAATATAGAACCATAATCCAGGTAATTGCATAATAGTGTATAATATTTCAGCAATTATATTCAATCCTTAACGCATGTAATTTGCAGAAAAAGAAAAATATTTCAGCAATTAAAATTCAGAATATGCATAGGTTAAATCTGATAAATAAATAACCTTACTGTGCATTTAAAAACGAGATTTAGACTCATGCTATAATCCATTAATTCGCCGAATTAAACTAAGCGACTAATTTCCCTCCAACAGTTAACAGCATGCAAAGTTGTATACTTTTCTACTGTTCCATCCACTAGCCTACGGGTATAATTTATGCCATATAAGGTTTTAATAATCCATGAAATTTCATTTAAAGCCCTTAGTACCTTCCCACAAATATTTTAGAATACCAAATTCGTCCCAAACAGTGCCCAAAAGTCCAGATTTCACGAATATAAGGGATCATATCTAAAATCAACATTGAGCAGGCTCAATTAAAAAAAAGAGCAGGCTCCAAACAACATTGAGCAGGCTCAAATAAAAAAAAGAGCCAGCTCCAAACACATTGAGCAGGCTCAATTAAAAAAAAAAAAAAAAAGAGCTGGCTCAATCTTGAAGAAAAAAAACACCCGAACCTCCTCCGGCCTTCTGCTTCGTCTCCGGCCACTTCCACCCCTTCTGTTCTTGGTAAAACTGAACCTAAGGGTCTTAAGTATGTCTAGTAGCATCCAAGTTCATTATTTAGACCAATTTGCATTACTAAACTCCATTAACACTTACCGATTAAAACATGCTTAAGAAACAAAATATTGTAACACAACTTGTAGAAACCATCACAGAACTAATTCAAAGCATACAAATGATTAATTTGACATATAAAAAGCATGCATGATTCAGTTATTGATCCATTAAAACCCTAGAGCATATCTAGGTGCACAGAACACAGGCTAAGGGAAAGAGAAAGAAAAGAACTTGCCTGTGATTTCAGTTATGAAATCCCGGCATCGTGTCCACGTTTCCGGCAACACTAAAATACTGTCCAGCCTCCTATGGTTTTAGTTTAGTCTACCACCACACTCCCTTGGTCCTCTCTGTTCTTCTCCTTGACCACCCTTACGGTGCCTCCGTTCTCAACCCTCTGTTTCATGAACTAACACTCTGTTTTCCCAAAACCCTAAACCAACGTGATGTTTATATTTATAGGCTTATAACAATAACCCTAGTCCATGCATAATTAGAAGCAAAGCCCTAATTCCAATCCTAGTCGACCCATAGAACAACCTAAGTTGTAATATACGTCGGCTACATATACGAACCTTCTTAGAGAACCCTACTGTTTTATTAAACACTTGTTAATAAGTTTATTTAATACATTATCATTGTTACTAATTTAATCTAATTACACAAATTAATCTCATAGCATATTTAATTAAACTAATTTATACACTTTAATTAATAATCACTAAAGTAATCCAATTAAAGAAAATACAAAAGACAATTAAGTAAAACAATTCAATTACAGAAAACAAGAAATCAATTAATGCAATTTAAACACATATTTAAACGATTAAATCAAATAATTAATTAAAAAAACTAAACAATTACCAAATAAGCAAATAGTCACACAAAAATATAATAAAAACAATAATTAAAATGCTGAGACTATCCTTTTAAAATTAGGGGTATTACATTCTTCCCCCCTAACAGAAGGAATTCCGTCCTCGGAATTCGGTCTTACCTTCTTCCAATATTTCAAGAAACTGTGAGCGAATGACATCCTCCCTTTCCCAAGTAGACTCAGCCTCATTGTGATGACTCCACTGAACACGTACCAAAAGGATAACCTTATTACGAAGGATTTGCTCCCGACGGTCGACAATACGACACGGTGGCTCCAAATAAGTTGCATTCGGCTGTAACGCAATCTCCTCAACATGGACATTCTGATACCGATCCTCATCTCACAGAAATTTCTGCAACATTGAAATATAAAATACGTTGTGTACGCGATCTAAATTATCCAGAAGTGCCAACCGATAAACGACAGCTCCAACTCGATCTGTAATCATGAATGGACCGACAAATTGCGGTGACAGCTTCCCTTTCTTCCAAAGTGCATTACACCCTTCATAGGCGACACTTTGAGTAGAACCTGATCCCCAACCTGAAACTCCAAAGCACATGTGCGATGATCCGCATAACTCTTCTGCCTACTCTAGGTTGTGCGCATGCGATCCCTAATAAGAGCTATCTTCTCAGAAGTATCCTTGATGAACTCAGGACCAAAGAATTTGCTCTCGTTAACCTCTATCCAACAAACAAGCGATCGACACGGTCGGCCGTTTAACGCCTCAAATGGTGCCATCCCAATAGTCTTCTAGAAACTATTACTTCAAGCAAACTCCACAAGCGGTAAATAATCCTCCCAGAGGCCCTTGAAATCAAGAACACACGACCGAAGCATATCCTCCATAATCTGATTAACCCTCTCAGCTTGTCCATCAGTCTAAGGATGATAAGCAGTATTAAGGTGTAATTCGGTACCCAAAGCCTACTGAAAACTCTTCTAGAATCCTAACACAAAACTCAAATCCCTATCCGATATAATAGACAATGGAATCCCATGCAGCTTTACAATCTCTGAAATATAAAGTCTTACCAACTGCTCCGAAGTGAAGTCAGTGCGAATAGGCAAGAAATGAGCTAATTTTGTCAATCTGTCCACGATAACCCAAATGGAATTGTGATCCTTAAAGGAATTAGGCAATCCTTCCATGAAATCCATAAAAATGCTCTCCCATTTCCACTCCGGTATCGACAGTAGCTGTGGAGCTCCTAGAGGCTGCTGATGATCAATCTTGACCATCTAACAAGTACTACATCGAGAGACAAAAATAACAATGTCCCTTTTCATACCTGCCCACCAAAACTGCCGCTTCATATCCTGAAACATCTTGTCTCCTCCTGGATGAACATAAAACTCAGAGTGGTGAGTCTCAGTCATCACATCCTTCCTCAAGTCATCAGCAGAAGGTACTACCAACCACCCCTTGTACCTCAAACCTCCATCAGCCCCAACATAGTAAAAGGGAACCTCCCTGGAAGCTATCTCTGCAACCTTATCAATGCACTGTTAATTGGTGAGTTGTGCCTTCAAAACCTTGTAAATGATGGAAGGTGTAACTACCATGCAAGCCATGAAAGCATTCAACAATTCATTTACCTTCTTCAATGCATTCCACTCAATAGTGAATAGAGCGGAAAGACTACCAACAGGTCGGCGACTGAGTGCATCTACCACCACATTCTCTTTCACTGAATGGTACTGTATAGAGAAATCATAGTCTTTCTCAAACTCTAACCATCTGCGCTGTCTCATATTCAGCTCCTGCTAAGTGAACAAATACTGCAGACTCTTGTGATCACTAAATTTATCTGAAGGACTCGCCCAATAGATAATGCCTCCAAATACGTAAGACAAAGACCACAACTGCCAACTCCAAATCATGTGTTGGATAATTAAGCTCATGAGGTTTAAGCTTCCGAGATCCATACGAAATCAATCGCTCCTCCTACATCAAAACACATCCAAGACCTTACAAAGAAGCATCTGTGTAGACGAGGTACTCTATCCCGCTCTGTGGGGTAGATAAAACCGGTGCAGAAGTCAACTTAGTATTCAGCTCATCAAAAGCTTTCTGACAATGTTCATCCTACATGAACTGTACACCCTTTTTAGTCAAATGAGTGAGTGGTCCTACTATCTTGGAGAACCCCTGGATGAACCTGTAATAGTATCCTGCCAAACCGAGGAAACTCCGAATCTTGGTAAGTGAAGTAAGCTGTTCCCACTCAACCACTGCTGAAACTTTGGCTAGATCCACCGCTATTCCTCTTTCTGATACCACGTAACTCAGAAACTTCACCTCTCGCTGCCAAAATTCAGATTTCTCGAACTTGGCATATAACTGGTGTTCACGAAGCGTCTGCAACACAATCCGTAGATGTCTATCATGATCGTCCTCAGACCTAGAATAGATCAAGATATCATTAATGAAAATAATGACAAACTGATCCAAAAAAGCCCTAAAAACTCTGTTCATTAAAACCATAAAGACCGCTGGTGCATTAGTCAACTCGAACGGCATCACCCGAAACTCATAAGATCCATATCTAGTAAGAAACGTTGTCCTCGGAACATCCTACTCCTGAACCCAAAGTTGATGATATCCAGAACGCAGATCAATCTTAGAGAAGTAGGTAGCTCCCTTTAACTGATCAAACAAATCATCAATCCTAGGCAAAAGGTACTTATTATGAATAGTAACCTTGTTTAACTCCCTGTAATCTATACACAGGCGGAGTGAACCATCCTTTTTCTTTACAAACAAAACTAGTGCTCCCCAGGGTGAAGTACTCCTAAGAATAAAACCCTGGATGAGTAATTGCTGAATTTGATCCCTCAGCTCTCGCATCTCCACTGGTGCCATCCTATACGATGCCCTAGCAATAGGCGTAGTGCCTAAAGCTAAGTCAATCACAAAGTCAATCTCGCGACTAGGTGGCAACCCTGGAATCTCTTGGAAAATATTCGGGAAATCCTGTACAATTGGTATGCTATCCAAAGCTACAATAATCCCTTCCTCCGTTTCCTCTTCTATATGAAACAAATAAGTGCTAGTAACCCCGTTAAAACGTGGCATAGCGACTACGTAAATATCCTGACCAGGTATGGTAAACACAATAGACCCATCCAAAACAAATAACTTGAGCATGGTAGTGATAACCAATCCATCACAAGTATCATGTCATAAGTGTACATGTCCAGGACCAAGAGATTGGCTAGAAATCTGAGTCTACCCATATCTAGTGTCACAGGCCCATCACTCTCATGAAAAGTGACAGTATTGCCTAACGGTGTAAAAATATCCCAAGGGCTATTACATATATGTGTCACCAACCAATCTATGAAAAACCCGTATTTCTGAATACTCCGTAGAGCAAAACACATAAAGTAAACAAAATACTTCGTAATCTTCCCATTTATAGATTATCGTTCTATTCTAGGAATTCCTCCTTCTAAACCATACCTACCATATTAATTTACACCAGTTCTTTTATTAACTCCTTGGTAATCATCATGTCTCAACACGACGTACCTACAAGCAAATATTTGTTTGCCCGTTCAAACCTAATCACTCTACTGTGATATTCATCTATCAACGCAGCATACACATCCCAATATAGTCTAATAAAACCACATGTGTATATATCACAAAAATGCTATCTAAAAACCCAATAATGATAGCTAAAACCGTTAGTTCACTTTATTAAGAACTTTTCCAAAGCATAAACTGTCAAATGAATAATTGTAAGATATTCTTTAACAAAATACCAATGTACGTGATTAAATCTGTACTATACTTTTAAGTAATATCTCCACTACTACTAGTAATTAAATTTAATCTCAAAAGAGCATTCATCCTTGAACACCGATGCCCTCCATCTCGAATGCTCTGGTTTCTCCTCCATCTTGATCTTCTTTGGGGTCTTCCTCTTCATTTAGCTCAGCTTTGAGCACTACCGAAGTTGTGTTAGGTCCGCAGTATGGTAGCCAATCTCGCACACCAAAAACCTTCCTTGACTTATACTCCGAAGCAACACCTATTGGAATCAATTCCTTAGTCTCCAATTCTGCTTTCTTGGTTGGCCTTCGCAGGGGAATCATCAGAGTAACCTTCTTCTTCCGCGGGTCCTTCTTTGCTTTCATTACAGACCACATCCTTTTCCTAGTGCCAAACATTCTACAATTACAGAATAAACTTGACATCAATTTTTTCTAAACGAACCGTAAATGAATACTATGAATCCTAAACTTAAGCTCTAATCAAGAGAAAATGCTACGTGGAAGTCCTAATACAAAACATCCTAAAGACATTTGAACCTGGAGTGCTTTGATACCAACTGTGATACCCCTCGGATCCGAGACACGGGTTGATCAGGCCCAAGCCCAAACCCAAGGGAATATCAAACAATTAATATTTTAAAATGAACATAGAATATAAAATGGAATACGAAATAGAATAAAGCTAGAAGAATTACTAAATATAAATCCTCCAAACTTAAAGATTTATAAAATCCAATAATCCAAAATCTCCATTATTTTACAACTCGGAATCCATCTAGTGGACCCCTAAATAAAAATCCCAATTGAAACTGAATAACCAGAAATAAAACCAAGTCTAAAACATGGAATGAAATCCTACGTCGTCGGTAGAGTGAATGACAGCCTCTGCTTAGCTGAATAAGCCCTAAGACTGGAACTGTCCGTTACCTGAAAAATATAAGAGTGGGTCAGGCCCACGAACAAGTTCTAATCTAACTGCAATCCATACAGTGACCCGAGACGCAGATACACCATAGATATCTCAACAATATCTATCTAGTCCATACATATATATATCCACACTAAGGACATTCACTGGACTATACAGGGGGTTTTAACCTGAATAGAAGGCAATATGCAAAACGTACCCAACTGGGCATGAGTACCTAAGCCTAACAGGGTATACATCAACCTATCATAGCCAGCTACGCATCCACTACATATACGTACCTTAACCATCGACTTTGAGACTCAAGCTCATATCGTGGTACCATAATTATATATATAAAGTCCGTCCAAAACCAGAGTATGTCACTCAATTGTTCATTGATCTAACATACAATTCATAATCCAATTAGTCACTCAACTTATTCAGTTGATATGACTTAACTACAACCAACAGTTAATCCAAGTAGTCACTCAACTTAATAAGTTGATCTGACCTAAATATAAGTAGGATTAAATTTTTACAATCCATTCCCTTATTCCATTAGGGTAGGTCTTAGAATTCTGAGCTAAGCCATCCCTAGTATGCCCCCGTCCCATACCGGTGCATACAATCCACAATATCTAGACAATTGGCATAATTTAAAACAATAATTCAGCAATTAAAGTCCAAAATCATGTAAATTATAGACCATAAATAATAGTACATCAATATAAATCTAGAACCACAATCCAAGTAATTGCAGAATAGTGTATAATATTTCAACAATTATATCTAATCCTTAACGCATGTAATTTGCAGAAAAAGATAAATATTTCAGCAATTAAAATCCAGAGTATGCATAGGTTAAATTTGATAAATAAATAACCTTACTGTGTATTTAAAAACAAGATTTAGACTCATGCTATAATGCATTAATTCACCAAATTAAACTAAGTGACTAATTTCCCTCCAACCGTTAACAGCATGTAAAGTTGTCTACTGTTCCATCCACTAGCCTACGGGAATAATTTATGCCATATAAGGTTTTAATAAATCATGAAATTTCATTTAAAACCCTCAGTACTGTCATGCCCCTAAACCGTAGTCTGGATTGTGAACACAATACACAAACAATCACAGTCTCAAAATCAATAATTATCCCTGTAACCTGTCTCAACCACACATCCACCTATATATTTCCCTTTACAAAAACAAGACTAAAAATAAATAGATAAAAAGAAAATATTACAACTTTAAAGTTTTAAAGTTTGAAAGAATATTTATTACATGCCTGGGATATTCTAAGAAATATAATAAAAAACATAGTAAAAAATGCGGAATGAAAACATGACAATACCAACCCCGACTCTGTCTACAGCTGAAGAGGACCACCCTCCAAACCATCCGTGCCATGACCTGAAAAGATGTGAAGAATATAGGAATGAGCAACCACAGCTTAGCAGGATTTGCCTAAAGCGCACTCCTTAATACCTCCGTGAATCCAAACAAAGAATAGATAAAGGATAATGGGATCACATAAACTCGGGAAAGAAATAATGTCATGCTGGATAATAAAATGAAGTGCCATGCACTGCGGATGTTAATGCTAATGCCACTGACACTTCTCACTTCCCAAAATCCAATTTCCATCACAAAAAGTTAATGTAATCCGGCCAGAGCTGCTCCCTGTACCACAAGAAGAGAATTGATCATCTATCCCTGATCCAAGGCAACTCCTTGTAATCATTTGGGGCCTAGTGACACAATTACGCGTAGGTAACTCCTACGTCTTCTCTAGATTCCTATTAACTGCACAGACAAGGCAACTCCTTGTCCAGTTTTGAAATCATTGAATCAATCCCACTTTCTAAACTCACGGATACAAGGCACCTCCCTGTTATCCGGTTTTCATAATCATTTACTGAACTTTCACTTCCTTTTTCCATTCTAATCTTAACCCCATGACGATGCAAGAAAAATGCACAATTGTGTCATGTTCTGAAGTTTCTAAACAATAAACAGTTCACATGCAGCATGTTACTTTCATATTTGAAAAATCATAACAAATTCAATTTTCGTCCAAATTGAGTGAATCCAAAGGCCACTGAAAGTTCAAAGACTACATTTTTAATATAAAATTTTGTTTCATCAAAATACCATACCATTTAAAGCAGGTTTGATGAGAAAAACTCGGACAGAAATTACCCCAACACAGAATTTCCAGCAAGAACACTCAACTTTAAAAATTCATAATAAATTCATTTCTCAACCAATTTAAGTGAAACCAATTCTCAATGAAAGCTAATTAACTATATTATCATAAAATCAAATCATCTCTAAAAGATCGATTATGAATTTACATCAATTTGAGCAAAACAGTTGCATGTAATTCAGCCTAACAGTTTCAGCAACATAGAATTTCAGTTTTGTTTGCATGCACTTTGCAACTCAAAAATTGAAAGAGATTAACTCACTAAAGGCAAAGTAATTGAGGGTTAGACAATCCTACCTTAATGAAGCTTGAAAACCCTTGCAAGAACAATGAAAAAGCCACCCAAGGACTGAATCAAATCTACCCAAAATGATGAAGATGGAAGAACACTTCTTTCTTTTTCAACCAAAAACCCTCTTCTTTTGAAATAGACTTTGACAACTCCACAGTTGGAAAATGCTCATAACTTCGACACCAAAAAGGAAGTCCATGATCTCTAGGTCACTTTTCATTCAGAAATCTTCCCCAAATTTTCAACACAAGTACCTCAACTTTGCAAGCAAAAGAGATGACTATGGTGAAGAAAATAAAAGTGACGAAATGTTACTTGTGCAGAATATTTCTATATCTATCACCTTGTAATAATCATTCCTATGATGCAATAGGGCTTAGTGTACACATAGGTGTCAAGTAAACATATAGTCAAAAGGTGGACTAAGTGCAATGACCAAAAAGCCCTTCTATTATTTCTAATCACCAATTATGCCATTTGCATAATAAAAGTCTACTTTGCCCTTTCTAAAATAATCAAATGCCAACTAGGCTATTTGCATAATAAAAGTCCATAATACCCTCCAACAATTTCTAAATACCAACTATGTCCTTTGCATAGCAAAAGGTCCACAATACCCCTCACAAAATAAATAAATGTCATTTACATAATAAAAGTCAATAATGTCCCTCATAAAATAATTAAATGACATTTAAATAAAATAACCACATTTGCAATTAATCATAATCCCGACAATGAAATAAAAATGCATAAATGCCAATATGTCTAGAAAATGATAAAATTGCAAGTGCTCACAATCTCCCCAACATATAAGGATTTCGTCCCCGAAATCAAGTTGTACCTGGGGAAGAAAACAAACTCAGATACGCAGAACGAACATCATGTTCCCATTCCCACGTAGCCTCCTCAACACCGTGATGTCACCACAAAACCTTCACGAGAGTCACCGTTTTACCCCTTAACACTTTGTCCCGAGTGTCAAGAATCTGAACGGGTCCCCCCTTGTAAGAAACATCCTCGTCAATGTCAACATCAACCCGACTCAATACATGTGATGGATCTGGTTCATACTTCCATAGCATCGAAACATAAAACACATTATGGACCCTATCCATCTGTGGTGGCAATGCCAATCTGTAAGCAACCTCGCCCACTCGATCCAAAATCTCAAATGGCCCAATGAAACAAGGTGACAACTTGCCACTCTTTCCAAACCGTAGCAATCCTTTTCGTGGAAAAACCTTGAGAAACACGTGTTCTCCCATCTCAAAGGATAATGGCCGTCTTCGTCTATTTGCGTAACTTTGCTGTCAGCTCTGAGCAGTCAACAATCGCTGCCGAATCAACTTAATCTTTTTTGTGGTTTCCAAGATAATATTTGGCCCTAAGGCGGTTGTCTCACCCGCCTCAGTCCAACTAACAGGATAATGACAAGGCCTGCCATACAACGCCTTAAAAGGAGCCATCTCAATGCTTGACTGATAACTATTGTTGTAGGCAAACTCAACAAGAGGTAAGTGATCCTCCCAACTACCACCAAAATCAAGTACACAGGCCCGAATCATATCTTCCAAGATCTGGATAGTACGCTCCGACTGGCCGTCCGTCTGAGGATGGAATGCCGTACTAAAATGCAACGGTGAACCAAACGCTGCATGAAGCCCTTCCTAGACCTTCGATGTGAACTTGGCATCCCGATCCGAAACAATGGACAATGGAACCCCATGCAATCTGATGATCTCTCTAGCATACAATTTGCCAAGTGCCTCAGCAGAATCTATTGCCTTAATAGGCAAAAAGTGAGCGGTCTTAGTCAATCTGTCAATAATGACCCAAATAGACTCATTACCCTTCTACGACCTCGGAAGGCCTGTCACAAAATCCATAGCAATACACTCTCATTTCCACTGTGCTATTGGCAATGGCTATAATAAACCTGCAGGTCTCTGATGCTCTGCCTTTACCTACTAACAAGTAAGACATCTAGCAATAAACTGCGCTACATCTGCCTTTATCCCATTCCACCAATACTGGCATCTCAAATTATGATACATTTTAGTACCACCTGGATGCACAGTAAAACGAGAAGTGTGAAACTCACGTAACATATCCTCCCAACAAACCGTAGGAACCACAAGCAAATCTCTGAACCATAAGCCACCATCCGTGGGTAAGGTCCAGTCATTTACTGTGTCCCCGCCTGAAATCAACTAATGAATGGCAGCTAAATCTGAATCCTGTCTATGTGACTCAATCACCCATGTAACAAGAGTAGGTTGAACCACAAGACTAAATAGAAAAACTGACTCATAACCAACACTGTCATCACAACACTATAATCCCATCTCTGCCAGATCCTCCAATATCATCCATTTCCGAATGGCTAACCCAGCCAAAACTCCATGAGATTTTCGGCTTAAGGCATCTGGTACCACATTCGCCTTACTCGAATGATACTTCAAATCAAAATCATAATCTTCCAAATATTCAACCCATCGCCTCTGTCTGTTATTCAAGTCTCTCTGAGAGAAAAGGTACTTGAGACTTTTGTGATCCGAGAACACCTCGAATCTTTCACTATACAAATAATGCCTCCAGCTTTTCAAAGCAAAAACAACTGCTGCTAACTCCAAGTCATGAGTGGGATAGTTATGCTCGTAAATCTTTAACTGTCTAGATCTATAAGCCACTACCTTACCACCCTGCATCAACACACAGCCCAAATGATCCTAAGAAGCATCACAAAAGACAACATAACCCAAGCCACACTCAGGTATCACCAATACTGGAGCTGTAGTCAATCTAGTCTTCAATTCCTGAAAAAATGACTCACATGATGCAGTCCAATCAAATCTGATCCCCTTTCGGGTCATACGAGTCATAGGAGCGGCTAAGCGAGAAAAATCCCTCACAAACCTATGGTAATAACCCGCTAAGCCAAGAAAACTCCAAATCTCATACACATTCTTGGGACATTCCCAATCCAAAACTGCTTCTATCTTCGAAGGATCAACTGAAACCCCACTGCCTGAAACAACGTGTCCCAAAAACTTCACCTCGTGTAGCCAAAATTCATACTTTGAATACTTGGCATACAAATGGTGCTCTCTCAGCATCTGTAATACTATCCTCAGATGGATCTCGTGATCCTCTCGAGATCGTGAATACACCAAAATGTCATCCACAAACACTACCACAAACTGGTTCAGATATCTGTGAAAGACACGGTGCATCATATCCATGAATGCTGCTGGCGCATTAGTCAACCCAAAAGGCATCACAATGAACTCATAATGACCATACCGCGTACGAAAAGCTGTCTTCGGAATATCCTCATCCCGAACTCGTAACTGGTAATAACCAGATCTCAGATCAATCTTGGAAAAGCAAATAGCTCCCCTTAACTGATCAAACAAATTGTCAAGCCATAGTAAAGGATACTTGTTCTTGATGGTTGCCTAATTCAATTTTCGATAATCAATGCACAACCTCATAGAATCATCCTTTTTCTTTGCATACAACACTGGCGAGCCCCATGGTGAAACACTAGGCCGAATAAAACCCTTCAGCCTCAAATCATCCAACTGCTTCTTTAATTCTTCCAGCTCTGCTGGTGCCATACGATACGGAGCCATAAAAATTGACGCAGTACCAGGCATCAAGTCAATCACAAACTCAACCTCTCTTCTGGGAGGTAAATCCGGTAAGTCATCCGGAAATACATCCAATAACTCACAAAACAACTGACAGATAAACTGTCCCCATATCACCATCTTCTTCAGCTAAAATGCTAGCGAAGAAGAAATCACAATGGTCCCGACCATGAACACCATAACAAGCTAAAACTATAGAATCACCTCGATCTCCCACAAACACAAAACAATCTCCTTCTAGTGTACACACTGAAACTCTACCACTGAAGCAATCAATCGTGGCATGAAATGATGATAACCAATCCATTTCAAGAATGACATCAACCCTGTCATCTCAAGAATGATAAGATCAAAACAAAATCCTCTTTTTGAGGCAACTGTGAAGCCTCCCGAACAACAAGCATCACTAAAGCTACAACCAATCCCCTTTTCTGTCAATGTCCTGACATTGTACATTCAGGATGGGTATGGTCTAAAATGTTCGACCGGTCCATATGGCCATCCTATGCCCAAACGACAATAACAGTATCACTGACCCCCTCTTAAATCGAAGCATAAGTCATTAAGGCTCACTTGCAACATAAATTTCAATTGAAAACTTCTCTAACATCAGGATCTAACTCTGGACTCCTTAATCATTAATCATAACTAAACATTCCACCATTATGTACGCAAAACGTTCACATGCGCCAAGCACTACTCAATGCACCCATACACACACAGCTGTAGACAGACCTCTACCCGTCGTCCCTAGGTTATAAGAACCATGCTCTGATACCATAACTGTCACGCCCCTAAACCGTAGTCCCGATTGTGAACACAAAACACAAACAATCACAGTCTCAAAATCAATAATTATCTCTGTAACCTGTCTCAATCGTACATCCACCTATCTATTTCCTTTTACAAAAACAAGACTAAAAATAAATAGATAAAAAACAAATATTACAACTTTAAAGTTTTAAAGTTTGAAAGAATATTTATTACATGCCTGGGATATTCTAAGAAATATAATACAAAACATAGTCAAAAATGCGGAATGAAAACATGACAACATCAACCCCGACTCTGTCTACAGCTGAGGAGGAACACCCTCCAAACCATCCGTGCCATGACCTGAAAAGATGTGAAGAATATAGGAATGAGCAACCATAGCTCAACAGGATTTGCCTAAAGCGCACTCCTTAATACCTCCGTGAATCCAAACAAAGAATAGATAAAGGATAATGGGATCATAAACTCGGGAAAGAAATAATGTCATCCCGGATATTTAAATGAAGTGCCATGCCCTGCAGATGCTAATGCTAATGCCACTGACACTTCTCACTTCCCAAAATCCAATTTCCATCACAAAAAGTTAATGTAATCCAGCCAGAGCTGCTCCCTGTACCACGAGAAGAGAATTGATCATCTATCCCTGATCCAAGGCAACTCCTTGTAATCATTTGGGGCCTAGTGACATAATTACGCGTAGGCAACTCCTACGTCTTCTCTAGATTCCCATTAACTGCACAGACAAGGCAACTCCTTGTCCGGTTTTGAAATCATTGAATCAATCCCACTTTCTAAACTCACGGATACAAGGCACCTCCCTGTTATCCGGTTTTCAAAATCATTTGCTGAACTTTCACTTCCTTTTTCCATTCTAATCTTAACCCCATGACGATGCAAGATAAATGCACAATTGTGTCATGTTCTGAAGTTTCTAAACAGTAAACAGTTCACATGCATCATGTTACTTTCATCTTTGAAAAATCATAACAAATTCAATTTTCGTCCAAATTGATTGAATCCAAAGGCCACTGAAAGTTCAAAGACTATATTTTTAATATAAAATTTTATTTCATCAAAATACCATACCATTTAAAGCAGGTTTGATGAGAAAAACTCGGACAGAAACTGCCCCAACACAGAATTTCCAACAAGAACACTCTAACTTTAAAAATTCATAATAAATTCATTTCTCAACCAATTTAAGTGAAACCAATTCTCAATGAAAGATAATTAACTATATTATCATAACATCAAATCATATCTAAAAGATCAATTACGAATTTACATCAATTTGAGCAAAACAGTTGCATGTAATTCAGCCTAATAGTTTCAGCAGCACAGAATTTCAGTTTTGTTTGCATGCACTTTGCAACTTAAAAATTGAATGAGATTAACTCACTAAAGGCAAAGGAATTGAGGGTTAGACAATCCTACCTCAATGAAGCTTGAAAACCCTTGCAAGAACAATGAGAAAGCCACCCAAGGATTGAATCAAAGCTACCGAAAATGATGAAGATGGAAGAACACTTCTTTCTTTTTCAACCAAAAACCCTCTTCTTTTGAAACAGACTTTGACAACTCCATAGTTGGAAAATGCTTATAACTTCAACACCAAAAAGGAAGTCCATGATCTCTAGGTCACTTTTCATTCACAAATCCTCCCCAAATTCTCAACACAAGTACCTCAACTTTGCAAGCAAAAAAGATGACTATGGTGAAGAAAATAAAAGTGACGAAATGTTACTTCTGCAGAATATTTCTATATCTATCACCTTGTAATAATCATTCCTATGATGCAATAAGGCTTAGTGTACACATAGGTGTCAAGTACACATATCGTCAAAAGGTGGACTAAGTGCAATGACCAAAAAGCCCTTCCATTATTTCTAATTACCAATTATGCCATTTGCATAATAAAAGTCTACTTTGCCCTTTGTAAAATAATCAAATGCCAACTAGGCTATTGGCATAATAAAAGTCTATAATACCCTCGAACAATTTCTAAATACCAACTATGTCCTTTGCATAGCAAAAGGTCCACAATACCCCTCACAAAATAAATAAATGTCATTTACATAATAAAAGTCAATAATGTCCCTCATAAAATAATTAAATGACATTTAAATAAAATAACCACATTTGCAATTAATCATAATCCCGATAATGAAATAAAAATGCATAAATGCCAATATGTCCAGAAAATGATAAAATTGCAAGTGCTCACAAGTACCTTCCACAAATATTTCAGAATACCAAATTCGTCCCAAACAGTGCCCAAAAGTCCAGATTGCACGAATATAAGGGAGCGTATCTAAAATAAACATTGAGTAAGCTCAATTAAAAAAAAAGAGAGCAGGCTCCAAACAACATTAAGCAAGCTCAAATAAAAAAAGGAGCCAGCTCCAAACACATTGAGCACGCTCAATTAAAAAAAAAAAAGAGCAGGCTCAATCTTGAAAAAAAAAAACCTGAACCTCCTCCGGCCTTCTGGTTCGTCTCCGGCCGCTTCCACCCCTTCTGTTCTTGGTAAAACTGAACCTAAGGGTCTTAAGTATGTCCAATAGCATCCAAGTTCATTATTCAGACCAATTTGCATTACTAAACTCCTTTAACACTTTTCGATTAAAACATGCTTAAGAAACTAAATTGTAACGACCCGGTCATTTGCCTTCCTTTCCTTTTTCCTGAAATTTTACGAATGAATTTTTTTTCATTTAATTTTCTTTTCTGAGCTCTGTTTCGTGTCACTTAGTGTCATCTCGAGTGCTCAGAATTGGTTTCTGAGACTCTTTCATGTGAATTGACAACTTCCTTTGAGGACCGAGTCATTTTCGCATTTTTCGTTTTTCGGACACTATGCGCTATTTCTTCTTTTCCCTATTCTATCATTTTCCCTACTTCGTCTTATCTCTGTTTGCTAGTTTTTGGCACATCCTCACTTCTCATGCTCGGAGTTGGTTTTTGACTTCACGTGCCTTCATCTTAAGTGGTTTTCTCGAAATACGTATCTTTATTTTTGCAAGAAAGTACTCTGCTTGCTCCCGGTGTCCACAGGGGCATAGATGCACAATTCTTCAGAATCTTTTTCATTTATTGGGGTGTTTTTCGTAAATATCTTTTGAATATATTTTATTTCAGGGGCATCTAAGAAAATATCTTTTGGAAAATATTTTCATTCTGGGGCAATTTCGTAGTTAACCCTTTTTGTAGGGGCCATTGTGCAATTAATGAAAGTTATTGCAAAACTGTCTCATCTGGAACCTGAATCCTCGTACGGGATTCATTTTCACCTTTCGTTAACTCGTAAATTCAAAGAATTTCCTTCTGGCCATTTTTCTCCAGTTTCAGAGCTTCTGGACTTGGTTACCGCCGAACTTGTTCGGGGCATAACTTTTTGCTCGAAACTCAATTTTTGACGTCGTTTCTTCCGTTATTCATATTTTCTTATTTTAAATCTTTTTTGTTCATGGAGTTTTGCCGTTTGAGCGCGTTTGCTCAAAATCCACTTTTCAGGACCCGGCGGGGCCCTTTCGGGGCACTTTTTGAGATTTCTATAAATATGTTGCCCTAATTTTTAAAATTAGATTTTCAGACCTTCTTCCTCCTCTTGGCTGGCAGCCATCGGAGCCCAAGGGGCTTCTTTCACTCTTTCTTCTCCTCCACTTGATTTCCTTGGTAGAAATCCTTCGGCCTTAACATTTGTTGTTTGCCTCGTCGTGCTCTACCATTACCCCTTATTAGAAACCATTTTTGGCCAAGTTTTGAGTTTGGGTTTGAGGCCAAGTTTGGATTTTCATGGGGCTTCTTGGGGATTCATATAGATCGTGTTGTCCTCGACAAAACCCTTCGGTTTCGGCGGATTCAGAACACTTTTTTTTCGGTGGGCCTTTAAGGTTTTCATCTCAAATTGAGGTAGGAGGTGTTATAGGTTTAATTCTTGTTATATAACATGCTATTGATGCTTATACAACTTGATTGCATGCTTAAATATGAAATCTAGAGATTTTATTATTTAATTTTCTTGTATTGGATTTGATTTTTTCGGTTGCTTATGACTTGTTTTAAATATGTAGCATGGTAATATAATACTCTATAATATGGTTATTGACATAAATTAAATTGAGGGAATTTGAACAAGTATTAAAGATTTTATTTAATATTTATCTTCGGTGAAAAATTAATTCACATGGCCTTAACTAGCTTAAAATCAATATGTGTTAGTATATTAAATTAGGCCTTAGCATGCTCTCCAAAATAGTTGAATTTGAAAGTAATTGGAGGTGTTTTGAAAGTTAGTAATTATTAATTAATTAAATTAATTAATTTACCCGAGTGCACTATTCACTCTATTTGAATTCCGACTTGATATTCTTGATTTATATGCCATATAGCTTTACATATATTTGATTTAAAATATTCGGTTAGGTTTTGAAACCTTTTATTTAATTAAATTCTATATTTAAGATTTAATCCTCAATCGTGATATACAACTTGGAATTGTATTGTGGCATGTTAGAAAATTAAGCTTAGGTATAGTTATTCACATATATTAAATTGGGATTAATTGCATGAGAATTGCAATTTTTAATTTATATTTAACTTTAGTGAAAGTTTAATTCACATGGTCTTAAATTGAATGAAATAAACTTGTAATGTGATATTACATTAGTTTTTGGCATGTTTTCCAACATAGATTAATTTGAGAACATTTGGTTAAGTTTGAAAATCAAGAGATTTTAATTAAAAGAATTAATTAAAATCTATTTTGTGGTCCCATTAGCTTAATTAAGATTTTAACTTGATATTTGTATTGGCCATGACTTGTTTACTAGTATATATTAATTTGGGACTATTAGAAGTTGTTTTAGAACCTTGGGATTTAAATTAGCATGATTTAATTAAAGTTCTACCTTGTTGTATTTAAACTCATGAGCTTATGTTTTCAATATTGAATATATTGTTATCTTGCGTAATGATTTGCACACTTCATATTTAACATCATTCATGCATAGCGTGTAACGAATCGCACACTGAAGATTCGACATTCATCCTAGCATATTAGTTGTGGATTTAGAGCATGTATTGTATAGTTTTCCAAATTTGGTTGTGCTGGGTAGATAGTTAATTATCTTGCATATTCCTGTTGATATATGCATTGTTGCACAACTTCTTGATTTTGGAAACTTTAGGATGTCGTTGTTTGACTATGGCTAGGACGTGGTTCTAGTACGGGGGATAGTCCCTCTATATATTCTAGTGCGCACATAGGGAGGTTACCTATGGGCTAGTAACCCTAAAGTAACTATGTTGTCAGTCTGATCCGGCGTGACATCCGAGTATCCACTTTATTTGATTTCGCATTTCATTTTCAAGTTGATAACTAGATGATGTTGTAACTTGTTGTTTCTTATTTGTCGTTCCATTTTAAGTTACATGATGTTAACTTTGCGAAATTGTGCTTTATGCATTGTATTGGAAGTTCCAATGTTGGTTAAATTGCATCGATATTGAAAATCATGTTTTGAGGTTCTAATAAAGCTTAGGATTGATCCTATCGATTCATTTATAACATAGACGTTAGGTGGCATGAACCACTACTGTTATTTTGTGCTTTAGATTCTAAGTTGATGGTTTTGAGAACTTAAACCTTGTTGCATTGTATAACATGCTCTTTTGTTGTTGAATTCCATGGATAATGTGATTCTTGTTAACTTGTATTCAAATATGCTTTTGTCATGTTGTATGGATTACTCTAGACCTAGTTCAATTGTATTGAAAATGCAATTTATGTTAATCTATGCTCAAGCATTCTTCTTGTCGTGTTCTTTGGATTATCCCCACCAAAATTCATTTCATACACGTATGTATATCATGATTCTTGCTGCTTAGACTCTAAGGTAGCTTAGGATGCTCCCCAAGTCTCACTTGGACATAGACGTTAGGTGGCATGAGCCCCTTTAACATGTTTCACCGTAAGGTGATAAATTTGTAAAATGCTAAGTCGATGCATGCTCATCTCCTATGAGTAGCTTTATGTTACTCACCCCTACGATACTAGGGCATATTTCAGGTACGAAGACTTGGTTCATGATGCCTAGCATTCCTTGGATGTCGTGTAGCTTTCAAGTTTCCATTTCATGCAAATGTTAGCAGGAAATGTCATTTTGTAGACTTATATGTAAAATTTGTATTCTTTGATTCTATGTATGTAATGTGTACATAAGTGCACTCCTTTCAATGTATTTGACATGTATGAGATGAGGCCGGAGGCCAATGACATGTGTATTGTATTCTATACAACTTTTTAACTTCATAAAATATTATGAAAACCTTGAAAAATCGCAAGTCATTGCTTCACCATGGTTGCATCGGGTGTGGGAATTCCATTTTCATTCTTTCATAGGGTCTTATTAATCTTGTATGAAGTGTGGCCAAGGGCCAAACGGTCATTTGACTCCATTTTACATTTTTGGATTCCATATTTTCCATTCCAAGTCCATTTTGGCCATTTTGCCCGTTGGGGGGTCGGATTTTGCATCGGCTATATTTTTAAGCCATGGACCATTGTAGCGCATCTAAATAGGTAAGTTACGTTTGCGTACATAGTTGTTTCCGGGCAAAACCTCATCGTTTGTGTTTTGAGCCTCCTACGATTTCATTTTGCGTTTTTGTTGCATATTTTGATCTAGGGGCATTCTAGACTTTTTAATTCAGTTTTATTTCCTTTTTTTAACATGGTTGAATAGAAAACATGATTTTAGGGGAGCTTTCTTTTTTGTGTTTTTCCAGAAAATGTCGTCTTGGTGCCGGAAATCGATCGCAAAGTTCGGTTTTCTGTTTTTTTTTTAGTAGCTTTTTGGACCTCCATGACCAGATTTCATGGAGGGGCATTTCGGGCATTCTACATTGCGTTTTTTTATTATTATTATTTTTTATATATATATATTTTTATTCTTTCACGAATCACGTAGAAAACTCAATTTTGAGGGAGGTTTCTTCTTTGTGTCTTTCCAGAAAAATTTATCTACTAGCCCGTTTTTACTCTCTGTTCTGGCTGTTTCTGGAAAAAAATGCTTGTAGCAGCTTTTTGGGTCCATCTTGACCTAGGCTGTTCAAGGGGCATTTTAGGGACTTTACATCGTATTTTTTTTGGTTTCTTCTACATAGTCGGGTAGAAAACGTGATTTTAAGGAGAGTTTCTTCTTTGTGTTTTTCCAGAAAAACTCGTTTAAGGATCCGTTTTTAGCTTCGGTTCTGGAAAAAAATTTAATTGGTGCTTGCTGTTAAAACACTATTCCTGCCTAGATTTCTTACCCGGAAAATAAGTCTAATTTTTTTGAAACTTTGAGGCTTCATATCTTCTTCGTCCCGACTCTAAATTAAGTGATTTTTGAGTCTAAGTTTATTAGTTTTTGCTTATTTATCCAACGGTATTCACGGTTGCATCCAATTCTATCTGAAAAGACTATTTTACCCTTTATAAAGTACCCTTGCCGCACTGATTTTAAACTCAAAGGTTGGTTTTTTTGAAACTTTGACGTTTCATCTCTTCTTCATTTGGACTCCGAATCAAGTGATTCTTGAGTCTAGATTCATTAATTTTTTCCTAGTCTATCTATCGGTATACTCAGTTGCATCCAATTTTATCTAAAAAGACCATTTTACCCCTTGTCAATTACCCTTGCCGCACTGTTTTGAAACCCGAAAGTTGGTTTTTATGAAACTTTGGAGTTTCATATCTTCTTCATCCGGACTCTGAATCAAGTGATTCTTGAGTCTAAATTTGTTAATTTTTCGCTGTCTTTCTAACGGTGTACTCGGTGGCACCCGAATCCATATTTTTTAAAAATAACTATTTTGCCCCTGGGGGCTTATTTGTCATATTTTTGACCTTTTGCTTCCGCATCAGTTCTCATTGAGTTTCACGACCTCATGGAAGGTCACTTTGACTTCTTAGAGTCTTGTTTTCTGTTTTCGCTTTCGCTTATCGGATCCGTTATCGGGTCAACCTTCGGTTTATCACAGGACACGCTGGCCTAAAAAAACCAGGGTCGTCACACAAATATTGTAACACAACTTGCAGAAACCATCACAAAACTAATTCAAAGCATACATATGATTAATTCGACATATAAAAAGCTTGCACGTTTATGTTATTGATCCATTAAAACCCTAGAGCATATCTAGGTGCACAGAACACAGGCCAAGGGAAAGAGAAAGAAAAGAACTTGCCTGTGATTTCAGTTATGAAATCCCGGCGTTGTGTCCACATTTCCGGCAACACTAAAATACTGTCCAACCTCCTATGGTTCTAATTTAGTCTACCACCACACTCCCTTGGTCCACTATGTTCTTCTCCTTGACCACCCTTACGATGCCTCCGTTCTCAACCCTTTGTTTCATGAACTAACACTCTGTTTTCCCAAAACCCTAAACCAACGTGATGTTTATATTTATAAGCTTATAACAATAACCCTAGTCCATGCATAATTAGAGACATAACCCTAATTCCAATCCTAGTCGGCCCATAGAATAACCTAAGTTGTAATATACGTCGGCTACATATACGAACCTTCTTAGAGAACCCTACTATTTTATTAAACACTTGTTAATAAGTTAATTTAATACATTATCATTGTTACTAATTTACTCTAATTACACAAATTAATCTCATAGCATATTTAATTAAACTAATTTATACACTATAATTAATAATCACTAAAGTAATCCAATTAAAGAAAATATAAAAGATAATTAAATAAAACAATTCAATTACAAAAAACAAGAAATTAATTAATGCAATTTAAACACATATTTAAACAATTAAATTAAATAATTAATTAGAACAACTAAATAATTACCAAATAAGCAAATAATCACACAAAAATATAATAAAAACAATAATTAAAATGCCGAGACTATCATTTTAAAATTAGGGGTATTACACTGACTGCAACCATACTTTTCCAAATTGATGAGTATGACTCCCTAGGAACCACATTCCAAAAGGAGTCATTTCTCAAGTAAACCTATTTAAACCATGCCACCCAAATTCTATCTTTAGATAGCAGAAAGTCCCAGGCAAGGCTACATTTAGAAGCCTTATCAATCTCCATAAGTCTTCTTGTGACGACATTGGTTTTTCAGGCCAGTGCGTCCTGTGATGAACCGAAGATTGACCCAATAGTGAATCTAGATGCGGAAGCAAGAAACAAAACAATGGTCTCCCAAGGCATAACACACCTCTAAGACACTTTGATAACCTTCTATAAGGTCGTGGAACTGAATGAGGACTGATGTGGAAGAAAAAGATTGAAAAAATAACAATTAAGGCCCCAGGGGCAAAATAGTTATTTTACACAGAAATGACGTCCCTAGAATGTATATCATTATCTAAACACATCCGTGACTTCCCATAAAGTCACGGAATTCAAAAGAAAGTAGAGGAAGCTGAAAACAAGAAAAATCGGACAAAAATAGCCCCAAGGGCAAATAGTTATTTTTGAAAATATGGATTTGGGTGCAACCAAGTACACCGCTGGAAAGATAATGAAAAAATAATCAATATGGACTCAAGAATAGCGTGATTCGGAGTCCGAATGAAGGAGAAACGGCAAGACGAAGAAAAACGAGCACTTAAGGCTAAAAGGGTAAACTGGTAATTATTCAGGAAGACCTAAGTGTAACCGAGCACACTGTTGGAAAGATAATGAAAAATTAGTCAAGTTCAAAAAAAATTTCACTTAATTTGGAGTCCGGAAGAAAGAGAACGAGCGAAAACAAAAATTGACATCACGACGTCGAGACGAGGCACAACGAGCACCCCACGAGCATCCTAACAAGCACCATGACATGCTAGGGGAAGAAAAAGATTCAGCTAGAACTGAGAGCTGAAACGAGGTCCGAAACAAATTTTTCTAAAAAAACACGAAGAAGAAATCCCTCTAAAATTGAGTTTTCTACCCGACTTCGTGGAAGCAAAAGAAAAAAAACTCATTTCAAAATCCCCAAAATGCTCCTAAATCAGAAGAGGTCAAGAGGGCCAAAAAGCTGCTACAGTAACTGTCCACATCTGAGAGCAAAAACGGACTATCAAACAAATTTTCTAGAAAAACACGAAGAAGAAACCCCTCCCGAAATCAAATTTTCTACCTAACATCGCGGGAGAAAATGAAAAAAATACACTATGAAATGGCCAAAATGCCCCTAGATCAGAAAATTCTTAAAAACTCAAAAAATGCAACTTTGCACCAAGTATGCATTTAACCCTAAATGCATTTCTAGGTTGAAACGAATGTGCACGCAAGTGTAATAAATGATTCTAAGCGCACAAGAATCGTTCGCGGCTCCTAAGAAGTCCTAACTCAAAATCCGACCCCCCGACAGCCAAAATTGATAAAAATGAACTTGGAATCGAAATTTCGAAGTCAAAAAATATGAAATGGAGTCAAATTGCCGTTTGGCCCTTGGTCACACTTCATTCATAATTAATGAGACTCTATGAAAGAATAAAAACGAAATTCCCACACCCAATGTAAAAGTAATGAAGCAATGACTTATGAATTTTTAAGGTTTTCATAACATTTCATGAAATCAAGAATTACATAGAATACAAGATACATGTCATTGGCCTCCAATCTTATCTTATACATGTCAAATACATTACAAAAGGTGTACTTATGTACACATTATATATATGGAATCACGGATACAAGTTTTGACATATAAGGCTACAAAATAACATTTCATGCTAACATTTGCATGAAATGGAAAAAGGTATAAGTCATCCAAGGAATGATGAGCATCGCAAACCAAGGCTTCGTACCTGAAAAATGTCCCCGGTAACTTTGGAGTGAGTAACATAAAGCTACTCGTAGGAAATGAGCATGCATATACCAAAAAATTTACAAATGTATCACCTTAAGGTGAAACATGTTAAAGGGGCTCATGCCACCTAACATCTATGTCAAAGTGAAACTCAAGGAGCATCCTAAGCTACCTTAGAGTATTTCTAGCATAAACCACATCAATCATGCAATTTAAACGACATAGGAGCACATAGTATATCGCAATAAGACACAGGATCCAAAGTTATTAATTTTTAACCTAGAATGCGATAACTACTGAAACGGTTCATGCCACCTAGAATCTAAGTCAAGATGCTTATATAGGATCATTTCTAAGTCATATCAACATGAAGCAACATGAAACACGATGTCTATGAAATTGATTAAGGTTGGGATAATCCAAAGAACATGACAAGTTTATAATTTAGCATGAATCGCATTATCAATGAAATTGAACAAAGTTTGGAAAAATCCATACAACACAATAAGAAGGGTACTTGAATACAAGGATCACATTATCAATACAATTAATATGATTGGAACATTCCAATTAACAAGACTAGAATAATACATGAAATCAAGGATAATGCATAATATCTATGCAATTAAATAAGATTGGAACATTCCAATTAATAAGACAAGTTTTAAATCTTCAAGAAATAGCAACGTGAAATTTAAAGAGTGAAATGAACCAATGTAAATACTCGGATATCGCCCAGATTAAAATCGTAGTCTTGGGATCACTTTAGGGCTACTAACACATGTGTACCTTCCCCTAGTGCGCACTATAATATAAGGAGCTCTCTATCTCCCGTACTAGAACTAAGTCCTAGCTATGTCAAATCTTAATTGATATCACCGAGTTTCCAAAATCAATAAGTCGTGCAAGTCAACATAGTATTAAGATACAAGTAATGCATTAACCACATTTCATGCACAACCAAGATTTTGGAAACACACAATTCATGGCCTAAGTTCTCAACTATAATGGCATGTGAAATGTCAAGAAATCGTAGTGTTCATCAATATAAACTACAACCAAGATATATAGCACATGGAATCCATTGATGTATATATACTACAACTATAAGATTAATGATTTAATTATTTACTAGGCAATACATAGATAATTAAATCATTCCAAGATAATTATGCTAGTTCATTAAACACATTAATGAAGTTAAGTTACAAGAAGTCTAGATACATGATAAAAAGCTAAAAGCCCCATCAAACACAAGTTACAATCATGTGAATTAAGTTCCATACAAAGAAAATAATTAAATATAAATTTCAATACTTATCCGATTATTCTCAATTTGATACACGTGAAGGAACTTGTCAAGGAAATCATGAATACCAAGTTAGAAACTTAATCAAGCTCATCGAACCGTTGAATAGGTTTTAATTAATTCTTTTATTTAAAATCTCTAGATTTTAAAACTCATTCAAATGCTCTCAAATTAAAGCATGTTATAAAACATGCCAAGACTTGATTTAATAGCCTAATGGAAGTGATTTCCATGCAAGATACAACCATGATAATTAAACCTTCATACAAAAAAATAATAAAGTGAAAGGTTTCAAAACTAATCAAATATTCACGATTTAATATATGTAAAGGTATATGGCATGCACATCAATAATATCAAGTCGGAAATATAATGGAGTGAATAGTACACTTGGAATAAATTAATTAATCAAATTAATTAATTATCTCTAGATTTTAAAACATCTTTGAATACTCTTAATTTCAGATATGTTGAAGAGTATGCTTGGGCCTAATATAATATGACATCACATATTGATTTCAAGCTAGATAGGGCCACATGAATTAAATTTTCATTCAAGAAAAATATTAAATAAAAACTTCAATACTTTTCCAAATGCTATCAATTTAATATATGTCAATGAACATATTAAGGGGTAATTTAATATCATGACACATGTTTAAATCAAGCTATAACCAACGGAAAAATTAAATCTCATACAAGAAAAATAAATAATAAAATCTCTAGATTTAATACAAAGACATGTAAATGAGTTGTATAAGCATCAATAGCATGCAATACATTAAGAATATAAAGTATAATATCCCCTACCTCAATTTGAGATGAAATCTCAAATCTCCACCGAAAGAAAAATACTCTGAATCTGACGATACCGTGGGGTTATGTCGGGGATAACGAGAGGAACAACTTTTAACCTTTAAGGTACCATGAAAATCTAAACCTGAACTCAAAACCCGAACTAAAAAATGGTCAGAAATTGATTCTAATAAGGGGGAAAGGTAGAGCACGACGAGGCATACGATAAACGTTAAGGCGAAAGACTTTTTACAAAGGAAATCAAGTAGAGGAGAAGAAGAAAAGGTGGCAGCCCAAGGGGTTGCCATGGCGGCCGGCCAAAGAGGAAGGAAGATGATACAAAAAGTGATTTCTCACTTTAAGACATTCTATTTATAGTAAAACCCTAAAAGTGCCCTGGAAGGGCCCCGCCTGGTCCAGAAAAGTGGAATTGGAGCAAACGCGCTCAAACGGCAAAACTCTGTAAACAAAAAAGAACCAAAATGAGAAAATATGAACAATGGAAGAAATGACATCAAAAACTGAGTCCCGACTAGAGAGATATGCCCCAAACAAGTTCAGCGGCAACAGGGGTCAGAAACCCTGAAACTGGGAAAAAATGACCAGAAGGAAATTCTAAGAGTTCACAAGTCAACGAAAAGTGAAAATGAATCTCATACGAGGATTCAGGCTCAAAACGAGGTATTTTGCAATAACTCTCGTTAATTGCATAGTGGCCCCCATAAAAAGGGTTAACTACGTTATTGACCCAGAATGAAAATATCTTCCTAAAATATTTTCTTAAAAACTCCTAAAATAAAATATCTTCAAAAGATATTTATGAAAAATACCCTAAGAAAAGAAAAAATTTCTAAAGAACTATGCATCCATGCCCCTATGGACACCGGGAGCAATCAGAGTACTTTTGTACAAAAGTAAAGATACGTATTTCATGGAAACCACTTAGGATGAAGATACGTGAACTCGGAAATCAACTTCGAGCACGAAAAGTGAGGTTTTGGCAACAAAGTGACAAGCAGAGAAAAGATAAAATAGGGTGAAGGACGAAAAGTGAATAGTGTCCAAAAAGTAAAAATGTGGAAATGACTCGGTCCTTAAAGGAAGTTGTCAATCCAAACGAAAGAGTCACGGAAACCATTTCCAAGCACTCGAGATGACACCCAGTGACGAGAAACAGAACTTGGAAAAAAAAATTAAACGAAAAAAATTTATCCATAAAATTTGAAAAAAAGGAAAAGAGGGAAAATAACCTGGTCATTACAACCTACCCTCGTTAAAGGAATTTTGTCCCCGAAATTAGGAACATCCCAAGGAGAACCTAACTGAGACTGAACGCAGGGTCAAACCAAAGGACAGATTATAAACACTAAAGAACAACTCCATAAGTTTGAAGATCAACTGAAGGAACTCGAAACCACGTACCGAGACAACACTTTATATGAATAGGCACGTTAACTCAACGTCAACCACCGAGAGAATCCCAAGAAAGTGAAATGTTGAAACACGATAAAAGAAGACAGTGACAAGGCAGCATGAATAGCGACCAGAACCCACCCACAACGTACTCAAATGTGTGGTAGAAATGACAGTGCCTAGTGCCCGCCCACACTTACTCGTTAGTAAGGTAGCATCGACGGCGACTAGCACCCACCCACAACACATAATTTAGTATGGTAGTGTGACAGTATAAGGCACTAGTTCATAACCTGCCCCCAACCCGGTCAACTCGAAAAAACCTGTCGGTACGGATGACATCAATGTCGAAAACGATCATTACCAAAAGCATTACGGGAACCAGGCATTTTGTGAGAGTGGGGTATGGTCTAATGATGTTCGGCCAAACCATGTTGGCCAATCCCAAAACTTTGACAACAATGTCATAGGCACCGCTACGCTTATGGCCTTAAATCCTCAATGCAAGTAGAGCCAGCAGCTCATACATTACAAAACACCCTTGACACTCCTCGACCACATCATGAAGTCACGAAGGAAAAGGAAATGAAACAGTGCCTCCCTGGCCCGCGTCTTACTCAACCAGACAAGGACTACGATTCTACACCCACATGACCCTTACTCGCATCAACTATTAGACTAAGGTCTCAAAACACTGAACCAACAAAATATACAAGAAGGTTCCCGACATGGGTCCTTACGGAATGAATTTCTCCTATCCAAGGAAGAAACTCATAAAACAAGAACGCATCCAAGGGATACGACAAACCCTAAGAGTAAAAAGCTAGCATGCAACATAGCACGGACTATCTACTCACACAAGTAGTAAGATCATAAAACATGTCAGTGTATATAGGAGAAGAACGCCAAACATGACAATATGCTACATATAATCGTGTCAAGATGAACAAGCATATATAATGTACTCAGGCAGACAAGCATATACCACATGCTAAAATAACAAGTAAGTACCATGTGCTAAGGTAAACAAACATATATTATATGCTAAGATAGTCAAAGTATGCTTTTAAACAAGTTGCCACATAAGCAAACAGACATATTATCAAATCAAAATATGTTATCAAGAAGCACGTAAGTACATGGTATGACAATACACGTGAATGAAAAGTGTAAGGTATGCCAACTTACGTCGCATACGATCATGCTAACATAAGCACGCAGACATGATATCACACCAGGATATGATAGAAACCTAAACCTTGTTATCAGGAAGCATATATACACATAAAGCATGCTTAACAAATAATATATGTCTCAAAACACATGAGCATGTGAACATATTATCATACAAGACACGTTATCAAACAAGATATGTTATCAAAATACAATGACATATCAAAGCAAAACAACATGAGCATGATATGCACCCAAAACCTATCGTCTAAGGTATTCAAACCCAGACACTCTGATACCACCTGTGACGACCCTGGTTTTTCAAGCCAGTGCGTCCTGTGATGAACCGAAGATTGACCCAATAGCGGATCCAGATGTGGAAGCAAAAAACAAGACAACGGTCTCCCAAGGCACAACACACCTCTAAGACACTTTGATGACCTTCCATGAGGTCATGGAATTCAATAAGGACTGACGCGGTAGAAAATGATCAGAAAAATAACAATTAAGCCCCCAGGAGCAAAATAGTCATTTTATATGGAAATGACGTCCCCAAAATGTATATCATTCCCGACACACATTCGTGACTTCCCATAAAGTCACGAAACTCAAAAGAAAGTAGCGGAAGCTGAAAGCAAGAAAAACTGGACAAAAATAGCTCCAAGGACAAAATAGTCATTTCTGAAAATATGGATTCAGGTGCCAACGAGCACACTACTGGAAAGACAACGAAAAACTGATCAAGATGGACTCAAGAATCGTATGATTCGGAGTCTGAACGAAGGAGAAACAGCAAGATGAAGAAAAACAAGCACTTAAGGCTAAAAGGGCAAACTGGTAATTATCCAGGAAGATCCAGGTGCAACCGAGCACACCGTTGGAATGATAGCTAAAAATTAGTCAAGTTCAAAAAATAGTTCACTCGATTTGGAGTCCGGACGAAGGAGAACGAGCGAAAATAAAAATCGACGTCACGACGTCAAGACGAGGCACCACGAGCACCCCACGAGCATCCCACGAGCATCCTGACAAGCACCATGACATGCTAGGGGAAGAAAAAGATTCAGTCAGAACTGAGAGCCGAAACGAGGTCCGAAACGAATTTTTCTGGAAAAACACGAAGAAGAAACCCCCCCTAAAATCGAGTTTTTTACCTAACTTCATGGAAGGAAATGAAAAAAACTCACTAAAAATTCCCAAAATGCCCCTAGATCAGAAGAGGTCAAGAGGGCCAAAAAGCTGCTACAGTAACTGTCCACATCTGAGAGCAAAAAGGGGCTATCAAATGAATTTTTCTGGAAAAACACGAAGAAAAAACCCCTCCCGAAATCAAATTTTCTACCTGGCTACATAGAGAAAATGAAAAAAAAGCACACTGTGAAATGGCCAAAATGCCCCTAGATCAGAAAAGGCTTAAAAACTCAAAAAATGCAACTTTGCACCAAGTATGCATTTGACCCTAAATACATTTCTAGGTTGAAACGAATGTGCACGCAAGTGTAATAAATGATTCTAAGTATGCCGGAATAGTCCATGGCTCCCAAGAAGTCCCGACTCAAAATTCGACCCCCCGACGGCCAAAAATGATAAAAATGAACTTGGAATCGAAATATTGAAATCCAAAAATATGAAATGGAGGCAAATTATCATTTGGCCCTTGGGTACACTTCATATATGATTAATGAGACTCTATGAAAGAATAGAAACAAAATTCTCACACCCGATGCAAAAGTAATGAAGCAATGACTTATGAATTTTCAAGGTTTTCATAACATTTCATGAAATCAAGAATTAAATAGGATACAAGATATATATCATTGGCCTCCGGCCTCATCTTATACATGTTAAATACATTATAAAAGGTGTACTTATGTACACATTACATAAATGGAATCAAGGATACAAGTTTTGACATATAAGGCTACAAAATGACATTTCATGCTAACATTTACATGAAATGGAAACTTCACGAACCGAGTCTTCGTACCTGAAAAATGTCCCAAGTAACTTTAGGGTGAGTAACAAAAAGCTACTCGTAGGAGATGAGCATGCATAGACCTAGCATTTTATAAATTTATCACCTTAAGGTGATACATGTTAAAGGGGCTCATGCCACCTAACGTCTATGTCAAAGTGAGACTCAGGGAGCATCCTAAGCTACCTTAGAGTATTTCTAACATAAACCACATCACTCATGCAATTTAAATGACATAGGAGCATATAGTGTATTGCAATAAGACATATGATCCAAAGTTATCAACTTTTAACTTAGAATGCAATAACTACTGAAACGGTTCATGACACCTAGAATCTAAGTCAAAATGCTTATATAGGATCATTCCTAAGTCATATCAACATGAAGCAACATGAATTACGATGTTTATGAAATTGAATAAGGTTAGGATAATCCAAAGAACACGACAAGTTTATAATTTAGCATAAATCGCATTATCAATGAAATTGAACAAGGTTTGGAATAATCCATACAACACGACAAGAAGATTACTTGAATACAAGGATCACATTATCAATGCAACTAACATAATTGGAATATTCCAATTAACACGACAAGAATAATACATGAAATCAAGGATAATGCATATCTATGTAATTAAACAAGATTAGAACATTTCAATTAACATGAGAAGTTTTAAATCTTCAAAGAATAGCAACTTGAAATTTAAAGAGTGAAATCAACTAATGTAGATACTCGAATATCGCCCAGATTAAAACCGTACTCTTGGGATCACTTTAAGGCTACTAACAATGGGTACCTTCCCCAAGTGCACACTATAATGTAGGGAGCTCTCTATCTCTCGTACTAGAACCAAGTCCTAGCCATGTCAAATCTTGATTGATATCACCGAGTTTCCAAAATGAACAAGTTGTGCAAGTCAAGATAGTATCAAGATACAAGTAATGCATTAACCACATTTCATGCACAACCAAAATTTTGAAAACACACAAGTCATGCCCTAAGTTCTCAACTATAACGGCATGTGAAATGTCAAGAAATCATAGTGTTCATCTATATAAACTACAACCAAGATATATAGCACATGGAATCCATTGATATAAATATACTACAAGTATGAGATTAATAATTTAATTATTTATTAGGCAATACATGGATAGTTAAATCATTCCAAGATAATTGTGCTAGTTCATTAAACACATTAATGAAGTTAAGTTATAAGAAGTCTAGATACATGATAAAAAGTTAAAAGCCCCATGAAACACAAGTTACAACCATGTGAATTAAGTTCCGTACAAAGAAAATAATTAAATATAAGTTTCAAAACTTATACGATTATGCTCAGTTTGATACACATGAAGGAACTTGTCAAGGAAATCATGAATACCAAGTTAGGAACTTAATCAAGCTCATGGAACCATTGAATAGGTTTTAATTAATTCTTTTAATTAAAATCTCTAGATTTTAAAACTCATCCAAATACTCTCAAATTAAAGTATGTTATAAAACATGCTAAGACTTGATTTAATAGCCTAATATAAGTGATTTCCATGCAATATACAACCATGATAATTAAACCTTCATACAAGAAAATAATAAAGTGAAAGGTTTCAAAACCAAATCAAATATTTTCGATTTAGTATTTGTGAAGGTATATGGCATGCACATTAATAATATCAAGTCAGAAATCCAATGGAGTGAATAGTACACTTGGAATAAATTAATTGATTATCTTTAGATTTTAAAACATCTTCGAATAATTTGAATTTCATATATGTTGAAGAGTATGCTAGGGCCTAATATAATATGACATCACATATTGATTTCAAGCTAGATAGGGCTACATGAATTAAATTTTCATTCAAGAAAAATACTAAATAAAAACTTCAATACTTTTCCAAATGCTCTCAATTTAATATATGTCAATGAACATATCAAGGAGTAATTTAATGTCATGCCACATGTTTAAATCAAGCTATAACCAACCGAGAAAATCAAATCTCACACAAGAAAAATAAATAATAAAATCTCTAGATTTAATACAAAGACATGTAAATGAGTTGTATAAGCATCAATAGCATGCAATACATCAAGAATATAAACTGTAACATCCCTTACCTCAATTTGAGATGAAATCTCAAATCCCCACCGAAAGAAAAATACTTCGAATCTAATGATACCACGGGGTTATGTCGGGCACAACAAGAGGAACAACTTTAACCTTTGAGGTACCATGAAAATTCAAACCAGAACTTGAAATCCGAACTCAAAAATGGTCAGAAATGGATTCTAAAAAGTGGGAAAGGTTAAGCACGACGAGGCCTACGATAAACGTTAAGGCGGAAGACTTTTTTCAAAGGAAATCAAGTGGAGGAGAAGAAGAAAAGGTGGTAGCCAGCCAAAGAGGGAGAAAAATGATTGAAAAGTGATTTTTCACTTTAAGACATTCTATTGATAATAAAACCCTAAAAGGGCCTCGAAAGGGCCCCACCGAGTCCGGAAAAGTGAAATTTGAGCAAACGCGCTCAAACGGCAAAACTCCGTAAATGAAAAAGAACCGAAATGAGAAAATATGAACAACAGAAGAAATAGTATCAAAAACTAAGTCCTGAGCAAAGAGATATGCTCCAAACAAGTTCGGCGACAGCGGGGTAAGAAACCCTAAAACTGGGGAAAAACGACCAGAAGGAAATTCTAAGAGTTCACGAGTCAACGAAAAATGAAAATGAATCCTGTACCAGGATCCAGGCTCAAAACGAGGTATTTTGCAATAACTTTCGTTAATTGCACAATGTCCCGCGCAAAAAGGGTTAACTGCACTAATGACCCAGAATGAAAATACCTTCTAAAAATATTTTCTTAAAAACCCCTGAAATAAAATATCTTCAAAAGATATTTATGAAAAACACCCCAAGAAAAGAAAAAAATTCTGAACAACTATGTATCCATGCCCCTATGGACAACGGGAGCAACCAGAGTATTTTTCTACAAAAGTAAAGATATGCATTTCGTGGAAACCACTTAGGATGGAAATACATGAAGTCAGAAATCAACTACGAGCATGAAAAGTGAGGCTATGCCAACAAAGTGACAAACAGGGAAAAGACAAAATAAGGAAAAGGACGAAAAGTGAATAGTGTCCAAAAAGTGAAAATGTGAAAATGACTCGGTCTTTAAAGGAAGTTGTCAATCCAAACGAAAGAGTCACATAAACCATTTCCAAGCACTCAAGATGACACCCAATGACAAGAAACAGAACTCAGAAAAGAAAATTAAATGAAAAAAATTTATCCGTAAAATTTGATAAAAAAGAAAGGAAGGAAAATAACCGGGTCATTACACTTCTCAGCTCCAGTCCCCTTTCATCTTTAGAAGTAGCTAACTTTTTCCACCTAAGCGCATATATCTTCTTTCTATCTTCAACATGACCCCAAAAGTAGTTTCTCATTCTCCTCTTAATCAAGTTGATGACCACTGCTGGCAAAGTATAAACAGAAGTCCAATACTGCACCATAGGGATAATGACAGCTTTGCTAAGCTCCATTCTCCCAGCCATAGAAATGTGCATACCATTCCACATAGTTGTGATAGCTATAATTTTATCAACCAAACTGGTACAATCCCTGTTTCTCAACATTTTATCATAAATTGGAAAACTAAGGTAGGTAAAAGGCAGTTTTCCAACCTTACAACCAAGGGTTCTCATAATGGAAGACCTCCTTCTAATTAATCTAGTAGAATAGACTTTTGACTTCTCCTTGTTCACAACTAACCTTGAAGTTTTTTCAAACTGCACCAAAGTCCTTTTTAGAATTAGAATTGTGGGCATATTTGCTCTGACCACCATAAGTAAATCATCAGCAAAAAATTAATATGTTATAGGTAAACCAGCTTTTAAAGTAG
Source organism: Cornus florida (assembly GCF_030987335.1). Lineage (NCBI taxonomy): Eukaryota > Viridiplantae > Streptophyta > Magnoliopsida > Cornales > Cornaceae > Cornus > Cornus florida. The sequence goes on from NW_026775579.1 coordinate 26,455,606, forward strand.
CCTCAGAAGGAACCATATCACCTCTCTTCACCTCAGCATCTATCAAACCAGAAAAATACACTGTGACTAGGGTAAAAAGAGGAGGGGATAAGGGACATCCTTGTCACAGGCCTCTCTCAGGTTGGAAATAACCATCTGGAGATCCATTTATAATAATAGGAACCAAATAGAGGATAAACAAACTTAAATCTATGTGAACCATTTACTGCCAAATCTAAACAGTTGTATAAGGTTTAATAAGAATGACCACTGCACTGTGTCATAAGCCTTTCTCAAATCAATCTTCCAAGCCAGTTTAGGCTTAGCATTCTTAGATCCAAAACCTCTTAATAGTTCATAAGCAATTATAATATTATCCTGAATCCTCTTCTATTGAATAAAGGTTATTTGCTCTTTGCCCACAATCTTCCCCAACACCTTTGCCAGTATATTAGATAAGATCTTTGTAATAACCTTATAGAATGTACTACACAAAGAAATAGGTCTAAAATCTCATATCTTTAAAACATCCTTCTTTTTCCTGAATCAATGTGATAAAGGTACTATTGATACCTCTCCCCATTTCTGGATGATTAAAGAATTGCATAACCATCATAATTAAATATGCTAGCAAAATTTTTATGTAACCACCTTACTATACAAATTGATAAAATTCTTCATATTAGGCATTCTAACAATTCTTTCCACAAAGATGGCATATAATTAACATCACTAAACATCAATTTAAACACATGTAGTATACAATTTATAAAATCAAGCATCTATGGGCAAGATAATAACATTCATCTTTACACATTGAACCAATAACAACATAATGGTATCTACAAAATGCTATATCACATAATCATCACTAGAGAGCTCACAAAGTTAAAAGGACTCTATGAACTAGAAATCCCTACCTCTTGAATGCACAAACCCTAGCTTTGGCTCCTTTTGAATCTTCACCAAAAAAAATGCAAGCTATGGCCACTAAAATGAAGAGGAGGAGAAGAAGACCAACTTTCCTTCTTGTAGCCACAACAAACTCCCTTACCACGCCTTTACCAAAATTCCAATGAGCTCTAATGGCCATAATCTTTACACCATTATGAAGCTCTCATCATGATCTCTCATTTCTCTAACTATGGCATCCCCAAAATCACCCTCTAGGCAAGACCCACAAAATAAAGTAGATGGATGGTGATGATATTTGCACCACAAGAAAGCCCTTGAAAAGTAGGTTCAACTTCCCTCTTTGCTCATTGTCCGAATCTCACTATAAATGGTTCAAAAATGGCTCTAAATATGTAACAATGGTGGATAAAGATGGCGGAAGAAGAAGAAGAAGAGTAGCCTGGTGGAGAGAGATAGATGATAAGCGCTAAATATTGCATATTCGAGCCCCTAAATATACGTATGTTAAAACCTAAAGTGATACTTCTATCCATTGTTAGACTGATTTCTGGGTATTTCATGTTTTTAGGTACTTTCCCAAAGAAGCAGTTAAAACTGGGCTTTTATGATGAAAAGAATGATAAAGAAGTTTACCGTGTCGTTGCTGGTCATCCAAAGCAAACTGGGAGTTAGAATGGTAAATTTTGGAATAGTTCAAGTTCAGAAGCTCGAGCCTTAATTCTAGGGCTCAAGCTCAGTAGAAAAAGACAAGAAATTCCAAAGGCAAGAAAGTTTGAGCCCTGACCCTCAGAGCTTGAGCCCAACCACAAAGTGCTCGAGCTTTTGCCTAAAAGCTCGAGCACATGATGCATCGGAATTAAAAATTTGATCCAAAGTTCCAGGACCTTGTGCCAAGCCTCAAGGATCGAGCACTAACACCTAGGGATCGAGCACCATGAAGGAGGGATCGAGCACCATTAATAAAAAGATGTTTCGAAACAATTTTGCTCCCAAAGCTCAAGCCCAAGCTTCAAAGCTCGAGCCCAACTTAGAAAGCTTGAGCACAACCACTCAGGACTCGAGCATGGCTGAAAACTTTGGACCTGCTTCAGTATTTTGGGCATAACTTTTGACTCGAAACTCCAAATTGAGCAAACTCAGCCGCTCTGGAAAGAAGACTCAAAGCTTGACGTTTTTATCTCTTATCCATCTTGAGATTCGTAATCTAAATGGGTCAAAATCACATTACAATGTCAAAACAAGTTATTGGAAGGTGAAGCTCGAGCCTGGGACTCTAGAGCTCGAGCCTTGACATCTTGGAAGTTAAAAATACATGCGAAAATTATATATTTTCACCTCTATTTATTTCCTTATAGGCCCAATTATTACCAAAAGCTATAAAACCAATCCAAAGGAGATTAGGACTTGTTCTCCACTATAAAAGAAGAGGAGAAGGCCACAAAAAATACTATCTCTTCCATAGTTATTATTCCTCTCTCTCACGACAGCTTTTAGGGTTTTGAAGAAGAAGAACCAAAAAGTGTTTTGGCGGTCTATGGCGATGAAGACCAAAACAGCACAGATGATATCTTACATTGTCATGAGTAGCTAATTCGTCTCTTATGGCACTGATGTAGCCCGAATCTGAATATTATGGTTTGGTTGTTCTATACTTTGGGAATTTAATATATTACGTATTTTGATTGCATGATTATGGGCAATTGAGACAACTCAATTGGTGTTTAATTAATTAATAGTTTTTGAATAGTTATTTCCTTGTCTTAATATAACTGCTCTTATTCTCAACCCATTCTTATTGGATGATATCTGGCAGAGCCTTGTCGGACATAAGAATGGAGATCATGCAAATGGTGTTTAAACATTTTTCATGAATAAACCCTTTCATAGTCTATGCCTAGTGAAGACGAGTTATACTACAACATTAGTTAGAAGTAGATAGGTAGATAATTTGTGCTAACGGAAGATAGGTTATAGTTAGCTAAGTTCAATGAAACATCTTTCTTTAAATCTGAATTAAATGAATATTATTGAGTTTAATTCCATATAATGCATAATTATTGAAACCCAAGGTTAAACAGTTAACCATAGTATGAGGTTCGTGGTGAAGTCAATCCCTAAGTATTTCTTCTCTTGATCTTAATCCTTTTATTCCATTTATTTTCTTTTATATTATTGAATTGTAACACAACATAACATATCAAATCATCTTTCAAAATTAAAATAGTATTAATTGAAGACTTGATAAACTACCACAGTCCTTGAGATTCGACACCCTCAACATAGCCCTATCCTACAAGGATTCATTCTATTGTGAATGGTATTTTATTGTTGATAAATAAAAATACACATCAATTTTTTGCGCCATTGCTGGGGACTGTGTTACGGTTTTATTGAGTTCGAGATTAATTCTAGTTTAATTTATAGTTTTAGGACTTTCTGATATCTCACCTAATTTCTTTTTCTTTTCAAGTATAGGAATCAAGGAGAAAGGGCGACGAAGCTTAAGGAGAAGAAGCTACGGTTCAGGACCTTTTGTGAGTTCTTTTAAATTTATTTTTTTGCTTGAAATTTTTCTTTTTGCTTGTTACCATTGAACTTAGACTAAATTGTTAGGAGAATTATTTAAATCAGATATGGCTAATAATGGTGATAATCCCAATGGGGCACATGTGCCACAAGCACTTGTTCCTCCACCATAACCACAATTGAGGGATCACTTCATTCCCACCTCTTATACATCCCCTTGTTGCTTTCAATTTCCACATTCTGATGCAACCCACTTTGAGATCAAGCCAGCTATAATCTAAATGCTTCTAACTTTCCATGGGTTTGCTACTGAAGATCCCTATAAGCACATAGATGAATTTCTAGAATTGTGTTCAACTACCAAGTTGTCCATTCTCTCTGATGATGCTTTTTGGATAAGACTCTTCCAATTTTCTCTCAAGGATAAAGCTAGAACTTGGTTGCACTCCCTACCTCATAATTCCATAAGCACATGGGATAAGTAGTAACAAGAGTTCTTAAAAAAATACTACACTATGGGTAAAACCACATAAATGAGAAAAGAGATCATGGCATTCTCCCAAATCCCGGGTGAACAACTTTATGATACTTGGGAGAGATATAATGATCTTTTAAGAAAGTGTCTACACCATGATATTGCTAAATGGCATTTGGTGCAAATTTTCTATGATGGATTACATGATTTGTGACGACCCAGGTTTTTAGGCCAGCGTGTCCTGTGATGAACCGTAAGGATGATCCGATAACGAATCCAAATGCGGAAGCGAAAACAGGAAACAAGACTCTAAGAAGTCAAAGTGACCTTCCATGAGGTCATGGAACTCAACAAGAACTGATGTGGAAGCAAAAGATCGAAAATATGACAAATAAGCCCCCAGGGGCAAAATAGTCATTTCTGAAAACTGTAGATTCAGGTGCCACCGAGCACATCGCTGGAAGGACAACGAAAAACTAATCAAGATGGACTCAAGAATCGCATGATTCGGAGTCCGGACGAAGGAGAAACAGCATGACGAAGAAAAATGAGCACTTAAGGCAAAAAGGGTAAACTGGTAATTATCCAGGAAGAACCGAGTGCAACCGTGCACACCATTAGAAAGACAGCGAAAAGTTAGTCAAGTTAAAAAAAAATTCACTTGAATCGGAATCCGGATGAAGGAGAAAAGCCCAAAAGAAGAATTGACGTCGCGGCGGCCCGACGAGGGGGCCATGACAGCCCCTCATGCGTGCCCATGCGCATGCCCATGCATGCCACGCAAGCGCTGAGTGCTCCATGGCTGGCAGCAGCAGCCCAAAAGCTGCTATGTGTTTATTTTTCAGAAAAATCTAGAACAAAGGCTGAATTTGGAGGCCTAGATGAATTTTTTTGCAAAAACACAAAGAAGAAACCCCCCTCAAAATTGGGTTTTCTACATGACTCGCAAGAGAATTAAAAAAAAAATGCAATGTAGAATGCCCGAAATGCCCCTCCATGAAATCTGGTCATGGAGGTCCAAAAAGCTGCTATTTTGAAAAACTGAGAACTGAATTTCGTAAGCGATTTCTGATATCAAGACGACATTTTCTGAAAAAACATGGGAAAAGAAACCCCCTCCTAAAATCATGTTTTCTATTCAACCATGTTGAAAGAAGAAAATAAAACCATAGTGAAAAGTCTATAATGCCCCTAGATCAGAATATGCAAAAAAAGTGCGAAATGAATTCACAAGAGGCTCAAAACACAAACGATGAGGTTTTGCCCAGAAATGATTACGCACGCAAACGTAACTTACTTATTTAGACGCGTTACAATGGTCCATGGCTTAAAAATATAGTCGATGCAAAATCCGACCCCTCAACGGGCAAAAAGGCAAAAATGGAACTTGGAATGAAAACTCGGAATCCAAAAATACAAAACGGGGTCAAATGACCATTTGGCCCTTGGCCACACTTCATACAAGATTAAAAAAACCCTATAAAAGAATGAAAATGGAATTCCCACACCCGATGCAACCATAGTGAAGCAATGACTTGCGATTTTTCAAGGTTTTCATAACATTTCATGAAGTTAAAAAGTTACATAGAATACAATATACATGTCATTGGCCTCCGGCCTCATCTTATACATATCAAATACATTGAAAGAAGTGTACTTAAGTACACATTACATACATGGAATCAAATATACATATTTTGACATAAAAGTCTACAAAATGACATTTCATGCTAACATTTGCATAAAATGGAAACTTGAAAGCTACACGACATCCAAGGAATGCTAGGCTTCACGAACCAAGTCTTCGTACCTAAAATATGCCCCAGTATCGTAGGGGTGAGTAACATAAAGCTACTCGTAGGAGATGAGCATGCATCGACCTAGCATTTTACAAATTTATCACCTTAAGGTGAAACATGTTAAAGGGGCTCATGCCACCTAACGTCTATGTCCAAGTGAGACTCGGGGAGCATCCTAAGCTACCTTAGAGTCTAAGTAACAAGAATCATGATATACATACGTGTATGAAATGAATCATGGTTGGGATAATCCAAAGAACACGACAAGAAGAATGCTTGAGCATAGATTAACATGAATTGCATTTTCAATACAATTGAACTAGGTCTAGAGTAATCCATACAACATGACAAAAGTATATTTGAATATAAGTTAACAAGAATCACATTATCCATGCAATTCAACAACAAAAGAGCATGTTATACAATGCAACAAGGTTTAAGTTATCAAAGCCATCAACTTAGAATCTAAAGCACAAAATAACAGTAGTGGTACATACCACCTAACGTCTATGTTATAAATGAATCAATAGGATCAATCCTAAGCTTTATTAGAACGTCAAAACACGATTTTCAATATCAATGCAATTTAACTAACATTGGAATTTCCAATACAACGCATAAAGCACAATTTCACAAAGTTAACATCCTATAACTTAAAATGAAATGACAAATAAGAAACAACAAGTTATAACATCATCTAGTTATCAACTTGAAAATGAAATGCGAAGTCAAACAAAGTGGATACTCGGATGTCACGCTGGATCAGACCGGCAACATAGTTACTTTAGGGTTACTAGCCCATGGATAACCTCCTTATGTGCGCACTAGACTATATATAGAGGGACTATCCCCCGTACTAGAACCACGTCCTAGCCATAGCCAAACAACGACATCCCCAAGTTTCCAAAATCAACAAGTTGTGCAACAACGCATATATCAACAAGAATATGCAAGATAATCAACTATCTACCAAGCACAACCAAATTTGGAAACCTATACAATACATGCTCTAAGTCCACAACTAATATGATGTGATAAATGTCGAATCTTCAGTGTGCGATTCGTTACACGTTATGCATGAATGATGTTAAACACGAAGTGTGCAAATCATTACACAAGGCAATAATATATTCAATAAGGAAAACATATTCTCATGAATACAAACATAGCAACTATGTTATCCAATGTTCAAAACATAACCAAATGAATATACAACAAGTCTAAGTCCATCATTTGAATATAGAAACCACTTCTAAAACACAACTAGATTATGGAGCAAATTGATAAAATTTAAATAGGTAAACACAATTAAATTCTATAGATTCCGATTCAATTCCAATTAACCTCAATTTAACACATGTTAAAGGACATGGCAAGGTCATCACCTATATCCATTCTAAAACTCAATTAGGTTGTTAGAACAACAAAGTAGAACTTTAATTAAATCATGCTAATTTAAATCCCAAGGTTCTAAAACAACTTCAGATAGTCCCAAATTAATATATACTAGTAAACAAGTCATGGCCAATACAAATATCAAATTAAAAGCTTAATTAAGCTAATGGAACCGCAAAATAGATTTTAATTAATTCTTTTAATTAAAATCTCTAGATTTTCAAACTTAACCAAATGCTCTCAATTTAACATATCTTAGAGAACATGCCAAAGACTAATGTAATATCACATTACAAGCTTATTTCATGCAAGTTACACCTATGTAAATTAAACTTTCACTAAAGTTAAATATAAAATAAAGGTTACAATTCTCATGCAATTAATCCCAATTTAATATATGTGAACAACCACACCAAAGCTTAATTTTCTAGCATGCCACAATTCAATTCCAAGTTGTATATCACTATGAGGATTAAATCTTAAACAAGGAAATTAATTAAATGAAAGGTTTCAAAACCTCACCGAATATTCTAAATCAGATGTATGTGAAGCTATATGGCATGTAGATCAAGAATATCAAGTCGTAATTCAAATGGAGTGAATAGTGCACTCGGGGTAAATTAATTAATTAAATTAATTAATAATTACTAATTTTCAAAACACCTCCAATTACTTTCAAATTCAACTATGTTGGAGAGCATGCTAAGGCCTAATTTAATATGCTAACACATATTGATTTCAAGCTAGTTAAGGCCATGTGAATTAATCTTTTACCTAAGATAAATATTAAATAAAATCTTTAATACTTATTCAAATGTTCCAATTTTAATGCACAACAATGAGCATATCAAGTGGTAATATAAAATCATACTACATGTTTAAACCAAGTCATGAGCAACCGGGAAAATTAGATCCTGTACAAGAAAAATAAATAATAAAATCTCTAGATTTTATATTTAATCATGCAAACAAGTAGTATAAGCATCACAAGCATGCTATATAACAAGAATTTAAACCTAGAACTTCCCCTACCTTAATTTGAGATGAAAATCTCAAAAGCCATCAAAATGGAACGGCTCCGAATTCGACGAAACTACTAGGTTTTGTCGGGGACAACGCCGTGAACATAACCCCCATCAAAGCCCCATCAAAATCATAACTTGACCTCAAAACCAAACTCAAGAAATGGTCAAAACTGAATTCTAATAAGGGGGAAAGGTAGAGCACGGCGAGGGGAACAACAAACGTTAAGGCCGAAGACTTTCTATCAAGGAAAAGTGAACCAAAAGAGGAGAGAGAAGATGGAAGCACCCCTTGGGCTGTCATGGGAGCTCCAGGTCGTGTATGAAGAGGGGAGAAGATGAAAAATGAAATATCTCACCCCCCTTTTATAGAAATCTCAAAAAGTGCCTCGAACGGGCCCCGCTGGGTCCTAAAAAGTAAAATTTGAGCAGACGCACTCAAATGGCAAAACTTTGTGAACAAAAAAGATTCAAAATGATAAAATATAAACAACGGAAGAAACAGCGTCAAAAACCAAGTCCCGAGCAGAAAGTTATGCCTAAAACAAGTTTGGCAAAAACTGAGGCCAGAAACCCTGAAACTGGAAAACATCGACCAGGAGGAAATTCCAAGAGTACAAAACTCGACGAAATGTGAAAATGAATCCCGTATGAGGATACAGGCTCAAAACAAGACATTTTGCAATAACTTTCATTAATTGCACAATGGCCCCTCCAAAAAGTGAAAACTACACTTATGGCCCAGAATGAAAATATCTTCCAAAAATATTTTCTTAAAAACCCCTGAAATAAAATATCTTCAAAATATATTTACGAAAAACACCCCAAGAAAAGAAAATAATTTCAAAGAACTTTGCATCCATGCCCCTATGGACACCGGGAGCAACCAGAGTACTTTCTTGCAAAAGTAAAGATACGTATTTCGTGGAAACCACTCAAGATGAAGGCATGTAAAGTCAAAAACCAACTCCGAGCATGAGAAGTGAGGTTGTGCCAACAATGTGACAAATGGGGAAAAGACAGAATAGGGAAAAGGACAAAATAGCGCATAGTGTCCAAAAACGAAAAATGCAAAAATGACTCGGTCCTCAAAGGAAGTTGTCAATTCACTTGAAAGAGTCTCAGAAACCAATTTTGAGCACTCGAGATGACACTAAGCGACACGAAACAGAGCTCAAAAAAGAAAATTAAACGAAAAAAATTCATTCGTAAAATTTCAGGAAAAAGGAAAGGAAGGCAAATGACCGGGTCGTTACATGATTCACATAGGAATATGGTAGATGCTTCTAGTAATGGTGGTTTTCTGCATAAAAGCCCAGATGATGCTTGGGAACTGTTTGAGGCCCTAAGTGAAAATTCTATTCAATATGCTTCTTCTTCTAGGTCTAGGTCAACTCCTGGTATCCATAAGGTTGAAATTTTATATGAAGCAGAAAAATCTAAAAAGCGCGCCACTCAAATGGAAGTGTTGAATCGAAAGTTTGACCAAGTCTTATCAGCTGTCAGTACCCTTAGCTCTTCTCAGCACTCCTCTTTACCAAAGGAGATGTGTTCTGTCTGTGCTAGTCCATCTCATTATGCTAACAGTTGTCCTCTCTTGGGTCACTCTTTTGAAAATCCACAAGTGCAAACCAATGTTGTATTCTCCAGTTCAGGTTACAATCCAAATTCCAATATTTATAACCATGGCTGGAGAGATCATTCCAATATATCATGTCAAAATCAAAGCGAAGGCAATACTGTTCCCCAATCTCAGAGACAGTACCACAATTCATCCAATCATTTGCTAAATAATTCTTTCAATCCATCTTCCATCTACTATCCTCTTCAATTTAGGAACCAAGCTAATCCAGATCCTCCTCCTCATAGGCACTCGTCTGAATTTGAAGAGAATGTAATGGTTGCACTTAGCAACCTTAAGTCTAACAATGAATTGTTGCATTCCCATTCTCAATCTATAGTCAAGCTAGAAACTTAAGTTGGGCAAATATCTGCTCAAGTTGGAGAAATAATAAAAGTGTTGAATCAAAAAGAGGAAGGGAAATTTCCAAGTCAGCTAATTGCAAATCCAAAAATGCAAACTTACATGATTGATGAGACTAACTCTTCAAGTACTCGTTATGAGCAAGTTAATGCCATCACTACTTTGAGGAGTGGAAAGATCATTGATAATCAAGTTGAGGAAAAAGAGGTAGAAAAAGAGAGGCGTAGGATTCCTATCAATCCCATTCTTCCAACTCCACATCCCATAGATGTTCCCTCATATTCTATTCCATCAAGCTCCAAAGGAGTTAAAGGTGAAGTCAGTTCTTCATCTACTCCCAACCTTGAGACAGCTTATGAGCCAATAGCGCCTTTTCCTGAACGTCTCAAGGGACCCTCTTACTTTGGTAAGCAAAGAGAGAAAATCCAAGACATGATGGATGTCTTCAAACAATTAAAAGCTAATATTCCTTTCCTAGATGCTATCAATTAAATTTCTGCCTATGCTAAATTTCTAAAAGACTTGTGTACTCAAAAGAGAAAATCAAAAAGTCAAGTCTCTAAGAAAAGCTATCTCACTGAACAAGTCACCCCGTTATTATTTAACATTTTTCAAGACACGGGAAAGAAGTGGCGGAAGATCATCCGTCACAGACTTAGCTTGAATTAGAGACTGACCCTTTTTCTATCTTTTCTAACTAAATTCTATCGTGTAAAACATTAACTACCAATGTATCATTTTGTGTCTCATGGTGTAATTAAAATATCTATTTTTTGTAGATGATCATTGGGGAATGTATGAATGACAGTATTGTGCCCATTTTGTGACTATTAAATGTATGAAACTTCTTACTTAAAAGTATGATGTTAATTATGGTGAGAGGATGGTGTTGATAGTTGTCGTGAATACGGAATTGTATAGCTTGTAAGGCTTGTTCATAACTAGCATAGTTAGTTTAGGGTTATAGCAGCAGTAGATAGCCAGCTGCTAGGGCCTATCGGCCGGCTGACAAGGGCTATCAGCTGACCGACCCTCCTTCATTAGCCAACCGAACCCCAAATTTTAGTTGGTTGATGAGCTACAGTAATAGTCCCAAGACATGCAACTTTGAGAGTGATAAGCGCCGAATATTGCATATTCAAGCGCCCTTAATTGCATTATTTAAGTCCATTGTTTGCTTATTTTATGTAGATTATCCCCATTTGTGTGTTTGTATATATTTTCAGGTCCTTTTGCCAAAAAGGAGTACAAATAAGACTTTGTGGATTTTAGACCATCAAAAGGCACAAGGCTGAATTTCTGGCAGCAGTAGAGTCAGGACTTTGCTCGCCATTTCGACCTAGCAAACTCAAGAACTGGACTTCCCTCATAACATAAAAGATTTAGAGCTCTGAATCAGCTTTCTAAATCTTCAAACAGTTTGTCATTCAGAGCTCAGAGCAGAGAGTTATGGCCTTGTTACCAGAGAGTTCGGAGCGCAAAGTTATGGCCATTTTACCAAAGTAGGTCCGGGCGGAGCAAACCAAGCATAGGGCATTCTGCCCAATTTTCGAGTGCTCGAGGCCCTATTTCAAGCACTCGAAATTAGGGCAGAATTCTACACGACTCAGCCCACTTGTGCTCAGATTTTACCTACTTTGGAAGCTCTCCTTTATGAGTTGGTTGGGGATGTTTCTTGGAGGAGAGAGAGGGCTTTTTGGGTGGATTTCTTATCTAGATAAAGAGGGGAGAGCCACACATTTACATTAAGCTTCATTCTATAAGATTAGAGGAGAGAGAAGAGAGCAAGAAAAGAGGAGTTCTTCAAGCCAACACAAGGGAGCACGAAAATGGAGTTGGATGCCTTGCTTCCTCCTTCATCTAGAGCTACCATGGGTAACTAAACCTCTTCTTAGGGAGTTGATGTAACCCTTGTCAAGTAAATATGTATTAATTGTGTTTATATTTGGGGAACTTTGCATTTATGTAACAAGTTGTTTAATCTAGAGATACACTTTGATGTATTTGTGTTTCATTCCATATTTAATCTTGTAGAGACTCTTTTCTTGTCTTAGAAATTGTTTCTTCATGATTATGCTACTTACATCTTTATAGTGAGAATGAAGATGAGATTAAACAATGGTTTTAATGGCATGTTGTTTAAGAAATTTGATATTCCATGGCTTAGGGAAACCGTTGATGGATTATGGCTTAGTTCTAGACTTCATGTGCACTTATCACACAAATTGAGGACTTTGATAGTTCATAGCTTAGGAAGGATACTTCATTCTATACCCTAGTTTAGATAAATGACTTATGCCAACCTTGGATGGATTATACTTAATTCTTGAATGTGTGAACTTCTTGAAGATATTGTAGTTGTCTTGCATTTCTACATATCATGGTTGCATGTATACTTTGTTCCCCAAGTTAATTGCAATTAAGCATGTTTATATGGCTTGTGGTGAAGTCAATTCCCTAGTCTCTTCTCTATTGTTCTATCTCTTTACTTCCTAGCACACTATTGTTTTATGCACTTTGAATTCCTAGTTTAGTGACCATAAAACAAACCCTCTATGAACACCCCTTATCACTCTAAAATGACTCTAGACACTTAGGTTGCCATAGATTAGCGCAGTCCCAGTGGTTCGACTTACCCGACCAATAGCCCTATTTTACAATGATTCGTGCTATTGCGAAGGTTAATGTATAGTTGATCAACCGATCAATTTTTGGCGCCGTTGCCGGGGACTGCAAACGGTTTAGCAACCAAAGTTTAGGGTTAATTTTAGTTTGATTGTGAATATTGTGTCTTGTGAATATTCCTTGTGTGTTTTGACTATCTTTGTGTTTTAAGTGTTGTAAGATTCTAGGGACTCGAAGCTCGCCGTGGGAATGCTAGCAAATTGTAAGTCTAGAGGACCCCAGGTAAGTCTCGTGACTTCTAGTTTCGAATTGTGAATATTATGCATGTGTTAAATCTAGTTTTAGTTTAGTTGTGAAGCCCTTGTTGAGGCTCTTATCCTGTTTTAATTTCGTGTTCAAGCATCGGTCCTTGTGGTGGCCAATTTAATTTTTGTCTTGATAATTGAGGAGAAAGGGAATATCATATGTGGAGGTTATGGTGATGAAGTGTTGTGTTGATTGCTTTGTGTGTTGTTGAATTAGTCCTAGATGGAGGGTAGTTATCTTCCAACTCAATTCTACACACCACATGCGTTTTGTGCTTTTTGCTCTAGTAATACACATCATACAAGAGATTGTCTTCCAACGAGACAATTCTCAGACTTCTATCTAGAGCAACCAAATGAAAATTTCTTTGAACCGGGTAGTGATCCATACTTCAATGGTTACAACTCGGGTTGGGGAGACCAACAAAACTTCTTGTGGCATGACATAGGAAATTCAACCCCACAATCTCATATGCAACCTTTTCAACCCAATGATCATTCTTTCCCGCCCTCTTCTCCTTTTCCACCGTCTCCATTGGATGAGCTAATTGTTGCTAACAAACAAATGATGGAGTCTATGCACACGCAAATGATGGACTCCAACAATCAACTATTGGCTTCCCTTGCTAGCATGCAATCCACAGTAGAGTCTATCAATCAAGTGGTACCATATCACCAGTCCCAAGTTAGTGCAATGATAGAGGACCAAATATCTCAAATTCAACAAAGGATTAATGCTAAAAATCATGAAGAGGAGGAAACATTTTCATTTGAATTTATGGCCAATCCAAAAGAAAATTCTATGAATGATGAGATTACTCCTAGTAACTTTTATCATGAGAATGATTAAGTGGTTATTACATGTGAAAATGATGAAATGGTGGTTGAAGATCAAATTGTTGCCCCACATCAAAATGAAGCAATTGTGGTTCAAAATGGGAAAAATAATGATGTAGAGATTGTCTACCCTACTCCCAAACAACCCCTAAATAATCCTTTGCTTGATGCACCTCCTTCAATGGAGGATCCTCTAAAAGCTTGTTTGGCTCATTTCAATTGTGAGGATTTTAATGTTGACAATTCCATTTCGGAGGTGAATTCTTTGCTTAATATTCATCCACCTATTCATTCTCTTCCTTGGTCAACATCAAATGTATCTCTTTCTTGGGAACTTGCATCTCATCCCATTCCCTCACTTGAGTTGTCTCAAGTTGTTGAGCCCGAACCGCCGGATCAGTGTGAGGAGGATGTTGAAATTTTGAAGGATAAGTTGTCGAGCATTCTCGTGCTCAATATGACCCTTCAAAAGCCTTTGCTAGGTGCACTCTCACCTACTCCATCTTCCTATAATCCAAATCAGCCCCATAGTCCAAAGTTCTTCATTGAGGATGAAGAGTGGATTGAGGTCTTTCCATTACCTCTTTCCAACTTTTGTCTTCAAGCTCTTTTTCTTCCGCTTCCAAATGAACTTTCTTACTTAGGGAAGCTTGAATCTCTAGAGAGACATGGTATAGGGTAAGGAGGACTAACCTAATCTTGGTGTGTCTAGCTATCGAGATTTTTGAGGATTAGTGCCTGTTCTAACTTCGTCTAGCTATCGACATTAAATTCAGCAAAGTAAGAGAAGCAATTCTTTCAATTTCCAAGCTTCCTTCTCTTTGAAATTGCTCGTGCCTTGCAAAATTTTCTGGGAAACGGTTTAGAAAAGCCAAAAATTTGATTTTTCTTAGACCTTCTCAACTCTAATTTTCATTCCCGGAAATTTCCATCGCTTCCTAGCAATTTCATCGGATCTTGGGAATGCTACTCATGTGCATAATGTCTCATTTGTAATACATTCTTGAAAATTTTCGCAAAATCATCCATGCATTGAAATTCTTGCACTGTTTAAAATTTTTCCATGCATTTGCAATGTTTGAAATTTTTTCAAAATTCCCCATGCATTGTCCCATGCAAAATTTCAATTTCTTTCCATGCATGCAAAGCTTCAAAAATCCATCCATGCATTAGATTGGAATAATGTGCAAAGTTTTAAAATTTTCCATACATGGCTTGAATTGAAGCTGCTGCTTGCAATGATTTTTCAATGCATGGGAATGACATGAAAAATTTCGATGCATGGAATGGCATGCAAAGTTTTCAAATATTTTTCCAACTGCCATGCAAAGCTTTAAAAATCTTTCCATGCATGGGAATGGCATGCCAAGTTTAAAAATTTTCCATCCATGCATTGGAATGGAATGAATTTGCAAAGTTTAAAATTCATCCATACATTGGAAATGTGTTACATTTTGAAAAATTTTCCAATTATATTCATGCATTAGCAAGATGTTGTAAAGTTTGACACATTTGTTTCAGCAATTGCATCCACTCAAAATGCTCACTGGGCCAAGATTCTAATGCTCGAATGATCTAACCAAAATTCCATGAGCTACTACCCATTTTGGAGCACTCTAAATTCCATTTGGATTGCTCCAAATGTCTTCACCATCAATCCCAAGCTCACTGCCCATTTTTCGAGCAATCTAGCTCCATTTTAGAGTGCTCCAATTGTGAACCAATCTTGTATGCACCACTGCCCAATTTTAGAGCGCTCTAAATTCCATTTGGATTGCTCTAAATTTTCAGCCCAACATCCCGCAGCCACTGTCTCCAATTCAAGCACTCAAAGGCCAAGCTTTGAGTGCTCGCAGCTGCTAGCCCACTCTCACCATGCATGCCGAGTGCTCTCAAAACTTCAACTCCACCATCCTCCAAAATCACAAACCATGCAAACCAATCAACCACCCACTCCATATATCTCACTTCCTCCTTCAACCCACTTCACAATGCACCCCTCCACAATCCACCATGCTCTCATCAACCCAACAACCATGCATTCCCACGCAACCCACTTCAAACCAAACTCCCCAAACCACCCTCCAACTCATGCTCACCACAACCCAAACCATCAACCTCCTCTCAGCATCTTCTCTCGCTACCCTCCAACACCCACCAAGCAACCCACTCTCGGCTTCTACAAATCATCCACAACCAAAAAACCAACCAACCCAGAAACCTTTCTCTATCTCTCGGCAACCCACAAAACCAAACCAACCTAACACCATGCAAACCAACACCATCCCACAACAGCCGAGCCCTCTGCTTGTTTTTCGAGCACTCGTCGCTCCTAGCTCGAGTGCTCGAACCACTCTCTTCAACCTACACAAACCACAACCCACTTTCCTTTCGCAACCAACACCATTCCCTCAACCCCCATTTCCTGCAACCAACCTAAACCATCCCTCTCAAACCAACTAACCTCACCCCTTACTCCTTTCGGCAGCCATCAACTTCTCCTCCATGCAACCAATCCAAACTCACCCTCCCTCTAACCATGCATGCATGCCAAAAAAAAAAAAAAAAAATTGTATAGATTTTTGTCTTTCTTTAACATTCATGTTTGTATTCTTATTTATGTTTTGATTTTTCTTAAAAGACCTGTGCTTTTACCTGTGTACATTAGTTGTGTTTGGATAGGTCTTCATGTCCAAGTTTGGGGGACGCTTCTGCGCATTCACATCGATGGATATCTTTTGTCTTCGTCACTCCACTTGGTATTATTGTTCTTTTACCTTCTTTGCTCTTATTTTGTTTCCCTTGTCTTCACACAGTGAGGACAATGTGACATTCAAGTTTGGGGGTGCATTAGGACATTTTTGGTTTTGCATTTTTGCTAAGCAATGATAGTATAACTTGACACTTGTCGGAGACAAAGCATATGTTTAATACCTTGTGTATAGAAGCAATTGAGAAATTTTTGAAAATAAAGAAATTTGAATTTGAAGTGATCATGCAAATACAATGTAGTCTGTATAAATGCCTCAATTAGATTCTTGCTGGATTTACACTCTTATAAGCTTCACAATGCACAGATGCACATTGGAAACTTAACTGTGAGGCATGTAACTTGATTGACCTTGACCTTGGCCTAGTTAATCTGATTTGATGAACCTGATAGATGGATACCTTTGGCATGTATCTATTAAAAAAAAAAAAAATGAGAAAGAAAGAAAAAAATGACCAGTTGACGTTCGTAGCCTTTCCAACTCGAGCTATTAAGCCCTAGGAGTGTCTCTACACTTAGCACCCTAAAGCCGTCTGGTTTGGGAGTTGTTGGCCTAACGCTTGCTACAAGGGTTGGTTAGAAAGCTTAAGGGACTTAAACATTGCACGGTCATTCAAAAAAATAAACTAGTAATAAACATGGTTCGTTGGAGTTCGTAGCCTTTCCAACTTGAGCTATTAAGCCCTATGGAGTGTCTCTACACTTAGCACCCTAAAGCCATCTGGTTTGGGAGTTGTTGGCTTAACGTTTGCTACATAAGTTGGTTAGAAAGCTTAAGGGACTTCAGCATTGCACAACCATTCTATGTTTCGCTTATGAGTTGCAATAAATTATCAACAAGCAACAAAAGTTGTCTTGTAAGTAAAATCATGCCTTAGGGACCTCATTTAAAGGGGAATTCAATGATTTGAAAACTTGTGCTTGGAAATTGGAAAAGAAAATAAAAGCCGCATGTTGAGAATCCAATCCACTTTCACTGAAGTTAAAGTTGATTTCCATTTAAGAGATGACAATTGAGTTATTTATATGGACTATGATGTTGATGCATGCATGTTGAAATGTGTTTAGTATCAATGCTTCATATATGCAAGGTAGTCTTCCCAATGACCCCATCTCCAACTCTTTTTCTGTTTCAAGTTATTTTTGAGCTATATATATATCTCATTTTACCATGGATGATATTTTTGTAGTAGCATGCCCACGGTTGTCTTTTCATTAAGTTTTTCATTCTAGTTTTGCTAAGGGACTAGCAAAATGTAAGCTTGGGGGTGTGATAAGCGCCGAATATTGCATATTCAAGCGCCCTTAATTGCATTATTTAAGTCCATTGTTTGCTTATTTTATGTAGATTATCCCCATTTGTGTGTTTGTATATATTTTCAGGTCCTTTTGCCAAAAAGGAGTACAAATAAGACTTTGTGGATTTTAGACCATCAAACGGCACAAGGCTGAATTTCTGGCAGCAGTGGAGTCAGGACTTTGCTCGCCATTTCAACCTAGCAAACTCAAGAACTGGACTTCCCTCATAACATGAAAGATTTAGAGATCTGAATCAGCTTTCCAAATCTTCAAACGGTTTGTCATTCGGAGCTCGGAGCAGAGAGTTATGGCCTTGTTACCAGAGAGTTCGGAGCGCAAAGTTATGGCCATTTTACCAAAGTAGGTCCGGGCGGAGCAAACCAAGCATAGGGCATTCTGCCCAATTTTTGAGTGCTCGAGGCCCTATTTCGAGCACTCAAAATTAGGGCAGAATTCTACACGACTCAGCCCACTTGTGCTCAGATTTTACCTACTTTGGAAGCTCTCCTTTATGAGTTGGTTGGGGATGTTTCTTGGAGGAGAGAGAGGGCTTTTTGGGTGGATTTCTTATCTAGATATAGAGGGGAGAGCCACACATTTACATTAAGCTTCATTCTACAAGATTAGAGGAGAGAGAAGAGAGCAAGAAAAGAGGAGTTCTTCAAGCCAACACAAGGGAGCACGAAAATGGAGTTGGATGCCTTGCTTCCTCCTTCATCTAGAGCTACCATGGGTAACTAAACCTCTTCTTAGGGAGTTGATGTAACCCTTGTCAAGTAAATATGTATTAATTGTGTTTATATTTGGGGAACTTTGCATTTATGTAACAAGTTGTTTAATCTAGAGATACACTTTGATGTATTTGTGTTTCATTCCATATTTAATCTTGTAGAGACTCTTTTCTTGTCTTAGAAATTGTTTCTTCATGATTATGCTACTTACATCTTTATAGTGAGAATGAAGATGAGATTATACAATGGTTTTAATGGCATGTTGTTTAAGAAATTTGATATTCCATGGCTTAGGGAAACCGTTGATGGATTATGGCTTAGTTCTAGACTTCATATGCACTTATCACACAAATTGAGGACTTTGATAGTTTATAGCTTAGGAAGGATACTTCATTCTATACCCTAGTTTAGATAGATGACTTATGCCAACCTTGGATGGATTATACTTAATTCTTGAATGTGTGAACTTCTTGAAGATATTGTAGTTGTCTTGCATTTCTACATATCATGGTTGCATGTATACTTTGTTCCCCAAGTTAATTGCAATTAGGCATGTTTATATGGCTTGTGGTGAAGTCAATTCCCTAGTCTCTTCTCTATTGTTCTATCTCTTTACTTCCTAGCACACTATTGTTTTATGCACTTTGAATTCCTAGTTTAGTGACCATAAAACAAACCCTCTATGAATACCCCTTATCACTCTAAAATGACTCTAGACACTTAGGTTGCCATAGATTAACGCAGTCCCAGTGGTTCGACTTACCCGACCAATAGCCCTATTTTACAATGATTCGTGCTATTGTGAAGGTTGATGTATAGTTGATCAACCGATCAGAGAGTCATTTCGGCCGACCGACCATACAGTTTCGGTCAAACAACCATGTAGTTTCAGCCGGCCGACCAAGGGCAATAAGCCAGCTGATTCTCCCTCTTTGACCAATGTTTGACCCTCTCTCTTTGGGCTGTAACTTGTGAAGTGTTGTAAGCCATGTAATAATTTGATTATCACTTATGATCACTGAAAATGACAATTATACCCCTTGTGGGTTACGGGTTCGGGTAGGAACCCAGTGAATGATCCGGACCTATGGGTTCGGGTCATTACAGAATTGGTATCAGAGCAATGGTTTGAATACCATTACGACGAAGGGTAGAGGCCTACCTAGGATTGCATGGGAAAGTTGAGTTACATGTTTAACTGCTTATGTGTTAAGTGTTTAAAATGTTTTAAAAGCATGCCTACTTGTTTATTGTTAACCTGTTTATGTGATTACATGTTAATTGTTAAAGATGATATTTATTGTTAGCATGATCATGCTCATTATCAGTTGGGTGTTATGGGAGTATGAAAAGTGTTTAAGTCCTGTCATTTCCTATCGAGTTTTTCACATGAGGGCTTCACTCTCGTGTGCATTCTAGTGTCATCGTTTTTGATCTATTCTCTCGTTTTATAGTGTTATGCCACCACGAAGGGATCCCGGGGAAAGTTCTAGCTCCAATCCCATGGATCAGGAGCAAGTTGAATAAGATATCTTGTTGCGTGATTTGGTCCCACCAAAAGGGGGACAAGCAAGGGGGACCATTGATCCACCTTTACAGATAAATGAGGAGCAATTGAGGTCAGCCGTTCAGGCAGCTCTCTTTAATGCATTCCGATCGGCAGGTATATCATTGTCACAGGTTGTGCTACCACCGGCACCACCACCACCACTTCCAAAGACAAATGAGCTAGATGATACTCTTTATCACATTGCAAAGTTTGTGAAGTTGATGCCAACCCTGTTTGAGGGCGGTCCGGATCCGCTTGTTGCGGACAGTTTCATGGATAGGGTGGAGAAGCATCTTAACGCCATGAATTTGGCGACGGATAAGTTAAAGATCACATTGGCAACTTACAACTTTGTTGGGGATGCTGAGATTTGGTGAAAGACCATCTCTCACACCCACAATTTGGATACAATAACATATGACACATTCAAGAAGTTGTACTATGAGAAGTACTTTCCGGCACCTAAGCTGAGAGAGCTAAAGAAAGAGTTTGGTGGGTTGAAATAAGGGAATATGACGGTCACTGAGTATGAAAACAAATTCACATCACTTCTGAGGTTTGCACCGGGGATTGCCAATGATGAGGAAGGGAAAATAGATAAATTTGTTGATGGCCTCAATCTTACCATTAGGCCAATTATAGCTGCCTCAAAACCAACAGAGTATACAGGGGCAGTGCGAAAAGCCTTAGTGGTTGAGGCCAAGAGCAATGACTATAAGGCTATCAGGGAGTCCTACAAGCACAACAGAGGTATGAGTGCTTTCTCTGAGGGTCAATCAAGTAAAAAGCAAAAGCATAAGTAGTCAGGGTTTAGTGGATAGCAGTTAGCCAAGTCCGCACCCACAACTTCAATGTCCATGGGGTCTTCTAGACCGAAAGTTACTTGTTTCAGATGCGGATAGCTGGGACACTACAAGTCCCAGTGCACTCAGG
Organism: Cornus florida; assembly: GCF_030987335.1. Classification (NCBI taxonomy): domain Eukaryota; kingdom Viridiplantae; phylum Streptophyta; class Magnoliopsida; order Cornales; family Cornaceae; genus Cornus; species Cornus florida. The sequence goes on from NW_026775579.1 coordinate 26,476,750, forward strand.
CTCGGGTAGCTCAGGTGATTTGTTTTAAGTGTGGGCAGGCGGGGCATCTCAAGTCTTAGTGCACGCAGATTCAAGTAGCGTCAAGCGGATGTTTTGGGTGTGGTCAGCAGGGCTATAGGGTGAAGGATTGTCTACATCAAGGCAGAGGCTTGGATAGGGGTGGAGGTTCACAGCAGAGGAAAACGCGGTCTACCACAGCTCAGTCAGGGTTTCAACCACCACCATCACCTCAGCTATCTCAGCCAGTTATGACAGATCAGAGTTCTTGACCAGGCAGAGGGGTTTCTTTGAGTGTTCTTACTCAGTAGTCTAGTTATCAGACAGGTGGTTCTCAGGGGCAGAGGACCCAGGGTCATGTTTTTGCACTCACTCCAGCCGAGCCACCATCCAGTCCTTTAGTTGTCAAGGGTACGTTCCTTGAGTCCCATCCTTGGGCTCGAGTGTTGTTTGATTCTGGTGTTTCCTGTTCATTTATAGCTTCATCATTTGCACGGGCATTGGGTTTGGAGGTCAGTTAGTTAGACAGACTGCTTTGTGTTAACACGCTTATTGGAGGCTCAATCACTCTTAGTAAAATATGTAAGAGTTGTTCTATCACCATTGCCGGATGGATTTTTGAGTTCAATCTCATCATTCTTGAGATGATAGGATTTGACATCATCCTTGGGATGAACTGGTTGTCTTCCTTCAGGGCTATTATCGATTGTTTTAGGGGCAAAGTGTCAGTGTGTACCCCGAATGGGGATTGCTTCTGTTTTGTGGGGCATCGATGTGATTCTTCTGTTCCCTCTTTCTATGACATTAGGAGTCAGGATCAGTAAATGTTTTTTTTGGCTAGTCTTTTTGCCGATGACAATGTTGAGTTTGGTGGGGTTGATTATCCAGTGGTTGTACGTGATTTTCTGGATGTGTTTCCAGAAGACTTGATTAAATTACCTCCACATCGAGAAGTGGAGTTTGCTATTGACTTGATGCCCGGTACAACGCCAGTTTCTATGGCACCATATCGCATGGCACCGATTGAATTGGAAGAATTGAAGAAACAGCTTGACGATTTAAGGGTGAAAGGTTTTATCCGACCGAGTGTGTCATCGTGGAGTGTACCAGTCTTGTTTGCTAAAAAGAAGGATGGTTCTTTGAGGCTGTGTATTGACTACCGGAAATTGAATCATGTTACTATCAACAACAAATATCCTTTACTAAGGATAGATGATCTATTTGATCAGTTGAAGGGAGCCGGTTGTTTTTCGAAGATTGACTTGAGGTTTGCTTATTATCAGTTGCGAGTGAGGGATGAGGATATCCCGAAGACAGTGTTCCATACGCGGCATGGACACTATGAATTCCTTGTTATGCCATTTGGCTTGACTAATGCTCCAGCGGCATTCATGGACTTAATGAACCGTGTCTTCCACGATTACTTGGACCAGTTTGTGGTAGTTTTCGTGGATGACATAGTGGTGTATTCACAGACTCGGGTGGAGCATGAGGTCTATTTGAGCATAGTGTTGCAGATCCTACGAGAGCACCAGTTGTATGCCAAATATAAGAAGTGTGAATATTGGCTACAAGAGGTGAAATTTTTGGGACATGTTATCTTAGAAAACGGAGTGTCGGTTGATCTATGAAAGATTGAGCCAGTTCTGAATTGGGAGCAACCCAAGAATGTTTTTGAGATCCATAGTTTCCTTGGCTTAGCGGGTTATTATCGGAGATTTGTGAAGGATTTTTCCTGTTTGGCAACTCCTATTACCAGATTGACTCAGAAAGGGATCAAGTTTGCATGAAATGAGGTCTGTGATTCTTCCTTTCAAGAGTTGAAAACAAGGTTGACTACGGCTCCAGTGGTGGTGATACCCGAGCATGGCTTGGGGTATGTGATTTATTGTGATGCATCATGTGATGGTTTGGGTTGTGTGCTAATGCAAGATGGTAGAGTAGTGGCTTATGGGTCTCATCAGTTGAAGACTCACTAGCACAACTATCCTACTCATGATTTGGAACTGGCGGCAGTTGTGTTTGCTTTGAAGTGTTGGAGACACTATTTGTATAGCAAGAGATTTGAGGTGTTTTCATATCACAAGAGTTTCAAGTACTTTTTCTCCCAAAAGAACTTGAACAACAGACAGAGGCGATGGGTTGAGTTCTTGGAAGACTATAATTTTGACTTGCAGTATCATCCGGGCAAGGAAAATGTTGTAGCTGATGCCTTAAGCCAGAAGTCTCGTGGGATTTTGGCTAATTTAGCTATTTAAAAATGGAAAATGCTTAAAGATCTGACAGAGATGGGATTGCAATGCTTTGATGATGATGTTAGCAGTGAATCGGCATTTTTGTTTAGTTTTGTGGCTCAGCCTACTCTTGTCGGACGAGTGATTGAGTCACAGAGATAGGAACCTGACTTGGATGCTATTTATACTTTGATCTTAAGTGGTGAGACCGTGAAGAATTGGACCTTACATGCAGATGGAGGTCTACAGTTTAGTGGTTTGTTGGTTGTTTCCACGGTTTGCCACGAGGATGTTTTATAGGAGTTTCACACTTCCCGTTTTGCAGTTCATCCAGGTGGTATCAAGATGTATCACAATTTGAGGAGACAATATTAGTGGAATGGGATGAAGAAGGACATTGCGCAGTTTATGGCCAAATGCCTTACCTGTCAACAGGTGAAGGCCGAGCATCAGAGACCAGCTGGTTTATTGTAGCCATTCCCTATAGTGTAGTGGAAATAGGAGGAGATTGCCATGGATTTTGTGATAGGTCTTCCTAAGTCACGGAAGGGAAATGAAGCCGTATGGGTCATTATTAATAGATTGACCAAGACGGCCCACTTTTTACTTATTAAGGCAACAGATGATGTAGAGGCACTTGGTATACTTTATGTGAAAGAGATTGTGCGGTTGCACGGCGTTCTATTGACAATTGTTTCGGATAGGGATGCCAAATTCATTTCGAAGTTCTGGGAAGGACTTCAAGCAGCGTTTGGTTCGTCGTTACACCTTAGCATGGCATTCCATCCATAGACAGACAGCCAATCAGAACGTACCATTGAGATTTTAGAAGATATGCTACGGGCATGTGTTCATGACTTAGGTGGTAGTTGGGAGGATCACCTTCCACTTATTTGTCTACAACAATAGTTATCAAGCGAGCATTGAGATGGCTTCATTTGAGGCATTGTATGGTAGACCTTATAGGTCTCCTATTTATTGGACTGAGGTAGGCAAGACAACTGCCTTAGGACCCAACATTGTGCTCGAGACTACTGAAAAGATCAAGTTAATCAGACAAAGGTTGCTTACAGCTCAGAGCAGACAGAAGAGCTATACAAATAGGCGGAGGCGACCGCTATCCTTTAAAGTGGGGGACCACGTCTTTTTATGGATTTCTCCACGGAATGGGTTGATGAGGTTCGGGAAGAGTAGCAAGTTATCGCCACGATTCATTGGACCTTTTGAGATCTTGGACCGTGTAGGAGAGGTTGCCTACAGGCTTGCGTTGCCACCATAGTTGGACAGGGTCCACAATATTTTTCATGTATTGATGTTATGAAAATATGAACCAGATCCATTTCACGTTCTTAATTAGGTTGATATAGATATTGATGAGGATGTTTCCTACGAGGAAGGGCCAGTTCAGATCCTTGACACTCGGCAGAAAGTGTTAAGGGACAAAATGATACCGTTGGTGAAGGTCCTTTGGAGGCATCACGAAGTCGAGGAAGCTACTTGGGAGCTCGAATAGGAGGTTCGCTCCAAGTATCCAGCATTATTTTCTTTCTCAGGTACGGTTTGATTTCGGGGATGAAATCCTTTTAAGTTAGGGAGATTGTAACATTTCTGAATTTCGTTATTTTCTTTTTTTTAGAATTTTCCGTTTAAGTAAGGGCATTTTCGTCTTTTCTTGTTCCGTGTACCGGACACTGTGGAGTATGCCGGTTGTGTCTGAGAGTGGATTGGGGCATTTCATTGAGTTCAAGACTCTTTGAAATGCAGAGTTCATCATTTTTGCATTTTTTCATTTTTCGGAGCGGACGATTTCGTGTGGGACCCGCTACCGAAATTATTGCATACGGGGATTTAATTGGGGTCCATTTGCATCCCATGCATTTTATTTAATATGTTTTATGTGGTTGTAAATTATCAAATGTATATATATATATGTGTGTGTATGGTGTAAAAAGAGAAAATGAAAATAAAGGAAAAAGAAGAAAATGTTTTGGTGGCGGGACCCACCACCACCTCATTGATTAGTTGAGAGACCATTTAGGCCTCTCATTTCTCTTCCTCTCCCGTATCTCTCTTCCTCCCCTTTTTCTTCTAGATTTTTCTTTTCTTTTGGGGTTTTAAATTTCAAGCCTTGAATTCTTCCTCAATTTTTGGAGTTTTTGAGTGCCGTTTGCGGCAAATTAAAGAGCACGACGAGATCTACGGTTTGATCGGAGCCAGCCTTCATTTGGCCACCAATTTGGGGATCTCAATTTCTAGGGTTTGAAGTAGATTTGGGGCTTTTCATCAATTTGAGGTAGGGGATTCCTAATCCACGACTTCTTAGACTTTTGTGAGTCAATTCTCTATAGATTGTTGATTAGTAGGTTCAATTTGTGTTAATTTCTCTAAGATAGCTTATTTGTTGTTTATGAACCATATGCCTATGTATTTTAGTTGATTTTGTGTGAAAGAGCATACTTATGTGATTTTCTATGATTATTGTGTTAATTTCTCTAAGTTGGATTAATTGTTATACATGAACCATATGCTTATGTGAATTTGTTGAATTGTGTGATAAAGCATGCTTATATGTAATTTCCATGCCTAGTATCCATAAATTGTTGAAAATTGAGGTAAGGAGTCATATTGAACTTGTGAGACGTAAATTCTTTTATTAACACAACATTGGAAAACATAAAACATTCTATGCATAACATTGGGCATGAAATGGGAAATGGGTAAAATTTTGATTCAAATGAAAAGTAAATGATTTTGGGAAAAAGTTTGTGAAAACCCGGATGCCTAGGAGGCACCTAATGGTTCGTGGTATTAATGTAATCTAGAGGGAAGTTAAGCTACCTAGGCCCAGACGATGCCATAGAGGTGCTATGTGGTCGGGGAATGCTAGCCCACTCTCTCCTCGTGATGACGCCATAGAGGTGCTATGGGTCGGATTACATTAACGGTTTTGGAATGATGAAATGGGTTGGTTTTAGAAATTGGGGAGAGACACTTCATGACATTATAATTCATTGCACGGCATGATTTAATTTTGACTTGAAATGTTGATTTCGTGCTTTGTTTAACCGGTATGGCATGACCCCGCTTTTGTATCTTCTATTTATTATTAGGATCACTGGGTTTCAAGAGGTGTGTCTTAGGCACCCCCTACTGAGCTTAGGCTCACCCCATTGTTATTTAACATTTTTCAGGACACTGGAAAGAAGTGGCAGAAGATCATCTACCACAGACTTGGCTTGGATTAAAGACTGACCCTTTTTCTATCTTTTCTAACTAAATTCTATCATGTAAAACATTAACTACCAATGTATCATTTTGTGTCTCATGATGTAATTAAAATCTCTATTTTTTGTAGATGATCATTGGGGGATGTATGAATGACAGTATTGTGCCCATTTTGTGACTATTAAATGTATGAAACTTCTTACTTAAATGTATGATGTTAATTATGGTGAGAGGATGGTGTTGATAGTTGCCAATACGGAATTGTATAGCTTGTAAGGCTTGTTCATAACTAGCATAGTCAGTTTGGGGTTTTAGCAGCAGGTAGCTTGCTCCCAGGACCTGTTGGCCGGCTGACAAGGGCTATCAACCGACCAACCCTCCTTCATCAGCCGACCGGACCCCAAATTTTAGTCGGCTAATGAGCTACAGTAATAGTCCTGAGACCATGCAACTTTGAGAGTCGTTTCGGCCGACCGACCATGCAGTTTCGGTCGACCGACCATGTAGTTTCAGCAGGCCGACTAAGGGCTATCAGCTGGCTGATTCTTCCTCTTTGACCAGTGTTTGACCCTCTCTCTTTGGGCTGTAACTTGTAAAGTGTTATAAGCCATGTAATAATCTGATTATCACTCATCATTACTGGAAATGACAATTATACCCCTTGTGGATTACAGGTTCAGGTAGGGACCTGGTCAATGATCCAGACCTATGAGTTCAGGTCGTTACATTGCCTCTTTGAGTTAGGGCAATTTGACACAACATAACCAGGTTTACCACAACCATAGCAAGTTAAATTTTGTAGCTGATTCTTCTTTTTGAACCTGAACTTCCTGAATTTCTTTGTAAGGTAGGCTACCTCATCTTCTTTAAGATCATCTTCAGATTTTGTTTCAGTTTCTTCAACAACTTCCTTGGCTTTAAGGGCTGCTTTTCTTTTGTGAACAGTTGGAACACCAATTCTCATCTCATAGGTAGTGAGGGTGGCTTGAAGCTCATTAATCTTCATTTGAGAAAGATCTTTGTCTTCAAGAATTGTTACCTTAGCATTGAATCTAGAAGTGAGTGATCGGAGTATCTTCTTGCAAACATCAACATCTTTAATATCTTTACCAAGAGCTTTCATATTGTTGATAAGGTCATTGATACTGAACATGTACTCAACAACAGTTTCTCTTTCTTCCATCTTACACACCTTATAATGTACTTTGAAGAGTTGTATCTTGTTTTCCTTAATAACATTATTTCCCTCATGAGCTGCCAAAAGAGAATCCCATATTTCCTTTGTTGTTTTGTAATTTTTAACTCTAATGAACTCTTGTTGCCTCAAGGCACAAAAGAGAACATATTTGGCCTTGTCATCATTAGCTATAGCAAGTTTATCTTTAGTAGAGGGATTTTCAAGATTTAGAAACACAGCACCATGAATGGTAGCATGCCAAACATCATAAGACTGAGACATCAAGAAGGCTTCCATTCTAGTTTTCCAACAATCATAGTTTGAACCTTCAAACCCTGGAGCTTTGTTAATGACTTGACCTTCATCCATTTCAAGGATCAACTGCAAGCTTATTAGAACCTGACAAAACAAACCAAAGCTCTGATACAAATTGTTGAACCAAGAGGGGGGTGAATTGGTTAAAACCTTTCTCTTAATTAAACTTTCTTTAAACAGATAAACAAGCATTCAAAGATCAATCAAAACCATATTTACAAGGAAACCCTCTTAACTAGGGAATACCTTGGTTCTTGGCCAATGCCAATATGAAATCCACTACTAGCTGTATGTATCTTGTTACACACTTAGCTATCTCACTCTTTGCACAAACCTAAGCACAAGGATAGACACTAGTTTTCAAAACCAATACACACACTAGTACACTATAGTGCATACAAGCACTCCCCCTATCCTAAGCAGCCATGCTTGGACCCATTAAGTTCTCAAAGCTCACAACACACACCATTATAGATGTAAATCGGTATAAGGAAGTCTTTCCTACAATTACAATAGGCTAGACAATCACAGAATTCCAAGTTACTACCTTAAAATTGTAATCTGCTGCTCTTAAGGTTTAAGGGGTAAAATGGGAAATTCTTTTCGAGATCAATTCAGCGACACTCACACAATCTTATTTCATTGTAGTACTCATGTTTATAGCTTTATACAATCAAACATAGCATAAGCATATATCACAGATCAGTCACTGTCTTTATATCAGCACAAGGTATCCTTAGCCTTAAGGTTTAACAACTCAAAAACAAAGCATACCATTTTTCTGTCACAAGGCCAACTTTAACAATCTTGATTCACCAAAATACACTTGTTAGTAGTTTAATAACTCAAGAAGTAGCACAGTCTAATAGATCAGTACTTGAATCCAAGATTAAAACAGAAAAACAAGCTTAACTAGTGATCTCATAGCCCAAATCCATTTTTAGCATGTTTTCAACATAAACACAGTATTGAGCAAGTGTAAATAGCTTGGTTATACCTAACACAGCCCTTGAAATAGACCACAGTAGCTTGAAACTCAAAATCACTACTCAATCCAGCCCTTGCAGCAGTAATTTTTACAACAACATCATCTCAGCACATTGTACATACACCTAAGTTAATTCAATGGGTTTTTCTTGCATGGATCATCATCAAATAGCAAAGAAAAACTTGTTCATTCAAAGTTCTCGAGAGAATACTCACTGCAGCTCACTTTTCTCAATTCACATAAGGCTTAAAAACCTAGAGTTCTTTATCATAGCATATATATACAAGTGTATACACACAGCAACCCTTGTGCAGCTACTACACTACACTTGTCACCTTTCACAAATCATTGGGAGAGTATAATTCAAATATTTCCAAGGCAATGAACCATTGAAGGCCTGCCACCTCAGCTGTTTTATCACTATTCTCACCAGCATTAACAGGTTGCAGGTTATATGCTATAATGACAACTTTAGCCAAACTTAGCCTTTAAGAAATGAATATTCTTGCATATACAACCATTCTAGGACCACTAATACATGACACATTGTTGAGCACTGCTGGAAAAGATCATAATACCCTTGTAATAGATTTTATGCTTCTCAGCCAACAAATAGTCCTGAGACTATACAATTCACAATGTAGGCTCACTCAAGGCTATTCAATGCAATGCAGCTATCAAGGCACACATTTAACCATGAAAGATAATTTGTAAAAGACCATAGTACCCCTGTGAACACCTGTAGTTAAATTTGAAGAACCAAACCTTTACTGTCACAGTGATTCCAGCAAGAATAGATAAACACATTACAATATACCATCTCAGATCAGTGTATAAACTAAATTACAGAGTAGTAAATGAGAATACACTCCTTGGACTTTATTTCAAAACACAATGCATATAGAATTTATACCTGAAGCCAATGAAACTATGCTTTTTGACATTAAGAAAGTAAACATTCCTTAAGGCAACTTAGGACCAACAGTTTTTCTATTCTCTGCTTGTGTTATTTGAATCTGAAACCTTAGTTCTTCGCTCGCGACCATGGATTGATGGTTTTCTCTTCAAATCCATTAGTTATCCTTTCCTTTCTATCTATTCTCTACTTATACAACGTGAATTTAAAACTCTGAAACCCTAATTCTTCGCTCGCAACCACAAATCGAAGGTATTTCTCTATAAAATCATTTGTTTTGCTCTATTCTCTACTTCTGTGACGTGAATCTGAAACCCTAGCTCGGTGGTGAGCACATCGAAGGTATTTCTTTGGAAATCTTACAACAGTGACACCTAGTCACAGTATATGTTCTTATTCGTATGATTTTGTGCATTATTTTCGAATCATATTCCAATTTTTATTGTTTTCCTTAACTATAACCTCAAGTTTGCATGTTCTCTACTTATATATGTGCACGATTATATGTGTTCTTCTTTAATTTTATAGAATTAGTAAAGGATTTTTGCCTTTATGAGCCAAACCCATCAATTTTCTGATTTTTTTTTTTTTTTTTAATACTGAAAACTTATAAAATTTAGATGCTAATACGCCAGATTTATATTCCAATTTCTATTTCTTTCCTTAACTGTAACCTTAGGTCTTGCCCTTTTTTAGTGGAAAATACAGTATACTTATTGATAATAGATGAGTACATGAATAAACGAAGAAAAAGTAGCTTCTTATGTGTATAATTGTTAGTAGATCGTATTGATTGTATTACTTGTCGATATTTGTCCAATGGTCAATATGCTAATGAAATACTGGGAATAATTCAAATGTGTTCATTTTGGATGCACTTATTTCCTTTTACAAATTACTTGGAACTATGCAGTTCATGTTGGTTGTTTATGACTAAAAAGATTAGCATAATAAATCGACAAATTTTTTATAGTATTGGTGACTTTACATAGAGATATTGGTATATTCATAATAAAGTAAATATTGCATCTTTATAATATTAATATGAAAATGTTTCCTTCTTGATGGTTATAAGGTAAGGTTAATTGCTTCTGTGCAGTACATATGTTAAGTTATTGTAGTTCAACATAGAATCTAGTCGAATATGGATTATATTTACAATCCCTCAATTTTAGCTTTGCAATATATAAATTTACTTAAAAATAATCAGATGGACATGAATAATAAGAATGCTGAGCAATACCCATCAAGAGATATTCATTCTCTTAATGTTGAGAATAGTGAGGATGTTGTAGTTATTGAACAGGCCGCTGCCACTATTTGGTGTGATGCCCATCAAGAGACATTCATTCTCTTGATGGACGAAGAGGTTAGGAAAAGAAATCGTATAAGCACGACTTTTAATTAAATTGGGTGGAGGCATATTGTGGACGGAATGTTGGTGGAAACTGGAATGAAGTACACCAAGGACCAATGTAGACAAAAATTCAACACAATGAGAGCACTGTACAAAGATTACAAACAATTACTATCTTAGACTGGTGTAGGGTACAACAGTAAGGCAGGCATGGCTGTGTTAGAAGCTGAAAGATGGGATCAATTGTGCAAGGTTAGTATTTCAATACGTGTATATTTACCATACATAAAGTTAGTAATTAGTGACTTAGTATTAAAAGGGTTTGATGAAGAATAACTATAAGATAATACCGTATAGGTTATCAAGAATGGGAAAAAAATCAGAAAACAGGGGTGTAAGCATTATGAGAAGATGGTAACTATTTTTGGGGATACACATGCTTCTGGTAAGCATGTTCATCCTTCTACAAGAGCACCCAAACCGAACCAAGTGTCAACATATGAAGCTGCAATTCATAACATTGAGGGCAATGTGGATATGACCGATGTAGAAACACCTATTGACCTTAGTCCTACTCCCAAACCTGTAGGTAAGAAACTTAAGAAAGAAAGTTTTTCCTCCACAATGTCTCAAGTGATGGCATGTTTGACCGCTATTGGGAACATGAAAGCCGAACGAATTGTGAAAGCCATAGTAGAATCATCTTCTAGTTGTCCACCATCTCGTGTTAAAGAAATGCTTGAAGTTCAATCTCCCAGTATAAAAGGAAAAGAAATCGAAGAAAAAGAAATGGATCCCCAGCTTGAGGAGTGCCTTAGGATCGTCAACATATTAATTAATGGGGATTGATGATACCCATTATGCTAAGATCATAAGGATGTTTGGTGAGGACAAGTTGTGGAGTGACATATTTCTTCGCATTCCTGATGAGAGGAAAGTTTGGTAGGTGATGAATCAACCTCTGTGATATGTTTGCTATCTATTTAACTTTATGTACTTTTGGATGACTGTTTTATAACTCATTTTCCATTATTATTGGATGACTGTATTTAATTTCTTTATCTACTGCTTTTACATTACTGTTGGATGATTGTATTTAATTCCTTTATCTAATGCTGTTACATTAATGCTGAATAACTGTATTTATGTTCTATATCTATTGTTTTTACATTATTAGTAGATAATTGTATTATTTGCTATGTATTTTTTTTCTTTTTGTATTATTGCTGAATAACAGTATTATTTGCTATATATTTTTATATTTTCCTTATATCATTGTGTTTTTTGATGGTAAAACCCCAAAATCTTCTAGTTCACAAAATGAACTTGATGTAGATGACATTGTTGAGGTTGTCAGTGCTACTGATTCACAGATGCGACAAATGGATATGTATCGTGATCATATTGCTAACCTAATTTGGGAGCACTGTAGTCACTAATTATAATAGTGTATAGGATTTTAACTGACATGCATACAATATGGATAACTGTAATAACTAATTATAGTATGTAAATTTAACTCACATGCATATAATATGGATAACTATAATAACTAATTATATTAGGACATCAAATATTAAATGCTTTAGTACTTGTAGGTGCACTTATGTATAGGCTTGAAGGTGAGCGATCACAATGTGCATGTGGTAGAGGTTTTATGCATCTCTATAGGGTTAGAACTCCAAAAAATTATAGACGACAATTCTATAGGTGTCCAGCTAAGGAGGTATGGCTTTAATCTTTTAGGTGTTATTTCTGTTACTGTTTCCTAATTGTATAATTTATATTTCTTGTAGTTATATATCCATGCATTTATATGGGTGGATGAGTTCCACCAAGGTGCACAAGTTAAAGAACATGTTCAATCTGACTTGGACAGAATCATTGTAATGATTTTAAATGAAAAATGAAGACAGAAGTACATGTTCTTCCTAGGTTGTGGATGTCTTACTATCACAATTATGTTTATTGTGATTGTCTTCTTCTTTCTCATTATCGTTGTTATTGAAAAATGAAGTAAGATAAACTTCTATCTTGTGTAATATATGACACGTAATAAATACTTGGTTAATTTTCTGTGTTTAATTTGGTATGTAATATATATTTACTTTTATGTATTTAGATGACTTTGCTGCTGAGAACTACAACTGCTATATTTTCAACTACATATTACTTGCTATTGTGTTATCTTCTCTGTTATTTTGGGAATGAGATTAAGGGCATTTATAAAATTTGCTACTGAGCCTGAAGAAAGGTTAGCTAGGTTTCATGTAAAACAGTTGTTGCTTGATTCCTACCATCTGTTATTTTATGTGACGGCCCTGGTTTTTACGCCAGTGTGTCCTGTGATGAACCGAACGTAGATCCGATAACGAATCCCGAATGCAGAAGTAAGGGATAAAACAATGGTCTTTAGAGATACAACCCGTCTTTAAGACACCAATATGACCCTCAATAAGGTCATGGAATCCAAAGAAAACAAATGCGGAAGCGGCGTTTCAAAAACGGATAAGAATGAACTTAAGGGAAAAAAGGTTATTTCCAAAATGAAAGTGGGTATTAACGAGCACACCATTGGAAAGACAACAAAAAATTAATAAACTTAGACTCAAGAATCACTTGATTCGGAGTCCGGATGAAGAAGATATGGCTAACGGAAGAAAAAAGGGTAAAAAAGTCAAAATAGTCAACCCAAAATCATCTATCTAACCGGTTAGGAGAGTTTCCTATCCGGTTAGGAGGCAAAAAAATAATGACCACCACACTGCCTAAGCTCTCATAACTGGTTATGAGAATCCACCACTCGCACACTTGTACTGAAAGTTAGCAAAAAGCTGACAGTAGGGGTTTTTCGGGAAAAAATAGGTTTTTGAGGGCCAAGATGACATTTTTGGAAAAACACAAAGAAGAAACCACCCCCCCCCTCCCCCCAAAAAAAAAAAAATTAAGTTTTTTACTCGACAACTCAGAAGAAAATGAAAAAAAAAAACTCGCTTTAAAATGCAAAAATGTCCCTCTATGAAATCAGGTCATGAGGGTTAAAAAGCTGCTAAAATACAAAACTGAAAGCTGAACTTCGCGAGGAATTTCCGGTACCAAGATGTCATTTGCTGGAAAAACACGAAGAAGAAACCCCTCCTAAAATCATGTTCCTAGGTGACTGTGTTAAGACCGAAATTCATTTCTCGAAGAAAAATCCTAAAATACCCCTAAACCAGATTATGCAATAAAAATGCAAAATAAGTCCATAGGAGGCTCATTTCACCAAAAAATAAGTTTTTTCTTAAAAACTATCATGCACACAAACGTAACTTACCTATTAGAACATGCTTCAATGGTCCATGGATTAAAAATATTGCCAATGAAAAATACAACCCCCCCCCCCCCCCCCCCGGCCGCGACGGCTAAATTGACAAAAATAAAGCTTGGAATGAAAACTTGGAACTCAAAATTATGAAATGGTTTCAAAACACCGTTTGGCCCTTGACCACACTTCATACATAATTAATGAGACCCTATGAAAGAATAAAAATGGAATTCCCACACCCAATGCAAATATGGTGAAGCAATAACTTGACATTTTTTAATATTTTCATAATATTTCATGAAGTCAAAAATTACATAGGATATAAAATGATGATCATTGGCCTCCGACCTTATCTCATACATGTCCAATACATTGTAAAGAGTGTACTCATGTACACATTACATGTTTAGAATCAAATATACACATTTTGACATATAAGGTCACAAACGGCATTTCAAGCCAACTTTTACAAGAATGGAACCTTCAAGTCCACAAATCGTCCAAGCATAATGAGAATCTCAACCTTGATTTCTGTACTGGAAAAATGACCCTGATACCTTTAGGGTGAGTAACATAAAGCTACTCGTAGGAGATGAGCATGCAAGGACCTAACGTTTTACAAAATTATCACATTAATGTGAAACCATTCAAAAGGTTATGCCACCTAACGTCTATATCAAAGGTGTGACTCAGGAAACATCCTAAGCTACCTTAGAACATTTCTAGTATAAATCACATTATTCATGCAATTTAAATAACATAAAAACATGCTATACAAAACAACAAGACATAGATTCTCAAAGTTATCAACTTGAAATCTAAAATTGCAAAAATAAACAAAGTGGGTCATGCCACCTAACGTCTATATTCCAAATAAATCTATAGGATCATTTATAAGCTACATTTGAATAATATAGCATAGATGTACTTAACAACATCAAAGTCTGCAATGATTCATTAAAATCATAAAGCATTAATGTACTTAACAACATTCAAAACATGCGATGATTCCTTACAAATCATAATGTATAAATGTACTTAAAAATATTCAATCGCCAATAACCAAAACCACAAGTCACAATTAAACATTGGTTGTCAACTTGGAATTGAATGCGAAATCAAGTAGTGGGAGACTTGGACATCAAATCTTGGATAAAGCCAAGAACTATGGTTATTCCGGGCATTAACCTGCTGGGAATACCACCCTAGTGCACACTATAAAATGGGGAGAACTCATACCTCCCATACTAGAGCCAAACTCTAGCCATGTCTCAGTAACAATGTCCCAAGTGACTCCAAAATAAATAAGTGAACAACTTATATACAAAATATATAAAGCACGAAACTACATTCCATGCATAAGTAGGTTGAAACCACATAATACATGCTCTAATCCACAACTACTATAGGATGACAAATGTCGAATCTTCAGAATGCACTTCGTTACACGCTATAATAACATCACAAATCGAATCTTCAGTGTGTGATTCGTTACACGCTATAACAATATGATTCAATATTGAAACCATAAACTCATGAATATAAATCTAACAACAATGTTACTCAATGCTTAAAGCATAACCAAGTAAATACGCAATAAGTCCAAATCCATGATCTAAACATTGAAACAACTTCTAAAACATAATTAGATTCATGAAACAATGCAATAGAATTTAATTAAATAAAAATAATTAAATTCTTTAGATTCCAAATCAATTTCAAATAACCTCAATTTAATATATGTTGGACATAGCATGGTTATCACATATATCACATCAAAAACTTAAATAAGCCAATGGAACCATTAAATAGATTTTAATTAATTCTTTTAATTAAAATTTCTAGATTTTTAAACTCATCCAAATACTCTTAAATTAAAGTATGTTAAAGAACATGCTAAGACTTAATTTAAAAGCATATCACAAGTTAATTTCATGTAAAGTACGTCCATAAGAATTAAACTTTCACAAAAGAAAATTATTAAATAAAAGTTGCAATTCTTTTTCAAATAGTACAAATTTAATATATGTTAACAAACATACCAAAGCCTAATTTTCTAGCATGTCACAATTTAATTCTAAGTTAAATGTCATCATGAGAATTAAATTTTAAACATAGAAAATAAT
The DNA here is from genome assembly GCF_030987335.1 of Cornus florida. Classification (NCBI taxonomy): domain Eukaryota; kingdom Viridiplantae; phylum Streptophyta; class Magnoliopsida; order Cornales; family Cornaceae; genus Cornus; species Cornus florida. Next base: position 26,492,392 of record NW_026775579.1, read on the forward strand.
TAAATTAAATTATAAATTATGAACAAAAGCATGCATACAAGTTGTATAAGCATCAATAGCATGCAAGACAACCAAAATATAAACTATAACATCCCCTACCTCCATTTGAGATGAAATCTCAAATCCCCACCGAAAGAAAAGTGCTCTGAATCCGACGATACTCATAGGTTATGTCAGGAACAACATGGTGAACATAAAACTCCAAAGAGAACATACCAAAATCCTAACTTGGCCTCAAACCTGAACTCAAAAAATGACTAAAAACGGATTTTAATAAGGGGGAAAGATGCACGTAGTCAAGACAAACATAAAACACAAAGGCATTACGACTTTTTAATAAAGGAAAGAAGTCCAAAAGAAGAGCGAAAAGGTGGCTGCCCCATGGGCTTCCATGGCTGCCGGCCAAGAGGGAGGAAGAAGATGGAAAAAGTGATTTTTCACTTTAAGACATTCTATTTATAGTAAGACCCTAAAAGTGCCCTAAAAGGGCCCAACCAGGTTTGAAAAAGTGAAATTTGAGCAGACGCCCTCCAACAGTAAAACTCCGTAAATGAAAAAGAACTGAAATGAGAAAAGGTGAACAACAGAAGAAATGGCGTCAAAAACTGAGTCTCGAGTAAAAAGATATGCCCCGAACAAGTTCGAAAATAATTGATGCCAAAAACCTTGAAACTGGTAAAAAAAAAATGACCAGAAGATAATTCTAAGAGTACACAACTCGACAAAAAGTGAAAATGAATCCCGTATGAGGATCCAGGCTCAAAATAAGGCATTTAGCAATAATTTTCATTAATTGCACAATGGCCCCTCCAAAAAGTGAAAACTGCACAACTAGCCCGGAATGAAAATATCTTCCAAAAATATTTTCTTAAAAACCTTTGAAATAAAATATCTTCAAAAGATTTTTTGAAAAGCACCCCAAGAAAAGAGAATGTTTCTGAAGAACTATGCATCCATACCTCTATAGACACCAGGAGCAATCAGAGTACCTTTCCACAAAAGTAAAGATACGTATTTCATGGAAACCACTTAGGATGAAGACATGTGCAGTCAAAAACCAACTCCGAACACAAAAAGTGAGGTTATGCCAACAAAGTAACAAACGGGGAAAAGACAAAATAAGGAAAAGGACGAAAAGTGAATAGTGTCGAAAAAATGAAAATGTGGAAATGACGCGATCCTTAAAGAAAGTTATCAATCTAAAGGAAAAGAGTCTCGGAAATCATTTCAGAGCACTCGAGATAACATTAAGTGACGAGAAACTGAACTCAGAAAAGAAAAGATCAATGAAAAAAAAAAATCCATGAAAATCTAAGGAAAAAGGAAATGAAAGAAAATGACCGGATCATTACATTTTATATTTGTCTAATCTTCTTCATGTGTTTGGTTGTGCATGAGGTCATTTACACTCTAAATTTGCAACTTAACTGGAAAAAAAGTTAGATATATCTTGTTTACTACTTCTTCCTTGATTCCTACCATCTGTTATTTTTTATTTGTCTAATCTTATTCATGTGTTTGGTTGTGCATAAGGTCATTTACACTCTAAATTTGAAACTTAGCCTGAAAAAAGGTTAGATATATCTTACTTACTACTTCTTGCTTGATTCTTACCATCTGTTTTTTTTTAAATATTTGTCTAATCTTTTTCATATGTTTGGTTGTGCATGAGGTCATTTACACTCTAAATTTGCAACTTAGCCTGAAAAAAGATTAGATATATCTTGCTTACTACTTCTTGCTTCATTCCTACCATCTGTTATTTTCTTTTTATCTAATCTTCTTCATGTGTTTGGTTTTGCATGAGGTCATTTGCACTCTAAATTTGCAACTTAGCCTAAAAAAAAGTTAGATATATCTTGCTCATTACTTCTTGCTTCATTCCTACCATCTATTATTTTCTTTTTGTCTAATCTTCTTCATGTGTTTGGTTGTGCATGTATTTGGTTATTGTTGTGTACTGCAACTTGGGATTGGATTGAACTTGAAGTCATTTTCGTAAATTTGCAACTAAGCCTGAAAAAAGGTTAGCTATATTTCATTTACTAGTTCTTCAATTGTGTGTGATTATGGACTGTCCATTTGTGATTATGGACATTTGTTTAGTATATATAACATTTATTTATTGTCCACCTGTGATTGTGGACATTCTTTATTATACTATGATGGGCATTTGACATTTGGCAGCTGCTTATGATAGACATTTGATGGATGCTGCTCTACTACATTGGTGTTACTCTCCAATGTTGCTGGAATCTCATGTTCATAGATTAGTGCACAATGTATGGTTCATTTAAATGTTGGATGGTGGTTCTTCTTATTTATATGGCACATTAATATAAGTGCAAAGTTGGGAGTAGTTTATATTATTGTAATTTTCAGGTTATTGCAAGATGTAGCCAATATATTTTTCATATTAGTGCACATGCATCCAATAGCAATTTTCATATTTGTGCACAATGCTGCCAATGTATTTTTCATATTAGTGCACATGCAGCCAATAGTAATTTTCAGATTTGTGCAGAATGCTGCCAATGTAATTTTCCACCAATGTAATTTTCAACTTCATGTAATTTTTGTATGTGCTACCACTTTATATAATTTAAATTGAAAATTTCAGTTTAGTGTAATGGAATTTAAGCCAATGTAGAATCAAAACTTGGGGTATCTTACAGCATGTAAGCTAATGTAGAATTAAAAATGGATTGCAAGCCAATTAAAATTTTCAGAAATGGAATGTAAGCCAAAAGAAAAGGATAAATGGAGTGCAAATATCGTCTCTCATTACAAAGTTAGAATTGTAATTATGAAAACATTACATTTAATTTGGTTTCCACTAATTTGGAATACCTATAATAAAAATATTGGCAATTAATATGTGACAGAAAGAGTAGGAAAATTTTAAATTGGACTCTATTAAAACCAGAATGTTCTGAGCTTGGATTGAAAATTCAACTTCCCATCCAAACATAAAGTACTAATTGAAATTCATCATTGCCTTTGGTTTAGTAGTGGCAACAATCTAATTTCAATGAGATTTAAGTTGTAAATTTCTCGAACCATGACCATTAGATATGATATCAATTAATAATTATATCAATATAATATATTTTCAATGACATAAGTGAAATACAAGTTACTCTAATCATGTTTGTGCCTTATATTTATCCCACATGATCTTATTTATACATGTAAATTTATTCATAATTTTTTTTCCCCAACTCTTTAATGGAGATTTTTTAAAAAAAAAATTAACAAATTATCTCAAATCATAAAAAAAATGAACTATTACATATAAACTTATAATTGTATTAATATATATTTAATTATTCAAAACAAAAGCAAAACAGTCTTTACCAAACGGGTATCCTGTTATTGATTCAGAATTTTTGATAACAAAAATAACTTTCCAAATGTGTTTTATTTTTGGATTCCTTGAAACGGATGACATTACCAAACGCGTTTTCATGTTTTTTATGTCGAATTATTAAAAACAAAACAGTCGTTATCAAACATGGTTCCAATTTCTACTAAAAACACTCCAATATCAAAACGGTTGTTTTCGTATCAACTAAAACCATAACGCCTAAAACATATCACGATCCAAATGGGCCCTATGTGAGCAGGTGTCAACCCCCTGATAGTTGTTCCGAGGCAAGGGGTTTTGCCATGCTTTGCAAAGTAAGGATTGGCACACTTAGCTTGATAATGGCATTTTTATAAATAAATGTAACTTTGGAAGTTCAACTCAGAGGGTTGTAACTTTATGGGAATTATATGATAAAAAGAAAAAGAAAAAGTCATAAAAGTCCAACGCAAAAGACATAATGCAATTTGGATGTCCTTAGAATTAACTAAAGGCATTACGACTCCTCAAACATAGGTGATATCTCTTTTATCAAAGTTATAACTTCTCTTTACCTTCCATTCTTAGGTGGAGGTGGTTGTTATGCCATTTTGGCTCGCAGAGAAATACTTAGATAATTTGGAATATTGGAGGAATTTCCAAAAATAACATTATTCCTCCTTAAGTAAGGGTGAAGTCGCGATCTCCTTCTGTCAGAGTGGTGACATTTACCTTTTTGCATATATAGGGTGTGGGGAGTTGAAGATCGACCTCCCCCAGCTAAGGGTGGGTATGCCTGTTTGCACTCAAAATAATTTCGGCCACATTCGGGACCCACATACAATTAGCAGCGCCATATGTCCTTCGGATTTCAAACCATTTAGTTTGATTAATTGTGCTTAGAATCGTCTAGAGTTTAACTTGACCGTGAATCCACAAGCAATTCCAACAATCTATTGAGGATTTGACCCAAGACCCTAGTTTTCTACTTCAATTAGAAATCCAACAATGTGTTCTTGTCTTGAAGATTCAGTTTCATCCAATAGCATCACTCGTCTAGAAGATGTATTCGTCCATAAAGGAAATCACGTGAAGCACACTGGTATAATCTAGTGCATAAGCATTAAATGCTACAATCACTTCAGGGGAGGGTAACACTATTGCGCATTTAATGCGGAAGACCATGCACACAAGCTACTATTTTCATTCTTTGCCTCTCATTTGGAGTTGCCACTCTCCTTGCAAGGATCTAGCCATTTGTCCAGAGTTCATCCACATTGTTTGTCCCCAAGGCATCGGATAGTAGGGGTGTCAATTTAACACGCCCCGCCCCATCACATCCCATCTCATCCTTATTAGGGCAAGTTTAGGATCATTATATCAAATTCAGGAAGAGTGTTTAAAACTCGTAAAGCTCCGAACACACTCCAATTAATCATTATTATTATTATATTATTATTATTATTATATATATATATATATATATATATATATTATTTTATTGGCTATAAGTTTTATTTTTTCTTTATTTCTTATGATACTTTTAAATTTTAACAACTTTTTTGTTATTATGATTGTTAAACATTTGACTATGCTACAATAAAATTTATCTTAAATTTATAAGTAATTTTCTTGAAAAATATTTTGAATTGCATTTATATATCTATGTACATTAGTTGTTTGTAGGTTATAACTGATATGTTGACTTTTACTTCAAACCTTAGCCCCGTATGGTAGTAATAAATAAACACAAATAAATTAAGTTGGCATATTTTGATAGGCAATATTTATGTTATTCATGGATGTATACCATCCTAGCCGATCATATACATTAATAAAAGTGAAAGTGTTTTTTTATTTTATTTTTAATTATTATATCTGATTTAGTAATTAAAAAAAGATGTGTTCATTTATTGTTGATCCACATCACCGATCAAGATGATGTACATTATTAGTTATGAGGACCTAAGTATTGCTAATGATCTTTAGTTGGGATTCACTTCTTCACAAATAATATTTTTATTTTGTAGAGAGGTAAAAAGGCAAAAATAAAAAAATAATGTTTGGATGATAATTTTGTAAAATTTGATTTATAAAAATTAAATTTTACTATTTTTACTTCCTAAATTAAATCGAAATTACAACACACTACATTAAGAGTGCATTACTCATACACAAGTATAGGCACTTGTACTACACATTTACTTTGAGAATGGATAACTTAAGGTATATATTGTGTTGAGTTACAATAATGTAACATCTTTTTCTCGTTGCATTCTTTATTTAATGTATTGTGTAATATTACAAATTTTATTTTATTTGTACAGAAAATACGTGTGTACCTAATAGAGTATGGTTCCTTCATTTTGGACTAACTTCTAGATCAATTATAAATATCACCCAACTTTTATTGATCATAGCTTTTAAATTGCAGTCATTTTATAATTTATAGAGAACTCTATACAAAATTATAATTTTGAATTAACCCCACAAATCTGACGGCCCATAGGATAGCAGAATTCTCCTCTAGTTCCCCAATTGCACAAGTTATAATTTTTTTCTAAAATTGACTATTTTCTTCTTCTTCTTTTTTTTCATAATTTGTTGACTATTTTCTTAATTATTATACTCAGTAAATTTCAACCAAATAAGTTTTAGATTATATTCTTTCTTTTTTTCAGTTTTCTGAAACAAAAAAATATTAGGAGAATACTTAACTAAGGGCAGGCCTGGCCTATCATGTCACCCACCATTGCAGCCACTAATTGTTAACAGACTTGAAAAATAAAACATCTAACTGAAACCTATATATATAATATAACGAAAGTGCTAGACATATAATCCGCTGTAGCACACTTGGAAATTTCAGTTGAGAAATTCCGGGTTCGAACCCCGGCGGCGGAACAATTCTTTTTGCCATTTTTCTTTTTTTCATAAGAAAGGTTGCATGGCCCCCACAAAATGGAAGATTGTCCTTTTTATTACTATTATTTTTGTTGGGCTTTCTTTGCTACGTACACCGACTCGGCAACAAATGAACAATTTTTCTTCTTTTAAGAATGAGTCATAAATTTTTTGTGAAAAAAAGAGCATAAAAAAGATGGAGAATGTATTAAAATTCATTTTAATATAAATGAGAATGTACATATTGTTGAAACTATTTTAAAATATTTTTAAAGAGATGATATTTGCATTTTATTTTTTTCTCTAATTATATTATATTTATTATTTTTTTTAAAAGTTTTTGAATTTATTAATGCATAATTTTTTTAATTTATAATGTCATAATAACATTCACCAACGTTCATCATAATGTCATAATTAAACACTACAACAATTGAGGCATTCCCCAGCATTCTTTTTATGACTGGTATATTTGTACTTTAACCGGCGTGTATTAAATGAACGCGTAAGTGCGAAATTTAGTGTATTTATTTATTGCGAGAAAATTTGGCGCTTATATTATTTCACTTTACTACTGTTTCTAACTTCACTAACTTGCTGACTTCTCATCTAACTTTACCATTTTACTCATCTGAAATAAAGCCCTATCTGTATCGTCATCCGTCTCTCCTCTGCTCTGTCTCGATCTCTCACTGCTCGATCTCCATTTCTCAGCTGAAGCCCTTGATTGATGTTTGCTAACCCGTCTCTTACAAAGTTGAAGCCCTAGGTTTCTCTTCAGGCCGTCTTTCACCAGTTACTCGATCTCTCACCAGTTACTCGATCTCCAAGAGCTGTTAGTTTATGTCATTTGGAGATTTTACTCACTAGATTTTCCTCCCAAAACGTTCTCGCTGAAGCCTCTCTTAGGTACCTCTCTGTTTCATCTTAATTTCTTCGTGGTTTCGTTGTTTTATTTCTCACTGATCATTCATTTTACACAATTCTAGGGTTAGTCGTGCTTGTTTTTGATTCAGTAGAATGATGGGTCTGTTTTAGTTTTACCGCATCTGTTGGATTCTCAGACGATTGAATTTTATTGTGGTTCATCGAATTAGGGTTTTTTAAATTTTCATCTCAGTAGTAAACAATATGATTGTTCAAGATTATTAAAGTTCAGTCATTTAGAATTAATGGGTTTCATCAGTTCAGTTCAGTGATTTTTATAGTTGAATTTTGAGTCTTTAGTGTTTTAATATAAAAATGTTAGTCATTTTTGGATAAACGAGTTTTTACAGTTCAGGTTGAACAAAGTAGAAAATTGAGATAATAATTCTCAATTTATGAATGTCTTTGTATTTTGGATTAGTGGTTTTTGTTCAATTTTTTGACGGGTTTGGTTTTTGTATTTTGGAATTAGATGTGATGATCTTTTTTTTTTTTTGGTTCAATTTTTTGACGGGTTTGGTTTTTGTATTGTGGGAAAATTTGGGGCTCCAATATTATTTCACAATTTTGTTTCTAACTTCACCATTTTATCTCATCTAACTTAAACCATTGTTTCGTCTGACCATTTGTTTCATCTAACTTAAACTATTATCTCATCTTCAAATTGAAGCCCTAGCTGTATCTTCAGGCCGACCGTCTCTCCTCTGCTCTATCTCGATCGACCAGGCCGTTTCTCAGCTGCAAGAGCCGCTCTCCTCTACTCTGTCTCGATCTCTCACCAGCTGCTCGATCTCCATTTCTCAGCTGCAAGGCTAACCCGTCTCGCCTCTGCTCGATCTCCATAACTCTCGGACAATTTTTTTGCTTGTGATGGTTAGGGAATTTTCTACCCCTTCACTCTCTATATGTATATAGGAATAAAATAGAACATTAATTTAATTTATGCACATTATATATCAAAAGAACTTGAAACATTTCACATCAAATTGTACAAAATTTAGTTAGAGATACGAATGGAAGGCTTGATACCATGACCTGGTCCACAAATTATGTCTATGAATTGTACCTTCTTAGACCCACTCACAATAGATATACAATCATCACCTTTAAACACATTAATTAATTAGGATCTTTATCAATTAGAAACATATATATGTGTATTAGAAGTATTTGGGTGAGTTATGTTTTGAAGTGTACCTGTTCCAATAGCACAGCTTTTAATCTGGATGTTTTGGGTGTTTGCGACATGAATCCCATCAGTGTTGGGGCTATTCTTGGGTGCTGTCACCATGAGATTAGAAGATACAACATTCACACATTTCTCAAAAGAAATGTGAATTTGTTGTGCATCTTCAATCTTAAGCTTTTTCACTGTCAAGTTCTTGCAGTTGTAGAAGGTTAAAGCATGCCAAATCAATTTTTCTCAATTTATTCGGTAATTAATTATGGAACTAGCTAAAAATTAGAATAAAAGCACTTTATTGTTTTCTTTTTTGCATTGGGCCCAATAGGGCATAGAGCCCAACCAGGGAAATTGGCCCAAACTAGAATAGTAGAACAATAATAATTTTTAATACATATAGGCGCTTTTTTTTTTTTTTTTTTTTTTTTTTGCTGCAGAAAAGCATAAAAGATCTTCAAGCAAGCCAATACTCTGACTCGTCTATTGGCAGTTCCGATGATTTGTACTCCGTTGTGAGGGGAGAAGAGAGAAGGGGTCGTGTGCGGATGCTTGGCTTGGGGCCTACACTAAGCAATGTTTGGGGCCCTCTCTTAGTGAAGCTGAACTCATTAATGTAGACACTAAAATTTTAGTGGACTTTGATTTGGACAAATGTACCCATTAAATATGGGCCTAATGTTTAATTAAGTTATTTAATTGGTTCAAGTTAGGTCCACTTAAATTATTTAATTAAGCCCAATCCAGATGGTTAAATAAAAAGAATAATTATTCCTAATAAAATATATTTAGAATAATTATTTTTAAGGATAATTATCCTAATATATCTCTTCCGGCCCAGTTATGATATTTTCCTTATCAGAGAGAACGTGTGTCATCATCCTATGGATCCAAGAAGCCTATAAATAGAGGCCTGGAGGAAGGGAGAAGGGTACACAAAGTCAGAATTCAGAAATCTAGAATTCCAGAGAGAAATATAGAAACTCTCATCCCCAACATCCAAACCCAAAAGCAAAGAACACTAAGCACATCAAATCGTGTCGTTCTTTATCAAATTTAACGGTGATCAACAACAAGCACAGTCAAAGACGTGTCGTTCTTCATCAAATTTCATGGTGATTCAAGATCAAGCTCGTACAGCCCTTGGATCCAACCAACCAACAATAAAAAGGAAATCGAATCAGAGGACCATTCTTTTTGTAAAAGATATTACAAAGGATTGTACTCCAAATATTTCTGATTTAATAAATTATTATTTTGCCCATATTTTGTCTTTATTGCAGAGTACAAAATTTGTTTGTACAAATTTGTGGCATGCCCGGTGGGACATCTTTTGCCTCTCATCTTTTCTCCTACCATCAAGTTTCTTTTTCTATCAGATTCTATGGCTCCCCCTAAAACTCCGACAAAGAAGAAAGCCCAAAAGAATATCGCTACCACAAAGGTCGACACCAAAGCCGCCATGAAAAGTGGCACGAAGGCCAAATCAAGTGATGGAAGTACCTTGGCGGGCTCTGTGACACGTAGCAAGTCCCAGGCGATGGCTTCATCCAAACATCAGCAAGACTTGGTGAAAACCAATCCTGCAAAGCCGGCAAACGTGAAAACCCAACATGTCAAGAACCCTGACGTTGTTCCAGAGGAGATTCCGCCACCAGATTCACCTCATTCCATCCATGATGCTCGCTCTAGTGTCGGTTCACCCCTAGAGTCACCACGTCAGACTTCGGAGTATTCAATCACTTCAAGAAACGTTGACTCTCAAGGCTTATTATACTCAAATGTGGTCGCTGCTATGATGACTGGAGCTGCCACGGTGGAGGAATAACTAGCAACTATGTCTCGTGCCATTGAGAACCTCACAAAGACTGTTGAAGAGAAGGACTTACAAATCGCTATGCTAATGAACAAATTGGAAGTTCAGACCTTTGGTGAATCACCAGTACAATATGGGCATCCTACATCTTCCACAGCACCGCCAACTGGGAATCGTGCAACTTTCACACCACCACCGTCTTCCATAGCAATGCCGACGGAGAATCTTAATTCTATCGCACAAGGTACTCGCATGAAAGACCCCAAACAGACGCCGGTGATAGAACAGGTGGTAGTCAAAACCAGACGCCGGTGACTAAACAGGCAGCTAGTCAAACCAATCATGCTTCTTCAGTCTTTTCATTATCTATCGCACAATTGCAAGATATGATAACGAATACAATCCGAGCCCAATACAGAGGCATCTCACAGAGTACTCAAAGCCCTATACAAGGAGAATCGACAATATGAGGATGCATGTAAGATACCAACCTCCGAAGATTCAGCAATTTGACGGAAAAGGTAACCCCAAGCAACACATTGCCCATTTTGTAGAGACTTGCAACAATGCCGGAACAGAGGGGGACTTACTAGTTAAACAGTTTGTCCATTCCCTTAAAGGAAACGCGTTCGAGTGGTACACCGACCTAAAGTCAGAGTCAATTGATAGTTGGGACCAAATGGAACGAGAATTCTTGAACAGGTTCTATAGCACTCGTTGTACTGTTAGTATGATAGAGTTGACTAACACGAAAAAATGGAAGGATAAGCCTGTAATCGACTACATTAATCGATGGAGAGCACTCAGTCTTGACTGCAAGGACCGATTGTCAGAAATCTCTGATGTGGAGATGTGTATGCAGGGAATACATTGGGGCCTTCTTTACATTCTGCAAGGTATAAAACCTCGCACATTTGAAGAATTGGCAACACGTGCCCATGACATGGAGATCAATATGAAATCCCATGAAGGCACAAGTCCCATGGCCATAGAACCACGCAAGGATAAGAAAGACTAGAAGAAGGGTGATAAGTCGTCAAAGACCGCTGCTAAAGATTCCATGGCTATCTCAACCACCCCAATCAAGATATCTGTTAAAGATGATAAGAAGGATGATAAAAAGCCTCGCCAGTTTCAAGAGAGGGAAAGACAGCGTCCTACGCTAAAGGAGTTAGAGAAGAAGGAATACCCCTTCCCCGATTCCGATGTCCTTGTCATCTTGGAATGTTTACTCTAAAGTAAAGTTATAGAACTTCCTGAATGCAAATGCCCTCAGAGATGGGACGTGTGAACGATCCAAAATACTGCAAATGTCATCGTATTATTAGTCATCCAATTGATAAGTGTTTTATCTTCAAGGAGGTGGTGATGAACCTGGTAAAACAAGGAAAAATCTTGTTGGACACGGACGAAGTTGTAACTTCAAATCATACTACTACTATTGTGACAACTCTCTGTAGTGGGGAGTGCTCGTTCTCAACCTTCAACTTCTGAGATGTATTGCACAACCATCCAGTTTGGCTCATTGGAATTAATCCCCATCTCTCTTGGCAAATGGAGTGCACTTGACGTTTCAACCTTTGGAAGGGTTTTTCCTCAGGATGATGAAGAAGGATGGACTCTAGTGATAAGAAATAAACCACAGAAGCAACGAGCTGACATTTTTCAGACTAGTTATTCTGATAGGGGGCAAAGGAAGAAGAAACCTCAATATCGCCATAAACAGTCTGGTCATAACAAAAAATGGGTCAAGAAGGCACAGTCAACCAAACACGCCTCTATAAGCCAAAGGATCCAAAAGCCTATTACTTTACAAGAGTTCTTTCCAGAAGGATATCTAGATGACGAAGTTGTGACAGCTTACATGGTTTCAACTAAAACGAGCCCTGATGGTGAGAATAACAAGGATCAAGATGAAGCCTAAACTGTGGAGAATCATGCAAAGGATGCTGCCATCATTGAAAAGTTCGATGATGATAAAGTAGTTAGAGGTATGCTGGATTAATTTTATGCACCAATTATTTTCACTGACGAAGATCTTCAGTTGGGTTCGAAGCCGCACAATTGTCTTTTTTTTGTTTCCGGTTACATAAATGAACAAAGAGTTACTCGAATTCTTGTTGATGGTGGATCAGCGGTGAATGTCATGTCAAAATTTACGATGAAAAATCTCGGCATCACAGTCGACGAGTTATCTTATAGCCATCTTATTATTCAAGATTTTAACCAAGGAGGACAGAAAGCTATTGGCATGATTCGGGCAAAACTAATTATTGACGAGCTCCAAGCTGAAACCTTATTCCATGTTACTGATGCAAAGATGTCCTACAACTTGTTGTTAGGAAGGCCTTGGATACATAGTAATGGTGTCATTCCATCTACTCTTCATCAGTGCTTTAAATTCTATAAGAATGGCGTACAAACAGTTGTGGCGGACCATAAATCATTTATAGAAGCAGAATCTCATTTTGTCGATGCCAAGTTCTATATCGATCCTGATACACCTTCGGAAGTGCCCATCTCAAGCCATCCGTCGATACAAGAGATTCAATCTACAAAAACAAAAGAAGCGTTAAGTGATCCATTAGATGTTTCAGTGACAGACATTGTAAGGGTAGCTAAAATGCGAGGGGTCTCGATAAAAGCACATCGGACGAAACCTGTTTTAAAGTATGTTCCAAAATCTCAACGACAAGAAGGGCAGTCACATATTATTGAAATACGTGAAACCAAATAATTTAAATTGAAGATGTCACAAACCAAAGAAAAAGAAGATGTGCAAAAGCTGAAAGGAGAGTTAACTCCTCCTCTCACCAAGATTCAAAAGTCTTCACCTTCCAAGTCTCCGTTAAAAGGGTTCATGCGGCCTTCTCAATCTCTGGTCAATCATGGATCACTTCCAAAACAAAGGACTGATGAAGGATTCGATCCTAAAGCATACTAACTTATGGCTAAGTCGGGATATGATTTTACAAATCCTGTAAATCTTGGAAAACTGAATTCAGAGGTCATCGGTGAGAAAATGCATGGCCTCAATGAGACACAGAAGAAGTTGAAAGATCAAGGGCATAAAATCATTCCACCCAAGTCTGGTATCGGTTTCGTACCTTTTGAGCTACTTCGAATTCACATCATAAAAAAGGATAAGAAGTCAAACACTTTTTACATTGGATTTGAAGAAGTCAAACATGAACAAGACCAATAGAGTATGCATCAAAAATCAGTCTTCGACCGTATAGGAGCTCCATGTGATCGAGCATCTGTATTCAACAGGTTGTCAAGCCAAAAGTCAAATGTCTCAAGTTCTCATGTCAACTGTTTGCCTCGTACCTCTGTTTTTAATAGAATGAGCTTTCATGACTAAGGAAGAAAATCTCCACAACCTCAATCTCGAAAGTCAGTATTTAATCGAATTGGTACTATTAATGATGCATCACTAAGAAGCAGCAAGAGTGGAAAGTCAGAGAAAACTAACATCGACGTGGTGAATAATAGTGAAGTTCGGAGCCTAGTGCCCTCGCGAATGAAACATAAGACAGAGGTAGATGTCACCAATGATGTTACATTAAAAGCTCGAAGGCGAACCGTTATATTCATTAATCAAGCAAAAGAAGTGGATAAAACAGAAGACATTAGCGAATCATCTTGTGTTACTTCATACCACATCACTATTGAAGAGGAACCTGACTCTGAATAACCTGATGACATCGAGAAAGCTCCACCAACACTAGAAGACGGGGGGCAGGCTACTGTTGATCAACTCAAAGAAATCAACTTAGGAACTGATGATCAACCCAGACCAGTTTTCATTAGTGCATTCTTAAACCCCTCAGAAGAAAATGATTACTTTCAATTGTTGTCTGAGTACAAGGATGTCTTCGCTTGGAATACAAAGAGATGCCCGGTCTTAATCCTAAAATTACAGTACACAATCTTGCTGTCAAACATGGGACACGTCCGATTAAGCAGCCTCAACGTTTCTTCCGTCCAGAGCTGGTTCTGAGGATAGAGGAAGAACTCAATAAATTAATTGAAGTAGGGTTCATTTATGAGGTTAAATATCCAATATAGATTTCGAGCATTGTTCCAGTGAAGAAGAAAAATGGACAGATTCGAATTTGTGTGGATTTTCGTGATTTAAATGAGACATGCCCAAAAGATGATTTTCCTCTTCCCATCCCCGAACTCACTGTAGATGCAACCACAGGGCATAAAGCTCTCTCATTCATGGATTGTTACTCCGGGTACAATCAGATAAGAATGACTCCGAAAGATGAGGAAGTAACTGCCTTTCGCACTCCTAAAGGTATATATTGCTACAAAGTTATGCCCTTCGGACTAAAAAATGCGGGAGCAACATACTAGCGCGCCATACAAAGGATCTTCGACGACATACTCCACAAGATTATTGAATGTTATGTTGATGACTTGGTGGTTAAGACAAAAGAACGAAGGAATCATTTACAGGATCTACGTACAGTTTTTAATCGCCTCCGAAAATTTCAACTCAAGATGAATCCTCTTAAATGTGTATTTGGTGTGACTTCAGGGAAATTCCTAGGATATGTTGTACGTCAGCGTGGTATTGAGATTGATCCTAATAAAGTGGAGGCCATTTAAAAGATGCTGCCACTAAAGAATTTACACGAGCTTCCAAGTTTACAAGGTCAACTTGCGTTCATTCGTAGGTTCATCTCAAATTTGGCTGGCCGTTGTCAGCCTTTTAACCGACTCATGAAGAAAGACGCCCCATTCATTTGGAACCAATCTTGCCAAAATGCTTTTGATAGCATCAAAAAGTACCTTCTCAATTCTCCGGTATTGGGAGCACCTGTACCTGGAAAATCACTCATACTTTATATTGCTGCGCAAGAAGAGTCGCTTGGTGCCCTACTTGCTCAGAATAATGAAGAACATAAAGAGAAAGCCTTGTATTACTTAAGTCGCAGGTTCACCCCGACGGAACAAAATTATCCTCCGATTGAAAAAACATGTCTTGCACTTATTTTTGCCTCTAAGAAATTGAGGCATTATTTCTTGACTCATACGATATATCTTATTGCAAGAGTTGATCTTCCTAAATATGTCATGTCTAAACCGGTCCTTTCCGGACGCTTGGCGAGATGGTCATTTTTGTTCAACGAATTTGAAATTGTTTATGTGCCACAAAAAGCAGTAAAAGGACAAGTCCTGGCAGATTTCTTAGCTGACCATTCTATTCCAGCCGATTGGGAAATTTCTAAAGATTTTCCCGATGAAGAAGTCTTCCTTGTGGACATTCTCCATCCATGGATGATGTTTTTCAATGGGGCAACACGAGCGGACGGGGCTAGAGCAGGTGTAGTTTTTGTGTCTCCAAAAAGACATATTATTCCATACTCTTTTGCACTCGCTGAAAATTGCTCAAAGAATGTAGCTAAATATCAATCCTTGATTATCGGCCTTCAAATGGAAAATGAGATAAAGATCATGGATCTCAAAGTATATGGAGACTCTAAGTTGGTGATCAACCAACTTCTTAAAGAATATGAAGTTAAGAAAGATGATCTAGTGCCGTACCATCATTATGCCTCTCATTTGTTGGAATGATTTGATAGCGTCATGCTAGAACACATTTCGAGGAAAAAAAATTGGATAGTTGATGCTTTGGCAAATTTAGCTACAACATTGGCGTTAACTGCTGAGGACTTGGTTGATGTTCCTGTATGTCAACGATGGGTCTTGCCATAAGTCTTGGAAGATAAATTTGAAGAAAGTAATTTAGTTTTTTGTTGGACACAAGAGGAAGAAGACTGGAGACTCCCTATCATTGATTATCTGGAACATGGAAAGCTTCACGAAAATCAACGCCACAAGACTGAAATACGAAGACGAGCACCTCGATTCATCTATTACAATGATACGTTGTATAGACGTTCATATGAGGGCCTTTTCCTTCGCTGCCTCGCAAATGATGAAGCCACCCATGCAATAAAGGAAGCATATTCTGGGATTTGTGGAGCTCATCAGTCTGGACCAAAACTTCACTTTCGTGTCAAAAGAATGGGTTATTATTGGCCCACCATGGTCAAAGATTGCTTGGAGTATGCAAAAAGGTGTCAAGCATGTCAAACTTATGCTAACTTCATACACCAACCATCGGACCCATTGCACCCTACTGTGACATCATGTCCATTTGATGCATGGGGATTAGATGTAGTTGGTCCTTTAGACAAGTCTTCAAAGGGCCACTTGTATATCTTGGCTGCCACTGATTATTTTTCCAAATGGGCGAAAGTTACATCCTATAAACATGTGAAAAAGGAAACAGTGGTTGATTTTATTAAGTCTAACATTATCTATCGATATGGTATCCCTCGATACATTATCACTGATAATGGGACGAATTTCAAAAATAGTTGGGTAACTGACCTTTGTGAGAAGTTTGGTTTCAAACAACGTAAGTCCTCCATGTACAATGCCCCTGCCAATGGTCTCGCGAAAGCATTGAATAAAACTCTTTGTGAGTTATTGAAGAAAGTAGTCAACCAGACAAAGAGAGATTGGCATGAGCGAATGGAAGAAGCATTGTCGGCATACCGCACTACGCATCGTACACCTACTCAAGCAACTCCGTATTCTCTGGTCTATGGCGTAGAAGCAGTTCTTCCATTGGAACAACAAGGTCTTATAAGTGAAGAAAATGCCATCTTACATCTTTAAGAACTGGAAGCATTGGATGAGAAGAGATTAGAAACCCAACAACAGTTTATCAAGCTCGACTTTCTAAAGCCTTCAATAAGAAAGTTCGACCTCAGTCATTCCATGTTCGAGACTTAGTATTGCTGTTCGTAGACCAATTGTCATGAATCGCAAGAGAAATAAATTTGTATCCAAATGGGATGGACCATATATTGTTCGCGAAGTTTATACTAACGGCGCGTATCTCATTATCGATGAAGACGAAGTAAGAGTGGGACCCATTAATGACAAATTCCTGAAACGCTACTACCTATGAAGGATATGCTCCTGATCGTATGAGCTTAAACTGCACTATGCTCCTGGCCCGCATGAGCTAAAACTATGTACGGCCCGAAAAAAAAAAAACATACTCCTGGCCCGTAAGAGTATAAACTGTGAACGACGAAACCAATAAACAATGATAACATTTTTGTTCACAAAAAAAAAAAAAAAAAAAAAAAAAAAAAAAAAAAAAAAAAAATTGCTCGTCACTAGATATCAAAAGGACTAGTCACAATTAATCAACTTGGTTTACTGTCAAAATATTATTGTTGCTCGTCACAAATTTTTAACTTGGCTCGCTATCAAGATGTTGTCACTCATCATGTGATATCAAAAGTGCTCTTCGCACCCTGTCAACTTGGCACGCTGCCAAAATGTAGTTGTAAAGAAGAATTTTGGTCCGTCGTTATAGTTATAGCTACAAAAAGAATTTTGATCCAGCAAAATGTAACTACGAAGAAATAAATTGGTTTGTTGCTAGACTGTAGCTGCCTAGGAAAATTATGCTAATCGCTGAGGTATTGCTAAAAGAGAAATTTTGCTTGCCGCCAAGGCGTTGCTAAAGAATCCGGTTCATCATCAAAGTGTTGTTGCAACAAAATTTTGACTCACCACTGAAGTGTCGTTGAAAGGAAGAAAAAATTCTACTTGCCGCCGAGGTATTGCTGAAAAAGATCTTTGGCTTTCTGCTGAGGTGTCGAAGAAAATTTCGCTCGTTGATAGAACTATAAAGAGTATTAGTGGCTGGGCCCCAACATTCAATGAATGCTTCATCTTCATGGCAATCATATGAAAATAGGGAGGCAAATAGATCACCATATAGTTGTTGTTTTGATAGAAATTTTTCCTTAATAAGGGAGACCGCCTAGCATATATAAATCTCAAAGAAAAATTTCGCTCGCCGATAGAACCATGAAGAGTATTAGTGGCTGGGCCCCAACATTCAAGGAATGCTTCATCTTCATGGCGATTATATGAAAATAGGGAGGCAAATAGATCACCATATAGTTGTTGTTTTGATAGAAATTTTTCCTTGATAAGGAAGACCGCCTAGCATATATAAAGCTTGAAGGGAAATGGATATCTCGCCAATAGAACAATGAAGAATATTAGTGGCTGGCCCTAACATTTAAGGAATACTTCATCTTCATGACGATCATAGGAAAATAAAGAGGCGAATAGAGCACCATATAGTTGCAGTTTTGATAGAAAGTCATGGAAACGCGCCAAGACATCTTCTAACCACTCCCAATATAGTTCGGTGTATGACAATTCAGCAGAAAGTTTATAGGGAATACTCCATGATATTTCCCTCGCCTGAACAGTGACACCCAATAGTGAAAACTGGTTTTCTTCAACAACTCTCTCATAAAGTGAAGAATTTAGTATCAAGGCTTCAGAGACAATAGATTCTTCATTAATCTGATTAAGACTAAAGTTGGTTAGTTCGTATGTGGTCGTGCATGTTCAATGAGATGAATAATGTTCGTTGTCAGGATTAGGTATTTGAATATATCTTCAATTGACAAAATTCTCATTGATGGAAATAGGAAAGGTCCTTTCGAATCCTGAAAAAAAAAAAAAAAAAAAAATACAAAACATTTGTTTTCTCTTCCAGCAAGCGTGGAGAGGGGGGAATTTTTTTTTTTTTTTTTTGTCTCTTCCAGCAAGTGTGGGAGAGAGAGTAAAACAAAAAAAAAAATAGTCATACCTATGTGTTCAAACAGATGCCGCAATCCAACACAATCTTTAGAGGCTGCAATCTTATAAGTCCTTCAGAGCTGATTGAAATTGATGTCAAACCTTATGACTTGGGTGATATATATAGGTAAGGGATTTGTATAAATTGGAAAGTAAAATTCCAATCCAAAGTGGGATTGGAAAGGCAAAAAAAAAAAATAGAAGAAGGAAAATTGGATACTTCAAGTCTCACTTGAAAAAGGAGACAAGTCTTGTTAAGCTTGGGACTCGAAGTGGGGGCAATTTGTAGACACTAAAATTTTAGTGGACTTTGATTTGGACAAATGGACCCATTAAATATGGGCCTAATGTTTAATTAAGTTATTTAATTGGCCCAAGTTTGGTCCACTTAAATTATTTAATTAAGCCCAGTCCAGATGGTTAAATAATTATTCCTAATAAAATATATTTGGAATAATTATTTTTAAGGATAAATATCATAATATATCCGGCCCAGCCCAATTATGATATTTTCCTTATCAGAGAGGACACGTGTCATCATCATATGGATCCAAGAAGCCTATAAATAGAGGCCTGGAGGAAGGGAGAAGGGTACACAAAGTCAGAATTCAGAAATCTAGAATTCCAGAGAGAAATACAGAAACTCTCATCCCTAACATCCAAACCCAAAAACAAAGAACACCAAGCACATCAAATCGTGCCGTTCCTCATCAAATTCCACGGTGATCAACAATAAGCACAACCAAAGATATGTCGTTCTTTATCAAATTCCACGGTGATTCAAGATCAAGCTCGTACAGCCCTTGGATCCAACCAACCAACAACAAAAAGGAGATCGAATCAGAGGACCATTCTTTTTGTAAAAGATATTACAAAGGATTGTACTCCAAATATTTCTGATTTAATAAATTATTATTTTGCCCAGATTTTGTCTTTATTGCAGAGTACAAAATTTGTGTGTATAATTAACAAAGTCAAAAATTCTGATGAGGAGGCACATGCTACATGTGTAGAGTTGCAGGATACAATTTCAAAAATGCAAGTTGACTATGACGACAAATTGGAAAATTTATGAGCCGAGTATGATGACAAATTAGAAAATTTACAAAAACAAGTGGCTATGCTAATGCAGATGCAACAACGAAATTCTACTGGACAAGTATATTTATTATTAGTTTTACTCTTTACCGAATATAAGTTTACGTATGCCAAGATTTCATGTATAATTTTGTTTTGTTATTTCGAAGGGTTCTGATTCTTCAAATGCTCCTCGAGTATCCCCAAATTCAATTTCTAGTCGTGCCAATTCAGTCAAGGTTATGACTTTAATTTCTAAGATGTTAAATTTTCATTATATTTTATTCTAATACCCCTAATTTTTTATATGTTAAATTTCCATTTATTATAATGTGCACAAATGAATTTTTAAAAATGTAGGGCAATTTAAATCAAATGGGTAGGAGTTGTTGAAGTTGAAGTTGAAGCTAGAAAAAATAAAGTTTGAAGATGGGGTCGTGGTTGTGCTTTCTGAATTTCCTTAGCATAGCCACTTGTTTTTGTAAATTTTCCAATTTCTTGTAAATATTTCAATTTGTTATTATAGTCAGCTTGGATTTTTGAAATTGTATCCAGCAACTCTACACGTGTAGCACATGCCTCCTCATTAGATTTTTTTGCTTTGTTAATGAGTTCAGCTTTACTGGGAGAGGGCCCCCAAACATTGCTTGGTGTAGGCCCTTAGCCAAGCATCCGCACATGACCCATTCTCTCTTCTCCCCTCACAATGGAGTACAAATCATCGGAACTACCAATAGGCGAGTTAGAGTATTGGCTTGCTTGAAGATCTTTTATGCTTTTCTGCAAAAAATAAAATAAAAGAAAGGCGCATGTTTGCTCCACAGATCCTTAGCTAACGAGAACAAATAAAAAATTAAATTACTTTTGTATAAAGATTTCAGTATCTTATTTTTGACTTCAGTATTTGGTTGTCTGTAGCTAAAAGATTTTTTGGTTAATTTAATCAACAATAACCTAAAAGATTAGGAACCAACCACCATGCTTGTTACAGGTTCAGGGTCAACCGGTGCTTTTTCGTTACTATTTCTAACTTCTTGATGATGTGATTTTGCTTAAGGTATCTGGGATATTTCTGCATATTTTTTGTCAAGCAGAATCAGCACTAACCAGTCTTGCAAAAAAATATGTTGTTCTATTTATCCATTTCAATTTCTGTCTTCTGTGAAATAGATGTCATACAACTTCTTCAATAGGTTTTCAAGGGCAAGTGTATCTGTATTTGCCAATAGGAAATAAAATGTAGCTTTCTCTCTCAAAAAAATTGTGCCAGTTTTAGACTAAAAAGTATGGTCCCTTTGCTGTATTGTCTTTGTTAATGTATTATTATTATTTTTAGTTGAAGTCATAATATAAATAGTAAAAATTGAAAATATCCAAATCAATAAAAAATGGCATGAGTTAAGGAGTGGTCACAAAGGAAAGTATATGTGCCCAGGAAAAGGAATTCGTGGAGCTAACATGCGATTGACTTTTTTTTTTTGTGTGGGCACGCGCGCGTGCGTGCAGAAAAGCATAAAAGATCTTCAAGCAAGTCATTACTTTGACTTTCCTATTGACAGTTCCGATGATTTGTATTCCGTTGTGAGGGGAGAAGAGGGTAGGGGTCGTGTGCGGATGGTTGGCTTGGGGCTTACACCAAGCAATGTTTGGGGGCCCTATCCTAGTAAAGCTGAACTTATGAACAAAGCTAAAAAATCTGATGAGGAGGCATGTGCTGCACGTGTCGAGTTGCAAGATACAATTTCAAAAATGTAAGCTAACTATGACGACAAATTGGAAAATTTACGAGCCTACTATGACGACAAATTGGAAAATTTACAAAAACAAGTGGCTATGCTAATGCAGATGCAACAATGAAATTCTAGTGGACAGGTTTATTTATTATTAGTTTTACTCTTTACTGAATATAAGTTTACTTATGCCAAGATTTCATGTATAATTTTGTTTTGTTATTTTGAAGGGTTCTGATTCTTCAAATGCTCCTTGAGTATCCCCAAATTCAATTTCTAGTCGTGCCAATTTAGTTAAGGTTATGACTTTAATTTTTTATAAGTTAAATTTTCATTATATTTTATTCTAATACCTCTAATTTCTTATATGTTAAATTTCCATTTATTATAATGTGCGCTAAATGAATTTATAAAAAATGTAGGGCAATTCAAATCAAATGGGCAAGAGTTGTTGAAGCTAGAAAAAAGAAAGTTTGAAGATGGGGTCGTGGTTGTGCTTTCTGAATTTCCTTGGCCGATGTGAAAACTTCTAGTACATTTTGATGGGTTCTTTTGAGGAAACTTGTGGTTGTGATCACTACATTTGTGAAAAATTCTTTTGATTGTGTATACTTCTTTTGAAAAAACTTCTTTAGCAGCTTCATTGTGTTCACTATTCTTAATTCTTTTGGTTGACATTTAGCAGTTTTATCAATATTAGTAGACAATTAGGATGGTATTTTTATATTAGCAGGTTCACTTTGTGGTTGCCTAAATCTATTAGTAGACATTTGGATGGTAATTGTTTTATATATAAATAGGTTTTATAAATGGGTTTCTTTAGGGGAAAGAAAAAAACTAAAAGAAAAAAATAAATAAAACAGGGTAATCACCAGCGTTCATAAAATGTGCGTTGGTAATGAATAATACCAGCTCTCAACAGAGAGCGTTGATAAAGACTTAATACCAGCGCTCCCTAACGAGCGCTAGTAAAAGCTTAATTCCAGCGTTCATAGATGACGGCTGGTGATTCCAGCGTTTTTGAGCGTTAGTGAAAAGCATAACTGTTGTAGTAACTACCTTTATACAACTTTAATTTTTCTTTTTCATATGAAAGGTTGCATGGCCCCACCAAATGAACAATTTTTCTTATTTATTTGAGAATGAGCCATAAATCTTTTTGTGAAGAAAAGAACATAAAAAAGACGGAGAATGTATTAAAAAAAAAATTTATTTTAATATAAATGAGAATGTATGTACTGTTGAAAATGTTTTATAATATTTTTAAATATCTCAATATATATAATTAAATTCTAAATATTTTGGTTTATTTTTCTTGAGTAATTAAGTTTTAAATGTATTCATATATTAATGCATGTTTTTGGATGTTCATATACCAACAAAGGGAGAGATGTTTTTACACATATATTTGGTTCTCAATAAATCTGTTTGATTCACGTAATTTTAAGATGAAGCTGTTCTAGGTTCATTCATAATATTTATGAGATATATTTTGATTAGTGTGATATAAGAATGAAATTTATTGTCTTGGAGCATGAATCTTCTTAATTCATGTGTCTTGAGTGTTGGCACACATTTATGAGACTTAACCTTAGAGGTCTTTATATAAGGACCACACTTTCCTGATTCAAGCATGGATTAAAGATGGATTACTTCAATTTTATCGCACACTCAAGTTTTCTTAATTTAAAAGTTTTTTTTTTTTCTAATTTTTATATTTGGATATTCTGAAAAGAGAATAAATGTTGCACCTAATAGTATATTATGCAAATACATTGTATGTGGATTGAGTCCAGGTTGGTTGAATTTTGAAGATAGAGCTGCATGTCATGATTCCTTGCACATTGTTAGGAGACTTCGACTATCTTCAAGAAGCGTTTACGTGACTCCAAGCTAGGGTTCAAATCTTTTGAAAATTATATTTCCGCCATATATGAAAGTGCAAGTAATTTTCGTGATTTATTATAATCATTTTTTCCCAACATGTACACTTTTCTATTTGTGTATTTATATGACTAAGTACATTGATAGCATCCTTTTACTTGTATTGTGGGACCTATTGTATACAATTTTTATTTCTTTATTTTATGTTTGCAAGAAATCCCTATACACTTTGCCTTCGGGGAGGCTTGAATCATTGGCCTTCTTGGAAAATTCTTCTTATTGACAAGAAACTAACTCGTACACCTAATCATACACACACACTTTTTGCCCACACCAAGGCTCGATCCACCCCCCTCCTCTTTCAAAATGGAGATGTTATACCATTGAGCTACATGCCCTTCAGTTCTACTTTGAAAAGTGAGAAAGTATCGTTAGGCTATAGTTATTGTACAATTTAATTCATCCTAATAGTTGACATTGAAATTTGGAAAAATCTTTTAAACTAATCCTACTTTTTTCTATTAAAAACATTTTTTTTTTTTTTTGGGTACTATTTAAAGACATGTGTCTCTACTGAGATTTGAACTCTTGACCTCCCTTTGGAAAGTAAAAGGCTGATACCGCTAGGCCACTGGCCTGTTGGTTCTTTTTTGTTCTCTTCTTTCTTTCTTACTACCCAAGACAGAATCAGAAAATTGTGTGAGAGGGGATAATAGTGTAAGTTTATAATAATTTCAGTGTGGGTGGTAGTGTAATTTTGTAGGTATATATATCAAAATGAATGAATTAATAGGATATATTATTAAAAATATATTTCAGTGAGGGCAATTGCTCCCACTAACTTGTGAATGTCTCTGTCCTAGCCTCTTTTTTTTTTTTTTTTTTTTTTTTTTCGAGATATCTCCTCTTTTTTTAAGTTTTTCCCTCATTATAATCTTTCTATCTTTATTTATTTACTAAATTCTCTGAGTCCATCTCTTATTTTTGTTATTCTCTCACATCCCTTGGATACAGTGTCCAACTGTCCGACATATCTGATTGTTTTGATGTGAGTGGAGTGTGACATTATGATGTCATCCCCACTTACATTCAAATAGTCGAAATTATTCAACATGTACAAGTTTCTATTTGTGTATTTATACTCTTTAGTTTTTACACCCAGTCAGTTAAAACAAAATAATTCCTTTTTTATTTGAAAATGAGCCATAAATCATAAATCTTTTTTGTGAAGAAAAAAGAGCCTGTATTTGACATTTAGAATTAAAATAAAATAATTAGCCATAAATGATAAATCTTTTCTGTGGCAAAAAAAAAGATAGACTGTATTCCACAATCAGAATTAAAATAATGAGAATATGTGTATATACTTGTATCTCTTCTTCTTCATTATTTATGTTTGTATTTATATATTTATGTACATTAGTCATTCATTATAAATTACACATTATAGACACTAAAATTTTAGTGGACTTTGATTTGGATAAATGGACCCATTAAATATGGGCCTAATATTTAATTAAGTTATTTAATTGGCCCACACTTGGTCCACTTAAATTATTTAATTAACCCAGCCCAGATGGTTAAATAAAGAGAATAATTATTATTAAATAAAATATATTTGGAATAATTATTTTTAAGGATAATTATCACAATATAACTGGCCCGACCCAGTTATAATTTTATCCTTATCAGGAAATAACACGTGTCATCATCCTATTAATCCAAGAAGCCTATAAATAGAGGCTTAGAGGAAGAAGGAAGAGGTACACAAATTCAAAATTCAGAAGTCCAGAGGTCCAGAAATCCAGAGGGTCCAGAAATCCAGAGACTCAGAAGTCTAGAAGGTCCAGAAATTAAGAGAATCAGAAATCCAGAGGGTCAGAAATCCCGAGGACAAACCTGAAGGCGAAGAACACCAAGCATATCCAAAGTCGTGCCGTGCTTCACCAAATTCAACAAATTATCTCCTCTCTGAAGGCGAAGAACAACAAGCACATCCAAAGACGTGTCGTTCTTCCTCAAATTCAACAAAGGGTACAAAAATTCTGCATTCATTGATCCAGAATTCCTAAGAGAAATACAGAAGCTCTCATCCCCTACATCTAAATCCAAAGGCAAAGAACACCAAGTACATCAAATCGTGCCGTTCTTCATCAAATTCCACGGTGATCAACAACAAGCACATCAAATCGTGCCGTTCCTCACCCAAATTCCAAGACAATTCAAGAACAAGCTACTGCAGCCCTTGGATCCAACCAACAACAAAAAGGAGATCGAATCAGAGGACCATTATTTTTGTAAAGAATATTACAGAGGATTGTACCTCAGTTTCTCAAATTAATAAAATTATATTATTTGCTCCCTATTTTGTTTCTATTACAGACTTACAAAATTTGTGTGTACAAATTTCTGGCACGCCTGGTGGGACATCCTCTACCTCTCATCTCTTTCTCCTACATCAAATCCTTAACAAATTCATCGTCAGATTCTATGACTTCCAATAAGTTTCAGACGAAGAGCAAGGATACCACCAAAGACATCGCGGTCATGACGGATAACATCAATACCATCACAAAAGGTGGCAAGAAGGTTGTAACTTTGTCAAGTGGTACAAACACCTCTACAAGTTCAATGATGTGGAGCATGGCTAAATCATTCGTTTCTGCCAAAAGACAGCACGATGCGATGAGAGTTAATTCTGCCAAATTTGTCAAAGTAACAACTCAAACTCATACCACCTTCTTCTCGTTAGGGGTAAGAAAGAAGGTTCCTACAACCTCAAAGGTCGCTCCAATCACAAGTTCAAGTTCCACCTCGCTGGGGGCAAGGAGGAAGGTTTCTACAACCTCAAAGGTTGCTCCAGTCACAAGTTCAAGGCTAGTCCACCCAAGGCCAAAGATTTTTTCTGACTCTATCACTATGCCAGTCATGATGACGAGTACTACTTCGTATAAAGAGCAATTGATGACTATGGCCCGTGCAATTGAAAGATTACAACACTCTCTCAAGGAGCAAGATCTGAAAATTGCCTCATTGACAGAAAAGTTAAAATTACATGATGACAATGCTGAGTCAAGCAAAGGCCGAATTCCTCATTCTAAATCCATGCCAGAGACCACTCCAATTGACAATCAAAATGATATGTCTGCTAATCCAACAATTGAAGCCGTCTCCGTCACCTCACTTTCTGTTCAACAACTTCAAGACATAATAATTACATAAATGAACAA
Organism: Cornus florida; assembly: GCF_030987335.1. Taxonomy (NCBI): domain Eukaryota; kingdom Viridiplantae; phylum Streptophyta; class Magnoliopsida; order Cornales; family Cornaceae; genus Cornus; species Cornus florida. The sequence goes on from NW_026775579.1 coordinate 26,519,189, forward strand.
TACAGTGGCGTTCCTCAAAGTGCTCGCATGTACTCAAAGCCTTACACGGAAAGAATTGACATCTTAAAAATGCCGGTTGGGTATCAACCTCCAAAGCTTCAACAATTTGACGGAAAAGACAATCCCAAGCAACATGTCGCACACTTTGTAGAAATTTGCGGCAATACTGGTACAAACGGAGATCTCCTTGTCAAGCAATTCGTTCGTTCCCTTAAAGGAAATGCATTTGATTGGTACACAGACCTCAACGCTAGAGGTATTGACAGTTGGGAGCAGATGGAACGAGAATTTCTCAACCGTTTCCACAGCACTCGTCATACTGTAAGTATGCTAGAGCTTATAAACACAAAACAGATTAAGGGTGAACCCGTGGTTAACTACATCAACCGTTGGCGAGCTCTAAGTCTTGACTGCAAGGATCGTTTGCCTGAAATTTCTGCAGTTGAAGCATGTATGCAAGGCATGCGTTGGGAGCTTCTTTACATCCTACAAAGGATTAAGCCACACACATTTGAAGAGCTTGCCACTCGAGCTCACGACATGGAGCTTAGCATGAAAAATCATGGTGCTAGAGAAGATGTTCCTGATATATCCGACAACCTTCAAGAAGATGAGAGAAGTGAGTCCGAAGAAGAAGACAATATACTTCCTAACTCGGGTGACGAAATAGCTTCATCTTTCATTATAAGCATCATCTCGAAAGACTTGTACCAAGAAACGCACCATGCTATAACAACGACTTCAACCGAAAGTGCAAAATCACAGGGGGCATTAAGTCAAGAAACCAAGAAGAAAATCCTCAAAGTGACGACGAGATAGTCCGTGCCCTCCAGTATAAGCTTATATTGTTGTTCGATTCTTGCAAAGTTGAAGAAAATTATTAAAGTTAAAGTGCTCCCAGATATGAGCCTAAACTGTCGATGATGCTCCCAAATACGAGCCTAAACTGTCGATGGTGCTCCCAGATACGAGCCTAAACTGTCGATGATGCTCCCAGATACGAGCCTAAACTGTCCATGATTCTCCTAGATACGAGCCTAAACTGTTGAAGTACTCCCAGTTATGAGCCTAAACTATCGAAGTGCTCCCAGATACGAGCCTAAACTGTCGATAATGCTCCCAGATATGAGCCTAAACTGTCGATGATGCTCCTAGATACGAGCCTAAACTGTTGATGACACTCCTTGACATGAGTTTAAACTGTCTACCCCCAAAAAAAAATCAAGAACTCCTTGATACGAGTTTAAACTATCTCAAAAAAAAAAAAAGTCAAGAACTTTTTGATACGAGTATAAACTGTCTAGAAGAAGAAAAAAATTGAACTACGTGATGACTTGATCCCTATTCAGGGTACGTAGGCATCTTGGAGACCTGTTCCAAGTTCAGTCCACCATAAAAAATAAATAAATAAATAAACTCCTCAAAGTTGCAAAATGGCAAAGTCATTCATCATGCGATATCAAAAAGTGCTCGTCGTTCCTGTCAACTTGGCATGCTACCAAAGTGTAGCTGCAAACAATAATTTTGGTTCGTCGCCAGAATTGTAGCTACAAAGGAAATTTGATCCGTCGGCAAAGTGAAGTTTCAAAGAATAATTTCAAAGATTTTCGGTTCACGTCAAGGTGTCGCTAGAAGAAATAAATAAATTCGATATGCCGCCAAGGTGTCACTGAAGAATCTGGTTCATCATCAAGGTGTCGCTGGAAGAAATAAATAAATTCGATTTTCTGCTAAGGCATCGCTGAAGAATCCAATTCATCACCATGGTGTTGTTGCAACAAAATTTGACTCACTGTTGAGGTGTCGTTGAAGAAAAAAATAATAATTCTGCTCGCCGCTGAGGTATTGCTGAAAGAGAAATTTGGCTTTCCGCTGAAGTGTTGTCGAAGAAAAAATTAGGCCCACCGCCAAAGTGTAGCTGCAAACAATAAAACCATGAAGAATATTAATGGTTGGGCACCAACATTCGAGGAATGCTTTGAATACATCTTCATAGCGATCATATGAAAATAGGGAGGTGAATAGAGCACCATATAGATGTTGTTTTGATAGGAAGTCATGAAAGGGCGCCAAGATATCTTTTAACCATTCCCAATATAGTTCGATGTGTGGCAATTCAGCATAAAGTATACAGGGAATACTCCATGATACTTTCTTCGCTTGAATGTTGAGACCCAAGAGAGAAAATTGGTTTTCTTCAATTATGCTATCATGAAGTGGAGAATTTAAGATCAAGGCTTCCAAGACAATAGATTTTTCATTAATCTGATCAAGACCAAAGTTCGCGAGGTCGCCAGTTCCTTGCGTGTCCAATGAGAAGAACATTGTTCATCGTTGGGATCAGGCATTCGAATACGTGTCCAATGAGAAGAACAATGTTCATTGTCAGGATCAGGCATTCGAATACGCATCCAATGAGAAGAATAATGTTCATTGTCGGGATCAGGCATTCAAATGCGTGTCCAAAGAGAAGGACAGTGTTTATTGTCGGGATTAGGCAATTGAATGCGTGTCCAAATAGAAAAACAATGTTCAGTGTTAGATCAGGCAATTGAATACTGAAAGGAAGAAGTGGCTTTGCATGTCCAATGAAGTTGAGAATTTAATATCAAGTTCAATGGATTCTTCATTAATCTGATCAAGACTAAAGTTGGTAAGGTCGCCTGTAGCCTTGCGTGTCCAATGAGAAGAACATTGTTCATTGTCGGGATCAGGCATTTGAATGCGTGTCCAATGAGAAGAACAATGTTTATTCTCGGGATCAGGCATATGAATGGAATCACGACCGAGAAGTGAATCGAATACGCTTAATGTGGTTGCTTGGCTTCTTCGACAATTTTCGCTCTCTAAGATAGTCACCTTTTGGTTCATAAAACACTTGAATACCACCATGATGGAACACCAAAAAAAATTTGAAACTCGATCAAGGTTGTCTAGAAGCAAGATTTCAATTTCTGATACGGTTGGTGTAATTAAGTTGTTATATCCAATCAAGTCCTGAAAAAAAATAAAAAAAAAATAGTTCTCCAACAAGCGTGAAAAAAAAAATAAATAAATAAATTTGATCTCTAGCAAACGTGGAGAAGAGAAAAAAAAAAAAAAAAAAAAAAAAAAGAAAAAAAAAAGAGAAAAAAATTTGATCTCTTTGTTGGGTTTATTTCCTTCTATATGGAGGAAAGCCCAAGTGGGTTTTATTAAAAGCCCAAAGCCCAGCCTTTAGGGAAAAGAAAACCCTAAGGAAGTTAGTATAAAAAGAGAGAGAAAGGTTAGCCGCAAGTAAAAGAACAAAGAGAAGAAAAACGCAGGTTTTTTCCATTCTGCCCAGGTTTGATCAAACATCCGATCCCGCTTCGTCCGTGGTCCGATCGAGCTGAAATTTGGAAGAGAGATTCATGACTCAATGAGTTAAAATCTGAACGGTGAAGATCGGATTTTGAGCTTGGGAACAATGATTCGTGCCAGTGAACACAGGAAGCATGGATGAGGGAAAAAAAAAAGAAAAAAAAAAAAAAGAAAAAAAAAAAAGAAAAAGAAAAGAAAGAACAGTCATACCTATGTGTTTAAGCAGATGCCGCAATCCCACACAATCTTCAGAGGCTGTGATCTTACAACTCCTTCAGAGTTAATTGAAATTGATGTCAAAATCCTATAACTTGGGTGATATATATATAGGCAATGGATTTGTATAAATTAGAAAGTAAATTTTTCGAAGCGGGATTGAAAAAAAAAAAAAAAAGGAAGTTGGATACTTCAAGTCCCACTTGAAAGAGGAAACAAATCCTGTTAAACATGGGACTCGAAGTGGGGCAATTTGTAGACACTAAAATTTTAGTGGACTTTGATTTGGATAAATGGAACCATTAAATATGGGCCTAATATTTAATTAAGTTATTTAATTGGCCCACACTTGGTCTACTTAAATTATTTAATTAACCCAGCCCAGATGGTTAAATAAAAAGAATAATTATTCTTAAACAAAATATATTTGGAATAATTATTTTTAAGGATAATTATCACAATATAACCGGCCTGGCCCAGTTATAATTTTATTCTTATCAGGAGATGACACGTGTCATCATCCTCTTAATCCAAGACGCCTATAAATAGAGGCTTGGAGGAAGAAGGAAGGGGTACACAAATTCAGAATTCAGAAGTCCAAAGGTCCAGAAATCCAGAGGGTCTAGAAATCTAGAGACTCAGAAGTCTAGAAGGTCCATAAATTGAGAGAATCATAAATCCAGAGGGTTAGAAATCCCGAGGGCAAACCTGAAGGCGAAGAACCAAGCACATCCAAAGTCGTGCCGTTTTTCACCAAATTCAACAAATTATCTCCTCTCTGAAGGCGAAGAACAACAAGCACATCCAAAGACGTGCCGTTCTTCCTCAAATTCAACAAAGGGTACAAAAATTCTGCATTCAGTGATCCAGAATTCCAAAGAGAAATACAGAAGCTCTCATCTCCTACATCCAAATCCAAAGGCAAAGAACAACAAGCACATCAAATCGTGCCGTTCCTCACCCAAATTCCAAGACGATTCAAGAACAAACTCCTGCAGCCCTTGGATCCAACCAACAACAAAAAGGAGATCGAATCAGAGGACCATTCTTTTTGTAAAGAATATTACAGAGGATTGTACCTTAGTTTCTCAAATTAATAAAATTATATTATTTGCTCCCTATTTTGTTTCTATTACCGACTTACAAAATTTGTGTGTACACACATCAAATCTTAGTCGAGTATTTGTTGGTAAAAGAAAAGAAAAAACCATAATTAAATTAGACTCATAGCTTATATTAAGAGATATGGAACAAAGAAGAAGCAACCACTACAGTAAAAGAAACTAGAAAGGGAATGCTTGATTAGTTGAGATGGTGATGGATTTGGGTTTAGTTTGACATCTCAACATTAGTAAGTTTTTAATGTAATCTGGACGGCGAGTGCAAGCTTTGACCTCAACGTCGCTAGCACAAAACAAGAAACCTCACTATTGTTTCCAAACATGGAAGATGAAACATATAACAAAAGCAATCTCCTATGTTATGGTTAGGATAGCAAAAACTCGTCCCGTCCCGTCCCGTTTAGAATGATTATGAGAGTAGTTAAACGATTTGGGAATGAAAATGGGTGGTGAAAATTCACATGATTATGGGGCGGGAACGGGCAACGTCACCCCACTCCTCCCCGTTTATAGCGATTACTAAATAAAAATTAATTTATTCACAATTGTATAATATTAATATATTATATATTAAAAATCACTTCTTAATCTTTCTGTCTTAGGTCTCGATTAATATTAAGTAAATCTTGGCTCGGTTCATTTACAATCTTATTCAATAACAATGGAGCAGTATAGTATTTTGAGAGGTGCATCATATCATAGTGTACAAATATATATGTATATGTAAGAAAATATATATGTAAATATAGTGGTGAATTGGCCACAGCATACACCTTCCTCCATACTTGAGAAACGTTAATTGAAAAAACCTGACAATACATATATATTTGTGTATATGTATGGACTTATAAATTAATCAAGATTCTTTCTAGTGAATGACTTTAAATTAAGAATGTAACATTCTACGTCGATAATGCAATTTTGCATACAACATATTTAAGCACTCATGTTACACATTTAGAATATTTTGCCGTTGCAAAACTCACGAAATAATAGTACAATGAGTTTTAACAATGTAATATTTTTTTCTTCCTCCAGCCTCAATTTAATAGTGTTGTATGATATTACAATTTTGATATATTTTTACATAAAATATAATATACAAGTGTTTACCGGATAAAATTTCATCTCCTTGATTTGAGAGTAACTACTAGATAGAGATCGTCTAACTTTAATTACTCTTAAGCTTTAAAGTTGTAATTATTTTATAATTTTGTAGAGATGCATTAACTATATACAAAATTAAAAAGTTCGAATGATACCCATCCACAAAAAGAAAAAAAGAAAAATTTTATCCCGGTGCACAAGCTAGTTGGCGTATCTAGAGTGCTATTGGTTGAGGACTAAAAGAGAATGTTTTATTTATATAGATAAGTAAATTGCGCCAAAGATGACATCAAATCCGCTGTAGCACATTGGAAACTTCTCATGATATGAAATTCCGGTTCAAACCCCGGCAGGGGAAATACTATTTGCTCCATAGTTTACGACTTTGGGCCGTTGAAGAGCTTGAGACAGGTTGAAGGGGCCTTATTATTACTATTTTACTGGGCTTTTTACTCTTAGAACGAGTCTGCTGCAAGACTAATAATTATTCTTTTATTTATTTATTTATTATTATTATGAAATGTGCAATAAATGATAAATCTTTTTCTGGAAAGAAAAATAAAAAAAGAGGAAGATTGTATTGCACGCACTTTAAATATAACAGGAATGTGGTAACATGTATTTCTTCTCCTTCATTATTTGTATTGCATTATGTAATTCAACCTTTGCCGAGTATAGTAATAAATAAACACAAATAAATTTAGTTGGCATGTTTTAATCGTGTTCTTAGTAGGTTTAAAGATCTTTAGTTGGCATATTTGATTCACTTCTTAACGAATAATTTTTATTTTTATTTGTAGAGAACTAAAAAGGTAAAAATATTATAATAATGTTTGGATGATAATTTTGTAAAATTTGATTTTCAAAAATTAGATTTTACTTGGAAAATGTTACTTGAAGGCCTTGATCACATAAGAAATACAATATAGAAGAAAGAGAAGAGAATTGTGTAAATGCTTGAATGAGATAAATCATTCATTCATAACTCTAGTATTTATAGATATAAAGAGCACGATCTCATATTACAAGAAAGGAAATTATATCAAATCTAAATCAAATTACAACATATTTTAAAGCATATTCCACAGCATAATCAAATCTTTGCTAACATAATAAGTCATTTCATAAATTGTGATTATCATATTGGTGTGTCGCCGCACCAACGCCTAAAAAATGTTGCACTATTGAGTGTAAGCGTGCAAAGTGGCCAATTTTTAAATTTATGAATGCCACTACTACTTCTAACTAAAAATATAACTAGGGTGAGTAGGGATCATCCCAAGGGATTGTGGGAGTGCCTTTGCAATGGAAACAATGTATAGGGTTAGTAGGTCAAGTAATCAAAAGATGGTTTGATTGATTGATTAAGCTATTATGCAAATTAATTAAAGCAAACAAAACACAATGATTTTAGAGAATAGGAGAAAAGAAATATAGAGGGGAGGACTTGGGGTACTGGAGCGCACAACTAAGCTTGATTTCACTAGACACTAGCAATTGTATATTAATGTGGAAATTGATTTGTAACTTGTGTGTGTGTGTACATTAATTGAAAGTAGGCATGTATGGCAAATAAGTATAGATTGTCTAGCCAATTCATATAGAAAGCACAACCTATCAAATGAAACCAAAATTCATTCAATGAAACCACAATTTATGCACACACTACTATCTAGAAACATACACCACTTGCATTCATAAGTATAGAACACCAATGAACAAGAGTAGATTGTCCACCTATCTATGAATCTAAAGCAACTACACTACATCTACACTAAATACATGGAAATTAAACTAAGTAAGCTAAAGGTGTGGCACAATCCATCAAGAAACAAGTGTGAACCATCAAATAAATTGCAAGAGTGTTCAATTAAGCTCTATATTTTGACCATTTCTAGATTAACTTTATCCATACACATAGACATGCATAAATTCCACTAAATTTAGAGAAAAACACATGAATCATCCATTCTAGCATACATAGACATATGAGTAAAAGTAGATAATCAATTGAAAGTATTAATCCATACACATCAAGTAGAAACCACAAGATATATATATAAATCTAAGATCAAAACATTTGTTACAAACAACTCCCCAAAAATACATAAAGAACTAAGTCTAGGAAGCAAACTTAGGGGCTACTCTAGCCCCAAGTAGATGTCTAGTCACTCATTGAAGTAGTCATCCAACCCTCAAGGGCTATCTCTATGGTAGGCATGAACTCCTTCTTGATAGAAACCTTAGAAAAATGGAAAAACTCCCAAAGGTTTATGAAAAGCTCTTTAGTCTCTAGCCTCCTCTCCAAGATAAGAAATATACAAGGTTTTTTTTGTGAATTCTCAAGTATGATACAAGTTATTATGTAAAAATGGCTCAAAATCCTTATATAGGTAGGTCAAGTGTCAGACCCAATGGTCTGGGCTCGTACACCATGGTCTCTCCAATGATTGCACATGAGCCAACTTTTAATGAGTTGGAATCTATTTTTTTTTTTTTTTTTTTTTATTTTTATTTTTTTTTTTCCGGAGTTGAGGAGGTTCGATCGATCGAACTGTCTTGAGATCGATCGAACATTGTAGAGATTGATCATTCTTGGCGGCGCCTTTTTAAATAAAGACAAATCTCTAAGATATTTTGGGAAAGAGACAAAAGTGGTAGGTGGGGTGGTAGGTAAGGATAAGATCGAATATTTTCGATCGATCGAAGAAAGGTTGGATCGATCGAAGATGATGAGATCTTTTGGATAAGGACAAAGGATTGGATCCATCTTAAAATATCTAGATCGATGAACTCCAGATCGATCGAAGTAATTATGAGATCGACCTAACATGCTGAATTTCCACACTTTGCTTCATTTTGCTTCCACTTTGCTCCTTTCTTCCATTCTGCTTGAGATTGCTTCATTTATGCTCTTATTTGGTTGAATTGACTTATTTTTGGGATAAACACCTAAAAAGGGCAATAACACGAAATTAGTCTAAAGCAGAAAAGTAAGATAGATAAAGGTTCTAGAATGCTTAAGCTTAAGGAGTTTAAATGCGCACTTTTCAACGCTTATCATAGCCCTAAACTTAAATATTGCTAATCCCTAGTAATGAATTACAAAGTAAAGGAATGAAATGAACAACTAAACAACTATGAATTAGAAAGCAATAAATGGATAACGCCACTTTTGTACGGAACACGATTGCATTTAGCATATGCAACAAGCCTTTTAAACCCCTAGGTTATCTCTAGTGGACGAGTGAAGTTTCGTGAGGGTTTCCAGAAATGATACCCACAAACATTAAGCTTATTCTCACAAAAGAGGCACCAATATTGCAAACAAGCATTGGTAGAAAACTACCTCAAGTATGCAATTTTTCAACCATTTTCCAAGCAATCTCCCAAAATTTCAACATCAAGCAAGCAAGTATGGTCCTCCACACATCAAGAAAATGATCATGAAAATCAAAACAACTCTAGAATCCTTTTTGAGTGAACCGGTATCCAATATGTTGCTATCTAAGCCAACTAAAGAAATGATCACATCCTTACCCTCAAACTAGCACACAAATCTAGTACAGATCATCAAGACAAAGAGTGGACCTTATATTAAACCTTTATTGTTCTAGGTGCACTTATTCTTTTCACTCGATTTGATTTTTATTTTTTTTATCCTAAGGATCAAAGATGGAAGCATGGTGCAATGTGTTGATCTATTAAGCTTTCTAGCGATCCATGAGGTCGAGCGTTAGGTCAATGACTCCCAAACTAGATGACTTTAGGGCATTAGGTGTTCAAACACCCCTGAGCGCTTACAAACTCAAATCAACTAGGCTACAAATTAAAACAACCTCTATCTAATCATTTTCCACTTCTCACCTTTTGGGAGAAGTCCTCACTTTTTTTATATTACTTTTGTAACTTTTTTTTATTATTATTTATTTTTATAGAAGTATTCAATTATTAACCTAGAGTTTGGGCCCTCCACCTTTCGGCGCGAGAAATTCAGTGCTTAATGAGGCTAGAATCCCGACTACTCAATGAAAAGGGTTTGTTATCCACTTTTATCAAGAATGAAAGCTTTCAATGCACTACTAGCCCAATTGGGATATAACCAATTCAATAGTCAACAAAGCATGTACCCCACAAATGAATGCTAGTGTGTGCCTGTACTTGTGTAGAATCCTAGAGTGAATCTCAAAACAATCACAAAATCAGGATGATGTGGATCACAAGTGCAAGCAAGATATCAATCTTTCGAAAAATTTACTCCTAAATGGCATTCCACAAGGCATACAAGGAGTATTGAACTCTCAAGTCAAGTAATTTTTAAATTTTAAGTAATATAGTCCTCAAAAGATCCAAATCATAGCTAGTCATAGATCAATCATAGAAATCCCTCAAATACACAAGTCATGCTCAAAAATTTTGAAATTGACATCAAACACTACAAATAACATCCATGTGTAAAGAGAACAAAGAAAAGAGTATACCAGTACAGCTATTGCAAAGAATGGCTGAGACAGAAGTATCCAAAGTGGGTGGTATAACCCTCCCAAACTTGGGATTAACTGTGGTCCTAAAAAGATGGCACTAGGAGAAAAGCTGATCAGATAACAAAGAGGATAATAACAGTGCATAGTAGACATGCAAGTGTAAATGGGATAGTAAATGAACTAAGGAGAGAGGAAAAATGGTGATCCTGAAAAATGTTGGGGAGCACTGTCTCTTACTAAAGTCACTAGGATGCACCTGATAATGGAGTCAATAGCAAATAGATAGATCAATAGAACAATCTGACATCCAAAATACCATGCATAAAATAAGAAAACAAAGCAGTATGTAGTTCATTACAGTAGCAGGGCCAACAGACTGGCCGCAAAAATATCAGATCAGTATCAATATAGCAGTAATGTATCATAGATATATAACATTATAAAAGAGAGGAATAGAGATCAGGCAGATGATATAGGGCGAGTGAGGTGTGATCCCTAGATATCTCTGGATATGCCCTGCAGCACAGCTGAGACATTGGAGCGGAGAGTAGACACATTTGTGCTAAGAGATGCCATATCTGACCGAAGAGAGACAACTGTGTCCTCCAAGGTCTGGATACGCTCTCCTAGGCCAGGTGTCTGAGCTGGAGCCTCAGGTATGACTGGATCGTGGAATTGTGGTACATCCTGAGCCTGCTCCTGAGAATGAAGTGGTGAACTTGCCGGAGAGTGATGTGGTATCTCCTCTGCTAGAGGCTCTCACTCTAAGTCTATGTCTATATGTGTTGCAGCCACCGGTGCCACTGCTAGATCGTCTGCTGCTGCTACTGCTGCCTCTGCCATCTCTTCCTCCTCAGCTTCCTCAGCTGCGAGAACGGCGTCCTGCGCCAGGCTCTTGATAAGAGCATTGTAGCTTTTGTTCCAATCCTTCTTGCCATAGTGGCAAGCCCTTGTTTCTGGACGCTTCTCTAGATGGAAAGGATAGCATTGATCTCGGAGGATCTGAGTAATAAGATGGCCAAATGGGAGAAAAGTGGATCGTCTGGGCTTGGCCTTGCTAATGTAGGTCGAATATAATCTCATCATGACACTCCAGTAGAGTACCAGCATAAATACCCAGTGGCCTGTATAGAATTCGTATAAAGTAGTCAAAAAGTCTGAATGCCTCTGGATCTTATGGCTCGCCATAAATACGTTTCGAAATAGTTCCGAATCGTAAAACCAAAGGTCATCGGGCAGATAAGTTCGGGTGGCGAAAGTCTCGCTATCTGCATAGTGGCCAGTCAGTGCCATGGTTATGTCTGCGTAAGAAGGTCTCCTCGCCAAGATAAGATAATGAACATCAGGAGGGCAGACATGAGGGCATCGAGAAGATCTGGCTAATATATCAACTGTGATCCGGATGGGGTGGCCATCAATAGTAGTATGCAGCTCTGAGAGGTTACTCGGGGCAAGTTAGAGGTTCTGGTAGAACAACCGAACAAGCCGTGGGTAAACTAGATAAGTAACTGGGGCCAAAATAGCTGAAATGCCCCTCCGGTCAATATCATCATAAGCTGGTCGGGTCAGGAGATACCGGGAGAAGAAAGTAATATCAAACACTGACTCATGTGCCACCTGAAGGCGTGAGTATCTCCTGATAGGTCTGTCACAGACCTAGCCTGGCTGTGCTGGTGGTGGTGAAGGAGATGGTACACGCTCAGTCTCAGCTGAAGAAGATGATGCATAAGCTGAAGACTGTAGTCTAGAGTCGGTTGATGGAGACTGATCTGGATCTGGCTCTACATACTCCTTTAACTGGTCGGGCTGCTTAGCCTCATTAACCTGCTCTGGAGCTGGTTCTGGAACTGGGTCCTGAATATGAGATAGTCCTGCCTGCTCCTCTAATCTCTGCCTCACTATACGTGTATAATGCATATGGGCAACAGTCTTTACCTTAGCCATGGCCTGTAAAACAGAGGGAAGACACTTACAGAATAAGTCTGTACAGGAATAAAAAGTTGAAGCACAGTTTATAGAAGCATGTATGTCAAATAAGATAGCCAACTCAAAATAATAATCATGAATCTATGCAAGTGATGTTGCAGCCAAAGAAATAGTGACTAAGTGAAACATGCTAAACAGGATAAGTATGGAATACATCCAATGTGGAAAACACAGGCATTGGGCATAAATAAGATAGCATGAAACACAAAAGATAGTGTATGAATTGCAAATGCAAATCTGTGATGTTCGATCGATCAGGAAAAAATGAGATCGATCCAAGTTGGATCGATCTGGAATTGAGTGAGATCGATGTTCCTCAGATCGATCTGAGAAAAATTGAGATCGATCGAACTCTGCAAATAATGTGTACAGTCACAGATCTGTGACATGAATGGCACCGGGGGGGGGGGGGGGGGACTTGAGCATGCTCGTGGGGCCCTTTCACAGATTTTTTGAAAACTAAAAATATTTTTTTTGGACTTTTAGAAAATTAAAATAATAAAATGGATTTTTTTTAATTAAAAAAAAGAAGAAGATATTTTTGGATTTTGGAGAATAATATAAAGGTAAAAATTAAATAAAAATATTTTCGTAATTTTTGAAAGTATTTTTTAAAATAAAAATAAAAATACAGTAAGATAAAATTAAAACATTTTTAGATTTTTGAAAAATTTCCTAAAATTAAAAATATTTTTGAAATTTTTGAGAATAAAATGAAATAAAAATTCAAAATATTTTTGGATTTTTACTAAATTAAAATATAAAAGAGTAGTCAAATCAAAGTCAACAAAGGGGTACAGATCGATCAATCCAAGATCGATCTGGAAGATAATTCGATTGGTCGAACAGGTGAAAACCTGCAGACAAGTTTAAACGATGCACAGAGAAACCTTTTTCATGGATCTCAAAAAAATTTCTAAGTGTGGAGTGAAGATTGATCCAAGAAAAAGTTGGATCAATCTAGGAATTTTCAGATCGATCCAAGGAAACTTTCGATCGATACACAGAGAGCTGATTTATGCAGAGAATTTTTGATCGATGGGACTGAGAGATGATTGGATGCAAAGATGGGTGTTCGATCGATTGAACCTATTTTAAGATCGATCGAACAGGAACAAAATGCCTATTTTCAAAATAAAAGTGCATGCATTCTCAATCATAGTTCATATCAATGTGTATAAATTCCAAAACATATCTAGACGGCGCAAGAACTGAAAGGTAAAATAGAAATGAGGGAGAAATAGGGTTGAAAAACCCTACGAGCATTTACTAGTCTTTAACGTCTCTAGCAAGACGTTGGGCTCTTTTTGCCCAGATCAAATATCTTGTTATGCATCCCCTCCTTGACGGGGTGAATGGATGTTTGAATCCCACCCAACAAATGGTTCCCTAAAGAAATCATTGGATTTGATTCAAACGATATTGATGGTTCTTGGTCAAAACAACTCTTGGGCTTCCATGCCCTTGGAACACTTGGTTTTAATGCAGCCTTCTTTGAATTCTTTTTGGTAGACAAACTCTTAGAACTTCCACTCCCAAGTAAAGACTCAATTCTATCAAATTCATTATCAATGCACTTTTCTACAACACACACCTCTTCATGTTTGTCCATTGAATTCGGGGTCGGATTAAAAATGTTCAACTTCACTTTCATATGCCCAAATGAGATTTTCATTATCCCCGGCCTACAATTGATGTTGGCATTTGAAGTTGCCAAGAAGGGACGGCCAAGGATAACGGGAATTTGGCTCTTGGGGTTTGGAACAAGTTCCGTGTCTATGACAACAAAATTAACGGGGATGAAGAACTTATCAATCTTGATCAAAACATTCTCAATGATACCCCAGGGCTTTTTAATTGATTGGTCGGCAAGTTGTAAAACTACCGACGTTGGTTTCAAGTCTCCTAAGCCCAATTTGACATACACTGATTATGGAAGAAGATTGACACTAGCTCCTAAGTCAAGAAGAGCACGATTTATGACATGGTCACCAATGATGCAAGAAGTAGTAGGTGAACCGGGGTCTTTAAACTTTGGGAGAGTGTTATGTTGCAAAATAGAGCTCACTTTCTTGGTCAAGACTACTTTCTTTGGTGCTTGGCTTTTGTTTTTCCTCTTTTGGGTCAAAGATTTTTTAAAAACTTGGCATAAGCCAAAATTTGCTTAATTACATCCAAGAGCAGAAAATTAATCTTCACTTACCTAAACATTTCAATAATTTCATTGGTCTTGGTCTTTTGTTTGTTAAGATAAATGGATCCTTTCAAGGCAACTGGAAATAGAGCTCTTGGCTCAAAATCTTTTTCAAAATCTTTCTTTGAAACATCATCAACACAAGAATTTGTAAGATCATTTTTCAAATCATGCTTTAATTCATCTTTTAACCATTTTTCAACATTTTCTCAACATGATGGTCATGCACATACAATGCAGGAGGAATAAAATGTGAAACGGGATGGGTGTCAACTTTTGGTTGCACCGGGTTCACTCTCTTCATTATATATGCATACTTTGTTGTCCACAATGTTCCCACTCCTTAAGGTTGTTACCGTATTGACATGTTCAATTATGGGACCTTCCGATGAGGAATGAGTCTCCGCAACACATTGTTGCTTTGGTGGGGCATTTAAAGGCATTTTCCCTTTCTCTCTAGCATTTAAAGTACTAGCTATTTGCCCTACTTGGGTTTCTAACTTAGCAATGGATTGAGAATGAGAATGAAACAATTGAGTATTCGCCTCTAGAGTGCCTAGAGCGGTCAAAACTTTCTCTTTAAATGCAAGACTCCTAGAGTTTCCTTGAGAATAAGATGGTTGACTAGGAAAATGAGAATCTGAGAATTGATTACCATGTGATTGAAATGATGATGATCTAAAACCTTGGGAACCTTGGCCTTGCATTGGAGGTGGAACATACTTCCCTTAAAAACCACTTTGGGAAGGGTTTGAGCCTTCCCCTTGGCTTTTCCAAGAAAATTTTGGATGGTTCCTCCAACTAGGATTGTAATGAGTGCCATAGGAATTATTCCCTTGGTTAGCAAAAATGGCATTGGCTTGCTCATGGTTGTCATTTTGCACATGTCCATGGGGACAATTGGAAGTAGAATGCATGGCACTTGAACAAGTTATGCATGATTCATTAGATGCACGATGATGAACATGATTAGGGGAGGAAGACATTTGATTCGCTGAAGTTTGGTTGATCAAAAATTGATCAAACCTTTGAGATAAGGATTTCATCTCGGTGGCTATATCATTGGAGTTGTCAACTTGATACAAGCCAACATTCTTCCTTCCACCTAGATTTCTACCATTTTTAGAAGATAATGATCTATGCATTGAATTTTCACTCATGCTTTCATACAATTGCCACACATCATTTTCATGCTTGTCAAGATAAGAACCACCCATGGATGCATCAATCATACCCTTGTGATTATCCGGCAAACTTTCAAAGAAATATTGGACTAGTTGCCACTTAGGTATATCATGATAAGGGTACTTCCTAAGCAAGTCATTAAACATTTCCCATGCCTCATGAAACATTTCCCCATCCCCTTGAGAAAATTCACAAATGGAAGTTCTCATGGCATTGGTCATAGAAATCGGATAGTACTTCTTCAAGAACTCTTGTTGCATTTTTGATAAGCGTGTATTTATGGACTTATCGTTGTCAAATACACTCCATATCAACATATAAAATACCTACATCCGTTTAACTAAAAATGTCTAATGGCAAGTAGGGTCGAACCACGCATTCACGGTGAGTTTCTATTTCCGAACAAGAGATTTAAAAATATTGATTTTCAGATTTGTCACGAACTATGGAAATGGAATTACAACTATAAAACATTAAACACTCGAATTAGAAATTAAATGAGAATGAAACTTGTGGACATAACTTGCATTAAATTAAACAAACTTTAAAGAAAATTACATAAAGAAATAAACTATAATTCTCTAACTCTATCCAACTCTATCTCTAACTCCCCTCTCCCATTTGCCTCCGAAGTGTGCCTTTTATAGCCAAAGGAAGACACCCACTTGTAGGCTGTGATTATGGCCCAAACTGCTTCTTCATCTCCTCACGCCACCTCTCTGTTGCTCTCATTTCACTGACCATTTCCTTTTCTTCCTACCTACCCTTGTTGAATTCTTTTTTCTTTTTTTCTTTTATTTTCCTCTTTCTCTCTCTTCATTCCTCCTCTTCACGTGCACCCACATATACACAATATAGTTTGACTTTTTCTTTTTCTTTTTCTTTTTCTTTTCTTTTCTTCTTTTCTTCTTTCTCTCTTTTCACTTATTTTCCATTTTTTTGGTTGATTTTCTTCTCATTCATGCATTAATACCTACAAAACACAAAGCAAACATATAAGAATACCTACCCCCAAACAAGCTTTTGCTAGTCCTCTAGCAAAGAAAGACAAAAATAGATAAGGTCACAAAAAATATTACTTTTATTAACAAAAATATGTGCCACTTTCGCAGGCTACTTTTGATTGCATTTACCATATGCAATAAGGCCTTAAACCCTTAGGTCACCCCTAGTGGATGAGTTATAACCCCGTGAGTGTTTCCAGTGAAGGTACCCACAAACTTCCAAAGAATTTTCCTGCATATCTACAAAATGAAAAGTTTTAGAGATGAAAATATTAAGTTCTTTATATACAACGAGCTACTGAGGTGTTATAAAAACAAATATTTAAAGAAAGTTCACCCATAAACAACCTAAAAGTAGAGAATGTGTGTGTGCGAAGTCGACAAAAATCCATTTTCAAATCCAAGTGATGAAATTCCCAAGTCTTTAGAAAATTATGCTTTGACTTCAAATCTCACAGTAAATATCTCTCTAAAAGAACATCTCTCGAGGATTTGGCTAACTGTATCTCTCAAATGTATGTGAGTAGGAACTCTGTTTCTAAAGTAAAATCAAGCTCACATGCTAATTATTTGAAAGACCGATACATATAATAGAAGAGTCTTATGACAGGAATGTTGATTACTTTTGAGAGAATGTCGAGTTACCCACCATAACGCCTTCTTATTTACTATGCACTATCATACCTTTTCTTAAAATATTATTGAGCTCAATTTGTACATAAATGTTTCTGAGAATGAGGTGTCTTCAAAATACTTGAAAGGGATACTTTACTCTTCTTCTTCTTTTTCTTCTTCTTTTTTTTTTTTTTTTTTGAAGAAGATATGAATGACTTGTTGATCCCTTTTTCTTTTACATACAGTCATCCCTAACATTTCTCAGAAAAAAATAACAAGATTACAAAAGGTAATGAAGGTATGATAGTACATAATAAACTAGAAGACTTATGTTTCTCTTAACTCGATGTGATTTCATTCTCAATGATCTACCAAGATGAAGGATTATGAGTCTAACAATAAATTTTATCGCGCTATCTAATAAATTTGAGCCGTCTTGTGACTCAGAGTTAGCGTAAAGCTCTCTAAAAAGATGAAATGCACGAAAGCTTACATGGTTTTAAGTCTCCAGTAATAGATTTCTAGATTCTTGGGAGATTATTCACTTCTTTCTTTCAAGCTGCGACTTTGTGCAAAAATATTTCTACTTCTAAATTCTCATGGTGCAATGTCTATCATTATATCACCTTAGTAACAAGCTCAATTTCAATCTAGAATAATGACATCTCTTAACTTTCACAAAGTAGAAAAATAGGATTTATTTATTTATTTTTATATATATTTTTTTTGTGAAAAGATTTTTTAAAAGAGGTACATGTTTTGATAAATCTGTCCTACCCCCAAACAAAATAAAATACTATCCCTAGTGTTTGAAAAATAGAGCACTGAAAAGTGGTGAATGAAATATACAATGTACCACTGGAGATAAAAAGAAAATTGGAATGAATTACCTCAATTGATTTGGTGCTTCTGAAGTACAATCCCTGTAGATAGTTATTGCAAAAGAGAGACTAAGTGTTCTGAAATTATAACAGATTGTACCCCCAAACAAAATATAAGCATAGCTAAAGAAATAAAAACAAGGAATTGGGTTGCCTCCCAGGAGCGCTAAGTTTAACGTCTTCAGCCAGATGCAAGGGGGATAGTACCCCCAGAGAGATCAATCCGAATAAATATGATTGATGAGGAGAATTTCCTCAATTTCATGAGACTCAAGCTCAAGGAAAGGTTTTAAGCGATGAGCATTAACTTTAAACAATTCCCCAGTCGTGGGGTCTTATACCTCAATTGCACCATGACTTGCCACATGTCTAACAAAGTATGGGCCGGACCAACGTGACCGTAACTTCCTAGGAAACAATTGAAGACGAGAGTTATACAAAAGAACCTTTTGTCCAAGGAAGAAATCCTTTCGAAGAATGTGCTTGTCATGTTCTAACTTAGTTTTGGCTTTATACATTTTGGAACTCTCATAAGCATCATTTCAAATTTCTTCCAACTCATCAAGCTGGAGTTTCCTATGTTCACCGGCTTTATCAAAGTCGAAATTCATGGCCTTAATGGCCCAATAAGCACGGTGTTCCAGCTCTACTAGCAAATGACAGGCTTTTCCATAAACCAAACGGTATGGGGACATTCCTATAGGGGTCTTGTAAGTAGTCCGGTATGCCCACAAAGCATCCTGAAGCCGGAGGGTCCAGTCTTTCCGTGTAGGATTAACTGTTTTTTCTAGTATTTGCTTGATTTCCCTATTGGATACCTCAGCTTGACCATTAGTTTGTGGGTGATATGACAGGGCCACTTTGTGAGTGATACCATATTTGGACAATAAATTTCCAAAGACTTTATTGCAAAAATGTAAACCATTATCACTTATAATGGCCCGAGGTGTACCAAACCTAGGTAAAATTAAGTCTTTAAAGAAACGCACCACAACTCGATAGTCGGCTATCTTGGTGGCTAAGGCTTCTACCCATTTGGACACGTAATCAACAGTTAGAAGGATGTAAAGACATCCATATGAGGAAGGAAAGGGTCCCATGAAATCAATACCCCAAACATCAAAAATTTCAACAACTAGAACGGGTAGTTGGGGCCATTCATTACACTTGGTAATCTTACCTAACAATTGGTATCTATGACAAGCCAAACAGTAGGTGTGGGTATCCTTGAAAAGAGTGGGCCAATAAAATCCTGACTGCAAGATTTTTGCAGCGGTTCTTTTAGAGCTAAAATGGCCACCATAGGCCTGATCATGACAGAAAGAAATGACAGACCCTTGGTCTATCTCAGGGACACACCTACGGATGATTTGATTTAGACAATATTTGAACAAGTAGGGGTCATCCCAAAAATATTCCTTAACCTTAGCTAGGAATTTATCTCTCTCTTGTTTAGACAAAGTTGAAGGAATTTGATCTGTCACAATGTAATTAACAATATCAGCATACCATGGGGCATGAGTTATTGCAAATAATTGTTTATCCAGAAAAGTATCTGAGATTGGAATGGATTCAGTAATGGACTCAACAACAAGGCGGGACAAATGATCGGAGCCTTTCTTATCACGAATCTCAAGGTCAAACTCTTAAAGAAGTAGGATCCAACGGATCAACTGAGGTTTGGCATCTGCTTTAGAGAGAAGATGTCTTAATACAACATGATCGGTATAGATGATGACCTTGGAACCGATCAAATAGGAGCAAAATTTGTCAAAGGAAAACACGAGTGCCAACAATTCTTTCTCCATGGTGGAGTAGTTGATTTGGGCATCATTCAGGGTTTTGCTAGCATAATAGATGACATGTCATACTTTCTCAACCTTTTGACCTAAGACAGCTCCTACTGTATAATTCGACGCATTACACATGATTTCAAAGGGTAAGTTCCAATCTGGCGAATGGATGATGGGTGCAGTGGTGAGAGCTGACTTTAATTGTTCAAAAGTAGAGTGACAAGAATCGGTAAACTCAAAGGGTATATCCTTCCCGAATAGATGGCTGATAGGTCTTGCTATTTTGCTAAAATCTTTAATGAAACGACGGTAAAAACCTGCATGACCTAAGAAAGCTCTAATATCCTGAACAGTTTTGGGAATGGGTAAACTCAATATAAGGTCAACTTTAAATTGATCTACCTTAATTCCTGCAGCGGAGATATTATGATCGAGGACAATTCCTTTTTTAACCATGAAATGACACTTTTCCCAGTTAAGGACCAAGTTAGTGTCACGACAACGCTGAAGAACAAGAGTAAGATGGTGAAGGCATTGCTCAAATGATGAACCAAAGACAGAGAAGTCATCCATGAAGATTTCAAGAAAATTTTCAACCATGTCACTGAAAATACTTAGCATACACCGCTGAAATGTAGTAGGTGCATTGCATAAACCAAAAGGCATGCGATGATAAGTAAATGTGCCAAATGGACAGGTGAAAGTGGTCTTTTCTTGGTCATCAACGTGGATAGGGATTTGATTATACCCAGAGTAACCATCTAAGAAGTAATAGAAGGATTGACCAGCTAATCTTTCTAACATTTGATCAATGAAAGGCAAAGGGAAATGATCCTTTCGAGTGACAGTATTGAGCTTTCAATAATCAATGCAAACTTGCCATCCAGTTTGGACACGAGTAGGAACCAATTCATTATGGCTATTAGATACGACGGTGATGCCTGATTTTTAAGGGACAACATGAATGGGGCTTACCCACTGACTATCAGAAATGTGATAGATGATACCGGCATCAAGAAGTTTGATAATTTCAGCACGAACAACTTCCTTTAAATTAGGGTTAAGTCTCCTTTGGGGCTGCCTATATGTTTTTACATCGTTATCTAAATGAATATGATGTTGAACCACTAAAGGACTAATGCCGCGAATATCATTAATAGACCACCCTATGGCTGCACGGTTTTCCCTAAGAACCTTAAGAAGTTGGGTTTCCTGATTGGTAGTCAAGTCCGAAGCAATTACCATGGGAAAAGTGTCAGACTCACCTAGGTAAGAGTCCTTTAAAGTCTCAGGTAAAGCCTTTAGTTCAATCTTGGGTGGCTTCTTCTTAGCTTCAAGAGCAGTAGTAACTGGAACAGATAATGGTTCAAACCTAATCTTTGGTGGTTCAAAGATTGGAGTGGAATCGAGTAAAGCATTGACCTCACCAATATAACTATCTGCATCAAACTCATCACAAAAATGTGCTAGACACTGTTGGAGTGGATCCTTAGGGTAAGAGTTCTCAAAGGTGTGAGCGGCTAATGACTCAATGAGACAAATTTCTTCAATGGAATCTGAGTCAGGGGGTGGCTTCATCAAATTAAACACATTAACTTCTAATTTCATGTTTCCAAAGGTTAAAGTCATACTATCATTTCAACAATTGATCACAGCATTAGCGGTAGCTAAGAATGGTCGACCTAAGATGATAGGAATTTGCGTACCTTGGGTAGGTTGGGTATCTAGAACAATGAAATCAACTGGATAATAGAAATCAGCTATTTTTACTATCACATCTTCAATTATACCCCTTGGAATTTTGACAGAATGATTAGTTAATTGGATCCTAACATCAGTTTTCTTCAAATTATTCAAGCCTAGCTCCAAATACACTGAATATGGTAACAAATTCACACTAGCACCACGATCCAACAAAGTATGGTCAGCAAACTTTTCTCCAATCTTACAAATGACAGTTGGACTCCCAGTCTTTATGTTTAACCACGGCTTGATTTTGTAGGAAGGAAGAACAATTTTGGGCTATGAAAGCTTCTTTTGGAATGTTGGTTTTCCTTTTGACTAAATCTTTGATGAACTTTGCATAAGAAGGAACCTGTTTAATAACAGTGAGAAATGGAATATTGATCTGAAGATTTTAAAAAATATCTAAGATCTCACTGTATTGTGACTCCTTCTTATTGTTGGCTAGTCGAGAAGGAAATAGGGCGGGGGGAATATAAGACTGAAGATGGATTGGATCAGATTCAGAACCTTGGTCCTCTTTGGTGTTGGGTGGGTCTAATGCACTAGACTTGGATGGTGCACTTGTAGCTTGGGTGGGTAACTCAACTTGATTATTGACTTTCTTCCCTCACCGAAGGGTTAAGATGGAGTTCACTTGATTATTTGATTGGTCAGTGGGAGGAGAACCTCCAATGTGATTTACTTCTTTGCCTATTGGATTAATTTCAGGTTGGCTAGGCAAGGTACCCTTTTGTCTTTCAGACAGTGCAGAAGTGAGTTGAGTCAACTGACTTTGGATAGATTGCTGAAATTAGAGTTGACTCTAAGTTAAGAGGTCAAAGTGACTCTCTAAATTTTGAATTCTTTGATCTGATTGCTTATTAGATTGATTAAGATTAAGGGCAAGCATTTTCAGAGTGTCCTCATAATTGGTAGCACGGTGGTGCTGTGGGACAAGAGCAACATAATTGCTCATTGGATCAATTGCAAGTTCTTTATTTTGGTTGAACTGATTGTTCCTAGGAAAATATCCTGGAGGGACAAGAGGACCTTGAGGTTGTGCTGGCCTATTGGGATTACCTTGGAAACTGGGAGGACCACCTAAGTTTTGTGGAGGCAAATTTTGTCGCCACGAAAAATTCGGATGGTTTCTTGTATCGGGATGATAAGTCTGACTAAAGGAATTAGCCATCGGTTTCCTATAGGTATTAAAGGCACAAACTTGTGCATTTGAAGGTTCAGATGTATAGTTGATCGGACAATCCTCGGTGGGATGAGACGAACTTGAACAGACATTACATTTTGCAGGTGTTGACATGAGAGCAAAGGCATCAAATTTTTTATTCAAATCTTTGACTTCTTCCGCTAGACTTTGCATCACTGATTTGAATTCAGGTTCGGGTTTGATCTCAAAAGGATTGGAAGTTCTTTTGGAGGGATCATTCCTAGAGAATTCGTCATCACAAGGGTTCTAATTCCAACTTTGAGCATTCTCAGCAAGTTCTTCTAAAAAAGCATAAGCTTCTTCAGGAGTTTGGGATTTGAACTTTCCTTGGTGTATTGACTCAATCATGGTTTGGTCAGTAGGAGAAAGCCCTTTATAAAAAGAATGAACGAATTGTGCTTTCTCAAAGCCATGATGTGGGCATTTGAGAAGCAAATCATGAAAATGCTCCCAAGTTTGATGGAATTTTTTTCATTTTTCCCTTTGAAAGTGCTTATGGCATCTCTCAATAACTCAGTTTTTTGCATTGGGTAAAACTTGTTCATGAATTTTTTAACAAGTTCATCCCATGTTCTAATGGAGTTTGGAGGAAGAGAGTTGAACCATGAGGAAGCTTTATCATCTAAGGATAGGGGAAACAGACGCAATTTGACACCCTCGTCATCTAAATGCTGATTTTTGAAAGTAATGCAAATGGTTAGGAACTTTCCCAAATGGACATAAGGTTGTTCACTTTCAAATCCATGGAATTTAGGCAACATATTGATGATATGGGCTCTAATCTCAAATTGAGGCCCGACTGGAGGAAGAACAATACAATTGGGTGGATTGGCTATGATAGGGGCAAAATAGTCATTCAAAGTTCTAGGAGCAGGTGGGACAACCGGTTGTGCTGGTGGAACGGGTGGAACAAGTGGTGGAACTGGTGGTGTAAGTGGTGGATCCATTGGAGAATAATTGGATGTGGAAGAAAGTAAGGATACTTTATCCAAAGCAAAAATTGAAGGATTACTGGAACAACGGATTAATCGTTTGTTAACTCTTAACCAGTTGGGCATACAAAACGGACACCAAAGAGCACACGATTTTTTTTTTTTTTTTTTTTTGAGGGAAAGCCCTTGAGAATTGGATCCTAAAAATGAGCTAGACATTGGAGTGCACACACAAACCACACAAATGTTTTTGGCTTTTTAATCTTGAGCTTAAATTCAAGGATGATGATTTTTTTTTTTTAAAAGTAATTAAAGCTCCTATGAAAAAAAACTCCTACTCTCTTATAGAATAATTAGAGGCTTACCAATTAAAGCCTTCCAACAAGACAACCAGGGAAGTTTCCAGGAAGTGTGGGGAGGACGAGGCCTGCTTAATGACGGTATGCCCACACCCTTAGACAAAACTTTCCTTAGACATTGTCAAGTTGGAAGGTACTCACTGGAGTGACCAAAAATTAATTCTGTCCAAGAGAATCCTATGAGCTATGTGAAAAACCCTATGGCCAATGTCTACTTGATTTTAAAATTAAATTAAATTTGGCTCGGGTTTGACAAATGCAAGGATTTAATGATTTGTGAGCCACAGAAAACGGGTGATGAAATCTCGACCGTATCTTGTTTGAGTTTTGCCCTTAAGTATCTTATGCAAATGCTAATTAAAAGATGCACAAATAAGACAATCAATAAAATAAAAATAAAAAGGGAGTGAGTGTGTGATTTTTTTTTTTTTTAAAGATAAAGAAATACAAAAATAAAATAAAATAAAATAGAAGAAATTGTGAACCTAAGGTTACGTCTAAGTTATTCTATCCTAAAATTTGCATGCAAAAGTTAATCACCTAAAAAAAACTAAGTTTTCTTAGTCTAAAAAATATATGAAACCGCTAATGGAAGATTTGAGGTACTTACTTGAAAGACAAAGCTATCGTTTGTCGTTTTTTCCACGTGTGCTCCAATGAGAATATCCAATCTTTTGAATGTTCCAAAATAAGTCCCCAATTTGAATCGACAATTTTTTTCTTTTTCTTTTCTTTTCTTCTTCTTCTTTTTTTTTTTTTTTTTTTTTTTTTTTTCAGAACTGGTTTACAATAGAACTAGTTTGTAGAACTGGTTTAGATTCTGGTCCAGGTCCTGAACTAGGACAGTGCTACACTTGTAGCCAAACATGGGTTATTTGACTTTGATATATAATATATATAAATATATATATAATATATTATACATATATATCATATATGTCTCTGATGTCTGTCAAGCCCAGAAGAAGGACAGTGAGGATCAGATGGGCAGTCGGCGATAGCGAGCTTGGCCGGAGGAGAGATGGCGATGGTGGAATCGGCCGTGATGGATGGTGTCTTCTGGGGCGGTGCACAAAACAATGCACAAAACTTTGAGTTTGGAAATTAGTGTCAAATGGGCACCATAATTTAAATTTATAAACCGCTTAACACCTATACTATGTAGTATGAGTGAGAAGGGATTGTCCTAAGGGATTGAGTTGTCGTACTAGCTTGAGGAATCAAAATTAGGGTTAGTAGGTCGAGTGATTAAAATAGTGGTTGGTTGGTTAAATTAAACTAGATGCAAATTAAACTAAAGTAAGCAATAATGCAATAGAGAGAATAAAAGATAGAGAGAGATCTTGGGGTTTAGAGATCACTACTAAGCATAACTTTTCTACACCTTTAATGAATGATTAATGAGGGGAAGAACATGTATTGCAATATAGTGTGTGTGTGGTTGTTTCAAGAAGTATGGATGACAAATTAAGCATATATTGTCTAAGCAACATAGTGGATAGCACAACATATCAAATTAAGCCATTAATCCTTTCTTTAAGCTCACAATCTAAACACATCACAAGGTTAGAGATACATGTTACTTGCTTTTCATAAGTATGGAACATCAACAACAAGCATGGATTGTCCTCCCATTTAACAACTACACTACAACTAAGTTAATGACATGAATTAAACTAACTAAACTAAGGGAGAGGCACAATCCATCAAGAAATGAGTATGAACCATCAGATAAAGCACAAGAACATGACATGAAGTACTATGTCTTGACAATCTCTAGATCTATAGGATCAACACACATAGACATGCATCAATAACACAAGAAATAGAGACAAACACATGAACATCTATTCTAGCATACATAGACATA
This sequence comes from Cornus florida, assembly GCF_030987335.1. NCBI lineage: Eukaryota > Viridiplantae > Streptophyta > Magnoliopsida > Cornales > Cornaceae > Cornus > Cornus florida. The sequence continues at coordinate 26,545,228 of NW_026775579.1, forward strand.
TGGATAGAATGAAATGATCAATTGGAAGCATTAAACCACATAAATCATTGAATAAACAAGATCTATATATATAGAAGTGTCAAGACATGAATCACAATACAAATCCCCTAAAAAACACATAAATCAAGAAGTAGAAAACATGCTTAGGGCTAACTCTAGCCCCAAGAGGATGTCTAGCCACTCATAGATGATGTCCTCCAACCCTCAAGGGCAAGCTTCGTGGAAGAAATCTGCTCATTTGTTGATGAAGAGTCTCCAATGGTGTCTCTAGCCTTCTCCTCTTCTTTTCTTCCTCCCTAAGAGTTCTCTAAGTATGATATGATATGAGATACAATATGATCCTCTATGTTATGACACAAAAAGTAATCCTTATCCTTATATAGGTAGGTCAAATGACACCCAAAATGAGTTGGGGTCGTATAACAAATATTCCCCAATGATTGGATAAAGAACAACTTTTGTGAGCTGGAAATTAAACTTTTTCGCACTGGAGGAAGTTCGATCGATCGAACCTTGGACTTGGATCGATCGAACATAGCTGAGATCTATCGAATTAAAGTTGGATCGATCCTCAATGGCAGCGCCTTTTTGGATAAAAACAAATCTGAGATATTTTGAAAATATTTTTGGGAAAAAGACAAAAGTGGTTGGTAGGGTGATACAACTGGATAAGATCAATCATTTGGATAAGGACAAGAATGTTCGATCGATTAAAGAAGGAAGTTGAATCGATCAAACTTTAGAGATCTTTGAACAGGGACAAATATGGCTCAGATCTATCTTGAAGTGCTGAGATCGATGAAAGTTGGATCGATCGAACTTTTCTTGAGATCGATCGAAGTTGCTGAAATTCCACCCTTTGCTTCCTTTTGCTCTACTTTACTCCTTTCTTTGATTCATCCCAGAATTGCTTCAATTATACTCTTATTTGGCTAAGTTAGCTTATTTTGGGGATAAGTACCTGAAAATGGGAATAACATGAAATCAATACAAGACGGTAAAATAAGATAGATAAAGGTTCTAGAATAAATAAGTTTAAGGGGTTTAAATACACACTTTTCAGTGCTCATCATACCCCCAAACTTAAATATTGCTAGTCCCTAGTAATGAACTAGAAAGTAAAGGAATGAAATGAACAACTATACAGCTATGAACTAGAAAGCAATAAATGGATAACGCCACTTTTGTAGGGAACACGATTGCATTTAGCACATGCAACAAGCTTTTTAAACCCCTAGGTTACCCCTAGTGGACGAGTGAAGTCTCGTGAGGGTTTCCAGAAATGATACCCAAAAACATTAAGCTCATTCTCACAAAAGAGGCACCAAAATTGTAAACAAGCATTGGGAGAAAACTACCTCAAGTATGCAGTTTTTCAAACATTTCCAAGCAATCTCCCAAAATCTAAACATCAAGCAAACAAATATGGTCCTCCACACATCAAGAAAATGATCATGAAAATCAAAACAACTCTAGAATCCTTTTTGAGTGGACATGATCAAATATGTTGCTATCTTAGCCAAGTAAAAAAATGATCACATCCTTATCCTCAAACTAGCACAGAAATGTAGTACCGATCATAAAGACAAAAAGTGGACCTTTTATTAAACCTTCATTCATCTAAGTGCGCTTATTCTTTTCACTTAAATTTTTTTTTTTTTTTTTTTTTTTTTTTAGGATCAAAGATGGAAGCATGGTGTAATGTGTTGATCTATTAAGCTTTCTAGCTATTCATGAGGTCGAGCGTTAGGTCAATGACTCCCAAACCAGACGGCTTTGGGGCACTAGGCGTTCAAACACCCCTACGGACTTACAAGCTCAAATCAACTAGGCTACAAATCAAAACAACCTCTATCTAATCATTTCCCACTTCTCACCTTTTGGGAGAAGTCCTCACTTTTTATTACTTTTGCTTTTACGTTTTTTTTTTTTTTTTTTTTTTTTTTTTTTTTTTTTTTTTTTGTGTGTGTGTAAGCAAGTTCAATTATTAACCTAGAGTTTGGGCCCTCTACCTTTCGGCGCGAGAAGTTCAGTGCTTGATGAGGCTAGAATCCCGGCTACTTAGTGAAAAGGGGTTGTTATCCACCTTTATTAAGAATGAAAGCTTTCAATGCACTACTAGTCCAATTGGGATATAAACAATTCAATAATGAACAAAGCATGTACCCCATAAATGAATGCTAGTGTGCGCCTGTGCTAGTGTAGAAGACTAGAGTGAATCTCAAAACAATCACAAAATCAGGGTGATGTGGACCAAAAATGCAAGTAAGATATCAATCTTTCGAAAAATTTACTCATAAATGGTATCCATAAGGCATACAAGGAGTATTGAACTCTCAAGTCATGCAATTTTTAAATTTTAAGCAATATAGTCCTCAAAAGATCAAAATCATAGCTAATATAGACCAATCATAGAAAATCTCTCAAATACATAAGTCATGCTCAAAATTTTGAATTTAAAAATAAACACTGCAAAACACCATTACCCCCAAACTTAAATGGCACATTGTCCTCAATGTGCAAAGAGAACAAAAGGAAAGAGTATACTGGTGCAATTAAGGCAAATAATGGTTGGGACTGAAGTATCCAAAATGGGTGGCATAGCCCCCCCCCCCCCCCCCCCAAACTTGGGATTAACTATGGTCACAGTGGTTATGCAAATGTAGATGGGATAGCAACTGAAAATAGAGAGAGGTAAAAGGGTGGTCCTGAAAATTTTGGGCAGTATGCTCTCTCACTGAAGTCACTGGGATGCACCTGATGGAGTCAAATAGATAACAATAAGAATATGAAAATATGACATCCATACAGAAAACATATATAAATAAAAATAAAGTACAGTACATTCAGTATCAGAGCCGATAGACATGGCTGCAAAAATAGTCTAACAGTGACAAAAATGTAGCAAGTATCACGGATATATAAAATAACAGGAGGAAAAGGATAGAGAAATCAGGAAGAAGAGGTAGGACGGGCAGGTCGCGCTCCGCGGATGTCTTTGGATAGATCACGAAATGCAGTTATGACATCCGTATGGAGGGTAGCAATATCAGCTCTGATGGAGACAGCATCCTTTCGGAGAGAGACTGTGTCAGTGCGGATGGATACTACAGCATCCTCCAAAGCCTGAAGACATTCTCCAAAACCGGGTGTCTGAGCTGGAGCCTCAGGTGTGGCTGGATCGGAAGAATGATGATCCTGAGCCTGCTCCGCATCATGAATAGGTGACCCAGCTGGAGAGTGCTGCTCTACGTCCTCGGCAGGCTGCTCTAAATCAATATCCATGTAATGACCCAGTTGTTTCCTTCCTTTCCTTTTTCCTTAGAATTTTACGGATGAATTTTTTTCGTTGAAATTCCTTTTCTAAGTTCAGTTTCTCGTCGTTTAGTGTCATCTCGAGTACTCAAAAATGGTTTCTGAGACTCTTTCCTTTGGATTGACAACTTCCTTTGAGGACCGAGTCATTTCCACATTTTTCGTTTTTTTGACACTATTCACTTTTCGTCCTTTTCCCTATTTTATCTTTTCCCAGTTTGTCACTTTGTTGGCAAAACCTCACTCCTTGTGTTTGGAGTTGGTTTTTGACTTCACGTATTTTTATTCTAAGTGGTTTCCACGAAATACGTATCTTTACTTTTGCAGAAAAGTACTTTGGTCACTCCCGGTGTCCATAGGGACATGGATGCATAGTTTTTCAGAATCTTTTTCTTTTCTTGGGGTATTTTTCATAAATATCTTTTGAAGATATTTTATTTCAGGGGTTTTTAAGAAAATATTTTTGGAAGATATTTTCATTCTGGGTCATTAGTGCAGTTTTTACTTTTTAGAGGGGCCATTGTGCAATTAATGAACGTTATTGCAAAATACCTTGTCTGGAGCCTGGATCCTCGTATAGGATTCATTTTCACATTTCGTCGAGTTGTGTACTCTTAGAAATTCCTTCTGGTCGTTTTTCTCTAGTTTCAGGGTTTCTGGCCCCAGTTGCCGCTGAACTTGTTCGGGGCATATCTTTCTGCTCGGGACTCAGTTTTTGATGTCGTTTCTTCTGTTGTTCATATTTTCTCATTTTAAACTTTTTTTGTTCATGGAGTTTTTTTGTTTGAGCGCGTTTGCTCAAAATCCACTTTTCTGGACTCGGCAAGACCCGTTCGGGGCACTTTTTGAGATTTTCTATAAATAAGGGAACTTAAAATTAAAAAGTCATCTTCTCCCCTCTCCATGCACGACCAGAACCTGCTATGGCAGCCCAAGGGGGCTGCCACTTTTCTTCTTTCATTTGAACCTTCTTCCCTTTGTTAAAAAGTCGAAGTGTCTTCGCGTTTTGTGTTTGTCTTGACCACGCGCATCTTTCCCCCTTATTAGAACCCATTTTTGGCCAAATTTTGAGTTCGGGTTTGAAGTCAAGTTGTGATTTTGATGGGGCTTCTTGTGAGTTCATGTAGATCGTGTTGTCCCCGACAAAACCCTTCGGTATCGTCGGATTCAGAGCACTTTTTTTTCGGTGGGCTTTTGAGATTTTCATCTCAAATTGAGATAGGGGATGTTTTAGGGTTATATTAATGCTGTATTGATTGTTATATGAGCATATACAACTTGTGAGCATGCCTTGTTCAAGTTATAGAATTTAATTTAATTATTTTCTTTGTTTAAAATTTAATTCTCATGATGCTAGGCAACTTAGAATTAAATTGTGGCATGCTAGAAATTTAGGCCTTGGTGGTTGATATATATTAAATTGGGGTTATTTGAATAAGAATTGCAAATTTTATTTAATATTTATCTTTTGTGAAAGTTTAATTCACCTAGTTGTATCAAGCATGGAATCAACTTGTAATGTGATATTAAAGTAGGCCTTGGTGAGTTCTTTAACATATATTAAATTGAGGACATTTAGATATGTTTGAAAATCTAGAGAAAATTAATTAATTAGCTTAATTAATTTTATTTTTAAGTGTTATAGTCATTTAAATTAATTTTGGGTATAATATATGTGAAGACTATGCTATGTCCCTTAACATATATTAATTTGAGTTTATTTGGGATTAATATGAAATCTAGAGACTTTTCATGTTAGGTTGAAAATCCCTTTTAATGTAGTGAAATTAATTATCTTGTGAGAATATTACTAATTGGATGTAGAATTAGTACTTGGGGCCTCTTAAAATGGTAATTGGACTTAGCATGATATAGAATATCATTGACTTGTAAAGCTTGTTTAAATATATCTTGTGTAGGTATATAGCTAGTTAGAATATTACAATTGTTTACCTTGAAAGCTTGTTACTAAATTGAAGCTTATTTAGTACTTGTGGCTTAGGATAGTAATGTGACTCAATTGTTGTAAAATATTCTTGCTTTGTGTATAATTGCATATTAGAGACTTGACATGTCATATGCTATTTATACTTAAATCATTAGACATGGTTTGTGTGGATTCAACCTTATTTGTGCATGGAAGATTGTTTTATGCATTATTGATTTTGATATAAGTTTGGTCTAACTTATTGATTTTAGTATAAGTTTTGAACTTATTGATTTTGGGAAGCTTTTAAGGACATATTTCACGTGATGGCTAGGGTTTGGCTCTAGTACGGAGACAAGAGTCTTCTAAGTCATAAGTGCGCACTAGGTAGTACCTTGTGGGTCGTAATTGCCTGGAATAACTTATGCATGTGCGCATTAGGTAGTGCCTTGTGGGTCGTAATTGCCCGGAAACACTTGCTTGGTCTAGCGACCGCATGTCCTAGTCTTTCCACTATTTGATTTTGCATTCAATTTCAAGTTGTTAATCATGAATTACTTGTAGCTTAAGAATTGATGCTTGCTTTGGATATTTGAATCCTATTTAGTATACTTGAACTTGTATACTTGCTCCGTGAGTTTAAATTTCATTTAGTATGCTTATGCCGTGTATACTTGTTTTAGGCGTATCTCTTTTAGCTTAGTATACTTGTGTTCATATACTTGATTTACGAGATTTTAATATAAAATGTATACTTGTGTACATATGCTTAGACATTGCATGACTTGTCTTAATATGGTTTAGTATACTTGGAAATGTATGCTTGTATGTTGTGTAGCATGTTTTAACAATGCTTAGTATACTTGAGTATGTATCCTTGTGTGCCATTGTTCACTTTAAATTGTATGAGTAGCTTAGGATGATCCCTGAGTCTCACTTGACATAGACGTTAGGTGGCATGAGCCCCTTTGACATATTTCACTTTAAGGTGATAGAATTATAAAATGCTAGGTCGATACATGCTCATTTCCTACGAGTAGCTTTATGTTACTCACCCACGTAGTGGGGACATTTTTTAGGTACCAGGATCAAGATTCGGGATTCACATCATGCTTAGATGATTTGTAGACTTGAAGTTCTTATTTCTTGTAAATGTTGGCTTGAAATGCCATTTATAGCTTTATATGTCAAAATGTGTAAATTTGATTCTATTTTTGTAATGTGTACATTACAATATATTTGACATGTATGAGATGAGGCCATAGGCCAATGACATCTAATTTGTATCTTATGTAACTTTTAACTTCATGCAATATTATGAAAATATTGAAAAATGCCGACTCATTGCTTTACCATGCTTGCATCGGGTGTGGGAATTCCATTTTTATTCTTTCATAGGGTCTTATAAATCATGTTTGAAGTGTGGCCAAGGGTTAAATGGTAATTTGAAATCATTTGTTAATTTTGGTTTTCAAATTTCCCTTTTCTTGTTCATTTTTGCCTTTTTGCCCGTTGGGGGGTCGGATTTTGCATCGGTGGTATTTTTAAGTCATGGACCATTGTAGCACATCCTAATAGGTAAGTTACGTTTGTGTGCATAGTTGTTTCCGAGCAAACCTTCTTCTTTGGTGAAATGAGCCTCCTATGGACTCATTTTGAAACTTTGTTGCATAATCTGATCTAGGGGCTTTCTAGACTTCACATCAGTTTTATTTCCTTCTTTCGACCCTTAAAAAATGTGATTTTAGGGAGGGTTTCTTCTTCGTGTTTTCCAAAAAATGTCGTTTTGATACCAGAAATCCATTGCAAAGTTCAGCTTCCAGTTTTGCATTTAGCAGCTTTATGACCCTCATGACCAAATTTCATAGAGGGGCATTTTAGGCATTCTATGTTGAGTTTTTTTTATAGGGGTTAATTTTTGGTAGGGGTTAATTTTTTGTGTTTTTTCAGAAAAATTCATTTGATAGCCCGTTTTTGCTCTCAGTTGTGGACTGATCCTGAAGCAATTTCATGTAGCAGCTTTTTGGGTCCCTCTTGACCTAGGCTGATCTAGGGGCATTTTAAGGATCTTACAGCATGTTTTTCTCCGTTCCTTTCACGATGCCAGGTAGAAAACGTGATTTTAAAGGGGGTTTCTTTTTCGTGTTTTTCCAGAAAAACTCGTTTAAGGGTCCATTTTTAGCCTCAGTTCCGAGAAAAAAATCAAATGTTGCTTGCTGTAAAAACACTATTCTTGCCCAGATTTCTTACCCGAAAAATAAGTTGATTTTTTTTGAAACTTTGAGGCTTCATATCTTCATCATCTAGATTCCAAATTAAGTGATTTTTGAGTCTAAGTTTATTAGTTTTTGCTGGTCTATATAACGGTATGCACAGTTGCATCAAATTATATCTGAAAAGACTATTTTACCCCTTACAAAGTATCCTTGCTGCATTGATTTCAAACCCAAAAATGTGATTTTTATGAAACTTTGGAGTTTCATATCTTCTTCATCCGGACTCCGAATCAAGTGATTCTTGGGTTTAATTTGATTAAATTTTTGCTGTCTTTCTAGTGGTGTGATCAGTATCACCCGATTTTATATTTTCAAAAATGACCATTTTGCCCTTAGGGGCCTGTTCGGTCTTTTTCTGATCATTCGTTCCCGCATCAGTTCTCATTGAGTTCCACGACCTCGTGGAAGGTCACTTTGACTTCTTAGAGTCTTGTTTTCTATTTTCGCTTCCGCATTCGGATCCGTTATCGGGTCAATCTTCGGTTAATCATAGGACGCACTGGCTTGAAAAACCAGTGCCATCTCAGTCCATGTGTACAGCAGCTGGATAGACTGCTGCGTCGTTCGCTGCTGGGTCTGCTGCTGCTGCTGCCTCCTCAGCCTTTAACTACTCTATCGCCTTTGATGCATCATCTTGAAGGCTCTTAATAAGAGCGTTGTAGCTCTTATCCCAATCCTTCTTCTGGAAGTGACAAGATCCTCACTCAGGGTGCTCCCGAGGATGGAAAGGATATCGCTAGTCTAGCAGGATCTGGGTGATGAGGTGGCCAAATGGGAGAGACTTAGCCCTTTTGGGCCTCTCCTTGCTGATGTGCTCATCGTATAGCTTCCTCATCACGTTCCAGATGAGCGTGGGAATAGATAACCAATTTCCTGTATAAAAAGCTTACAGAGCTATCAAGTAATCCTCTCTCCGCTGAATCTTATGGCCGACCATGAAGACATTGCGGAACAAGACTGAGTCAAAGAACCACAAGTCATCTGGAAAATAGGTGTGGGTGGCGAAGGTCTCGCTATCGGCATAGTGACCTGTAAGAAGAACTGCCATGTCTGTATATGAAGGCTTGTATAGCCTGGGATATGTCTCCTGTAGCTCGGGAGGGCAGTCATGTGGACAATGGCATGCTCTGGATAAGGTGTCCACATTAATAGAAATCAGGTGGTCATTAATGGTCCTCAGCTGCGCCGCGTTACGCGGGGCTGGCCGGAGGTTCTGGAAGAACATTTGTACTAGCCTCGGGTACACCGGTTATGTGACAAGGGTAAGAATGGCTGCAAGGCTCCTCCGAAGTATATTCTCATAAGCTGATCAGGTAAGTACCGATCTGGAAATGAAGTCTATGTCAAAAACTGACTTATGTGCCACTGGAAGGCATGAGTATCTGCATAAGGGCTGGTCTAACTCCTGGGCTGGCTGAGCTGGCTGTGGTGGAGATGGTATATTCTCAGCCTCATCATCATCGTGTGAAGGAGATGTGCCAGCATCATAATATAATCTGCTGTCAGAGTGGGGAGACTATATGGGCTCAGCCAGCTCCTCCTATATAGGGTCCTTAGCATGAGATGGACTGGCCTCGTCATCAAAACGTGGCTTACCTTGGCGGTGATAATGTCCGCGGGCTACGGTATTGCGCTTAGTTATGGCTTGAAAAATAATTGAAAACTTGCAAGGGAAGTCAATGCCAGAATAAAGAATTTAAAGCACAAAATAGAATCATGTATGTCAAGTAAGATAGACAAAACAGATAAATGACATGAATCCATGAAAGTTATAGGATGTGAACATGCTAAGCAGTATAAGTGTAAAATGCACCCAATGTGGAAAATCACAGGCATTGGGCATGAATGAGATAGCATGGACACAAGATAAGATGCATGGAGTGTGTGTATGAAATATGTGAAGTTCGATTAATCACAAAAATTGTGAGATCGATCTCACTCGATCGATCTAAGAAATTGAGAAACTAAGTTCGATCGATCTTACTCGATCGATCTGAGAAATATGCTCGATTGATCGAACTCTACGAAGAACGTGGATAGTCACAGATCTGTGACATGGATGACACGGGACCTTCACGAACAAGGTCGTAGGCCCATCAACACAACAAATCAACAATCCTATTCACCTAATGAAGCCCACACTCCCAAAATCAAATAAAAAATCAACTATATATACAATCATATATACACATATATACATATATATACAAAAAGCTTCAAGCCTCATCAATGGTGATTTTCAACATTAAAAGAGCATGGATCTAACATTTAAAGCAAGTATATGTCAAATTGAAGCTTGAATCAAAAGGATGGATTCAGATCTTACCTAAAAACCGAGAGAGAGAAGTGGAAACTCGAAGGGGTGAGATGCGAAATCCAAGAGGAGAGAGAGAGATCTGGGATGGGATAAAGCTCACTAGAGATGTTCGCCAAAGATGGGGAAGATGGGTGCAGCGGCGACGAGGAATAGGGTTTGGAAAAGGGTTAGATCGATCTTTGAAATCGATCTTGAAACCCTCAGTTTCATTTTTAAAAACTTTCCCGAACCTGTTCGATCGATCGAACTGAGACCTCAGATCGATCGAACTGAATTTTTTTAAAAAATTAAAAACTGAAAATTAAAAATGAAAATAAAGTTTTTTTTAGATTTTTAAAATAAAATAAAATCTTTTTGGGATTTTTTGAAAATAAAATAAAATAAAAATATTTTTGGAGTTTTAAAAATTAAAAAGTCAAACAAAGTCAAAGATGGTGAGATGAAGAACAGAGATCGATCTGAACAAAATGTTCGATCGATCTAACAGAGAGCAAAAATATGCAGGTTTTTAGGTTCAGAAATTTGTCTAAGTGTTGGAACTCAAGATCGATCGAACTTGAAGTTTGGATCGATCTAAGGACTTATGATCAATCTGAGAACAAGTTTGAATGATGGGACAGAGAAGTGATTTGGATGCAGGTCAAAAATTTTTCTAAGTGTTGGATGCAGGTAGAAGTTCAATTGATCGAACTCTCCTTTGAGATCGATCGAACTTATGCAAAATGCTCAATTTTAACATAAAAGTGCATGCAATCCTAATCACAGTTCCTAGCAATGCATATGAACTAAAAACAAGTATCTAGACTTCGCAAGAAATGAAATTAAAGATAGAAATGAGGGAGGAATAGGGTTTTGACACCCTACGAAATGTCATGCTAGTCTTTAACGTCTCTAGCAAGACGTTGGGCTCTTTTAGCCTGGGTTAAACATCTTGTAGTGCATCACCTCCTCAATGGGGTGATAGGTGCTTTGAACTCCACCCAACAAATGGTTCTTTAAAGAACTCGTTGGATTAAGCTCAAAAGATGTTTTCGATCCTTGGTCAATGAAATCTTTGGGCTTCCACACCCTTTTAAAACAAGATTTAAAACAACTTTCTTTGGTTTCAAGGTTGGAGATGGACTTTTGAAACCTTGGTCTCACACAAAAGCTCAATTCCTTCACTTTTAAGGTCATGACATTTTTCTACAACATTAACCTCTTCATGCTTGTCAAATGAATTGGGGGTTGGATTAAAAATATTCAACTTTACCTTCATATGGCCAAATGAGATTTTCATTATTCCCGTCCTACAATTGATGTTGGCATTCGCGGTTGCCAAGAAAGGATGGCCAAGGATAATGGAAATTTGGCTCTTAGGATTTGGGATCGGTTTCGTGTCAATGACAACGAAATCGACGAGAAAGAAGAATTTATCAATTTTAATCAAGACATCCTCAATGATACCCCTAGGCTTTTTGATTAATCGGTCGGCAAGTTGCAAAACTACCGACATTGGTTTTAAGTCTCCTAAGCCTAATTTGACATAAACCGAGTATGGAAGAAGATTAACACTAGCTCTTAGGTTAAGAAGAGCCCAATTAATGACATGATCACCAATAATGTATGAAGTAGTAGGTGAACCGGGGTCCTTAAACTTGGGGAGAGTGTTATGCTGCAAAATTGAGCTTACTTGCTCGGTTAAGACCACTTTTCTAGGTGCTTGGCTTTTGTTCTTCCACTTTTGGGTGCACAAGTCTTTCAAAAATTTGGCATAATCCGGAATTTGCTTGATTGCATCCAAAAGTGGAAGATTGACTTTTACTTGCCTAAACACATCCATGATTTCAGTGACTTTAGCCTTTTACTTGTCATTTGAAATGGATCCTTTTAAGGTATCCGGAAATGGAGCTTTTGGTTCAAAAACCTTTTCAGAATTTTTCTTTGAAGTCTCTTCAACACAAGAAGTTTTCAAATCATTTTGCACATCTTTCTTTTCAAAATCACTTTTCAAATCACTTTTCAACACATTCTCTTTTATATGGTCATGCATATGCAATGAAGAAGGAATATGATATGAAACGGGACGGGTGTCAACTTGTGGTTACACTGGTTCACTCTCTTCATTGGACATACCCACTTGGTTGTCCATAATCTTTCCACTTCTCAAGGTAGTCACCGCATTGACATACTCTATTGTGTGACCTTCCGATGAGGAATGAGTCTCCATAACACATTGTTGCTTTTGTGGGGCATTCAAAGGCATTTTTCCCTTCTCTCTTACATTCAAAGTACTAGCTATTTGTCCTAGTTGGGTTTTTAGCTTTGCAATGGATTGAGAGTGAGAATGAAACAATTGTGTGTTTTCCTCTAAAGTGCCTAAAGTAGTCAAAACTTTCTCTTCAAAAGCGGGACTTCTAACATTTCCTTGGGAATATGATGGTTGATTAGGAAAATGAGAGTTTGGAAATTGGTTTCCTTGTGATTGATATGATGATCTAAAACCTTGGGAATCTTGGTTTTGCATTGGAGGTGGAATGTACTTTCCTTGAAAACCACCTTGGGAAGGGTTTGAACCCTCCCCTTGGTTTTTCCAAGAGAAATTCGGGTGATTCTTCCAACTAGGATTGTAATTCCATAAGGATTGTTCCCTTGATTAGCAAAAATAACTTTTGCTTGTTCATGATGCTCACTTTGCATATGTCCATGGGGACAATTGGAAGTAGAATGTAAAACAGTTAAACAAGTGAACAAGTCATACATGTTTCATTAGATGCATGATGAGAATGGTTAGGGAAGGAAGATACTTAATTCGCTGAGTTTTGGTTGATCAAAAATTGATCAAACCTTTGAGATAATGATTTCATCTCGGCGGCAATTTCATTGGAGTGATCGACTTGATGTAAGCCAACACTCTTCCTACCATTAGAATTTCTTCCATTCTTTGAAGATAAAGTATGATGCAAAGAATTTTCACTCATGCTCTCATAAAGACGCCACACGTCATCCTCATGCCTATCAATGTAAGAGCCACCCATGGAAGCATCAACATTGCCTTTGTAATTGTCCGATAAGCTCTTAAAGAAATATTGAACTAATTGCCATTTGGGCATGTCATGATGTGGACACTTCCTAAGCAATTTATTAAAGCATTCCCATGCCTCATGAAATGTTTCTCCATCCCCATGTGAAAATTCTCAAATTGAGGTTCTCATGGCATTGGTCTTAGAAACTGGATAGTACTTCTTTAAGAACTCTTGTTACATTTCTGCCCAAGAAGTTATTGAAAAAGGCCTAAGATTGTTAAACCAATATTTTGCCTTGTCTTTAAGGGTGAATGGAAAAAGTTTAAGCCTTAAGACCTCTTCTGGCATGTCCATATATTTTACTGTGGAACAAACTTCAAGAAACTCATCCAAATGCTTATAAGGTTCTTCACTTGGAAGTCCATGATAATTAGGAAGCATTTGAATGGTTTGTGGCTTGATTTCATAGTGATGTGCTCTAAATGGTGACAATTGAATGCATGTGGGTGCATTATATTCATTAGGCACATAGTGATCTCATAAAGCAAGGGGAGGATTAGCGATTGGAGGTGCAACATGGGCACCTTGGTTGCCTTGAATGATGGGAGGTAGTGGAGCATAGATTGGCCTTGGCATTCCTAATGGAACTTGGCCTTGTTGTTGTGGTGGATGAACATATGGCCTTGGCATGCCTAATGGAATTTGCATGTTATCATGATGCACATTGGGGTAGAGGATACCTTGTTGGTCTATGTGACCAAGGTCCTCCACATGGTCCTCATTGTGTCCTTCCATTGATGAAATGGATTGACTAGAACTACCTCTTCCCCTAGGGTTTCGAACAATGGATTCAAGATGAAAATTTAAAGGGACAAGAGTGGGTCTCAATGATCTACGACTATGCATGCACAATGTAACACAACCAGCAAAAACAACAAACACTTTACCTTCACAACAAATTAATAACTAACAAACTTCCTCCACATACAATGTTCATACTTCCATGCTTAAAGAATAATATGCAAGAAAAGTAAATTGCCTCCACGCGGGCTCATGATTTATCTAAGAATTGAAATACAAGCCTCCACGCGGGCCGACAATTTAACTAAGGGATGAGTAAAGAAAAGCTCACAAAGGTCCTTTAGCACTTCAACTCCAAATTTATAGCTTAGCTTAGCAATTTTTTAGATTTTTAGCAGTTTTCCTTGCTTGCTTAGCTCCTTTGCTTGCTTCCTAGCTCAATGCTCCTTGTCAATCAAGAACAAACACAATAAGTAACAAAAAAAAATTGAAAATAAAGTAAAGATACGATCAAAAGAGTACTAATTCCTAATTGATTCCACAAATACGACGTTGCCAATCAATCAATCCCCATCAACGGCGCCAAAAAACTATGGTGTCTTCTGAGGCGGTGCACAAAACAATGCACAAAACTTTGAGTTTGGAAATTAGTGTCAAGTGGGCACCATAATTTAAATTTATAAACCGTTTAACACCTATACTATGTAGTATGAGTGAGAAGGGATCGCCCTAAGGGATTGAGTTGTCGTACTAGCTTGAGGAATCAAAATTAGGGTTAGTAGGTCGAGTGATCAAAATAGTGGTTGGTTGGTTGAATTAAACTAGATACAAATTAAACTAAAGTAAGTAATAATGCAATAGAGAGAATAAAAGATAGAGAGAGATCTAGGGGTTTAGAGATCACCACTAAGCATAGCTTTTCTACACCTTGAATGAATGATTAATGAGGGGAAGAACTTGTATTGCATATAGTGTGTGTGTGTGGTTGTTTCAACAAGTATGGATGACAAATTAAGCATTTATTGTCTAAGCAACATGGTGGATAGCATAACATATCAAATTAAGCCATTAATCCTTTCTTTAAGCTCACAATCCAAACGCATCACAAGGTAAGAGATACATGTTACTTGTTTTTCATAAGTATGGAACATCAACAACAAGCATGGATTGTCTTCTCATTTAACAACTACACTACAACTAAGCTAATGACATGAAATTAAACTAACTAAACTAAGGGAGAGGCACAATCCATCAAGAAATGAGTATGAACCATCAAATAAACCACAAGAACATGACATTAAGCACTATGTCTTGACAATCTCTAGATCTATAGCATTAACACATATAGACATGCATCAATAATACAAGAAATAGAGACAAACACATGAACATCTATTCTAGCATACATAGACATATGGGTAAAATGAAATGATCAATTGGAAGCATTAAACCACATAAATCATTGAATAAATAAGATCTATATATATAAAAGTGTCAAGACATGAATCACAATACAAATCCCCTAAAAAATACATAAATCAAGAAGTAGAAAGCATGCTTAGGGCTAACTTTAGCCCTAAGTGGATGTCTAGCCACTCATGGATGATGTCCTCCAACCCTCAAGGGCAAGTTCCATGGAAGAAATCTGCTCCTTGGTTGATGAAGAGTCTCCAATGGTGTCCCTAGCCTCCTCCTCTTCTTTTCTTCCTCCCTAAGAGTTCTCTAAGTATGATATGATATGAGATACAATATGATCCTCTATATTATGATACAAAAAGTAATCTATATCCTTATATAGGTAGGTCAAATGACACCCAAAATGAGCTGGGGTTGTACAACAAATATTCCCCAATGATTGCATAAAGGACAACTTTTGTGAGCTGGAAATTAAACTTTTTCGCACTAGAGGAAGTTCGATCGATCGAATATGGCTGAGATCTATCGAACTGAAGTTGGATCGATCCTCAATAGCGGCGCCTTTTTAGATAAAAATAAATCTGAGATATTTTGAAGATATTTTTGGGAAAAGGACAAAAGTGGTTGGTAAGGTGGTACAACTGGATAAGATCAATCATTTGGATAAGGACAAGAATGTTCGATCGATCGAAGAAAGAAGTTGGATCGATCGAACTTTTAAGATCTTTGAATAGGGACAAACATAGCTCAGATCTATCTTGAAGTGCTGAGATCGATGAAAGTTGGATCGATCAAACTTTTCTTGAGATCGATCGAAGTTGCTGAAATTCCACTATTTGCTTCCTTTTGCTCTATTTTGCTCTTTTCTTTGATTAATCCTAGAATTGCATCAATTATGCTCTTATTTGGCTGAGTTAGCTTATTTTGGGGATAAGTACCTGAAAATGGAAATAACACGAAATCAATGCAAAACGGTAAAATAAAGTAGATAAAGGTTCTAGAATACGTAAGCTTAAGGGGTTTAAATACGCACTTTTCAGCGCTCATCAATGGACGACGACGCGGCGACTTTGTACTCAGTTAAACTCACAGTGGTGAGCTTGGAAGCTTGCGGCAGTGAGGATGGCGCGAAGGACTGGACTGCTGTGCAAGGAGAAGAACGGTAGCCGATGGCGGTGAGGATGGTGGCTTGGGCCGGAGATGTGGCGACGGTAGTGCTTGGCGAGCTTGGAGGAAGGTGGGCTGTTAACTCGGCCGGTGAGAGGAACGACTGCCGGCGATACAGAGCCGGCAATGGGCTCGGATGGTAGCGAATCTGCGACCAGAGAAGTCGTGAACCCAGTGAGAATGGAGGACTGTGGTGCTGCACCGGCGAGACAAGACGGCCAAAATTGGCCGTGAATAGAGATGGGGACGGTGGGCAGTGAGCTTGGGGCTGTTGGCTGGACTGTCAATGGGTTTCTCTTTTTGAATTTTTTTTTTTTTTTTTTTTTTTTTTTTTTTTTTTGTGTCTTTCTAAAACTGGGAGGTGAAGAAAACTAGAATGCTTTAACTTTTTTTTTTTTTTTTTTCCGTACCAGTGATGGTTTCAAAAAAAAAATAGAAAATCAAAATAGATAAAACAAACAAATGAAATAAAATAACCCGAAGTAAAAATAGAAAATAGATTGCAACAAAGAAAATAAACACACTTATCCCCGACAACGGCGCCATTTGATAAGCGTGTATTTATGGACTTATTGTTGTCAAATACACTCCATATCAACATATAAAATACCTACAACCATTTAGCTAAAAATGTCTAATGGCAAGTAGGGTCGAACTACGTATTCAAGGTGAGTTTCTATTTCCGAATAAGAGATTTAAAAATATTTATTTTCAGATTTGTCACGAACTATGGAAATGGAATTACAACTATAAAACATCAAACACTCGAATTAGAAATTAAATGAGAATGAAACTTGTGGACATAACTTGCATTAAATTAAACAAACTTTAAAGAAAATTACATAAAGAAATAAACTATAATTCTCTAACTCTATCCAACTCTATCTCTAACTCCCCTCTCCCATTTGCCTCCGAAGTGTGCCTTTTATAGCTAAAGGAAGACACCCACTTGTAGGCTGTGATGATGGCCCAAACTGCTTCTTCATCTCCTCACGCCACCTTTTTGCTGCTCTCATTTCACTAACCATTTCCTTTTCTTCCTACCTACCCTTGCTGACTTCTTTATTCTTTCTTTCTTTTATTTTCCTCTTTCTCTCTCTTCATTTCTCATCTCTTTCTCTCTTCATTCCTCCTCTTCACGTGCACCCACATATACACAATATAGTTTGACTTTTTCTTTTTCTTTTCTTTTCTTCTTTTTCTCTTTCTCTCTTTTTCACTTATTTTCCATTTTTTTTGTTGATTTTCTTCTCATTCATGCATTAATATCTACAAAAAACAAAGCAAACATATAAGAATATTTAAATACTATAAAAGTCTAATTAAAACCTTATTTTAATGCATGAAATAATAGGTTTTGTGTTCTTATCAATTTCTGCCCAAGAAGTTATCGAGAAAGGCCTAAGATTGTTGAACTAATATTTTGCCTTGTCTTTAAGGGTTAAAGGAAAAAGTTTAAGTCTTAAAACCTCTTTCGGCATGTCTGTGTATTTTACGGTGGAACACACTTTAAGAAACTTATCCAAATGCTTGTAAGGTTCTTCACTAGGAAGTCCATGATAGTTGGGAAGCATTTGAATGGTTTGTGGTTTGATTTCATAGTGATGTGCTCTAAGTAGGGGCAATTGAATGCAAGTAGGTGCATTATACTCATTAGGCACATAATGGTCTCTTAATGTAAGAGGGGGATTTACAACTGATGGTGCTACTCGAACACCTTGGTTAACTTGAACCATGGGAGGTTGTGAAACAAAGATTGGTTGAGGCATTCCCAATGGAATTTGGCCTTGTTGTTGTGGTATGAATGGTCTAGGCATGCCTAATGGTACTTGAATATTTTCATTATGCACATTAGGGTGGAGGATGCCTTGTTGGTCTATGTAACCAAGGTCCTCTACATGGTCATTGTTTTGCTCTTCCATTGATGAAATGGAGTGATTCGAACTACCTCTTCCCCTAGGATTACGAACTACCGATTCAAGATGAAAATTAAGAGTGATAAGAGTAGGATTCAATGACCTACGACCATGCATGCACTAGTAAAACAAATAACAAGAAATAAGCAAGTAAAAAACACTTCACCTCCACAATAAATCAATCAACAAATCTTCACGTACAATGATCCCAAACTCTCATGCTTGAACAACATCCAAAGAAAAGTACATTTGTCTCCACACGGGCTCACGATTTATCTAAAAATTTAAACACTTACCACCACGCAGGCCGACGATTTAACTAGAGATTGAGATAGAAAGATCTCACAAAGGGTTCTTAAGCACTTCAATTCAATTTCAATTTTCAAGCCTTGCTATGCTTTGTAATTTTTTAGATTTTAGCTTTATGCTTTCGCTTAGCTTCATTTGGCTTCCTTTGCTTTTATTGCTCCTTTGCTTGATTTCCTTACCTAAAGTTCCTAGTTAATCAAGAACAAACATAATAAGTAACCAAATATAAAATAAAGAAAAGACACAATCAAAAGAGTACTAATTCCTATTTGTTTTGAAAACACGACGTTGCCTATTGAATCCCCAACAACGGCGCCAAAAACTTGGTGTGTCGCCTTCACCAACGCCTAAAAAATGTTGCACTATTAAGTGTGAGCGTGCAAAGTTGCCAATTTTAAATTTATGAATGCCACTACAACCTCTAACTAAAAATATAGCTTGGGTGAGTAAGGATCGTCCTAAGGGATTGTGGGAGTGCCTTTGCAATGGAAACAATGTATAGGGTTAGTATGTCAAGTGATCAAAAGATAGTTTGATTGATTGATTAAGCTATCATGCAAATTAATTAAAGCAAATAAAGCACAATGATTTTAGAGAATAGGAGAAAAGAAATATAGAGGGGAGGACTTGGGGTACTAGAGCTTACCACTAAGCTTGACTTCACTAGACACTAGCAATTGTATATTAATGGGGAAATTGATTTGTAACTTGTGTGTGTGTGTACATTAATTGAAACTAGGCATGGATGGAAAATAAGTATAGATTGTCTAGGCAATTCATATGGAAAACATAACCTATCAAATGAGACCAAAATCCATTCAATGAAACTACAATTTATGTACACACTACTATCTAGAAACATACACCACTTGCATTCATAAGTATAGAACACCAAGGAACAAGAGTAGATTGTCCACCTATCTATAAATCTTAAGCAACTACACTACATCTACGCTAAAGACATGGAAATTAAACTAAGTAAGCTAAAGGTGTGGCACAATCCATCAAGAAACAAGTGTGAACCATCAAATAAATTGCAAGAGTGTTCAATTAAGCTCTATGTTTTGATCATCTCCAGATTAACTTCATCCATACACATAGACATGCATAAATTCCTCTAAATTTAGAGAAAAGAACATGAATCATCCATTCTAGCATACATAGACATATGGGTAAAAGTAGATAATCAATTGAAAGCATTAATCCATACACATCAAGTAGAAACCACAAGATATATATATAAATCTAAGATCAAAACATTTGTTATAAATAAATCCCCAAAAATACATAAAGAACTAAGTCTAGGAAGCAAACTTAAGGGCTACTCTAGCCCCAAGTAGATGTCTAGCCACTAATTGAAGTAGTCATCCAACCCTCAAGGGCTATCTTCATGGTAGGCATGAACGTCTTCTTGATGAAAACCCTAGAAAAATGGAAGAACTCCCAAAGGTATATGAAAAGCTCTCTAGTCTCTAGCCTCCTCTCCAAGATAAGAAATATACAAGTTTTTTTTGTGAATTCTCAAGTATGATACAAGTTATTATGTAAAAATGGCTCAAAATCCTTATATAGGTAGGTTAAGTGTCAGACCCAATGGTCTGGGCTCGTACACCAAGGTCCCTCCAATGATTGCACATGAGCTAACTTTTAATGAGCTGGAATCTATTTTTTTTTTTCGGACTTGCGGAGGTTCGATCGATCAAACTGTCTTGAGATCGATCGAACATTGTAGAGATTGATCATCCTTAGCGGTGCCTTTTTACACAAAGACAAATCTCTGAGATATTTTGGGATATTTTGGGAAAGAGACAAAAGTGGTAGGTGGGGTGGTAGGTGATGATAAGATCGAATATTTTCGATTGATCGAAGAAAGGTTGGATCGATCGAAGATGATGAGATCTTTTAGATAAGGACAAAGGCTTGGATCCATCTTGAAATGTCTAGATCGATGAACTCCAGATCGATCGAAGTAATTATGAGATCGATCTAACATGCTGAATTTTCACACTTTGCTCATTTCTTCCATTCAGCTTGAGATTGCTTCATTTATGCTCTTATTTGGCTGAATTGACTTATTTTTGGGATAAGCACCTAAAAAGGGCAAGAACACGAAATTAGTCTAAAACGAAAAAGTAAGATAGATAAAGGTCCTAGGATGTTCAAGCTTAAGGGGTTTAAATGCGCATTTTTCAGCGCTCATCACATATCTGCTAACACTCCCCCTCAAGTTGGTGCATGGATATCTAAAATGTCTAACTTGGATAATGCATTCTCAAACACTGTAATAACCCGGTCATTTTCCTCCCTTTCCTTTTTCTGAAATTTTACGGATAAATTTTTTTCGTTTAATTTTCTTTTTGAGTTCTGTTTCTCGTTACTAAGTGTCATCTCGATTGCTTAAAAATAATTTTTGAGACTCTTTCGTTCAGATTGACTACTTCCTTTAAAGACCGAGTCATTTTCACATTTTCGTTTTTCGACACCATTCACTTTTCGTCCTTTTCCCTATTTCGTCTTTTCCTATTTGTCACTTTTTTGCACGAGTCCCATTATTTTCGGGCATACCTTAGAAACATGTTTAGGATATATAACTATGTGGTAGTTCGTATAAAGATATAGATGATATGTTTTTATATACTGTATCCGTTTAACATGCTAGTGCCATTAGTGGTATATAGCGTGTCGTCATTTACTTGACCCCTATGTGATAGGTAAATTATTTGATTTGCCTTATGTATACTGTGTGCTTAGTACTAAGTTATTATTTGATTTATGTAATTTAATTTTGCGAGCATGTACTATGTAAGTATTTGGTTTGCACTATTTCATCTTTCCTGCACTTATGTTGGGGTTTTATGACCGTGGTTGTCGGGATTGAGATGTGTGAGCTATATACCAGACTTGTGTTTAGAGGATTTACTTGTCCATGATAGGGATTTTGATCTAGTATTTTGTTTTCTATATGTAGCCTTACGGTAGTTCTACTTCTGATCCGTGCTTAGGTTTTCGGTTTCGTGGAGTCCGATCCATTGGCTTGAGGGCACAGACTTGTCAGGCTTTGGATTCGTGACTAGAGGTTGTTGATAAGGGTGTTTTGCAATGTAGGAGTTGTTGGCTCTACTTGCACTGTGGATTTAAAGCCTTAAACGTAACGGTGTTTATGATATTGTTGTCAGAGTTTGGGATTAGCTACCCTAACTCGTACAAAATACCTAGTTCTCATAGTGCATTTGGTAATGATCATTTTCGACATTGATGTCATTTGTATCGAGAAATTTTTCTAGGTTGACCTGGTTGGGGGCAGGTTATGAATTAATGCCTTATACTATCATGCTACCTTATAAAGTTGTATGTTGTGGGCGAGTGCTAGTTGCCGTCGAGGCTACCTTACTGACGAGTAAGTGTAGGTGGGTACTAGACGCTGTTATTGCTACCACACATTTGAGTACGTCGTGGGCGGGTTTTGGTCACTACTTTTTCTGCCATGTCATTTTTAGTCATTTGTCTTAATTCAACGTGTCGTAATCTTGGGATTCTTTCGATGATTGACTTTGGGTTAATGTGCCTATTCGTTTGGGGAATTGTTTCTCAGTTCTTGGTTTTGCATTCTTGAATGATCTTGAGGCTATTAGAGTTCTCCTTTAGCACTTTATAGTCAGTCCTTTGCTCTAACTTTACGTTCGATCTTAGTTCGGTTCTCCTAGCTATGTTCCTAATTTAGGGGATGAAATCGCCTTAAGAAGGATAGATTGTAATGAACCTATCATTTTCCTTCCTTTCTTTTTCCCTGTTGTTACGGATAAATTTTTCTCATTGATAATTTTCTTTCTGAGTCCGAGTTTTGACCTTTTGGATCATCGTGAGTGCTCGAGAATAGTTCCTGACACTTATTCTTTTGGGAGATTGGTATCGTCCTAGTAAAGACCGTGTCGTCTCCTCTTTTCTTATTTGGATATTTTTCTTTTTCGTCTTTTCCCCATTTGTCACTTCTTCCGCGTAGCCTCACTTTTTGTGCTCGGATTTGATTTCCAACTTCACATACCTTCATTCTATTTGGTTTCCACCAAATATGTAATGACTCGGTCATTTTCTTTCCTTTCATTTTCTCAGATTATCATGGAATTTTTTTTTTTTTTTTTTTTTTTTTTTTTTTTTTTTCCGTTGATCTTTTCCTTTCTGAGTTCAGTTTCTTGTCACTTAGTGTCATCTTAAGTGCTCGGGGATGGTTTCCGAGACTCTTTTCTGTGGATTGACGACTTCCATTGAGGACCAAGTCATTTTCACATTTTCACTTTTGTGACACTATTTACTTTTCGTCTTTTTCTCGGTTGTCACTTTGTTAACATAACCTCACTTTTCGTGTTTGGATTTGATTTCGGTTTTGCATGCATTCATGATATTTAAATTCCATGCTATGTGTATTTTTACTTTTGTAGAAAAGCATGCTAGTTGTGTACTTTCTTCCTTAGGGGTGTGGATGCACACTTCTTTGGAATTTTCCTAACTTTTGGGGGTTTTGTGTAATTACTGTAAAGTAATTATTTTTCATCTTAGGGACCATTTTGCAATTTAATTTGGAAGATATTTTCAAAATGGACCTTTTTGCAATTTTTGGAAAGTATGACAAGTGTCACACTCTTATTGGTCCACTTGTTGACATTTGTGTGGAAACACTTTGAGGCCTTGGATGAGGACATGTGGAGGGTAGAGATTTAACCACTTGTTGACCTAGGATAGGTGCACTTGTTGGCTTGGATGGTTGACAAGTGTAGGCTTAAAATTAAGCTTAGGAAGGAGTCATTGATTTGTAACAAGTGTAGGCTCACAATTAAGTCTTGCAATTAATTTTTAGGCCACTTTGGAATTATATTGTTAAGGAGGGTTTTTGTGCAATTGACCAAGACTTGTATGTGTTGACCTTGGTGTAAGACCATATAGTGAGTGGAGGATTTCTATTTCCTCCACTCACATTCTTTCACACTTAATTTCTATCTCTTCCCTTTCTTGTAAAGAAAACCCTGGCCTCCATGGATGGAGCTTGAAACCTTTGGCCTTGACCTTGATTTTTGATGGCCTTCCACTCACCTTAGACCATGAAGCTTGGAACAATTTTTGTTCCCCATATCCTCCTCTACATAACCCTTGAAGGGTTTGCCATTTTGCGTTGATTTGCCTTGGATTCTGGAGAAACTCTTCACTAGTGAGGTAGGGGGTGTTATAATTTATTTTCCAAGTTGTTTTACTTGCTCTTGTATGAAATATATATTGTATGCATGACTTTTGTTAATTTGAGAAATTAGAGATTTATCATAGCTTGCATATAACTCATTTTAGACTTGGTAAATGGCATAGCCATGAGTTGATCTTTGATATATATTATATTGGAATGATTTAGATGAGTTTTTAAATTTAGAGATTAAATAGATTTAATTTGATTTAAATTCTAGTTAATTGTGTTTTGCTTGTATTCGATTTTAGACTTGATATATGGTATGATAATGACTTAGTGTTTGCTATATGTTAATTTGGGGTCATTTAAATAACTTTTGAAATCTAGAGATTTAATTGATTTAAATTAATTAAATTCTATTTGATGATATCTTGCTCATCTTGCACATTTGATTTGATATATGTAAAGACCATGATATGTTGATTAACATATATTAATTTGAGGTTATTTGAAATTGATTTGAAATCTAGAGAGTTTAATCATCTTGTTTAATTAAATTCTATCTAATGGCTCCATGGATCTATTTGTGTTTTAGAAGTTGTTTCTATATTCAAATCATGGACTTGGACTTGTTGTGTATTCACTTGGTTGTGTTTTGAGTATTGGATAACATTGTTGTTATATTTATATTCATGAGAACATGATTTCTTTATGGAATATATTGTCGCATTGTGTAATGAATTGCACACTTCGTAATTGACATTATGTATGTCATTTTAGAATTGAAACTCTAAGGCATGGATTGTGTGGTTTCAACCTACTTGTGCATGGAAGGTGTTTTCATGCATTATATAAATTATGTATAAGTTGTGAACTTATTTGGTTTATTTTGGAGTCTTGGGACATTGTTGTTCCAAGTGATATGGCTAGAGTTTGGCTCTAGTGCGGGAGGTATGAGTTCTCCCTAATTGAGATAGTGCGCACTAGGGGTGGTATGACCCGTGGGTTAGTTGATCGGTTGAGAATTCGATCTATAATAAATCAACCTTCGCAATAGCACAAATCATTGTAAAATAGGGCTATTGGTCGGGTAAGTCGAACCACTGGGACTGCGCTAATCTATGGCAACCTAAGTGTCTAGAGTCTTTTTAGAATGATACGGGGTGTTCATAGAGGATTTGTTGGTTGTCACTTAAGCTATGAAATTAAGATGCATAAAATAAATGCTTGCAAGAATTTAAAGGAGATGAAATACAAGTAAAGAGGACTAGGGAAGTGAATCCGCCTCCATCCCTAGACACATGCTAGATTAGAGCTAAATTAGGGGAAAACAATATATGATGGTCAAGAAATATATAGCAACACATAGTTGCCATATAATCAACAAGATGCACATTAAATCTCAAGCAAGTATGATCCATCAAGGTTAACATGTTTAGACTACCTAACTAAGGTGTAGCTTAACCACATTTACTTGAATGAAAGATTATCAAGCCCTAGGTAAAATGATGAAGCACATGAAGGTAAGAAATAAGTATAAACCATCAAAGGTTTCACCTAAGCAATGATCTATCAAAGTACTTATCAACATGCCATTAAACCATTTCATAATCTTGTCTCCATTCTCACCATGAAAACTCAAGCAATATGATTAATATAAGACATCATATAGAACAAGATAATTAACTTACAGAAATCATCTATACATATATCAACATTCATTACAACAAATGAAGTGCTCTTGGTTATGAAAAGACCATAGAATATACATTGTAATCCCCAAAAATTAGCCTAAATTAGAACATGCTTACAAAGGAGGGGCCTCATCACCTCCCTAGATGGAGGTTTAGTTACCCATGGGAGAGCCTTAGAAAAAGGAAGAAGCTTGGAAGATCCCTCCATTTTCGAGCTCCTTTGTTTTAGCTTCAAGAACTCAATCTTTTCCTCTTCCTTCTCTCTCTAGAAATCTTACAAGATGAGAGATGATGTTTGATATATGGTTCCCCTCACCTTCTTGTAGACATCATCCTACCAAACCCTACCAAACAAGGCTCAACTCCCACCAAAAAAAACATCTCCAACCAACCCATAAAGATGGAAATCAGGAAATGAGGGAATCAAGGTGCAAGTGGGCTGAAGTGATGGATCCCGGAGAGCATTCTGCCCAAAGTTCGAGCACTCGAAGTAAGCCCTTCGAGCGCTCGAAGTAAGCCCTTCGAGCGCTCGAAATTCCATCAGCTTGCTCTCTTCTCTTGACCTACTTTGCACTACTTTGGTAAAATAGCCATAACTTTCTGCTCCGAACTCCAAATGATGAACCGTCTGAAGATTTGGAAAGCTAATTTAAAGCTCTAAATACACCATGTTTTAACTTGAGTTTGTTAGGTCAAAAATGGTGAGAAAAGTCAAACTCCACTGCTGCCAGAACATCAGCCTTGAGCACATTGTTATTCAAAGAATCAACAAAACATCATTTTTGCTCCTTTTAGGCCAATGAACCTGAAAATATATAAAAACATGTAAATGATGATAATCTACATAAAGTAATCAGATAATGGACTTAACTAATGCAACTAAGGGTGCTTGAATATGCAATATTCGGCGCTTATCACACCCCCAAACTTACATTTTGCTAGTCCCTTAGCAAAACCAAAATGAAAAACTCAATGAAATGACAACAATGGGAATGCTACCACAAAAATATCAACCTTGGCAAAATGAAATATATACATAGCTCAAATATAACTCGAAACAAACACAGGACTGGAGATGGGGTCATTAAGTAAACTACCATGCATAAATGAAGCATTGATACAAAAATTGGCTAAACACATTTCAACATATATGCATCAGCATCTAAGTCTATATAAATAACTCAATTGTCATCTCTTGAATGGAAATCAACTCTAACTTCAGTGAAAGTGGATTGGATTCTCAACATGCGGCTTTTACTTTCTTTTCCAATTCCAAGACACAAGTCTTCAAATCATTGGATTCCCTTTTAAGTGAAGTCCCTAAGGCATGAATTTATTTACAAGACAACTTTTGCTGCTTGCTAACAATTTATTATAACTCAAAAATGATACATAAAATGGTTGTGCAATGCTGAAATCCTTTAAGCTTTCTAACCAACCCATGTAGCAAGCGTTAGACCAACAACTTCCAAACCAGATGGCTTTAGGGTGCTGAGTCTAGAGACACTCCTAGGGCTTAATAGCTCGAATTGGCAAGGCTACGAACTCCAATGAACCATGTTTATTACAATATATATACATATTTTTTTTGAATGACCGTGCAATGTCTAAGTCTTTTAAGCTTTCTAACCAACCCATGTAGGAAGCATTAGGCCAACAACTCCCAAACCAGATAGCTTTAGGATGCTGAGTGTAGAGACACTCCTAGGGCTTAATAACTCAAGTTGGAAAGGGTACAAACTCAAACTGGTCATTATTTTCTTCTTCTTTTCTTCTTTTTTTTATTTTTTTTTATTTTATTTTTATTTTTTTATTTTTTATTTACAGAAATAGAAAAATCATGCCAAAGGTATCCATCCAATAGGTTTATCAACTCAGATTAACTAGGTCAAGGTCAAGGTCAATCAAGTTGCATGCCTCACAGTTAAGTGTCCGATGTGCATCTGTGCATTGTGAAGCATAAAAGAGTGTAAAATCCAGCGAGAATCTAATTGAGACATTTATACAGACTAATTTGAATCCACATGATCATTTTAAATTTGTATTTTTCTTTATTTTCAAAACTTAACAATTGCTTCTATAAACAAGGTATTAAACATATGCTTCATCTCCGACAAGTTTCAAATTATACTATCATTGCTTAGCAAAAATGTGGAACCAAAAATGGAATATTGCACCCCCAAACTTGAAGTACACATTGTCCTCAATGTGGAACAACAACTAATAGCGATGACCAAAAAAAAAAAATGATAGAGAATAAGAGGAACAAAAATACCCAGTAGGAGGAAAGTGCATGGTGAGATGAGGAAAACTCCCAAGAAAAATCTAACAAAGAGAGGCCCCCAAACTTGAAATGTGCCACCTGAAATGGGACACGAAGAAAAGGCAGAAACAACGACAAAAATAGTAATAAACAGTAAAACATGGAAGGAAAAATGTTGAATAGAAGATAACAGAAA
The DNA here is from genome assembly GCF_030987335.1 of Cornus florida. Taxonomy (NCBI): domain Eukaryota; kingdom Viridiplantae; phylum Streptophyta; class Magnoliopsida; order Cornales; family Cornaceae; genus Cornus; species Cornus florida. The sequence continues at coordinate 26,573,000 of NW_026775579.1, forward strand.
AGCTAGAGAATTTGCATTCAAAATAAAGTGGACATGATTACAAAAGGAACTGAAAGTCAATCATGTCTAACCAGAGAAACTCGTGCATAGCACAGTCCTAAAGTTTAAAAGTAAAACAAAAACAGAAAGGAGAAATATACACATGTGAAACAAAAAGATAAAGTCCAACACTAGCAACTATCTACGGGGCCAGGGGAAAACGGGCGAAGATGGCATTGAGGAGAGATTGAGTCGCACGCTGTTCCTCCTGTGCCACGCGACGGTCCTCTGCCACAACATGTCGGTCGTCTGTAGCAAGACGACGGTCTTCTTCTGCACGAAAATAGTCCTCACGCACGGTTCGAGTGTAGTCTGCCAAAGAAATCTCAAAACGATCCATCCGCTCATGAATACCAACAAAGCTAGCCCGGATGAAAGCCTGGTCCGGCGGAAGATCAATAGGAGGCTCGTCCCATTCAGCGTCCTCCGCTATGGGATCATCCTCAGAAAAAGGAGGAGATGGAGAGCGGGGAAATGGAAGGGCAGCGAGCTGAGGGTGCCGAGAATGGCTAAGAACATTGGTCCACCGGCAGAGAGTAAAAGTCTGAATCTTTTTACCTCTTGGTTCATGAGGAGGAACAATGAAGCCTTTGTGCTTCAAGAGCTTGATAACGAAGAATGGCAATGGCAAAGGTCGATTTTTAAGACGCTGCTGCCGTGCATTGATACATTCGTCCCAGAGTCACATAAATGTGTCCCAAATGAGCTCCGGGACAGAGAAATATTTGCCTTGGTCCATTGCATACAAGGCTTGCAACATCAAGCCTCGGCGCTCGGTGCTATGCGCCAAGGGGTAAACATTGTGCTTGAGAACGGAGTCAAGGAACCAAACTCGCTCCGAAAGAGTGGATTTGAGGGTAAAGCTCCGGGGTTGATGAGGGTCATCCACGTTGCAAATGGCAGTGACAACCTGCTCCACAATTAAAGTATCCAGCTCCTCATATAAAGGGAGATTCTCATGATTGACAATGTCATCGGGGCACTCCAAAGGACAGTCGGAGACTGCCACCATGTCAGCAAGAGTGAAGGAAAAAGGGACGCCATCAATGGATGTGGTGAGAGAGACAGGCGGCTCTTCAGGGCAATTGAGATTCTGGTAGAAGAGTCGTACCACATGGGGGTAGGTGACTTTACAATAGGTTGGCAAATGTGCTGAAGGTGCCGGTTGACTAATTTCGCGGCAGCCCATGAAGTGGTGGGAAGAGTGTCAAAGACACCCGTGAGCAGGAAGAGAAGCTCATAATTGAGCTTTTTGTCGAGCCAAGGGGCTCGGGGCTGCTCATAAGTAACGATGGGGACGTCCTCAGAGGGTCTAGGATGACGAGAAGGTCCGGCACAAGACATTTGGAGAGGCAGAAGTGGTTTGGGAATTTCAGCGAACACCTGGCATGCACTAAGAAAGAGAGAATGCGAGAATGAGAGGAATTGATGATGAAACCCAAAAATTTTCAGACACAATGCTCTCTATCTTAGAGCATAGCAACAATCACAACCAAAACTCCAAGGATTTGATGCCCATACACCTCAAATAGAACACGAAGGGAACAAAAAGAATGAAGAGAAAAAGTGAAGAAACATACCTTGAAAGAAGAATAAAGAGAAATAAGGATGGAATGAGGAGGACTAGTGGGGGTGATAGGTATTTATAGGGATGGATGTGCATGACTAAGATGATTGAAATGGGTAGAGGAGTTATGGAAGGGAGGGGAAGAGGTAGGAGGACATGGGTGGTTGGTGCATGAATGAGAGTAGTGAGATGGTTTAAGAGGTAATGGAGAAAGAGAGGAAGTGGGAAGGGTTGAGGTCGTGGGGTGATGGAAGGAGTGTGGGGGTAGGAGGGAAGTAATGGAGGAGAGGAAGAAGGAAATGGAGGAGTGAGGTCGTGGGGTGATAGAACTGAAAGAGGCTGGAGAGAGAGAATCGAGATTAAAAAGGAGTGAGGAGTTTGAGCGCTCGAGGTAAGCCCTTCGAGTGCTCGAAAGCGACACTTCAAGCGCTCGAAGTTTAGACAGTGGGCATGGATGGGGTTTCAAGCGATCGAAGTTTGTCTTCGAGCGCTCGAAGTTGAGGCAGTAGCTTTCGAGCTAAAAATGAAAGCTTCGAGTGCTCGAAGCTTGGACTTCGAGTGCTCGAAATTGGACCAGTGAGCAAAAGCCTAGGTGAAATAACTAAAATTGCAAAAAAAAAAATTTAACATCTCGTCAATGCATGGATGGAATTTGTAGAAAATTTTTAAACTTTTCAACATCACTCCAATGCATGGATGGGAATTGAGGAACCATGATCCAACAATGAATTAAAAATGAGAGGCTACACACATGTGTAGCATTCCAAAGATCTTATGAAATTGCTGGAAAGAGATGGAAACATCTGGTAAAGAAAATTAGAGTTGAGATAGTCTAAGAAGCCCGTCGAAAATTATGGAATACAACTGAGAAGATTTCCCGAAAAATTAAACTTTTGGCTTTTCTAAACCGTTTTCCAGAAAATTTCAAGGCACGAGCAATTTGAAAAGTAGAGAAGCCTGGATAGAAAGAATTTCTTCCCTTGCTTTGCTAAATTTAAAGTCGATAGCTAGACGAAGCTAGAGCAGGCATTAATCCTCGTAAATTGGGTCCGTCAAGAGGACTTTCTCAATTTTTTGGGTTGGGACTATGCCGTCAATGCAAGGCTTAAGCCGTTGGCCATTAACCTTGAAGAGCGATCCATTTGCAGGATCTTAGAGTTCGATTGCTCCATGAGGAAAGACAGTAGTGACAATGTATGGACCATCCCATCTTAACCGGAGTTTACCGGGAAAGAGTTTCAAGCGGGAATTGAAAAGCCAAACCTTTTGTCCTGGGGTGAAAAACTTGCTGACAATGTGCTTGTCATGAAAAGCTTTAGTCTTTGCCTTATAGATTTTTGCACTTTCATATGCATCATTCTGGGTTTCCTCAAGTTCATTTAGTTTCAAAGCACGATGAGAGCCAGCCTATTTGAGATCAAAATTTAGCCTTTTTATGGCCCAAAAAGCATGGTGCTCTAATTCTACCGGGAGATGACACGCTTTGCCAAAGACAAGTCGATATGGTGACATGCCAATGGGTGTCTTATAAGCCGTCCGGTAAGCCTAAAGTGCATCATTTAGTATTAGCGACCAATCTTTGCGGTCCGGTCGAACCATTTTTTCCAAAATGTGCTTAATCTCCAGGTTAGAAACCTCTACTTGACCACTCGTTTGAGGATGGTAAGGGGTAGCAACCTTATGAATGACGGAATACTTGGAAAGGACGGATTTAAGATAACAATTTTTGAAATATGATCTGCCATCGCTGATGATTGCTCGGGGCGTACCAAAACGACTAAAGATATTAGATTAAATGAACTTGATCACGACTTTATGATCACTGGTTTTGGTGGCCGCGGCTTCCACCCATTTGGAAACGTAGTCCACTACTACAAGGATGTACTCATAGCCATAAGAAGGTGGAAATGGTCCCATGAAGTCGATTCCCCACACATCAAAAATTTAAATTATTAAGATGGAAGTGAGGGGCATCATGTCTCTTTGGGACATGGATCCGAGCTTTTGGCATCTTCCACATGATTTACAAAAATTATATGCATCTCGAAACAAGGAGGGCCAATAGAATCCACTTTAAAGAACTTTGTGAGCGGTCTTTTTGGCACTGAAATGGCCTCTATAAGCAAGAGTATGAGAGAAATTGAGGATGCTTGTGGTCTCAGTTTCAGGAATGCATCACCGGATGATTTGTTCCAGGCAATATTTGAATAGTTCCGGATCTTCCCAAAAGAAATGCTTGACTTGGGAGAAGAACCGGTCATTCTCTTGTTTGGACCAATGAGTTGGAATTTTACCTACTGCAAGGTAGTTGACAATATCCGTAAACCATGGAAGATTTGCATGAGAAATCTGGAAGAGTTGCTCATCCGGAAAGGAATCACGGACAGCGGCGAAATCGGAAGATTTTTCAATGAGTAAGCGAGAGAGATGATTGGCGACAACATTGTCTACCCCTTTTTTGTCCCGGATTTCAATGTTAAATTCTTGAAGTAAGAGTATCCATCGGATTAAGTGGGGTTTGGTCTCTTTCTTTGCTAACAAGTGCCGAAGGGCGGCATAATCCGAGAAAACTATGACCTTGGAACTTAGAAGATAGGAGCGGAATTTATCCAAGGCATAAACTACAGCCAGCAACTCTTTTTCAGTAGTGGTGTAATTTAATTGAGCATCAGAAAGAGTTCGACTAGCATAATAAATGACGTATGGGAGCTTGTCCACATGTTGGCCTAAAACCGCGCCTAATGCATAGTCGGATGCATCACACATGATCTCAAAAGGAAAAGACCAATTGGGCGGTTTCATTATTGGGACAAATGAGAGGAGGGTGCGAAGTTTAATGAAAGCTTCTATGCACGATTGATCAAAATTGAATGGAACTTCCTTGGCTAAGAGATTACACAAGGGCCGAGAAATTTTACTAAAGTCCTTGATAAAGCGACGATAAAATCCAGCATGGCCAAGAAAGGAATGGATTTGATGGACGGAATTCGGAGGAGGAAGATTAGAGATTAACTCAACTTTTGCCTTGTCCACCTTAATTCCCCGTTTCGAAATGACATGTCCTAGAACAATGCCTTCTTGGACCATGAAGTGGCTTTTCTCCCAACTTAGAATGAGATTTGTCTCCTTACACCTTTGGAGCATAAGAGATAAATTATTGAGACAAGAATCAAAGGAGGAGCCAAAGACGGAAAAATTGTCCATGAAAACTTCTAAGAATTTTTCAACCATATCAGAAAATATGGACATCATGTACCTTTGAAACGTTGCCGGAGCATTGCATAACCCAAAAGGCATGCGACGATATGCAAAGGTTCTAAAGGGACATGTGAATGTTGTTTTCTCTTGATCTTGGGGGGCGATTGCCACTTGGTTATAGCCGGAATAACCGTCGAGAAAACAATAGTAGCTTTGGCCGGCTAGCCTTTCTAGGATTTAATCAATAAATGGGAGTGGAAAATGATCTTTCCTAGTTGACGAATTGAGCTTCCGGTAGTCAATGCAAATACGCCACCCAGTGGTGGTTCGTTGCGGCATGAGCTCACCCGCTGAATTTTCAACAACGGTGAGACCAAATTTCTTGGGAACAACTTGTGTGGGGCTTACCCACTTGCTACCAGAAATGGGGTAGATGATTCCCGCATCTAGCAATTTTATCACTTCCTTTATTACCACTTCCTTCATGTTAGGATTTAATCGGCGCTGAACCTCTCTAGTAGGCTTTGCGTCCTCTTCCATATGAATGCGGTGCATGCAAATGGAGGGGTCAATTCCTTTCAAGTCAGCCACTGCCCAACCAATAGCTTCTTTGTGCTCTTATAGCACCGCTAAAAGGTTGGTTTCTTGGTCCTTTAGAAGGTCCGATGCAATGATGACCGGGAGAGTTTGATTTAAACTAAGGAATACATACTTGCGATGGGCCGGGAGCGGCTTAAGCTGAAGTTGTGGTGGAGATTTCAGAGATGGAACCGGAGGAGTGGTGGAAAGCTGAGGAAGTGGCTCTTTTGGAATTTTCCAATAGGGAATGTCCATGATAGCAGCAACATCCAGCAGAGAATTAACGTCTTGGATAGATTGATCAATGTCAAAGTTTGAGAAGTCGAAATGAGACATGCAAGTTTCAAGAGGGTCCTTGCTTAGAATGAAGGGGAGAGATTCTTCGATCACTTCATCAATGACATCAACAAGGAAACAATCATCCTCATTAGAAGGATGTTGAGTTGCATAAAAGATATGGAGTTTGACTTGCATGTTTCCAAAAGCAATGTCCATCACCCTGGTTCGGCAATTAATTGATGCATTAGCCGTAGCTAAGAATGGCCTACCAAGGATCACGGGAATGTGCTTTTTTGAATCATGGACCGGTTCCGTGTCAAAAACCACAAAGTCTACCGGGAAGTAGAATTTGTCCACTTGGATGATAACATCCTTAAGAATGCCTCGTGGATGCTTGGCCGATCTATCGATAAGTTGTAAAACCACGGAAGTCGGCTTTAAATATCCCAAGTCAAGCTGTAAGTAAACTGAGTATGGAATTAAATTCACACTAGCTCCTAAGTCAAGGAGGGCCCTCTCGATTTTGTTGTCACCAATGACACAAGAGATTGTGGGGGCACTCGGATCCTTGTACTTTGGAGGAGTGCTGTGCTGAATGATAGCACTAACATTTCAGTTAACCTTACTTTCTTTGGCAAATGATTTTTAGAAGTGCGCTTTTGAGTGCACAAGTCTTTGAGAAATTTTGCATAGGGAGGGATTTGCTTGATAGCATCCAAGAGGGGCAAGTTGATCTTCACTTGCTTGAAAACTTCCCACATGTCTTGAATTTTACAATTCTTGTTCTCGATATGTGTTGACTCTTGAAGACGTTGAGGAAACGGAGCTTTTGGCTCATAAGTGGTCTCCACATTTGGGGTGACAAGCTTGGGATTTCCGTGAATGGTATTTAGACAAGAAGAGCTTGGAATTTAATTGGAAGAGCTTGAATTTAGATGTTGCAAAGGAGGTTCTTTTTCATTTTTGTCTCCATCAACCTTGTTGTCAACCACTCTACCACTCCTAAGGGTGGTGATTGCTTGAACATGCTCATGGCTCGGCCCACTAGATGGAGGGGTTTCATCAATCGCATGCATCCCTCTAGGATTTTCAAATGGTTGAGCGGGAAGCTTACCTTTGTCCTTTTGAAGCAATTGGTTCACAGAGTTAGCTATTTGGCCCACTTGATTTTCGAGCTTAGCTATGGATTGAGTATGAGAGTGAACCATTTGAAGAGTAGGCTGCAAAGATGTTAAGAGTTGCTTGTTGGAATCCATAATTTGCTTGTTTAATGATTCCATCATTTGCTTGTTTGCAGCCACTATTTCATCAGTTGGGTACACCGGAGGTTGATTGGAGACATTTGGATTGTACGGAGGATGGTAGCTTGAAGAGGCTGGAAATTGCCTACTTTGAAATTGAAGAAGGGGCTGATTTTGATACCCCGGATTTTGGAATTATGAATTCTATGGGGCTTGTTGCCTCCACGAGAAATTCGGGTGATCTCGCCATCCCGGATTGTAGGTATTGGAATAGGGATTATTCCCGGATCTTGAGAACATGGCATTAGCTTGCTCTTGATTTGGATTGGAAAATTGCTCTAGTGTGGGGCAATCTTCCATGAGATGGAATAGACTAGTACATGATGAGCATACCGAACTTGCCGAATTTTGAGATAATGAAGGAGAGAGATGTGGTGCCATCAATTGATAGAATTTATGAGCTATGGCATCCACTTGGGATGATTCCTCCCTTATTGACTTTGGTTGACAAGGGTTGGTGTTTTTTGCATTGGTTGAGGTCGGAGCTCTACGAGAATTATGTTGAAGTGAATTTTCGCTTAAATTCTCTAGTAGGGTCCAAGCCTCATCCGCATTCTTGGACATGAACATCCCACCACAAAAAGAATTAACCATGAATCTATGGGGTTCGGTCAAGCCAGCATAGAAAGCTTGCACTAATTACCATTTTGGAATCAAATGATGCGGACATTTTCTAAGAAGGTCTTATAGCCTTTCCCAAGTCTCGTAGAGTTGTTCTCCATCCGTTTGAGAAAAGCTAAGAATGGAACACCTCATTTGGTTGGTTTTACTCACCGGATAATACTCCTTAAGGAATTCTTGCTGTAGTTGAGCCCAATAAGTGATGGAATTTGGAGTGAGTGAGTTCAACCAATACTTTGCCCTATCTTTTAAAGAAAATGGGAAAAGATGCAGATGGAGTGCATTCTCAGGGAAACCTCTGGGATGGTCGAACAGATTTCAAGGAATTCATCAAGATGCTTATACAGATCTTTATTATCAAGGCCATGGAAAGATGGAAGCATTTGAATGGTACTTGATTTGATCTCATATTGAGCCGCATCTATGTTTGGCATCACTATGCATGAAGGTGAAGCATAGGTAGTAGGGATGAAATGGTCCCTGAGAGTCATTGGTTCTACATTTGGAATTTTGGCCCTATCATTATTAATTCCCTCATTTCTGACATCTCCTACATTTTCAGCCATTGTGTTAAATTCAGTTTCAAGTTCTCTTACGCTAGAAGATTCCCTAAGGTTTCGTCTAAGAGTTCTTTTAAGTGAATTTATGTCAACTGGCAAGTCAAGAGTTGGTAGGGAGAGTGATCTACGGCCAAACATCAACAATACATAATGCTATCAACACAATTATTCATCATTCACAACTTCACATACGATGTTCCCATTCTCCTCAATTATTAAGACAGAATTTAAATGGCCACAACAAGGACCGATGGTTGTACACGAAATTTAAACAAGATAATAGCCTCAACAAGGGCTTCAAAACTAAATTATCACTAAGTTTAACACATGCACAATATTCACAATGTCGAAACTAGAAGGTCAAGAAACTTACCTGGGGTCCTCTAGACTTACAAATTAGCTAGTTTTTCCTCGGCAAGTTTCGAGTCCCTAGAATCTCACTTACAACACAAGATGGTCAACTACACAAGCAATATTCACAATTCATGATATCAACAATCACACTAAAATTAACCCTAAAACTTCGGTTGCTAAACCGTTTGCAATCCCCGGCAACGGCACCAAAAATTGATCAGTTGAGAATTTGATCTATAATAAATCAACCTTTGCAATAGCACGAATCATTGTAAAATAGGGCTATTGGTCGAGTAAGTCGAACCACTGGGACTGCGCTAATCTATGGCAACCTAAGTGTCTAGAGTCTTTTTAGAATGATACGGGGTGTTCATAGAGGATTTGTTGGTTGTCACTTAAGCTATGAAATTAAGATGCATAAAATAAAAGCTTGCAAGAATTTAAAGGAGATGAAATACAAGTAAAGAGGACTAGGGAAGTGAATTCGCCTCCATCCCTAGACACATGCTAGATTAGAGCTAAATTGGGGGAACACAATATATGATGGTCAAGAAATATATAGCAACATATAGTTGCCATATAATCAACAAGATGCACATTAAATCTCAAGCAAGCATGATCCATCAAGGTTAACATGTTTAGACTACCTAACTAAGGTGTAGCTTAACCATATTTACTTGAATGAAAGATTATCAAGCCCTAGATAAAATGATGAAGCACATGAAGGTAAGAAATAAGCATAAACCATCAAAGGTTTCACCTAAGCAATGATCTATCAAAGTACTTATCAACATGCCATTAAACCATTTCATAACCTTGTCTCCATTCTCACCATGAAAACTCAAGCAATATGATTAATATAAGACATCATCTAAAACAAGATAATTAACTTATAGAAATCATCCATACATATATCAACATTCATTACAACAAATGAAGTGCTCTTGGTTATGAAAAGACCATAGAATATACATTGTAATCCCCAAAATATAGCCTAAATTAGAACATGCTTACAAAGGAGGGGCCTTATCACCTCCCTAGATGGAGGTTTAGTTACCCATGGGAGCCTTAGAAGAAGGAAGAAGCTTAGAAGATCCCTCTATTTTCGAGCTCCTTTGTTGTAGCTTCAAGAACTCAATCTTTTCCTCCTCCTTCTCTCTCTAGAAATCTTATAAGATAAGACATGATGTTTGATATGTGGTTCCCCTCACCTTCTTGTAGACATCATCCTACCAAACCCTACCAAACAAGGCTCAACTCCCACCAAAAATAGCATCTCCAACCAACCCATAAAGATGGAAATCAGGAAATGAGGGAATCAGGGTGCAAGTGGGCTGAAGTGATGGATCCCAAAGAGCATTCTGCCCAAAGTTCGAGCGCTTGAAGTAAGCCCTTCGAGCGCTTGAAGTTCTATCAGCTTGCTCTCTTCTCTTGACCTGCTTTGCACTACTTTGGTAAAATAGCCATAACTTTCTGCTCCGAACTCCAAATGATGAACTGTCTGAAGATTTGGAAACCTAATTCAAAGCTCTAAATACGCCATGTTTTAATAGAAGTCCAGTTCTTGAGTTTTTTAGGTCAAAAATGGCAAGCAAAGTCAAACTCCACTGTTGCCAGAACATCAGCCTTGAGCACATTGTTATTCAAAGAATCAACAAAACATCATTTTTTCTCCTTTTTGGCCATTGAACCTGAAAATATATAAAAACATGCAAATGAAGATAATCTACATAAAGTAATCAAATAATGGACTTAACTAATGCAACTAAGGGCGCTTGAATATGCAATATTCGGCACTTATCATTAGTGCTCGGAATAATCATTGAGGTCTCGGCAGAATTTCGAGCTTAGATGTTCAAGTCTTCCACTATTTGGCTTTGCATTCAATTCCAAGTTGACAATCATGTTTAATTGTGACTTATGGTTTTGATTATTGGCGATTTTGATGTTGTTAAGTACATCCGAGCTTTATGATTTTAATGAATCATTTTAAATTTTGATGTTGTTAAGTACATCCGAGCTTTATGAATCTAATGAATCATTGTAAATTTTGATGTTGTTAAGTACATCTATGCTATATTGTTCAAATGCAACTTAGGAATGATTTTATAGATTCATTTGGAACATAGACGTTAGGTGGCATGACCCATTTTTGTCGTTTTTCATATTTTAGATTTCAAGTTGATAACCTTGAGAATCTATACCTTGTTGCTTTGTATCGCATGTCCTTATGTTGTTTGGAATTGCATGAAGGATGTGAATTATGATAGAAATGAGCTAAGGTAGCTTAGGATGCTCCCTGAGTCTCACATTCGACATAGACGTTAGGTGGCATGATCCTTTTGAACTGTTTCATGTTAGTCTAAAAATCTCTAAAGAAATTGAGTCTATGCATGCTCATTCTCTACGAGTAAACTTGTTTACTCACCCCGAAGTTACTAGGGGGCTATTTCAGGTACGAAGACTTGGTGCGTGATGTTCATTATTGCTTGGATGATATTTGATTCCATTTATGTAGTGTGCACATGAGTACACTCTTTACAATGTATTTGACATGTATGAGATGAGGCTAGAGGCCAATGACATGTATTTTGTATCCTATGTAATTTATGACTTCATGAAATATTATGAAATTATTAAAAAAATGTTAAGTTATTGTCTCCCTATGTTTGCATCGGGTGTGGGAATCCCATTTTGATTCTTCCGTAGGATCTTATTAGTCATGTATGAAGTGTGGCCAAGGGTCAAATGGTCATTTGATGTCATTCGTTAATTTTGGATTTCAAAATTTCCATTTCAAGTTCATTTTCGCCTTTTTGGCCGTTGGGGGGTCGGATTTTGACTCGGCCATTTCTGGGAGCTGCGGATCATTCCCATGAGTTCAAAATTACTATTTACGTTTGCATGCATAATCATTTTCATGAAAAACCCTTTCGTTTGTGTTTTGAGCCTCCTATGGACTCATTTCACCCATTTGTTGAAAAATCTGACCTTAAGGGCATTTTAGGAATTTTCTTTGGGAAATAAATTCCGTTCTCAACTTCTTCTCATAGAAAATGTGATTTTAGGGGGAGTTTCCTCTTTGTGTTTTTCCAGAAAATGTCATCTTGACCTCATAAACCGCGCTCCAAGTTTATTTTTCTACTATAAACACTGTTTCTGCATTTTTGGAGGTCCCAGTCCACCCCACTGATAAGCGCCGAATATTGCATATTCAAGCTCCCTTATTTGCATTAGTTAAGTCCATTATTTTATCATATTGCATATTCTAGCTTCATTTGCATGCTTTTGTTTATTTTCAGGTTGGTTCCCCAAAGAGAGTTAAAAGAGATGCTTTGACGTGTTCTTAAAGAATCAAAGCACGCCGTTGCTAGGGACCTCCATTTTGGCCAAGATTAATGATCCATGGGACTCATCACGCTCTATGCAAAAAGTTCTAGGAAGAATTGCCGCGTCTTCGGGCCGAGCCAAATCATTTCAGGTTGCAAGTAGCAAATTGGTGCAAGGTTGTAACAGCGCGGGCGCCGGTTCATTTTCCATCAGACTTTGGCCTCCAATTCTGACCCTTTGTATGTGTGAATTTGGTCTTTAAAAAAACATGAAATATGAAGGGCTATGAGTCAGCTTTCCATAGACATAAAGTTTTCCTCATTTGGAGTTCGGAGCAAAGAGTTATGTCAATTTTACCAAAGGTGCGCAGAACAGCCTGGCAGTAGTGAAGTTTGACTTTGCTCTTCATTTTAGACCAACCAAACTTGAGAACTGGACTTCCATTAAAACATGGCGTACTTAGACCTTTGAATTAGGTTTCCAAATCTTTAAATGGTTCATCATTTGGAGTTCAGAACAGAAAGTTATGGCTATTTTACCAAAGTAGCTCAGAGCTGAACAAGTTGACTTCGAGCGCTCGAAGGGCTTACTTCGAGCGCTCTAACTTTGGGCAGAATGCTCTCCGGGAACCATCACTTCAGGCCACTTGCACCTTGATTCCCTCATTTCTGATTTCCATCTTTATGGGTTGGTTGGAGATGTCTTTTGGTGGGAGTTGAGCCTCATTTGGTGAGGGTTTGGTGGGAAGATGTCTAGAAGGTGAGGGGAACCACACATAGAAATATCAGATCTCATCTTAGCAAGATTTTTGGGGAGAGAAAGAGGAAGGGAAGATAGAGTTCTTGAAGCTACAACAAAGGAACTCAAAAATGGGGATGAAGACCAAGCTTCTTCTTTCTTCTAAGGCTCCCATGGGTAACTAAACCTCCATCTAGGGAGGTGATGAGGCCCCTCCCTTGTAATCATGTTCTAATTTAGGCTATATTTTGGGGATTACAATGTATATTCTATGGTCTTTTCATAACCAAGAGCACTTCATTTGTTGTAATGAATGTTGATTTATGTATGGATGATTTCTGTAAGTTGATTATCTTGTTTTAGATGATGTCTTATATTAATCATATTGCTTGAGTTTTCATGGTGAGAATGGAGGCAAGGTTATGAAATGGTTTAATGGCATGGAGTTGGAGAACCTAGATAGTTCATTGCTTAGGGTTTCCCTTTGATGGTCTATGCTTGATTCTTAGCTTCATGTGCATTCATCATTTAATTTAGGGCTTGATAATCCTTGACTTAGTAAGCATGTTCTAGGCTACATTTTAGTTTAGGTAGTTGATCATGTGAATCTTTGATGGTTTATTCTTGCCTTTTTATTTAATGAACTTCTTGAGGATACTATAGCAACCAAGTGTTGTTATGTTTCATGACCATAATATATGTTGTTTTTCCCCTAAATTAATCCTAACCTAGCATGTGTCTAGGGATGGAGGCGGATTCACTTCCCTAGTCCTCTTTACTTGTATTTCATCTCCTTTAAATTCTTGCAAGCTTTTATTTTATGCATCTTAATTTCATAGCTTAAGTGACAACCAACAAATCCTCTATGAACACCCCGTATCATTCTAAAAAGACTCTAGACACTTAGGTTGCCATAGATTAGCGCAGTCCCAGTGGTTCGACTTACCCGACCAATAGCCCTATTTTATAATGATTCGTGCTATTGCGCAGGTTGATTTATTATAGATCGAATTCTTAACCGATCAATTTTTGGCGCTATTGCCGAGGACTGCAAACGGTTTAGCAATCGAAGTTCTAGGGTTAATTTTAGTGTGATTGTTAATATTGTGATTTGTGAATATTTCTTGTGCGGTTTTGACCATCTTTATGTTTTAAAGTTTTTATGAAACTCTAGGGACTTGATGCTCGCCGAGGGAACGCTAGCAAATTTGTAAGTCTAGGGGACTCCAGGTAAGTCTCTTGATCTTCTAGTTTCTAAGTTGTTAATATCTTGTATGTGATTAGAATCTAGTGATAATTTAGTTGTGAAGCCCTTGTCGAGGCTATCATTTTGTTTATTTTTAATTGCAAAGCACTGGTCCTTGTCGTGGCCATTTACATTTCTGTCTTGATAATTGAGGAGAAAGGGATCATTACATGTGGATGTTTTGGTAAAGGGTTGTTGTGTATCTTGTTTGTGTTGTATATATTTTGTGTGAATTTATCTTAATGTATCTAAATAAGTGGCTGAATTAATCCTAGATGGAGGGTCATTATCTTCTAACTCAATTCTACACAGCACATGAGTTTTGTGCATTTTGCTCTAGTCATACATATCATACAAGAGATTGTCCTCCACCGGGACAATTTTCAAATTTTTATCTAGAGCAACCCAATGCAAATTTCTTTAAACCAGGTAATGATCCATACTTCAATGGTTATGACTCGGGTTGGGGAGATCATCAAAACTTCTTATGGCATGACATGGGAAATTCAGCCCCACAATCTCATGGGCAACATTTTCACTCCAACTTTCAACCCAATGATCATTATTTCCAGCCCTCTTCTCTTTTTCCACCATCTCAATTAGATAAGTTCATTGCTGCAAACAAACAAATGATGGAGTCTATCAACAAGCAAATGTTGGATGATATTGTTAGCATACAATCCACCACCTATTCTCATTCCCAATCTAGAGTTGAGTTAGATGACCAAATTGCCCAAATTCAACAAATAGTTAATGCTCTAAATCATGAAAAGGAAGAAGAATTTCCCATTGAACTTGTGGCCAATATAAAAGAAAATTCTATGAATGATGAGATCACTCCTAGTAACTTTCATCATGAGAATGATCAAATGGTTACCACATGTGAAAATGAAGAAATTGTGGTTGAAGATCAAATTGTTGCCACACAAAAAATTGAAGAATTTATGGTTCAAAATGAGGAAAATAATGATAAAGAGATTGTCTCCTTTAAAAATCCAAAACAGCCCCTAAAGAATCCTTCGATTGATACACCTCCTTCAATGGAGGATCCTCTAAAAGCTTGCTTGGCTCATTTCAATTGTGAGGATTTTGATGTTTACAATTCTATTTGGGAGGTAAATTCTTTGCTTGATATTCCTCCACCCATTCACTTTCTTCCTTGGGCAACATCAAATGTATCTCTTTCTTGGGAGCTTACATCTCCTCCCATTCCCTCTCTTGAGTTATCTCAAACTGTTGAGCCCGAGCCACCGGATAAGTGTAAGGAGGATGTTGAAAGTGTGAAGGATATTTTTCCAGAAATTCCCACGCCAAATATGACCCTTCATAAGTCTTTGCTTGAAGTGCCCTCACTTGATCGACCTTCCCATAATCCAAAGTTCTTTATTAAGAATGAAGAGTAGGTTGAGGTATTTCCTTTACCTCCTTTCATTTTTTCTCTTCAAGCTCTCTTTCCTCCGCTTCTATAGGAACTTTCTTACTTGGGGAAGTTTAACTATCTATAGAGACTTGGTGTAGGGTAAATCCTACTTTGAGATTCGTCTAGCTATCGACATTAAATTTAGCACCCCTGGGAAGCAATTCTTTCAATTCCAAAGCTTCTCTCCTAAAGTTGCCTTGACTAAGAATTTTTCAGAAATTAGCTCAGCATAGCCAAAATGTGACTTTTTCCAGAATTATCTCAAATTGCATTCCAAAAGTCACATTCGGTTTTCTTAGTCATTCTAAGGTCCCGGTGTAATACCCCTAATTTTAAAAGGATAGTCTCGGTATTTATTTATTTATTTTAATTGTATTTTTTAATTATTTAATTAATTATTTGACTAATTGCTTATGTGTTTAATTGAATTAGGTATTACTTGATTATTTGATTATGTGTTTATGTATTATTTGTATTTGTCTATGTGTTAATTGTTTAATTAGATTATGTGCTTAAATGGTGTTTTAATTAATTGTAAATTAAATGTTTTCTTTTCTTTTATTATTTTATTTTATTTATCTTTTATGGTTATGGTTAGTAGTAATGGGCCAACTAATTGGGTCCCATGGACTACTTGGATAGGAGGTTGGATGTGTATGGATTATTACCCATGGATAATGTATGTATATATATAGATATATATTATATACATATATAAAAAGGAAAGTAATTTATTAATTATTTTTATGGTAACTTGGGTAGTAATATTTAATCTGATATATAGTTTTATATTTAAATAATAAAAATATACATAGATTTGATACATGGTATGTTTTAAGTTACTTTATAATATTATGGTAACTTAAGTATTATTAGATAATCCATTAATAAATAATGGAAGGTGTATAATTTATTTATTTAATAAACATATACATAAATTATATACGTAACATATTTTACTTACCTTTTTAATATATAATTAAAAGAGAAAGTAATTTATTAATTACTTTTATGGTAATTTGGGTAGTAATATTTAATCTGACGTATATGTTTATTTAAATAATAAAAATATACATAGATTTGATACGTGTTATGTTTTAATTTACTTTATAATATTATGGTAACTTAAATATTATTGGATAATCCATTAATAAATAATGGAATGTGTATAATTTATTTATTTAATAAACATATACATAAATTATATACGTAACATATTTTGCTTACCTTTTTAATATTTTTATTTTCATTTTTTTTTTTAGTTGACTTGGATTGGGAAAAGGGTTAGGGTTATTTTATTTAGCCTATAAATATATAGCTATAGGTTGTAAACAGGGTTAGAAATATTCACGTGATATATACTGGAGAGATAGTATTAGAGAGGGAAGGAGGAAAATGAAGGAATGAGGAGAAAAACCCTATTGAGAGAAGATCAAGGAGGAAGAAGTTTAACTTTCAATCTGAAAGTTTAAGACAACTTCGTCTTCTATCTCTTTCCCTTTGATTCGTGTTTCTGTACATGCCTAGGAAATTTCAGAATTTATTAAACACATAAAATTAAATAATTATGCATGTTTAATTGGGTTAGAATATAAGTTTTATGAAATTGGTTCATATCTGTTCTTGTGTTATGAATTGATAAAATGCATAATTTTGATTTGATTTCTTATGTGAATTTTTACATGTTTAAATTATGTATTTTTCATATCTGTGGAATGATGGAACGTAGAAACATGCCTAGGATTCCTGAACATTAAATAGGGACTAGGTTTAGGTTTTAATAAATTTAAATAGACTCAATCATAATGATGCTTGCTATTTGAATGTTTTAAACAAACGAATGGATTTAATCTTTTAAAATATTTTAGCAATTGAGATTAAATGTGTAAGATGAATTGGATATAGAGAATCCTTATTTAACGGTATAATAAAATATCATCATGTATAAGATTCAGTTTGTGTAGGACATATGATGTAGGAAGTTTAAAGAAATAATAAGTCATTCCTATTATGTGATAACTTGATATCATATTTATCATAGTTATTTATGGAATGTTTGATGTATTTCCTTAATTGTTACATCAATTGTTGGATTGTGTGGTTTAATGCACCGGTATGGGACGGTGGCATTCTAGGGATTGATTAACTTATCAGTTAAGTCTTACCTATTTTATATAAGGGAATGGATTAACTAAAATGTTAAGTCCTACTTATATTTAAGTCAGGTCAGCTGAACAAGTTGAATGTCTTATGGAGGATTAATTTATTATATAAGGGAATGGATTAACTAAAATGTTAAGTCCTACTTATATTCAAGTCAGGTCAGCTGAACAAGTTAAATGACTTATGGAGGATTAATTTATACTGGATAGGATGGTTACTAGATTATATATATATAAGTATAGTGCCATGATATGAGCTTGAGTCTCAGGATCAATGGTTAGGGCGCGTATATCGCCAGGGATGTGTAGCTAGATATAGTGTAGTTGTGTACCCTGGTAGATCTAGGTACTCATGCCCACTATATGTGCATTTTGCATGTTGCCTACTATTCAGGTTGAGACAACCCTATAGTCTAGTGAGGTTCCTTTAGTGTGTATATATATATATACAGACTACTAGTTACTGTTGGATTGACTAGGATGTATACGTGTATCGGATCTCTGCTTGGACTGTAGTAGAGTAGAACTTGTTTGTGAGCCTGACCCACCATTATTTTTCAGGTGTTCGTCACGAGTAGAGGTTGTTCGTGCTGAGCGGGGATCAGTCTACTTCATTCTTCCGATGCTACATAGGAGTTCCTTTATGATTCAGTTTCCTGTTTTAGATTACTCTCATTTGTTTAGTTTGGATTTTCTAGGGGTCCACACAGTATGGATTCCCGAGTTGTATTTTGGAGGATTAGTTGTATTAGAAGAGTTTATTAATTAATGGAAATATATTATGAGGTTTATTATTAGATTATCATTTTAGTTTCTTGTCAGCATTTTATTTATTCTTCTTTATTCGTTTGTACTCTGTGTTCGTTTATTATCAATTTGTTTTGATATCCTCGGGTATTCGGGCGTGGGCCTGGCCAACCCGCATTCGAAAATCCAGGAGTGTCACAGTTGGTATCAGAGCACTCCAGGTTCAAGTGTCCTTAGGAGTGTCTTTCTTTATGTGACTTCTGCGTTGCGTCTCTTAAAACTTAGATCCCGTATTAGGATTCATTGTACTCTATTTACGGTTTGTTAGGTGGAGCTGATGTTAATTATATTCTATAGTCATAAAATGGTTGGCACTAAGAAAATGATGAGTTCAAGGCGAAAGCGATAAAGACCTAAAGGAGTAAAGGAGTACGTTATCGATTTCGTTGCCAGAAGGCAGAGTTAAGGAACGATGTTTAGGTTCGTTTGGCGTTACTTTAAAAGTATAAGCCAAGGAAGGATTTAGGTGTACATGATAGGTCACCGCATATCGGGACCAACACGACTTCAGTTGATCTCAAAAAGGAGACAAGCAAAGAGTAGGAGCCGAAGAGGATCCTAATGAAGGAGATTTATGTGTATCCAATAGAGAGGGTACTAAATCTTGAAAAGGGATGATTGCGCGAGGTGATCTGAATTGCTAGTAGTATAGCGAATGTTATTAGTAGAATTGGGGTTGATCAATTTACAAATAATTAAATCTTTCTTATCATCTCTAAAAGAGGTATATAAGAAGTATTGTTCAGGAGTTTGGGGATTGGATGTGTTCTTATTAGAACGAAATACATAATTTTTAAATCACATAAAAAAAAGGCATTGGTATTATGTTGTAACGTTCTAATTCGATTTATAAAGTCAAGTAAGACAGTTTATATTCCGCATATAAGGAGGATGAGGGTTAAGTCCTTGGTATTTGCTTAGGAAAACATTTATGCTTTTAAGCGATGTTTTAAAGGATATATTTCGAGGTTGAATGATTATTTACGAAACTATAAAAGGAAATTTTGAAACAATCTAGTAAGGTTGATTTCAAATGAGACTTTCTTTTCTAGAAAGAACGATGTCCTAAGTAGGAGTATATTTTGTTCTATTGTGTTTATCATACGTGTTTTATTTTATTTTTTTGTTAATTACTCGGGATTTGGTATGTGGTTTAGTTGGGGACATAAGTATATGATCAACCAATTATTGTTTTAATAACATGGAGTCATAGTGCTATTTATGCTAAATTTGTGAGCATACGATCATAGGATTTGGTAGATACACATAAATCTAACCAATCTATTGGACCTGGACATGTGTCATTATGGTGTGTTTTGGGATGGGATAATTAAACCATCACTACGAGTCAAACAATCTAGAATGATTAATTTGATATACTTTACGTTAGGTATGGATTCGTATTATATTACAACGTCATGATATTGGTGATTGTTAATGTTTTGTTATGCGTGAGGTAGTGGTAAATAAAGATCACTAAAACGCCATGATGATATATCAGAAGTGCTGGATTTGCTGAACATCTTCTTGAAAATTTCAGAGATTGTTACCAAGTCAGAAGGAGGATTTAGTACTGGATTAAGTACTTATTGGAATGACACCGAGTGAGGATAGGAGACTGAATAAATATTCATCAGTAAATTCTTAATCAAGAATTTATTCAAGAAGGTGTGTCATTGGGAGGAATTTGCCGGTGTTGCACATGGAAGAGGAAACTAAGTCTCTTCATTTCCATAAATAATATGGAATTATTTTTTTAGTCACAATTTGCAACAATTAGCTATTGCAAGGAAATTGATGACTTATGTAGAGGATGGGAAGATTTCATATTCTTTTGATGTTAGATAAAGAAGTCGGATTGTCATTAACTTGTCTTAAAGAATCAGGGTGTGTCAAAGACAAGATGGTGAGACCAAATACTTATATAAAGATGAGGTGCATGGTATGTATGGAAAGCTCGTAGTTAACAATTGATAAATGGAATTATTGATTGATTTTCAATATCGGCAAATTTATCACGGATCAGTGGTGGATAGATTTAGTTAAAGAATTCGCTTTTGAAGACGCTCCAATTTAAACGTTGGGTACAGACGAAAGCTAGTGGTACCAGACTAACGGTACTTTCTATAGACAAATTGGATGAAGGATGCACGGACTGAGTTTCACAACTTTTAGTTCTTCATCCTGGTGGAAACATGATGCTTTACAATAGACAGGAGAAGGGACATAGTGATTTATCTCCAAGTCTAATATTTATTAGATAGTAGAGATGGACCATCAAAGATCACTAGATCCTTTGCAACCATTTCCTATACTAAAGTGGAAATGAGAGAGCATTTTATAGATTTAGTTGCGGGATTTTTGATTTTACACAAGGGTCAGAATTCTGGATGGGAAATTGGTTGACTGATACATTAGGTCAGCTTGATTCTTGTCTATTTCGAACTGGTAGGACTTCAGTTCATACGAATAGAATGGATCATGAGACGGTTTAGATGGATTATAGTGGTGATTCACACTTTATATCAAGTTCCGTTTGGTGGAAGTAATGATGTAAATGGATGCTCTCAACAAACGATAGAATATTTAAATCTTTCGGTTAGTTGTTGAGTTATAATATGCATTTATAGTAGGTGTAATACTAACACTTGTTATTACTACGGTAGTTGAGAAGGTCAACTTTGAATATTGGAGCTGACCTTGGAGACGGTGTTACGTTACTCAGATGGAGTTTAAGGTACTTGAGGAGGATTTAGTAGTTTCTGTAAATAGTGATATGACGGTTGGGCGAATGAGCTGGAAAATTTATAATTTTTCTCGGTGCTCAGACGGTTAAAAGGTACATCATGACATCAAATGTCGGTTTTGGTGAACAGATACGGATAAGGATGCATATATAATTGCCCTAAGTGTAAAACCTGCTACAAAGGTGGAAAGTTGATCATCAGATATCGTAGAAATCTTTAGCCACTTCCTATAACAAATATGGAAGTTGAACTAAACAGGAGTGACGGTCGGTGGGAAGGATCGACATTGATTTGGAATTTCAATTTTCCATATGGAATCCGAGTGGTGGATTGAGAAAGATCGCTTGAGGACATAAATTTGAGTGATGCTTATTTTAGAACTTCATAGTAGTTATATAGTTCAGTGATAGTGGTGTTATAGCATGTGGATGTCCATATTAGTGGATGCAAAGTGCTATTTCGAAGGAGCGTTATGAAGATTTTAGAGCAGCAGCTCTACTTCATATATATAGACGGAGGAATTAATCGAGAGATTAAATTAGACCATAAAGGATATGTTTGAGGCGTATATCCTAGATTTTCATGGACAGTTGGAAATGTTTACTTCACTTGTCAGAATTTTGTCTGTGATATTGTTGGCACAAGGAGGTTAGTGTGACAACTTTGGAGGTTTTGTATCTTTCACAATGCATACCTCTCATTTGTTGGTTGGAAATGGAAGTAAGGGTTGTACAATCAGACCTCGACTTCATTTAAAAATATGTCGGAAATAGATACTTCCCTTTATATTGAACTACGCGCGGTTGGGAGGCAACAGTAGGATATTGTAAATAGTTGAACTCGTATACTAGAATTTTTCTATCAGGAAGTAGTTTGCTCGTTCTGTTTTCTATGTAGGAAGAAAGGCGATTTTTGGAGAAAGGTCAATTTTACTTATTACATTGACTTTTAGACGATTGTGTTTCGCAATTGAGGCAGTCACCTCTGAATTAGCGTTACCAAATTATTAGCGCTGGGTGCATAGGAGTTTGTGCGTATATTCTATGGCACTTGGAGGTATATAGATTATTCCCTTGCCGACATGGGAGGATTACGTTGATACAACCTACGCATCGTATGATTATTATGTTTCTTAAAATATAAGAACCCTGTATACCACTTGATATATTGGAGTTAATGGAGCCCTTATAGTGAGGTTGCGTCTACTTGGGAATATGAGGATGTTTTTCCCTTACAGTTTCCAAGCATAATGGAAGAAAGTAAGGGCGAATTCCGAGGACGGAATTCCTTTTATTAGGGGGGAAGAATGTAATACCCCTAATTTTAAAAGGATAGTCTCGGTATTTATTTATTTGTTTTAATTGTATTTTTTAATTATTTAATTAATTATTTGAATTGCTTGTGTGTTTAATTGAATTAGGTATTACTTGATTATTTGATTATGTATTTATGTATTATTTGTATTTGTCTATGTGTTAATTGTTTAATTAGATTATGTGCTTAAATGGTGTTTTGATTAATTGTAAATTAAATATTTTCTTTTCTTTTATTATTTTATTTTATTTTTCTTTTATGGTTATGGTTAGTAGTAATGAGCCAACCAATTGGGTCCCATGGACTACTTGGATAGGAGGTTGGATGTGTATGGATTATTACCCATGGATAATGTATGTATATATATAGATATATATTATACACATATATAAAAAGGAAAGTAATTTATTAATTATTTTTATGGTAACTTGGGTAGTAATATTTAATCTGATGTATATGTTTTATATTTAAATAATAAAAATATACATAGATTTGATACGTGTTATATTTTAAGTTACTTTATAATATTATGGTAATTTAAGTATTATTGGATAATCCATTAATAAATAATGGAATGTGTATAATTTATTTATTTAATAAACATATACATAAATTATATACGTAACATATTTTACTTACCTTTTTAATATATATATAAAAGAGAAAGTAATTTATTAATTACTTTTATGGTAATTTGGGTAGTAATATTTAATCTGATGTATATGTTTATTTAAATAATAAAAATATACATAGATTTGATACGTGTTATGTTTTAAGTTACTTTATAATATTATAGTAACTTTAATATTATTGGATAATCCATTAATAAATAATGAAATGTGTATAATTTATTTATTTAATAAACATATACATAAATTATATACGTAACATATTTTGCTTACCTTTTTAATATTTTTATTTATTTATTTTTTTTTAGTTGACTTGGATTGGGAAAAGGGTTAGGGTTATTTTATTTAGCCTATAAATATATAGCTATAGGTTGTAAAAGGGGGTTAGAAATATTCACGTGATATATACTGGAGAGATAGTGTTAGAGAGGGAAGGAGGAAAATGAAGGAATGAGGAGAAAAACCCTATTGAGAGAAGATCAAGGAAGAAGAAGTTTAACTTTCGATCCGAAAGTTTAAGGCAAGTACTTCTTCTATCTCTTTCCCTTTGATTCGTGTTTCTGTACATGCCTAGGAAATTCCAGAATTTATTAAACACATAAAATTAAATAATTATGCATATTTAATTGGGTTACAACATAGGTTTTATGAAATTGGTTCATATCTGTTCTTGTGTTATGAATTGATAAAATGCATGATTTTGATTTGATTTCTTATGTGAATTTTTACATGTTTAAATTATGTATTTTTCATATCTGTGGAATGATGGTACGTAGAAACATGCCTAGGATTCCTGAACATTAAATAGGGACTAGGTTTGGGTTTTAATAAATTTAAATAGACTCAATCATAATGATACTTGCTATTTGAATGTTTTAAACAAACGAATGGATTTAATCTTTTAAAATATTTTAGCAATTGAGATTAAATGTGTAGGATGAATTGGATATAGAGAATCCTTATTTAATGGTATAATAAAATATCATCATGTATAAGATTCAGTTTGTGTAGGACATATGATGTAGGAAGTTTAAAGAAATAATAAGTCATTCCTATTATGTGATAACTTGATATCATATTTATCATAGTTATTTATGGAATGTTTGATGTATTTCCTTAATTGTTACATCAATTATTGGATTGTGTGTTTAATGCACCGGTATGGGACGGTGGCATTCTAGGGATGGATTAACTTATCAATTAAGTCCTACCTATTTTATATAAGGGAATGGATTAACTAAAATGTTAAGTCTTACTTATATTTAAGTCAGGTCAGCTGAACAAGTTAAATGACTTATGGAGGATTAATTTATTATATAAGGGAATGGATTAACTAAAATGTTAAGTCCTACTTATATTCAAGTCAGGTCAGCTGAACAAGTTGAATGACTTATGGAGGATTAATTTATACTGGATAGGATGGTTACTAGATTATATATATATAAGTATGGTGCCATGATATGAGCTTGAGTCTCATGATCAATGGTTAGGGCGCGTATATCGCCAGGGATGTGTAGCTAGATATAGTGTAGTTGTGTACCCTGGTAGGTCTAGGTACTCATGCCCACTATATGTGCGTTTTGCATGTTGCCTAATATTCAGGTTGAGACAACCCTATAGTCTAGTGAGGTTCCTTTAGTGTGTATATATATATATACGGACAACTAGTTATTGTTGGATTGACTAGGATGTATACGTGTATCAGATATCTGCTTGGACTGTAGTAGAGTAGAACTTGTTTGTGAGCCTGACCTACCATTATTTTTCAGGTGTTCGTCATGAGTAGAGGTTGTTCGTGCTGAGCGGGGATCAGTCTACTTCATTCTTCCGATGCTACATAGGAGTTCCTTTATGATTCAGATTCCTGTTTTAGATTACTGTCATTTGTTTAGTTTGGATTTTCTAGGGGTCCACACAGTATGGATTCCCGAGTTGTATTTTGGAGGATCAGTTGTATCAGAAGGGTTTATTAATTAATGGAAATATATTATGAGGTTTATTATTAGATTATCATTTTAGTTTCTTGTCAGCATTTTATTTATTCTTCTTTATTCTTTTGTACTCTGTGTTCGTTTATTATCAATTTGTTTTGATATCCTCGGGTATTCGGGCGTGGGCCTGGCCAACCCGCATTCGAAAATCCTGAGGTGTCACACCCGGTACCATTTCCGGAAGTTTTCAAGGTCCCTTCGGCAATTTTCTCGGCAAATCCAAAAATCACGGGAAATTCGGGCCTCTTAAATTAATGCTTTTGCAAATAAGCTCCGAGTCCCGTTCTGTGGGTTTTTCAAGATGTCCCGGGTCCATAGGAGCTCAAGTTCTAATTGGAAAATTCTTGGACCTCAGCACTGAGCCCATTCGGCTAATCCATCTTTAAAGGGTTTGAATTTTTTTTCTAAGGCACTTTCGAGCGCTCGAAGCTTCCTTTCGAGTGCTCGTAAATCCACAAAAGGGCATTGCCTCGTCTTCAAGCGCTCGAAGATTCCTTTTCAAGTGCTCGTAGCTTCAATTCTTCGCACTGCCTCGTTTTCGAGCGCTCGAAGACTCCTCTTCGAGCACTCGTAGCTCCAAAATCCTCACTGGCCCATCTTCGAGCACTCGAAACCCTTCTTCGAGCGCTCGTGCCTTGAAACTAAGTTCAACCAAACCTTCTAGCTCGTCTTCGAGCGCTCGAAGACACCTCTTCGAGCACTCGTGCTTTCGTGTCCTTCTTAAGCCCAAATCTCCCTCTCCCTCACTTTTTATCTTCCCACATTGACTCCCCTTACCCCCATTACCCCCCCTCATGCATGCACTCCCATAACTTCTCCACCCCTTCCTCTTCCTCATTTCTTCATCTCCAACCTTTTCCCATCTCCATCACTCTCTCCTACACATCACCACCACTTACCACTAAGCACAAGGGGCCTTTGGTTCTCCATTTTTGGGTAAGTTTCTTCTTTCTCTTTCTCTTTCACGTTTTTAGTATAAATGGAGGATGGGATTGATTGTGTAGAGGTGTAGTTTGTGTTTGGGGCTTGCATATTGTCACTTGCAAGTAAAAAAATTTTGGGTTTTCAAGAACCATTCACTATCTTTGCCTCTAATTTTTGTAAAGTGCACACCACCTGCTCGACAAAATTCCTGAACTAACTTCATCTCTCTAAATGGCACCGCTTTTGGCATTATTTTGTTATCCATTTTAAACTTGTGGCTAATGTGTGCATATTTGTGTTTTGTATGGATTTTTATCTTTCAATAAAATTCATGTTAGTATCTCTGTTTTGGTTTTTCTTAAGAGACCTATGCTTTTACATATGTATATTAGTTGTGTTTTGACAGGTCTTCATGTCCAAGTTTGGGGAAGATCATTTTGGCATCGCTTCATGGGATTGCATACGGCTCCAATCCCAGAGTTGCCTTACTCACTTGGTATTATTGTTCCTTTTACCCCATATGCTATTTATTTATACATCTTTGTCTTCACACATTGAGGACAATATGTCATTCAAGTTTGGGGGTGCAATATTGCATTTTTGGTTACACATTTTTGCTAAGGAATGATAGTATAATTTGAAATTTGTCGAAGATGAAGCATATGTTTAATACCTTGTATATAGAAGCAATTGTGAATTTTTGAAAATAAAGAAAAATGTGAATTTGAAATGATCATGTGGATGCAATTTAGTCTTTATAAATATTTTAATTAAATTCTCGCTGGATCTTATACTCTTTTATGCTTCACAATGCACAGATGCACATTGGAAACTTAACCGTTAGGCATGTAACTTGATTAACCTTGATCTTGACCTAGTTAATCTGAATTGATGAACCTAATAGATGGATACCTTTGGCATGATAAAAAAATAAAAAAAAACAATTGAAAAAAAAAATAATGACCAGTTTGAGTTTGTAACCTTTCCAACTTGAGTTATTAAGCCCTAGGAGTGTCTCTACACTCAACACCCTAAAGCCATCTGGTTTGGGAGTTGTTGGCGTAACACTTGCTACATGGGTTGGTTAGAAAGCTTAAAAGACTTGGACATCGCACTGTCATTCAATATATATATATATATATATATATATATATATATATATATATATATTGTAATAAACATGGTTCGTTGGAGTTCGTAGCCTTGCCAATTCGAGCTATTAAGCCCTAGGAGTGTCTTTACACTCAGCACCCTAAAGCCATCTGGTTTGGGAGTTGTTGGCCTAACGCTTGCCACATGGGTTGGTTAGAAAGCTTAAAGGATTTCAGCATTGCACAACCATTTTATGTATCATTTTTGAGTTATAATAAATTATCAGCAAGTAGCAAAAGTTGTCTTGTAAATAAATTCGTACCTTAGGGACTTCATTTAAAAGGGAATACAATGATTTGAAGACTTGTGTCTTGGAATTGGAAAAGAAAGTAAAAGCCGCATGTTGAGAATCCAATCCACTTTCACTGAAGTTAGAGTTGATTTCCATTCAAGAGATGACAATTGAGTTATTTATATAGACTTCGATGCTGATGCATGTATGTTGAAATGTGTTTAGCCAATTTTTGTATCAATGCTTCATATATGCATGGTAGTTTACTTAATGACCCCGTCTCCAGTCCTGTGTTTGTTTCGAGTTATATTTGAGCTATGTATATATTTCATTTTGCCATGGTTGATATTTTTGTGGTAGCATTCCCATTGTTGTCATTTCATTGAGTTTTTCATTTTGGTTTTGCTAAGGGACTAGCAAAATGTAAGTTTGGGGGTGTGATAAGTGCCGAATATTGCATATTCAAGTGCCCTTATTTGCATTAGTTAAGTCCATTATTTTATCATATTGCATATTCTAGCTTCATTTGCATGCTTTTGTTTATTTTCAGGTTGGTTCCCCAAAGAGAGTTAAAAGAGATGCTTTGACGCGTTCTAAAAGAATCAAAGAACGCCGTTGCTAGGGACCTCCATTTTGGCCAAGATTAATGATCCATGGGACTCATGACGCTCTATGCAAAAATTTCTAGGAAGAATTTCCACGTCTTCGGGCCGAGCCAAATCATTTCAGGTTGCAAGTAGCAAATTGGTGCAAGGTTGTAACAGCGTGGGCGGCGGTTCATTTTCCATCAGACTTTGGCCTCCAATTCTGACCCTTTGTATGTGTGAATTTGTTCTTTAGTAAAACATGAAATATGAAGGCCTATGAGTCAGCTTTCCATAGACATAAAGTTTGCCTCATTTGGAGTTCAGAACAAAAAGTTATGTCATTTTTACCAAAGGTGCACAGAACAGCCTGGCAGCAGTAAAGTTTGACTTTGCTCTTCATTTTAGACCTACCAAACTTGAGAACTAGACTTCTATTAAAACATGGCGTACTTAGAGCTTTGAATTAGGTTTCCAAATCTTTAAACGGTTCATCATTTGGAGTTCAGAACAGAAAGTTATGGCTATTTTACCAAAGTAGCTCAGAGCGGAACAAGTTGACTTCGAGCGCTCGAAGGGCTTACTTTGAGCACTCGAACTTTGGGCAGAATGCTCTCCGGGAACCATCACTTCTGGCCACTTGCACCTTGATTCCCTCATTTCTGATTTCCATCTTTATGGGTTGGTTGGAGATGTCTTTTGGTGGGAGTTGAGCCTCATTTGGTGAGGGTTTGGTGGGAAGATGTCTAGAAAGTGAGGGGAACCACATATAAAAATATCATATCTCATCTTAGCAAGATTTTTGGGGAGAGAAAGAGGAAGGGAAGATAGAGTTCTTGAAGCTAAAACAAAGGAGCTCAAAAATGGGGATGGAGACCAAGCTTCTTCCTTCTTCTAAGGCTCCCATGGGTAACTAAACCTCTATCTAGGGAGGTGATGAGGCCCCTCCCTTGTAAGCATGTTCTAATTTAGGCTATATTTTGGGGATTACAATGTATATTCTATGGTCTTTTCATAACCAAGAGCACTTTATTTGTTGTAATGAATGTTGATTTATGTATGGATGATTTCTGTAAGTTGATTATCTTATTTTAGATGATGTCTTATATTAATCATATTGCTTGAGTTTTCATGGTGAGAATGGAGACAAGGTTATGAAATGGTTTAATGGCATTGAGTTGGAGAACCTAGATAGTTCATTGCTTAGGGTTCCCCTTTGATGGTCTATACTTGATTCTTAGCTTCATGTGCATTCATCATTTAATTTAGGGCTTAATAATCCTTAACTTAGTAAGCATGTTCTAGTCTACATTTTAGTTTAGGCAGTTGATCATGTGAATCTTTGATGGTTTATTCTTGCCTTTTTATTTAATGAACTTCTTGAGGATATTATAGCAACCAAGTGTTGCTATGTTTCATGACCATAATATATGTTATTTTTCCCCTAAATTAATCCTAACCTAGCATGTGTATAGGGATGGAGCCGGATTCACTTCCCTAGTCCTCTTTACTTGTATTTCATCTCCTTTCAATTCTTGCAAGCTTTTATTTTATGCATCTTAATTTCATAGCTTAAGTGACAACCAACAAATCATCTATGAACACCCCGTATCATTCTAAAAAGACTCTAGACACTTAGGTTGCCATAGATTAGTGTAGTCCCAGTGGTTCGACTTACCCGGCCAATAGCCCTATTTTACAATGATTCATGCTATTGCGAAGGTTGATTTATTATAGATCGAATTCTCAACCGATCACCCACTGTTGCATTTAGCGGGCCCCCACAGCTTTTGGGTGGGTGCCCATAGGTTTCTGCCACAATTGGCAGGCCCCCGGAGCTTTTGGGCGGGCGCCAGCTAGTATTATTACTGCTCCAGACACTTTTCTTCAACGGGCCATATCTCACTCGTTTTAACTCCGAATTGGTCCGTTCTTGGGTCTAAACTGACCGCATTGAAATAAGATTTCCAATGGTAACAATTAGAGCTTTAGATTCCATTTGTAACTCAAGTTAGTTTTATTTTAGTAAGGTTGTGTGAGAATTTGGTTCTAACCAGGATAGGGTTTTCCTTCCTTCGACTTTAGGACTTGATATCTTTTCCGTCCGGACTCCGAATCTGGTGATTCTTGAGCTAACTTCATTCATTTTTTGTTGTCTTTCCAATGGTATAAATATTAGTTTTAGATTCTTCTCATAGCTTGAGATATCCTTGTTGTAATGAGAGGGTGCCAGTTTTGGTTCGAATTGAGATAGGGTTCATTTGGGATTTCACTTCCTTTGGCCTTGGTACTTCATGTGAAGTTACCAAAGGATTTTTTTTTGGATGTTTTTTTTTTTATCTAATTTGACTTGTTGGAAGTCAAATTCCTTCCTCTTAGGGTAAATTGACCATTTTACCCTTGGTCCTTCTTTTGGTAGGGTTTTGATACCCTTGTCTTCGTTTTGCTTCCGCTGAGTCTCAAATTTCCTCGGAGGGCCATTCTTGTGTCCTAGGGATAACGTACATTTCTATAGACTTGTTTTCATTTTGCTTCCACATTCTGGATCCGCTTTGGGTCATCACAGGACACATTAGGTTGAAAAATCCATGGTCGTTACAAAATACGTATCTTTACTTTTGTAGAAAAGTACGCTAGTTGTTCACTGTGTCCGTAGGGGCATGGATGCAAAGTTTTTTCGGGAACATTCTTCTCTATTGGTTGTTCACTGTGTCCGTAAGGGCATGGATGCAAAATGCCTCGTTTTAAGCTTGGATCCTCATACGGGATTCATTTTCACTTTTCGTCAATTCGCATACTCTTATAATTGCCTTTCGGTCATGTTTCCCAATTTTAGGGTTTTTGGCCACGGTTATCGCCGAACTTAGTTGGGGTATATCTTTCTACTCGGGACTTGGTTTTCGAAGTCATTTCTTTCGTTGTTCATTTTTTCTCATTTCGGTTCTTTTTTGTTCACGGTATTTTTCCATTTGAGCGCGTCTGCATAGATTTCACTTTTCGGGGCCAGGCAGGACCCGTTCGGGCCACTTTTTAAGATTTATATAAATAGGGGGTAGGAGAGAGAAAATTTCAAAATTATTCTCTCTCTCTCCCATGTCTGTCCAGCTCTCTCATTCTTTCCTTCCTTTTAGACTTCTTCCCCTTTGATTCTTCCCTTACCAATGAAGGCATTGTTGTAGGCCTTGGTGAAACCTTCATTTATGTGATACCCATCAACTACGAGACATGGGTTGATCAAGCCCAATGACGGTTTTAAGCGAGGCCGTTCCTACACGCCAAAATTGATGTGGTGAATGTGCGGTTCAGGAAAAGCCTTTTTGGTCAAGTTTAAATTTATAAAAACCACTACTACCACTACTACTAACGTAGCAAGAGTGAGTAGGGATCGTCCCAAGGGATTATGAGGATTGAGCAATGTCGTGGAATCACAATTAGGGCTAGTAGGTCGAGTGATCAACAATTAGTTGGTTGGTTGATTAAAGAGAAACTAAATTAAACCAAGTAATAGCAAAAGAGTGCAATTAAGAGTAAGTAAGAGAGAAAGAGATCTTGGGGTTTAGAGATCACCACCAAGCAATGCATTTCTATATCATTGACAAGTGATTAATGAGGGTAAATGGTGTGTTGCAATATTGGTGTGTGTGTATTTGGTTGATTCAACAAGCAAGGATGACTAGTTAAGCATGTATTGTCTAAACATCATGTGAAAGGCACAATATATCTAAGCAATAAAGCATATATTGCCTAAACAATATGTGAAAGGCATAATAAATCAAAACAAGTCATCAATCCTTTCATTAAGCTCACAATCCAAATACAACACAAGGATAGAGACATATGCTAATTGCATTCAAAAGCTTGGATCATCAAATAACAGGCATAGATTGTCCTCCCATTTAACACTACACTACAACTATACTGCATCTACACTACTAGCATGAAAATAAACTAAGGGAGTGGCAAAATCCATCAAGAGATAAGCATGAACCATCAAGAGAATCACAAAAGCATTCTTTTAAGCACAATGTTTTGACAATCTCCAAATCTATAACA
This sequence comes from Cornus florida, assembly GCF_030987335.1. NCBI lineage: Eukaryota > Viridiplantae > Streptophyta > Magnoliopsida > Cornales > Cornaceae > Cornus > Cornus florida. Next base: position 26,604,827 of record NW_026775579.1, read on the forward strand.
TCAATACACATAGACATACATCAATAACACAAAATCTAGAGACAAGCACATGAACATCTATTCTAGCATACATAGACATATGGATAGAATGAAATGACCAATTGGATGCATTAAACCACATAAATCATTGATTAAACAAGATCTATATATATCAAAGTGTCAAAACATCAATTATAACACTAATCCCTCAATAATACACAAGATTAAGATATAGAAAGCATGCTTGGGGCTAACTTTAGCCCCAAGATGATGTCTAGCCACTCATGGTGATGATGCTCTAACCCTCAAGGGCTAATTCCGTGGTTGAAATCTGCTCTTTGTTGATGAAGAGTCTCTAATGGTGTCTCTAGCCTCCTCCTCCTCTAAACTTCCTCTCCAAAAGATGATATGAAAATAATGTTGGCTCCTTTTGTAAAAGCAATCCTTATCCTTATATAGGTATGTCAAAATGACACCGAAAATGTGATACCCCCGGATTCCCGAATGCGGGTTGGCCAGGCCCACGCCCAAATACCCGAGGATATCAAAACAAATTGATAATAAACGAACACAGAGTACAAAAGAATAAAGAATAATAAATAAAATGCTGACAAGAAACTAAAATGATAATCTAATAATAAACCTCATAATATATTTCCATTAATTAATAAACTCTTCTGATACAACTGATCCTCCAAAATACAACTCAGGAATCCATACTATGTGGACCCCTAGAAAATCCAAACTAAACAAATGGTAACAATAACTGTCTAAATCAGGAAACTGAATCATAAAGGAACTCCTATGTAGCATCGGAAGAATGAAGTAGACTGATCCCCGCTCAGCACGAACAACCTCTACTCTTGACGAACACCTGAAAAATAATGGTGGGTCAGGCCCACAAACAAGTTCTACTCTACTACAGTCCAAGCAGAGATCCGATACACGTATACATCCTAGTCAATCCAACAGTAACTAGTAGTCCGTATATATATATATACACACACTAAAGGAACCTCACTAGACTATAGGGTTGTCTCAACCTGAATAGTAGGCAACATGCAAAACGCACATATAGTGGGCATGAGTACCTAGACCTACCAGGGTACACAACTACACTATATCTAGCTACACATCCCTGGCGATATACGCACCATAACCACTGATCCTGAGACTTAAGCTCATATCATGGCACCATACTTATATATATAAAATCTAGTAACCATCCTATCCAGTATAAATTAATCCTCCATAAGTCATTCAACTTGTTCAGCTGACCTGACTTGAATATAAGTAGGACTTAACATTTTAGTTAATCCATTCCCTTATATAATAAATTAATCCTCTATAAGTCATTCAGCTTGTTCAGCTGACCTGACTTGAATATAAGTAGGACTTAACATTTTAATTAATCCATTCCCTTATATAAAATAGGTAGGACTTAACTGATAAGTTAATCCGTCCCTAGAATGCCACCGTCCCATACCGGTGCATTAAACCACAGAATCCAACAATTGATATAATAATTAAAGAAATACATCAAACATTCCAGAAATAACTATGATAATATGATATCAAGTTATCACATAATATGAATGACTTATTATTTATTTAAGCTTCCTATATCATATGTCTTACATAAACTGAATCTTATACATGATGATATTTTATTATATCGTCAAATAAGCATTCTCCATATCCAATTCATCCTACACATTTAATCTTAATTGCTAAAGCATTTTAAAAGATTAATTTGTTTAAACATTCAAATAGCAAGTATCGTTATGATTGAGTGTATTTAAATTTATTTAAACCCAAACCTAGTCCCTATTTAATGTTCAGGAATCCTAGGCATGTTTCTACGTTCCATCATTCCACAGATATGAAAAATACATGACTCAAATATGTAAAAATTCACACCAGAAATCAAATCAAAATCATGCATTTTTTTAATTCATAATACAAGAACAGATATGAACCAATTTCATAAAAACCTATGCTTTAATCCAATTAAACATGTATAATTATTTAATTTTATGTGTTTAATAAATCCTGGAATTTCCTAGGCATGTACAGAAACACGAATCAAATGGAAAGAGATAGAAGAAGAACTTGCCTTAAACTTTCAGATTGAAAGGTAAACTTCTTCTTCCTTGATCTTCTCTCTAAAGGGTTTTCTCCTCCTTCCTTCCTATTTCTCTTTCTCTTTCTAACTCTCTCTCTAGAATATATTACGTGATATATTTTCACTCCTTTTTCAACCTATAGTTGTGTATTTATATGCTAAATAATAACCATATTCCTTTTCCCAATCCAAGTCAACTTAATAAAGAAAAATAAAAAATAAAAATATTAAAAAGGTAACTTAAAATATGTTACGTATATAATCTATGTATATCCTTATTAATTAAATAAAATATATACATTAGATTATTTAGTAATACTAAAGTTACCATAATATTAAAAGGTAACTTAAAACATGTAACGTATATAATCTATCTATATCCTCATTAAATAAATAAAATATATACATCAGATTATTTATTTATACTAAAGTTACCATAATATTAAAAAGTAACTTAAAACATGTTACGTATAAAATATATGTATATCTTTATTATATAAATATATAAAATATATACATCAGGTTATTTATTAATACTAAAGTTACTATAATATTAATAAATTACTTTCTTTTTTATATATATGTATATACATATATATCTATATATATACATATACAACTATCCATAGGTAATTATCCATACCCATCCAACCTCCTATCCAAGCAGTCCATGGGACCCAATTATTTAGCCCATTACCACTAACCATAACTATAAAATAAAATAAAATAAAATATTTAACCATTTAATTTACAATTAATTACAATTAATCAAATACATCATTTAAGCACACAATCTAATTAAACAAATAATACAAATAACACCTAGACAAAATACAAATAACACATAAATAAGTAGCCAATTAATCAAGTAACACTTAATTCAATTAAACACATAAACAATTAATCAAATAATCAATTAAACAATTAAAAAAAATATAATAAAAATAAATAAATAAATACCGAGACTATCCTTTTAAAATTAGGGGTATTAACTGTGAGCGAAAAACATCCTCCTATTCCCAAGTAGACGCAACCTCACTATAAGGGCTCCACTTAACTCCAATATACCAAGTGGTAGACAGGGTTCCTATATTTTAAGAAACACAATAATCATACAATGCGTAGGTTGTATCAAATAACAACGTAATCCTCCCATGTCAACAAAGGAATGATCTACATACCTCCAAGTGCCATAGAATATACGCACAAACTCCTATGCACCCAGCGCTAATAATTTGGTAACGCTAATTCAGAGGCGACTGCCTCAATTGCAAAACACAATCTTCTAAAAGTCAATGTAATAAGTAAAATTTACCTTTCTCCAAAAATTGCCTTCTTCCTACATAGAAAACAGAACGAGCAAATATACACCTCAAACATATCCTCGATTAATTCCTCCGTCTATAGATATGAAGTAGAGCTGCTGCTCCAAAATCTTCATAAAGCTCCTTCGAAATAGCACTTTGCATCCACTAATATGGACATCCACATGCTATAACACCACTATCACTGAACTATAGAACTACTATGAAGTTCTAAAGTAAGTATCACTCAAATTTATGTCCTCAAGTGATCTTTCTCAATCCACCACTAAGATTCCATATAGAAAATTGAAATTCCAAATCAATGTCGATCCTTCCCATCGACCGTCACTCCTATTTAATTCAACTTCCATATTTGTTATAGGAAGTGGCTAAAGATTCCTACGATATCCGATGATCAACTTTCCACCTTTGTAGCAGGTTTTACACTTAAGGCAATTGTATATGCATCCTTATCTGTATTTGCTCACCAAAATCGACATTTGATGTCATGATGTACCTTCTAACCGTTTGATCACACCAAGAAAAATTATAAATTTTCTAGCTCAGTCGCCCGACCTTCATTTCATTATTTACAGAAACTACGAAATCCTCCTCGAGTACCTTAAACTCCATCTGAGTAAGGTAACACCGTCTCCAAGGTCAGCTCCAATATTCAAAGTTGACCTTCTCAACTACCATAGTAATAACAAGTGTTATTATTACACATGCTATGAATGTATCTAATAACTCAACAACTAATCGAAAGATTTAAATATTCTATCATTTGTTGAGAGCATCCATTTACATCATTGCTTCCGCCAGACGGAATTTGATATAAAGTGTGAATCACCACTGTAATCCATCTAAACCGTCTCGTGATCCATTCTATTCGTATGAACTAAAGTCCTACCAGTTCGAAATAGACAAGAATCAAGTTGACCTAATGTATCAGTCAACCAATATCCCATCCAGAATCCTGACCCTTGTGTAAAATCAGAAATCCCGCAACTAAATCTGTAAAATGCTCTCTCATTTCCATTTTAGTATAGGAAATGGCTGCAAAGGATCTAGTGATCTTTGATGGTCCGTCTCTACTATCTAATAAATATTAGACTTGGAGATAAATCACTATGTCCATTCTCCTGCCTATCGTGAAACATCATGTTTCCACCAGGATGAAGAACTAAAAGTTGTGAAACTCAGTCCATGCATCCTCCATCCAATTTGTCTATAGAAAGTACCGTTAGTCTGGTACCACCAGCTTTCATATGTACCCAACTTTTAAATTGAAGTATCTTTAAAAGCGAATTCTGTAACTATATCTATCCACCACTGATTCGTGATAAACTTGCCGATATTGAAAATCAATCGGTAATTCCATTTATCAATAGTTAACTATGACTTTAACTTAACAAAAGTCAACAAGTTACGACCTTTCCATACATACCATGCACCTCATCTTTATATAAGTATTTGGTCTCACCATCTTATCTTTGACACACCCTGCTTCTTTAAGGCAAGTTAATGACAATCCGACTTCTTTGTCTAACTTTAAAAGAATATGAAATCTTTCCATCCTCTACATAAGTCATCAATTTCCTTGCAATAGCTAATTGTTGCAAATTGTGACTAAAAAAATTATTCCATATTATTTATGGAAATGTAGAGACTTAGTTTCCTCCTCTATGTGCAACACCGGCAAATTCCTCCTAATGACACACCCTCTTGAATAAATTCTTGATTAAGAATTTACTGATGAATATTTATTCAATCTCCTATCTTCACTCGGTGTCATTCCAATAAGTACTTAATCCAGTACTAAATCTTCCTTCCGACTTGGTAACAATTTCTAAAATTTTCAAGAAGATGTTCAGCAAATCCAGCACCTCTGATAAATCATCATGGCGTTATAGTGATCTTTATTTACCACTACCTCACGTATACCGAAATATTAACAACCACCAATATCATGGCGTTGTAATATGATATGAATCCATACCTAACATAAAGTATATCAACCAAATCATTCTAGATTGTTTGACTCGTAGTGATGGTTTAATTATCCCATCTCAAAACATACCATAATGACACATGTCCAGGTCCAATAGATTGGCTAGATTTATGTGTGTCTACCAAATCTAGCGTAAATAGTGCTATTAGTCCATGTTATTAAAACAATAGTTAGCTGATCACACACTTGTGTCCCCAACTAAACCACATACCAAATCCCGAGTAATTAACAAAAAAATAAAACACGTATGATAAACACAATAAAACAAAATATACTTCTGCTTAGGACATCGTTATTTTTAGAAAAGAAAGTTTCCTTTGAAATCAACCTTATTAGATTGTTTCAAAATTTTCTTTTATAGTTTCGTAAATAATCATCCAACCTCGAAACATATCCTTTAAAACATCGCTTAAAAATACAAATGTTTGCCTAAGCAAATACCAAGTGCTTAACCCTCATCCTTCTTGTATGCGGAATATAAACTGTCTAACTTAGCTTTATAAAGCAAATTAGAACGTCACAACATAATACCAATGCCCTCTTGTCTGTGATTTAAAAATTATGTATTTCGTTCTGATAAAAACACATCCGATCCCCAAACTCCTGAACAATACTTCTTATACACCTCTTTTAGATATGATAAGAAAGCTTAATTATTTGTAGATTAAGCTATACTAATAACATTCGCTATACTATTAGCAATTCAGATCACCTCGCGCGATCATCCATCTTCAAGATTTAGTACCCTCTCTACTGGATGCACATAAATCTCCTCCATTAGGATCCTCTTCGGCTCATACTCTTCGCTTGTCTCCTTTTTGAGATCAACTGAAGTCGTGTTGACCCCGATATGCGGTGATCTATCACGTACACCTAAATCCTTCCTTAGCTTATACTTTTAAAGTAACGCCAAATGAACCTAAACCATCGATCCCTAACTCTGCCTTCTGGCAACGAAATCGATAACGTACTCCTTTACTCGTTTGGCTCTTTATCACTTTCGCCTTGAACCCATCCTTTCCTAGTGCCAACCATTCTATGACTACAAAATATAATTGACATCAGCTCTTCCTAACAAACCGTAAATAGAGTACAATGAATCCTAATATGGGCTCTAAGTTTTAAGAGACGCAACGCAACGCGGAAGTCACATAACGAAAGACACTCCTAAGGACACTTGAATCTGGAGTGCTCTGATACCAACTGTGATACCCCCGGATTCCCGAATGCGGGTTAGCCAGGCCCACTCCCAAATACCCGAGGATATCAAAACAAATTGATAATAAACGAACACAGAGTACAAAAGAATAAAGAAGAATAAATAAAATGCTGACAAGAAACTAAAATGATAATCTAATAATAAACCTCATAATATATTTCCATTAATTAATAAACTCTTCTGATACAACTGATCCTCCAAAATACAACTCAGGAATCCATACTACGTGGACCCCTAGAAAATCCAAACTAAACAAATGGCAACAATAACTGTCTAAATCAAGAAACTGAATCATAAAGGAACTCCTATGTAGCATCGGAAGAATGAAGTAGACTGATCCCCGCTCAGCACGAACAACCTCTACTCTTGACGAACACCTGAAAAATAATGGTGGGTCAGGCCCATAAACAAGTTCTACTCTACTACAGTCCAAGCAGAGATCTGATACACGTATACATCCTAGTCAATCCAACAGTAACTAGTAGTCCGTATATATATATATACACACTAAAGGAACCTCACTAGACTATAGGGTTGTTTCAACCTGAATAGTAGGCAACATGCAAAACGCACATATAGTGGGCATGAGTACCTAGACCTACCAGGGTACACAACTACACTATATCTAGCTACACATCCCTGGCGATATACGCACCCTAACCACTGATCCTGAGACTCAAGCTCATATCATGGCACCATACTTATATATATAAAATCTAGTAACCATCCTATCCAGTATAAATTAATCCTCCATAAGTCATTCAACTTGTTCAGCTGACCTGACTTGAATATAAGTAGGACTTAACATTTTAGTTAATCCATTCCCTTATATAATAAATTAATCCTCCATAAGTCATTCAACTTGTTCAGCTGACCTGACTTGAATATAAGTAGGACTTAACATTTTAATTAATCCATTCCCTTATATAAAATAGGTAGGACTTAACTGATAAGTTAATCCGTCCCTAGAATGCCATCGTCCCATACCGGTGCATTAAACCACACAATCCAACAATTGATATAATAATTAAAGAAATACATCAAACATTCCAGAAATAACTATGATAATATGATATCAAGTTATCACATAATATGAATGACTTATTATTTATTTAAGCTTCCTATATCATATGTCTTACACAAACTGAATCTTATACATGATGATATTTTATTATATCGTCAAATAAGCATTCTCCATATCCAATTCATCCTACACATTTAATCTTAATTGCTAAAGCATTTTAAAAGATTAATTTGTTTAAACATTCAAATAGCAAGTATCGTTATGATTGAGTGTATTTAAATTTATTTAAACCCAAACCTAGTCCTTATTTAATGTTCAGGAATCCTAGGCATATTTCTACGTTCCATCATTCCACAGATATGAAAAATACATAACTCAAATATGTAAAAATTCACACCAGAAATCAAATCAAAATCATGCAGTTTTTTAATTCATAACACAAGAACAAATATGAACCAATTTCATAAAAACCTATGCTTTAATCCAATTAAACATGCATAATTATTTAATTTTATGTGTTTAATAAATCCTGGAATTTCCTAGGCATGTACAGAAACACGAATCAAATGGAAAGAGATAGAAGAAGAACTTGCCTTAAACTTTCGGATTGAAAGGTAAACTTCTTCTTCCTTGATCTTCTCTCTAAAGGGTTTTCTCCTCCTTCCTTCCTATTTCTCTTTCTCTTTCTAACTCTCTCTCTAGAATATATTACGTGATATATTTTCACTCCTTTTTCAACCTATAGTTGTGTATTTATAGGCTAAATAATAACCATATTCCTTTTCCCAATCCAAGTCAACTTAATAAAGAAAAATAAAAAATAAAAATATTAAAAAGGTAACTTAAAATATGTTACGTATATAATCTATGTATATCCTTATTAATTAAATAAAATATATACATTAGATTATTTAGTAATACTAAAGTTACCATAATATTAAAAGGTAACTTAAAACATGTTACGTATATAATCTATCTATATCCTCCTTAAATAAATAAAATATATACATCAGATTATTTATTTATACTAAAGTTACCATAATATTAAAAAGTAACTTAAAACATGTTACGTATAAAATATATGTATATCTTTATTATATAAATATATAAAATATATACATCAGGTTATTTATTAATACTAAAGTTACTATAATATTAATAAATTACTTTCTTTTTTATATATATGTATATACATATATATCTATATATATACATATACAACTATCCATAGGTAATTATCCATACCCATCCAACCTCCTATCCAAGTAGTCCATGGGACCCAATTATTTAGCCCATTACCACTAACCATAACTATAAAATAAAATAAAATAAAACATTTAACCATTTAATTTACAATTAATTACAATTAATCAAATACATCATTTAAGCACACAATCTAATTAAACAAATAATACAAATAACACCTAGACAAAATACAAATAACACATAGATAAGTAGCCAATTAATCAAGTAACACTTAATTCAATTAAACACATAAACAATTAGTCAAATAATCAATTAAACAATTAAAAAAAATATAATAAAAATAAATAAATAAATACCGAGACTATCCTTTTAAAATTAGGGGTATTAGCTAGGGTCGTGCACACAACATTCCCTAATGATTGGATAAAGGACAACTTTTAATGAGATGGAATTTTAACATTTTCGCACTGGAGGAAGTTCGATTGATCAAACCTTGAACTTGGATCGATCAAAAGTAAGTGAGATCGATCGAACTTAGGCTGGATCGATCCAACTGGCTGAGCTTTTTGGAAAAAGACAAATCCGAGATATTTATGGGAAAAGGACAAAAGTGATTAGTGGGTGGTACAGCTGTGGATGGGATCAATCATTTGAATAAGGACAAAAGTGTTCGATCGATTGAAGGATGGTGTTGGATAGATCAAACTTTTGGAACTTTACGCTTTTGGGTCAAGGCTTGGATCTATCTTGAAGTGCTGAGATCGATCATTGTTTGATCGATCGAACCTTGAACTTTGATCGATCGAACTTTGTTGCTTGCCACCTTTGGCTTCATTTGCTTCCCTCTTTCTCCACTTTGCTCCTTTTTTTGTTTAATCCCAGAATTGCTTCAATTAAGCTCTTATTTGGCTAAGTTAGCTTATTTTCGGGATAAGTGCCTGAAAAAGGAAATAATACGAAATCAATCTAAAACGGTAAAGTAAGATATATAAAGGTACTAGAATGCCTAAGCTTAAGGGGTTTAAATACGAACTTTGCATAATGCTCAATAATGACATGAAAGCTTATGCCATCCTCACCGAAGTTCCTTGAAATGCATATGAACCAAAAATAAGTATCTAGACTTCGCAAGAAATGAAATGAAAGATAGAATTGGGGGAGGAATAGGGTTTTGACACCCTACGAATGCTTTTGCTAGTCTTTAACATCTCTAGCAAGACATTGGACTTTTTTAGCCCGGATCAAAGATCTTATAATGCATCCCCTCCTTGTTGGGGTGATAGATGCTTTGAACTCCACCCAACAAATGGTTCTTTGAAGAACTTGTTGGATTAAGCTCAAAAGAAGTCTTTGGTCCCTTGTCTATGCAATTACAACCTTTGGGCTTCTATGCCCTTTCAAAGCAAGAGTTTGAAATAAGACTTTTAGAATGCAAGGTTGAAGATGATCCTTTGGAAGTTTTGGTTTTACACAAAAGCTCATTTCCTTGGCTTTGAAGATCATGACATTCATCTACAACATTAACTTCTCCTTCATATTTGTCAAATGAATTGGGTGTGGGATTAAAGATATTCAACTTCACCTTCATGTGGCCAAATGAAATCTTCATTATCCCCGTCCTACAATTGATGTTGGCATTAGCGGTTACCAAGAAAGGACAGCCAAGGATAACAGGAATTGGCTCTTAGGATTGGGAACCGGTTCCGTGTCTATGACAACGAAATCAACCTGGAAGAAGAATTTGTTAATCTTTATCAAAACATCCTCAATTATACCCCTAGGCTTCTTAATGGATCGGTTGGCAAGTTGCAAAACTACCGACGTCGGTTTCAATTCACCTAAGCCCAATTTGACGTAAACCGAGTATAGAAGAAGGTTAACACTTGCTCCTAAGTCAAGAAGTGCCCGATTAATGCTATGATCACCAATAATGCATGATGTAGTGGGTGAACCGGGGTCCTTAAACTTTGGAAGAGTGTTATGCTGCAAAATTGAGCTTACTTGCTCGGTCAAAACCACTTTTCTTGGTGCTTGGTTCTTGTTCTTCCGCTTTTGAGTGCACAGGTCTTTCAAGAATTTGGCACAAGCCAGAATTTACTTGATTGCATCCAATAGTGGAAGATTAACTTTCACTTGCCTAAACATTTCCATGATTTCATCGGTTTTTGCCTTTTGCTTGTCTTTTGAAATTGATCCTTTTAAGGCATCCAGAAATGGAACCTTTGGTTCGAACACTTTTTTAAAAATTTCTTTTAAACTCTCTTCAACATAAGAAGTTTTCAAATCATTTTTTAATAAAACCTTTTCAACATCATGTTTCAAAACTTCTTTTTCAAACACATCTTTTAAAACTTTCTCATTTATAAGATCATGTATATACAATGAAGGAGGAATGGGATGTGAAACAGGACAGGTGACAACTTGAGGTTGCACCGGTTCACTCTCTTCATTAGACATTCCAACTTGATTGTCCACAATCCTACCACTCCGCAATGTAGTCACCGCATTAACATGTTCAATGGTGTGGCCTTCCGATGAGGAATGGGTTTCCACAACACATTATTGCTTAGGTGGGGCATTTATAGGCATCTTTCACTTCTCTCTTGCATTGAGAGTACTTGCTATTTGCCCTACTTGGGTTTCTAGCTTCGCAATAGATTGAGAGTGAGAATGAAGCAATTGACTGTTAGCCTCTAAAGTGCCCAAAGCATTCAAAACTTTCTCTTCAAAGGCGAGACTTCTAGTATTACCTTGGGAATAAGATTGGTTGGGAAAATAAGAATTAGCAAATTGATTCCCTTGTGATTGATAGGGTCTATAACCTTGGGATCCTTGGTTTTGAAGTGGAGGTGGAATGTACTTCCCTTGAAAACCGCCTTGGGAAGGGTTTGAGCCCTCTCCTTGGTTTTTTCAAGAGAAATTCGGATGACTCCTCCAACTTGGATTATAATTAGTACCATAAGGATTGTTCCTTTGGTTCACAAAAGCCGCATTAACTTATTTATTAGGTTCACTTTGCACTTGTCCGTGAGGACAATGAGAAGTAGAATGAAAAACACTAGAACAAGTCATACATGTTTCACTTGATGCACGATGAGAATGGTTAGGGAAGGAAGATACTTGGTTCGCCAAATTTTGGTTAATCAAAAATTGATCAAACCTTTGAGACAAAAACTTCATTTCGGCTACTATTTCATTTGAATGTTCGACTTGATGTAAGCCAACACTCTTCCTACCTTGTGAATTTCTACCATTCTTGGATGATAGTGTTCTATGCAAAGAATTTTCACTCATGCTTTCATAGAGATGCCACACGTCATCCTCATACCTATCAATGTATGAGCCACCCATGGAAGCATCAACCATGCCCTTATAATTGTCCGATAAGCTCTCAAAGAAGTATTGAACTAATTGCCATTTGGGCATGTCATGATGTGGACACTTCCTAAGCAATTCATTGAAGCGTTCCCATGCCTCATGAAACGTTTCTCCATCCCCATGTGAAAATTCTCGAATTGAGGTCCTCATGGCATTGGTCTTAGAAACCAGATAGTACTTCTTCAAGAACTCTTGTTGCATTTCTGCCCAAGAAGTGATTGAAAAAGGCCTAAGATTGTTAAACCAATACTTTGCCTTGTCTTTTAAGGTGAATAGAAAAAGTTTAAGTCTTAAAACCTCTTCCGGCATGTCCGTATATTTTATGGTGGAACATACTTCAAAAAACTCATCCAAATGCTTGTAAGGTTCTTCACTTGGAAGTCCATAATAGTTAGGAAGCATTTGAATGGTTTGTGGCTTAATTTCATAATGATGTACTCTAAATGGAGGCAATTGGATGCATGTAGGTGCATTATACTCATTAGGCACATAATGGTCTCTTAAAGCAAGATGTGGATTAGCTACTTGAGGTACAACATGAACACCTTGGTTTCGAATTCCTTGATTGTGGATGGGAGGTTGTGGAGCATACATTGGCCTTGGCATTCCATATGGAACTTAGCCTTGTTGTTGTGGTGGTTGGTGAATGAATGGCCTAGGCATGCCTAATGGTACTTATATGTTCTCATTGTGCACATTGGGATGAAGGATACCTTGTTGGTTTATGTGACCAATGTCCTCAACATGATTATCATTATGGTCATCCATTGAAAGATTGGCTCTATTTGAACTTCCTTTTCCCCTAGGATTTCTAACGATAGATTCAAGATACAAATCAAAAGAGACAAGAGTTGGTCTCAATGAACAACGCCCATGTATGCACAATACAAAACACAACAAACACAAAGAATGACAAACACTATGCCTTCACAACAATGTAATTAGACTTCTTCCACAAACATTTAATTCATACTCCCATACTTTAACAACAATGATGCAAGACAATTAAAAATAAGCCTCCACGCGGGCCGACGATTTAACTAAGGGATTGAGTAAAGAAAATCTCACAAAGGTCCTTTAGCACTTCAACTCCAAATTTTAAAGCTTGGCTTATTAATTTTAGAATTTTTAGCTTTTTGCTTTCTTTGCTTGCTTGAATTGAATGCTTGATGGCTCCTTTGCTTGCTTCCTCTCCAACAATGCACCTAGTTAAGTAAGAACAACACAATAAGTAACCAAAAAGAAAAATAAAAATAAAGTAAAGACACGATCAAAAGAGTACTAATCCTAATCAATTCCACAAATCCGATGTTGCCAAATCTAATCAACAAATCCCCGTCAACGACGCCAAAATTTGGTCGGTTTTGAGCGAGGCCGTTCCTACACGCCAAAATTGATGTGGTGAGTGTGCGGTTCAAGAAAGGCCTTTTTGGTTAAGTTTAAATTTATAAAAACCACTACCACCACTACTACTAACGTAGCAAGAGTGAGTAGGGATCGTCCCAAGGGATTATGAGGATCGAGCAATGTCGTGGAATCACAATTAGGGCTAGTAGGTCGAGTGATCAACAATTAGTTGGTTGGTTGATTAAAGAGCAACTAAATTAAACTAAGTAATAGCAAAAGAGTGCAATTAAGAGTAAGTAAGAGAGAGAGAGATTTTGAGGTTTAGAGACCACCACCAAGCAATGCATTTCTATATCATTGACAAGTGATTAATGAGGGCAAATGGTGTGTTGCAATATTGGTGTGTGTGTGTATTTGGTTGATTCAACAAGCAAGGATGACTAGTTAAGCATGTATTGTCTAAACATCATGTGAAAGACACAATATATCTAAGCAATGAAGCATATATTGTCTAAACAACATGTGAAAGGCACAATAAATCAAAACAAGTCATTAATCCTTTCATTAAGCTCACAATCCAAATACAACACAAGGATAGAGACATATGCTAATTGCATTCAAAAGCTTGGATCATCAAATAACAAGCATAGATTGTCCTCCCATTTAACACTACACTGCAACTACACTACATCTACACTACTAACATGAAAATAAACTAAGGGAAAGGCACAATCCATCAAGAGATAAGCATGAACCATCAAGAGAATCACAAAAGCATTCTTTTAAGCACAATGTTTTGACAATCTCCAAATCTATAGCATCAATACACATAGACATGCATCAATAACACAAAATCTAGAGATAAGCACATGAACATTTATTCTAGCATACATAGACATATGGATAGAATGAAATGACCAATTGGATGCATTAAACCACATAAATCATTGAATAAACAAGATCTATATATATCAAAGTGTCAAAACATCAATTACAACACTAATCCCTTAATAATACACAAGATTAAGATATAGAAAGCATGCTTGGGGCTAACTCTAGCCCCAAGAGGATGTCTAGCCACTCATTGTGATGATGCTCCAACCCTTAAGGGCTAATTCCTTGGTTGAAATCTGCTCCTTATTGATGAAGAGTCTCCAATGGTGTCTCTAGCCTCCTCCTCCTCTAAACTTCCTCTCTAAGAGATGATATGAAATAATGTTGGCTCATTTCGTAAAAGCAATCCTTATCCTTATATAGGTAGGTCAAAATGACACCCAAAATAAGCTGGAGTCGTGCACACAACATTCCCTAATGATTGGATAAAGGACAACTTTCAATGAGATGGAATTTTAACTTTTTCGCACTGGAGGAAGTTCGATTGATCAAACCTTGAACTTGGATTGATCGAAAGTAAGTGAGATCGATCAAACTTAGGCTAGATCGATCCAACTAGCTGAGCTTTTTGGAAAAAGAAAAATCCGAGATATTTGTGGGAGATATTTATGGGATAAGGATAAAAGTGGTTAGTGGGTAGTACAGTTGTGGATAGGATAAATCATTTGAATAAGGACAAAAGTGTTTAATCGATCGAAGGATGGTGTTGAATCGATCGAACTTTTGGAACTTTATGCTTTTGGGTCAAGGCTTGAATCTATCTGGAAGTGCTGAAATCGATCATTGTTCGATCGATCGAACCTTGAACTTGGATCGATCGAACTTTGCTGCTTGCCACCTTTGGCTTCATTTACTTCCCTCTTTCTCTATTTTGCTCCTTTCTTTGTTTAATCCCAGAATTGCTTCAATTATGCTTTTATTTGGCTAAATTAGCTTATTTTTGGGATAAGTGCCTGAAAAAGGAAATAATACGAAATCAATCTAAAACGGTAAAGTAAGATAGATAAAGGTACTAGAATGCCTAAGCTTAAGGGGTTTAAATACGCACTTTTCAGTGCTCATCACCCAAGCCCAAACCCGAGGAAATATCAAATAATTAAAGTATTTAACAAGCATGGAATACAAAATAGATTTAAGAATAAAGAATAAAGTTGAAAGAATACTAAATAATAAATTCTTAAATAATTAATTCTGTAATAAACCTCCAACAAACTAAATCCTCTTATATCAATAATTAATTAAAATTACAACTTAGGAATCCATCATATGGACCCCTAATCCAGAATCCAATTGAAATAAAATAATATCTAACTAAAACATAAAGAAGGAAATCCTATGTTAAGATAGAGGATTGAATAGATCGTCTCTACTCAACATGAACAATTCGTAATCCTGGAACTGACAAACACCTAAAAAATAATGGTAGGTTAGGCCCACAAACAAGTTTTAATCACATCCCAAACAAATACTCAGAACTCAGATACATCTTAGTCAATCCAATAATAACTACATAGTCCGTATATATATAGATACACACTAAAGGAACCTCACTAGATTATAGGATTGTCTCAACCTGAATAGTAGGCAATATGCAAAACGCCCATATAGTGAGCATGAGTACCTAGACCTACCAGGGTACACAACTACACTATATCTTGCTACACATCCCTGGCAATATACACACCCTAACCATGATCCTAAGACTTAAGCTCATATCATGGCATATAACTATATATATATATAATCTGTCCTATCCAAACATAAAATAAATATCCAGTATGTCATCCAACTGAATCAGTTGACATGACATGAAAATATGTAGGATTTAATATTTTAGTTAATCCATTTCGTTATACATGAATAGGTAGGACTTAACTTTTTTAGTTAATCCATCCCTAATATGCCTTCATCCCATACTGGTGCATATAATGCATATAATCCATAAATAATGTTACAGTTTTAATATCACATCAAATAAATCCATGCATAGCATGTTATAAATCATATATATATTCCTTTGCATTTAATTAAGCAAAATATAACAATTCTAAATATCATGCATTGAATTTATCTTATAAAAATTAACATGCATCTCAAATAATTGTACTCTTTCACAATCTGACCAAATTTATTTAAAACTAAATAATTGATTAAAATAATTTAATCCTATCATATTTAATTAATTTAACCTTTTAAATTAATTAAATTTCATATTTAACATGTGTACTTAAATCATGTTTTTAAAATCCTCCATAAATCTAATTTAACAATTTAAAAATCATTAAAAACATATTGTGAACAATATGCAAAATCCCAAACAAAACCCAAACTCCAGTACTGAATCGGTAAATCGAAATCCTATTTCGATCAACCGATACAGCTCTATCGGGACCTATGCCGGTTGGCCGATAGCCTTATTTCAGTCGACCGAAACCCTGAATCGGTCGGCTGAACCCTGTGCTGTTCGTCTCCTTCTTCAGCGAACTTCCCCCTACGAACCTCTATTGTTTGAGCTTCAAATCTTCAATTCAACCTCCCAAAATGTCCCAATAATTCCAACACAGTTCATAAATATTATTTAAACATTGTATAACACACATCATGCATCAATTTGTCCAAATTACCAAGCATATACACAAACTCATTACATATATACATACACTGTAATTTCAGTTTTTAATCATGCAAATAAGTTCAATTAATTTAATTAATTAATCCTGGAACTAATCTAGCATGTATATAATCTGAATCAAAGGAGAAGAGAAGAAAAGAACTTGCCTTAAGGATTTTGATAAAAATTTTAGCCTCTTTCTTCTTCTTTTCCTTCTTTTTCTTCCTTCTTTCTCTCTCTGAACTCTCTACCTTTTTCCTCCAAAATATACTACGTAATTTAATTTCTAGTCCCCTTTTACTAACCTATATTTATATATTTGTAGGCTAAATAAAATAACATAATCCTTTTCCCAATCCAAGTCGACTTAATAAAAGAAAATAATAAAATTAAAATATTAAAAAAGTAACTAAAAATATATTACGTACATAATCTATGTATATTCTTATTACACAAATATGTAAAATATATACATCAGATTATTAATACTAATTTATAATAATATTAATTAATTAATTACTTTCCTTATATATATATATATATATATATATATATATATATATATATATATATATATATATATAACTGTCCATGTGTAACTAAAAATATATTACATCTATAATATATGTATATCCTTATTATACAAATATAAAAAATATATTTACATCAGATTATTAATAATAAGTTACAATAATATTAATTAATTAATTACTTTTATTATACATATATATATATAACTATCCATAAGTAACTAAAATTATGTTAAGTATATAATCTATGCATATCCGTATTATACAAATATAAAAATATATACATCAGATTATTAATACTAAGTTAAAATAATATTAATTAATAAATTAGTTTCCTTATAGATATATATATATATTACTATCCATAGGTAATTATTATTTCTCATTAAATCTCATATCCAAGTAGTCCATGTGACCCCAATTGGTTGGTCCATTATTACTAACCATATTCATAAAAGAAAATAAAATAAAATAAATTTTTCATTATTTAATCTACAATTAATTACAAATAAACAAAACACATCAATTAAATCAACTAGATCAAATAACATTCAAGCACATACTTTCAATTAATCAGTTAAGTCAAATAAAATATTTAAGCAAAGAAAATATATAATTAACCAATTCAATTAAGCACGAAATCAAATAGCCAAATAATCAAGTAAATAAATAAAAATGCAATTAAAACATTTAAAATAATACCGAAACTATCCTTTTAAAATTAGGGGTATTACAGTTTCCCTTCTTTTAGAATTCGGTTTTGACCATTTTTTAGTTTGGGTTTTGAGTTCGGTGTTGCCACAAGAGAGTTTGTTGTTCCCCTCATTGTCCCCGTCATAACCCCAAAGTATTGTCGGATTCGGAAATGTTTTATTTTGGTGTCATTTGAGATTTTCATCTCAAATTGAGGTAAGGAATGTTCTAGGATTTAAATCTTGGTGTATTACTTGTTTTTAAGGCTTATATAACATATATGCATGTCTTAGTATATAATCTAGAATTTTATTTAATTGTTTTCTTTGTATGAAATTTAATTCACATAGTTGTATCTAATATGGAATTAACTTGTAACATGATATTAAATTAGGCCTTGACATGTTCTTTGACATATATTAAATTGAGAATATTTGGATAAGTTTTGAAATCTGTATTTTATTATTTTCTTTGTATGAAATTTAATTCCCATAGTTGTATCTAGTGGGGAATTAAGTTATGTCATGATATTAAATTAGGCATTGGCATGTTCTTTAATATATATTAAATTAAAAATATTTGGATGAGTTTTAAAATCTATAGATTTTAATTCAATGAATTAATTAAAATCTATTTAATGGTTCCATTGATTTAATTAGGTTTTTAACTTGATATTTGTAATGAACATGACTTATTCTTTAACATATATTAAATTGAAATCATTTAGAGTAGTTTTAAAATCTAAAGATTTAATTATTTTATTTTAATTATATTTCATTTAATTATTCCAATGATGTAATTAAGTTTTTGAGTTGACATATGCATTTACCATAATATAGTCTTTGATATATATTTATTTGAAGTTGATTTGAAATCTAGAGAAATTAATTAATTAGTTTAATTAATTTTTATTTAAGTTTTCTGTTCATTTAAATAAGTATTTGACTTGATATATGTGATGACCATGCTATGATCTTTGATA
Source organism: Cornus florida (assembly GCF_030987335.1). NCBI lineage: Eukaryota > Viridiplantae > Streptophyta > Magnoliopsida > Cornales > Cornaceae > Cornus > Cornus florida. Next base: position 26,624,130 of record NW_026775579.1, read on the forward strand.
TATATTAATTCGAGAATATTTGGATGAGATTTGAAATCTAGATAAATTAATTATTTTATTTAATTAATTTTTATTTTTATTGCATTAATGATTTAATCATGTATTTGACGTTGATTGTATGTTTAATTAATGGTCAGTGCGTCCAATGATGAACAGTAGTTTGACCCGATAACGGATCCGAAATGCAGAAGCGAAAATAGAAAACAAGTCTCTAGGGATATACAAAATCCCTACAATACCAAAGTGACCTTTCATAAGGTCACGGAACTCCACGAGAACCGACGCGGAAGAAAAGATCAAAAAAAGACCAAATAAGCCCCCAAGGGCAAAATAGTCTTTTACATAGAAGCAACATCTTTGAAAATGTACATCACTCCCAAGACACATCCTTGACTTCCCATGAAGTCATGAAACTCATAAGAAAGCATAGCGGAAGGAAGAAAAAAAAAAAAAAAAAAAAAAACGGACAAGTTTAGCCCCAAGGGCAAAATAGTAATTTTTAGCAAGATATGGGTACTACCGAGCACACCATTGGAAAGACAATAAAAATTTAATGAAGTTAGACTCAAGAATCACTTGATTTGGAGTCCGGATGGAAGAGAAAAGTCAAAACAAAGTTTTGACGTCGTCGAGGCCGTGAATAGTGTTTTTACAACAATGAATAGTAACCTGGGCAAAAATGCTAAAGTTCGTGCGCTGTTTTGAGGTACTAAATGATATTTTATGAAAAAACATCATGAAGAAACCCCCCTTAAAATAATTTTTCCAAGATGTCCATGTCAAAAGAATATTTTATTTTTGACGTGAAATTCCCAAAATGCCCTTACAATAGACTTTTTCAAATAGTGCAGGTGCGCATAGGAAATCAGATTTGACGCGGGGTTTTCGGGGTCCGAGATGACATTTTCTGGAAAAATGTTGTGAAGAAAACCCCCCTAAAATCACGTTTTATATGTGACCATGTCAAGACCAGAATTTATTTTTTTTAAAAAATCCCAAAATGCCCCTAGATCAGTTTAGGCCAAGAGGATTAAAAAGCTACTACATGCATAGCAGAAAACTGAACTTTGCAAGGGATTTCCGGTACCAAGATGACATTTTCTGGAAAACCACGAAGAAGAAACCCCCCCTAAAATCACGTTTTCTACCCGACCATGTCAAAAGAAGAAAAAAAAATGCCTGTGAAATACCCAAAACACCCCTGATCAACTAGGCCAAAAACATGGAAAATGCAACTTTGCACCAAGTGTTCATTTGACCCTAAATGCATTTCTAGGCTAAAATGATTATGCACGCAAACGTAACTTATCTAATAGGACGTGCTACAATGGTTCATGACTTAAAAATACCGCCAATGCAAAATTCGACCCCCCAACAGCCAAAAAGGCAAAAATGAACGAGAAATGAGAAATTTGAAAACCAAAATTAACAAATGATTTCAAATTACCGTTTGGCCTTTGGCCACACTTCATACATGATTAATGAGACCCTATGAAAGAATAAAAATGGAATTCTCACACCCGATGCAAATATGGTGAAGCAATGGCTTGTCATTTTCTAATATTTTCATAATATTTCTTGAAGTCAAAAGTTACATAGGATACAAAATAACAGTTATTGGCCTCCGGCCACATGTCATACATGTCAAATACATTGTAAAAGATGTACTTATGTACACGTTACATATATGGAATCAAAGATATAAGTTTTGACATACAAAGCTACAAATAGAATTTCATGCCAACATTTTCATGAAAATGAAACTTCAAGTTTACGAAACTTCCATGGCTTAGTGTGCATCCCAAATCAAGGTCCCTGTACCTGAAAAATGTCCCCACTACGTGGGTGTAATACCCCTAATTTTAAAATGATTGTCTCGGCATTTTTAATTTGTATTTTATTGTGTTTTGAATGGTTTATTTTTATTTGGTATTTGACTGTTGTTTTAATTAATGGATTAAATGCTATTTAATTTAATGGTTTGCTTAATTGGTTTATTTGGGGTGTTTTAATTGAATTAAATGTCTAATTTGTTTATTTATTTGAATTAACTATTTTAGTTTAATTATTGGGTTCTTTTTTCTGTTTTAAGTTAGAGTCTATTTTCTTTTAAATTCACGTTGTGCCGACTAGGATGCAATTAGGGTTCTGTCTCTAATTATACATGGACTAGGGTTTTAGTTAGAATTAGGGTTGTATGTTTCTAAGCCTATAAATATATCATTACGGTGGTTAAGGGTTTTAAGAACATAACACAGAAACATAACCTAAAGTTTGCTCACGTAATAGAGGGTTAAAAGAACAGAGGCACAGTTAGGGCTACCAAGGAGGAAAATAGAGAAGGCCAAGGATGTATTATGGTGGATTAAAATAGAACCATAGGAGGCTTAACGGTATTCAGTATTGCAGGAAACTTAAAGACAACGCCGAGTTTTCATAACTGAAATCATAGGCAAGTTCTTTTCTCTCTCTCTCCCGTTGGCCTGTGTTCTGTGCACCTAGCTAGTCTCTAGGGTTTAATTGATCATTAACTGAAGCTTACATGTTTATTATATGTTATATTGATGATCTATATGCGTGGAATCAATTCTGTTATAGTTTTTGCATGTCTATGGTTCAGTTTGTTCTTTAAGCATGTTAAATCAGTAGCAGTTTTAATCACTGTAATTAATTCCAAATATTGTAAACAAATCATTGGGATGCTATTGAGTATAAATAAGACTCTTAGGTTCAGTATTAAAGAGGAACAGAAGGTTTGGAATTCGCCGGAAGCGAAAAAAATGGAGACTGGGAGGAGTAGAGGTGGCTCCCCTTTCAATGGAGACAGCTCCATTAAAAGGAGCCGGCTCTAATTTTTAAAGGAAGCGGCTCATTTGTAAAGGAGCTGGCTCTTTTTTTTAATGGAGCTGGCTCCAAGAAATATTTGAGCCTGCTCTATGTTTGTTTGGAGCCTGCCCTACAAGTTTAAGAGCAGGCTCCTTTATATTCGTGAAATCTGGACTTTTGGGCACTGTTTGGGACGAATTTGGTATTCTAAAATTTTTATGGGAATGTACTGAGGGTTTTAAATGAAATTTCATGGATTATTAAAACCTCATATGGCATAAATTATACCCGTAGGCTAATGGATGGAACAGTAGAAAAGTATACAACTTTACATGCTGTTAACGGTTGGAGGGAAATTAATCGCTTAGTTTAATTCGGCGAATTAATGAATTATAGCATGAGTTTAAATCTTGTTTTAAATGCACAGTAAGGTTATTTATTTATTAGATTTAACCTATGCATACTCTGGATTTTAATTGCTGAAATATATATATTTTTTTCCTACAATTACATGAGTTAAGGATTGGATATAATTGCTAAAATATTACCTGGATTATGGTTTTGGATTAAATTGTTGTACTATTATTTATGGTCTATAATTTACATGGTTTTGGACTTTAATTGCCGAATTATTGTTTTAAATTATGCCAATTATCTGGATGTTGTGGATTGTATGCACCGGTATAGGACGGTGGCATACTAGGGATGGCTTAGCTCAAAATTCTAAGACCTACGTTATTGGAATAAGGGAATGGATTGTAAAAATTGAATCCTACTTATATTTAGGTCAGATCAACTGAGTAAGTTGAGTGACCACCTGAATTAACTTTTAGTTGTAGTTAAGTCATATCAACTGAATAAGTTGGGTGACTAACTGGATTATGAATCTTATGTCAGATCAGTGAACAATTGAGTGACATACTATGGTTTTGGACGGACTTTAGTTATATGATTATGGTACCACGATATGAGCTTGAGTCTCATAGTCGATGGTTAAGGCGCATATATGCAGTGGATGCGTAGCTGGCTATCATAGGTTGAGGTGTACCCTGTTAGGTCTAGGTACTCATGCCCACCTTCGGGTGCGTTTTTGCATGTTGCCTCCTATTCAGGTTGAGATCCCTTTGTAATCTAGTGAATGTCCCTTAGTGTGGATATATATATATATATATATATGGACTAGATAGATATTGTTGAGATATCTAGGATGTATCTGCGTATCGGGTCACTGTATGGATTGCAGTTACATTAGAACTTGTTCGTGGGCCTGACCCACTCTTATATTTTTCAGGTATCGGACGGTTTTAGTCTTAGGCTTGATCGTGCTGAGAAGAGACTATCATTCACTCTACTAATGGCATAGGATTCTATTCCATGTTTTAGAGTTGGGTTTTATCTTCAGTTATTTATTTTCAGTTGGTTTTTATTAAGGGTCCACTAGATGGATTCCCGAGTTGTAAAATAATAGAGGTTTTGGATTATTAGATTTTAACATTAATACTTTGAGGATGTTATTTAATTAGTATTCTTTTTAGTCTTAATTTTTATTTCTTAATTCAATTTTGTATTCTGTGTTCGTTTTTAAATATTAATTGTTTGATATTCCCTCGAGTTTGGGCTTGGGCCTGATCAACCCATGTCTCGGATTCTAGGGGTATCACAGTTGGTATCAAAGCACTCCAGGTTCAAGTGTCTCTAGGGTATTTCGTATTAAGACTTTCACGTAGCGTTTTCTCTTGATTAAAGCTTAAGTCTAGGATTCATTGAATTCCTTTACGGTTCGTTTAGAAGGTACTAATGTCAAGTTTATTCTGTAATTTCAGAATGTTTGGCACTAGGAAAAGGATGTGGTCTGCGATGAAAGCAAAGAAGGACCCAAGGAAGAAGAAGGTTACTCCGACGATTCACTTACAAAGGCCGACCAAGAAGGCAGAATTAGAGACTAAGAAATTGGTTCCAATAGGAGTTGCTACGGAGTATAAAGGAAGGAAGGTTTTGGGTGTGTGAGATTGGCCACTATACTTTGGACCTAACACAACTTTGGTGGTGCTCGAAGCTGAGCCAAGTAGAGAGGAAGACCCCGAAAAAGATCTAGATGGAGGAGATACCAGAGCATCCAAGATAGAGAGTACCAAAGTTCAAGGATGAATGCTCTTTTAATAGTAATATGATTTTCATTACTAGTTGGAGTGGAAGTATTATTTAAAGAATAGTATTGTTTTAAATTACATACACTAGTAGTATGTAATGAATAAATAACAATTATTCTTTCGGAGGTTTACGATTTAAAGGAGTTCTTAATAAAATAAACTAGTGGTTTTGGCTATATCTTTTATGTTTATGATAGTATTGTTGTGATATATATATGAATGATTTTATTAAACTATATTCGAATATGCATGTTGTGATAATGAAGGAATATCACAGTGGAATGATTTGTGTTTGAGCAAGCAAACAAAGCTTTGCTTATAGGTTAGTTGTGTTGAGATGGGACGATTACCAATGAGTTGTAAAAGCAACTTGTGGGAATCAATTTGGTAAGATGGATTGTAGAGGAGACAGTTTAGCACCTTATAGGTGGTTTCCATACTTGTAGAGAGTTTGGTCACTCTTTCAAATAGTGTCCTAAAGCAGGATAAGAACAGAACAGGCACCACAATAGTTGCATTATGGCAGGGTGTACAACCACATACCAGAGGATGTTCAGGCACCTCAGGTTGTTAAGGGTAAGTTTCCTATTCATGGTTTACGTGGATGTGTTTTATTTGATACAGGTGCTACACACTCATTTGTAGCTAGATCTTTTGTTACTTTATCTGGGATGATGACAAGGGTATGCGATAGACCTCAGGGTATTTCTACACCTTTGGGAAATACTGCCATTCTACATAAGAGTGATGGGCCTATGACACTAGATATTGGTAGACTCAGATTTCTAGCCAATCTTTTGGTTCTAGACATGCACACTTATGACGTGATACTTGGAATGGATTGGTTATCTCACTACCATGCCCAAGTTAATTGTTATGATAGGGGATATGTATGTAGTCGCTATGCCACATGCTAATAGGGGCAGTAGCACGTATTTGTTCCATGTGGAGGAGGAAACGGAGGAGGAGGTTACTGTGACATTGGATTGCATACCAATTGTACAGGACTTTCCGAATATTTTTCAGGAGATTCCAGGGTTTCCACCTAGTCGAGAGATCGATTTTGTGTTTGACTTAGCTCCAGGCACTACGCTTATTGCTAGAGCACCATACAGGATGGCACCAGTGGAGGTGCGAGAGCTGAGGGATTAGATTCAGCAATTACTCAGCAAGGGTTTTATTCATAGGAGTAATTCACCCTAGGGAGCACCAGTTTTGTTTCTGAAGAAGAAGGATGGTTCACTCTGCTTGTGTATCGATTACAGGGAGCTGAACAAGGTTACTATTTGTAACAAGTACCCGCTACCCAGGATTGATGATCTTTTTTATCAATTGAAGGGAGCTACGTACTTCTCTAAGATTGATCTCCATTCTGGGTATCATCAACTTTGGGTTAGGGAGCAAGATGTTCCTAAGATAACATTTCTCACTAGATATGGGTTTTATGAGTTTCGTGTCATGCCATTCGGACTAACTAATGCACCAGTGTTTTTTATGGATTTGATGAACAGAGTCTTCAAGGCTTACTTAGATTAATTTGTTATTGTCTTCATAGATGACATTTTGATTTATTCAAAGTCAGAGGATGATAATGTTAAACATCTTCGTATAGTGTTATAGATGCTTCGTGAACACCAATTCTATGCCAAGTTTGAAGTGAAGTTTTTCGGTCACGTGGTGTCAGAAAGGGGAATAGCGGTAGATCCAACCAAGGTTTCAGCGGTGGTTGAGTGGGGACAGCCTACTTCATAACTTACTTCACCTACTAAGATTCAGAGTTTCCTCAAATTGGCAGGATATTATCGTAGGTTCATCCAGGGGTTCTTGAAGATAACGAGATCGCTCACTTATCTGACAAAAAAGGGTGTACGGTTCGTGTGGGATGAATATTGTCAGAAAGCTTTTGATGAGCTAAAGTGCAAGTTAACTTCTGCACCGGTTCTGTCTACTCTACAGAGCGGGATTGAGTATCTTGTCTACATAGATGCTTTGTTGCGAGGTCTTGGATGTGTTTTGATACATGAGGAATGACTGACTTCTTATGGGTCTCGAAAACGTAAGCCTCATGAGCTTAATTATCCAACACATAATTTGGAGTTTGCAGCGGTGGTCTTTGCCTTATGCATTTGGAGGCATTATCGGTTGGGGGAATCCTTCAGATTATTTAGTGATCACAAGAGTCTGCAGTACTTGTTCACCCAGCGGGAGCTGAATATGAGACAGCGTCAATGGTTGGAGTTTGTAAAAGACTATCAGTTCTCTATACAGTACCATCCAGGGAAAGCGAATGTGGTGGCAGATGCACTTAGTCGCCGACCAGTTGTCAGTCTTTATGCTCTATTTACTACTGAGTGGATGAGTTGTTGGATGCTATCATGGCTTGCATGGTAGTTACACCTACTATTATTCACAAGGTTTTGCAGGTACAACTCACGGATCAGCAGTGCATTGACAAAGTTGCAGAGATAGCTTTCGGGGAGGTCCCATTTTACTATGTTAGGACAGATGGAGGTTTGAGGTACAAGGGATGGTTGGTGGTACCTTTTGCTGATGATTTGGGGAAGGATGTGACGATGATTGAGACTCACTACTTTTAGTTTTCTGTTCATCCAGGAGGAGACAAGATATATTAGGATATGAAGCGGCAGTTTTGGTGGGCAGGTATGAAAAAGGACATTGCTATTTTTGTCTCTCGTGTAGTACTTGTCAGATAGTCAAGATTGATCATGAGAGGCTGCCAGGAGCTCTATAGCCACTACCAATATCGGAGTGGAAATGGGAGAGCATTTCTATAGATTTTATGGAGGGATTGCCAAGTTTCTATAAGGATCACAATTCCATTTGGGTCATCGTGGATAGGTTGACTGAATCAACTCATTTCTTGCCTATTTGCACTGACTTCACATCGGAGCAGTTGGCACAACTTTACATTTCAGAGATTGTGAAGTTGCATAGGATTCCATTGTCTATTATATGGGCGGGGATTCGAGCTTTGTGTCCAGATTTTGGAAGAGTTTTCACAAGGCTTTGGGTACCAAACTACATCTTAGTACTGCTTATCATCCTCAGACAAATGGTCAGACCGAGAGGGTTAATCAGATCATAGAAGATATGATGCGTTCGTGTGTCCTTGACTTCAAGGGTCACTGGGAGGATTATTTACCACTTGTGGAATTTGTATATAACAATAGTTTCCAGAAGACTATTAGGATAGCACCATTTGAGGCATTGTACGGCCGACTGTGTCAATCACCTATTTGTTGGATGGAGGTTGGCGAGAGTAGATTCTTAAGTCCTGAGTTCATTAGGGATACCTTTGAGAAGATTGCTCTTATTCGGGATCGCATGCGCACTGTGTAGAGTCAGCAGAAAAGTTATGCCGATCGTCGCACACGTGCTTTGGAGTTTCAGGTTGGGGATCAGGTTCTACTCAAAGTGTCTCCTATAAAAGGAATAATGCGCTTTAGGAAGAAAGGGAAGTTGTCACCATGATTTGTCGGTCCATTCATGATTACGGATCGAGTTTGAGCTATCGCTTTTCGGTTAGCACTTCCCGATAATTTGGATTGCGTACACAACGTGTTCCATGTTTCTATGCTGCAGAAATTTCTACGAGATGAGGATCGGTATTATCATATTGATGTTAGGGAGACTGAGTTGCAGCTGGATGAAACTTATTTGGAGCCATCAAGTCGTATTGTCGACCGTCGAGATCAAATCCTTCGTAATAAGGTTATTCTTTTGGTGCGTGTTCAGTGGAGTCATCACAATGAGGCTAAGTCTACTAGGGAATGGGAGGATGTCATTCGCTCGTGGTTTCCTAAAATATTGGAAGAAGGTAAGATGTGATGGCCCAAGTTTTTCAACCCGGTGCGTCAGTGATGATCCGAAAGTTAATCTGATAATGGATCCGAAATACAAAAGAAAAAGATGAACAAAGGTCTTAAGAGATAGAAGTCATTCCTAAGACACAAATATGACCATTCATGAGATCATGAAACTTAAAGAGAGTAAGAACGGAAACAATGGTCAAATAGGACAAAATTCGTCATTCGAGGGGCAAAATGGTCAATTCACAACAAAAGAGAGAAATTTGACTCTAAATAAGTCAAACAAGGTGTATACAACCTAATTTAATCAATTTGAAACATTCCAAGAGGTTCCATGAACATTGGCCAAGAATCCCACAATTTGCCCTTTCCCGGTTTAAGTGAAAACTGACACTTCTTCACTAAAACATGAATAACTTCCACTGTGTTTGGAATATGAGAATGGTTTTGGCACCATTGGAAATCTGACTCAAAATTCATGAATTTAGGCTCAAGAATCACCCCATTTGGATTAGAAACGAAGAAGTTATGACCCTTTGAAGTTAGAAGATCAGTACTGAAACTCAACAGAAGCTAGGCTCGGGTTCTAGCTATTTTGGTCGACCAAAATAGAGTTTCGGATGACCGAAATGAAGATGCTAAGAGCTGAAAACATGGAGAAAAGGTTCTTGCTACTTCGGTAGACCGAAATAAAGGTTCGGTCGACCGAAATGACCCTTGAACAATATAATTGGCTACTGGAATGGAGTTTTACTGTGCATTGTCAAAACCATTTGCCATCGGTCGACCAAAATGGAGATGCTGAGAGCTGAAAACATGGAGAAAAGGTTCTTGCTACTTCGGTAGACCAAAATAAAGGTTCGGTCGACCAAAATGACCCTTGAACAGTATAATTGGCTACTGGAATGGAGTTTTACTGTGCATTGTCAAAACCATTTGCCATCGGTCAACTGAAATGGAGTTTCGGTCGACCGAAACACCATGAAAAGTTGCTAAAAAAGCTGCTATGAGTTCAAGGTGCTAAGGTTCAACCTTTACTTTGAATCCCTTTATGAATTGGTTCAAAATGAATGTGCAAAACTGACTTTTCATGAGTTTTGAGAATGTGAACATGTCAACAACTTTGATATGAGTACATGAATGTAAAATGATGGCCCATGGCCTTATACACATCAACTACAAGATTTTCATATGTCAAACCTCAAACTTTTGTTTAAATACATTTTTTATGCAAAGATTGATACCAAAAGTGTCTAAGTACAAAAGCATACATGTTTGGCCCTTGGCCTCTTTACATACATGTCTATAATGTCAAAAGCAAATATTTGAGTGTCATTACATATCAAGAAAGCTACTAAAGCTCTAAAGGTACCATACACCCATGGCATTCAAAATATGATATCAAAAGAAAGGCATGCTAAACACTTGCATGTTAATATACAAAAATGGTTCAAATAGCTCAAAAGCTTCTAAGGATGATGAGCATCCAAGAACATTGTCTCTTTACCTGAAAAATAATCCAAACCACTAGGGTGAGTAATCAAGTGACTCATAAGAAGAAGCATATGCGTATACCCTAAAGTTTCAATATCATTGCAAGATCAATATAGACGAATACAAGGGAGCATTCCACTTAACGTCTATGTTCAAGGTACTCAAAGGGATCATCTTAAGCTAACTTGAATGATTTTTTAGCAATACATATCAATATCAATGTACTTAACAACATCAATTCGCCAATAACAAGAATTTCAAGCTACAATTAAGCATTGGTTGTCAACTTGAAATTAAATGCGAAATCAATTAGTGGAATACTTAGATATCACGTCTCGAACTAAACCAAGAACAAAATGGTTATTCCGAGCATTAACCCGCTGGGAAGACCACCCTAGTGCGCACTATCTCAATTGGGGAGAACTCATACCTCCCGTACTAAAGCCAAACTTTAGCCATGTCACTTAAACAATGTCCCAAGATAATCCAAATTATATCAAGTTCAAAACTCATATATATAGATAATAAAGCATATCAACCACCTTACAAGCACAAGTACTTTGAAACCACATAAACCATATCTTAGGGTTCCAAGTCTAGAATGGCATGCTAAATGACAAGTACTCTTCATAATATTATGCACAATACAATACCACTAACTTATCAATTCAAGTCATGCCTCAAAATTAAGCTCTATATACTAATTATCAACATTTTAGCAATAAGCTTCTAAATTAATCACAATTTGTAATTCACAAGAATATAGAATTATTATCACAACAAATATAGCAATTCAAGTCAATAGAATTTGCATATAACATTTATAATTCTACAAGAGTTCTATATCACAACACATGTGAAATTACTAGAATTTAGCATATCACTAAATTACATAATCCTTCTACAAATGGTTACATATATCATACATGCTTAAATCAATAAACCCTAAGTCAAGATGTGAGGGTTTCCTATAATATGCAAGACTATCATATTAAAAGCATGTATACAATATATATTAAACCTCAAGGATTATAAAACACTTAGAATATAAACATACTACCACCCCTACCTCAATAGAGAATTGAATCTCTATAATCTAAGCAACCAAGCTCTAAATGTAAATCAATTTTGGGGTTATTGAAGAGGAGAGTGAGAGGAATTTTTTCTCTCCCAAGGTTTATGCTCTAAGGTGAATGGAAGGAAGCCAAAATGAAGGAATAAGCTATGGTCTAAGCTTTCCTCCAATGGTGGATTTGCTAGAGTTATAAAGAACAAGTGTAAATGAAGAAAGTGAAGTGAAAATGGTGAGTGGAGGGTCTAGTAATCCTCCACTCACTATGTGCTCTTACACTACCTCTCATACACACACAATGCAAGACTAAATCTTGATCCTACACTTGTCACTAATCCAATGCTCCATCCTAGGCTTAATCCTAAGCCTACACTTGTCACAATTCAATGGCTACATGTGCACTAATCTAAGGCCAACAAGTGGTTGAATCTCCACCCTCCAAATGTTAAGAAGTCATGGTGTCAAGTCTCTTCACTCAAATGCCAACAAGTGGCTCCATGAGAGTGTAACACTTGTCATACTTTCCAAAAAGTGCAAAATGGTCCTTTTTTAAAATATCTTCCAAAATAAATTGCAAAAAGGTCCCTAAAATGAAAAATAATTTTTTTACATAATTACACACTAAAACCCCAAAAGTTATGAATAATTACACTAAAGTATGCATTCATGCCCTTTATGAATAAAGTAAGCAACTAGCATGCTTTTCAACAAAAGTAAAAATATCAATGTCTTGGAAATCAAATACCATGAATGCATGCAAAACCAGAATCAAATCCGAGCACAATAAGTGAGGTTATGCAAGGAAAAAAACGAAAAACGGAAAAAAGACGAAATATGAAAAAGACAAAAAAAAGAAATTCACCGAACATGGAAAAGGAGGAAAAAGATCGGGTCATTACATAAGAGCGAATTCCGAGGATGGAATTCCTTTTGTTAGGGGGGAATCATGTAATACCTATAATTTTAAAATGATAGTCTCGGCATTTTTAATATGTATTTTATTGCGTTTTGAATGGTTAATTTTTATTTGGTATTTTTAATATGGTTTGCTTAATTGGTTTAATTGGGGTGTTTTAATTGAATCAAATGTCTTATTTGTTTATTTATTTGAATTAACTATTTTAGTTTAATTATTGGGTTCCTTTTTCTGTTTTAAGTTAAAGTTTATTTTCTTTTAAATTCACGTTGTGCCGACTAGGATGTAATTAGGGTTCTGTCTCTAATTATACACGGACTAGGGTTTTAGTTAGAATTAATGTTGTATGTTTCTAAGCCTATAAATATATCATTACGGTAGTTTAGGGTTTTAAGAACATAACACAAACATAACCTAAAGTTTGTTCACGTAAGAGAGGGTTGAAAGAACAGAGGCACAATTAGGGCTACCAAGGAGAAAAATAGAGAAGACCAAGGAGGTGTTGTGGTGGATTAAAACAGAACCATAGGAGGCTTAACGGTATTCAATATTGCAGGAAACTTAGAGACGACGCCGAGATTTCATAACTGAAATCAGAGGCAAGTTTTCTTCTTTCTTTCTCCCGTTGGCCTGTGTTCTGTGCACCTAGATAGTCTCTAGGGTTTAATTGATCATTAACTGAAACTTCCATGTTTATTATATGTTATATTGATGATCTGTATGCGTGGAATCAATTCTGTTACAGTTCTTGCATGTCTGTGTTTCAGTTTGTTCTTTAAGCATGTTAAATCGATAGCAGTTTTAATCACTGTAATTAATTTCAGATATTGTAAACAAATCATTGGGATGCTACTGGGTATAAATAAGACTCTTAGGTTCAGTATTAAAGAGGAATAGAAGGTTTGGAATTCGCCGGAAACAGAAAAAATGGAGATTGGGAGGAGTGGAGGCGGCTCCATTGAAAGGAGCTGGCTCCAATTTTTAAAGGAGACGGCTCCTTTGCAAAGGAACCGGCTCTTTTTTTTAATGGAGCTGGCTTCAAGAAATATTTGAGCCTACTCCATGTTTGTTTGGAGCCTGCTCTACAAGTTTAAGAGCAGGCTCCCTTATATTCGTGAAATCTGGACTTTTGGGCACTGTTTGGGACGAATTTGGTATTCTGAAATATTTGTGGGAATGTACTAAGGTTTTTAAATGAAATTTCATAGATTATTAAAACATCATATGGCATAAATTATACCCGTAGGCTAATGGATGAAACAGTAGAAAAGTATACAACTTTGAATGCGGTTAACAGTTGAAGGGAAATTAATTGCTTAGTTTAATTTGGCGAATTAAAGAATTATAGCATGAGTTTAAATCTTATTTTAAATGCATAGTCAGGTTATTTATTTATCAGATTTAACCTATGCATACTCTGGATTTTAATTGCTGAAATATTTGTCTTTTTCTGTAATTATATGAGTTAAGGATTGGATATTATTGCTAAAATATTATACAATATTCTGCAATTACCTGGATTATGGTTCTGGATTTAAATTGCTGTACTATTATTTATGGTTTATAATTTACATGGTTTTGGACTTTAATTGCTGAATTATTGTTTTAAATTTTGCTAATTATCTTGATGTTGTGGATTGTATGCACCGGTATGGGACGGTGGCATACTAGGGATGACTTAGCTCAGAATTCTAAAACCTACCCTATTGGAATAAGGGAATGGATTGTAAAAATTGAATCCTACTTATATTTAGATCAGATCAATTGAGTAAGTTGAGTGATCACCTGGATTAACTGTTGGTTGTAGTTAAGTCATATCAATTTAATAAGTTGAGTGACTAATTGGATTATGAATCGTATGTCAGATCAATAAACAATTGAGTGACATACTATGATTTTGGACGGACTTTAGTTATATGATTATGGTACCACGATATGAGCTTGAGTCTGATAGTCGATGGTCAGGGCGCATATATACAGTGGATGTGTAGTTGGCTATCATAGGTTGAGGTGTACCCTATTAGGTCTAGGTACTCATGCCCACCTTCGGGTGCGTTTTTGCATGTTGCCTTCTATTCAGGTTGAGACCCCTTTGTAGTCCAGTGAATGTCCCTTAGTGTGGATATATATATATGTATGGACTAGATAGATATTGTTGAGATATCTAGGGTGTATCTGAGTATCGGGTCGCTGTATGGATTGCAGTTAGATTAGAACTTGTTCGTGGGCATGACCCACTCTTATATTTTTCAAGTATCGGACGGTTTCAGTCTTAGGCTTGATCGTGCTGAGCAGAGACTATCATTCACTCTACTGACGGCATTGGATTCTATTCCATGTTTTAGGGTTGGGTTTTATCTTCAGTTATTTATTTTCAGTTGGTTTTTATTAGGGGTCCACTAGATGGATTCCCGAGTTGTAAAATAATGGAGGTTTTGGATTATTGGATTTTAACATTAATACTTTGAGGATGTTATTTAATTAGTATTCTTTTCAACCTTAATTTTTATTTCTTAATTCAATTTTGTATTTCGTGTTTGTTTTTATATATTAATTGTTTGATATTCCCCGGGTTTGGGCTTGGGCCTGATCAACCCATGTCTCGGATTCTAGGGGTATCACAGTGGGTGAGTAACATAAAACTACTCGTAGGTGATGAGCATGCATCAACCTAACATTTTATAATTATATCACCTTAAGGTGAAACATGTTAAAGGGGCTCATGCCACCAAACGTCTATATCAAAGTGAGACTCAGGGATCATCCTAAGCTACTCACGCAATTGAAATGAACAACGACGTACAAGTATACATGCTCAAGTACACTAAACCGTATTAAAACATGATACACGACATACAAGCATACATGTTCAAGTACCCTAAATCATGTTAAATAAGAAAAGCAATATTCAACATACATACATAAATATTCGATATATATATATAGTACTCATAAATCAAGTATACAAATACAAGTATACTAAGCTAAACAAAATATGCACAAGACAAATATACATGGCACAAGTATACTAAATGAAATTTAAACTCATGGAGCAAGTATACAAGTTCAATTATACTAAATAGGATTCAAATATGTAATGACTCGGTCATTTTTCTTCCTTTTCTTTTTCTAAGATTTTAACGGATATTTTTTTTCCGTTATCTTTTCCTTTTTGGGTTCTGTTTTTCATCACTTGATGTCGTCTCGAGTGCTCTGGAATGATTTCCGAGACTCTTTTCCTTGGATTGACAACTTCCTTTGGGGATTGTGTCATTTTCATATTTTATTTTTCCAAACACTATTCACATTTTGTCTTTTTCTCGTTTATCCTTTTTCCTTGCACAACCTCACTTTTTGTGCTCGGATTTGATTCCGATTTTGCATGCATTCATGATATTTGATTTCCATGATAGTGGTATTTTTACTTTTCTAGAAAAGCATGTTGATTGCTTACTTCTTTCATAAAGGGGCATTAATGCATACTTTAGTGTAATTATTCTTAACTTATAGGGTTTTAGTGTAGTTAAATAAAGTAATTATTTTTCATCTTGGGGACCATTTTGTAATTAAATTTGGAAGATATTTTCAAAAAGGACCTTTTTGCAATTTTTGAAAAGTGTGACAAGTGTTACACTCTCATTGGTCCACTTGTTGACATTTGTGTGGAAACACTTTAATGCATTGGATGATGACATTTGGGGGGTGAGGATTCACCCACTTGTTGGCTTAGGATTGGTGCACTTGTTGGCTTGGATGGTTGACAAGTGTAGGTGTGGGATTAAGTCTAGGAATGAGCCATGGATTGGTGACAAGTGTAGGTTCACAATTTAGTCTTGCAAATATCTTTGAGCCACTTTGGGATTATGGTTTTAAAGGAGGGTTTTTGTGTAATTAACCATAGATGTGTGTGTTGACCATGGTGTAAGAGCACATAGTGAGTGGAGGAAATAGAGATTTTGATTTCCTCCACTCACACTTAACTACATTATTTCATTCTCTTCCTTACAAGAAAACCCTAGCCTCCATGGATGGAGCTTGAAGCCTTAGGCATTGACCTTGATCTTTGAGGCCCTTCTACTTACTTTAGACCATAAAGCTTGGAATACTTTTTGTTCCTCTCATCCTCCTCTTCAGAACCCTTGAAGGATCTAGCCTAACTCCTAGCTTTGCTTTGGTATCTAGAGATTCAATTCTCTAGTGAGGTATTGATCTATTATTTTGAAGTATTTTTATGTCATTATTGAGTATTTTACATGCATGGAAGAGAAGTATTGTTTTACACTACTCAGAATTTTTTCACTATTTTAGAGCATTTCTAAATTTTTTTTAAAATCTGAAACTATCGCCTATTCATGTTTTTATTGCAGCTGGAAAACATATTTTTAGATGATTTATTTCACTAACCTTTTGACATTGGATCATGGCTTAAATTTCCAGTTTTACACTCTCATATGTTTACTTCTAAAATAAATTAGGTTTGCCCAATTTGGATATCAAATGAATTTTTCATGAATTTTTAAAGTTGGAAGCTACAGTCTGGAAATGTGTTTTCTGGGCAGAATTTGTTTCAAAGTTGTGGGTTAAAACTGTTTAACTGGAAAATATTTTGTTAAACTAAATTGATTTTATCAAATTATAGTGTTTAAGCTTTCATTGGGCTTTGGATTTATTCAATTTGTGTTAGAATTGAATTTTTTATGAATTTTACAAGTTGAAGGTAGCAAGCTGAAAAATCTGTTTTGCGGACCGAAAATTTGGGGCGATTTCATTTCGGTGGTAATTGGGATTTTCATTCCAATTGAGGTAGGGAATGTTTTAGGATTATTTGTGTGTTGTATTGTGTGTTTGCCATGATTATACAACATATATGTATGCCTTGTATCAAATCTAGAAAGTTAGTATTTTTTATTTCTTTGTATAAGATTTAAAATTTATGATGATGTATAGCTTTGATTTCAATTGTAACATGCTAGAAAATTATGCTTAGATATGTTGGTTAACATATATTAAATTTAGATCATTTGATTAAGAATTACAACTTTTATTTAATATTTATCTTTAGTGAAAGTTTAATTCACATGGTTGTATCAAGTGTTAAATCAAGTTGTAATATGGTATTTAAATAGGCCTTGGCATGTTCTCTAACATAGATTAAATTGAGGGCATTTGGAATTGTTTAAAAATCTAGAGGAAATTAATTAATTAGCTTGATTAATTTTGTTTTAAGTGTTTTAATCACTTAACTTGTCATTTGATATTATATATATGATGACCATGACATGTCTTTCAATATATATTAAATTGAGGTTATTTGGATTAACTTGGAATTTAGAGAATTTAACTATTTATGTTTAATTAAATTCTACTTTATTACTCCATGGATTTAATTGCATTTTGGAAGTTGTTTCTATATTTAAATCATGGATTTGGATTTGATGTATGTTCACTTGATTACTTTTGAGCATTAGATAACATAGTTGTTACTTTTATATTCATAAGAATATGTTTTTCCTTATTGAATATATTGTTGCTATGTGTAAGAAATTGCACACTTTGTATTTGACATCTTACATGCCATAGTAGTTGTGAATTTTGAGCATGTATTGTATAAGTTTCCAAAATTTGGATTGTGATTGGTAAATAGTTGATATCTTGTATATACATGTTGATATATATACATTGTTGTACAATTTGTTGATTTTGGAAACTTGGGGATGTTGTTGTTTGGCTACGACTAGACTTGGTTCTAGTACGGGGGATTGTCCCTCTATATAGTCTAGTGCGCACATAGGGAGATTACTCATGGGCTAGTAACCCTAAAGTAACTATGTTGTCGGTCTGATCCGGCGTAACGTCCGAGTATCCACTTTGTTTGATTTCATATTTCATTTCAAGTTGATAACTAGATGATATCGTAACTTGTTGTTCCTTATTTGATTTCCTATTTTGAGCTTAAGATGTAGCTTTGTGAAAGCATGCTTCATGCATTGTATTGGAAGTTCCATTATTGGTTAAATTGCATCGATATCATAATTTGTGTTTTGATATTCAAATGTAGTTTAGGAATGACCTTATAGATTCATTTTGAACATAGACGTTAGGTGGCATGACCTACATATGTTGTTTTCGTATTTTGGATTTCAAGTTGAAGACTTTGAGAATCTATATCTTGTTGCCGTGTATAACATGTTTCCATGTTGTTTGAATTGCATGAACAATGTGATTATGATATAAATGATCTAAGTAGCTTAGGATTCTCCCTGGGTCTCATCTTAACATAGACGTTAGGTGGCATGAGCCCCTTTAACATATTTCACCATAAGGTAATAAAATTGTAAAATGCTAGGTCGATGCATGCTCATCTCCTACGAGTAGCTTTATGTTACTCACCCCTATGATACTAGGGCATATTTCAGGTATAGGACTCAGGATTTGAAGATTCCATTGCTTCTTGGATGGCTTACAGTTTCTAAGTTTCTATTTTATGCAAGTTTTAGCATAAGATGCCTCTTTGTAGCCCTATTTGTTTAAACTTGTATTCGTTGATTCGTATATGTAAAGTGTACGTAAGTGCACTCTTTTCAATGTATTTAACATGTATGAGATGAGGCCAGAGGCCAATGACATGTATCTCATTTTCTATGCACTTTTGTTTTCAAAGTTTATTATGAAAATATTGGAAAATGTTAAGTCATTGCTTCATAATTTTCGCATCGGGTGCTGGAATATCATATCTTTTCTGCCCGGACTCAGAATCAGACGATTCTTGAGTCTAATTTTGTTCATTTTTCGTTGTCCTTCCAATGGTGTGCATGGTGGCACCCTTTTTAGTGAGAAATGACCATTTTGCCCTTAGTTCATCTCTTTTCGGGTTAGGCATTCTTACTTTATTTGCTTAGCTTATTTGAGTTCCGTGGCTTCATGGAGAGTCATTTTGGGGCCTTAGGGATGACATACATCTCTTGAGGTCATTTGACTTCTTTCGCTTCTACATTTCGGGTCTGTTATCGGGTCAACTTCCATTTCATCACTAACGCACCGAGTTAAGAAATCCGAGTCGTTACAAAATAGCCAAAGTAAGCATCAATTCTCAAGATACAAGTAATCTATGATTAATAATTTGAAATTAAATGCGAAATCAAATAGTGAAAAGACTAGGACATACGGTCGCTAGACCAAGCAAGTATTTTTAGGTAATTACGACCTACAAGGTACCACCTAGTGCGCACTTATGACTTAGAGGACACTTGTCCACGTACTAGAGCCAAACCCTAGCCATCACATAAATTATGTCCTCACAAGCTTTCCAAAATCAATAAGTTCAAAACATATATAAGATCAAATGCAAGTTACCACATTCCATGCACAAGTAAGGTTGAGTCTACACAAACCATGTTCTAGAATTCAAGTCTATATAGCATATGACATGTCATGTCCTCAATAAGCAATTTATACCCAAAGTAAGATTATTTTACAACAATTGAACCAAATTACCATCCTAAGCCACAAGTACTAAATAAGCTATAATTTAGTAACTAACTTTCAAGGTAAAGCAATTGTAATATTTTAACTAGTTATATACCTACACAAGATATATTTAAACAAGTCATGCAAGACAATGATATCCTATATCATGCTAAGTCTAATTCCTTAATTTAAACATAGAAATAATTTCAAAGACATAGTTAAATCCGTGGAACAAGTAGATAGAATTTAATTAACTAAAATAATTAAATTCTCTAGATTTCAAATCAATCCCAAATAATCTCAAATTAATATATGTTAAGGGACATAGCATAGTCTTCACATATATCACATCCAATATTGATTCAAGGGATTAAAACACTTAAAATAAAATTAATTAAACTCATTAATTAATTTTCTCTAGATTTCCAAATAACTCTAAATGTCCTCAATTTTACATAGATTGAAGAACATACCAAGGCCTATTTTAATATCACATTACAAGTTGATTTCATGCTTGTTACAACTACGTGAATTAATCTTTCACAAAAGATAAATATTAAATAAATTTTGCATTTCTTATTCAAATGCTCCCAATTTAATATATGATGATATACATACCAAGGCCGAATTTACTAGCATGCCACAATTTAATTCTAAAGTACACACCTTCATGAGAATTAAATCTTAAACATAGAAAATAATTAAATTAAATTCTAAAACTTGAACAAAGGCATGCTTACAAGTTTTAAATGCTTATATAACAATCAATACAACATTAATATAAACCTAAGACATCCCATACCTCAATTTGAGATGAAAATCTCAAAAGCCACAAAAATGAAACCGCTCCGGATCCAACGATACTTCGGGGTTTTGTCGGGCACAACATGGTGAACATTAAACTCCAAAGAGGACCTACCAAAATTCTAACTTGACCTCAAACCCGAACTCAAAATTTGGCCAAAAACAGGTTCTAATAAGGGGGAAAGATGCGCGTCGTCAAGACAAATACAAAACGTAAAGGCCCTATGACTTCATAACAAAGGGAATGAGGTTTAATTGAGAGAAGAAGGGTGACAGCCCCCTTTGGGCTGCCATGGATGCTTCTGGTCATCCACGAAGAGAGGGGAAGATCACTTTTTAATTTTATAAGCCCCTATTTATCATAAAACCCTAAAAGTGCCCTGAAAGGGCCCCGCCGGGTCCGGAAAAGTGAAATTTGAGTAGACGTGCTCAAATGAATAAACTCTGTGAACGAAAAAGAACCGAAATAATAAAATATGAATAACGGAAGAAACGGCGTCAAAAATTGAGTCCTGAGCAGAGAGATATGCCCCACACAAGTTCGGTGGCAACTAGGGCTAAAAACCCTGAAATTGGGGGAAAACAACCAGAAGACAATTCTAAGAGTACACAACTCAAGGAAAAGTGAAATTGAATCCCATACGAGGATCCAGGCTCAAAATGAGGCATTTTTGTAATAACTTTCATTAATTACACAATGGCCCCTCCAAAAAGTGAAAACTGTACTAATGACCCAGAATGAAAGTATCTTCCAAAAATATTTTTTTTAAAACCCTTGAAATAAAATGTAATACCCCTAGTTTTCAAAAGGATAAGATTGGAATTTAAATTTTATTTTATTTGTGTGGATTTGTGCTTAGGTGTCAAATTTTGAATTTGCATAGTGGTTTGGTTTAATTAATTGTTTTGAATTAATTAATTGTTTAAATTGTAGTTTTTATTTTCTTTAATTGAATTAAATTCGCTTTTAATTGTTTAAATGCTTTATTATATTTTTTTCTAACTTGCTTTGTTATGTGAATAATTTATTTAAATTATATGTCATTATTTGTTAATTGGTTAAAGTTAATTAGGTTTAGGTTTACAGTTTTTAGTTCTGCCGATAGTGGATTATAACCTAGGATTGTTTATGGGCCGAGTGAGTTATATTAGAATTTTATTTGAGCCTAGGGTTAGTTTGCCTATAAATACTCGTCTAAGGGGTTTGCCTAGAGTTTTAGAATACCATTACGACACAGTAAGGTGGTGAGAAGTTTTGGAGCAGTTAGGAGGAAACAGAGAGATAAACAAAGGTGTCGCCGGAGAATTGAGACGGGGAAAGGCTAAAGGCAAGTTCTAACCTCATCTCTTTCCCTTTTACTCGTGTTCTTTGCATGCCTAAGTAGTTCCAAGAAATCGTTAAATGGAATTTAAAACTGACTCTACATGTTTAGAACTCCTTATAACAGTATGTGCTGGGAACTTATTGCGAACTGTTTGTTTTATATTTAACCGTGTAATTGTTCTTTTAATTTACTATTAATCAATGGTAGAAGGGGTTAGATGGGTTTCTTCTGGGTGGTTTTGAACACAAACAAGGGTGTTAGAAGCTGTAACACAGAGGGACGGAAGTAGTGCAGGCAAACGGAGAAGAAACAGACGAACAGAGGAAAGGGAGAATTGGAGGTGGCTCCAAAAAACTATGGAGCCGGCTCTACATGGTTTGGAGCCGGCTCTACCTTGGTCTGGAGCTGGCTCAAGCATTGGTGGAGGCGGCTCCACCTTGTGGGAGCCTGCTCTCCTCGTGTGTTTCCAGTTTTGTGACTTTTTGAGAGTTCTGCGACTAGTTTGGTTATGGCAGAGGTGTTTAGGAGCTGTAAATGGGACTTGGGGTTGATGATGGGATTAATTTAGGTCTTCAGAGGGCTCATTAATTCATATTCAACCAACCAGTAATGTTGTTTGGAACAATATAGAAATTCTACGCAAACTAGTAAACTGTTTTGGGACTTAGGATCTAAACCACACAGCCTTAGTTGTAGCAGTTTATTTGGGAATGGAGTTAGGCTTTGTTCATGTTTCTATGATGGATTGTAGGCATGTAGGACTACAAAATGAATTACATGCCTATAAGGAATGGAAGGTGTGCACTTACATTGAGTGTGTTGTTCACACCCGAACAATGGTGGAATAGTATAGGATAAGTACGTAAGTTTGTAAAACAAATCTATCATGCTTATTTGGATTCATTTAAGGACTATATATATATATTTGATATGTATTAAAAATCATGGAACTGGTTGAGGTAGGGCTAAATAAGGTTGTTAGTTAACAAGGTTTTGGCATGCATAATGTGAAGCAGTTCATACTTACAATTTAGTGAGTGACTGTGGATTTGTTGGATATACTATAGAGTGGATAATTACATTTATTATTTGTATGGTCAACTGTGAATGTTGGATTACTGCTGGATAGGTTATATAGCTGATAATTGCATTTATTACCTGTGTTGTCAATCTAATTGGATGTCAGACTGGAATTAATTGAAGAATTATACATATATATTTTCTGTCAATTAACGGGATGAATGCTGGATTTGAACTTGATGATTTAGTAAACTTTATCTCGTTAGTACATGGATGGATTCTAGATTGTTAGTTGATGAACTGTTTAAATTTTGTATTATCAACTATATGGATTATGTGGACTTTCTTTGATGAACTGCTTAAAATGTTGCATCATTACGGATCATTTGCATGGTAAACACCGGTATGGGACGGTGGGATGCGGAGGAACGGATTAGATCAAAACGCTAATCCCTACCCATTCATACATATGGAATGGATTAACTAAAACAGTTAAATCCTACATGGTTTCATGTCCTGTCAACTAAAATAGCTGAACGACATATTGGATGGTTATTTATATTTCTGTATTAGGAAGGATAGGGTTTTAAGTAACATGTTTAAAATCCTGATTAAATGTGGTGTCTTGAGCGAGGAACAGTTGAGCGGTACTACATTGGTTTGGATGGGAATTTATATATATAAATTATGGTACCGTGATCTGAGTTTGAGTCTCACAGTCGACGGTTAGGGTGCGTATATGCAGTAGGATGCGTATCTAGCTATGTTGGTTGAGGTATACCCTGTTAGGTTTAGGTACTCATGCCCACCTTTGGGTGTATTTTCGTATGTTGCCATTCTATTTAGGTTGAGACCCCATCCAAAGTCTAGTGAGAGTCCTGCAGTGTGAATATACTTATGTAAGGACTATTAGCTATTGTTGAACTGCTTAGGATGTATATGCGTATCGAGCATCTGCTTGGATTGTAGTTAGGATAGAACTTGTTCATGGGCCTGACCCACTATTATTTTTCAGGTAACGGACGGTTCCAAGTCTTAGATCTTGTTCGTGCTGAGCAGAAACGGCTTCTCATGATTTAGCAGTGGAGTTCTTCAGTTGATGATTTCAGTGTTGGAGTTTTTAGGGGTCCACCAGATGAATTCTCGAGTTGTATTAGAAATGGAGAATTTGGATGTATCAGAATAATTCTTTATTAATTAAATTTTATTATGAGATTTTTGGATTATCATTCTAGTTTCTTTTCAGCAATTTATTTATTCTTGTTTTCTTAATTGTATTCTGTGTTCGTTTATTACTAATTGTTTTGATATCCTCGGGTAATCGGGCGTGGGCCTGGCCAACCAACATCTCGGAATCCGGGGGTATCACATAAAATATCTCCAAAAGATATTTACGAAAAACACCCCAAGAAACAAAAATGTTTCTGAAGAACTTTGCATCCATGCCCCTATGGAAATCAGGAGCAACCAGAGTACTTTCCTACGGAAGTAAAGATGCGTATTTCGTGGAAACCACTTAGAATGAAGATACATGAAGTCAAAAACCAACTTCGAACACAAAAAGTGAGGTTATGTTAATAAAGTGACAAACGGGGAAAATACAAAATAGGAAAAAGGACGAAAAGTGAATAGTATCAAAAAATAAAAAATATGGAAATGACTCAGTCCTTAAAGGAAGTTGACAATCCAAAAAAAAGAGTCTTAGAAACCACTTCTGAGCACTCGAGACGACACTCAGTGACAAGATACCGGACTCAGAAAAGAAATTTCAATGAAAAAAATTCATCCGTAAAATTCTGAGGAAAAAGGAAAGGAAGGAAATGATCGGGTCATTATAACCTACCCTCCTTAAAGAGATTTTGTCCCCGAAATCAGGAACACTCCCAGAAGAACCAAACAAGGATCGTACACAAGGTCACACCAAGGAACAGATTATAAAGTACCTAAGGACAACTCCAAAAGTCTCAAGATCAATGAAGAGACACAAAACCGCAAACAGTGAGACACTTCTCCAAACGAATTGACATACTAACCCAATGTCAACCACCCAAAAGAGACCAAGGCGACTACACGTCGAAACAAAAAACACGACCAGAAGCAACATGGCAGCACGAATAGCGACTAAAACCCACCCACAACGTACCTAAGGTGTGGTAGCATCCACAGTGTCAAGTGCCCGCCCACACTCACATTACTAGCTAGGTAATACAAGGTAGCATCAACGGCAACTAGCACTCGCCCACACATAACTTGTAAGGTAGCATGACAGTATAAAACCCTAATTCGTCATCTGCCCCAAACAAGCCTACCCGTTAAAACCTATCGATACAAATGACATCAATGTCAAACAATCATTACCAAAGGCACCACGGGAACCAAACATTCTGTGAGAGTTGCGATATGGTCCAAAATGTCCGGCCAGACCATTCTGGCCAATCCAAAACTCTGACAACAATGTCATAGGCACCGCTACATTTAAGGCCTTAAATCCTCAATACTAAAAAAACTGACAATCCCAAGTCTCAAAACATCATTGTCAACCACAGCAGTCACGAATCCAAAGCCTGACAAGTCTATACCCTCAAGCCAATGGATTAGACTTTGCAAAATCAAACAACATCACCATCGCACTAGTCAGAATGACTCCCAACAAGACAATGAACCCAAAATCCTCCACGTCATCCTAAAGGTGACCTATTACAAGGCTACGCTTAGGAATCAAGACATCGGATCAAGCTCACACACACAATCCCGACAACCAAGGTCATACAACCCCAAGCAAAGTGCGGAATGATAAAAAGGAATAAACTAATAAAGCAATTAGTTATTAAACATATATATACATATGCAAGTATACATTCACAAATATATTAAGAAATATTGAAATGGAAATACAATATATGTGTACAAGTATACATCCACAAGTATACTAAGCAGTACTAAATCCATGGTAGACAAGTATACAGGCTCAGGTATACTAAACCAAAATGAACTAAAATAAACAACGTGCAAGCACACTAGGTACAAGTATACTAAATGTAAATAAAATTCCATGCACCATACAAGGGCATGACTCATAGTGTACAAGGGCAATCAAATATGCTACCTATCACATAGGGGTCAAGTATCAGAGACATGCTACACATCACCTATGACGCTAGCATGACAAGCATATATAGTAAATGGAAAACACATCATCTGTATCATTACATAACTACCAAATAGTCATATCTCCCAACACGTTTCTAAGGCATGCTCAAAACAACAAGGCATATAAACATGTAGGAATCACTATGCAAATAACAATCCCGCAAAATCACAAGCAAGAAGGGATGAAATGCCTCTTGGAAGGACAAACTCACAAAAAGTGAATCCCAAAAACCCGGATGAGTCCAATCCCTCACTGCAAGGAAGTGAATCATCTCCCAGAATGAACACTAAGGTCCCTGAAACAAAGAGTCTACAAGTTTTTCCTAAGACTGGCTCAAACACAAGGTGGAATCTTAACGCCACACAAAACAAACAACAATGTAATTGATAGTTCCAACACTAACCATTAAGAAACACCAACAAGAGAACTTAACTCAAGATGCCAATGAGTTCGATAAGAACTCCACAAGATCCTATCGGGACCCTAAAGACAAATTCCTAAGTCTCCAAGATGCAATTAATTACACGAAACCACTAACACCCCAACCTTAGCTCGTAAGAGCTGTCCAAGGCAAGATAAGAAGATATTCTAGGTCAACGCACCTATCAAATCCCTAACCATCACTTTAAGAAGAAAAGATGCGAGGACCTTGCCATTGAGGCTCACGAAAACAAAACTCCCAATCCCCAAGGAAAGACTTGAGTTAATCCGACTCGTCATCCCATGACGTTAGAAACAAGACCCCAATGATGACACCACATCAAGGTTACCATGAAACCCCAAGAAATGATGCCCTAGCATCAATCTCAACCAACCAAGCTGGAATAACCCACAATGCCTAAACAATAGATAAAAGTAAGCAGTTGACACGTAACATAGTAATAGACTACATACTTATACAAGTAGTAAGGTCACATAAGGTATGTCAATGTATATATCATACAATCAGGCTACGGATGACAAGCACATGCAATACGTTAAGGCAAATAAGCATAACCCATATGCTAAATGGACAAATGTAAATTAAAATGCTAAAATAGACAAGCATAGACAAGGTACTGAATCTGACAAGCATATACAGTATATTAAGGTAGACAAGTACATATAATAAGCTAAAATTTACAAGTATATACAATGTACTAAGGTAAACAAGCACATGTATCATGCTAAGACAGTTACAGTAAACTCCTAAACATACATCCACATAAACACGTAAACATGTTATCAAGGAGCAACTAAAAACATAGAGCATGGCAACACAAGCATGATATGCACCCAAAACCTGTCATCCTAAGGTTTTCGAAATTAAGAGCTCTGATACCACCTATGACGGCCCTGTTTTTTCAAGCCAGTGCGTCGTGTGATGAACTGTAGTTTGACTTGATAAAGGATCTGAAATGCTGAAGCGAAAATAGAAAACAAGTCTTTAGGGATATACAACATCCCTAGGATACCAAAGTGACCTTTCATAAGGCCACGGAACTCCACGAGAATCGACGCGAAAGAAAGATCAGAAAAAGACCAAATAAGCCCCCAAGGGCATAATAGTCTTTTACATGGAAGCAACGTCTCTGGAAATGTACATCATTCCC
This sequence comes from Cornus florida, assembly GCF_030987335.1. NCBI lineage: Eukaryota > Viridiplantae > Streptophyta > Magnoliopsida > Cornales > Cornaceae > Cornus > Cornus florida. Next base: position 26,651,777 of record NW_026775579.1, read on the forward strand.
AAGACACATCCTTGACTTCCCATGAAGTCACAAAACTCATAAGAAAGCATAGCGGAAGAAATTTAAAAAAAAAAAAAAAAAATCGGACAAGTTTAGCCCCAAGGGCAAAATAGTAATTTTTAGCAAGATCTGGGTGCTATCGAGCACACCATTGGAAAGACAGTGAAAAATTAATCAAGTTAGACTCAAGAATCACTTGATTCAAAGTCCGGATGGAAGAGAAAAGTCAACAAAGTTTTGACGTCGCCGAGGCCATGAATAGTGTTTTGACATCAATAAATAGTAACCTAGGCAAAATGCTGAAGTTCGTGCACCATTTTGGGGTACTAAACGATATTTTCTTTAAAAAACACGAAGAAGAAACCCCCCTTAAAATATTTTTTCCAAGCTGACCATGTCAAAAGCAAATTTTATTTTTGACGTAAAATCCCCAAAATGCCCTTACAACAGACTTTTTCAAATAGTGCAAGTGCGCACAGGAAATCAGATTTGACGCGGGGTTTTCGGGTCCGAGATGACATTTTCTGGAAAAATGTTGTGAAGAAACCCCCCCTAAAATCACATTTTATATGTGACCATATTAAGACTAGAATTTATTTTTCAAAGAAAATTTCCAAAATGCCCCTCGATCAGTTTAGGCCAAGAGGATTAAAAAGTTGCTACATGCATAACAGAAAATTAAACTTTGCAAGGGATTTTCGGTACCAAGACGACATTTTCTGGAAAAACACGAAAAAGAAACTCCCCCTAAAATCACATTTTCTACCCGACCATGTCAAAAGAAGAAAAAAAAAATCCGCTGTGAAATGCCCAAACCCTGATCAGTCTAGGCCAAAAACAAGGAAAATGCAACTTTGCACCAAGTGTTCATTTGACCCTAAATGAAGTTCTAGGCTAAAATGATTATGCACACAAACGTAACTTACCTAATAGGACGTGCTACAATGGTCCACAGCTTAAAAATACCGCCGATGCAAAATTCGACCCCCCGATGGCCAAAAAGGCGAAAATGAACGAGAAATGGGAAATTTGAAAACCAAACCATTTGGCCCTTAGCCACACTTCATACATGATTAATGAGACCATATGAAAGAATAAAAATGAAATTCCCACACCCGATGCAAACATGGTAAAGCAATGACTTGTCATTTTCTAATATTTTCATAATATTTCTTGAAGTCAAAAGTTACATAGAATGCAAAATAATAATCATTGGCCTCCGGCCTCATCTCATACATGTCAAATACATCGTAAAAGGTGTACTTACGTACACGTTACTTATATGGGATCAAAGATACAAGTTTTGACATACAAAGCTGCAAATAGGATTTCATACCAACATTTTTATGAAAATGATACTTCAAGTCTATGAAACTTCCATGGCTTAGTGTGCATCCCAAATCAAGGTCCCTGTACCTGAAAAATGTTCCCACTACGTGGGTGAGTAACATAAAGCTACTCGTAGGAAATGAGCATGCATCAACCTAGCATTTTACAATTATATCACCTTAAGGTAAAACATATTAAAGGGGCTCATACCACCTAACGTCTATGTCAAAGTGAGACTCAGGAATCAACCTAAGCTACTCATGCAATTGAAATGAACAACAATAAACAAGTATACATGCTTAAGTACACTAAACCGTATTAAAACATAATACACGACATACAAGCATACATGTTCAAGTACCCTAAATCATGTTAAACAAGAAAAGCAATATCCAACATGCATACACAAGTATTCGATATATATATAGAGTACTCATAAATTAAGTATATAAATACAAATATACTAAGCTAAACAAAATATGCATAAGACAAGTATACACGGCACAAGTATACTAAATAAAATTTAAACTCATGGAGCAAGTATACAAGTTCAAGTATACTAAATACGATTCAAATACCCAAAGTAAGAATCAATTCTCAAGGTACAAGTAATCCATGATTAACAACTTGAAATTAAATGCGAAATCAAATAGTGAAAAGATTAGGACATGCGGTCACTAGACCAAGCAGGTATTGTCGGGTAATTACGACCCACAAGGTACCACCTAGTACGCACTTATAACTTAGAGGACACTTGTCCAAGTACTAGAGCCAAACCCTACCCATCACATAAATTATGTCCTCATAAGCTTTCCAAAATCAATAAGTTCAAAACTTATACAAAATCAAATGCAAGTTACCACATTTCATGCACAAGTAAGGTTGAATCCACATAAACCATGTCCTAGAATTCAAGTCTATATAGCATATGACATGTCATGTCCTCAATATGCAATTTACACCTAAATCAAGAATATTTTATAACAATTGAACCAAATTACCATCCTAAGCCACAATCACTAAATAAGCTATAATTTAGTAACTAACTTTCAAGGTAGACAAAAGTAATATTCTAACAAGCTATATACCTACACAAGATATATTTAAACAAGTTATGCAAGACAATGATATCCTATATCATGTTAAGTCCAATTCCTTGATTTAAACATAGAAACAATTTCAAAGACATAGTTAAATCCATGGAATACGTAGATAGAATTTAATTATTTAAAATAATTAAATCTCTAGATTTCAAATCAATCCCAAATAATCTCAAATTAATATATGTTAAGGGACATAGCATAGTCTTCACATATATCACATCAAATATTGAATCAAGGGATTAAAACACTTAAAATAAAATTAATTAAACTCATTAATTAATTTTCTCTAGATTTCCAAATAACTATAAATGTCCTCAATTTTACATAGGTTGAAGAACATACCAAGGCCTATTTTAATATCACATTACAAGTTGATTTCATGCTTGTTACAATAATGTGAATTAATATTTCACAAAAGATAAATATTAAATAAATTTTGCATTTCTTATTCAAATGCTCCCAATTTAATATATGATAATATACATACCAAGGCCAAATTTACTAGCATGCGACAATTTCATTCTAAGGTACACACCATCATGAGAATTAAATCTTAAACATAGAAAATAATTAAATTAAATTTTAAAACTTGAACAAAGGCATGCTTACAAGTTGTATATGCTTATATAACAATCAATACAATATTAATATAAACCTAAGACATCCCCTACCTCAATTTGAGATGAAAATCTCAAAAGCCACCAAAATGAAACCGTTTCAAATCCGACGATACTTCGGGGTTTTGTCGGGGACAACATGGTGAACATTAAAATCCAAAGAGGACCTACCAAAATCCTAACTTGACCTCAAACCCGAACTCAAAATTTGGCCAAAAACAGGTTCTAATAAGGGGGAAAGATGCGCGTCGTCAAGACAAACACAAAACGCAAAGGCCCTATGACTTTATAACAAAGGAAAGGAGGTTTAATTGAGAGAAGAAGGGTGGCAGCCCCCTCTGGGCTGCCATGGATGCTTCTGGTCACCCATGAAGAGAGGGGAAGATCTCTTTTTAATTTTATAACCCCCTATTTATAGTAAAACCCTAAAAGTGCACCGAAACGACCCCTCCGGGTCCGGAAAAGTAGAATTTAAGCAGACGCGCTCAAATGACAAAACACTGTGAACAAAAAAAACCAAAATGAGAAAATATGAACAACAGAAGAAGCAACGTCGAAAACAGAGTCCCGAGTAAAGAGATAGGCCCCGAACAAGTTCAGCAGCAACTAGGGCCAGAAACCCTGAAACTGGGGGAAAACGACCAGAAGGCAATTCTAAGAGTACATAACTCGATGAAAAGTAAAAATGAATCCCGTGCTAGGATCCAGGCTCAAAACGAGGTATTTTTGCACTAATTTTCATTAATTGCACAATGGCCCCTCCAAAAAGTGAAACTGCATTAATGACCCAAAATGAAAATATCTTCTAAAAATATTTTCTTAAAATCCCTAAAATAAAATATCTCCAAAATATATTTACGAAAAACAACTCAAGAAACAAAAATGTTTCTCAAGAACTTTGCATCCATGCCCATATGGACACCGGGAGCAACCAGAGTACTTTCCTACAGAAGTAAAGATTCGTATTTCGTGGAAACCACTAAGAATGAAGATGCATGAAGTCAAAAACCAACTTCGAACACAAAAAGTGAGGTTATGTCAACAAAGTGACAAACGGGGAAAAGACAAAATAGGGAAAAGGACGAAAAGTGAATAAAGTCAAAAAATGAAAAATGTGGAAATGAGTCGGTCCTTAAAGGAAGTTGTCAATCCAAAGGAAAGAGTCTCAAAAACCATTTCTGAGCACTCGAGTGACACCAAGTGACAAGATACCGAACTCAGAAAAGAAATTTCAAAGAAAAAAATTCATCTGTAAAATTCTGAGGAAAAAGGAAATGAAGGAAATGACCGGGTCGTTACATGTATTATATTCATGAGATTATGTTTTCAATATTGAGTAATATTATTGTAGCGTTTACTGAATCGCACACTGAAGATTCAATATTTATATGCCTTGTACGTGTAAGAATCGCACACTGAAGATTCGACATTTTACATGTCATTGTAGTTGTGGACTTAGAGCATGTTTTGTGTGTTTCTAAAATTGGTTTATGCATGGTAGATAGTTTATTACCTTATATATATATGTGTTGATATATACGTTGTTGCACAACTTGTTGATTTTGGAAACTTGGGATGTCGTCTGCTTCGAGTATGGCTTTAGGGCAGGGGATTAGCTTTCCCCACACGTGCGCACTAGGGTAGTTTCATGCGGGCTAGTAACCCACAATAGCTATAATTTTCGTTCTAATTTGATGTGATGTCCAAGTATATCCATATTTGTTTGATTTCGTATTTTAAATTCTAAGTTGATAACTTTGTAAATTTATATCTTATTGCGTTGTATTGGAGGTTCCAATTATGTTAAATTGTATCATTTAGTTATTTCGCATTTTAAATTCCAAGTTGATAACTTTGTGAATTTATGCCTTATTGCGTTGTATTGAAGTTCCAATGTTGGTTAAATTGCATTGATATTGTGATTTGCATTTTATTGTTCTAATGTGGCCTAGAATGATCCTATAGACTCATTTGGAACATAGATGTTAGGTGGCATGAACCGCTTTAGTTGTTTTCGCATTTTGGATTTTAAGTTGATAACTTTGATAATCTACATTTTGTTGCATTGTATTGGAAGTTCAAATTATGTTAAACTGTATCTTTAGTTGTTTTACGCATTTTAGATTTCAAGTTGATAATTTTGATAATTTATATCTTGTTGCGTTATAACGTATGCTCCTATGTTGTTTTCTTGCATAAACATTGTGGTTTATGCTAGAAATGTTTTAAAGTAGCTTAGGATGATCCCTGAGTCTCTCACTTTGGACATAGATGCTAGGTGGCATGAACTACATGGATTGATTCATATTAACTTGTTAATCATGTAAAACTTTAGGTCTATACATATTCATTCCCTACGAGGCTTAATGTGATTTATTTCAGGCAAGAAGACGTAGTTTCAGGATATACAATATCCCTAGGTTGTTTTGTTGATTCTAAGTGTTTTTAATGTATTTTTTATTATATGCAAGTGTTAGTATGTCTAAGTTATACTTATAAAGTTGTAATACTTAGTTAGGTTCAATATGTCGTTTATGCTTTATAATATGTAAAGTGTACTTAGATACACTCTTTATGACATATTTAATATGTATGAGATAAGGCCAATGGCCATTTACTTTTTAGTTGCTTATTTTAAATACTTTTGGTTTCAAGTATAATTATTGAAAAATAAAGAAATCGGAGGTCTTAATGTGTCAATTGCAATTCGGGGCATGTAAAGTGTACCTAAGCACACTCATTGGAATTTATTTAATATGCATAAGGTGTGGCCAAGGGCTAAATTCCTTTTTATTTTCATCTATGTATTTTGGTTTTAAGTTTTTCTTTTAACAGTCATTTTAGGCAAATTTTAAGTTTGATTGGTTGTATTTTGTATCGGGCATATTTGAGGGTCACAGATCATTCCCGCACACTTTACAACACTTACTACATTTGCGTCCACAATTGTTTTAACACACAACTTTATATTCGACCATTTGAATACTTGAGGCAAAACGCTGTTTTTAGCTTTCTGGGCTTAGAAGCTATTATGAAGGGTGTTTGGATAGTTTAATAGAAGAGTTTTTAGCTCTTAAAAGAGCATTTTGGAGAAGCTGGGGACCCCTAGCTTTGGCAAAACACTCTTCTAAATACACACGGGAAGCTGTTTATAGATTTAATGAATCTTTCAATACGACAAGCGTACCCTTTTCTTTTAGGCGTTGAGAAAATAAAATTACAACATTTGCCATTATAAAAGACATCATATTATTCATAAAATCTAAGGACAACTCAAATGAAAACTTCAGGAAGATCGTCACTTTCCTTCGAAGATCGTCGCTTTAAGGATCTCTTTCGTTTCAGGTAAGGATACGACATCTTTTATTTGTTGTATATGAATGACTGATTATATTTTGTATATGAATGTTGGATTGAATGTATGGTGTTGGTGTTTGCCGTGCCAATGCACCAAATTGCATGCAAAAGTGTGTAGTGAGGCCAAGTTTGAATTTATAAAATGTCACTACTACCTCTAACTAATAATATAGCTAGGGTGAGTAGGGATCGTCCTAAGGGAAAAGAAGTAGTATTGATATGGAAACAATGTTAGATTAGTAGGTCGAGTGATCAAAAGATGGTTTGATTGATTAATTAAACTACAATTTAAACTCAATGAAAGCAATGTAAAGAAACTAAAGTAAGTAAGGTGTAGAGAATAAGAGAGAGAAGTCTTGGGTCATAGAGTTCACCACTAAGTATCACCTTCCTTAACATTCAATTTTTGATTGATTAAGGGAAAATTGTGTTGCAAATGAGAGTGTGTGCCATTGATTGAAATATTAGTATGGATTGCCACGTAAGCATACATTGTCTAGCCAATCTAGTGAATAGCAGAACATATCAAATTAAGCCATTAATCATTCCATAAGCCCACAATCAATGCACATCATTAAATTAGAGAAATATACTACTTGTATTCATAAGCATGGAATATCATACAACAAGAATGGATTGTCCACCTATCTAAGAAAGTAAGGCAACTACACTATAACTAAGCTAGTGACATGAAAATTAAACTAATTAAACTAAGGTTGTGGCATAATCCATCAAGAAATAAGTATGAACCATCAAATAAACCTTAAGAGTATTCCATTTAAACACTATGCCTTGACTGTGACGACCTGGATTTTTAAACCCAGTGCGTCCTGTGCTGACCCATTGATGGGTCCGAATGCGGAAGCAAAGTATCAGAAATATGACAAAAATAGTCCCAAGGTCAAAATGGTTATTTCTAAAAAATATAGATTTGGGTATTATCGAGCACACCGCTGGAAAGACAATGAAAAACTAATCGAGATGGACTCAAGAATCGCATGATTCGGAGTCCGGACGAAGGAGAAACGACAAAACAAAGAAAAATGAGCAGTAAAGCTAAAAGAGTAAATTGGTAATGATTCAGAAATATCCCAGTGTATCCGAGCACACCGTTAGATAGACAATGAAAAATTAATCAATTTCAAAAAAAATTCACTTGATTTGGAGTCCAGACGAGGGAGAAAGGTCAAAAACAAAATCGACATTGCGGTGGCCTGACGAAGGCCATGACAACTGAGAGTAAAAATGGGTATCTAAACGGACTTTTTTGGAAAAACTCAAAGAAGAAACCCCCCCTAAAATCAAGTTTTCTACTCGAAATTGTGGACCAAAACCAAAAAAATGCACTATGAAATGCCTAAAATACCCTCAAGAAAATCAGGTCTAGAAGTTGAAAATCTGTTCAAGCTATTGACCAAAGAAAGGAAATGGGGTTTCGGAAGGTTTTTAAATTGCCTAAATTGAAAATAAAATCTTAAAATATACCCACAAGACCCCTGGAAGTTTTGGATCGGTCGTCACACTTTTCAAAAAAAAGTTAATGAATAGTACCAAGTACATTTGCATTAAAATCACCAAAAACCTGGCAGCAATGATTTTTCGGAAAAAAAAATAGATTTTTGAGGGCCAAGATGGCATTTTTTGGAAAAACACAAGAAGAAACCTCCCTCAAAATTGAGTTTTCTATGTGACTCACAAGGAAAAATGAAAAAAAAAAAAAATGCATTGTGGAATACCCAAAATGCCCCTGGAACAGAATAGAGTAAAACTCCCTAAAAATGCTACTTAGAGTTTTTGTTTCATCAAGGATGGTGTTGTTTGCCAAAGTGAGCATGCAAGCATATGTAATGTGATAAAATAGATGTGTTACAATGGCCTATGGCCTCATCGCATTTCATATGCAAAATAGAACCCTTCAATGCATTAATCCCATAATTTTCATAGACAAACAATGAAGTTAGGCTAGCATACTTGTCATATAATTGTTCTTGGCCCTTGGCCTCATTACAAACACATCCATAGAGTATCAAAAGGTGCACTTAAGTACACATTACATGACTTGAACAATAAATACAAGTTTTTGACATAGTAAGCAAAATGGAACAAGATATGCTAACATATGCATATTCTAACATAGCAAAAAACTACTCCAAGTAGTCTAGCAAGTCTAAGATTGTTGTGCATCCCACATTATGGCTTCTTTACCTGAAAAACACTCAGTAACTTAGGGGTGAGTAAACAAGTTTACTCATAGGGAATGCATGGGTTTATCTTTGTACCAAGTTTGCAATTCAATACAATTTAATTCATGTCATCAAAGTGACATTAGAACTTTCAACATAGCACAATGAGATGTAAATTCACAAAGTTAACAACTTGGAATTTAAATGCGAAATCAAGCCAAAGTGGATACTTGGATATTGCCTAGATTAAAACCGTACTCTTGAGATCACTTTAGGGCTATTAACCCATGGGTACCTTCCCCTAATGCGCACTATAGTTGTAGAGGGACAATCCCCCATACTAGAACCAAGTCCTAGCCTAGTGATGTTCTTGATAATATCCCAAGTTTCCAAAATCAACAAGTAGAGCAACAAGTCATGATATATGATAAAACACAATGAGTTCCATGGATTACATGACTAAATCATTAGTTTAACATGGTAGAAATTAAGTAGACCAACAAGGTAATTTCTCTAGATTTCAAGAATTGTCCAAATGATTCCAATTTAATATATGACATGGAATAATTCATGGCCATACTTTATATCAAGTAAAAAATGAATTAAAAGCATGGTATAATTAATTTGAATTTAAATCAACATAAATCAATTAATCCTCTAGATTTAAAAGCTCATTTAAATTATGCCAAATTAATACACAACAAAGATCAAGTCATGGTCATGCCATTTATCAAGACTAAAGTGAATTTTATACAAGTTACCATTAGTCATTTATTTCTTATTTCAATACAAGACATGCATATAACTTGGATATCACTATAAGAACAATTAAATTACTTGGAAGATAAATGATAACACCCCCTACCTCACAAGAGGATTGTTCCTCTTGAATCCAAGGTAGCTGAGCTTAAAAATGAAAAACCAAACAAGGGTTTTGTAGAGCAGAGTGAGAGGAATCTAAAGTGTTCCAAGCGTAAAGGTCTAGGGTGAGTGGAAGGTAGCCAAAAATGAAGGTCAAAGCTTAAGGCTTCAAGCTTTTTCCATAGAGGCTAAGGTTTTCTTTACATAAGAGGGAGATGATGAAGCCAAGTGTGAGAGAATGTGAGTGGAGGAAATAGAAATCCTCCACTCACTATGTGGTCTTACACCATGGTCAACACATACTAGTTTGGTCAATTGCACAAAAACCCTTCTTTAAAACCATAATCCCAAAGTGGCCCAAAAGCAATTTGCAAGACTAAATGTGAGACCTACACTTGTCATTATCCTAAAGTTCCCTTCTAGGTTTAATCCTACGCCTACACTTGTCAACCATCCAAGCCAACAAGTGATCCAATCCTAGGCCAATAAGTGGATGAATCTCCACCCTCCATGTGTCAATAGATTATGGTTCCAAGTCTCTCCACCTAAATGCCTACAAGTGGCACCATAGGAAAGTGACATTTGTTACATTTTTGGAAAATTGAAAAAAGGTCCTTTTTGAAAATATCTTTCAAATTAAATTGCAACATGGTCCCTAAGATGAAAAATAATTACTTTTCATAATTACACTAAAACCCCTCAAGTTATGAATAATTACCAAAAGTCATGCACCTATGCCCTTTACAAGAAAATTAAACAATTAATATGTTTTTCTACAAAAGTAAAAATGTAGATATCTTAGAAATTAAATATCAGGGATGCATGCAAAGCCGGAATCAAATCTGAGCACAAAAAATGAGGTTATGCAAGGAAAAATGGAAACCGAGAAAAGAGAAAAGTGAATGGTGATGAAAAATGAAAAATGTGAAAATGACTCGGTCCTTAAAGGAAGTTGTCAATCCCAAGAAAAAAGTCTCAGAAACCATTTTCGAGCACTAGAGATGACACTAAGTGATAAGAAATCGAACCTAGAAAAGAAATTTCAACGAAAAAAATCCATCTGTAAAATTTGAGGAAGAAGGAAAAAAATGAGAATGACCGGGTTATTACATTGACCAGCACTAGATTCATAATATCAACACACATAGACATGCATCAATGTAACAAAATCTAGAGATAAACACATGAACATCCATTCTAGCATATATAGACATATGAATAGAATTAATTAATCAATTAGAAATATTAAACTACACAAATCATGGTAGAAACAAGATTTATATATATGGCAAAGGTCAAGACAAGAATTACAACACTAATCCCCATTAATTACAAAGCATCAAAGTCTAGGAGACATGCTTAGGGCTAGCTCTAGCCCTAAGAAGATGTTCAGCCACTTATTGATGTTGTCATCCAACCCTCAAGGGCTATCTCCATGCTAGAAATGATCTTCTTCCTCCTTGGCGGAAACCCTAGAAGAGAGGAAGAACTTTCCCAATTTGTGTATTCTCTCTCTAATCTCTAGCCAAGTCTCTCTAATCTAACGAACCTCCTTACTCAAAATAGCCAAAATCCTTATATAGGTAGCTCAAATGTCACACCCAATGGTTAGACCTCGTGTACTAGGACCTCTCAATGATTGCACCACGAGCACACATTTAATTTGACTTGAAATAAACTTTTTACGTAACTCGAGGCAGTTCGATCAATCACAAGGTTGGTTCAATCAATCGAACGTACCTTGGCAACGCCTTTTTGGAATAAAGACAAGGTTGAGATATTTTTGAGAAGAGGACCAAAGTGGTAGGTGAGGATAAGATCAAAGATATTTGATCGATCGAAGAAATGTTAGATCGATCGAAGAAGGTATTTTGCTGAGGATAAAGACAAAAGGTTCGATCCATCTTGGCATTGTTGGAACGATCATTGTATAATTGATCTAAGCTTTGTTCGATTGATCAAAGAGTGCTTCCTTTCTCCAACTTGCTTCCACTTTGCTCCTCTCTTCCATTGAGCTTGAGATTGCATCTTTTATGTTCTAATTCAGCTGGATTAACTTATTTTGGGATAAGTGCCTGAAAAGAGAAATAACATGAAATCAAACTAAAACGGGAAAATAAGATAGGATAAGATATTAGAACGTTCAAGCTTAAGGGGTTTAAATGCGCACTTTTCAATGCTCATCACATCCCCAAACTTAAATATTGTTGTCCTTAGCAATGAACTACAAAGTAAAGGAATGAAATGAACAACTAAACAACTATGAACTAGAAAGCAATAAATAGATAACGCCATATTTGTAGGGAACACGATTGCATTTAGCACATGCAACAAGCATTTTATACCCCTAGGTCACCCCTAGTGGATGAGTGAAGTCTCGTGAGGGTTTCCAGAAATGATACCCACAAACATTAAGCTCTTTCTCACTAAAGAGGCACCAATATTCCAAATAAGCATTGGGAGAAAACTACCTCAAACATGCAATTTTCAACCATTTCCAAGTAATCTTCCAAAATTTCAACATCAAGTAAGCAAGTATGGTCCTCCACACATCAAGAAAATGATCATTCAAATCAAAACAATTCTAGAATCCTTTTTAAGTGAACCGGTATCAAATATGTTGTTATCTAAGCCAACTAAAGAAATGATCACATCCTTACCCTCAAACTAGCACACAAATCTAGTACCGATCATCAAAACAAAGAGTGGACCTTTTATTAAAGCTTTATTCATCTAGGTGCACTTATTCTTTTCACTCAATTTTCTTTTTTACTTACCTAAAGGATCAAAGATGGAAGCATGGTGTAATGTAGTGATCTATTAAGCTTTCTAGCGATCCATGAGGTCGAGCGTTTGGTCAATGACTCCCAAACTAGACGGCTTTAGGTCATTAAGTGTTTAAACACCCCTAAGGACTAACAAGCTCAAATCAATTAGGATATAAATCAAAACAATCTCCATCTAATCATTTACCACTTCTCACCATTTGGGAGAAGTTCTCACTTTTTTATTTGTTTTTTGTAAACTTACTCTTTTTTTTTTTTTTTTTCAATTATTAAAGAGTCGACCTTTTATTAAAGCTTTATTGATCTAGGTGCGCTTATTCTTTTCACTCGATTTTTTTTTTTTCCTATCCCTAAGGATCAAAGATGGAAGCATAGTGCAATGTGTTGGTCTATTAAGCTTTCTAGCGATTCATGAGGTCGAGCGTTAGGTCAATGGCTCCCAAACCAAACGGCTTTAGGGCATTAGGTGTTTAAACACCCCTAAGGACTTACAAGCTCAAATCAACTAGGCTACAAATCAAAACAACATTCATCTAATCATTTTCCACTTCTCACCTTTTGAGAGAAATCTTCACTTTTTTTTTTTTTTTTTTGCTTTTGCAACAACATTTTTTTTTTTTTTTTGGTAGAAATAATTATTAACCTAGAGTTTTGGCCCTCCACCTTTCGGCATGACAAGTTCAGTGCTTGATGAGGCTAGAATCCCGGCTACTTAGTGAAAAAGGTTTGTTATCCACCTTTATCGAGAATGAAAGCTTTCAATGCACTACTAACTCAATTGGGATATAACCAATTCAATAATCAACAAAACATGTACCCCACAAATGAATGCTAGTGTGTGCCTGTGCTAGTGTAGAGTCCTAAAGTGAATCTTAAAACAATCACAAAATTAAGATGATGTAGACCACAAGTGCAAGCATGATATCAATCTTTCTAAAAATTTACTCCTAAAGGGCATCCACAAAGCATACAAGGAGTATTGGACTCTCAAGTCAAGCAATTTTTAAATTTTAAGCAATATAGTCCTCAAAAGATCAAAATCATAGCTAGTCATGAACCAATCATAGAAAATCCCTCAAATACACAATTCATGCTCAAAATGTTGAACTGAAAACAAACACTGCAAAGAACACACATTACCCCCCCCCCCCAACTTAAATGGCACAGTGTCCTCAACGTGTAAAGAGAATAACAGAAAGAGGAAAGAGTATACTAGAGCAGTTATGGCAAAGAATGGCAGGGACATAAGTATCCGAAGTAGGTGGTACAACCCCCTCAAACTTGGGATTAACTGTAGTCCTGAAAAGATGGCACTAGGATAAAATCTCATCAGTTAACAAAGGGGATAATAATGGTGCATAGTGGGCATGCAAGTGTAAGTGGGATAGTAAATGAAAATAGAGAGAGAGAGATAAGGGTGGTCCTGAAAATGTATGGGCTGCACTTTCTCACTGAAGTCACTAGGAGGCACCTGATAGTGGAGTCAATCAACAATAGATATATCAACATAATAATCTAACATCCTAAATACCATGTATAAAATATAGGAAAATAACAACAATATATGGTACATTACAGTGGCTGGGCCAACAGACTAGCCACAAAAATATAATAAAAGTATCAAAAGGTTAGGGTATCAGTTAAAGATCATAGATATATATGAATAATAGAGAGGGAGAGGTCAGGTAGATGAAGTCGGTCTGGTAGGGCGTGAACTGCGGATATCTTTAGAAATGCCCTGCAGTGCAGTCAACACATCCGTGCGGAGAGAGGTCACATCTGCTCGGAGGGAGACGACCGCATCTTCCAATGTCTGGATACGCTCCCTTAGGCTGGGTGTCTAAGTTGGAGCGTCAGGAATGGTGGGATCGGGAAACTGATGCTCATCCTGACTCTACTTCTATGAATGAAGTGGTGACCCTGCCGGAGACTGATGTGGTGACCCTGAAAGCTCTTGCTCCAGGTCAATGCCTATAAATGCACCTTCAACCATCTGTGCTGTTGTTGTTGCTGCCTCTGCCTCTGCCTCTAGGACTGCCTCCTCCTCTAATCTCCTAATAAGAGGATTGTAGCTCTTATTCCAGTCCTTCTTACCGTAGTGGCAAGCCCCTGTCTCAGGATGCTCCTCTGGGTGAAAAAGATAATGTTGGTCCCGGAGGATCTGAGTGATTAAGTGCGCGAAGGGGAGGTACTTAGCCCACTTGGGCTTTTTCTTGCTTACGAAGGAATCATAGAACTTTATTATGATAGTCCAATAGAAGGCAGGGACTGAGAACCAATGATCTGTATAGAAAGCATAGAGGGCTGTAAGAAAGTCTACTCACCTCTGAATCTTGTGCCCCGCCACAAAAACATTTTGGTACAAGACCGAATCAAAGAACTATAGGTCGTCGGGCTGGTAATTCCTGATGGCAAAAGTCTCGCCGGCACTAGCAAGGCTATTAAGAGATGTGGCCATGGCTGCATAGGGTGGCCTCTGGAGAACTGGATAATCAAAGCCAAGAGGGCAGATGTGTGGGCACTGAGAGGCTGTAGCAAGAGTCTCAACTGTAATGCGGATGGGATAGCCATCTATAGTGGTCTGTAACTCCACTAGGTTACTCCGGGCAGGCCGAAGGTTCTGGTAGAACAACCGGACGAGCCTCAAGTAAACCTGATTGGCCACCGGGGCCAGAATAGGAGAGATGTTGCGCCGGTAAATCTCATCATAGGCCCACTTGGTCATGGTCGATCGGGTAAAGAAAGTCTCATCAAATACATAATGACTCGTACGCCACTATAAGGTGCAAAAATCTAGGCTCAACTCGGTCATAGGCCATGCCAGGCTGTTCCGGTGGTGGTACCAGAATAGTAAAAGGAGGTGGCATGTGCTCGGCCTCCTGAGCTGATGAAGATGAAAAGGCAGCTGCAGAAGAGGAGGAGCGCTCGGCCTCTTGAGCAGGAGTTGGCTCCTCTACCCGCTGTCGGACTCGTCGGTCATATGTCCAGTTCGCTGTGGTCTTGTACCGAGTCATGGTCTGCAAAAAGAAAGAAACACTTGCAACTAAAGTCAGTAATAGGAAATAATATTTGAAATATAGAATTGAAAGCACAATAGATAGAAACATGCTTGTTAGATGAAGATAGACAACTCAGAAGATATGCACATGAACCTATCTATGCAAGTGATAATGCATCCAAGTATAAGCATTGAATAGTCAAACATGTGAAACTTGCTAGACATGATAAGTATGGAATGCAACCAATGTGCAAAACTGTGACGGCCAAAGTTTTGTAAACCCGGTGCGTTAGTGATAACCAAAAGATGAACCGATAACGGATTCGACATGCGGAAGCGAAATGTGAAACAACGGTCTTTAGAGATACAATGTGTCTCTAAGACACCAATGTGACCCTCAATGAGGTCATGGAACCCAAAGGAAAACAAATGCGGAAGTGTCGTTTCAAAAACGAACAAAAAGGAATCTAGGGGCAAAATGGTCATTTTGCAAAAAAGTGGATTCAAGTGCTATCAAGCACACCACTAGGAAGACAATGAAAAACTAATCATGATGGACTCAAGAATTTTATTATTCGGATTCCGGACGAAGGAGAAACGACAAAACAAAGAAAAACAAGCAATAAAGCTAAAAGGGGTAAACTGGTAATTATCTAGAAATATCTGGGTGCAACCAAGTAAACCGTTGGATAGACAATGAAAAATTAATCAATTTAAAAAAAAAAATCACTTGATTTGGAGTCCGGATGAGGGGGAAAGGTCAAAAACAAAATCGACGTCGCGGCGGCCCGACAAAGGTCGTGACAGCTACAGTGCCGTCAACCCACTACTACTGCAACTGAGAGTAAAAACGGGCATCAAAAAGACTTTTCTGGAAAAACTCAAAGAAGAAACCCCCCCTAAAATCAAGTTTCCTACCCTGACCATGAACGGAAACAAAAAAAAATGCATTGTAAAATGCCCAGAATGCCCCTAAGAAACTCTGGTCAAGGGGGTAAAAATTTCTCCGAGCTGCTGCCCAAAGAAAGGAAATAGGGCTTCGGGAGGTTTTTAAATTGCCTAAATTAAAAATGCAATCTCAAAATACACCCACAAGACCCCCGGAAGTTTCAGATCGGTCGTCACACTTTTCAAAAAAAAGTTGATGAATAGTACCATGTACATTTGCACTAAAAATCTGCAAAACCTGGCAGCAGGGATTTTTTGGACAAATATGGATTTTTGAGGGCCAAGATGGCACTTTCTGGAAAAACACAAAGAAAGATCCCCCCTCAAAATTGAGTTTTCTACGTGACTCGGGCGGAAAAATGAAAAAAATGCATTGTGAAATACCCGAAATGCCCCTGGAACAAAAAGGGGCAAAACTCCCTAAAAATGCTACTTAGAGTTTTCGTTTCATCAAGGATGGTGTTGTTTGCTAAAGTGAGTATACAAGTGCACGCAATATGATAAAATAGATGTACCAACATGGCCTAAAGCCTCTTTACATTTCATTAACAAGTTTTAGCATACAAAGCCTCCATAATTGATAAAAATACATTTTTAAGAAAAATATGGCACCAATTGAATGCAAGTGCAAATATAAACTTGCTTGGCCCTTGGCCTTGTGTCCTACATGTCAAATGCATTAAAAGGAGTGTACTTATGTACACTTTACATACGTAGAATCAAAGAATACAAGTTTGACACATAAAGCTACCAAACAATCTACGGCAGTAAAATCTTCAAGTCTTGAGTCCTGTACTTGAAATATACCCCAATAACGTAGGGGTGAGTAACATAAAGCTACTCGTAGGAGATGAGCATGCATTGACCTAGCATTTTACAGTTTTATCACCTTAGGGTAAAACATGTTAAAGGGGCTCATGCCACCTAACGTCTATGTCAAGTGAGACTCAGGGATCATCCTAAGTTACCTAGATCATTTCTAGCATAGTCACATTGTTCATGCAATTCAAACAACATGGAAACATGTTATACAAAGCAACTAGATATAGATTCTCAAAGTCTTTAACTTGAAATCCAAAATACGAAAACAACAAGAGTTACGATATCATCTAGTTATCAACTTGAAATGAAATACGAAATCAAACAAAGTGGATACTCGGACGTCATGCCGGATCACTAGACTATATAGAGTGACAATCCCCCGTACTAGAACCAAGTCCTAGCCGTAGCCAACAACGACATCCCCAAGTTTCCAAAATCAACAAATTGTGTAACAACGTATATATATCAACAAGTATATACAAGATATCAACCATTTACTAAGCACAACCCAAATTTTGGAAACATATACAATACATGCTCAAAGTCTACAACACTTATGGCATGAAAGATGTCAAATACAAAGTGTGCAATTCCTTACACATAACAACAATATATTTAATAAGGAAAAACATATTCTCATGAATTTAAAAGTAACAACTATGTTATCCAATACTCAAAAGTAATCAAGTGAACATACACCAAATCCAAATCCAAGATTTAAATATAAAAACAACTTCCAAATTGCAATTAAATCCATTGAGTAATAAAATAGAATTTAATTAGACATAAATAGTTAAATTCTCTCAATTCCAAGTTAATCCCAAATAACCTCAATTTAATATATATTGAAGGACATGTCATGGTCATCACATATATAACATCAAATGACAATTTAAGTGATTAAAGCACTTAAAACGGAATTAATCAAGCTAATTAATTAATTTCCTCTAGATTTTTAAACAATTCCAAATGCCCTCAATTTAATCTGTGTTAGAGAACATGCCAAGGCCTATTTAAATACCACATTACAACTTGATTTCATGCTTGATACAACCATATGAATTAAACTTTCACTAAATATAAATAATAATAGTTGTAATTCTTAATCAAATGAGCCAAATTTAATATATGTTAACCAACATATCCAAGCATAATTTCCTAGCATGTTACAATTCAATTCCAAGTCATACATATCCTTTAGCATTAAATCCTATACAAAGAAATTAATTAAAATTAAATTCCAAGATTTATACAAAACATGCATACAAGTTGTATAAGCATATATAATCATCAATACAACACAAATATAATCCTAAGACACCCCCTACCTCAATTTGAGATGAAAATCTCAAAAGCCATCAAAACGAAACGGCTCCGAATCCGACGAAACTCCTAGGTTTTGTCGGGGACAACACGATCTATATGAATCTCCAAGAAGCCCCATGAAAATCCAAACTTGGCCTAAATCCCAAACTCAAAATTTGGTTAGAAATGGTTTCTAATAAGGGGTAATGGTAGAGCACGACCAAGTGAGCAACAAATGCAAAGGCCGAAGGATTTTCACTTAGGAAAAGTAGGTTAAAGGAGGAGAGAGAGGATGGCAGCTCCATGGGCATCCATGGCTGCCTTTGGTCGTGCAAGGATAGGAGGAAGAAGAAGAAAATCTGATTTTTCTTCTTTAAGGCACCTATTTATAGTAAATCACAAAAACTGCCCCGATAGGGCCCCGCCGGGTCCGGAAAAGTGGATTTTGAGCAAACGCGCTCAAACGGCAAAAATCTATGAACAAAAAAGATTCAAAATGAGAAAATATGAACAACGGAAGAAACAACATTGAAAACTGAGTCCCAAGCAAAAAGTTATGCCCCGAACAAGTTCGGCAGCAACTCGGTCCAAAAACTCTGAAACTGGAGAAAAATGACCAGAATGGAATTCTATGAATTTTCAAGTCAACAAAAAGTGAAAATGAATCCTGTACGAGGATCCAGGCTCCAGACGAGACATTTTGCAATAACTTTCGTTAACTGCACAATGGCCTCTATAAAAAGGATTAACTGCGAAACTGCCCCAGATTGAAAATATATTCCAAAAGATATTTTCTTAGATGCCCCTGAAATAAAATATTTCAAAAGATATTTATGAAAAACACCCCAAGAAATGAAATTAATTCCAAAGCTTTATGCATCATGCCCCTATAGGCACCGGGAGCAACCAGAGTACTCTCTTGCAAAAGAAAAGATACGTATTTCGTGGAAACCATTCACGATAAGGATACTTGAAGTCAAAAACCAACTCCGAGCACAAGAAGTAAGGTTGTGCCAAAAACTGACAAACGGAGATAAGACGAAATAGGAAAAATGACAGAATAGGGAAAAGACGAAATAACGCATAATGTCCAAAAACGAAAAATAGGAAAATGAGTCGGTCATCAAAGGAAGTTCTCAATTCACATGAAAGAGTCTCATAAACCAATTATAAGCACTCGAGATGACACTAAGCGACGAAAAACCATCCACAGAAAAGAAAAGACAACGGAAAAAATTTATCCGCAAAATTTGAGGAAAAAGGGAAAAGGAAGAAAATGACTGGGTCATTACAACCTTCCCACCTTAAAGGGATTTTGTCCCCGAAATCCTGCCCCAACAAAACAAAAGGCAAAACTAGGATAACAACGGAGTACATCTCCGAGTACCACAAACAACATGCAACGAAAACAACCCCAAGGTTGAAACACAACGCTCAAGCCAATGACATTTGCACCCACGTGCGTACGACTGGACAACCTCTCAAAAGAAAAATGACCGCACGGCCACACGATAAGTCAAAGGTCACTCACAGAACCCAACGCCAGACAAAGGAACGGAAGACAACAACCGTAAGCATTTCTCCTGATGTACCATCATACTGATCCAAAAACAATCGAAAAAGAACTCCAGGATCATCACAGATCAAATCAAAGTACAAAACAAGGACAACGTGGCAGTACAAATAGCGACCAAAACCCGCCCACACTTACTCGTCAGTAAGGTAGCATGACAGTATAAGGCACTAATTCATAACCTGCCCCCCACTAGGTCTACCCATGAAACCTCTCGATACAAATGACATCAATGTCGTGAATCATCATTACCAAAAGCACAATGGGAACCAGGCATCTTGTGAGAGTTGGGGTAGCTAATCCCAAAACTCTGACAACAATGTCAAAGGCACCGCTAAGCTTCAGGTCCTAAGTCCTCAATACAACAAAACCAACAACTCCAACGCCTCAAAATACTCCTATTAACAACCTCAATCAAGAGTCCAAAGTCTAACAAGCAAAACATCATCTCCAAAATCCCAGATATCATCCTGAAACAAATCAACTACGAAACCACACTAAAATCAAACATTGGATCAAAATCCTTACTACGGATGACCAAATCCTTGAAATACAAGTCCACTAAGTGGTACACACATCAAGTCCTGACAACCAAAGTCACAAAACGAATCTCTCAAAACCGTGCTTGGCATCGCCAAGCTAAATCAAAATCCTTTAATTTCAATTCCCAATCAATCACTGGAACTACAATTCCTCAAAACTATGCCTAGCCATAACTAGGACGAAAAAACTCCATAAACAAGCCAAATCCAACGGCGATCTTTCAAAACTTCTCCTAAGGGTCAACCACATCCAGGTCTCCAAAAAAATAAAACAAGTCTCCAGAAGACATTCTCAAAAGAGTAGCGAGTTCACCTCACAAATTAAATAAATCCTCAATGATATGTTCGTAAGTCCTTATAAAATGATCTCACACCAACTAACTCACTCTGAGCACCACAACTCCTTCAACAACCACGGCAAAACTCCCTAAGGAAAGACACGATGGAAAGGAAACCACCAGTCCTAAGAAGGATAACACCACAACTTCACCTCTGAAATGAATGACAACAAGGTCAAAGACTTCACCCCCTACATGAAAGTAAGTAGACCAAAATCCATCAAATCCTCGCTAAAGACTTAAAATGACAACGATGATCCTCACGGACCAACCAACCCCAAAACTGCGTACAAGGCGATGAAGAAAAGAGACTCACTCCTTGTGAAGTCCCAACCACAAACCAAGAAAGAAGAGGAATCCCATTCTCCCACTTCCCACCTTAAAGAAATGGACAGCTCAAGACCAAACAAATGTGACAACTCCTCTACAAGGAATCTCACAACAAAATCGGACACACTACGTATGACTGAGGGAAACAGAAAGGAGAATCAAACACGGAAGTCATGCATATGACGAGGAATGCAACTACCAAATAAATAAATCTACTCACATAGATAAAACCAAAGGTACATGCGGCACGTCTCCACGTAAGCACAAAAGTCATGTCACAAAAATGCAGTAACAACATGGCATCTCTAAGCATATAAAGAAGGTATGCTAAAGCCATATAACAAGAAAACAAATGTGGATAGACCTCCACCTACTCATGCTTCGCAATAACATAAATCATACTAATAACATGGTAGTAAATGAAACTGTAGAAAGAAAAAGTGATGCAACAATGAACCCAATGGACATCGTGTCCTAGAGTGTCTAGAGTGTCTAGGTAGAAGGAATGATCGGCCCTAGCCATAACTGTCTCCAAAAACCAACGCAACAACAACCTTTCTTAAAACAAACGTAAGCCCTTACCACAATGGTAAGACTCTAACAATCCATCTCTAAATCTAAAGGTGACACCACAAGTGGCACTAACAATGCAATGATCTCTCTACCCAAAACATCAATCAATCGACTTGATCCCAAAAGCGTTATCACGCAAGGAGAACTTAAATGAAATGGCTACTCTAGCCATATAATCAGACAACCAAATCGATCACTACAACTGATCCCCAAAACAACCATCATCATTATCGATCAAAAGGACTACACCTGTCAGAACAAAACCCAACGCTGATTCCATCCGAACTGCACTCGTAGCTTGCCAGTACGGTAGCATGACAGTGCCATGCACCCGCCCACAACGTACCCGCCCATGAAAATTGCAATCTTAGAGGAACCTTCCAAAACAACCAAGGATCCCAAAAGGTCCAAAACCTAACCATGGCCTAAAATCAACAAATCCAGTACTACGGTTGTGCCTAATGGCTCACTCCACTAGAGCCTAAACAAAAAGTGTCTCTCCACCTACCTCAAAACCAACTCTAGGTCAACAACAACCTAAACTACAATACAACCATGACTACAATCACCATCAACCTCAACTCGTGCCTCAATGACCAATCCCCTATCATGCCAAATATGCAACACAGTTATGTATATGCGAATCTAATCTAGCATACATCATACGTCATGCTCTTTATATTGGAATCAAAACAAGTTAAACAGATAGCATACCACGTATAGCACATAAGCACCTAAACATGTTACCAAACCAAAATATGTTATCATGAAGCATATAAGCACGTAAAACAAAGCAACAGAAATGTGATATGCACCCAAAACCCGTCGTCCCAAGGTATTCAAACCTAGGAACTCTGATACCACTTGTGACGGCCCAAGTTTTGTAAACCCGGTGCGTCAGTGATGACCAAAAGATGACCCGATAACAGATCCGAAATGCGGAAGCAAAACATGAAACAACGGTCTCTAGAGATACAATTCATCTCTAAGACACCAATGTGACCCTCAATGAGGTCATGGAACCCAAAGGAAAACAAATGCGGAAGTGTCGTTTCAAAAACGGACAAAAAGGAACCTAGGGGCAAAATGGTTATTTTGCAAAAAGTGGATTCAAGTTCTATCGAGCACACCACTGGGAAGACAATGAAAAACTAATCATGATGGACTCAAGAATTTTATTATTCGGATTCCGGACGAAGGAGAAACGACAAAACAAAGAAAAACGAGCAATAAAGCTAAAAGGGGTAAACTAATAATTATCCAGAAATATCTGGGTGCAACCGATCACACCGTTGGATAGACAAAGAAAAATTAATCAATTTCAAAAAAAAATCACTTGATTTGGAGTCCGGATGAGGGAGAAAGGTCAAAAACAAAATCAACGTCGCGGCGGCCCGACGAAGGCCGTGAGAGCAACAGTGCCGTCAACCCACTACTGCTGCAACTGAGAGTAAAAACGGGCAATTAAACGGACTTTGCTGGAAAAACTCAAAGAAGAAACCCCCCCTAAAATCAAGTTTCCCACCCCGATCGCAAACGGAAACAAAAAAAAATATATTGTAAAATGCCCAGAATGCCCCCAAGAAAATCTGGTCAAGGGGGTAAAAATTTCTCCGAGCTACTGCCCAAAGAAAGGAAAAAGGGTTTCGGGAGGTTTTTAAATTGCCTAAATTGAAAATTCAATCTTAAAATACACCCACAAGACCACCGGAAGTTTCGGATCGGTCATCACACTTTTCAAAAAAAAGTCGATGAATAGTACCAAGTACATTTGCACTAAAAATCTGCAAAACCTGGCAGCAAGGATTTTTCGGACAAATATGGCTCTTTGAGGGCCAAGATGGCATTTTCTGGAAAAACACAAAGAAGAAACCCCCCCTCAAAATTGAGTTTTCTACGTGACCAGTGAGGAAAAATGAAATAAACGCATTGTCAAAAACCCAAAATGCCCCTAGAACAGAATAGGGTAAAACTCCCTAAAAATGCTACTTAGAGTTTTTGTTTCATCAAGGATGGTGTTGTTTGCCAAAGTGAGTATGCAAGTGCATGCAATATGATAAAATAGATGTTCGAACATGGCCTAAAGTCTCTTTACATTCCATTAACAAGTTTTAGCATACAAAGCCTTTATAGTTGATAAAAATACATTTTCAAGCAAAATATGACACCAATTGAATACAAGTGCAAATATAAACTTGCTTGGCCCTTGGCCTCATGTCCTGCATGTCAAATGCATTAAAAGGAGTGTACTTATGTACACTTTACATACGTAGAATCAAAGAATACAAATTTGATACATAAAGCTACCAAACGATCCAAGGCAATGAAATAATCAAGTCTTGAGTCCTGTACCTGAAATATACCCCAGTAACGTAGGGGTGAGTAACATAAAGCTACTCGTAGGAGATGAGCATGCATCGACCTAGCGTTTTACAGTTTTATCACCTTAGGGTGAAACATATTAAAGGGGCTCACGCCATCTAACGTCTATGTCAAGTGAGACTCAGGGATCATCCAAAGCTACCTAGATCATTTCTAGCGTAGTCACATTGTTAATGCAATTCAAACAACATGGAAACATATTATACAAAGCAACTAGATATAGATTCTCAAGGTCTTCAACTTAAAATCCAAAATAAGAAAACAACAAGAGTGGGTCATGCCACCTAACGTCTATGTTCAAAATGAATCTATAGGATCATTCCTAAACTACATTTGAACATCAAAATACAATTTATGATATCAATGCAGTTTAACCAACAATGGAACTTCCAATACAACGCACAAAGCATGCTTTCACAAAGTTACATCTTAAGCTCAAAATAGGAAATCAAATAAGGAACCACAAGTTACGATATCATCTAGTTATCAACTTGAAATGAAATACGAAATCAAACAAAGTGGATCCTCGGACGTCACGCTGGATCAAACCAACAACATAGTTACTTTAGGGTTACTACCCCATGAGTTACCTCCCTATGTGTGCACTAGACTATATAGAGGGACAATCCCCCATACTAGAACTAAGTCCTAGCCGTAGCCAACAACGACATCCCCAAGTTTCCAAAATCAACAAATTGTGCAACAACGTATATATATCAACATGTATATATATGATATCAACCATTTACTAAGCACAACCCAAATTTTGGAAACATATACAATACATGCTCAAAGTCTACAACTATTATGGCATGAAAGATGTCAAATACATAGTGTGCAATTCCTTACACATAGCAACAATATATTCAATAAGGAAAAACATATTTTAATGAATATAAAAGTAACAACTATGTTATCCAATACTCAAAAGTAATCAAGTGAACATCCACCAAATCAAAATCTATGATTTAAATATAAAAACAACTTCCAAAATGCAATTAAATCCATGAAGTAATAAAATAAAATTTAATTAGACATAAATAGTTAAATACTCTAAATTCCAAGTCAATCCCAAATAACCTCAATTTAATATATATTGAAGGATATGTCATAGTCATCACATATATAACATCAAATGACAATTTAAGTGATTAAAGCACTTAAAACAAAATTAATCAAGCTAATTAATTAATTTCTCTAGATTTTTAAACAATTCCAAATGCCCTCAATTTAATCTATTTTAGAGAACATGCCAAGGTCTATTTAAATACCACATTACAACTTGATTTCATGCTTGATACAACCATGTGAATTAAACTTTCACTAAAGATAAATATTAAATAAAAGTTGTAATTCTTAATCAAATAAGCCAAATTTAATATATGTTAACCAACATTTCCAAGCATAATTTCCTAGCATGTTACAATTCAATTCCAAGTCATACATATCCTTTATCATTAAATCATTTACAAAGAAATTAATTAAAATTAAATTCCAAGATTTATACAAAACATGCATACAAGTTGTATAAGCATATATAATCATCAATACAACACAAATATAATCCTAAGACACCCCCTACCTCAATTTGAGAAGAAAATCTCAAAAGCCATCAAAACAAAACGGCTACGAATCCGACGAAACTCCTAGGTTTTGTCGGGGACAACACGATCTATATGAATCTCCAAGAAGCCCCATGAAAATCCAAACTTGGTCTAAATCCCAAACTCAAAATTTGGTCAGAAATGGTTTCTAAAAAGGGGTAATGGTAGAGCACGACGAGGCGAGCAACAAATGCAAAGGCCGAAGGATTTTCACTTAGGAAAAGTAGGTTAAAGGAGGAAAGAGAAGATGGAAGCTCTATGGGCATCCATGGCTGCCTTTGGTCATGCAAGGAGAGGAGGAAGAAGAAGAAAATCTGATTTTTCTTCTTTAAGGCACCTATTTATAGTAAATCACAAAAAGTGCCCCGAAAGGGCCCCGCCAGGTCCGAAAAAGTGAATTTTGAGCAAACGCACTCAAACGGAAAAACTCCGTGAACAAAAAAGATTCAAAATGAAAAAATATGAACAACAGAAGAAACGACGTCAAAACCGAGTCCCGAGCAGAAAGTTATGCCCCGAACAAGTTCGGCGGCAACCGCGTCCAAAAACTCTGAAAGTGGAGAAAAATGACCAGAACAGAATTCTACGAATTTACAAGTCAACAAAAAGTGAAAATGAATCCCATACGAGGATCTAGGCTCCAGATAAGAAATTTTGCAATAACTTTCGTTAATTGCAAAATGGCCCCTACAAAAAGGGTTAACTGCGAAACTGCCCCAGAATGAAAATATCTTGCAAAAGATATTTTCTTAGATGCCCCTGAAATAAAATATTTTCAAAAGATATTTATGAAAAACACCCCAAGAAATGAAATTAATTCCAAAGATTTATACATCCATGCCCCAATGGGCACCGGGAGCAACCAAAGTACTTTCTTGCAAAAGTAAAGATACGTATTTCGTGGAAACCACTCACGATAAGGATACGTGAAGTCAAAAACCAACTCCGAGCACAAGAAGTGAGGTTGTGCCAAAAACTGACAAACGGAGATAAGACGAAATAGGGAAAATGACATAACAGGGAAAAGACGGAATAGCGCATAGTATCTAAAAACGAAAAATGCGAAAATGACTCGATCCTCAAAGGAAGTTGTCAATTCACATGAAAGAATCTCAGAAACCAATTCTGAGCACTCGAGATGACACTAAGCGATGAAAAACCATCTACAGAAAAGAAAAGACAACGGAAAAAATTTATCCGCAAAATTTGAAGAAAAAGGGTAAAGGAAGAAAATGACCAGGTCATTACAACCTTCCCACCTTAAAGGGATTTTGTCCCCAAAATCCATCCCTAACAAAACAAAAGGCAAAACTAGGATAACTACGGAGTACATCTCCGAGTACCCCAAATAACATGCAACGAAAACAACCCCAAGGCTGAAAGACAATGCTCAAGCCAATGACATTTACACCCACATGCTTACGACTGGACAACCTCTCAAAAGAAAAATGACCGCACGACCACACGACAAGTCAAAGGTCACTCACAGAACCCAACGCCAGACAAAGGAATGGAAGATAACAACCGTAAGTATTTCTCCTGATGAACCATCATACTGATCCAAAAATAACCCAAAAAGAACTCCAAGATCATCACAAATCAAATCAAGGACAACGTTGCAGTATGAATAGCGACCAGAACCCGCCCACACTTACTCGTCAGTAATGTAGCATGACAGTATAAGGCACTAATTCATAACCTGCCCCCCACTAGGTCTACCCATGAAACCTCTCGATACAAATGACATCAATATCGTGAATCATCATTACCAAAAGCACTACGGGAGCCAGGCATCTTATGAGAGTTGGGGTAGCAAATCCCAAAACTCTGACAACAATGTCATAGGCACCGCTAAGCTTAAGGTTCTAAGTCCTCAATACAACAAAACTAACAACTCCAACGCCTCAAAATACTCCTATTAATGACCTCAATCAAGAGTCCAAAGTCTAACAAGCAAAACATCATCTCTAAAATCCCAGATATCATCCTGAAACAGATCAACTACGAAACCACACTAAAATCAAACATCGGATCAAAATCCCTACTACGGATGACCAAATCCTCAAAATACAAGTCCACTAAGTGGTACACACATCAAGTCCAGACAACCAAAGTCATAAAACGAATCTCTCAAAATCGTGCTTGGCATCACCAAGCTAAATCAAAATCCTTTAATTTCAGTTCACAATCAATCACGGGAACTACAATTCCTCAAAACTATGCCTAGCCATAATTAGGATGAGAAAACTCCATAAACAAGCCATATCCAACGGCGATCTTTCAAAACTTCTCCTAAGGGTCAACCACATCTAGGTCTCCAAAAAAATAAAACAAGTCTCCAAAACACATTCTCAAAAGAGTAGCGAGTTCACCTCACGAATTAAATAAATCCTCAATGATATGGACGCAAGTCCCCATAAAATGATCTCACACCAATCAACTCACTCTGAGCACCATAACTCCTTCAACAACCATGGCTAAACTCCTCAAGGAAGGACACAAAAGGAAAGGAAACCACCAGTCCAAAGAAAGATAACACCATGACTCCACCTCGGAAATGAATGACAACAAGGTCAAGACATAACCCCCTATATGAAAGTAAGTCGACCAAAATCAATCAAATCCTCGCTAAAGACTCAAAATGACAACGATGATCCTCACGGACCAACCAACCCCAAAACTGCGCACAAGGCGACGAAGAGAAGAGACTCACTCTTTGTGAAGTCCCAACCACGAACCAAGAAAGAAGAGGAATCCTAATCTCCCACTTCCCACCTTAAAGAAATGGACAGCTCAAGACCAAACAAATGTGACAACTCCTCTACAAGGAATCTCACAACAAAATCGGACACACTACATACGACCGAGGGAAACAGAAAGGAGAATCAAACACGGAAGTCATGCATATGACAAGGAATGCAACTACCAAATAAATAAATCTACTCACATAGATAAAACTAAAGGTACATGCGGCACGTCTCCACGTAAGCATAAAAGTCATGTCACAAAATGCAATAACAACATGGCATCTCTAAGCATATAAAGAAGGCATGCTAAAGCCACATAACAAGAAAGCAAATGTGGATAGACCTCTACCTACTCATTCATCGCAATAACATCAATCATACTACTAACATGGTAGTAAATGAAATTGTAGAAAATAAAAGTGATGCAACAATGAACCCTATCGACATCGTGTCCTAGAGTGTCTAGGTAGAAGGAATGATCGGCCCTAGCCATAACTGTCTCCAAAAACCAACGCAACAACAACCTTTCTCAAAACAAACGTGAGCCCTTACCACAATGGTAAGACTCTAACAATCCATCTCTGAATCTAAAGGTGACACCACAAGTGACACTAACAATGCAATGCAATGCTCTCTCTACCCAAAACATCAATCAATCAACTTGATCCCAAAAGTGTTATCACACAAGGAGAACTTAAATGAAATGGCTACTCTAGCCATACAATCAGACAACCAAATCGATCACTACGACTGATCCCCAAAACAACCATCATCATTATCGATCAAAAGGACTACACCTGTCGGAACAAAACCCAACGCTGATTCCATCCGAACTGCACTCGTAGCTTGCCAGTACGGTAGCATGACAATGCCATGC
Source organism: Cornus florida (assembly GCF_030987335.1). Classification (NCBI taxonomy): domain Eukaryota; kingdom Viridiplantae; phylum Streptophyta; class Magnoliopsida; order Cornales; family Cornaceae; genus Cornus; species Cornus florida. Next base: position 26,681,052 of record NW_026775579.1, read on the forward strand.
ACCCGCCCACAACGTACCCGCCCATGAAAATTGCAATCTCAGAGGAACCTTCCAAAACAACCAAGGATCCCAAAAGGTCCAAAACCTAACCATGGCCTAAAATCAACAAATCCAGTACTACGGTTGTGCCTAATGGCTCACTCCACTAGAGCCTAAACAAAAAGTGTCTCTCCACCTACCTCAAAACCAACTCTAGGTCAACAACAACCTAAACTACAATACAACCGTGACTACAATCACCATCAACCTCAACTCGTGCCTCAATGACCAATCCCCTGTCATGCCAAGTATGCAACACAGTTATGTATATGCGAATCTAATCTAACATACATCATACGTCATGCTCTTTATATTGGAATCGAAACAAGTTAAACAGATAGCATACCACGTATAGCACATAAGCACCTAAACATGTTATCAAACCAAAACATGTTATCATGAAGCATATAAGCACGTAAAACAAAGCAACAGAAATGTGATATGCACCCAAAACCCGTCGTCCCAAGGTATTCAAACCTGGTAACTCTAAAACCATTTGTGACGGCCCAAGTTTTGTAAACCCGGTGCGTCAGTGATGACCAAAAGATGACCCGATAACGGATCCGAAATGCGGAAGCGAAAGGTGAAACAACGGTCTCTAGAGATACAATTCATCTCTAAGACACCAATGTGACCCTCAATGAGGTCATGGAACACAAAGGAAAACAAATGCGGAAGTGTCGTTTCAAAAACGGACAAAAAGGAACCTAGGGGCAAAATGGTTATTTTGTAAAAAAGTGGATTCAAGTGCTATCGATCACACCACTGGGAAGACAATGAAAAACTAATCATGATGGACTCAAGAATTTTATTATTCAGATTCTGGACGAAGGAGAAACGACAAAACAAAGAAAAACGAGCAATAAAGCTAAAAGGGGTAAACTGATAATTATCCAGAAATATCTGGGTGCAACCGATCACACCGTTGGATAGACAATGAAAAATTAATCAATTTTAAAAAAAATTCACTTGATTTGGAGTCCGGATGAGGGAGAAAGGTCAAAAACAAAATCGACGTCGCGGCAGCCCGACGAAGGCCGTGACAGCTACAGTGCCGTCAACCCACTACTGCTGCAACTGAGAGTAAAAACGGGCATCTAAACGAACTTTGCTGTAAAAACTCAAAGAAGAAACCCCCCCTAAAATCAAGTTTCCTACCCCGATCATGAATGGAAACAAAAAAAATGTATTATAAAATGCCCAGAATGCCCCCAAGAAAATCTGGTCAAGGGGGTAAAAATTTCTCCGAGCTGCTGCCCAAAGAAAGGAAAAAGGGCTTCGGAATGTTTTAAAATTGTCTAAATTGAAAGTTCAATCTTAAAATACACCCACAAGACCCCCAAAAGTTTCGGATCGGTCGTCACACTTTTAAAAAAAAAGTCGATGAATAGTACCAATTACATTTGCACTAAAAATCTGCAAAACCTGGCAGCAAGGATTTTTCGGACAAATATGGCTCTTTGAGGGACAAGATGGCATTTTCTGGAAAAACACAAAGAAGAAACTCCTCCTCAAAATTGAGTTTTCTACGTGACCAACGAGGAAAAATGAAATAAACACATTGTCAAAAACCCGAAGTGCCCCTGGAATAGAATAGGGTAAAACTCCCTAAAAATGATACTTAGAGTTTTTGTTTCATCAAGGATGGTGTTGTTTGCCAAAGTGAGTATGCAAGTGCATGCAATATGATAAAATGGATGTACCAACATAGTCTAAAGCCTCTTTACATTCCATTAACAAGTTTTAGCATACAAAGCCTTTATAGTTGATAAAAATACATTTTCAAGCAAAATATGGCACCAATTGAATACAAGTGCAAATATAAACTTGCTTGGCCTTTGGCCTCATGTCCTACATGTCAAATGCATTAAAAGGAGTGTACTTATGTACACTTTACATACATAGAATCAAAGAATTCAAGTTTGATACATAAAGCTACCAAACGATCCAAGGCAATAAAATCTTCAAGTCTTAAGTCCTGTACCTGAAGTATACCCCAGTAACGTAGGGGTGAGTAACATAAAGCTACTCGTAGGAGATGAGCATGCATTGACCTAGCGTTTTACAGTTTTATCACCTTAGGGTGAAACAAGTTAAAGGAGCTCATGCCACCTAACGTCTATGTCAAGTCAGACTCAGGGATCATCCTAAGCTACCTAGATCATTTCTAGCATAGTCACACTGTTAATGCAATTCAAACAACATGGAAACATGTTATACAAAGCAACTAGATATAGATTCTCAAAGTCTTCAACTTGAAATCCAAAATACGAAAACAACAAGAGTGGGTCATGCCACCTAACGTCTATATTCAAAATGAATCTATAGGATCATTCCTAAACTACATCTGAACATCAAAATACAATTTATGATATCAATGCAATTTAACCGACAATGGAACTTCCAGTACAACACACAAAGCATGCTTTCACAAAGTTACATCTTAAGCTCAAAATAGGAAATCAAAAAAGGAACCCCAAGTTACGATATCATCTAGTTATCAACTTGAAATAAAATACGAAATCAAACAAAGTGGATACTCGGACGTCACGCCGAATCAGACCAACAACATAGTTACTTTTGGGTTACTACCCTATGGGTAACCTCCCTATGTGCGCACTATACTATATAGTGGGACAATCCCCCATACTAGAACCAAGTCCTAGCCGTAGCCAACAACGACATCGCCAAGTTTCCAAAATCAACAAATTGTGCAACAACGTATATATATCAACATGTATATACAAGATATCAACCATTTACTAAGCACAACCCAAATTTTGGAAACATATACAATACATGCTCAAAGTCTACAACTACTATGGCATGAAAGATGTCAAATACATAGTGTGCAATTCCTTGCACATAGCAACAATATATTCAATAAGGAAAAACATATTCTCATGAATATAAAAGTAACAACTATATTATCCAATACTCAAAAGTAATCAAGTGAACATCCACCAAATCCAAATCCATGATTTAAATATAAAAACAACTTCCAAAATGCAATTAAATCCATGGAGTAATAAAATAAAATTTAATTAGACATAAATAGTTAAATTCTCTAAATTCCAAGTTAATCCCAAATAACCTCAATTTAATATATATTGAAGGACATGTCATGGTCATCATATACATAACATCAAATGACAATTTAAGTGATTAAAGCACTTAAAACAAAATTAATCAAGCTAATTAATTAATTTCCTCTAGATTTTTTAAAAATTCCAAATGCTCTCATTTTAATCTATGTTAGAGAACATGCCAAGGCCTATTTAAATACCACATTACAACTTGATTTCATGCTTGATACAACCATGTGAATTAAACTTTCACTAAAGATAAATTTTAAATAAAAGTTGTAATTCTTAATCAAATGAGCCAAATTTAATATATGTTAACCAACATATCCAAGCATAATTTCCTAGCTTGTTACAATTCAATTCCAAGTCATACATATCCTTGAGCATTAAATCCTTTACAAAAAAATTAATTAAAATTAAATTCCAAGATTTATACAAAACATGCTTACAAGTTGTATAAGCATATATAATCATCAATACAACACAAATATAATCCTAAGACACCCCCTATCTCAATTTGAGATGAAAATCTCAAAAGCCATCAAAACGAAACGGCTCCGAATCCGACGAAACTCCTAGGTTTTATCGAGGACAACACGATTTATATGAATCTGCAAGAAGCCCCATGAAAATTCAAACTTGGCCTAAATCCCAAACTCAAAATTTGGTTAGAAATGGTTTCTAAAAAGGGGTAATGGTAGAGCACGACGAGGCGAGCAACAAATGGAAAGGCTGAAGAATTTTCACTTAGGAAAAGTAGGTTAAAGGAGGAGAGAGAAGATGGAAGCTCCATGGGCATCCATGGCTGCCTTTGGTCATGCAAGGAGAGGAGGAAGAAGAAGAAAATCTGATTTTTCTTCTTTAAGACACCTATTTATAGTAAATCACAAAAAGTGCCCCGAAAGGGCCCCGCCGGGTCTGGAAAAGTGGATTTTGAGCAAACGCGCTCAAACGGAAAAACTCTATGAACAAAAAAGATTCAAAATGATAAAATATGAACAACGGAAGAAATGGCGTCCAAAACTGAGTCCCGAGCAGAAAGTTATGCCCCGAACAATTTCGGCGGCAACCGGGTTCAGAAACTCTGAAACTGGAGAAAAATGACCAGAACGGAATTCTATGTATTTACAAGTCAACAAAAAGTGAAAATGAATCCCGTACGAGGGTCCAGGCTCCAGACGAGACATTTTGTAATAACTTTCGTTAATTGCACAATGGCGCCCCTACAAAAAGGGTTAACTGCGAAATTGCCCCAGAATGAAAATATCTTCCAAAAGATATTTTCTTAGATGCCCCTGAAATAAAATATCTTCAAAAGATATTTATGAAAAACACCCCAAGAAATGAAATTAATTCCAAAGATTTATGCATCCATGTCCCTATGGGCACCGGGAGCAACCAGAGTACTTTCTTGCAAAAGTAAAGATACGTATTTCGTGGAAACCACTCACGATAAGGATACGTGAAGTCAAAAACCAACTCTGAGCACAAGAAGTGAGGTTGTGCCAAAAACTGACAAACGGAGATAAGACGAAATAGGGAAAATGACAGAATAGGGAAAAGACGAAATAGTGCATAGTGTCCAAAAACGAAAAATGCAAAAATGACTCGGTCCTCAAAGGAAGTTGTCAATTCACATGAAAAAGTCTCAGAAACCAATTTTGAGCACTGGAGATGACACTAAGCTACGAAAAACCATCCACAGAAAAGAAAAAACAACGGAAAAAATTTATCCGCAAAATTTGAGGAAAAAGGGAAAAGGAAAAAAATGACCGAGTCATTACAAAAACATAGGCATTGGGCATAATTATAATTGCATGAACACAAATGAGGGTGCAGGGGCATCAATATGCAAAGCAGTGAAGTTCGATCGATCATAAAAAAAAAAAAAAAAAAAAAATGGGATCGATCCAAGTTAGATCGATCGTGAGATGGATTAGATTGATCGAACTATGATCGATCTGAGCTTGGGTTCGATTTATCGAACCTATAGAAAAACATGAACAGTCACGAATCCATGATGTGGACAACACGGGGTCATCCAAACTGTCTCGTGACCTCCTCTACACCTCAACAATTCACAAATGGTCACTTAAATCGGCACGTGACCCCCGAAATCAGATTTAGAAACAATATATATATATATATATACATGCTTGAAGTTCGAATATGGAAGTGAAATCAAATATGGAAGCTCAAAATTGAAGCATGGCAATATGTAACACTAGACTGAACTTCAAAAATGGAAGATAAACCAAGAACTTACCAAAGAAAACGGGAGATAATTGGATCGAGAGAGAGAAGATGAGATCGACTGCAAAGATGGGAGCTTTGAAGCTCGTCGAAGGTTCGTCGGAGATAGGGAAGATGAAGGAATGTCGCCGGGAGAGAGGAATCTTTAGATCAATATAAGAATTGATTTAAATGACCCTTGGGTCATTTTAAAAAAACTGATCCTGACACGCTCAATTGATCACAGGAGTGATTCGATCGATCGAAAATGAATCGATCATGAAGATGAATGGATAGATCGAACCCACAAGACGACCAAATATTTTTGACTTTTGAATTTTTGGAAAATTTAAAATATTTTTGGATTTTTGAAAAATATTTAAAATGTTTTTTTTTTTGAAAAAAAAAAATGAAATTTTTTTTTTGGATTTTTGAAATTTAGAATTGAAAAAGTCAAAGTCAAATAGGAGAACACAGATCGATTATATATTGATCGATCGAACCTCAATCGATCCAACAGGTAAAAACCTGCAGGGATTTTCGAACAATACACAGAGAGGTATTTTTCAAAGTTTCAAAAAAATTTCTAAGTATAGAACTGAGATCGATCCAAGGGAAAGCTGGATCGATCGAAGAATTCTTAGATCGATCTAAGATAAAATTCGCATGATACACAGAGAGATGAAATATGCAGGAAATTTTCGCACGATGGAACAGAGAGATGGAAATATGCAGATTTGATGTTCGATCGATCGAACTTCCTTTTGTGATCGATCGAACAGGCACTAAATGCCTAATTTGAAAATAAAAGTGCAAGCATTCTCTATCAAAGTCCCAAACAATGTTTATGATCCCAGAATATATCTAGACGACGCAAGGAATAGATGTAAAATAGAAATGAGGGAGGAATAGGGTTATAAACCCTATGAATCACTAGTGTTTAACGTCGTTAGCAAGACGTTGGGCTCTTTTAGCCCAGATAATAAATCTTGTTATGCATCCCCTTCTTGATAGGGTGAAATGACTTTTGAACCCCACCCAATAAACTATTCCCTAAGGAACTTGTTGGATTTGATTCAAATGGAGTTGACGGTCCTTTGTCAAACAAATCTTTGGGCTTCCATGCCCTTATAACACTTGGTTTTGAAACATTTCTCTTTAAACTCTCTTTTGAAAATAAGTCATTTAAAATTCCATTGTCAAGCAAAGACTCATGTTTTTCAAGTTCATTTTCAAGGCATTTTTCAATAACACAAACTTCTTCATGCTTGTCCATGGAATTAGGGGTTGGATTGAATATGTTCAACTTCACCTTCATATGGCCAAATGAAATTTTCATTATCTCCATCCTATAATTTATGTTGGCATTAGCAGTTGCCAAGAAAAAGCGGCCAAGGATAACAGGGATTTGGGTCTTGGGATTTGCGACCGGTTCCGTGTCAATGACTACGAAATCAACTAGGAAGAAGAACTTGTCAATTTTAATCAAGACATCCTTAATGATACCCCAGGCTTTTTAATGGATCGGTCGGCAAGTTGCAAAACTGCTGACGTCGGTTTTAAATCTCCTAAACCCAATTGAATATACACCGAATATGGAAGAAGGTTAACACTTGCTCCTAAATCAAGAAGAGCCCAGTTTTTAACATGGTCACCAATGATGCAAGAAGTGATAGGTGAACCAGGGTCTTTGAATTTTGGAAGTGTGTTATGTTGTAATATTTAGCTCACTTGCTCGGTTAAGACAACTTTCTTTGATGCTTGGCTCTTGTTCTTCCTCTTTTGGGTGCAGAGATCTTTCAAGAATTTGGCGTATGCTGGAATTTGTCTAATTGCATCCAAGAGAGGAAAATTAATCTTCACTTGCCTAAACATGTCAATTATTTCATTGGCCTTGGTCTTTTGCTTTTTAAGAGAAATGGATCCTTTTAAGGCATCCGAAAATGGAGCCTTTGGCTGAAAGGCTTTTTCATAATCCTTTTTTGAAACTTTTTCAACATAAGAATTTTTCAAATCATTTCTCAAATCTTTCTCAACAAAAGGATCATGCACATGCAATGAAGGAAGAATAGGATGTGAGACGAAACGAGTGTTAACTTTCAGTTACACCGTTCACTCTCTTCATTTGATTCATCAACTTAGTTGTCAACAATTTTTCCACTTCTCAAGGTCGTCACCGCATTGACATGCTCAATTGTGGGACTCTTCGATGAGGAATTGGTCTCCACAACAAATTGTTGCTTTGGTGGAATCAAAGGTATTTTTCCTTTTTCCTTAGCATTCAATGTGCTTGTTATTTGCCCTATTTAGGTTTATAGCTTTGCAATGGATTGGGAATGAGAATGAAGTAATTAGGTGTTTGCCTCTAAAGTACCCAAAGCGGTCAACACTTTTTCCTCAAATGCGGGACTCCTTGAGTTCCCTTGAGAATATGAAGATTGGTTTGGAAAATGAGTGTTTGAAAATTTGTTTCCATACGGTGCTTGGTAAGATAATCTATAGGCTTGAGAACCTTGGCTTTGCAATGGGGGTGGAATATACTTTCCTTGAAAACCATTTTGGGGAGGGTTTGAGCCTTCCCCTTGGCTTTTCCAAGAGAAGTTTGGATGGTTCTTCCACCCGGGATTGTAATGAGTACTATAGGGATTATTCCCTTGGTCGACAAATGCGGCATTCACTTGCTCACGGTGCTCACTTTGCACATGTCCATGGGGACAATTGGAAGTAGAATGTAAGATATTAGAACAAGTCATGCAAGTTTCGTTGGAAGTATGATGAGAATGGTTAGGGGAGGAAGACACTTGATTCATCAAATTATAGTTGATCAAACCTTTGAGATAAAAACTTGACTTTGGCGGCTATGTCATTGGAATTGTCAACTTGATATAAGCCGATATTCTTCCTTCCCCCTAGATTTCTACCACTTTTAGATAACAAAGATCGATGCATTGAATTTTCACTCATGCTCTCATATAATCGCCAAACATCATCCTCATGCCTATCAAAATATGAACCACCCATAGAAGCATCTACCATTCCTTTAAAATTATCTGACAAACTTTCAAAGAAAAATTACACCAATTGCCTTTTAGGAATGTCGTGATGTGGACACTTCCTAAGCAAATCATTAAGGCGCTCCCATGCCTCGTGAAACAATTCCCCATCCCCTTGTGAGAATTTACGAATTGAGGTTCTCATTGCATTGGTCTTTGAAATCGGATAATACTTTTTCAAGAACTCTGGTTGCATTTCAACCCAAGAAGTTATCAAAAAAGGCCTAAGATTGTTGAACCAATAATTTGCCTTATCTTTAAGGGTGAAAGGAAAAAGTTTAAGTTTTAAAACTTTTTCTGGCATGTTAGTGTATTTCACAGTGGAACACACTTCAAGAAACTCATCCAAATGCTTATAAGGTTCTTCACTTGGAAGTCCATGATAATTGGGAAGCATTTGAATAATTTATGGTTTAATTTCATAGTGATGTGCTCTAAATGAGGGCAATTAAATGCATGTAGGTGCATTATATTCATTTGGCAGATATCGATCTCTTAAAGCAAAAGGATGATTCAAAATTGGTAGCTCTACATGAGTACCATGATTCACTTGAGCAACGAGAGGTGGGGGTGGAACAAAAATTGGTAGAGGCATTCCCAATGAAACTTGGCTATGTTGTTGTGGAACAAATGGTCTTGGCATGCCTAATGGTACTTGAATGTTGTCATGATGCACATTTGGATGAAGGATACCTTATTGGTCGATGTGACCAAGGTCCTCCACATGGTCCCCGTTAATGTCCTCCATTGATGAAATGGAGTGATGAGAGCAACCTCTTCCCCTAGGATTACGAACAATCGATTCAAGATGAAAATCAAGTGGGATAATAGTAGGATTTAACGACCTACGACCATGCATGCACAAACAAAACAACAACTAGCAACAAACACGTAGCAAATAACAATCACTTCGCCTCCACAACAAATCAATCAACAAACCACCACATATATTTATCCCATACTCCCATGCTTTCAACAATATGCAAAGACAGTAAATTGCCTCCGCGCGGGCTCACGATTTATCTAAGAATTTAAAAAAATTGCCACCACGCGGGCCGACAATTTAACTAGAGATATAGTTAGAAAAGCTCACAAAGGGTCCTTAAGCAACTTCAAATTATTTTTCAATTTTTGCTTTGCTTTGCAAATTTTTAGATTTTTAGCTTTTTATGCTTTTGCTTAGCTTAGCTTGCTCCTTGCTTTAGAATTTTCCTTTACTTCACTTCCCTTACCCAATGCACCTAGCCAATCAAGAACAAACACAATAAGTAACCAAAATAAAGTAAATAAAGACACGATCAAAAGAGTACTAATTCCTAATTGTTTCCAAAATACGGCGTTGCCTAATCCCCGACAACAACGCCAAAACTTGGTGTGTACCGTGCTAATGGACCAAATTGCATGCAAAGTGTGTAGTGAGGCCAAGTTTGAATTTATAAAATGTCACTACTACCTCTAAATAATAATAGCTAGGGTGAGTATGGATTGTCCCAAGGGAAAAGAAGCAGTATTGATATGGAAACAATGTTAGATTAGTAGGTCGAGTGATCAAAAGATGGTTTAATTGATTAATTAAACTACAATTTAAACTAAATGAAAGCAATATAAAGCAAATAAAGTAAGGTGTAGAGAATATGAGAGAGGAGTCTTGGGTCATAGAGTTCAGCACTAAGCACCACCTTCCTAGACATTCAATTTTTGATTGATTAAGGGAAAATTGTGTTGCAAATGAGAGTGTGTGCCATTGATTGAAATATTAGTATGGATGGCCAAGTAAGCATACATTGTCTAGCCAATCTAGTGAATAGCACAATATATCAAATTAAGCCATTAATCTTCCATAAGCCTACAATCAATGCACATCATCAAATTAGAGAAATATACTACTTGCATTCATAAGCATGGAACATCAAATAACAAGAATGGATTGTCCACCTATCTAAGAAAGTAAGGCAACTACACTACAACTAAGCTAGTGACATGAAAATTAAACTAATTAAACTAAGGTTGTGGCACAAATAAGTATGAACCATCAAATAAACCTCAAAAGTATTCCATTTAAACACCATGGCTTGACCATTACTAGATTCATAATATCAACACACATAGACATGCATCAATGTAACAAAATCTAGAGATAAACACATGAACATCCATTCTAGCATATATAGATATATAAATAGAATTAAATGATCAATTGAAAGTATTAAACTACACAAATTATGGTAGAAACAAGATTTATATATATGTCAAAGGTCAAGACAAGAATTACAATACTGATCCCCATTAATTACAAAGTATCAAAGTCTAGGAGGCATACTTAGGGCTAGCTTTAGCCCCAAGAAGATGTTTAGCCACTCATTGATGTTGTTATCCAACCCTCAAGGGCTATCTCCATGCTAGAAATGATCTTTTTCCTCCTTGGTGGAAACCCTAGAAGAGAGGAAGAACTTTCCCAATTTGTGTATTCTCTCTCTAATCTCTAACCAAGTCTCTCTAATCTAACCAACCTCCTTACTCAAAATAGCCAAAATCCTTATATAGGTAGCTCAAATGTCACACCCAATGGTTAGACCTCGTGCACTAGGACCTCCCAATGATTGCACCACGAGCACACATTTAATTTGGCTTAAAATCAACTTTTTATGCAACTCGAGGCAGTTCGATCGATCTTAAGGTTGGTTCAATCGATCGAACCTTGGCAGTGCCTTTTTGGAATAAAGACAAGGCTGAGATATTTTTAGGAAGAGGACAAAAGTGATAGGTGATGATAAGATCAAAGATGTTCGATCGATCGAAGAAGGTATTTTGCTAAGGATAAAGACAAAAGGTTTGATCCATCTTGACATTGTTGGAACGATCACTGTGTGATTGATCTGAGCTTTATTCGATCGATCGAAGAATGCTTCCTTTCACCAACTTGCTTCCACTTTGTTCTTTTTTTCTATTAAGCTTGAGATTGCATCTTTTATGCTCTAATTCAGCTGGATTAACTTATTTTGGGGATAAGTGCCTAAAAAGAGAAATAACATGAAATTAGACTAAAATAGAAAAATAAGATAGGATAAGGTACTAGAAAGTTCAAGCTTAAAGAGTTTAAATGCGCACTTGTCAATGCTCATCAGGTGTAAAGTTTGGAGTGACCAAAATTTTGAACTAATTAATTGTACTATTTTTATTAACCAATTTTTTTATTTACATATTAAAGAAAACTTTAATAATAATTAAAGTATCGAGAACAATTGTAATCTTTTACTTTGCTATATATGAATGATTGATTCAATTTTGTATATAAATGTTGGATTGAATATATGGTATGAAGTTTGGAATGACCAAAATTTTGAACTAATTAATCATACTATTTTTCTTAACCCATTTTTTCATTTATGCCCTAATCGATCATGTGAATGTTGCATCATTCACATATGAACATTGTTGTATGGATACATATAAATACATATATGTATGAACACTTAAATAACCATTTTTGTATGAACAACCATTTTTGTATGAATAACCATTTTCCCATTATATATGGATACATAAACATGATATTCAACATTATAACATTTGTTATAATTATGCTTTTTATACTATGTTTGAGATATTGTTATGAGTATACTTTTTATATTGTGGTTGAGATATTGGAGAAAACTTTAATAATAATTAAAGTATCTAGTCCAATGCTAATATGTGAGTAATCACCTCCCATTATTTATTAGTTTCTATTCCATTTGTAAATTAGATGGAGGATGAGGGAGAAAAAGTTAAAACAAAAGCAATATGGGACTCAACCACACACGCTATTTTTGTTGATCTTGCTGTACAACAAGTGAAAGCTAGTAATAGAAATGGAACATACTTGAACAAAGAGGGTTAAAAGAATTTTATTGAGAATTTTAATAAGACCATCAACAAAAACTATGAAAGGACACAACTAAAAAATCATTAGGATAATGTAAGAGGCATTATTAAGAGGAGAGACGGGATTTGGGTGGGATACTGAAAGACAGACTATAGATAATTTAAGTGATTGGTGGGAGACAAAGTTAGAAGTATGTATATGTGTATATATTTTTCATTTTTTAACAGTAAATTTAATGGTAATTTTTATTTTTTAACTTCTAAATTAAAAAGTGCAGAAGTATATAGATTCGGCAAAATTTCGTGTGAAGGGTCTAGAGCACTCACTTAAGCTAGATGAGTTGTTTCAAGATGTGACCGCCACTGGAGCTAAGTCTTGACTTACTTCTGGAACCATGCCTCCTTTGTATAATCAATCACCTACCATTGATGATAATGTTGATGAGGGAGAACATCCTAAAGAAAGTGAACATGAGGAGACAAACTTTTGGTGCGTGAAAGGCAAAATGGAGAATCTTACAAAATGTGCCTAATTTTGAGTTTGATAAACAAGTTGTCATTGTTAGTGCTTTGATAGCTCTCCATAATTTTATAAGGAGGGAGGCTATTGCTAACATAGAATTTCAAACATATGGAAAAAATGATTATGTACTCGATGAGGAAATTGGCGAATTCGATATTTTGTTCACAAGTGATGATACTACTGAGATAGGTGTTATCTGGGATAGAATTGCTACAGAGCTAATGCTTAGATGAATATTTGGTATTGCTAAATTAATGATGAGATGACTGTTATCCGAGATAGAATTGGTATGAAACTCATGATTGGATAAATATTTTGTTAGTTGATGCTATGACATTTTATATTATTTGATTATATTAAATGGGTTGTTATTTTGTTAGTTGATACTTAATACAATGTAATATTTTATATACGGCATGAATTATTTGATTATATTGAATGAGTTGTTTGTATATGTCATGTTAGATTATTTAATTATACTGAAAAGGTTGTTTGTATGTGTTTAGAAAAGAGTTAGATATATAAAATAAAATAAGAAAACAGGTTAACTACTTTATGTTACCAAACAGTCCAAAAAACACTCAATTTAGGGGCAAAATAGTTATTTTAGCATTAGAAGAGTTTCAGCAAATGATTTGCCAAACATACATTAAAAACTCTTCTGGTCTTAAAAGCTCTTCTAAAATATAGTTCCAAACAGTGATAGATAAGCTAAATAGAAGTGATAGCTTCTGCTTCTCTTTTTCTTCTGCTAAAGCAGAAGCAAAAGCTATGCCAAATGTGTAATGACCCGGTCATTTTCTTCCATTTTCTTTTTCCTCAAATTTTGCGGATAAATTTTTTTCCGTTGTTTTTTCTTTTCTGTGGATGGTTTTTCGTCATTTAGTGTCATCTTGAGTGCTCAGAAATGGTTTCTAAGACTCTTTTCCATGGATTAACAACTTCCTTTGAGGACCAAGTCATTTCCACAATTTTCGTTTTTCAACACTATTCACTTTTTTGTCCTTATTCCTATTTCGTCCTTTTCCCTATTTCGTCTTTTTCTCCGTTTCTCACTTTGTTGGCAAAACCTCACTTCTTGTGCTCGGAGTTGGTTTTTGACTTCACGTATCTTTATCGTAAGTGGTTTCCACGAAATACGTATCTTTACTTTTGTAGGAAAGTACTCTAGTTGCTCCCGGTGTCCATAGGGGCATAGATGCATAATTCTTTGAAATTAATTTCTTTTCTTAGGGTGTTTTCCATAAATATCTTTTGAAGATATTTTATTTCAGAGGAATCTAAGAAAATATCTTTTGGAAGATATTTTCATTCTAGGGCAATTTTGCAGTTAAGCCTTTTTATGGGGGCTATTGTGCAATTAACGAAAGTTATTGCCAATTATCTTGTTTTGAGCCTGGATCCTCATACTGGATTCATTTTCACTTTTCATTGAGTTGTAAACTCTTAGAAGTCCCTTCTGGTCGATGTTTTCCAGTTTCAGGGTTTTTAGCCCTAGTTTGCGCCAAACTTGTTTAGGGTATAACTTTCTGCTCGGGACTTAGTTTTTGACGCCGTTTCTTCCGTTATTCTTATTTTCTCATTTTTAATCTTTTTTGTTCATAGAGTTCATCATTTGAGCACATCTGCTCAAATTTCACTTTTCCGGACCCGGCGGGGCCCGTTCGGGGCACTTTTTGAGATTTCTATAAAAGGGGGAGGAGATATTTTATTTTTTCATCTTCCCCACTCTCTTGCATGACCTGAAGCTTCCATGGCAGCCCAAGGGAGGCTGCCACCTTCTCTCTCCTCATTTGAACTTCATTTCTTTGTCAGAACATAGTAGGGCCTTTGCGTTTTGTGTTCGTGTTGACTACGCGCTTCTTTCACCCTTAGTAGAACCCATTTCGAGCCAAATTTTGAGTTTCGTTTTGAAGTCAAGTTGTGATTTTCATGGGTCCTCTTTGGAGTTTATCGTTCATGGCATTGTCCCCGACAAAACCCCGAAGTATTGTCGGATTCGAAGCCGTTTCGTTTTGATGGCTTTTGAGATTTTCATCTCAAATTGAGGTATGGGGTGTCTTAGGTTTATATTATTGTTGTATTGATTGTTTTATAAGCATATACAACTTGTGAGCATGCCTTATTCAAGTTTTTAGAATTTAATTTAATTATTTTCTTTGTTTAAGATTTAATTCTCATGGTGCTAGGCAACATAGAATTAAATTGTTGCACGCTAGAAATTTAGGCCTTGGTATGGTGGTTGATATATATTAAATTGGGGTTATTTGAATAAGAATTGTAAATTTTATTTAATATTTATCTTTTGTGAAAGTTTAATTCACCTAGTTGTATCAAGCATGGAATCAACTTGTAATGTGATATTAAAGTAGGCCTTGGTGAGTTCTTTAACATATATTAAATTGAGGACATTTAGATATGTTTGAAAATCTAGAGAAAAATTAATTAATGAGCTTAATTAATTTTATTTTAAGTGTGTTGGTCACTTAAATTGATATTGGAGGTAATAGGTTGATAATCCCTTGAAATGTGGTCTGTTTAATCACCTTGTGAGCATGTTACTAATTTGATGTAGAATTAGTACTTGAGACATCTTGAAATGGTAATTGGACTTAGCATGAAATAGAATATCATTGACTTGCATAGCTTATTTAGATATATCTTGTGTAGGTATATAACTTGTTAGAATATTACAATTGTTTACCTTGGAAGCTAGTTACTAAATTGGGACTTATTTAGTACTTGTGGCTTAATGTGGTAATGTGGTTCAATTGTTGTAAAATATTATTGTTTTGGTGTATAAATTGTATATTAAAGGCTTAACATGTTATATGCTATGTAGACTTGAATTCTAGGACATGATTTGTGTGGATTCAACCTTATTTGTGCATGGAAGATGGCTTTATGCATTAGTGGATTTGGTATAAGTTTGGTCTAACTTATTGATTTTTGTATAAGTTTTGGACTTATTGATTTTGGAAAGCTTATAAGGACATATTTCACGTGATGGCTAGGGTTTGGCTCTAGTACGGAGACAGGAGCCTTCTAAGTCATAAGTGCGCACTAGGTAGTACCTTGTGGGTCGTAATTGCCCGGAATAACTTATGCATGTGCGCACTAGGTAGTGCCTTGTTGGTCGTAATTACTCGGAAACACTTGCTTGGTCTAGTGACCACATGTCCTAGTCTTTCTACTTTGATTTCGCATTCAATTTCAAGTTGTTAATCATGGATTACTTGTAGCTTGAGAATTAATGCTTGCTTTGGATATTTGAATCCTACTTAGTATACTTGAAACTATATACTTGTTTTGTGCATTTAGATCTCATATAGTGTACTTGAACTTGTATGTTTGCTCTGTGAGTTTAGATTTCATTTAGTATGCTTGTGCCGTGTATACTTGTTTTAGGCGTATCTTTCTTCGCTTAGTATACTTGTGTCGGTATACTTGCTTTACGAGATTTTCATATAAAAATGCATACTTATGTAAATATGCTTAAACATTGTATGACTTGTCTTAATGTGGTTTAGTATACTTGGAAATGTATGCTTGTATGTTGTATAACATGTTTAATATTGTTTAGTATACTTGAGCATGTATACTGGTATGCCATTGTTCATTTTAAATTGAATGAGTAGCTTAAGATGATCCCAGAGTCTCACTTGACATAGACGTAAGGTGGCATGAGCCCCTTTGACATGTTTCACCTTAAGGTGATATAATTGTAAAACGTTAGGTCAATGTATGCTCATCTCCTACGAGTAGCTTTATGTTACTCACCCACGTAGTGGGGACATTTTTCAGGTACCGGGATCAAGATTCGGGATTCACATCATGCTTGGATGATTTGTAGACCTGAAGTTCTCATTTCTTGTAAATGTTAGCTTGAAATGCCATTTATAGCTTTATATGTCAAAATGTGTAAATTTGATTCTATTTTTGTAATGTGTACATAAGTACACTCTTTACAATGTATTTGACATGTATGAGATGAGGCCATAGGCCAATGACATCTAATTTGTATCCTATGTAACTTTTAACTTCATGAAATATTATAAAAATATTGAAAAATGCAGAGTCATTGCTTCACTACTTGCATCGGGTGTGGGAATTCCATTTTTATTCTTTCATAGGGTCTCATTAATCATGTATGAAGTGTGGCCAAGGGCCAAACGGTAATTTGAAATCATTTGTTAATTTTGGTTTTCAAATTTCCCTTTTCTTGTTCATCTTTGCCTTTTTGCCTGTTGGGGGGTAGGATTTTTCATCGGTGGTATTTTTAAGCCATGGACCATTGTAGCACGTCCTAATAGGTAAGTTACATTTGCGTGCATGATCGTTTTCAAGAAAAACCTCTTCCTTGGCAATTTGAGCCTCCTAGGAACTCATTTTGAGGTTTTATTGTATAATCTGATCTAGGGGTATTCTAGACCTTTCACATTAGTTTTATTTTCTTCTTTCGACATGGTCAATTAGAAAACGTGATTTTAGGGAGGGTCTCTTCTTCATGTTTTTCCAGAAAACATCGTCTTGGTACCGAAAATCCCTCGTGAAGTTTCAGCTTCCAGTTTTCATTTTAGCAGCTTTTTAGCTCTTTTGACCAGATTTCTTGGGAGGGCATTTTGGCCATTTTACAGAGAGTTTTTTTTGAATTCTTTTGTTTGTCACGTAGAAAACTCAATTTTGAGGGGGGTTTCTTCTTTATGTTTTTGCAAAAAAATTCATCTAGGCCTCCAAATTCAGCCTCTGTTCCGGATTTTTCTGAAGAAAAAAACCACACAGCAGCTTTATGGGCTGCTGCCAGCCATGTGTGAACCCAGCGCGCGCGCGGTGTGCATAGGTGCGCGCATGGGCGTGCGCATGGGGCTGTCATGGCCCCTCGTCGGGCCACCGTGACGTCAATTCTTCTTTTGGGCTTTTCTCCTTCGTCCGGACTCCGATTCTAGTGAATTTTTTTTTTGAACTTGACTAATTTTTCGCTGTCTTTCCAACGGTATGATCGGTTGCACCCAGTTCTTTCTAAATAATTACCAGTTTACCCTTTTGGCCTTAAGTGCTCATTTTTCTTCGTCATGCCGTTTCTCCTTCGTCCGGACTCCGAATCATGCGATTCTTGAGTCCATCTTGATTAGTTTTTCATTGTCCTTCCAGCGGTGTGCTCTGTGGCACCCGAAACTATAGTTTTCAAAAATGACTATTTTACCCCTGGGGGCTTATTTGTCATATTTTTGATCTTTTGCTTCCGCATCAGTTTTTGTTGAGTTCCACGACCTCATGGAAGGTCACTTTGACTTCTTAATGTCTTATTTTTTGTTTTCACTTCCGCATTCGGATCCGTTATCAGATCATCCATTCGGTTCATCACTGACGCACTGGCCTAAAAACTAGGGTCGTCACAGGTGGTATCAGAGCTCCCAGGTTTGAATACCTTGGGACGATGGGTTTTAGTTGCATATCACATTTCTATTGCTTTGTTTTACGCGTTAATATGCTTCATGATAACATGTTTTGGCTTGATAACATGTTTATGTGCTTACATGCTATATGTGTTATGCTATCTGTTTAGCTTGTTTTGATTCTAATGTAAAGTGCATGACATATGATGTATGCTAGATTAGATTTGTATATGCATGATTGTGTTGCATATTTGGCATGACATGGGTTGGTCATTGAGGCACGAGTTGAGGTTGATAGTGATTGTAGTCATAGTTTCATTGTAGTTTAGGTTGTTATTGACCTAAAGTTAACTTTGGATAGGTGGAGAGACACCTTTTGTTTAGGCTCTCGTGGGGTGAGCCATTAGGCACGACCGTAGTACTGGATTTGTTGATTTTGGGCCATAATTAGGTTTTGGACCTTTTGGGCACCTTGGTTATTTTGGAAGGTTCCTCTGAGATTGCAATTTTCGTGCGCGGGTATGTTATGGGTGGGTGCATGGCACTGTCATGCTACCATGCTGGCTAGCTACGAGCGCAGTTCAGCTGGAATCAGCTTTGGCTTTTGTTTTGATAGGCGTTGTCCTTTTGATCAATGATGATGATGTTGTGTTAAGGATCAGTCGTAGTGATTGATCTGGTTGTTATTCGTATGTCAATAGTTGCCACTTTCTTTGAGTTCTCCTTGCTTGATGACGCTTTTGGGATCAAGTCGATTGATTGACGTTTGGGGTTGGTGAGAGCATTGCACCATTAGTGTCACTTGTAGTGTCACCTTTAGATTTAGAGATGGATTGTTAGAGTTTTACCAGTGTGGTAAGGGCTCACGTTGTTTTGAGACAGGTTGTTGTCACATTTGTTTTGTCTTGAGCTGTCCATTTCTTTAAGGTGGGAAGAATGTTTCCTTTTTGTGTTCGTCGGGTTGACACTTATGGGGGGGATAGGGTTCTCACCTTTTCTTGGTCTGTGTTTGGGACTTCACAAGGAGTGAGTCTCTTCTCTTCGTTGCCTTGTGCATGGTTTGGGGTTGGTTGGTCCGTGAGGATCATTGTTGTCATTTTGAGTCCTTGGTGAGGATTTGGTGGATTTTGGTCGACTTACTTCCATGGAGGGGGTGAAGTCTTTGACCTTATTGTCTTTCTTTCAGAGATAGGGTTGTGGTGCTCAAAGTGAATTGATTTGTGTGAGATCATTTTCGAGGACTTGTGACCATTTGATTGAGGATTTGGTTGATTCATGAGGTGAGCTCGATGCTCTTTTGAGAATGTCTTTTAGAGAATTGCTTTGGTTTTTGGAGACCTGGATGTGGTTGACTCTTAGGAGAGGTTTTGAAAGATCGCTGTTGGATTTGGCTTGTTTATGGAGTTTTCTCATCCTAGTTATGGCTAGGCATAGTTTTGAGGAATTGTTGTTCCAGTAATTGATTGTGGATTGAAATTAAAGGATTTTGATTTAGCTTGGTGATGCCAAGTACGATTTTGAGAGATTTATTTTGTGACTTTGGTTGTCAGGACTTGATGTGTGGACCGCTTAGTGGACTTGTATTTTGGGGATTTAGTCATCTGTGATAGGGATTTTGATCCGATATTTGATTTCGGTGTGGTTTTGTAGTTGATCTGTTCAAGGATGATATCTGTCATTTCGAGACATTGGAGTTATTGGTTCTGTGGTATTAAGGACTTAAGGCCTTAAGCGTAGCGGTGCTTATGACATTGTTGTCAGAGCTTTAGGATTTGCTACCCCAACTCTCACAAGATGCCTGGTTTCCGTAGTACTTTTGGTAATGATGATTCATGACATTGATGTCATTGGTATCGAAAGGTTTCATGGGTAGACCTAGTGGGGGGTAGGTTATGAACAAGTGCCTTATACTGTCATGCTACCGTACAAAGTTGTGTATTGTGTGCGAGTGCTAGATACCGTCGATGCTACCTTACTGACGAGTAAGTGTGGGCGGGCACTAGGTACTATCGTTGCTACCATACATTTGAGTACGTCGTGGGGGGGTTCTGGTCGTTATTCGTACTGCCATGTTGTCTTTGTTCTGTACCTTGATTTGATACGTGATTATCTTGGAGTTCTTTTGGGGGTTATTTTTGGATCGGTATGAAGGTTCATCAGGAGAAATGCTTACAGTTGTTGTCTTCCGTTCCTTTGCCTGGCGTTGGGTTCTTTGAGTGAACTTTGACTTATCGTGTGGCCGTGCGGTCATTTTTCTTTTGAGAGGTTGTCCTGTTGTAAGCACGTGGGTGCGAATGGCATTGGTTTGCGTGTTGTCTTCTGGTTTTGGAATTGCTCTCGTAGCATGTCGTGGGGTACTCGGAGATGTACTCTGTAGTTATCCTAGTTTCGTCTTTTGTTTTGTTGGGGCTGGATTTCGGGGACGAAATCCCTTTAAGGTGAGAAGGTTGTAATGACCCGATCATTTTCTTCCTTTTCCTTTTTCCTCAAATTTTGCGGATAATTTTTTTTCTGTTGTCTTTTCTTTTCTGTGGATGGTTTTTCGTCACTTAGTGTCATCTTGAGTGCTCGAAAATGGTTTTTGAGACTCTTTTCCGTGGATTGACAACTTTCTTTGAGGACCGAGTCATTTCCACAATTTTCTTTTTCGACACTATTCACTTTTTTGTCCTTATTCTTATTTCGTCCTTTTCCCTATTTCATCTTTTCCCCGTTTGTCATTTTGTTGGCAAAACCTCACTTCTTGTTCTCGGAGTTGGTTTTTGACTTCACGTATCTTTATCGTGAATGGTTTCCATGAAATACGTATCTTTACTTTTGTAGGAAAGTACTCTGGTTGCTCCCGGTATCCATAGGGGCATGGATGCATAATTCTTCGAAATTAATTTCTTTTCTTGGGGTGCTTTTCGTAAATATCTTTTGAAAATATTTTATTTCAGGGGTATCTAAGAAAATATCTTTTGGAAGATATTTTCATTCTGAGACAGTTTTGCAGTTAAGCCTTTTTGTGGGGGCCATTGTGCAATTAATGAAAGTTGTTGCCAATTATCTTGTTTTGAGCCTGGATCCTCGTACGTGGTTCATTTTCACTTTTCATCGAGTCGTAAACTCTTAAAAGTCCCTTCTGGTCGATGTTTTCCAGTTTCAGGGTTTCTGGCCCTAGTTTGCGCCAAACTTGTTTAGGGCATAACTTTCTGTTCGGGACTCGGTGTTTGACGCTGTTTCTTCTGTTATTCTTATTTTCTCATTTTGAATTTTTTTTGTTCACAGAGTTTCATCATTTGAGCGCATCTGCTCAGATTTCACTTTTCGGGACCTGGCGGGGCCCGTTCGGGGCACTTTTTGAGATTCTATAAAAGGGGGATGAGATATTTTATTTTTTCATCTTCCCCACTCTCTCTCCTCATTTGAACTTTATTTCTTTGTCAGAACATAGAAAGGCCTTTGCGTTTTGTGTTCATGTTGACTACGCGCTTCTTTCACCCTTATTAGAACCCATTTCTAGCCAAATTTTGAGTTTCGTTTTAAAGTCAAGTTGTGATTTTCATGGCATTGTCCCCGACGAAGCCCCAAAGTATTGTCGGATTCGGAGCCGTTTCGTTTTGATGGCTTTTGAGATTTTCATCTCAAATTGAGGTAGGGGGTGTCTTAGGTTTATATTATTGTTGTATTGATTGTTTTATAAGCATATACAACTTGTGAGCATGCCTTATTCAAGTTTTTAGAATTTAATTTAATTATTTTCTTTGTTTAAGATTTAATTCTCATGATGCTAGGCAACTTAGAATTAAATTGTGGCACACTAGAAATTTAGGCCTTGGTATGGTGGTTGATATATATTAAATTGGAGTTATTTGAATAAGAATTGCAAATTTTATTTAATATTTATCTTTTGTGAAAGTTTAATTCACCTAGTTGTATCAAGCATGGAATCAACTTGTAATGTGATATTAAAGTAGGCCTTGGTGAGTTCTTTAACATATATTAAATTGAGGACATTTAGATATGTTTGAAAATCTAGAGAAAAATTAATTAATGAGCTTAATTAATTTTATTTTAAGTGTGTTGGTCACTTAAATTAATATTGGAGGTAATAGGTTGATAATCCCTTGAAATGTGGTCTGTTTAATCACCTTGTGAGCATGTTACTAATTTAATGTAGAATTAGTACTTGAGGCATCTTGAAATGGTAATTGGACTTAGCATGATTAAGAATATCATTGACTTGCATAACTTGTTTAGATATATCTTGTGTAGGTGTATACCTTGTTAGAATATTACAATTATTTGCCTTGGAAGCTAGTTACTAAATTGGGACTTATTTAGTACTTTTGGCTTAGTGTGGTAATGTGATTCAATTGTTGTAAAATATAATTGTTTTGGTGTATAAATTACATATTGGAGGCTTGACATGTTATATGCTATGTAGACTTGAATTCTAGGACATGATTTGTGTGGATTCAACATTCTTTATGCATGGAAGATGGCTTTATGCATTAGTGGATTTGGTATAAGTTTGGTCTAACTTATTGATTTTTTCATAAGTTTTGGACTTATTGATTTTGGAAAGTTTGTAAGGACATATTTCACGTGATGGCTAGGGTTTTGCTCTAGTATGGAGACAAGAGTCTTCTAAGTCATAAGTGCGCACTAGGTAGTACCTTGTGGGTCGTAATTACCCAGAATAACTTATGCATGTGCGCACTAGGTAGTGCCTTGTGGGTTGTAATTACCCAGAAACACTTGCTTGGTCTAGTGACCACAAGTCCTAGTCTTTTTAATTATTTCGCATTCAATTTCAAGTTGTTAATCATGGATTACTTGTAGCTTGAGAATTAATGCTTGCTTTGGATATTTGAATCTTACTTAGTATACTTGAAACTATATACTTGTTTTGTGCATTTAGATCTCATATAGTGTACTTGAACTTGTATGCTTGCTCTGTGAGTTTAGATTTCATTTAGTATGCTTGTGTCGTGTATACTTGTTTTATGCGTATCTTTCTTAGCTTAGTATACTTGTGTCGATATACTTGATTTACGAGATTTTCATATAAAATGCATACTTGTGTAAATATGCTTAGGCATTCTATGACTTGTCTTAATGTGGTTTAGTATACTTGGAAATGTATGCTTGTATGTTGTATAACATGTTTAATATTGTTTAGTATACTTGAGCATGTATACTTGTATGCCGTTGTTCACTTTAAGTTGCATGAGTAGCTTAGGATGATCCCTAAGTCTCACTTAGCATCGACGTTAGGTGGCATGAGCCCCTTTGACATGTTTTACCTTAAGGTGATATAATTGTAAAATGATAAGTCGATGCATGCTCATCTCCTATGAGTAGCTTTATGTTACTCACCCACATAGTGGGGACATTTTTTAGGTACCGGGATCAAGATTCGGGATTCACATCATGCTTGGATGATTTGTAGACTTGAAGTTCTCATTTCTTGTAAATGTTGGCTTGAAATGCCATTTATAGCTTTATATGTCAAAATGTGTAAATTTGATTCTATTTTTGTAATGTGTACGTAAGTACACTCTTTACAATGTATTTGACTTGTATGAGATGAGGCCATAGGCCAATGACATCTAATTTGTATCTTATGTAATTTTTAACTTCATGAAATATTATGAAAATATTGAAAAATGCAGAGTCATTGCTTCACTATGCTTGCATCGGGTGTGGGAATTCCATTTTTATTCTTTCATAGGGTCTCATTAATCATGTATGAAGTGTGCTCAAGGGCCAAACGGTAATTTGAAATTATTTGTTAATTTTGGTTTTCAAATTTCCCTTTTCTTGTTCATCTTTGCCTTTTTACCCGTTAGGGGTTCGGATTTTGCATCAGTGGTATTTTTAAGCCATGGACAATTGTAGTATGTCCTAATAGATAAGTTACGTTTGCGTGCCTTATCATTTTCAAGAAAAACCTCTTCCTTGGCAATTTGAGCCTCCTAGGAACTCATTTTTAGGTTTTATTGCATAATCTGATCTAGGGGTATTCTAGACCTTTCACATCAGTTTTATTTTCTTCTTTTGATATGGTCGATTACAAAACGTGATTTTAGGGAGGGTCTCTTCTTCGTGTTTTTCCAGAAAACATCGTCTTGGTACCGGAAATCCCTCGTGAAGTTTCAGCTTCCAGTTTTCATTTTAGCAGCTTTTTAGCTCTTTTGACCAGATTTCTTGGGAGGGCATTTTGGCAATTTTACAATGATTTTTTTTTTAATTCTTTCGCTTGTCACGTAGAAAACTCAATTTTGAGGGCGGTTTCTTCTTTGTGTTTTTGCAAAAAAAAAATCATCTAGGCCTCCAAATTCAGCCTCTGTTTCGGATTTTTCTGAAAAAAAAACCACACAGCAGCTTTTTGGGCTGCTACCAGCCATGTGTGCACCCAGCGTGCGCACGACGTGCATAGGCGCGCACATTGGCGTGTGCATGGGGCTGTCACGGCCCCTCGTCGGGCCGCCGCGACGTCAACTCTTCTTTTGGGCTTTTCTCCTTCGTCCGGACTCCAATTCAAGTGAATTTTTTTTTTGAACTTAACTAATTTTTCGCTGTCTTTCCAACGGTGCGCTCGGTTGCACCCAGTTCTTTCTGAATAATTACCAGTTTACCCTTTTTGCCTTAAGTGCTCGTTTTTCTTCGTTATGCCGTTTCTCCTTCGTCCGGACTCCGAATCATGCAATTCTTGAGTCCATCTTGATTAGTTTTTCGTTGTCCTTCCAGCGGTGTGCTCAGTGGCACCCGAATCTACAGTTTTCAGAAATGACTATTTTGCCCCTAGGGGCTTATTTGTCATATTTTTGATCTTTTGCTTCCGCATCAGTTCTTGTTGAGTTCCACGACCTCATGGAAGGTCACTTTGACTTCTTAAAGTCTTGTTTTTTATTTTCACTTCCGCATTCGGATTCGTTATCTGATCATCCTTTCGGTTCATCACTGACGCACTGGCCTAAAAACTAGGGTCGTCACAAAACGAGCCTAAATTCCATTTTAAGCTTTTTATCAAAACTGAGCATAAAGGCATTTTGGGGATTTCACATCAAAAATAAAATTTTCTTTTAACTTGGTCGTTTAGAAAACTTGATTTTAAGGGGAGTTTCTTCTTCATGATTTTCAAAAAAAGGTGGTTTCGAGGTCCAAAATAGCACACTATTTTGAAAATTCTGGTGCAAAAGGGCCTGTTCCTGTCAGCAGCCCTGGCGCACGCATCAGTTGCGCACGCGCGCAGCGTGCACATGGGGGTGCCTTGGTGCCCCCCTCTTGGCCGCGTCGACTCCATTTTTTTTTTTTTTATTTCAGCTTTTCTTCTTCTTCCAGACTCCAAATCAAGTGATTTTTTAGTCTAATTTCATTAGTTTTTCGTCGTCTATCCAATAGTGTGCTCGGTAGCACCCATATCTTTGGAAATTACCATTTTGACCTTAGGGATAAACTTGTCCATTTTTTAAGCGTCGCTTCCGCACTTTGTCTCTTTGAGTTCCGTGACTTCATGGGAAGTCATACTTGTGCCTTAGGGATGATGTACATCTCCAAAGACATTGTTTCTGTGTAAAACTACCATTTTGCCCTTTGGGGAAAACTTGGTCTATTTTTAAACTTTTACTTCCGCGTTCGTTCTTGTTGAGTTTCGTGGCCTAATCGAAGGTCACTTTAGCATCTTAGAGATGTATTGCATCTTTAAAGACTTGGTTTCTATTTTCGCTTTCGCATTTTGGATCCGTTTCGAGTGATCATTTGGATCATCATATGACGCGCTGCCTTGAAAAACTAAGGCCATCACACCCTCTTTGTGACCTCGAGCAAGGGGGCAACCTTCAGTATACTCATTAGGTGCCCCTCACAATGTTAAACAAGGAAACAAAGGACCGAGGGTGCCTAAGGAAGGATTTGATCTTTGAAAACTCACTTCCACAATATTAACCCCGTAGTAAACTCTTTTCAAACTCAAGCTTGGTACCTCTTTGAACGCACAACATTGAACCTCGTTACCTAGGTTTTCCTTTCAGAGCCCCTATGGTATGACTCTTTCAAAGATATCCCACTGAAACACTCGACATAGGGATGTCTCGTTGTATAGGTTTCCTCCAGCAAACTTCCATGAGATGTCTCATCACCTCAACAAGCTCTTCACCTGTAGAAGAGCCTCGGGTCTCGCTCGATATCTCGCTGCTAAGTTTTCTCTGGGAAACCTCCATGAGATGCCCCTTTCCAAGGTACTTTATTCTAGAGCCTTGAAACCCTTGCACCCTCGAGTCTGAGACTTGGGGCATTATTTTAAAATGAAATTGAATATCTTAAGGAGCCCCCTATGGTTAGCTTACATTTAAGGATGTCTCTTTACATAGGTTTCCTCCAGCAAACTTCTACGAGATGTCTCATCACCTCAACGAGCTCTTCGCCTGTAGAACTCACTCGATATCTTATCACTAAGTTTTATCTGGGAAACCTCCATGAGATGCCCCTTTCCGAGGTACCTTATTCTAAAGCCTTGAAACCCTCGCACCCTCAAGTCCGAGATTTGGGACACCATTTTAAAATGAAATTAAATATCTTAATGTGCCCCCCCCCCCCCCCCCCCACACACACGGTTGGCTCACATTTATGAAATTAATCTCTCTACTGAGCTCCCCTCTGATAGCTTAAATTTATGAAGTTGATCTTTCTACTGAGCTCCCCTCTAATAGCTCAAATTTATAAAGTTGATCTTTCTATCGAGCTCAAATTTATAAAGTTAATCTTTCTATCGAGCTCCCTGCTAATAACTCACATTCATGAAACTGACCTTTCTACTGAGTTCTGCTCTGATACCTCACATTTATGAAGCTGAGCTCCCCTCGGTTAACTTATATTTACAAAACTAGCTCTCTGGTAAGCTCCCTTTGATTAACTCACTCTTCATAAAGTTGACTACTCTATTGAGTTCCATTCGTTTACCTCATTTACAAAAACTGACTTCTTTAAAAACTCCTTTCAGTAAGTTCATTTCTTTACAAAGTTGAGCCCTCTAGCAAGCTCATCTTTATAAAGATAATTTCTTGAGAGCATTTCTCTTAGTCATTTCGCCTTCTGCAAGACTCCTTTCTCTAGAGAGCTTTCCTCTATGAGCTCATTTTCATAAAGCTAGTTTAGAGTGTTTTTTTCGATCAACTCACCCTTTATAAATCTCCTCACTTTTATACGACTCGCTTTTGTAAAACACCTATCTCTAATGAGCCTTCCTTGATAAGCTCATTTTCGTAAAATTGATTTCTCTAGAGAGCTTCTTTCCATTAGCCCTTTTGTAAACCCATCTCTTTAGTTAGGTAACGCTCATCTATATGATGAGTCATCTTCTTAAATTTGACTTCCTTGGCGAACTCCTTTTAGTTAGAAAAAACTTGTCCTTCTAATGAGCTCTCCTCGATGAGTTCATTTCTATACTTCTTTAAAGAGTTTATTTAGCTTACCTTTGCAAACTCATCTCTTTAATAAGCTCTCCTAGATGAGTTCATTTTCATACTCTTGTAGGGAGCTCAGTTAGCTCACTTATATCCTTAAAGAATTTCCTTTTATACCTCAATCTTTTGCTCGAGCTCCCTCCTCGTAGCCTTGAGCTCCCTTCTCGTGACCTCGAGCAGAGGGGAAAAATGTTGATGGCCACTGCCACAAGGGATACCATATGTTCTAACTGAATAATAATATTACATAACTGGTCAACACTGAGTGGGCTATACTGGGTCCCACCTGACACTACTTTGGAAGCTCTAAGAACCTCGAGCTATTAGGGCCTAATATGCGAGCACTGAGTTCATAAGAAGAGGGGGTTGCTACCCTTCACTCTCCTCTTACGGAGTTGCCCCGCTCTAGTCGGATGGGTCTCGCCATAACTCAAAGGCCCCTCTTTTCCCGCAGTGCTCAGGATTGGGGGAACGCGAGGTCAAAGAAGGCAGAGCCTCAAAACCTCCCCCTCTTCCCCTGGCATGGGAATCTGAGTTATAGTGGAAGGGAGGCTGTAATTCAAGGTACCGCCCTACTGAGAAAAAAGGAAGAGGGGGGAGATCGTGCATGGAAATACGCCTACCTCCCTCATCTTCCTTCTTATCTTAAGGCCTATACCAAGGGGAGGATACTCTCAATAATATTTGCAACCAAGGTCTGAGAGCGTAGGAGCCACTCAGGGCATTAAATGCACTGAAATGACCTATGCACAGAATAATCATTACATTACATGAACCAAGGCACAGGTTGCCTTAGCCTGCCCTCCTGACATTTCATCAGTCAAGAAGAGGCCCCTCTAGCCCACTGGTCAAAGGGGGTTCCTCCCCTTCCCCCCCCCCCCCCTCGTGACCAAACGGTCAAGGGGAAGTTACCTCCTGCGACCAACGATCAAAGAGGAGGTTCCGCCCCGTGACCGAAGGGTATTACCTGGAGTGAATCAGTATAAATAGGCACAGTGATCAGAAGATAAGAAGGAAGAAAACAAGAATCATAAAGACCTACTCCCAGACCTCAATTTAGATAAGTACTGAGCAACTGCCTTCCTTTTCTTAATCTTCACTTGTGAAGAATCCTTGGTATAGCTTGAGTTCCCACTCAAACACTAATCTCAGCATTCCTGACCTACGTGAAACGATCCCCTCGCCTCATCACCTAACACTATCAATAATGATTTATCTCATTCAAGCCTTTACACAATTCTCTTCTCTTTTTTCTATATTGTATTTCTTTTTGGTACGAGAGCCAACACCTTTCCACACCTTTTAGCAGCCTTACTACTTATGCGATAGCCACCTTAGGCTGTTTGTGACATCGTGTGACGTTACCTACACATGATTTTCGGTGTTGTTATTTTATGATTTAAAACAGTTATTTTTAAGCTTTACAATTTATTTTTTACTCTTCTCAGGTTAGATAAAATAGGATAGTTGATCTCCAGCACCTAGAAGGGCTTAGGTAATTTTTTTTGAGTCTACAGAGAAGTTCTGAGTATTGAGCAGGAGGTTGTCCGGCTATATGTAAGCGGGCAGCACTCCTTAAAAAAATATGTATTTGGACTTTTCGGGAATGGTCTGAGGAGACATTGTTATTATTTATGTTCTAAGGAGACTCTTTGATTTATTAACAAAATTTGTGGTGTTTTTGGAGTGGTTTATTGTTGCGTGACAGATTATGGCAGATTTAGGGTCCTTAACTATTCATTCTCTTGGCTCAAGTTTTGTGGGTGGTGGTACCATTTTTCCCACCAACTCATTAGAAAATCTAGGACTTCAAATCACCACAGTGAAGTTGGATGCCTCCAACTATTTGATTTGAGCATAGTCTACCAAGATGTTCATTGGTGGCAAAGATAAGATTGGCTATTTTACTGGTTCTGAGAAAAAGCTAGCTAAGTCAGAGAAGGCATATCCACAGAGGTTTGCAGATAATGCTATGGTTATGTCTTGGTTAGTCAATTCAATGCAGTCAAACATAGTTATTTGCTATATGTTTATGAAGACTGCTAAGAAGATTTGTGATTCAGTTCGACACACTAATTCTTAAAGGCAGAATGAATTTTCCAGTTGAGGCAAGATATCACCAGGATTTCTTAAGGTAACTTAACAATTTGAGGTTACATCACCAAGCTTCGTGCTATTTGGGAGGAGATGTCATATTATAATTCTTTCCACTCTTGGAAGGATCCAGATGATGCAGTTTTATATGGAGGGATTGTGGAGAAGAATCGAGTGTTCTACTATGGCAATTCATGTTCCCAATATGATACCCCTCGATTCTAGAGCCACAAGTGATCAAGTCCGAGCACAGATCTGAGGGATACCAAACAATCAATATGTAAACAAGCAGGAATAAAAACTGAATTAAGAATAAAATAATACTGCGCTGAAAGAAATCTAAAATAAAAATCCTCAAACTTTAAATAATAAATTAATATTATTTAAATCTTTCAAAACCGTACAACTAGGGAATCCATCCAGTGGACCCCTAATAATTCCAACTGATAAATAAATTTACAGAATAAAAATCCAAAACTAAATTAAGAAAAGAAATCCTATGTAGTCGGAAGAGTGAGTGATTGTATCTGCATCACCACGATCAAGCCCTAAGCCTAGTACTCACGAACACCTGAAAAATAAAAGTGGGTCAGGCCCATATGCAAGTTCCATCCTACTACAATCCGTATATAAACCCGATACGCAGATACATCTTAGATAACTTGGCAATATCTAAAATAGTCCATAAATATATATACACACTATAGGATGCTCACTAGCCTATAACATAGTTCAGCCTGGGTAGAAGGTGACATAAAAACACGTTTTCCAGCGGCCTAGTACCTAGACCTACCAGGGAATATCAGCTATATCTAACTACCCAACCTTTGCGATATACGCACCCTAACCGTGGTCAGGAGACTCAAGCTCGTATCACGGTACCATAAGTATATATATAAATTTCTTACTAGTGCAGAAGGATAAAACAAATATCCGTTATGTTGTTCAACTGTTTTAGTTGACAGGACATGCATTCATGCAGGATTTAACTATTTTAGTTAATCCATTCCGTATGTATGAAGGGGTAGGACTTAGCTTTTTGATCTAATCTATCCCTGATATGTCACTGTCCCATACCGTTACATATAATGAAAATGATCCACAAATAATACACATTCATTAGAACATCAAATACATCCAGAGTCTGACATAATAGCAACCAGATATAAGCAAGATTCTATTATGCATACAGTACATGATTAAAATCACGAAACATCCATTTAAATTGCTAAAATAGTGGTAAACAATTTAAACTATCCATTTCCATATAACTGACAAAACAAAAAATATAACAGTTCAGCAATTATCATCCACAACATGATATAATGATTATCAGAAATATGAGCTGAGCACATTATACTAGACATCCCTAACCATACTCTCATACTAGTTCATTTAAATTATTAAAACAAAGACTAGTAATGAAAATCCTCCTTATTCCCTGACGGCATGAAAATTATCATTTCATTACATGACGTCCTTTTTAATCCTCCATCTTAAAACGTGTGCCTGACATAATATGTCAACTAAGAAGTCTCACTGCACATTATATAAAACCCCAACGGTATTTTATACTTACCCAAATAAACTGGTTAAAACAAACCAGCAAATAAAAGTTCCTCCACTCCTGACAACATGTAACAATGTATTTAAATTACATGACGTCCACAACCACAACCCAACCAACCCTCATGGAACTTAAATATATCATAAATATCTTTGATATAACATCCTTAAAATATCTTTCATTTCAGTCCATTCAATTGGCTAACCAAACTAGACATTTAAGACTTACTCCTTCCTGGACAGCATGCACATTAATCTTTAAAAATTCATGATGTCCATTAATATAAAACACTAGCATATACTAACTATTTTAAGGTTTTAATAGTTTAATTTTAAACATTTAAAACCTCACATCACTTTCCATTAATTTCATTTAAGCCCCCGAAATCAGAAAAAATCAACAAAACGCACTTACTGTGCATTTCCAAAAAAGGAGCCGGCTCCACAAAAGTGTGGAGCCTGCTCTACCCTCTTGGAGCCACCTCCACAAGAGTGTGGATCCTACTCCACTTCAATGGAGCCGGCTCCATTGAAGGGTGGAGCCTCCTCCACTCTCTCAGCCTCCATTTTTCCTCCTCTGTTTGCCTTCTCCGCTTCCGGCAAAGCTTCAGTCCTCTGTCCAATATTTGTTAAATATTTTTAAGGTTCAAAATAAGTCTTAACAATCCTAGAAACTTCTCTAATTCCATTATGAATTAATTGACAAAAACCTAAACCGAAAACAAAAATAGTTTATGTTTTCTCTGTTCGTCTTCCTTGATTCGGGTAAAGTTCTATCCTCTGTTCCAAAGGTTTTCTTAAAGTTCTTAAGGTGAAAGATAAGTCCCAACAGTCCTAGAAACTCCTTAAATTCCTTTATGAATTAATTTACAAGAGTTTAAAACATAATCCAAACAGTTTATACAAAGAAAGCAAACTTCAGTTATTTATACGTTAATCAGTTTACAGTCCGGCAAATATGCATCAAACACCAATTTTAAAAATTTAATTAATTCCTGGAGACTATATAGAATGCACAGAACACAAGTTTGCAGGAAGGAGATAGAACGAAACTTGCCTTTAGGTTTCGGTTTGAAACCTTACAACGCCGTCTATGGAGTTTCCGACGAATGGACGACTACCGGCAACCTTCCTACTGCTCAGTTCTGTCTCACAATAAACCCCACCTTCCTCCTTGACATGAGCTTCAATCCATGGCTGGAAACCTCTCCCAGTTTCCCTTCATATTTTTAAACCCTCACCTCTCTGTTTCTCTGTTTTCTAATACGTGAATAAGGTGTTTCACCAAAAACCCTTGCCGACATATAATGTTCTATATATATATAGACCTATGAACAAACCTAATCCTAATCAAGTCTAACCATCTGTCGGCTAATCTAATTTCATAGAACAAAACCCTAATATCATTAATAACAAAGCATACTCTAATACACGTCATTTAAAACCAATAAATCAAATAAGTAAATTTAATCACAATTAAACAATGAAATAAAACCAATATATAATTACAATTAACCAATTAAATAAACAAATAAATAATTACAAGTAACCAATTAATTTAAAATAAATTCACACTAAACCAACTAAGCAAATAAACCACATAAGTCACATAATTAAATAAAAATGCTATAAAAATCAAAATTAAATTCCCATTTTATTCTTTTGAAAACTAGGGGTATTACACCCAACCTTTCAAGAATTGTACCATCCCAATTAGTTTAGAGTTCTACCACTGGTCCTCCCCTTGGACGACAACGTGGGCAGTGTGACCATTGCAGGACAATTGGTCACATCAAATCTTATTGTTATGCACTACATGGATGCCCAACGCAACGAAAACAATAGCCTCGATCCTATGAATGTTTGGTCAGCTTGGCACTCGTCATGCTGATATTCCGATTGAGCAAAATCATCAGTTAGCTGATTCTGAAAGGGAGTTATTGTCAGATGTTAGTCAGTATAACCGACTTGTTGGGAAGCTCATCTATTTATCCATGACTCGACCGGACATTGCTTATGTCATGAGTGTCGTGAGTCAATTCATGCACTCTCCTCGTACCCCTCACCTTGATGTAGGTATTCGGATCCTTCGCTACTTAAAAGGGTGTCCGGGACGTGGTGTTTTGTTTTCTAATCATGGTCACTTATGTGTTGAGGCTTAGACAAATGTTGATTATACATGATTAGTTTTAGATAGGAGGTCCATTTCGGGCTATTGTACCACTATTGGTGGACACTTAGTTACTTGGCATAGTAAGAAACAGGATGTTGTCTCTCGATCTAGTGCAAAGGCAGAGTATAGGGTTATAGCTCTTGGGGTATGCGAGTTGCTATAGCTGAAAATCTTGATGACAGACTTGTGCCTTCCAGTGCCGCTTCCATTCTCACTTTACTGTGATAACAAGTCTGCCATTAGCATAGCAGCAAATCTTGTTCAGCGTGACATGACTAAGCATATAAAAGTGGACAGTCACTTCATTCGAGAAAATATCATCTCTAGTCAAATTTGCAATCCATTTGTCACAAGCTCTCAGCAGCTTGGAAACATTCTTACAAAGGACATCAATAAGATTGTGTTTGAGAATGCATTATCCAAGTTGGGTGTTTCAGATATCCACGCACCAACTTGAGAGAGAGTGTTAGCAGATATGATAACCACGATTTATAAAATGACTTACCATGTTAGTAGATATTTTAATTATGATGTGGAATATGCCATAGAATATGCTTTAAAATATGTTGTGATTTGATTTAAATTTGATATAATTTCCTTTCTGATATGAGCTCGTGCTCTTTTTATTTATAAATACTAGAGCTGTGAATGAATGATTTATCTCATTTAAGCATTTACACAATTCTTTTCTCTTTCCTCTATGATCAAGGCCTCCAAGTAACATTTTCCAAGTAAAATCTAATTTTAGGTAATAAAAATCTAATTTTTGAAAATCAAATTATACAAACTTATCATCCAAACATTATTATAATATTTTTACATTTTTACTTCTCTAAAAATAAAAATAAAAATAAAAATTATTAGTTAAGAAGTGAATCAAATATGCCAACTAAAGATCATTACGCCTACTAAGAACACGATTAAAACATGCCAACTAAATTTATTTGTGTTTATTTATTACTATACTCGGCAAAGGTTGAAGTATATAATGCAATACAAATAATAAAGGAGAAGAAATACATGTTAACAGATTCTCGTTATATTTAAAGTGCGTGCAATAAAATCTTCCTCTGTTTTTTTATTTTTTATTTTTCTTTTCAGAAAAAGATTTATCATTTATTGCTCATTCCATACTAATAATAAATAAATAAATATATAATTATTAGTCTTGCAGCAGACTCGTTCTAAGAGTAAAAAGCCCAATAAAATAGTAATAATAAGGCCCATTAGGCCCTTCAACCTGTCTCAAGCTCTTCAACGGCCCAAAGTTGTAAATTATAGAGCAAAAAGTATTTCCGCTGCCGGGGTTCGAACCTGGAAATTCTTATCTTGAGAAATTTCCAATGTGGTACAGCGGATTTGATTTCCCTTTGGCGCAATTTACCTCATTTATATAAGTACGACATTCTATTTTAGTCCTCAACCATTACGCAATAACACCAACTAGCTTGTGCATCGGGATAAATTTTTTTCTTTTTTCTTTTTTTATTTTTGTGGATGGGTATCATTTGAACTTTTTAATTTTGTATATGGTCAACGCATCTCTACAAAATAATAAAATGATTATAACTTTAAAATTTAAGAGTAATTAAAGTTGGGCAATATTTACAGTTGATCTAGTAGTTACTTTCAAATCAGGGAGACGAAATTTTATCCGGTAAATACTTGTGTATTATATTTTATATACAAATATATCAAAATTGTAATATCATTCAACACTATTAAATTGAGGATGGAGGAAGAAAAAAATATTACATTGTTAAAACTCATTGTTCTATTATTTCATGAGTTTTGTATTGGCAAAATATTCTAAATATGTAACATGAGTGCTTAAATATGTTGTATGCGTATTGCATCATCGGCGAAAAATCTGACAATATATTCTTAGTTTAAAGTCATTCACTAGAAAGAATTTTAATTAATTTATAAGACTATACATATACACAAATATATATGTATTGTTAGGTTTTCTCAATTAACATTTCTCTAAGTATGGAGGAAGGTCTATGCTGCGGCCAATTCACCACTATATTTACATATACATTTTCTTACATATACATATATATTTGTACATTATGATATGATGCATCGCTCAAAAACTATACTATTTGTTACCAAATAGGATTACAAATGAACCGAGATCTACTTAATATTAATCGAGGCTTAAGACAAAAAGATTAAGAAGTGATTTTTAATATATAATATATTAATATTATACAATAGTGAATAAATTAATTTTTATTTAGCAGTCGCTATAAACCGGGTGGGATGGGGTGATCTTTTCCCATTCCCGCCCCCTAATCATGTGAATTTTCAATTCTAATCCTCCATTTTCATTCCAAAACTATTTAAGTACCCTCATAATCATTATAAATACAAACATAAATAATGAAGAAGAAGAGATATAAGTATATACACACATTCTCATTATTTTAATTCTGATTGTCGAATACAGTCTATCTTTTTTTTTGCCACAATAAAGATTTATCATTTATGGCTCATTATTTTATTTTAATTCTGAATGTCAAATACAGTCTCCTTTTCTTCACAAAAAAGATTTATGGTTTATGGCTCATTTTCAAATAAAAAAGGAATTATTTGGTTTTAGCTGACTGGGTGTAAGAACTAAGAAGTAGAGCCCAATGAAATAGTAATAATGAGGCCCATCGAGTGTATCACCAAGGTTGGATCCATTTACTGGGCCAGGCAACATATCTCAAGCTCTTCAACGGCCCATAGTTCTTTTCAACCTCGGAAATTACCAATTGTGCTTTTATGGTCTATATACAGATAGCTATGAAATTCTCTTTAAGAACTCTTTTAATACGCCAACCAACTGGGAAAGTTCTAGAGTAGAATTCTGCTACAATTTGGAGTGGTAGAAAGTACAAAAACAAGAGAGAGAACCGATTAACATACCAATTTTTAGACCCAAAAAATAATAATAATAAAAATAAAAAATTTACTGTGTGGGCGTTTTTAAGATTTTAACAAAATTTATATGTAGTAATATAGTCAAATAAAAATTTCAATGGGGCTGTCCCCTTGAGTCTATAGGCTCGTGTCTATCTACAAATTATAAGAAAAACCATGTAGAGTCCAATAGTTGAATAACTTCAACTATTTTAATGTAAGTGAGAATGTCATAATTCACTCACATCAAAACAATCCGAGATTAAGACTCCGTATAAAGGGATGTGAGAGAATAACAAAAATAGGAGATGGAGTTTGAGAATTTAGTAAATAAATAAAGATGGAGAGATTATAATAAGGAAAAAACTTGA
Source organism: Cornus florida (assembly GCF_030987335.1). NCBI lineage: Eukaryota > Viridiplantae > Streptophyta > Magnoliopsida > Cornales > Cornaceae > Cornus > Cornus florida. The sequence goes on from NW_026775579.1 coordinate 26,717,814, forward strand.
AAAATTAATAACTAAAAAGAGGAGAGATCGATCAACAAAAAAAAAATAAAAAATAAAAAATAAAAAATAATAAAAATAAAAAAAGTAGAAGCTAGGACAGATGCATTCAAAAGTCCGTCCGAGCAATTGCCCTTATTGAAATATATATTTTTAATAATATATCCTATTAATTCATTCATTTTGATATATATAGCTACAAAATTACACTACCACCCACACTGAAATTATTATAAACTTATACTATTATTTCCTCTCACACAATTTTATGATTCTGTCCCTTGGTAGAAGAATAAGAAAGAAAGAAAAGAACAAAAAAGAACAAACGGGCTAGTGGTTTAGTGCCTCTTATCTCTGAAAGAGAGGCTAAGAGTTCAAGTCTCAGTAGATGATACTTTCTCACTTTTTAAAGTAGAACCGAAGGGGTTCCAGTCTTGGTGTGGGCAAAAAGTGTGTGTGTGTGATTGGATGTATGAGTAAGTTATTTGTCAATGAGAAGAATTTTCCAAGAAGACCAATGATTCAAGTCTCCCACAAGGGCAAAGTCTGTGGGGCCTCTTGAAGATAGTCGAAGTCTCCCAATAATGTGCAAGGGATCATGACATGCAGCTCTATCTTCAAAATTAAACCAAGCTGGACTCAATCCAAGCATAATGTATTTGCACGATATGCTATTAGGTGCAACATTTATTCTCTTTTCAGAATATCCAAATATAAAAATTAGAAAGAAAAAAAAAAAAAAACTTTTAAATTAAGAAAACTTGAGTGTGAGATGGAATTGAACTAATCCATCTTTAATCCATGCTTGAATCAGGAAAGTATTGTCCTTATATAAGACCTTTCAAGATAAGTCTCATAAATGTGTGCAACACTCAAGATACATGAATTAAGAAGATTCATGTTCTATGACAATAAATTTCATTCGTATACAACACTGATCAAAATATATCTCATAAATATTATGAATGAACTTAGAATAGGTTCATCTTAAAATTATGTGAATCAAATACATTTATTGAGAACCAAATATCATGTGTAAAAACATCTCCACCTCTGTTGGTTTATGAACATCCAAAAACATGCATTAATATATGGATACATTTAAAACTTAATTACTCAAGAGAAAGTAATCAAAATAATTAGAATTTAATTATATATGTTTATATATTTTAAAATATTATAAAAATATTTTAAAACATTTTCAACAATACATACATTCTCATTTATATTAAAATGAATTTTAATACATTCTCCATCTTTTTTACGTTATTTTTGTCACAAAAAGATTTATGACTCATTCTCAAATAAAGAAAAAAATTTGTTCATTTATATTAAAAAAATTTGTCGTGTAAGAAGTAAAGCCCAACAAAAATAATAATAAAAAGGACAATCTTCCATTTGGTGGGGCCATGCAACCTTTCTTATGAAAAAATAAAAATGGCAAAAACAATTGTTCTTCTGCCGGGGTTCGAACCCGGAAACTCGCAACTGAAATTTCCAACTGCGCTACAGCGGATTCTATGGCTACAACGCTCATATATATACATATATATATATATATAGGTTTGAGTTAGGTGTTTCATTTTTCAAGTTTGCAACAATTAGTGGCTGCAATGATGGGTGACATGGTAGTGATAGGCATGCCCTTAGTTAAGTATTCTCCTAATATATATATATATTTGTTTGTTTTAGAAAATTGAACTCATATATATAATCCAAAAGTTATTTGGTTGACAATTTTATGAAATTTATTGAGTATAATTAAGAAAATTGTCAATTTTAGAAAATTGTCAAAAATCATTTCTCCATTGGGAAGATAATGAGCCAAAGAGACCCTCAAATCTCATTTGGTTCAATTTTCTAAAAACAATTTTCAAGAATTAAGAAACAAAAAACTATCATTAAAATTATCTAAAAATAGAAAAGGAAAAAAAAAAAAAATTCAACCAAAAAAGGTTTTGCACCAATTTTCTGATTATTTTATTTTGTTTTTCGATAGGTACAATTTTCTGATTTTCATAAGCGTACTAGTAAAATTAACCAAAGAGGACCTTAGAATCTCTCTCTATATGGGTGAGTAAAATTTGATTGTATAATTTAATATTAATAGTTTTATGAACTTAATTTACAATCATTGATCAATTGGGTTCTTTGAATTTTCTTTTTTTCTCCATGGCCCCTGGCGATCCTAGCAATGCATATGTAGAATTTCATGAATATATATATTTTTAAAATTTTTAGAGCTAATAAATATGCCAACTAAAAAATCATTACTTCTACCGAGAACACTATAACAATATGCCAACTAAATTTATTAATGTTTATTTATTATTTTACTCGGCTTAGGTTTAATGTGACTCAACAAATCATAGAAGTGAATTTATAATGAATAGCCCATTACATAAATATATAAATACAACCATGAATAGTGAAACAGAAATGTTGGGCCTTAATGATGCATTTTTAAACTTTGGGCAGTTGTAGAGCTTGAGAAAGGCTGGTGGGCCTTATGATACATTTTTAAATAACTTGTAAAATGTCTATATAAGGACAATCTAGTCAAATTATAACTTAAATTTGTTAGGAAGATCTATTTCTACCAAATTGAAACTTTAAAAATGTTTTTTTTTTTTGCATATGAGAAATGTGATATGTATTACATGTAAGCATACTATAAGAAGAAATAGCATGATTGACTTGTTACAAAATGTCCCGTGTTAAATGTGAGATATGCATGATCGATGATGGAGCTGTAGCTTAAAAATTAGACAAACTAAATGGCTATTTTTTTCGTGAAACCAAATGCAAGAGTGGCCTAGAATGCCCCACGTATCCATCCTTTGAAGAGGAAAGAATCAATTTCGTTATTTTTATCTAGATCAAGACAACTTAGATAAACTATAATGCAAAACACGATAAAATTAAGTAGCCACTAGGCAATCTCAACAAGTTACAAAAATGTATTGTCATAGAGAGTTTAGTTGTTGATATAATTGCACAAGATTTAATAGCATGTGCTTAGACTAAGGTTTGGACAGTTTTAGACAATAGAATAGAATTATATAGGGGATTTCAAATAATTGAATGGATATTGTTAAGCTGAATTGAGTTATTAAACAATAAAAAATATGTTAAGTCCCATCGAATTAAGATCATTGCACCTGTGTATATGCGGGAATCTTTGGAGCAGCTGAGTGATTGTTTTGTGGTATCATACCTGCAACTCATACCATGTAACATATCGAAATAGTGAAATTTTCATCTCAATTGGAGTTCCAAGTATCTCTAATGTTACGTTTGAAAGTACTGAATCGATACCTTAGATTTAGAAGTAATAAAAATTTAGTTTAAAGTTTTCATTAAATTTTCTAAAATTCTAAATTTAAACCGATCAAAAATCTATCATTCTAAGTGTTAATGTTAGAAAACACAATATCAAAACAAGTTGTTTGAAGTAACTAGTAGGTACACAAGTGATGAGATGACATGTTTTTTTACAGTAGGATTTGCACTCGAATATGCCATAGAGTGAAACTATTGGAAAGATCCGAATCCAAAAGAAACAAAAATAAGAAGAAGAAGATAAATCTAAAAATTCAAGTTTAGATAACCAACCATACCGGACGTTTTCAGCCCAATTTAATTCCTCATCAAAATTAATAGCCATTGAAGGGGATGATGAGTTTCTCTCTTCCCTACTCCGCCAAATTTCTCCCGCCTTCGTTCAAACCCGTAAAACCCCAACTTGGAACCTCTCAAGAACTGTCTGATCCGTCTCGCCAACATAGGACACCACCAAGCTAGCAATCTCCACCCTTGATCTCATGATTCAACATGGAAACTCAAAAAAACACACCTTTTTTCACACAATGTGTACATCTCTCTAGTTGATTATCTTGGAACAAAATTTATTTAATTTAATTAAATTTGATTTTTTGTGGAATACTTAATTCATTCCTTTCAAAAATTTATTGGGACAAGTGCAGAAAATATCCCTAAAGTATACTCATCGTAGCACTTTCACCCTCAATTTGAAAAGTGTGAAAAAAAAAACACCCTTAATCTTTTCACATTGCGCAAAAAATACTAATCGATAAAAAATCTGACATAAATTAATGTTATAATACCCATTTTGCCATTTTACTCTTTCGAAAATGTCCAAGGGAGTATATATACTACTAATCTCATAATATAAGGGTGTTATATGCATATTACTTTATAATTTTTTAATTTTTTTTTTCACTATATATATCTCTAATAATAATAATAATAATAATAATTATTATTATTATTATGTTTTGAAACTTTTAAAATTTGTAGAATAAGGATTTAAATTTTTGAGATTTTAGTTTACCGTTTTCTACAAAAAAAAATTTCTTTAATTTTTTTTTTTTTTTTTTAAACCAACATGGTTAAACAAAAAGAAAAATAAATCCCAATTTCAGTTTGCACTGATTTTCAGAGTTTGGAGCATGTTTGTTTTCTTTAGTTTGCAATTTATTTTCATTTTTTATTTTTTATTTTTATCTTTATTTTACTTTTCTTTTATAATTTAATTTTAATTTTAATTTTCTATTTTTATATTTACTTGTCCATTGTCGATGTCCTCTAATAGTGTCATTTTCGGTCATTTTACAAAATTATTTATTTTTATATATTTTATAAAATTGTTCAGTAAGGATAACTTAGTCAACTTAGGGTTTAAATTTTCCATAGGGTCCTATTTGCATCAAATTGAAACTTTAGGTGTATTTTTTTGCATGTGAAGGACATCCTCCAATAGTGTCATTTTTAGTCATTTTACAAAATTATTTATTTTTATATATTTTATAAAATAGTTTAGTATGGATAATTTAATCAACTTAGGGTTTAAATTTATTAGAAGGATCAATTTGGTACAAACTTTAAGAGTGTTTTTTACATGTGAGGGGCATCCTCCAATAGTGCCATTTTCGATCATTTTACAAAATTATTTATTTTTATATATTTTATAAAATGGTTTAGTAAGAGTCATTTACTCAATTTAGAATTTAAATTTATTAGAGAGTCCTATTTGTACTAAATTAAAACTTTGGGGGTGTGGTTTTCTGCCCTGCCCCACAATATATTACATAACAATTAAAATAATAGTAAGAACTTTAATATCAACGCTAACAGTCTTAGAGTGAGATAATTGGAAAACAATACGTTAGGAGGAGGAAATGATAGTTTTTGGTATTTGAACCACGTCCCTTGGTTTTAGGCAAGGGTTTCTCCTTCGCTGATCTTTCTGATCTGCGAGAGGGGCTCTATTACTTTGCACTTGTTTTGACAAGCTGCTAAGGTTTTTTTTTATTCTATTGTTTTAGACAAGTTTGAAGGTTTTATTTGGTGATTTTTTGTTGGAACGGCGTCCATGGAAGATGACCTAGCATCTTAGTTAGAGTTCTGTAAACTCTCGGCTGAGGAGGAAATTGTGGTAGTTTTAGCTGATGATGCGGCGGTACGAGGGTCTCACTGGTGTGCTCATAGCCTAGCCAAAAAGTTGTTCACCGAGAAACCCTTGAAGTTTTTCTGGATGCGCAAGGAGCTCAGTGAAGCCTGGGATTGTGAGGGTTTACAGATGTATCATATTAAAGATAAAATGTTTTAATTTATTATTCCAAGTGAGGATGATTGCGAGCGGATTTTGTGAAATCGCCCATGAAGTTTTGATGGGGATCTTATCTCCGTTTAGCGTTGGTCACTAGATTTTGATTTCTTGGAGGCACCTTTTCTAAATGTACCCTTTTGGGTTAGGGTTACAAATGTTCCCCTCCAGTTAGCCACAGAAGATACTGCCAGAGACATTGGCTCCTCCTTTCTGTCATGTGAGACAGTTGAAGTTAGGGATCTCAACCTTAACGGTGGCTTTTATCTCTGCATCAGAGTCGGAGTGAATATATCCAAGTCTTTTCGGCGACGGGTTAAGATTCAGCATGGTGTAAAAAGCAAGTGGACGAAATTCCGATATGAAAGATTACCATCTCTTTGCTATAACTGTGGCAAGGTCGGTCATGGAATTAGGTCTTGCCCTTGCAAGGTTGAGGAGCCCATCGATGAACGACTCATTCAGTGTTTGGTTGAAAGCTTCAGGTAAAGTGGGCAAGCTTAAGAAAATTCAGCAATCTACAAGTTCTACAAGTGGGACACTGTTGTCTAATTCTGAGTCAACTGCTCTGATTTCTCCGGGGATCAGAATTTCCATCAGCGACGCTAGTAGTGGAAACGATGGTCTGGTCAACTCTTTTCTGTATGGTAAAGTGTAAAGGGTGATGATGTAGGATGACAGCTGTCCTCCTATACTGTGTGCTACAACTGTCAACCCCCTTGTGAGGGAAGGGCATACCGCGAGACCCAGGTATGAGTTTTCAAATCAGTCATTTTTGCAGTGGAGGGGGGCTCAAAAGTCTTTACAAGTTAAAGGGAGTATGGTGTATGATAACCTTAGTTCTGGGGTGGGTACTGGGCCTATTTCCTTAAGCCCATCTAGGCATGCTATCTATTTTAATCAGGTTATACAACCGGACCGCCTCACCTCCTTTGTTCATGGTCCAGCCCAACCCTTTGATTTAGGGGTGTTGGCCAATAATAGTTTGGAGAAACCCATGATTCTTGCTTATGACCCATCACACCCAATCATAGTTCAACCCAATCTTCCTTCTTCCTCAATTGTCCCACCTGCTTCTCATCCTCTGACGGAGCCAACCTGTCATCGATCGTGGATAAAAAAAGCCAGTGCTAAGCAAGTGTCAAAAATGGAAGAACCTCTAGGGAGTTCGAAGAGAAAGCTAGAATCTACAGAATCCATCCTTCAATATGCTCCCAAGAGAACGAAGGCCATGATTTCTGATGCACAATGTAATTTGATGGTGGTTGCCATCTTTACATGGCCCCAACTCCCTCAATGAGGGTTTTGGTGTGGAATTGTCAGGGTTTGGGGAACCACTGACAGTTTTCTAGTTGAGGAGGTATCCCTCCATTCCCCCCTTTAATTTTTCTGTCAGAAACAAAAAAATGCAGGTTATCGTGTGGAAAAAGTTATAAAGTTACTCGGTTCGTATGAATCTTTTGTGGTTCCATCTACTGGGAAGGCAGGCAGAGTTGTTCTCTTATTTTCAAAGGAATGGCAAATTTCTGTCATTGATTTCTCATAATTCCAAATTACGTGTAAAATCATAGGTGGTCGAGGCAATGATCCTTGGTATTTCACAGGGGTTTACGGTTCATGCTCAAAGAAGGATCGGGCTCTCCAATGGCGATATATCCACAGCCTCATGTTTTAGTTAGGCCCTCGTTGGATCCTTATGGGAGATTTTAATGCTTTGCTCCACCGTGATGAGAAAAGAGGAGGACGGCCTAAAGTTGGATGGATGCTTAAGGAATTCAAACATTTCATTGATGATTGCTCTCTGATGGATCTTCAATTTAAATGCTTCCCCTTTACATGGCGTAATAAGAGAGATTCTGGTAAGCTCATCATGGCTCGCCTTGACAGAGCTTTGTGCACGCCTCAATGGTTCCAATCCTTTCCAAGGTGTATGCTCCATCATCTCTCAGTGAATGGGTCGGATCATATAGCCATTATGTTGTGCCTCAACGACTCCATCTCTCACTCTAGATGCGAATTCCTTTTTGATTCTCGGTGGGTTAAGAAGGACGAGTTCAAACCGGTCATTGAAAAAGCTTGGGCTTCCCCGAGTGCTGGCCTCTGCAAGGTATCCCACACAAATTATGCCGATGTTAATATGATCTCAAGGCCTGGAGATGAGGTAAATGCAACAATGCCTTTGACCAAAATTAAATCTATTGAAGCAAGGTTGAAATTTATCAAATAATAGATTGATGGGTATGATAGAGCTGAATGTTGTAGGCTAGAGCAGGAGTTAAGTAATGCTTGGCGTAAGGAGGAGATGTTCTGGCTTCAAAAATCTAGAATTGCTTGGCTAGCCCATGGTGATAAGAATACAAAGTTCTTCACGGGAAAACACAAATTAGGAGAAGGAAGAATGAGATTATTGGATTGGAGGATTCTGGGGGCAATTGGTGTGATTCCAAAGATGACATTCGCAAAGTAGCTGAAGATTACTTTCATAATCTTTTTTTGTCTTTTTCGGACCAGGAGGACTCAACATTCTGGAATAGTATCAATCTAAAGGTGATGTAAGAGATGAATAATGATCTGTTAAGGGAGGGGTCCGTGGAGGAACTCCGAATTGCTTTAGCTAGCATTGGTCTATATAAGGCTCTTGGGCCTGATGGGTTTACTCCCCTTTTCTTCCAATCCAACTAGGAGATTTTAAAGTTTGATTTGTTACGAGGTTTCAATTCTTTTATTCAGGACGGAAATCTTTCCTTAAGTCTCAATGCTACTAACTTAGTCCTGATACCCTAGGTGAAACATCCCACTATCATGTTAAATTTCAGGCCAACTACCTTCTGTAATATGGCTGTTGTAAAGCATAAAAGAGAAGTAAAGAGAGAAATGAAACACAAAGAACACAAGGATATTCGGTAGTTCAACCACTAGGGCCTACATTTATAGCACAAAGAGCCTAAAAGGCTGCATTACTTTATAATATATTCTATCTTAATCTTTGTATATAATAGTCACTTCTATTTATAGGTGAAAGAATAGAGTTAATAAATATGGAAAATATATGGAAAATAAATGAAAGGAAAATTCCTAAAATCAATATCATAAATCACTCTAATCAATATTCTATCAGAGGCTAAAATCTCTCCTATGATAGGCAAAACAACAAAAAACCCCCCCATAATATATCATTGTTGTAAAATGCCCCCTAAAATATTTTTAGGAGCAAGTGCCCCCCAACTATAGACATGTTGCATATTGCCCCCTTGACAACACTTTCCGGCTACTGGAGGCTAATTTCCGACCAACAGAGTAACACAATTACTAATTTGACCCTTACTTATTAATTTATTATAAAAATTATAAAATTCATGGATGTGAAATACCAATAATGCCCTCATATTTTTATTTTTATTTTTTCATCATCTTCCCGCGGGACTGTATAATGTCTCTTGGGTGTCTTTTTTGACTCGGCGAGAAGAGGCTTAGTTCGGCGGTGAAGAGGACAGCGCGCAGGCAGTGAGGAACAACGGTGGACATTGTTTTGTAAGCAGTGGTAAACATATATATATATATATATATATATATATATATATATATCAGTTTTCAAGGCTTATAACCGTAAATAATCTTTACATACAATAGCAGATGCACTCATTTAAACAAATGTAACTGGAAACTATAACCCCGGCTCAGACAAGGATTTCTTTTTCGCCGATCACCATGATTTTCAGACTTAACACGCATAAGGAAACAATAAGCAAATTGTTGACACTTGCGGATTCCTTTCTTGAAGATACAACCTGTTTTCATTCGACTTTTCACCTTTAATACAATCAAAGTTCGAGCAATTGGAATAGAGTCGGCGACTCGCTCTGCAATTGTCGGTGAGTGCTCTGGCAAATCAATACCCATTGATGTAATGTTATATATATATATATATATATATTAGGGACAATTGAAGAAGGTGATCTAGCGAGTGAAATCGAATTTGAAGAACGGCCAATCTCTTTTGCTTCTTGCAACACACAGACACAGGGCTGTAACCTCGGATGCTTTTGAGGCCTATGTTTTATTATTATTTTTCCTTCACATTTCTGGGGCAATTTGATTTGTTAAAAAAGCTTTCAAAAAAGGGAGAGAAGTGAGTTGTACTTTAATTTTTTTTACAGGAGATAACTTCTTCAAAATTGCTTGTTATACCATCGAGGCTCTTTGTTCAAAGTTATATGAGGATACAACTCAAAATCTTAAGGAGATTGAGACTCAAATTTTGAGGAAGAGAACTGAGCTATGCCAATTTGAAAAAGAATACAGAAAGGTAATAAATGCTTGTTTTTTTAGTGGTGGATACCATGATATTGGGCAATGCATGTTCCATTCATTTGGTTTACATCCGATCTCACTACCACCGTTGATCACAAGAAGCTCTATTTTAGCATAAATCATCGGTATTACTATGGGCGATGGCAGCCTTATTGGCTTCGGCTTCTACGGCTTGGAAGACTGAAGAAGAAAAAAATAAAATAAAAATATAAGGGCATTATTGGTATTTCACATTCATGAATTTTATATTTTTTATAATAAATTAATAAGTAAAGGGGTAAATTAGTAATTGTGTCACTCTGTTGGTCGGAAATTAGCCTCGGGTAGTCGGAAAGTGTTGTCGGGGGGGGGGGGGGGGGGGGGGCAACTTGCTCCTAAAAATAGTTCAGAGGGACATTTTGCAACAATGACATAGTTTAGGGGTTTTTTGTTCTTTTGCCCCTATAATAGTCTCATATCAAATATTTTGTCAAGAAGTAATTTAAGGTAATATTTTCTAAATATAACATCTTCTAACACTCCCCCTCAAGTTGAAGGGTGTATGAAAATAACGCTCAGCTTGCATATCAAATCATGAAACAGATCATTTTCCAACGATTTGGAAAAAGACAATAAAACTGCTAGAGACACGATGAATGCGAAGAACAATGCTACCGAACACACCGGTAGCCCAAATTAGTCCATATAGCACCGAACACATAGCGAAGGTTACAAACAATGCTACCGAACACACCAGCATTCCAAACAAGTCAATAAAAACTGTCGGAGACACGATAAAGACGAAGACAATGCTACCAAACACACCGGTAGCCCAAATAAGTCACAAATAGAAACGATTTGGAAAAAGACAATAAAACTACTAGAGACACAGTGAATGCGAAAAACAATACTACCGAACACACCAGTAGCCTAAATAAGTCCACATAGCACTAAACACATGGCGAAGGTTATGAACAATGCTACCGAACACACCAGCAGCCTAAATAGGTCAATAAAAACTACCAAAGACACGACAAAGATGAAGACAATGCTATTGAATATACCAGTAGCCCAAATAAGTCACAAATAGAACCGAGAACCCTTAGCAACATTTCATATACTAAGGGAATGCCCCAAAATAGGGGTCCGAACCTAGGAAGAGAAATTAGGCTCTGATACCATATTGTAAAGCATAAAATAGAAGTGAAGAGAGAAATGAAACATGAAGAACACAAGGATATTACGTGGTTCAGCCACTATGGCCTACATCCACAACACAAAGAGCCCAAAGGGCTACATCATTTTATAATATATTCTCTCTTAATCTTTTTATACAATAATAACCTCTATTTATAGGTGAAAGAATAAAGATAATAAATATAGAAAATACATTAATGGAAGATTGCTAAAATCAATACCATAAATTACTCCAATCAATATTCTATTATAGGCTAAAATCTCTCCTATGATATTCTTATATCAAATATTCTGTCAAGGAGTAATTTAAGGGTTCCTATAATAATATTTTCCAAATATAACATCTTCTAACAATGTCATACAAATTATACTCAAAGACTTTAGCCAATCGTCTCAAACCTCTCATTCCTCTTCTTATAAGTAATTCTCAAAGTGTGTTTGTTCCTCAACGCCTCATTCATGAAAATATCTTACTGTGTCCTCAAATGAAAAAAAAGAGAGGAGAATCTGGTTTTATGGCACTCAAGTAGGATATGGTAAAGGCGTACAACAGGGTTAGTTGGTCATTTGGAGGGGCCATTGTGCAATTAACGAAAGTTATTACAAAATACCTCATTTCGAGCCTAGATCCTCGTACGGGATTCATTTTCACATTTCATCGAGTCGGGTATTCTTAGAATTTCCTTCCAGTCGTTTTCCCTAGTTTTAGGATATTTGGCCCCGGTTAGCATCAAACTTGTTTGGGGCATATCTTTCTGCTCGGGACTCAGATTTCGATGCCATTTTTTTCGTTGTTCATTTTTTTTTTTTCATTTCGGTTCTTTTTCGTTCACGGTGTTTTATCGTTTGAGCGTGTTTATGCAAATTTCACTTTTCCGGACCCGGCGGGGCCCGTTCGGGGTACTTTAAGGGTTTTACTATAAATAGAATGACTTAAAGTGAAAAATCAGATTTTCACCATCTTCTTCCCCTCTTTAGCCAGCAGCCAAGGCAGCCCCTTGGGCTGCCACCACTCTTTCTTCTTCTCCACTTGATTTCCTTTGTTATTTGTCTCGTGCCTTAACGTTTATTGTAGGCCTTGACGTGCTCTTCCTTTCCCCCTTATTAGAATCCATTTATGACCATTTTTAAGTTCAAGTTTCGAGTTCGGATTTGGATTTTCATGGTACATCAAAGGTTAAAGTTGTTGCTTTAGTTGTCCCCTACATAACCTAGGAGTATTGTCGGATTCGAAGCACTTTTCTTTTGGTGGGGATTTAAGATTTCATCTCAAATTGAGGTAGGGGATGTCTTAGGTTTATATCTTGGTTATATTGAGTGTATTCCATGTTTACACAACCTAATCACATGCCTTTGTATTAAATCTAGAAACTTTATTTATTTATTTTCTTGTATGAGATTTAATTCTCCCGGTTGGTTATAGCTTGGTTTAAAATTATGGCATGTTATTAAATTACAACTTGATATGTTCATTGACATATATTAAATTGAGAGCATTTGGACAAGTATTGAAACTTTTATTTAATTATTTTCTTGAATGAAAATTAACTCATGTGGCCGTATCTAGCTTGAAATCAATATGTGATGTCATATTATATTAGGCCCTAACATACTCTTCAACATATGTGAATTTGAGAGTATTCGGAGGTGTTTTAAAATCTAGAGATAATTAATTAATTAGATTAATTAATTTATTCCAAATGTACTATTCACTTCATTGGATTTCTGACTTGATATTGTTGATGAGCATGCCATATACTTTCACATATATTAAATCGGGAATATTTGATTAGGTTTTGTAACCTTTCATTTTATTATTTTCTTGTATGAAGGTTTAATCATTAGGATTGTATCTTGCATGGAAATTTCTTGTATTATGCTATTAAATCAAATTTTGACATGTTTTATAACATACTCTAATTTGAGAACATTTGGATGAGTTTTAAAATTTAGAGATTTTAATTAAATGAATTAATTAAAATCTATTCAATGGTTCCATGGGCTTGATTAAGTTTCTAACTTGGTATTCATGATTTCCTTGACAAGTTCTTTCACGTGTACCAAATAGAGAATAATCGGATAAGTTTTGAGACTTATATTTAATTATTTCCTTTGTATGGAATTTAATTCACATGGTTGCATCTTGTATAGAATGAACTTGTAACTTGATATTAAACTTGTCCTTAACATGATCCTTGACATATCTTGTTCGTAGAATATTTAGAGTTGCCTTGTAGTCTTGAGAATTTAATCCTTTAAGTTGATTAAATCCCCTTTTATGCTTCCATCGAGTTAATTATGCTTTAATATTAAACTCTTGTCAAACTTATGAATTAGACTTGTATTTCAGGGGGCTTTTACCTTTTTATCATGCATCATGACCTCTTATATCTTGGTTTCATTAATGTAGTTAATGGACTTGCACAATTATCTTAGAATGGTTTAATTATTCATGTGTTGTTTAATAAATAATTAAATCATGTCTCTTATACTTGTGGTATATTTACATCAATGGATTCCATATGCTATATATCTTAGTTGTAGTCTATATAGATGCACACTATGATTTCTTGACATTTCACATGCCATTATAGTTGAGGACTGAGGGCATGACTTGTGTGTTTCCATAATCTTGGTTGTGCATGGAATGTGGTTTAATGAATTACTTGTACCTTGATACTATCTTGACTTGCATAACTTGTTGATTTTGGAAACTCGGCGATATCAATCAAGAATTGACATGAGTAGAACTTGGTTCTAGTACAGGGGATAGAGAGCCCCCTACAATAGAGTGCGTACTAGGGGAAGGTACCCATGGGTTAGTAACCCTAAAGTGATCCCAGGAGTACGGTTCTAATCTTGGCGATATCCGAGTATCCACATTGTTTAATTTAAACCTTTAGATTTCAAGTGTATTCCTTGAAGTTCTAAGAATCTTGTCGTGTTCTATGGAATGTTCCTATCTTATTAGTTGCATAGATATTATGCATTATTCTTGATTTCATGCCCTATCCTTGTCGTGTTAATTGAATTGTCTCAATCTTGTTAATTTTCTTAGTTATCTCGTTTCATGTTTCTTTATGCTATTGTGACTTAGGAATGATCCTAACATGTAACTTGACTTAGATTCTAGGTGGCATGGAACCTTTAGATTTCAAGTGTTATCTCTTGAAGATCTAAGAAACTTGTCGTGTTATATAGAGTATTCCCTACGAGTACCACAAGATACTCACCCCTCACTGAATGGGACCTGTTTCAGGTATAAAGACTTGGTTCATGATGTTCATCATTCCTTGGATCACTTGTAGCTTTTAAGTTTCCATTTCATGCAAATGTTAGCATGAAATGTCATTTTTTTAGCCTTATAAATCAAAACTTGTATCTTTGATTCCATATATGTAACGTATACATAAGTACACCTTTTACGATGTATTTAAAATGTATGAGATGAGGTCAGAGGCCAATGACATGTATCTTGTATCTTATGTAATTTTTAATTTCATTAAATATTATGAAAATATTGAAAAATGCCAAGTCATTACTTCACTATGTTTGCATCGGGTGTAGAATTTCATTTTTATTCTTCCATAGGGTCTTATTAATCATGCATGAAGTGTGGCCAAGGGTCAAACGGTAATTTGAAACCATTTTATAATTTTAAGTTTCAAAATTCCCTTTTCATGTGCATTTTCGCCTTTTTTGGCCGTCGGGGGGTTGGGTTTTGCATCGGGTCTTCTCGGGAGCTGCGGACCATTCCCACACTTTTGAAATCATTTATTACGCTTGTGTGTACTTTTGTTTCAACCAGAAATTCATTTAGGGTCAAATGCATACTTGGTGCAAAATTGCATTTCTGAGTTTTTGCTCTTTTCTGATCTAGGGGCATTCTGGGTATTTCACAGTGTATTTATCTCATTTTCTTTTGTGTTGCCGAGTAGAAAACTCAATTTTAGGGGGGGTTTTTTCTTCGTGTTTTCCATAAAATGTCGTTAAGGGCCCCGTGTTTGCTCTCTGTTCTGGCAGATTTCAGAAAAGCCCATGTAACAGCTTTTTGACCCTCTTGACCTATTCTGATCTAGGGGCATTTTGGGGATTTTATAGTATGTTTTTTGTTTTCTTTTACGTAACTGGGTAGAAAACTCGATTTTAGGGGGGGTTTCTTCTTCGTGTTTTTCCAGAAAAATTCGTTTCGGCTCCGTTTCATGCCTCAGTTCTGGAAAACCCTTTTTTTTTTTTAGCATGTCCGGGTGCTTGTCAGGATGCTCGTGGGGGTGCTAGTGGGCGCCCATGGTGTCCCGTCTGGACGTCGATTTTTGTTTTCGCTTGTTCTCCTTTGTTCGGACTCCAAATGAGGTGAATTGTTTTTTGAACTTGACTAATTTTTCGTCGTCTATCCAACGGTGTGCTCGGTTGCACCCGAATATTCCTTGATAATTACCAGTTTACCCTTTTAGCCTTAAGTGCTTATTTTTCTTTATCTTGCCGTTTCTCCTTCGTCCGGACTCTGAATCATGCGATTCTTGAGTCTATCTTGATTAGTTTTTTGTTATCTTTCTAGCAGTGTACTCGGTGGCACCCGAATCTATATTTTTAGAAATGACTATTTTTGCCTTTGGGGGCTTAATTGTTATTTTTTCGATCTCTTGCTTCCGCGCTTTATTCCTTTGGATTATGTGACTCATGAAAGGTTATCTTAGGGTCTTAGAGGTGTGTTGTGCCTTGGGAAACTGTTGTCTTATTTCTTGCTTCCGTATCTGGATCCGTTATCAGGTTAATCTTTGGTTCATCACAGGACACACTAACTTGAAAACCAGGGCCGTCACATTCATTGCCATTAAAATGATTACAAAATACTACAAATTTATATCAAAACTTTACAAATGGCATTTGATTACATAATATAATATAAGTTAAGTTCCTAATAATGCATAAGCATGTGGAGGCGTATCATCTATTCCGTCACCTCCAACCCTGAAAATGTTTAAGATAAAGGGGTCAACACCATCGCTCAGTAGATTATGCCTAAGGATTGGCTCCTAAAGCCAAATAATCAAACACATAAAATAAAAAATAAAAATAAAAAGAAGAAGAAGAAGAAGGAGGAGGAGGAGGAGGAGGAGGAGGAGGAAATCAATGCAAGGGATCATGCTTTCACTCGGAAAATAATAAAGTCATCAATACATGGCATTAGCAATCACATTAAGACAAAACCACATTCATACTCACAAGTCCATTATGCCATTATCAACGCAATTAATGCTAATTTTTTATGCTTAATGCCTTGACGTCTTCCTAACCAATCCCATGACCTCTTTCTAGGCACACTTGCACCATCTCAATCAACCCAAATCCCTCAGACATATCCGCATCAAAGTCCATAAACTTCAAATGGCACAAGTCCACTGCTTGTCCAACATTTGGATTATTGGTTAGCTGTCTTTAGCGTAAGACCGCCACACATCACCATTTGGGGCCTAGCTACCAAAATCTCATAAACAAAATTACTGATTGTCTTTTGTCCATCACAAACTTTCCTTAACTTGAAATCTCATCCCTCTCACATCACTTCTTCACCTACACTTCTTCTACCCAATACATGAATGCCAATGCTTCCATAAATGCTCAACATTCAACTACACAATAACAAACTCTTAGCTATCTTCATCAATTAATCACGCCACCAAGTATTTAAATAACCTTTTCATAAAAACATGTTTTTACAATCTACAACACAATAATTCATTTCATATTGTCATTTTATCACACATCAAGCATGCTATATTCAAGAGAGTTAAATCTTAATCATAATGTATATAGTGTAATATTTCTCATTTTTCATATTTTCCATTTTTCTGTGATTTTTTTTATTTTCCAGATTATTTATTTTTATTGCCTCGTTTTGCATGTCGGGCACCGTGGGGTGTGCCGGACGAGTTTCGAGAGTTATTTTGGGCATTTCTTTAAGTTCGGGACTCTTAGAAATGCATTATTGGTTATTTCGGCATTTTTTAGTTTTTCAGGCTAGGAGGTCTCGGGTGGGACCAACAACCGGATTTGTCATGCAAGGGAATTATTTTTCAGGGCCATTACATTTTATACATCATTATTTAGTTCATGTTTATGTGGCTATGTGGTTAATTTAGTGTTGTTGCATGTGTGACGACCTTGATTTTCAAGCCAATGCGTCCTCTGATGACCTGAAGATTGACCCAATAACGGATCCCGAATACGGAAAGTGGAAAAAGAAAAAGTCTCTAGCGATGTACGTCATCCCTAAGACACCTATGTGACCTCTCATGAGTCAAAAAAGCCAAAAAGGAAAACAAATGCGGAAGCGACTTTTTAAAAAGGGACAAGTTTTGCCCTAGGGGCAAAATGGTCATTTATAAAAAGATTTAAGTGCTACCGAGCACACCGTTGGATAGAGGACGAAAAGTTAACAAAATTAAACTCAAGAATCACTTGATTTGGACTCCGAACAAAGAAGAAAGGGCAAAAACAAAATTACGTGTCGTCGCGGCCGAGGGAGCACCTAAGGCAGCCCCCATGTGCGCGCGCGTTGTGCATGCGGCCTTGACAGTTGTTGACAACAACTAAAAAACAGAACTGAGAGCAATTTTGGGGTTAGACAAATTTTTTTGGAAAAACAAAAAGAAGAAACCTCTTTTAAAATCAAGTTTTCTAGCTTTCTATATCAAAAGAAAATTTTAATTTTGACGTGAAATCCCCAAAATGCCCATCTGTTCAGTTTTTACCAAAAAACTTAAAAATGCAATTTTGCTTCAAGTGTTCATTTTGACAAAAATGATATTGTGTGCTAAAACGATTATGCACGCAAACGTAATAAGTGATTTAAAGTGCGCGTGAGTGGTTCACGGCCCCCATATATGCCCGAAGAGTGAAATGACCTATTAAACCTCAAATTTGCCTAAAATGACTTTTTAAAAGAAAAACTTGAAAATTAAATTAATAGATGCATTCAAAAAATCGTTTGGCCTTTGGCCACACTTCATGAATATTTAAAGAGACCTAAAGGGTGTGCTTATGCACACTTTACACATCCTAAATAAAAGATAGCATGATAAAGTGTCCGATTTCTTCATTTTTCTTAATTATACAAGAAACCAAAAGTACTTAAAAAGCAACCTAAAAGTAAATGGCCATTGGCCTTATTACATACATGTCAAATACATCCCAAAAGGTGTACTTATGTGCACATTACATATTTAAAACAAAGTATATATGTTTTAACATATAAAACCAAAAGTAAGGCGTTTCATGCTAACTAGTGCATGAATAAAGTACTCCAAAATATTCCAAGCAACCAAAGTGGTTTAGGGATGTAATGTATCCCAAAACAGTGTTTCTTTAGCTGAAACAAATCGCATTCAACGGGGGTGAGTATCTTACATTACTCGTAGGAAATGAACATGCATATAAATTAAGTTTTATAAGTTTTACAAGTTAATATAAATTGATCCATGTAGTTCATACCACCTAGTGTCTATGTCCAAAATGAGACTAAGGGATTATCTTAAGCTACTTTAGCACATCGTACACATAAATCATAAGATTGGCAAAATTAAACCATTTTGGGATACCTAATACAATACAACAAGTTATAATTTCTCAATATTATCAACTTGGAAACGAAAGTTCGAAATCAACTAAAGTGGTTCATGCCACCTAACGTCTATATTCTAAGGTGAACAAAGGGATCATCTCAACTACATAAGTTATTGAAATGATAAATCCAAGGCATACAAGTATACAAGCACTAGTATACAAAATCGTAAAGAGCCTTTACGCATTAAACAACAAACTACAAATAATTCATAATTAACAACTTAAAATTGAATGCGAAATTAAATAGTGGAAGACTTGGACATCACGCCGGATCGGACTGACAATGTGGTTACTTTAGGGTTACTAGCCCATGGATAACCTCCCTAGTGCGCACGTGTGGGGATAGCTAATCTCCCGCCCAGAGCCATACTTTAGTCATTTCGAACAAACGACATCCCAAGTTTCCAAAATCAACAAATTGTGCAACAATGTATGTATCAACATATATATATTAGGTAATAAACTATCTACCATGCACAAACCAATTTTGAAAACACTTAATACATGTGCTAATTCCACAACTACAATGGCATATAAAATATCGAATCTTCAATGTGCGATTCGTTACACTTGTAATAACATTACATGTCGAATCTTAAATGTGCGATTCGTTACACCACAATAATATTATCAATATTGAAAACATAATCTCATAAATATAATATAATTCCAAAATCATGATTTAAACATACAATCAACATCAAATACATAATTAAATCATTAATGTAACAAAAATGGAAATTAATTAATCTTTAGATTTCAAATCTCATCTAAATATTCTCTAATTAATATATATCAAAGGTCATAGCATGGCCATTACATATATCAAGTCAAATAATTATTTAAATGAATAGAACACTTTAAATAAAAATTAATTAATCTAATTCATTAATTTCTCTAGAATTTAATTCAACTTCAAATTACTTCAAATATTTATATGTCAAGGATCGTATCATGGTCAATACATATATGAAATCAAAAACTTAATTACATCATTATAACAATTAAATACAATTTAATTAAATTAAAATAATTAAATCTCTAGATCTTAAAACAACTCCAAATGATTCTAAATTAATATATGCTAAAGAACAAGTCAAGATCATCGCATATATCAAGTTAAAAACATAATCAAATAAATGGAACTTATTAAATAGAATTTAATTAAAATAAAATAATTAAATCTCTAGATTTTAAAATAACTCCAAATATTCTCAGATTAATATATGTTAAAGATCATGTCATAGCCATTACATATATCAAGTCAAAACTTAATTTAAATCAAAGGAACATACAAATAAAAATTAATTAATTAATTAATCTAGATTTCAAAACAACTCTAAATGTCTTCTAATTAATACAAGTTATAAATCAAGTCATGGCCTTTAACAATATCACGCTCTAGCTTAATTTTATGCAAGGTACTACTACCAATAATTTTTATAATTATATTAAAGACATGCATTCAAATTATTCTAAGTTACAAAAACATTTAAAATACATAGATTATAAACATAAATCATCCCCTACCTCACAAGAGGAGTATTCCTCTTGAATCCAAGGAAAACAATGGAAATTCAAGATTTCCTTCAAGGGTTTTGTAGAGTAAGGTGAGGCAAAACTTTTGTGTTCCAAGCTTTTAAGTCAAAGGTGAGTGGAAGAAGATCAAAACCAATGTTTTAAGCCTAGGTTAAGGTTTCCTTCAATAGTGGCTAAGGGTTTAAGTGAGGAAGAAGACTTAGTTAGTGGAAAAAGATGTATTCCTCCACTAACTATATTTGTTGGCCCAGCACACACACACTACCCTCACACACACACTAATTGTAAGACAAATTTTGGAGCCTACACTTGTTACTAATCGAAGCATCCATGCAAGGCTTAATCTTAAGCCTACACTTGTCAACCATCCAAGCCAACAAGTGCACCTATCCTAGGTCAACAAGTTGGTGAATCCTCACCCTCCACATGTCATCATCCAAGGTTCTCAAGTGTGAACCAATGGGATGCCTACAAGTGGACCAATGAAAGTGTGACATTATTCATACTTTTCAAAAATTACAAAAAGGTCCTTTTTCAAGATATCTTCCAAATTAAATTACAAAATAGTCCCAAAGACGAAAAATAATTACTTTATTTAATTACACTAAAACCCCAAAAATAAAAAATATTTCCGAAGAAACTATGCATTTATACCCTTTACGAAAAAGTAAGCAACTAGCATGCTTTTCTACAAAAGTAAAAACACACATATCATGGATGCATGCAAAGCCGGAACCAAATCCGAGCACAAAAAGTGTGGTTACGCGAAGAAAATTGAAGCCGGGAAAAAGACAAAAAATGAAAAATGTCAAAAAAAGAAAGTGTGAAAATGATGAAGTCCTCTCAAGGGCACTGTCAATCCAAAAGAAAGAGTCTTGAAAACTATTCCCGAGTACTCGAAACAACTGAAAGTGAAAAAAACCCGAACTCGGAAAGGAAAAATCAACGGAAAAAAAAAAAATCTGTAAAATTTGAGAAAATGGAAAAGAAGGAAAATGACCGGGTCATTACAGGATGGATATATAAATGTATAGCATGGAATAGAGGCAAAGGAAGATATTTTATTTGGATGGGATTGACTTTTGACTAAGGTCATAATATATTACCATATGGTCATCTATTTACCATTTTTCATCTTCTCCTTACTGCACCAATTCTCTCCCTCTGTAACTTTTCTTCTTTCTTTTTCTTTTTTAAACTTTAAGGCTAGATCCACATCATTTCACTTGGATTCGGACTTTGCCATAGAATGCAAAGTTATTGAACACGACGAGAGCTTCAATTTGATTGAAGCAAAGCTCAATTTGGAGCACCTTAGGATTTTTGAATTTTGTAAAAATTTGGGACTTTTCTTTGATATTTGAGGTAGGGATTTCCTAAGGCTTATTTCTTTGATCTTTGTGAGTTACCTCTTTAAATTTGATATATAAGCAAGTTTGAGTTGTGCTAAATTCTTGAGATATGAGCCTTATGTTATGTATATGTTTGCTATGCGGTGTATAATGTGTGTGATTATGTGTTAGTTGCTATGTTGAGAAGATGCATGTTTAAGTGAGCTTATTTCATGCTTTATGTATTTAAATTTCTAAATTTGTGATTTAAAAGCATGATAAATGCCTTAGTAAATTCTATTAAGCATGTTATATTGTTAAGGTTGGAATGTATGAAAGTTTATGGCATTTGCAAGGCATGAAGCACTCATGCATTACCATTGGGCCAGAAATAGGAAATTTGTTTTGAAAAGAAAATAATTTGATTTGGGAAAGATTTTGAAAAGTGATTTGTGAAAACCTGGGCGCCTAGGAGTTGTCTAGGGTCCATGACGCTAATGTGACCTAGAGGGAATTAGGGAGATGGCCCTAGCATGGTTGAGCTACCTAGGCCCCAAATGACACCTTGGAATTACCATGTGGTCAGGAATAGTTAGTCAATCATTCTCTTGCGGTGTCATGGGGTTTCCATGGGCCGGGTTGCATTAGCAGTTTAGAAAGAATGAATGGAAAAGGTTTTAAAAATGGGGAGTAACAATAACATCTTATTGCATCTCATTGGCATGTCATTGTGTATATTCGGTTTAGTTAACCTTGTTGTTGTTATATTTTTTCCCTCGATATAGTATGATCTCGTTCCTTGTACTTTATGCTTTGTTTGGATTCATGAGGTCATTAAGACTTGTGTTTTAGGCACCTCCTACTGAGCCGTTGTGCTTACTCCTTCATTACTATTTTCTGGTTATAGGAAGGAAGTGGCGGACGACGCCTCTCCACAAGCTTAGGTGGACTAATGGACTATTTTGTAATCTTTTGTAATTAAATTCCAATTTTTTTTTTTTTTTTGTAAAGTATTAACATGAGATGTTTAAACTTGTAACTTATGGCCTTATAATTGTAATCATGATCCTTTAGTATTATTTTGAAGTAAGTTAAACTATTTTGTAAAGTTATTGATTCATGTAAAGGACTATGCTGTTATTCTGAATGGATGGGATGAATGTGAGCTACCTCGAATGATTTGATTGATGTTATAATTTTGAGATGTTATATCTTAATTGCCTTGAGTTAGGACAGGTTCTAAGACCCTAAATGAGGCTGTTACCTTCTCATATGCTTACAGCAATCCTACAGGTGAAAGATCTTTCTCAGTGCCATTTCGGTAGACCGATAAGGTATACCGGACGACCGATATCTTTTTGGGTGAATTCTAGTAGCTAACCTTGTAAGGGAGGCACACTCCAGTTGAGCATTTTGGATGACCAGTATAGCCATTTCGGACGACCAGTATAACTCTCCGGTCAACCGGTACCTGTTGCTGTGCAATTTGCTTATCTTCTTCCCTTGTGTTCCAATTCTAACCCATTTGATGATGTCATAAAATGCTATAAGCCTTAGAATGGTGTATTAATGGTGTATTGACATTGGGAATGATCTTTATGCCCTTAGATGACCTCGGGTTCGGGTAAGGACCCGATTAGCGATTCCCTTGGGTTCGGGTCGTTACAAATTTGGTATTAGAGCGTGGTTCAAAAACCATTACGACGACGGGTAGAGGCTTACCTAGGGTTATGTGAAAAGTTGAGTTGCATTGTTTACATGCTTATGTGTTAATGTCTTTAGTCGTTTGAGAAGCATACTTACCTGCTTATGTGCTTATGTGTTTAAATTGATGTATATTGTTGGCATGGCCATGTCTATTATTTTTTGAGTATTCTGGGAGCATAGAAAGTGCTTAAGTGTTTTAATTTTATTTAGTGTCATTCGTATGAGGACATCATTCTCAGGCAGATTTTAGTGTCATCATTTTTGACCCATTTTGTAATACCCCTAATTTTAAAGGATAGTCACGGTATTTATTTTATTGTTTTATTTTATTTTAAATTGATTTATTTGATTATTTGATTATGTGTCTATTTGTTTACGTGCTTTTAATTGAATGATTTGTTGAATTAATTTTGTGTTTAAATGGTATTTTAATTCATTTATTTATTTAAATTAAATTGTATGTGATGATGTGTATTTGTTTAGGAATTTAATTATTTTATTTTTATTTTTATTTTATTTTTAAAGGAATTGGATATCGATAGTAAGTAATTGACCAACCAATTGGGTCCCATAGACTACTTGGATAGGAGGTTAAATAGGTACAGATAATTACCCATGGATAGTTGTATATGTATGCATATATATATATATATATATAAGGAAAGTAATTTATTAATTAAAATTATTTATAACTTTGGTATTAATAGTAATTAATTTGATGTATTGCGTAGTCATCAAAATTTGCTTCACAATTTGCATGTAATTGTTAGCAAGAAAGAAAAGATGGGATTGGATACCAATTGACAAAGACACGTTGTATATATATATATATATATATATATATATATATATGTATGCATTTATAAACTAAAAGATATATATAGATTATATATATACACTATTTATTTAGTTACCTTTTAATATTTCATATTTAGATTAACTTTTCTTTTCTTTTGATTATACTTGGATTGGGAAAAGGATTCGGGTTATTTTATTTGCTTATAAGTATATAACTATAGAGTTGTAAAAGGGGCTAGAAAATAAATTACATAATATATTTTAGAGAGAGAAAGAGGAAGAAGGAGGCTAGGGTTTTTTTTATCAAATCCATAAAGGCAAGTTTTAATTATTCTCTTCTTCTTCGATTCATACCCTATGCATGCTAGATTAATTCTAGGTTCTTTAAATAAATTAATTGGATTTAATTACATGGATTGATTTGGAAATTATAATTCATGTGTTTTAATAATGGGTTTGTAATGAATTTTTATATTTTGATAAATTGATGCATAGATTATGGTTATGATGTTCAAGGTTTGTTTTTATAATGTTTAATTGCTATTGGGACAATTCTAGAATATAGATTGGTTCATAGGATCATTAACAATGGTGATAAAAAGAGGGGGGGGGGGGGGGGGGGGGCGCAAAACGTCGTCAGACGTAAAGAAGAAGCAGGGAAGTAGGTTCGGCCAAACTGGGCACTATTGGTGACCTGGGTCTTTTTATTTATTTATTTTTCTAAACATGAATTGTTTTAGCATGAATCAATTTGTGTATATGTAAGTGAAATCAGAATTTGTTTTCTTCATAAAGTAGGCATGCCGAACGAGGATGAAAAGGACAATGGCTTTAAGAAAGAACCAAATTATTATATAATTGTAATGAGAATTTATTTTCTTCATAAAGCATGCATGCCGAACGAGGAAGAAAAAAAATGGATTTAATGGGATTGGATTGAATATTTAAGTAATTCTTTAAATTATTCTATATATGTTTTTATTTTATTTTATTTTATTTTATTTTTTTATTAGATGATTTTGCATTAAATATTTTTAATATTAATTGTGACGACCCTGGTTTTTCAAGCCAGTGCGTCTTGTGATGAACCAAAGGTTGATCCGATAGTGAATCCAGATGCGGAAGTAAGAAACAAGACAACGGTCTCCCAAGGCATAGCACACCTTGAAGACACTTTGATGACCTTCTATGAGGTCATGGAACTCAATGAGAACTAACGCGAAAGCAAAAGATCGAAAAAATAACAATTAAGCCCCCTGGGGCAAAATAGTCATTTTACATGGAAATGACGTCCCTAGAATGTATATCAATCTTAAGACACATCCGTGACTTCCCATGAAGTCACGAGATTCAAAAGAAAGTAGCGGAAGCAGAAAACAAGAAAAAACCGGACAAATATATAGCCCCAAGGGAAAAATAGTTATTTCTAAAAATATGGATTCGAGTGCTACTGAGCACACCGCTGGAAAGACAATGAAAAACTAATCAGGATGGACTCAAGAATCGTATAATTCGGAGTCTGGACGAAGGAGAAACGGCATGACGAAGAAAAATAAGCACTTAAGGCTAAAAGGGTAAATTGGTAATTATCCAAGAAGATACGGGTGTAACCGAGCACACCATTGGAAAAACAACGAAAAAATAGTTAAGTTCAAAAAAAAGTTCACTCGATTTGGAGTCCGGACGAAGGAGAATGAGCGAAAACAAAAATCGATGTCGCGACGTCGAGACGGGGCACTACGAGCACCCCACGAGCCTCATGACAAGCACGATGACAGAACTGAGAGTTGAAACGAGGTCCGAAACGAATTTTTTTAGAAAAACACGAAGAAGAAACCCCCCTAAAATCGAGTTTTCTACCCGACCACCGGGAAGGAAACGGAAAAAACACTGTGAAATTCCCAAAATGCCCCTAGATCAGAAGAGGTCAAGAGGGCCTAAAAAGATACTACAATAACTGTCCACATCTGAGATAAAAAACGGGCTATCAGATGAATTTTTTTGGTAAAACACGAAGAAGAAACCCCTCCCGAAATCAAATTTTCTACTCGGATGCATAAGAGAAAATGAAAAAAACACACTGTGAAATGGCCAAAATGCCCATAGATCAGTAAAGACTTAAAAACTCAAAAAAATGCAACTTTGCACCAAGTATGCATTTGACCCTAATTGGATTTCTAGGTTGAAACGAATGTGGACGCAAATGTAATAAATGATTCTAAGTGTGCGGGAATGGTCCGCGGCTCCTGAGAAGCCTCGACTCAAAATCCGACCCCCCGGCGGCCAAAAATGAGAAAAATGATCATGGAATCGAAATTTTGAAAACCGAAAATGTGAAACTTTGGTTACATCATTTTCTTCTGAGGGGTTTAGGAATGCACTAACAAAAACTGGTTTGGGTTGATCGTCAGTTCCTAAGTTAATTTCTTTGAGTTGATCAACAGTAGCCTGCCCCCCGTCTTCTAGTGTTGGTGGAGCTTTCTCGATATTATCTGGTTGTTCACAGTCAAGTTCCTCTTCAACAGTGATGTGGTATGACGTAACACAAGACGATTCGCCAATGCCTTCTATTCTATCCACTTCTGCTGATTGATTAATAAATACAATGGTTCACCTTCGAGCTTTCAATGTAACATCATTGGTGACATCTATCTCTGT
This sequence comes from Cornus florida, assembly GCF_030987335.1. NCBI lineage: Eukaryota > Viridiplantae > Streptophyta > Magnoliopsida > Cornales > Cornaceae > Cornus > Cornus florida. The sequence goes on from NW_026775579.1 coordinate 26,744,586, forward strand.
CTTACGTTTCATTCACGAAGGCACTAGGCTCTGAACCTCACTATTATTCACCACGTCGATGTTTGCTTCTTTTGACTTCACAATCTTGCTGTTTTTTAGTGGTGCATCATGGATAGTACCAATTCAATAAAATACTGACTTTCGAGATTGAGGTTGTGCAAATTTTCTTCCTTGGTCATGAAAGCTCATTCTGTTAAAAACAGAGTTACGAGGCAAATTGCTGATATAAGAACTTGAAACATTTGATTCTCAGCTTGACAACCTGTTGAATACAAATGTTCGATCTCATGGAGCTCTTATACGGTCATAGACTGATTTTTGATGCCCAGTCTGCTGACCTTGTTCGTCCTCCACTTCTTCAAACCCAATGTATGAGGTGCTTGACTTCTTATCCCTCTTTGTGATTTGAATTCAAAGTGGCTCAGAAGCTACGAAATCGAGACTAGACTTAGGTGAAATGATTTTATGCCCTTGATCTTTCAACTTCTTCTGTGTCTCATTGAGGCCGTGCACCTTCTCACTGGTGACCTCAGCATTCAGTTTTCCAAGGCTTGCAGGATTTGTAAAATCATACCCCGACTTATCCAAGAGTTGGTATGCTTTAGGATCGAATCCTTCGTCGGTCCTTTGTTTTGGAAGTGATAAATGATCAACCATAGATTGAGAAGGCCACACGAACCTTTTTAACGGAGACTTGGAAGGCGAAGACTTCTGAATCTTAGGGAGAGGAAGAGTTAACTCTCCTTTAAGCTTTTACATATCTTCTTTTTCCTTGGTTTGTGACATCTTTAATTTAAATTCCTTAGTTTCAATTATCTCGATAACAGGTGCCTGCCCTTCTTGTCGCTGAGATTTGGGAACATACTTTGAAATAGGTTTCGTCCGATGTGCTTTTATCGAGACCCCTCGCGTTTTAGCTACCTTTACAATGTCTGTCACTGAAACGTCTAGTGGATTACTTAATGTTTCTTTTGCTTTTGTAGATTGAATCTCTTGTGTAGACGGAAGGCTTGGGATGGGCTCTTCCGAAGGTGTATCATGATCGATATAGAACTTGGCATCGGCAAAATGAGATTCTGCCTCTGTAAATGGCTTATGATCCGCCACAACCGTTTTTACACCATTTTTGTAGAATTTGAAGCACTGATGAAGAGGCGATGGAATGACGCCATTACTATGTATCCAAGGCCTTCCCAACAACAAATTGTAGGACGTCTTTGCATCAATCACATGGAATAAGGTTTTTGGTTGGAGCTCGCCAATAGTTAGCTTTGCCCAAATCATGCCGATAGCTCTCTGTCCTCCTTGGTTAAAACCTTGAATAATAAGACGGCTACGCGATAACTCGTCAATTGTGATGCCAAGATTTTTCATCGTAAATTTTGGCATTAGATTCATCGTCGAGCCACCATCAACAAGAATACGAGTAACTCTTCGTTCTTTTATGTAACCGGAGATGAAGAGAGGACAATTGTGCGGCTTCGAACCCAACTGAAGATCCTCGTCCGTGAAAACAATTGGTGCACAACATGACTCAAACGTACCTCTGACCACTTCATCATCATCAGATTTTTCAATGATGGCTGTATTATGGTTCTCTACAGTCTGGACTTCATCTTGATCCTCGTTCTTCTCATCATTAAGGTTTGTTTTCTTAGTTGAAACCATGTAAGTTGTTACAACTTCGTCATTTAGGTATCCTTTTGGAAAGAACTCTTGCAAAGTAATAAGCTTCTGACTCTTTTTGCTTATAGAGGTGTGTTTAGTTGACTGTGTCTTCTTGACCCATTTTCTGTTATGGCCAGACTGTTTATGGTGATATTGGGGTTTCTTCTTCCTTTGCCCTCTGTTAGAATAATTAGTCTGAAAAATATCAGCTTGTTGCTTCCGTGGTTTCTTTCTTGTCACCAGAGTCCATCCTTCTTCATCATGCTGAGGAAAAACCCTTCCAAATGTTGAAATGTCACGTACACTCCCTTGGCCAATATAGATTGGGATTGGTTCCAATGAACCAAACTGGATAGTTGTGCAAGATACCTCCGAAGTTAAAGGTTGAGAATGAGCACTCCCCACGATAGAGGTTGTCAAAGTAGCAGTAGTATGATTTGAAGTTACAACTTCGTCTGTATCCAACAAGATTTTTCCTTGTTTTGCCAGATTCATCACCACCTCCTTGAAGATAAAACACTTCTCAATTGGATGACTGATAATGCGATGATATTTGCAGTATTTTGGATCGTTGATACGTCCCATCTCTGGAGGACGTTTGCATTCAGGGAGTTCTATAACTTTACTTTCAAGTAAACATTCCAAGATGCCAGGAACATCGGAATCGAGGAAGGGGTATTCTTTCTTCTCTAACTCCTTTAGCGTAGGACGCTGTCTCTCCCGCTCTTGAAACTGGCGAGGCTTTTTATCATCCTTCTTGTCATCTTTAACAGATATCTTGATTGGGGTGGTTGAGATAGCCATTGAATCTTTAGCCGCATTTTTTGATGACTTGTCGCCCTTCTTCCAGTCCTTCTTATCTTTGCGCGGTTCTATAGTCACGGGACTTTTGCCGTCAGATATCTTGCAATTGTTCGACAGATAATGAAGAGACTGAAGAAGAGGTATGATTGGTTTGACCAGTCGCCTGTTCTATCCCCGGCGTCTGGTTTTGATTGGTCGCTTGTTCTGTCACCGGCGACTGTTTGGGATTCTCCCTGTGAGTACCTTGTGCTGTAGAATTAGGATTCTCCGTTAGTATTGCTGTGGAAGATGTAGGTTTCCCAGATGGTGGTGGTGTGAAAGTTGCACGATTCCCGGATGGCATTGGTGTTTCACCGAAGGTCTGAACTTCCAATTTATTCATTAGTGTAGCGATTTGCAAGTCCTTTTCTTCAATAGTCTTTGTGAGGTTATCAATGGAATGAGCCATAGTTGCTAGTTGTTCCTCCACCGTAGCAGCTCCAGTCATCATAGCAGCAACGACATCTGAGTATGATAGGCCTTAAGAATCCACGTTCCTTGAAGTGATTGATTGCTCCGAAGTCTGTCGTGGTGACTCTGGGGGTGAACCGACACTAGAGTGAGCATCATAGATAGAACGAAGTGAATCTGGTGGTGGAGCCTCCTCTGGAACAATGTCAAGGTTTTTGACATGTTGAGTTTTCACGTTCGCCGGTGTTGCAGGATTAGTTTTCACCACATCTTGCTGAAGTTTGAATGACGCCATCGCCTGGGACTTGCTACATGTCACAGGGCCCGTCAAGGTATTTCCATCACTTAATTTGGTCTTCGTGCCACTTTTCATGGTGGCTTTAGCGTCGACCTTTGCAATAGCGATGTTCTTTTGGGCTTTCTTGTCTGTCTGAATCTTAGGGGGAGCCATAGAATCTGATAGAGAAGAAACTTGATGGTAGGAGAAAGAGATGAGAGGCAAAGGAAGTCCCACCGGGCGTGCTACAAATTTGTACACACAAATTTTGTAAGTCTACAATAGAAACAAAATATGGAGCAAAATATAATTTTATTAATTTATGAATGTGGAGTACAGTCCTTTGTAATATCTTTTACAAAAAAAAAAAAAAAAAAATGGTCCTCTGATTCGATCTCCTTATTTTTGGTTGGTTGGATCCAAGGGCTGCACGAGCTTGTTCTTGAATCACTATGGAATTTGATGAAGAACGGCACATTGTTAGATGTGCTTGATGTTCTTCGCTTTTGGGTTTCGATTCTGAATTTGTGTCTGAATTATGAGTCTCTGGATTTCTGAGTCTCTGAACTTCTGAATTCTGAATTTGTGTCTGAATTTGTAGACTTCTGAATTCTGAATCCTCTCCCCTTTTTTCTTCCTCCAAACCTCTATTTATAGGCTTCTTGGATTAATAGGATGATGACACGTGTCATCTCCTGATAAGGATAAAACTATAACTGGGCCGGGCCGGTTATATTGTGATAATTATCCTTAAAGATAATTATTCAAAATATATTTTATTAGGAATAATTATCGTTTCATTTAATTATCTGGGCTGGGCTAATTAAATAATTTAAGTGGACCAAGCCTGGTAAATTAAATAATTTATATAAACATTAGGCCTATATTTAATGGGTCCATTCGTTAAAACCAAAGCCCACTAAATTTTAGTATCTACAGGTCATTAGTGCAATTAACCCTTTTTGGAGGGGCCATTGTGCAATTAACGAAAGTTATTGCAAAAATACCTCATTTTAAGCCAGGATCCTTGTACGAAATTTATTTTCACATTTCGTCGAGTCGTGTACTCTTAAAATTTCCTTCTGGTCATTTTTCTCCAGTTTTAAGGTTTCTGGCCTCGATTGCCGCCAAACTTGTTCGGGGCATATCTCTCTGCTCGGGACTCAATTTTGCACACCATTTGTCCTGTGATTTATATTTTCTCATTTCAAATCTTTTTCATTCATGGAGTTTCACTGTTTGAGCGCGTCTGCTCAAAATCCAGTTTTCCGAACCCGGCGGGAACCGTTTGGGGCACTTTTTTAGATTTTCTATAAATAGGGGGGTCTTAAGTCAAAAAGTCAGATTTCATCATCTTACTCCCCTCTCTTGGCCGAATTCCATGGTAGCCATGGCTGCCACCTTCTCTCTCCTCCTTTGAACCACTTTTAGTGTTCGGCCTTAACGTTTATCGTAGGCCTCGACGTGTTCTACCTTTCCCCCTTATTAAAACCCATTTTTGACCATTTTGTGAGTTCGGGTTTGAAGTGAAGTTGTGATTTTCACGGGGCTTCCTTGGGATTCTTGTTCACCGTGTTGTCCCCGACAAAACCCCGTGGTATCGTCGAATTTGGAGCACTTTTCTTTCGGTGGGGTTTTGAAATTTTCATCTTTAATTGAGGTAGGGGGTGTTATAGATTATATTCTTGTTATATTGCATGCTATTGATACTTATATAACTCATTTACATGTCTTTGTATCAAATCTAGAAAATTTAATTAATTATTTCTTTGTGTAAGTTTAATATTCCCGGTTGCTCATAGCTTGGTTTGAACATGTGGAAAGATAGAATATTACTCCTTAATATGTTCACTGATATATATTAAATTGAGAGCATTTGAACAAGTATTACAGATTTTAACTTATATTTTTCTTGAATAAATTATTAATTCATGTGGCCTTAACTATCTTGGAATCAATATGTGTTAGCATATTATATTAGGCCCTGTGACGGCCCAAGTTTTTGTAAACTCGGTGCGTCAGTGATGACCAAAAGATGACTTGATAATGGATCCGAAATGCGGAAGCGAAAGGTGAAACAATGATCTCTAGAGATATAATGCATCTCTAAGACACCAATGTGACCCTCAATGAGGTCACGGAACCCAAAGGAAACAAATGCAGAACTGTCGTTTCAAAAACGGACAAAAAGAACCTAGGGGCAAAATGGTTATTTTACAAAAAGTGGATTCAGGTACTATCGAGCACACCACTGGAAAGACAATGACAAATTAGTCAAGTTCAAAAAAAAGTTTACTCAATTTGGAGTCCGGACGGGGGAGAAAGGCCAAAAAACAAAAATGATGTCGTGGCGGCCCGATGAGGACAACCCACCACTGCTGCAACAGAGAGTAAAAACGGGCACCTAAACGGACTTTTTTAGAAAAACTCAAAGAAGAAACCCCTCCTAAAATCAAGTTTCGTACCCCGCTCATGATCGAAAACAAAAAAATGCATTGTAAAATGCCCAGAATGCCCCCAAGAAAATCAGGTCAAGAGGAAAAAAACGAATCAGAGCTACTGCCCAAGTTTTGGAAATAGGGCTTCAGGAGGTTTTTAAATTGCCTAAATTGAAAATGCTATCTTAAAATACACCCAAAAGACCTCCGGAAGTTTCGGATCGGTCGTGACGATTTTAAAAAAAAAGTCGATGAATAGTACCAACTACATTTGTACTAAAAATTTGCAAAACCTGGCAGTAAGGATTTTCTGGAAAAATATGGATTTTTGAGGGCCAAGATGATATTTTTTGGAAAAACACAAAAAAAAAAAAAAAATCCCCCTCAAAATCAAGTTTTCTACGTGACTCGTGAGGAAAAATGAAAAAAACTCATTGTGAAATACCCGAAATGCCCCTGTAACAGAATAGGGTCAAAACTCAAAAATATGCAACTTTAGGTTTTTGTTTCATCAAGGAAGGTATTGTTTGCCAAAGGGAGTATGCAATATGATAAAATAGATGTACCAACGTGGCCGAAATCCTCTTTACAATCCATTAACAAGTTTAGCATACAAAGCCTACATTTCTCACAAATAAGCAGCAATGCCAATACTTGAGTTTTAAAGAGAACATGCTTGTAATCTTTCATGTTAATGGCTCTTGGCCTCATGCTACACATACAAACAAGCATAAAAAAGAGTACTTAGATACACATTACATGAAGGAAGCCATCTTAGCTTCTAAAATACCATACATCCATGGTATACAAAAGTATTACATCCAAAAGATAAAACATGCTAAACAAGTGCATGCTAATATACAAAAATGCTTCAACTAGCTCAAAAGCTTCTAAGGATGATGAGCATCCATGAACATGGTCTCTTTACCTGAAAAACAACCCAAACCACTAGGGTGAGTAATCAAGTTACTCGTAGGAGAAGCATATGCGTATACCCTAAAGTTTCAATATCATTGCGAGATCAATATAGACGAATACAAGGGAGCATTCCACTTAACGTCTATGTTCAAGGTGTGCTAAGGGATCATCTTAAGCTAACTTAAATGATTCTTAAACAACACATAACAATGTCAGTGTACTTAACAACATCAATTCGCAATCAACCAAAATTTACAAGTTACAATTAAACATTGGTTGTCAACTTGAAATTTAATACGAAATCACATAATGGAAAACTTGGACATCTCGTCTTGGACTAAACCAAGATCAATATGGTTGTTTCGGGCATTAACCCGCTAGGAAGACCACCTTAGTGCGCACTATCTCAATTGTGGAGAACTCATACCTCCCGCACTAAAGCCAAACTTTAGCCATGTCACTTGTAACACAATGTCCCAAGAGAATTCAAAATATATCAAGTTCAAAACTTATATATCATAATTTAAGGCATATAAAGCACATTCCATGCACAAGTATCTTTGAAACCACACAAACCATGTCCTAGGGTTCCAAATCTAGAATGACATAATAAATGACAAGTTCTTAACATGGTATAATGTGCAATATAATACCACAAACTCATCAATTTAAACCATGTCTCAACAATAAGCTTTATATACTAGATTACAACATTTATAGTATTAAGCTTCTAAAATAATTACAATCACCAATAGTAATCAACTTGAATGTAGAATTATCATCACAATAGTATAGTAATTCAAATCAATAAGAGTTATATACAACATCAATAATGCTACACAAGATACATACACAATATACATGCTTAGATCAAATAAACCCTAAGTCAATTATAAGGATTTCCTATAATATGCAAGACTATCATATTAGAAGCATGTACACAATATATATTAAACCCTAAAGGATTATAAAACACTTAAAATATAAACATACTACCACCCCTACCTCAATAGAGAATTGAATCTCTATAATCTAAGCAACCAAGCACTAAATGGAAAACAAACTTAGGGTTAATGAAGAGGAGAATGAGAGGAAACTTTTACTAGTTAAGGCTCTTAGTCTAAGATAAATGGAAGGGCACCAAAATTGAAGAAGAAAGCTATTAACCATGCTTTTCTCCAATGGTGGCTATGTTAGAACTTTGAAGAACTAAGGAAAATGAAGAGGATAATTGAAAAATGGTGAGTGGAAGGGCTAGAGATCCTCCACTCACTATGTGCTCTTACACTACCTCTCGCACACACACTTGCAAGACTAAATCTTGATCCTACACTTGTCACAAATCAAAGGCTCTATCCTTAGGCTTAATATCAAGCCTACACTTGTCAATAATCAATGGTTACATGTGCACCAATCTAAGGCCAACACATGGATGAATCTCCACCCATCAAATGTCAAGAAGTCATAGTGCCAAGTCTCTTCACCTAAATGCCAACAAATGGCTCCATGAGAGTGTGACACTTGTCACACTTTCCAAAAATTGCAAAATGGTCCTTTTTCAAAATATCTTCCAAAATAAATTGCAAAAAGGTCCCCAAAATGAAAAATAACTATTTTACATAATTACACTAAAACCCCAAAAGTTATAAGTAATTACACTAAAGTATGTATTCTTGCCTTTTACAAGAAAAGTACTAATCTAGCATGCTTTTCAAGAAAAGTAGAAATACTAATGTCATGAAAATCAAATATCATGAATGCATGCAAAATCAGAATCAAATCCGAGCACAACAAGTGAGGTTATGCACGAAAAAATGAAAAACGACTAAAAGACGGAATAGGGAAAAGACAAAATAGGAAAAAGACGAGAAAAGAAAATCACCGAAAATGGAAAAGGAGAAAAAAGACCGGGTCATTACAACCTGCCCTCCTTAAAAGGATTTCATCCCAGAAATCGAGTCGTACCTGAAAGGGAGAACAAATGGGGATACCGAGAGCGAACCTCTTGTTCGAACTCCCAGGTAGCCTCCTCAACGCCGTGATGTCTCCATAAGAGCTTAACCAATGGAATGGTTTTGGTCCGCAAAACCTGCTCCCGTTAATCAAGAATCTGGACCGGACCCTCCTCGTAGGTCACGTCCTCATCAACAACAACATCTGTCCACCGTAAAACATGCGATGGATCCGGCTCGTACTTCCTTAACATAGATACATGAAAGACGTCGTGAACCCTATCCAGGTCTGGTGGTAATGCCAAATGATAAGCAACTTCACCGACGCACTCCAAAATCTAAAATGACCCAATGAACCTATGAGACAACTTGCCTGTCTGTCTAAATCTCAGAAGTCCCTTCCGTGGAGAAATCTTGAGAAAAACATGGTCCCCTACCTCAAAAGACAAGGATCTCTTCCCCTTATCAGCATAACTTTTCTGTCTGCTCTGAGCTGTAGCCAACCACTGCCGAATCAACTTAATCTTCTCTATAGTCTCAAAGATAATATCGGGACCTAAGGCGACTGTATCACCTACCTCGATCCAACAAATTGGAGATCTGCAAGGTCTGCCATACAATGGCTCAAAAGGTGCCATGCCAATACTGGTCTGGTTACTGTTATTGTAGGCAAACTCAACCAAGGGTAAGTAGTCTTCCCAACTACCCCCAAAATCCAAAATGCAAGCCCGTAGCATATCCTCCAATATCTGAATGGTACGCTCTGACTAACCATCAGTCTGAGGATGGAATGTCGTGCCGAAATGAAGCCCCGTGTCAAGAGCCTCCTGAAAACTCTGCCAAAAGTGAGACGTGAACCTGGGATCCCTATCTGAAACAATGGATACCGGAACCCGGTGAAGCCTGACAATCTGCCCCACATACAGTCCATTAAGCCTCTCTGCATCATCTATCACTGCCATAGGCAAAAAGTGAGCCGTCTTAGTCAATCTATCAATAATGACCCAAACGGCATCATTCCCTGCCTTGGATCTCGGAAGTCTCATCATGAAATCCATAGTGATGCGCTCCCATTTTCACTCTACCACTGGTAGTGGTTGTAACAAACCTGCCGGTCTCTGATGCTCTGCCTTCACTTGCTGACAAGTAAGGCATTTAGCCACGAACTGAGAAACATCCCGTTTCATACCCTTCTACCAAAACTGTCTCCGCAAATTGTGATACATCTTCATACCACCTGGATGAACTGCGAGTTGAGAATGGTGAAAATCTCGAAGAACATTGTCACGACAAGACAGAGGGACAAACATCCTCCCTCTGTACCTAAAACCACTGTCTGAATGTAAGGTCCAACCCTCTACATTCCCGCCGCCTGAAATCTGATCGTGGAAGGACTTCATCTCCCCATCCTCCTGTTGTGCCTCAATAACTCTGCTAACAAGAGCCGATTGAGTCACAAGGCTAAACAAAATAGCCGGTGAAACATCTTTAAACAACTGCAAACCAAGATCTGCAAGCTCTTCTAGCATCTTCCATCTGTGAATGGAAATGCTAGCAAAAGTACCCCGTGACTTCGTACTCAATGCATCAGCCACCACGTTGGCCTTCCCCGGATGATACCACAACACAAAGTCATAGTCCTCCATGAACTTAACCCATCTGCGCTGTCTCAAATTCAAATCCTTCTGAGAGAAGAGATATTTGAGACTCTTGTGATTGGAGAAAACTTCAAAATTCTCCCCATACAAATAATGTCTCCACCCCTTCAAGGCAAAGATAACCGCTGCCAACTCCAAATAATGTGTCGGATAGTTTAACTCATGAGTCTTCAACTGTCGAGACCCATTACATTAAGACACAACCCAAACCTTCTCGCAAAGCATCACAATAGACCAAGTAACCCAAACCACGTTCAGGTATGATCAAAACTGGAGCTGATGTCAACCTGATCTTCAACTCCTGAAAAGCAAAATCACAAGCCTCATTCCATATGAACTTGACCCCTTTGCGAGTAAGTCGAGTCATAGGTGCCACTAAACGAGAGAAATCCCGAACAAATCTCCTGTAAAAGCCGGCTAGGCCAAGAAAACTCCGAACTTCAAACACTGTCTTCGGATGCTCCCAATCCATCACAGACTCAATCTTCGACGGATCCACTGCAACACCACCCCCTGACACAACGTGTCCAAGGAACTTCACCTGTGGTAGCCAAAATTCGCATTTCTCGAACTTGGTATACAATTGGTTATCCCTAAGGATCTGTAAAACTGCTCTCAGGTGATACTCATGCTCCTCTCTTGAAGCTGAGTATACGAGAATGTCATCAACGAACACCACCACAAATTTGTCAAGATAGTCACTGAATACACGGTTCATCAAATCCATAAAAGCTGCTGGAGCATTGGTCAAACCAAATGGCATCACCAGAAACTCATAATGGCCATACCATATACGAAAAGCGGTCTTGGATATAACCTCATCCTTAACCCTCAACTGATAGTAACCTGATCTCAAATCAATCTTTGAAAAGCATGTCGCTCCCTTCAACTAATCAAACAAGTCATCAATCCTAGGCAAAGGATACCTGTTCTTGATCGTAGCTTGATTCAACTTGCGGTAATCGATACAAAATCTTAAAGACCCATCCTTCTTCTTCGCAAAAAGAACTGGTGCTCCCCATGGTGAAGCACAAGGACGAATAAAGCCCTTAGCTTTCAAATCATCCAACTGACCTTTCAACTCATCAAGCTCTGCCGGTGCCATACGGTACAGTACCATAGAGGTGGGTGCCGTGCCGGGAATGACATCGATGGCAAAAATAACTGCCCTTAAAGGAGGTAACAACGTTAGCTCCTCTGGAAAGACATCAACAAAATCCTCAACAACTGCTAGAAAAACACGGAATAAACTGCTATCCTCGTCAACTAGCAAACTAGCCAAGTAGGATCTGTGGCGACTCCAGTCACTAATACTGAAAACCATAGCCGGGTGCAAATCACTCCGATCTCCCACAAAATAGAAACAATCTCCCTTGGGAGTACAAATGGTCACCCTCCCGTGGAAGCAATCGATCGTAACCCGAAAGAATGCCAACCAATCCATCCCGAGAATGACATCAAAACCCGTCATGTCGAGAACAACGAAATCGAACTCCAAAGTCCGTCCAGCTATCTCAATAGCACAACCCCGACAAACATGATCCAAATACACTGGACCCCCTACTGGTGTGTCAACACAGAGAAAACTGTCCCGAAGTGTGACCTCCAGACCCAATGAATGTGCAAATGATGCAGAAATAAAAGAGTGTGATGCACCCGTGTAAACAAGAACTCGTGACCAAGAACTGAAAACCAGAAAGATACCTCGAACTGAAGCGGTACCTGTGGAAGCATCCGCCTGTGGAAGAGCGTAGGCTCATCCCTGAGTCCCTGAGCCCTATTGTGAACTGCTATGATAGCCTGACTGATATGTAGAAACAGTAGGTGTAGAACCCCTAGCTGGATAAGTGCCAACCGACGCCACTGACTGTGGTGCCTGAGGAACTCTGAAACCAGACTGAACCCCTGCAGACTGTGCCGGTACCATCTGTGAATCTGTGCCACTACGTGGCTTATTCAACAATCTTGGACAATCCTTCTTGATATGACCTGGTTTCCTGCAATAGAAGCAAGCTCCCTACCCTGTCTTCGTAGAAACTGAAGTCTGACTGGCCTGTGGATGAAGTTGTGGGCAACGAGGCTTGATATGCCCCGGCTGTTGACAATGGTAACAAACCACTCCCTGGGCTGATCCCGAAGATATATGAATTGTGGGTGCAGAACGATTCTGCTGTGATGCCCCCTGTGAGTGAGTATTGTTCCCTGCCCTAGCCTTCTTCTACTGACTCCTAGAAGATGATGGATTATCTCCACGAGGCTGCTTGTGTGAACCCCTGATCCATAACTGATCCCGTTCCTCTGCTTCAGCTAACATAGCCCTCTGAACCACTTCTCTATAAGTCCTCAATTCAAGAATTGAGACCCATGGCCTAATGTCAAGATGTAACCCATCCTGAAACTTCATTGCCCTGGCCTCGTCTGTCGCTACCATATCCTCGGCATAATGTGAGAGAGAAGTAAATTGTGTCTTATACTCAATGACTCTCATAGTGCCCTGATAAAGACCTACGAACTGTGTCCTCATCTCCCGCCTCATAGCCCTAGGAAAGAAGCGCTCGAAGAACAAATCTCTGAACTCGTTCCAAGTCATCAACTCAACGTTGTGGACATTAGTCATAGACCTCCACCAGATATCTGCATCCCCCATGAACAAAGAAACAGTCAAGGAAATCCTCAACCTGTCCGTGGGTACCGCCATACTATCTAACTTGCGAACCATAAGGTCCAACCAAGCTTCTGAGACTAACGGATCTGAAATCCCCGCAAATGGTTCAATCTTGACCCTCTGTAGTCGCATGAAGTACTCTAGTGCCTCATTGACTATCGGTGCCGGTGCCGGTGCCGGTGCCGGTGCCGGTGCTAGAATCTGTACTCCTGCCACCTGCCTACGTATCAACTCTTGTAGAGATTCAGTGATCCCCTGATTGATTCCCTGAGCCACTTGCTCCTCATAAGTCAGTGCCCGTGGTGAATTAGCATCCCCGCCACGAACTGGAATCCTGGGCCTTCCTGGACCCCGTGTGAACTCGGTGTCAGCCACCTGCTCCTCAGTGCCCTAACGTGAAGACTCTCCACGCGTGACAACCATGGTGCTAAACGTCTAAAAGAAAGAAGGTCAACAATAACACAAGTTATTATGACTAAGTGCAACTCACACTATGAATGCACAAGGCACGAAGCAAGACAAGATATGCAACATACTGTCATGCTAAAGCAATCAAAGAAAGCTCTTAAAATAGTTAAGCACTTAAAGCAAATAAGTATACATGTCAAACTAAAATGCTCTTAACCACATAAGCATATAAGCACAAAGGCATGTCATACTACCAAACGTGCAATCAAGAAACACTTAAACATGTTATAAAGACAAAACATGTTATCAAAAGCATGTGAATATGTCAAAGTAGAACAACAAAAGCATGATATGCACCCAAAACCCATCGTCCTAAGGTGTTCAAACCTAGGAGCTCTGATACCACTTGTGACGGCCCAAGTTTTTGTAAACCCGGTGCGTCAGTGATGACCAAAAGATGACCCGATAATGGATCCAAAATACAGAAGCGAAAGGTGAAACAACGGTCTCTAGAGATACAATGCGTCTTTAAGACACCAATGTGACCCTCAATGAGGTCATGGAACCCAAAGGAAACAAATACAGAAGTGTCGTTTCAAAAACGGACAAAAAAAACCTAGGGGCAAAATGGTTATTTTGTAAAAAGTGGATTCAGGTGCTATTAAGCATACCACTAGAAAGACAATGACAAATTAGTCAAGTTCAAAAAAAAGTTTACACAATTTGGAGTCCAGACGGGGGAGAAAGGTCAAAAACAAAAATGATGTCGTAGCGGCCCGACGAGGACAACCCACCACTGCTGCAACTGAGAGTAAAAACGGGCATCTAAACGGACTTTTTTGGAAAAACTCAAAGAATAAACCCCCCCTAAAATCAAGTTTCCTACACCATACATAAACGAAAACAAAAAAAAAAAATGCATTGTAAAATGCCCAGAATGCCCCCAAGAAAATCAGGTCAAGAGGATAAAAAGGAATCCGAGCTACTGCCCAAGTTTTGGAAATAGGACTTCAGGAGGTTTTTAAATTGCCTAAATTGAAAATATAATCTTAAAATACACCCACAAGACCTCCAGAAGTTTCAGATCGATCGTGACAATTTTCAAAAAAAAGTCGATAAGCAGTACCAACTACATTTGTACTAAAAATTTGCAAAACCTGGCAGCAAGGATTTTCTGGAAAAATATGGATTTTTGAGGGCCAAGATGATATTTTCTGGAAAAACACAAAAAAAAAAAATCCCCCTCAAAATCAAGTTTTCTACGTGACCCGTGAGGAAAAATGAAAAAAACTCATTGTGAAATACCCGAAATGCCCCTGTAACAGAATAAGGTCAAAACTCAAAAATATGCAACTTTAGATTTTGGTTTCATCAAGGAAGGTATTGTTTGCCAAAGTGAGTATGCAAGTGCATGCAATATGATAAAATAGATGTACCAACATGGCCAAAATCCTCTTTACATTCCATTAACAAGTTTAGTATACAAAGCCTACATTTCTCACAAATAAGTTACAATGGCAATACTTGAGTTTTAAAGAGAACATACTTGTAATCTTTCATGTTAATGGCTCTTGGTCTCATTCTACACATACAAAACAAGCATAAAAAAGAGTACTTAGATACACATTACATGAAGGAAGCCATCTTAGCTTCTAAAATACCATACATCCATGGTATACAAAAGTATTACATCCAAAAGATAAAACATGCTAAACAAGTGCATGCTAATATACAAAAATGCTTCAACTAGCTCAAAAGCTTCTAAGGATGATGAGCATCCATGAACATGGTCTCTTTACCTGAAAAACAACCCAAACTACTAGGGTGAGTAATCAAGTTACTCATAGGAGAAGCATATGCGTATACCTTAAAGTTTCAATATCATTGCGAGATCAATATAGACGAATACAAGGGAGCATTCTACTTAACGTCTATGTTCAAGGTGTGCTAAGGGATCATCTTAAGCTAACTTAAATGATTCTTAAACAACACAAAACAATGTCAGTGTACTTAACAACATCAATTCGTAATCAACCAAAAATTACAAGTTATAATTAAACATTGGTTGTCAACTTGAAATTTAATATGAAATCACATAATGGAAAACTTGGACATCTCGTCTTGGACTAAACCAAGATCAATATGGTTATTCTGGGCATTAATCCGCTGGGAAGACCACCCTAGTGCGCACTATCTCAATTGGGGAGAACTCATACCTCCCGCACTAAAGCCAAACTTTAGCCATGTCACTTGTAACACAATGTCCCAAGAGAATCCAAAATATATCAAGTTCAAAACTTATATATCATAATTTAAGGCATATAAACCACCTTCCATGCACAAGTATCTTTAAAACCACACAAACCATGTCTTAGGGTTCCAAATCTAGAATGGCATAATAAATGACAAGTTCTTAACATGATATAATGTGCAATATAATACCACAAACTCATCAATTTAAACCATGTCTCAACAATAAGCTTTATATATTAGATTACAAAATTTATAGTATTAAACTTCTAAAATAATTACAATCACCAATAGTAATCAACTTGAATGTAGAATTATCATCACAATAGTATAGTAATTCAAATCAATAAGAGTTATATACAACATCTATAATCCTACACAAGATACATACACAATATATATGCTTAGATCAAATAAACCCTAAGTCAATCATAAGGATTTCCTATAATATGCAAGGCTATCATATTAGAAGCATGTACATAATATATATTAAACCCCAAAGGATTATAAAACACTTAAAATATAAACATACTACCACCCCTACCTCAATAGAGAATTGAATCTCTATAATCCAAGCAACCAATCATTAAATGGAAAACAAGCTTAGGGTTAATGAAGAGGAGAATGAGAGGAAACTTTTACTAGTTAAGGTTCTTAGTCTAAGATAAATGGAAGGGCACCAAAATTGAAGAAGAAAGCTATTAACTAAGCTTTTCTCCAATGGTGGCTATGTTAGAACTTTGAAGAACTAAGGAAAATAAAGAGGATAAGTGAAAAATGGTGAGTGGAAGGGCTAGAGATCCTCCACTCACTATGTGCTCTTACACTACCTCTCACACACACACTTGCAAGAGTAAATCTTGATCCTACACTTGTCACAAATCAAAGGCTCTATCCTTAGGTTTAATCTCAAGCCTACACTTGTAAATAATCAATGGTTACATGTGCACCAATCTAAGGCCAACACATGGATGAATCTCCACCCACCAAATGTTAAGAAGTCATGGTGCCATGTCTTTTCACCTAAATGCCAACAAATGGCTCCATGAGAGTGTGACACTTGTCACACTTTCCAAAAATTACAAAATGGTCCTTTTTCGAAATATCTTCCAAAATAAATTGCAAAAAGATCCCCAAAACGAAAAATAATTATTTTACATAATTACACTAAAACCTCAAATTATAAATAATTACACTAAAGTATGCATTCATGCCTTTTGCAAGAATAATACTAACCTAGCATGCTTTTCAAGAAAAGTAAAAATACCAATGTCATGGAAATCAAATATCATGAATGCATGCAAAATCGGAATCAAATCCAAGAACAACAAGTGAGGTTATGCACGGAAAAATGAAAAATGACTAAAAGACAAAATAAGGAAAAGACAAAATAGGAAAAAGACGAAAAAAAAAAATCGCTGAAAATGGAAAAAGGAGGAAATAGACCGGGTCATTACAAACCCTAGCATGCTCTTCAACATAGGTAAATTTGAGAGCAATCGGAGATGTTTTGAAATCTAGTAATATTTAATTAATTTGATTAATTAATTTATTCCATGTGCAATATTCACTCCATTGGATTTCTGACTTGATATTCTTGATGTACATGCCATAGACTTTCACATATATTATTTTGAGAATTTTTGGACAACTTTGATTTCTAGAGAAATTAATTAATTAGGTTAATTAATTTCTATTTAGGGTTCTAATGAGTTAGACTTGTATTTCATGGGGCTTTTGCCTTTTTATCATGTGTCATTACTTGTTACAACTTAGCTTCATTAATGTAGTTAATGAACTCGCACCCTTCCATTGAAATGATTTAATTGTTAAAGTGTTGTTAAACAAATAATTAAATCATTAACCTTATACTAGTAGTATAATTACATCAATGGATTCCTTGTGTTTTAAATCCTAATTTTGTAGTCTATTTAGATGCAAATCTATGATTTCTTGACATTTCACATTCCATCATAGTTGAGAACTTAGGCCATGACTTGTGTGTTCCAAAATCTTGGTTGTGTAAGAAACGTGGTTAATGTATTTCTTGTATTTTGATACAATCTTGACTTACACAACTTGTTGACTTTAGGACTTGGGATATCAATCAAGAATTGACATGGCTAGGACTTGCTTCTAGTATGGGAGATAGAGAGCTCCCTACACTATAGTGCGCACTAGGGGAAGGTACCCATGGGTTAGTAGCCCTAAAGTGATCCCAAGAGTACGATTTTATTCCAGGCGATATCCGATTTTCCACATTGGTTGATTTCACTCTTTAAATTTCAAGTTGCTATTCCTTGAAGATTTAAAACTTGTCATATTATGTAAAATGCTCCAATCTTATTAATTGTATAGATATTATGCCTTGTTCTTGATTTCATGTATAACTCTTATCGTGTTAATCGTAATGTTCCATTCTCATTTACTTGCATAGATATTATGCATTTTCCTTGATTTCACGTCTTGTACTTGTCGTGTTAATTGAATTGTTTCAATCTTGTTAATTTTCTTAGTTATCTCGTTCCGTATTACTTTATGCTATCATGACTTAGGAATGATCCTATTCATGTAAGTTGACTTAGATTCTAGGTGGCATGGTCCACATGTAATGATTTATATCAACATGCAAACTCCCTAAACCCTTAGATTTCAAGTGATATCTCTTAAAGATATAAGGACCTTGTCATGTTATATGGAGTATTTCTTACCTTATTTAATTGCATAGCTATTATGCTTACTTTGTGTATTTAGACCTCATTCAGTATACTTGAAACTATGCATTTGTTTCTTGTATCTAGATTCCTTTTAGCATACTCATGTCTTGTATACCTGCCTTATGTGTTTCCAATCTTGTTAGTATACCTGTGTTTTGTATACTTTCCTTGCATGTTTTCATCTTTGTTTAGTACTCCTATAACCGGTATGCTTGTATGTCGTGTATCTCATTTTAATCGCATGAGTAGCTTAGGATGATCCCTGAGTCTCACTTTGACATAGACGTTAGGTGGCATGATCCCTTATGAATTGTTTCAAGTTAATGTAAAAATTTATAAAGAAATCGAGTCTATGCATGCTCATTCTTTACGAGTAAACTTATTTACTCACCCCGAAGTTACTAGGGGTATTATTCAAGTACGAAGACTTAGTTCGTGATGCTCATCGCTCCGTGGATGACTTGTAGCTTTTAGATTTCCATTTCATACAAATGTTAGCATCAAAATACTATTGTCGTAGCCTTATGTATCAAAACTTGTATTCTTTGATTCCGTATATGTAAAGTGTGCATAAGTACACTCTTTTTAATGTATTTGACATGTATAAGATGTGGCCAGAAGGCCAATGACATGTATCTTGTATTCTATGCACTTTCGTTTTCAAGGTTTATTATGAAAATATTGAAAAATACTAAGTCTTTGCTTCATAACTTTTGCATCGGGTGTGGGAATTCCATTCTTTTTCCTTCATAATTTCTATGATCATGTATGAGGTGTGGCCAAGGGTCAAACACCATTTCATTCTAGGTTTTGCATTGTGGTTCCATTTATAGAGTTTTTAGGCATTTTTGGCCTTTGAGAGGTCATATCTTGCATTGAGGTTATTTTGAGGCCGCAGACTATTGGGACGCGTCCTAAATGCCTTTTTACATTTGCGTGTATGCCTACATTTCACAAAACTCTTAAGTGTCAACTTTTGACCTATTTTTGGGCGATTTTATAAATTTTTATGAAAAATTCATCCATGGAAGTGTCATTTAAGTTCCTCCCTATTTTGGCATGTTTTGGATGCTTGAACGACGCTAGAAAATGTTTTTAAACTTGTTCGGAACATGTAGAATGCATGCAAAACCTTAGAGATGGCCCAAGTACCTCACACACACATTGCAGCAGCTTTTTCTACTACCGCAAATGTGTCGGTCGGCTGATGAGGGTCCATCAGCTGGCTGACAAGCCTCAAGGGTCCATTCCAGTAGGCTTTTCTTGAAATTTGGTGTTTTGGTCTGTTAAACATTGGGTTCAGTCAACTGATGATTGAGGTTCAGCAGACTGACCCTTGCCTTTGGTCGATCGATCCTCCCTGGGACCTTCTCCTTCCAGTTTTCTTGGACAGTTTCCTTGCACCTACTTCAGAGGGACTTATCTCCTTCGTTTCTGATTCAAATCTGGTCATTCTTAAGTCTAAGTTCAAGAGCTTGAAGTTAGCTTTCCAATGGTACCAACCACATATAAAAAATTCACCTATAGTGAGAGTTATTCCAGTTTTAGTGAGATAGGTTTATGGTAACTCTTAAACGGAGAAGGCCACTTTGTTTTAAATTCATATATTTTCCGTCCGGACTCCGAATTAGGTGATTCTTGAATCTAACCTTGTTTATTTTTCCTTATTTTTCCAATGGTGTGCATAGCGGCACCCATTTCAGTATGAAATGACCATTTTGCCCTTGGTTTATTTCTTTTCGAGTTAGGCATTCTTGCTTTATTTGCTTGGCTCATTTGAGTTTTGTGGCTTCATGGGAAGTCATCTTGGCGCCTTAGGATGATGTACATTTCTTGAGGCCATTTTTGCTTCTTTTGCTTCCGCACCTTAGATCCGGTTCGGGTCATCACAAGACACACTGGGTTGGAAAATCTAGGGTCGTCACAGGTGATATCAGAGCGTCTGGGTTTGAATACCTTAGACGACGGGTTTTGGGTGCATATCATGCTTGTGTTTCCATGCTCTACATATTTAAATTCTTCTTGAAAACATGTCTTGTTGGAGAACATGTCTTGTTTGATAACATGTTCACATGCTCAGGTGTTTTAAGACATCTATTATTTGTTAAGCATGCTTTATGCGTATATATGCTTCCTGATAACTTGGTCTGGGTTGCTATCATATCATGGTGTGATATCATGTCTGTGTGCTTATGTTAGTATAACTGTATGCGACGTATGTCGGCATACCTTACGCTTTTAATTCACATGTATTGTCATACTATGTACTTACGTGCTTGTTGATAACATGTTTTGACTTAATAACACATTTATTTGTTTATGTGGCAACTTGTTTAGAAGCTTATCTTGACTGTCTTAGCATATGATATATGCTCATTTGCCTTAGCACATTGTACCTGTTTATTATCTTAACATATAATGTATGCTCGTTTGTCTAAGTACATTGTATATGCTTGTTCATCTTGACATGATTATATGCAGCATATCATCATGCCTTACGTTCTTCTCCTTTATACACTGACATGTTTTATGTGATCTTACTACTTGTGTAAGTAGATAGTTCATTACTATGTTGCATGCTAGTTGTTTACTTTTATGTCTGGTTTTGATGTTGTCACTTAGGGTCTGTCATATCCCTTGGGTGCATTCTTGTTTTACGAAATTCTTCCTTGGACAGGAGAAATTCATTCTGTAAGGACCCATGTCGGGAACCTCCTTGTCTATTTTCTTGGTTGGGTGTTTCGAGACCTTAGTCTGACGGTTGATGCGAGTAAAGCTTATATGAGCGTAGAATCACAGTCCTTGTCTGGTGGAGTGAGACGTGGGCCAGGGAAGCACCATTTCATTCCTTTTCCTTCATAGCTTCACGACGTGGTCGGGGAGTGTCATGGGTGTTTTTGCAATGTAGAAGCTGCTAGCTCTACTTGCATCGAGGATTTAAAGCCTTAAGCGTAGCGGTGCTTATGACATTGTTGTCAGAGTTTTAGGATTAGTTACCCCAACTCTCGCAGATGCTTGGTTCCCGTAGTGCTTTTAGTAATGATCATTTTCGACATTGATGTCTTCGTATCGGTAGGTTTTTTGAGTCGGCCTGGTTCGGGGCAAGTTATAAATTAGTGCCTTATACTGTCATGCTACCTTACTGATGAGTAAGTGTAAGCGGGTTCTGGTTGCTATTCATACTTCCTTATCACTCTCTTCTTTTATTGTGTTTTAATGTTTCGTTGTCTTGGGATTCTCTCGGAGGTTGATGTTGAGTTAACGTGCCGATTCGTATGAGGTGTAATCTCAGTCCATGGTTTCGTGTTCCTCCAGTTGATCTTAACACTTCTGGAGTTATCCTTCAGCACTTTATGAGCTGTCATTTGGTTTGACCTCCTCTCCGGTCTTTGTTCTGTTCTTTTTTTGGTGTGTTCCTAATTTTTGGGGACGAAATTCCTTTAAGGTGGGTAGTTTGTAATGACCCGGTCATTTTCCTCCCTTTCCTTTTTCCTGAAATTTTACGGATAAATTTTTTTCTTTTAATTTTCTTTTCTGAGTTCTGTTTCTCATCACTGAGTGTCATCTCGAGTGCTCAGAAATGGTTTCTAAGACTCTTTCGTTCGGATTGACAACTTCCTTTAAGTACCGAGTCATTTCCACATTTTTCGTTTTTTGACACTATTCACTTTTCATCCTTTTTCCTATTTTGTTTTTTCCCTGTTTGTCACTTTTTTGCACAACCTCACTTTTCATGCTCGGAGTTAGTTTTTGACTTCACGTATCTTCATTCTAAGTGGTTTCCACGAAATACGTATCTTTACTTTTGCAGTAAAGTACTCTGGTTACTCTCGGTGTCCATAGGGACATGGATGCACAGTTCTTCAGAATCTTTTTCTTTTCTTGGAGTGTTTTTCATAAATATCTTTAGAAGATATTTCATTTCAGGGGTTTTTAAGAAAATATTTTGGAAGATATTTACATGCTGGGTCATTAGTGCAGTTAACCCTTTTTGGAGGGACCATTGTGCAATTAACGAAAGTTATTACAAAAATAACTCATTTTGAGCCTGGATCCTTGTACGAGATTCATTTTCATATTTCTTCGAGTCGTATACTCTTAGAATTTCCTTCTGGTCATTTTCTCCAGTTTCAGGGTCTCTGGCCCCGATTGCCGCCGAACTTGTTCGGGGCATATCTCTCTGCTCGGACTCAATTTTTGACGTTGTTTCTTCCGTTGTTCATATTTTCTCATTTCAAATCTTTTTCGTTCATGAAGTTTCACCGTTTGAGTGCGTTTGCTCAAAATCCACTTTTCCGGACCTGGCGGGACCCGTTCGAGGCACTTTTTGAGATTTTCTGTAAATAGGGGGGTCTTAAGTCAAAAAGTTAGATTTCATCATCTTCCTCCCCTCTCTTGGCCGGATTCCTTGGCTGCCACCTTCTCTCAACTCCTTTGAACCACTTTTCCTTGGCGAAAAGTCTTCGGCCTTAACGTTTATCGTAGGTCTTGACGTGTTCTACCTTTCCCCCTTATTAAAACCCATTTCTGACCATTTTGTGAGTTCGGGTTTGAAGTCAAGTTGTGATTTTCATAGGGCTTCCTTGGGATTCTTGTTCACCGTGTTGTTCCCGACAAAACCCCGCAGTATCGTCGAATTCGGAGCACTTTTCTTTCAGTGAGGATTTGAGATTTTCATCTCTAATTGAGGTGGGGTTGTTATACTTTATATTCTTCTTATATTGCATGTTATTGATGCTTATACAACTCATTTACATGTCTTTCTATCAAATCTAGAAACTTTAAATTAATTATTTCTTTGTGTAAGATTTAATTTTCCCGGTTGCTCATAACTTGGTTTAAACGTGTAGCATAATAGAATATTACTCCTTAATATGTTCATTAACATATATTAAATTGAGAGCATTTGAACAAATATTTAAGATTTTCATTAATATTTTTATTGAATAAATTATCAATTCATGTGGCCTTAACTAGCTTGAAATCAATATGTGTTAGCATATTATATTAGGCCCTAGCATGCTCTTCAACATAGGCAAATTTGAGAGTAATCGGAGATGTTTTGAAATCTAGTAATATTTAATTAATTTATTCCATGTGCAATATTCACTCCATTGGATTTCTGACTTGATATTCTTGATGTATATGCCATATACTTTCACATATATTATTTTGAGAATTTTTGGACAACATTGATTTCTAGAAAAATTAATTAATTAGGTTAATTAATTTCTACTTAGGGTTTTAATGAGTTAGACTTGTATTTCATGGGGCTTTTGCCATTTTATCATGTGTCGTGACTTGTTGCAACTTAGCTTCATTAATGTAGTTAATGAACTCGCACCCATACATTAGAATGATTTAATTGTTCAAGTGTTGTTAAATAAAAAATTAAATCATTAACCTTATACTAGTAGAATATTTACATCAATGGATTCCTTGTGTTTTAAATCCTAATTTGTAGTCTATTTAGATGGAAATCTATGATTTCTTGATATTTCATATGCCATCATAGTTGAGAACTTAGGGCATGACTTATGTGTTCCAAAATCTTGGTTGTGCATAAAACGTGGTTAATGCATTTCTTGTATTTTGATACAATCTTGACTTGACAACTTGTTGATTTTTGGACTTGGGATATCAATCAAGAATTGACATGGCTAGGACTTGGTTCTAGTACGGGAGATAGAGAGCTCCCTACACTATAGTGCACACTAGGGGAAGGTACTCATGGGTTAGTAGCCCTAAAGTGATCCCGAGAGTATGGTTTTAGTCCTGGCAATATCAGAGTTTCCACATTGGTTGATTTCACTCTTTAAATTTCAAGTTGCAATTCCTTGAAGATTTAAAACTTGTCATATTATGTGAAATGCTCCAATCTTATTAATTACATAGATATTATGCCTTGTTCTTGATTTCATGTATAACTCTTATCATGTTAATTGGAATGTTCCATTCTCGTTTCCTTGCATAGATATTATACATTTTCCTTAATTTCACGTCTTGTCCTTGTCGTGTTAATTGAATTGTTTCAATCTTGTTAATTTTCTTAGTTATCTCGTTCTGTGTTACTTTATGCTATCATAACTTAAGAATGATCCTATACATGTAACTTGACTTAGATTCTAGGTGGCATGGTCCACATGTAATGATTTATATCAACATGCAAACTCTCTAAACCCTTAGATTTCAAGTGATATCTCTTGAAGATATAAGGACCTTGTCATGTTATGTGGAGTATTTCCTATCTTGTTTAATTGCATAGCCATTATGCTTACTACGTGTATTTAGACCTCATTCAGTATACTTGAAATTGTGCATTTGTTTCTCATATCTAGATTCCATTTAGCATACTCGTGTCATATATACCTACCTTGTGTGTTTCCAATCTTGTTAGTATACCTGTGTTTTGTATACTTACCTCGCATGTTTTCAGCTTTGTTTAGTACTCTTGTGATCGGTATGCTTGTATGTCGTGTATCTCATTTCAATCGCATGAGTAGCTTAGGATGATCCATGAGTCTCACTTTGACATAGACGTTAAGTGACGTGATCCCTTATGAATTGTTTCAAGTTAATTTAAAAATCTATAAAGAAATTGAGTCTATGCATGCTCATTCTCTACGAGTAAACTTGTTTACTCACCCCGAAGTTACTGGGGTATTGTCCAGGTACGAAGACTTGGTTCATGATGCTCATTACTCTGTGGATGACTTTTAGATTTCCATTTCATGCAAATGTTAGCATAAAAATGCCATTGTCGTAGCCTTATGCATCATAACTTATATTCTTTGATTCTGTATATGTAAAATGTGCATTGTACATTCTTTTCAATGTATTTGACATGTATAAGATGAGGCCGGAAGACCAATGACATGTACTTTGTATTCTATGCACTTTCGTTTACAAGGTTTATTATGAAAATCTTGAAAAATGCTAAGTCTTTGCTTCATAACTTTTGCATCGGGTGTGGGAATTCCATTCTTTTTCTTTCATAAGGTTTCTATGATCATGTATGCGGTGTGGCCAAGGGCGAAACATCATTTCATTCTAGGTTTTGCATTGTGGTTCCATTTATAGTGTTTTTAGGCATTTTTGGCCTTTGAGAGGTCATATCTTGCATTGAGGCTATTTTGAGGCCGCGGACCATTGGGACGCATCCTAAATGACTTTTTACATTTGCGTGTGTGTCCACATTTCACAAAACTCTTAAGTCTCAACTTTTGACCTATTTTTGGGCAATTTTATAAATTTTTATGAAAAAATCATCGATGGAAGTGTCATTTGAGTTCCTCCTTGTTTTGGAATCTTTTGGATGCTTGAACAGGGCTAGAAAATGTTTTCAAACTTGTTCGGAACATGTAGAATGCATGTAGAACCTTAGAGATGGCCTAAGTACCTCACACACACATTGCAGCAGCTTTTTCTGCTGCAGCAGATGTGTCAGTTGGCTGATGAAGGTCCATCAGCCGGCTGACAAGCCTCGAGGGTCCATTCCAGTAGGCTTTTCTTAAAATATGGCATTTCGGTGGGCTGAACATTGGGGTTCAGTCGGCTGATGATTGACGTTCGGCTGGCTAACCCTTGCCTTCGGTCGACCGATCCTCTCTAAGACCTTCTCCTTCCAGTTTTCTTGGATAGTTTCCTTACCCGACTTCAGAGGGACTTATCTCCTTTGTTTCCGATTCAAATCTGGTCATTCTTGAGTCTAAGTTCAAGAGCTTGAAGTTAGCTTTCCAATGGTACCAACAACACATCAAAACTCCACCTATAGTGACAGTTATTCCAGTTTTAGTGGGATAGGTTCGTGGTAACTCCTAAACGGAGAAGGCCACTTTGTTTTAAATTCATATCTTTTCTATCCGGACTCCGAATCAGGTGATTCTTAAGTCTAACCTTGTTCATTTTTCCTTGTTTTTCCAATGGTATGCATAGTGGCACCTATTTCAGTATGAAATGACCATTTTTCCCTTGGTTTATTTCTTTTCGAGTTAGGCATTAATGCTTCATTTGCTTAGCTCATTTGAGTTCCGTGGCTTCATGGGAAGTCATCTTGGTGCCTTAGGGATGACGTACATTTCTTGAGGCCATTTTTGCTTCTTTTACTTGCACACCTTGGATCCGATTCGGGTTATCACAGGACACACTGGGTTAAAAAAACTTAGGTCGTCACAAACACAATCTTATTGACGCCCTTTGTAAGAATGTTTGCAAGCTGCTGAGAGCTTGTGACAAATGGAGTGAAATTTAACTAGAGATGATATTTTCTCGAAAGAAGTAACTGTCCACTTTTATATGCTTAGTCATGTCATGCTGAATAGGATTTGCTACTATGCTAATAGCAAACTTGTTGTCACAGTAAAGTAAGAATGGATGCGACACTGGATGGCACTAGTTTATCATCAAGGTTTTCAACCATAACAACTCACATACCCCAAGAGCCACAACCCTATACTCTGCCTCTACACGAGATCGAGAGATAATATCCTCCTTCTTACTATGCCAATTAACCAAGTGTCCACCAATAGTGGTACAATAGCCAAAGTAGACCTCCTATTTGAAACTAATCATGTGTAATCAACATCTGTCCAAGCCTCAACACATAAGTGACTGATCGGTTGTCAATTATACACCAACCTTTGCAATAGCACAAATTATTGTAAAATAGGGCTATTGGTTGCGTAAGTCGAACCACTAGAACTGCTAGTTTATGGCAATCGAGGTTTTAAATCACTTTTGGAATGATGAAAAAGGGTATAGTTTTGTTTGGTTTGTCATTTGAAATTAAAATGTGGTTAAAGCAATAATTTACAAGAAACTTAGAGGAAAGAGATATAAGTAGAGAAGACTAGGGAAGTAAATCCACTACCTATCCTATAAGCATACTAATTGAGGTAAACTTAGGGGAAACAACACAAATATGTGACTATGAAATGCTACAACACAAAATTGCTACATTTTTTCAAGAACTTCATGAAAGTAATGGCAAGAATAACCTATCAAAGTTACACATGCTCGAACTACCTAAACTTGGGTGTAGTCTTAAACATGCTTGCTAAGCTAGAGATTATTAAGCCTTTAATCACATGGTAAGAGCACATGAAGTCAAGAGTCAAGAACAGTCCATCAAAGGAAGTCCTAAGCTATGGAATATCAAGATTCTCATACAACATGCCAAGAAATTCATTTCACAATCTCATTTCCATTGTCACTATGAAAATGCATGCCATACAATCATGAGAAAATAATATCTAAGACAAGATAATACATTTATCATAATCATTTATAAGAAATTAGATTCATTACATCATATATAACCTCTAGCTTGTGAAGTAATCACATATATACATCATTTTCCCCAAAATAAACCAAAAGCTAGAGCATGCTTACATTGTAGGGCTTCATCACCTCCCTAGAAAGGGAGTTAGTTACCCATATGAGCAATAGATGAAGGAGAAAGAGAGATCTTCCCTTCCATTTTCGTGCTTAAAGGCTCCAAGACTCCAAACCCTCAATAACTCAATATTTCTCTCTCTAAACTTAGCAAAAATATCAGATATGGAATAATTCATGCTTCCTTTCTTTTATCAAGCCAAAATCCTCCCTCTCACCACACAATCCCGAGCTCCAACTACCCTAGAAGCAATAAGGACCACAAAAAATGCATAGGGGACAAAATGCAACCCAAAAATAGGGGTAGGTAATCTGCTTTCTGCAGATCGGTGGGGGCCCGCGGGGCGCTGGCGGGTGCCCGTTGGTCCTTAAAATTCGAGGGTGACTACTGGTGGTTTTGGCGGGCACCCGCGGTGGCACGGCGGGCGCCTGTGGAGCTGGCAGCGGGGCCCCGCAGAGGAAGGTAACCTACTGGCATGATTGGCAGGTGCCCGCAGTGGCACAGCGGGTGCCCGCGAAGCCCTGTAGCTGCAAAATGAACAAACTTCTCGTGAGCCACTCTGAGCCGGTTCGTTGATGTGGTTGCCATTCTGAGCATTATGCCGCTAACTTCACACATACAACGACTCAAAAGGCTTGGCCCAAAAGACGGTCCCTAGCAACGGTGCACCTACTTCATCAAGAGATTGTCAAAACCATTCTTTTAGCTACATTCGGGGGAACCAACCTGAAAGTAGATGAAAATAAACAAATAAAGCAAAACTATACATTATCGTCAGCTAATGGACTTAACTAATGCAAATAAGGGCGCTTGAATATGCAATATTCAGCGCTTATCACACCCCCGAACTTACATTTTGTTAGTCCCATAGCAAAACCAAAATATAGAACCCAACAAGAATGACAACATATAAAAATGCTGACAATATGCGTCAATCATAAAGCAAGAAATTACCTATGAAGCTCAAATGTAACTTGGAACAATAGAAAATTGGAGATAGCCTCATTCAGCAGACTACCTTGCATATATGAGGTCTTGATAAACAAGAATGGTCAAACACATTTCAACTTTTATGCATTAATCATCATAGTCTACATAAACACTTCAATTGTCATTTCTAAAATATAATTGAACTCTAACTTCAGTGAAAGTGAACCGGATTCCCAATATGCGGCTTTTACCCTCTTTTTCCAATCTCAGAAACACAAGCCTTCAAATCATTGAATTTCCTTCTAAATGGGGTTTCTAAGGCATGAATTTATTCACAATACAACTTTGGTTGCTTGTTGAAAATTTATTCAATAATTCAAAATGATACATACTATGGTTGTGCAGTGCTGAAGTCCCTTAAGCTTTCTAACCAACCCATGTAGCAAGCGTTAGGCTAATAACTCCCAAACTGGATGGTTTTAGGGTGCTAAGTGTAGAAACAATCCTAGGGCTTAATAACTCGAATTGGTAAGGCTACGAACTCCAATGAACCATATTAATTTATTCTTATCTTTTTGTGAATGACCGTGTAATGTCTAAGTCCCTTAAGCTTTCTAACTAACCCATGTAGCAAGTGTTAAGCCAACAACTCCCAAACCGGATGGCTTTAGGGTGTTAAGTGTAGAGACACTCCTAGGGATTAATAACTTGAATTGGCAAGGCTACGAACTCAAACTGATCATTATCATTAATTGCTTCTCTTTTTTTTGTTTATTTATTTATTTTATTTTTTTAAACATCATGCCAAAGGTATCCATTCATTAGGGCCATCAATTCAAATCCACTATGTCATGATCAAGGTCAATTAGGTTGCATACCTCACAATTAGGTTCCCAGTGTGCATCTGTGCAATGTGAAGCATAGAAGAGTTTGAAACCCGATGAAAATCTAATTGAAGCGTTTATACAAACCGATATGAATCAACATGTTCATTCAAAATTTTCTTTATTTTCACAATTATCATGGCTTCTATATACAAAGTATTAAACACATGTTCAATCTCCAATAAGTTTCATGATTACAAAATCATTGCTTCAAATAAAATGGTTTTATTAACTTACATACATCTAGTTACAATCATTAAAAATAGCAAAAATGTTATCTCAAAATGCAATAATGCACCCCCAAACTTAAATGTCACATTGTCCTCAATGTGAGAAGACAAAGGATAAATAATGAAAAATGAAGAGTGGGACAGGAACAATAGAACCAAGCTAAAGTGGAATGGAGTGGCGGTGCAAAAATAGGCCACCTTGTGAATTCCATGAGCATGCCCCCAAACTTGGTTGCAAAAACTTGTTAAAAGCATCTATACATAGCAAGTATCATATGAATCCAAAATGAATGAAAATAACTGCAATTTATTCAACTAAAAACTATAATTCATGCAAAGTAGTAAAAGTGATGCAGTTATAAGTTCAAAACAAGATGAAAAGCAATCGCCAAATACAGCCCAAAAGAAGTCTAAAAAGTACTATTGAAAAGGGAAATAAAACTAGAAACATAAAATCACTCCATCATTGGAGTGGTGGAGGAACCGCCAGGTGCACGGTCTATCAAAGTCTGGAGCGTAGCCTACAAAATCTCCTGACCCTCCTGAGGTTTCAAGATGGCGCCCTTTATGTTGTCAAAGCGCATGTCAAACGCATCAAGACGAGCATTGAGGGCAAGATAATTAGCTCAGGTCATAACATCCAATGGCAGAGCAATAGGGGCTGCTGGAGTAGTGAGGGCATCGTGAACAGGCGGAGCAGGAGCCACAGGGGGTGCTGGAGCACCCCAATCCAAGTCATCGCCAATGCGGGCCTAACGAGACGTCTTAAGCTGAACCGTGCTGGACTTCTAAACCCCAAGGGTGAAATCAAACACAGTCTTCTCTTTCTCTTCACCCCAGGGTGCTTTGTACCCTGCGTCTTTGAGCAACCTTGTGATAAAATAGGGAAATGGAAATGCCCAATTGGTGGCAGTGCTCAACCTAACCAAGATTAGTTCATTATAAATTTTGAGGATTTAGTCCCAAAAAAGCTGTGGGACGCAAAATAAGTACTCCTTTTCAACGGCATAGAGGGCTTTCAGAAAATCCATTTTACGCTCGGAATGGCCTGGCACAGGAAGGACGTTCTTGGCCAGGATCGAATCAAGAAACCACAACCGGCATGGTAAGAAGGATTTATTGGTGCTTGTGGTTCGATTGCCGGTAAATTGACCGTGACAAATATCTCCCACAATGTCCGCCAAAGATAGCCGAGCCGGTGGTTCAACATAAAGAGATAGGCCCGCCTTATTCACCAGCGAAGCCAATGGACAATCCATAACCATAGCAAGGTCATCCAGGCCAAATTCATAAACGTCGCCATCAGTGGTAGTTTTAATGATGTCCGGTTCTGTACATGAATGGAACAGGTTTGCGTAAAACAGACGGACCATGCACGGGTAGTAAACATAAGCGTGTGGCTTGAAAAGCGATGCGAGGCCACGTGCCCTTAATTCACGGACTGACCATGCCGTCTCTTGATTTAGCTCAAAATCATTTTCAATGTTGAATTTTGCTTCGAGGATGATTGGCCATTCAGCCCAATTTGGAGTTGGAGGCACATTAGAAGGGCCCTCGGACGAGCGAGCACGCTTGGAAGCAACTTTAGGAGCCATTCAAATGAAGAAAGTTGGTTCAGGAATTTTGACAAACACCTGGCGTGCACAAGGATTGGGAAGAGGGGCAAAATGAGGTTAGATATGTAAAAATCCCAAAAATTAACCTGTAATGGACATGCAATTATCACCCATCAATTACCAATCCTCCACAAAGAGAGTCCCAACCTCCTTGATGCGAAAAATTAAAGAAAAAGAAAGGGGAAGAGACTTACCCAACTTGGTGGAACAAAATCCCTTTCTACTTGAAAGATGAGGGAATGAAAGGTAAAGAGAATGATGAAGAGGGATGAGGGATGAGAGGGATTGATTGGACGGAGATGGGAGAAATTGATGAGAGAGTAAGAGGTTTTTGAGGGTTAAAGAGGTTGGGGGTGATGGTTAAGAGGGAGATGAAGAGTAATAAAGAGTAAAATGGGCTTGAAAACCCATTTAAAACACAACGAAGGGGAGCCGCGGGCACTCGCGGGGCACTGGTGGGTGCCCGCGGATCGACGGGAGCCTACTGACCATTTTCGTGGGGCCCCGCGAGGCATAGCGGGGCCCTGCGGATGCTTGATGTCTACTGGGCAATTTCGCGGGTGCCCGCGAAGTTGCAGCGGGCGCCCGCGAGGCTTCTTCAAATACTGCTTTGTGCAGCCTAATTCAGTAGTCCAGGCTCAGGACGTTATCTCGAGGCAATGAATCATAAACTTAAGCACTTTGGAGAATTGCCAGAACTAGATTAGGCGCGCAAGTTCACAAGCGAAAGGTACGAGATCCAAATGCCATTGAAACTTTGGATTAAATGAGACAAATGCCTAAATGACCGTGAATACATCCAGAAATGGTACGAAGACCTGAAAAAGATAAAGAAAATCGAATGTGACTGCCGGAACGTTAGAAAGGATAATTCCGGAAGAATGCACATTTTGGTAAAATTTAGCTAATTTTCGGGAAATCCTTGGCAATTGACATTTAGAAGGAGGAAGCTCGAAAGATGGAAGAATTGCTTCCATGAGTGCTAAATTTTACGTCGATAGCTAGACGAACCAATATTGCGCATTAGTCCTCATAAATTAGGTCCGTTAATAGGACTTTCTCTACTTTGCAGATAGGGACTATACCGTCAACATAAGACTTAAGCCATTGGCCAATAACCTTAGAGAGAGATCCATCGGTAGGGTCTTGGAGTTCGACTGCACCATAAAGAAAGATGGAAGTGATGATATATGGCCCATCCCACCGTAAACGGAGTTTACCGGGAAAGAGCTTCAAGCAAGAGTTGAAAAGCCAAACTTTTTGTCCAGGGGCAAAAGACTTGTGGACAATGTGCTTGTCATGAAAAGCTTTAGTCTTTGCCTTTTAGATTTTGGCACTTTTATAAGCATCATTTCGAATTTCCTTAAGCTCATTAAGCTGCAATTTACGAGTAGAGCCGGCTTGTTGGATATCAAAGTTGAGCCTTTTTATGGCCTAATAAGCATGATGCTCTAGTTCAACTGGGAGATGACATGCTTTGCCAAAGACAAGCCGATATGGCAACATGCCAATGGGCGTCTTGTAAGCTGTCTGATAGGCCCAAAACACATCGTTTAGTCTTAATGACTAATCTATGCGGTCCGGTTGAACCGTTTTTTCCAAGATATGCTTAATCTCCCAATTAGATACTTCCACTTGACCACTCATTTGAGGGTGATAAGGTGTGGCAACCTTGTGAATGACGGAGTACTTAGAAAGGACAAATTTAAGATAACAATTTCGGAAATGAGATCCATCGTCACTAATGATTGCTCGGGGCATACCAAAATGACTAAAAATGTTAGATTGAATGAACTTGATCACGACTTTATGATCATGTGTTCTGGTAGCCTCGACCTCAACCCATTTGGAAACATAATCCACCACTACAAGGATATACTCATAGCCATAAGAAGATGAAAATGGTCGCATGAAGTCAATCCCCCACACATCAAAAATTTCGACAATTAGGATGGGAGTGAGGGGCATCATGTCTCTCTGGGACATAGACCCGAGCCTTTGACATCGCTCACATGACTTACAGAAGTTGTAAGCATCCCGAAACAAGGAGGGCCAATAAAATTCGCTTTGAAGGACTTTGTCAGCAGTCTTTTTGGCACTAAAGTACCCCCCACAAGCAAGAGTGTGGCAAAATTTAGGACACTTGTGGTTTCGGTTTTAGGGATACACCGCCGGATGATTTGGTCCTAGAAATATTTGGACAACTCCGAATCTTCCCAAAAGAAATTTTTGACTGGGGAGAAGAACCGGTCTTTCTCTTGTTTGGACCAATTGGACGGAATTTTGCCTACTGCAAGATAGTTGACAATATCCACAAACCAAGGGAGACTTAAATGGGAAATCTAAAATAGTTGCTCATCCGGAAATGAGTCTCGGACTACAGCAAATTCAGAGGATTTCTCAATGAGTAAGCGAGAGAGATGGTCGGTGACAACATTGTCGGTCCCTTTTTTATCCCGGATTTCAATATCAAACTCTTAGAGTAAGAGAATCCATCAAATTAGGTGGGGCTTGGTCTCTTTTTTTGCCAACAAATGCCTAATGGCGGCATAATCCGAAAAGACAATGACCTTGGATCCAATAAGATAAGAACATAATTTATCCAGGGCATATACCACAACTAGCAATTCCTTTTAAGTGGTGGTGCAATTGAGTTGGGCATTGGAGAGAGTTTTGCTAGCATAATAAATGACATGTGGAAGTTTGTCCACAAGCTGGCCCAAAACCGCACCTAATGCATACTCAGATACATCACACATGATCTCAAATGGAAGAGACCAATTAGGCGGTTTCATGATTGGGGCGGATGAGAGAAGAGTGCGAAGTGTCATGAAAGCTTCCATACAAGCTTTAACAAAATCAAACGGAGCATCCTTGGCAAGAAGATTACACAAGGGCTGAGAGATTTTACTAAAATCCTTAATGAAGCGACGATAAAATCCGGCATTACCAAGGAAGGAGCGGATTTGACGGACAGAATTTGGAGGAGGAAGATTAGAAATTAACTCCACTTTGGCTTTGTCAATCTCAATTCCTCTTTTTGAAATAATATGTTCTAGAACAATGCCCTCTTGGACCATAAAGTGACTCTTCTCCCAGCTTAGAATTAGATTTGTCTCCTTGCATCTTTGAAGCATAAGGGATAAATTATGGAGACACGAATCGAAGGAGGAGCTAAAGATGGAAAAATAGTCCATGAAAACTTCCAAGAACTTTTCAACCATATCGAAGAATATGGACATCATGCATCTTTAGAACGTGGCTGATGCATTGCATAGCCCAAAAGGCATACGTCTATAAGCAAAGGTTCCGAAGGGGCATATGAAAGTGGTCTTCTCTTAATCTTGTGGATCAATTGCCACTTGGTTATAGCCGGAATAACCATCAAGAAAACAGTACTAGCTTTGGCCGGCTAGTCTTTCTAGGATTTGATCAATGAATGGGAGTGGGAAATGATCCTTCCTAGTGGTAGAATTTACCTTCCGGTAGTCAATGCACACACGCCACCCAGTGGTGATACATTGTGGCACAAGCTCTCCCGCGGAATTTTCAATGACGGTGAGGCCAAATTTCTTGGGGACCACTTGAGTGGGGCTCACCCACTTGCTATTAGAGATGGGATAGATGATTCCCGCATCTAGCAATTTGATCACTTCTTTCATGACCACTTCCTTCACGTTAGGATTCAACCGGTGCTGGACCTCTTTAGAAGGTGTAGCATCGTCCTCTAAATGAATGTGGCGCATACAAATAGAAAGGTCAATTCCTTTCAAATCAGCCACTGCCCAGCCAATAGCTTCTTTGTGCTCTTGTAGCACCGCTAAAAGGCTAATTTCTTGATCCTTTAAAAGGTCCGATGCAATGATGACCGGAAGAGTTTGACTCACACCAAGAAACCCGTACTTGAGGTGGGCCAGTAGCGGCTTTAACTCAAGTTGTGGTGGAGATTTCAAGAAAGGGACCGGAGAAGTAGTAGAGAGTTGAGGAAGTGGTTCTTTTGGCATCTTCCAAGGGGGAAATTCCATGATAGCACCTATGTCAAGCAATGAATTCACTTCTTGGATAGCTTGGTCAATATCAAAGTTCGAGAGGTCAAAATGAGACATGCAAGTTTCCAAAGGATCTTTGCTTAGAATGAAAGGGAGAGATTCTTCAACCACTTCATCAACCACATCAATAAGGAAACAATCATCCTCTCCGGAAGGATGTTGAGTGGCATGGAAAATGTGAAGTTTGACTTGCATATTTCTAAAGGCGATGTCCATTACCCTGGTTCAGCAATTAATTGAAGCATTAGCTGTAGCTAAGAATGGCCTACCAAGGATCACGAGAATATGCTTCTTTGGATCATGAACCGGTTCCGTGTCAAGAACCACAAAGTCTACCAGGAAGTAGAATTTGTCCACTTTGATTATGACATCTTCAAGAATGCCCCATGGATGCTTGACCGATCTGTCGGTAAGCTGCAAGACCACGAAGGTTGGCTTAAGATCTCCCAACCCAAGTTGTAAGTAGATTGAATATGAAATCAAGTTTACACTAGCTCCTAAGTCAAAGAAGGCTCTTTCTATCTTGTTGTCACCAATGACACACGAGATTGTTAGGGCGCCCGGATCCTTATACTTTGGATGAGTACTATGTTGAATGATTGCATTCACATTTTTAGTTAATCTTACTCTCTTTGGCAAATGATTTTTGGAAGTATGCTTTTGAATGCACAAATCCTTAAGGAATTTAGCATAGGGGGGATTTGCTTTATAGCATCCAAGAGAGGTAAGTTGATCTTTACTTGCTTGAAGACTTCCCACATGTCTTGAATTTTACAATTTTTGTTCCCAAAATGTGTCGACTCTTGGAGACGTTGAGGAAACGGAGCCTTAGGTTCATAAGAAGTCTCCACATTTGGGGTAACAAGCTTTGTATTTTCAGCATTAGACTTTAGAAATTCAGGAATGAGATTTGGATTAGAAGAGCTAAGAATTGAATATTTGGGAGGAAGAACTTTTTCATTACTTCTTCCATCAACCTTGTTATCCACAACCCGACCACTCCTAAGGGTGGTGATTGCTTGGACTTGTTCATGAGTTGGCCCACTCGGAGGAGGGGTTTCATCAATCACATGAATCCCTCTAGGATTCTCAAATGGTTGAGCGGGAAGCTTCCCCTTATCTCTTTGAAGAAGTTGGTTCATTGAAGTGGCTATTTGCCCCACTTGATTCTCAAGTTTAGCAATAAACTGAGTATGAGAATGAATCATTTGGAGAGTGGGCTGCAATGATGTCAAGAGTTACTTGTTGGATTCCATCATTTACTTGTTTACAGCCAAAATCTTATCAGTTGAAAACGTAGGAGGTTGATTAGAGACATTTGGATTATAAGGGGTACGGTAGCTTGACGAGGCCTGAAATGGCCTATTTTGAAATTGAGAAGGGGGCTGATTTTGATGCCCTTGATTCTGAAAGTTCAAATTTTATGGGGCGGGTTGCCTCCACGAAAAATTCGGATGATCTCTCCATCCCGGATTATAGGTATTGGAGTAAGGATTGTTTCCGGGCCTGGAAAATATCGCATTTGCTTGCTCATGATTGGGATTAGGAAATTGCTCCGGTATAGGGCAATCTTCT
The DNA here is from genome assembly GCF_030987335.1 of Cornus florida. Taxonomy (NCBI): domain Eukaryota; kingdom Viridiplantae; phylum Streptophyta; class Magnoliopsida; order Cornales; family Cornaceae; genus Cornus; species Cornus florida. Next base: position 26,781,469 of record NW_026775579.1, read on the forward strand.
GAGAGATGGAAGGGACTCGTACATGATGCACACACAGCACTTGCCGAATTTTGAGACAACGAGGGAGAGAGATGTGGTGCCATTAATTGATAGAATTTATGAGATATGGCATCCACTTGAGAAGATTCTTCCTTCATTATTTTTGGTTAAAAGGATTGGTATTCTTAGAATTGGTTGAGATCGGAGCCCTACGAGAATTGTGTTGCAATGAATTTTCACTCAAATTCTTGAGTAAGGTCCGAGCCTCGTCCGCATTCTTAGACATGAACATCCCTCGACATGAGGAGTCAACCATGAGTCTATGTGGTTCGGTTAAACCATCATAGAAGGCTTGCACTAATTGCCATTTTGCAATTAGATGGTGTGGGCATTTCCTAAGAAGATCTTGTAATCTTTCCCAAGTCTCATGGAGTTGTTCTTCATCAATTTGAGAAAAACTAAGAATGGAGCGCCTCATTTGATTGGTTTTACTCACCGGATAATATTTCTTTAGAAATTCTTGTTGCAATTGGGCCCATGATGTGATGGAGTTCGCAACAAAGGAGTTTAACCAATACTTTGCCCTATTTTTCAAGGAGAGGAAAAAGACGCAAATGGAGTGCATTCTCAGGGAAACCCCTTATCTTGATAGTAGAGCAAATTTCAAGGAACTCATCAAGATGCTTATAGGGATCTTCATTATCAAAGCCATGAAAAGATGGAAGCATTTGGATGGTGCTAGATTTGATTTTATATTGAGCAGCTTCGATATTTGGCATCACTATGCAAGAGGGAGAAGCATAAGTGGTAGGGATGAAATGATCCCGAAGAGTCATGGGAACCACATTTGGAATTTCAGCCCCAATATTATTGATTCCCTCATTCTCCAAATTTTCTTTATTACCGGCCATTGTATTAAATTCAAGTTCAATTCCTCTTATGTTAGCAAATTCCCTAAGGTTTCTTCTAAGAGTCCTTTCAAGTGAATTTATGTCAACTGGCGAGTCAAGAGTCGGTAAGGAAAGTGATCTATGGCCAAACATCAACAAATCACAACACAATCAAGACAACAATGCATCACCATAACCTCCACATACGATGTTCCCGTTCTCCTCAATTATCAAAAACAGAAATTAAATGGCCACGACAAGGATCGATACTTTGCAATATAGACAAACAATAAAATAGCCTCGTCAAGGGCTCCACAAGCTAAGTATCTCTAAATTATACATATGCAAGATATTAACAATTTTTGAAACTAGCAGCTCAAAAACCTACCTGAAATCGTCTAGACTTACAAATTTGCAAACATTCCCTCAGTGAGCCTTGAGTCCCTAGAATCTCACAAGAGCTTAAAACACAACAATAGTCAAAACCACACAAGGAAATATTCGCCAAACACAATATTTACAAATCAAACCAAAGAAATCTCTAAAACCTCAGCTACAAAACCGTTTGCAGTCCCCAGCAACGGCGCTAAAATTTGATCGGTTATCAATTATACATCAACCTTTGCAATAGCACAAATCATTGTAAAATAGGGCTATTGGTTGGGTAAGTCAAACCACTAGAACTGCTAGTTTATGGCAATCGAGGTTTTAAATCACTTTTGGAATGATGAAAAGGGGTATAGTTTTGTTTGGTTTGTCATTTGAAATTAAAATGTGGTTAAAGCAATAATTTACAAGAAACTTAGAGGAAAGAGATATAAGTAGAGAAGACTAGGGAAGTAAATCCACTACCTACCCTATAAGCATACTAATTGAGGTAAACTTAGGGGAAACAACACAAATATGTGACTATGAAATGCTACAACACAAAATTGCTACATTTTTTTAAGAAATTCATGAAATTAATGGCAAGAATAACCTATCAAAGTTACACATGCTTGAACTACCTAAACTAGGGTGTAGTCTTAAACATGCTTGCTAAGCTAGTGATTATCAAGCCTTTAATCACATGGTAAGAGCACATGAAGTCAAGAGTCAAGAATAGTCCATCAAAGGAAGTCCTAAGCTATGGAATATCAAGATTCTCATACAACATGCCAAGAAATCCATTTCACAATCTCATTTCCATTATCACTATGAAAATGCAAGCTATACAATCATGAGAAAATAAGATCTAAGACAAGATATTACATTCATTATAATCATTTATAAGAAATTAGATTCATTACATCACATGTAACTCTAGATTGTGAAGTAGTTACATATATACATCATTTTCCCTAAAATAAACAAAAAGCTAAAGCATGCTTATAATGTAGAGCTTCATCACCTCCCTAGAAAGGGAGTTAGTTACCCATAGGAGCAATAGATAAAGGAGAAGGAGAGATCTTCCCTTCCATTTTTGTGCTTAAGGGCTCCAAGACTCCAAACCCTCAATAACTCAATATTTCTCTTTCTAAACTTAGAAAAAATATCAGATATGGAATAATACATGTTTCCTTTCTTTTATCAAGCCAAAATTCTCCCTCTCACCACACAATCTCGAGCTCCAACTACCCTAGAAGCAATAAGGACCACAAAAAATGCATAGGGGACAAAATGCAACCCAAAAACAGGGGTAGGTAATCTACTTTCTACAGACCGGCGGGGGCCCACAGGGCACTGGCTGGGGCCCGCGAGTCCTTGAAATCCAAGGGTGACTACTGGTGGTTTTGGCGGGCGCCCGTGGAGCTAGCGGCGGGGCCCGCGAGCACTGTATGGCCCCGTGGAGGAAAATGACCTACTGGCATGTTTGGCGGGCACCCGTAGAGCCCCATAGCTGCAAAATCAACAAACTTCTCATGAGCCACTCCGAGCCGGTCCGTTGACGCGGTTGCCATTCTGAGCATTATGCCGCTAACTTTACACATATAACGACTCAAGAGGCTTGGCCCAAAAGACGGTCCCTAGCAACGGCGCACCTACTTCATCAAGAGATTGTCAAAACCATTCCTTTAGCTACATTCGGGGGAACCAACCTGAAAGTAGACGAAAATAAACAAATAAAGCAAAACTATACATTATCGTCAGCTAAGGGACTTAACTAATGAAAATAAGGGTGCTTGAATATGCAATATTCGGCGTTTATCACACCCCCAAACTTACATTTTGTTAGTACCATAGCAAAACCAAAATATATAACCCAACAAGAATGACGACATATAAAAATGCTGACAATATGCGTCAATCATAAAGCAAGAAATTATCTACGAAGCTCAAATGTAACTTGGAACAACAGAAAATTGGAGACAGACTCATTCAGCAGACTACCTTGCATATATGAGGCTTTGATAAACAAGAATGGTCAAACACATTTCAACTTTTATACATCAATCATCATAGGCGAGACATACTCAACAACATATGTGCTCGGGACGACTCAACGTTCCGAAAAGGTGCAGAGAAGAGAAGGGACAACTCAACAACATACTATCCCAATACGTCGAGATCAACCTTAAACACTAATCAGTCACTATAGGCGAGACAACCACATAAACAATGAACCCCAAGCTAACATGTTGTTCACGCAATAGAATATTCTAATACCGACTCCATCATCATTACTATCCAATCCGATACCCAAACCAAACACTCAAGATCAACCTTCCCAGTAATCTCAAAGAACTCGTTCCATCAGTACTAACCTTTACCACATAGCCATATAATAATTCCGATGCAAGACAAATCCAGTTGTGGGTCCCGCTTGTGACCTCCTTGCTCGAAAAACTAAAAAATACTAAAATGGCTAACAATGCATTTCTAAGAGTCCTGAACTCGATGAAATACCCCAACTAACTCTCAGAACTCATTCGGCACACCCATGGTGCCCGACACGCAAAACGAGGCAATAAAATAAATAATTTAAAAAATAAAAAAATTCCAAAAAAATGGAAAATAGGAAAAATGAGAAATATTACAATCTCCCTAACTTTAAAAGATTTCATCTCCAAAATCAAGCCATACCTAAGGAAGAAAACAACCCTGGATACTTGGGACGAACCACTTGTTTGAGTTCCCAAGTAGCCTCCTCAACTCCGTGATACCTCCAAAGAACTTTCACTAACGGTATCGTCTTGTCCCTCAACACCTTCTGCCGTGTTTCAAGGATCTGAATTGGTCTCTCCTCATAGGAAACATCCTCATCAATATCCACATTAACCCAACTCAAAACATGAGATGGATCCAGCTTATATTTCCGTAGCATCGATACATAGAAAATGTTATGGACTCTATCCATCTGTGGTGGCAAAACAAATCTATAGGCAACCTCTCCTACATAGTCCAGGATCTCAAAAGATCTAATGAATTATGGCAACAGCTTGCCACTTTTCCTGAACCTTATTAATCCCTTCCATGTCGAAATTTAAAGAAAAACATGGTCTCCCACTTTAAAAGATAACGGCCGTCTTCGTCTATCCGCATAACTTTTCTGTCGGCTCTGAGCTATAAGCAACCTCTGTCTAATCAACTTAATCTTCTTCGTAGTCTCAAGTACAATATCGGGTCCTAAAGCAGCTGTCTTGCCCACTTTAGTCAAACAAATAGGAGACATACAACGTTTACCATACAACTCCTCAAATTGAGCCATTTCAATGCTTGCCTGATAACTATTATTGTAGGTAAACTCAATAAGTGGCAAATGGTCCTCCCAACCACCACTCAAGTCAAGTACATAGGCCTGAAGCATATCCTCTAAGATCTGGATGGTACGCTCTAATTGGTTGTCCATCTGTGGATTGAATGCCGTATTGAAATGCAATAGTGAGCTAAATGCTGCATAAAGTCCTTCCTAGATCTTTGATGTGAACTTACCAACCCTATCCGAAACAGTAGATAATAATACTTCATGCAATCTCACTATCTCCCTCACATACAATCTACCAAGTGCCTCTGCATCATCTATCACCTTAATAGGCAAGAAGTGAGCCGTCTTGGTCAATCTGTCAATGATGACCCATACCACCTCATTCCCCTTCTATAACTTTGGAAGCCTTATCACAAAATCTATAGCAATAAACTCCTATTTCCACTGCGTTATCGGTAAAGGCTGCAACAACCAACGGGCCTCTAATGCTCGACCTTCACTTGCTGACAAGTGAGTCATCTAGCCACAAATTGTGTTACATCCTTCTGCATTCCACTCCACCAATACTGGCGCTTCAAGTTGTGATATATCTTGGTACCTCCTAGATGAACTACAAAGCGGGAAGTGTTAAACTCCCATAGAACATCCTCACAAAAAACTGTGGGAACAACCAATAAACCCCTAAATCGTAAACCTCCATCTGCATGCAAGGTCTAATCATTGACTATCTCTCCATCAAAATCAACGTGTGAATGGCATCCAAGTCTGGATCCTGTCTCTGTGACTCAATCACTCGCCAAACACGAGTAGGCTGAGCCACAAGACTAAATAAAAATGCTGACTCACTACCATCATTATCATCATAGCAATGCAATCCCATCCAAATCATTAAGCATCTTCTATTTCTGAATGGCTAAACTAGCCAAAGTCTCACGAGATTTTTGGCTTAAGGGATTAGCTATAACATTTGCCTTGCCCGGATGATACTATAAGTTAAAATTGTAATCCTCCAAGAACTCAACCTATCGTCATTGCCTTATATTCAAGTCCTTTTGAAAGAAAAGGTACTCGAGGCTCTTATAATCTGAGAACACCTCGAATCGTTCACCATATAAGTAGTGCCTCTAACACATCGAAGCAAACACAACTGCCGCAAACTTTAAGTCATGAGTAGGGTAGCTATGCTCGTAAGTCTTAAGCTGTTGAACCTATAAGCCACTACTCTACCATCCTGCATCAGCACACAACCCAATCTGTCACATGAAGCATCACAAAAGATCACATAACCCAAGCCACGCTCAGGTATCACCAACATTGGAGCCGTAGTCAACCTTATCTTCAACTCCTGAAAGGATAACTTACAGGGCTTATTCTATGCAAACTTGATCCCTTTTCAGGTCAATCGAGTCATATGAGCCGCTAAACGGGAAAAATCCTTCACAATCTGCAACAATAACCCGCTAGACCATGGAAACTTCGGATTTCAAATACATTCTTCGGATGCTCCCAATTCAAAACTGCCTCAATCTTTGAAGGATCAACTAATACTCCACTTTCTGAAACAACATGCCCCAAAAACATCACCTCTTGTAGCCAAAACTCACACTTCTCATATTTGGTGTACAAACGGTGCTCTCTTAAGATCTGCAATACTGTGCTCAAATGAATCTCATGCTCCTCTCGAGATCGTGAATACACAAGGATGTCATCCACGAATACTACCACAAATTGGTCCAAGTAATCGTGGAAGACACGGTTCATTAAGTCTATGAATGTCATCGGTGCATTAGTCAAACCGAAAGGCATAACAAGGAACTCATAGTGTCCATACCGTGTACAGAAAGTTGTCTTTAGGATACCCTCATCCCTAAACCACAATTGATAATAGCCTGACCTCAAGTCAATCTTCAAAAAACACCAAGCTCCCCTCAACTGGTTGAACAAATCATCTATCCTCGGCGAAGGATACTTGTTCTTGATGGTGGTATGATTCAACCTCTGGTAATTAATACACAACCTCAAAGAACCATATTTCTTCTTAGCAAATAAAACCGGTGCTCCCCACGGTGACACACTCGATCAGATGAAACCTTTCATCCTCAAGTCATTAAGTTGCTTCTTTAACTCTTCCAATTATATCGATGCCATATAATACGATGCCATAGAAATTGGCGTGGTACCCAGCATCAAATCAATGGCAAAACTTCACCTCTCGGTGTGGAGGCAACTCCGTCAAATCCTCTAGAAACACATCAAGAAAATTGTGCACAACTGATGGATATTCGACCCCATAAAACTCATCATCATCGGCTAAGAGACTAGCCAAAAAGAACTCCTGTCGGTCCTGACCTCTAACACCATAGAATGAAGGAATGAGGGAGTCACTCCGTTCTCCCACAAAACAGAAACAATCCCCTGTTGGGGTGCAAACCGATACTTTACCCCTGAAATAGTCGATAACTGCCTTAAAAGATGACAACCAATCCATCACAAGAATGACATCAAAACTTGTCATCTCGAAAGAATAAGATCGTACTCAAGTACTCATTTTGCAATCGTAATAGCACAACGACGACAAACTCAATCAAAAACAACTGAACCCCCAACGGGCATGTCTACACAAAGTGGTTTATCCAACTGACTGACCTTTAACCCCAATACCTGTGTAAATGTTGATGCAATAATGGAATATGAAGCACCAGAATTAAACAACACCTTAGCCCATTAATGGGACACAAGAAACATACCCTTGACAATTGATGGGCTGGATGATGGCTCAACTGGAGTAACATCCCGAGTGACTGCATATACATGACCCTGGATCCTCTACCCATGAGAACCATCGGCCTGATAACCTGTCTACTGTATAGGTGCACTAGAAGGAGCTCCCTTACCCAGTCGAGAACCCTAAGATGTCATAACTGGCTGAGATGGCTGTGGTGGTGGTGGTCGAAACCCTAACTAAATCGTAGCAGACAGTGTCGGCCTTTGCTATGAACCTCCACCCTTGTCAGTACTGCTACCCCATTGTGGACAATCCCTCACCATTTAGCCTTGCTGGCCACACCCAAAACATCCTCCCGACCCCAACTCAATCTGAGTGCACTGGGAATTGTAGCATCCCGATTGTCCATATCCAAAATAAGTCACATTTAGCCTAGAAAACCTTAACGGCTCATTCATGTGCCTTTTCCTTGACTAGTTCTTGGAAGTAGCACTCACATTCCTTTCCTGCCTGTGTGACTCCCAAATAACCCGTTTTTCCTTGCTTTCTGCCTCAACAACTAAGGCCTTCCTCACTGCCTATGCATACTCTGTCAACTCAACAGTGGCCATTATCGGCCTAATAGTGAAATCAAGGCCACTCACAAATTTCAAGGTTTTCTCTTATTCATCATTCGCTATCTCCGGTACAAATCTCAAAAAGGATGTGAATTTGTTCTCGTACTCCGTAACTGTCATGTTCCATTGCTTGAGATTAGCAAACTCTACCTTCAACTCCCTTTTCTTAGGTGCCAAAAAGTACTTCTCATAATAGAGCTTCTTGAATGCATTATAGCTCATAGTGCTCACATTATCATACCCCTCGATTCTAGAGCTACGAGTGATCAAGTCTGAGCACAAATCCGAGGGATACCAAGCAACTAAAGTATGTAATAGAACACAAAATACAAAATGAATTAATTAAGAATAAATAAATATGCTGAAAGAAACTAAATAATAAATCCTCATTAATTAATTCAATAATAACTCCTTGAATAACTAAATACTCTGATACCAGTAATTAATTAAAACTACAACTCGAGAATCCATCATGTGGACTCCTAATAAATCATAACTAAAAACTAAATTAAATAATATCCAATACTAAAACATAAAGGAGAAATCCTACGTAGAGTCGGAGGAGTGAATAATAACTCCTTGAATAACTAAATACTCTGATACCAGTAATAGTCCGTATATATGTATACACACACACACTAAAAGAACCTTACTAGACTATAGAGTTGCCTCAACCTGAATAGTAGGTAAAATGCAAAATGCATATATAGTGGGCATGAGTACCTAGACCTACCAAGACACACAATTATACTATATCTAACTACACATCCTTAACAGTATACGCACCCTAACCACTGATCTTGAGACTTAAGCTCATATCATGGCATATAATTATATATATATATATATATATATATATATATATATATAATTCGTCCTATTCAACCATCAAAATAAACTATCCAATTATTATTTTAATAATATGTCACCCAACTGTTCTGTTGACCTGACACGAATAAGTAGGACTTAACTATATAGTTAATCCGTTCCCTTATAAATATAAATAAATTGGACTTAACTATTCCGTTAATCCATTCCTAAAGTGCCCCCATCCCATAATGGTGCAAACATGATACAATCATATTTACATTAAATAAATATTTAATGAATCTATTTACATTAAATCATGCAATCCAATTCTTAATGAATCTATTTAACATTAAATAAATATTTAATACTGATCCATCAATCAAAAATAACACTATTAGTTTAATATCCTAGCATTAATCAGATTAATGTAATGACCCGGTCATTTTCCTCCCTTTCCTTTTTCTCAAATTTTACAGATAAATTTTTTCCGTTTAATTTTCTTTTCCGAGTTCTGTTTCTTGTCACTGGGTGTCATCTCGAGTGCTTGAAAATGGTTTCCGAGACTCTTTTGTTTGGATTGACAACTTTCTTTAAGGACCGAGTCATTTCCACATTTTTATTTTTTCGACACTATTTGCTTTTCGTCCTTTTCACTATTTTGTCTTTTTCCCCGTTGGTCACTTTTTTGGCTCAACCTCACTTTTAATACTCAGAGTTAGTTTTTGATTTCACGTATCTTCATTCTATGTGATTTTCACGAAATATGTATCTTTACTTTTGTAAAAAAGTACTCTGGTTGCTCCCGGTGTCCATAGGGGCATGGATGCACAGTTCTTCAAAATCTTTTTCTTTTCTTGGGGTGTTTTTCATAAATATCTTTTGAAGATATTTTATTTCAGGGGTTTTTAAGAAAATATTTTTTGAAGATATTTTCATTTTGGGTCATTAGTGCAGTGGGGCCATTGTGCAATTAACGAAAGTTATTGTAAAATATCTCATTTTGAACATGGATCCTCGTACAAGATTCATTTTCACTTTTCGTCGACTCGTGAACTCTTAGAATTTCCTCTCAGTCATTTTCCCCAGTTTTAGGGATTTCTGACCCCGGTTGCCGCCAAACTTGTTCGGGACATATCTCTCTGCTCGGGACTTGGTTTTCGACGCCGTTTCTTCCGTTATTCATATTTTCTGATTTCGGTTCTTTTTTGCTCATGGAGTTTTGCCGTTTGAGCATGTCTGCTCAAATTTCACTTTTTCGGACCCGTCGAGGCCCATTCGGGATGGTTTTTGAGATTTCTATAAATAGGTTGCCCTAATTTTAAAAATCAAATTTTTCAGCCTTCTTCTCCACTTCATGGCCGGTAGCCATGGCTACCCAAAGGGCTGCCACCCTTTCTTCTTCTTCCCCACTTGATTTCCTTTGTAAAAAGTTTTTCGCCTTAACATTTATCGTAGGCCTTATCGTGCTCTACCTTTCCCCCTTATTAGAATCCATTTCTGACCAATTTTGAGTTCGGGTTTCAAGTTTAGGTTTGGATTTTCATGGTACCTCAAAGGTTAAAGTTGTTCCTCTCGTTGTCCCCGACATAACCCCGCGGTATCGTCGGATTCGGAGCAATTTTCTTTTGGTGGAGAATTGAGATTTTCATCTCAAATTGAGGTAGGAGGTGTTATAATTTATATTCTTGATGTATTGCATGCTATTGATGCTTACACAACTCATTTACATTTCTATGTATTAAATCTAAAAACTTTATTTATTTATTTTCTTATATGAGATTTAATTCTCCCGGTTGGTTATAGCTTAGTTTAAACTTGTGGCATGCTATTATATTACACCTTAATATGATCATTGATATATATTAAATTGAGAGCATTTGGACAAGTATTGAAGCTTTTATTTAATATTTTTTTTGAATGAAAATTTAATTCATGTGGCCTTATCTAACTTGAAATAAATACACAATGTCATATTATATTAGGCACTAGTATACTCTTCTAACATATGTGAATTTGAGAGCATTCGAAGATGTTTTAAAATCTAGAGATAATTAATCAATTTGATTAATTAATTTATTCCAAGTGAACTATTCACTCCATTTGATTTTCGACTTAATATTATTGATGTGCATACCATATACTTTCACATATATTAAATCGGGAATATTTGATTAGGTTTTAAAACATTTTATTTATTATTTTTCTTGTATGAAGGTTTAATTATAATGGTTGTAGCTTGCATGGAAATCACTTGTATTAGGCTATTAAATCAAGTCTTGGCATGTTATATAACATAGTTTAATTTGAGAGCATTTGGATGAGTTTTGAAATATAGAGATTTTAATTAAAAGAATTAATTAAAACATATTCAATGGTTCCATGAGTTTGATTAAGTTCTAACTTGGTATTTATGATTTCCTTGACAAGTTCCTTCACGTGTATCAATTTGAGAATAATCGGATAAGTTTTGAAACTTATGTTTAATTATTTTCTTTGTATTGAACTTAATTCACATGGTTGTAACTCGTATTTCATGGAGCTTTTAGCTTTTTATCATGTATCTAGACTTCTTGTAACTGGACTCCATTAATATGTTTAATTAACTAGCATAATTGTCTTAGAATGATTTAATTATCCATGTATTGCTTAGTAAATAATTAAATCATTAATCTTATACTTGTGGTATATTTACATCAATGGATTTCTTGTGTTTTAAATCCTAGTTTGTAATCTATGTAGATGCATACCATGATCTCTTGACATTTCACATGCCATCATAGCTGAGAATTTAGGGTATGACTTGTGTGTTTCCAAAATCTTGGTTGTGCATGAAACGTAGTTAATGCATTACTTGTATCTTGATACTATCTTAATTTGCAGAACTTGTTAATTTTAGAACTTGGGATATCAATCAAGAATTGACATGGCTAGGACTTGGTTCTAGTACATGAGATAGAGAGTTCCATATACTATAGTGCGCACTAGGGGAAGGTACCCATGGGTTAGTAGCCATAAAGTGATCCCAAGAGTACGGTTTTAATCCGGGCAATATCTGAGTATCCACATTGGTTGATTTCACTCTTTAAATTTCAAGTCGCTATTCCTTGAAGATTTAAAACTTATCGTGTTATGTGAAATGCTCCAATCTTGTTAATTGCATAGATATTATACCTTATCCTTGATTTCATATATTATTCTTGTCATGTTAATTGGAATGTTCCAATCATGTTAATTTCATAGATAATGTAATCCTTGTATTCAAGTACCCTTCTTGTCGTGTTGTATGGATTATTCCAAACCTTGTTCAATTTCATTGATAATGCTATTCATGCTAAATTATAAATTTGTCGTGTTCTTTGGATTATCTCAACCTTGTTCAATTTCATAGACATCATAATTCATGTTGCTTCATGTTGATATAACTTAGGAATGATCCTATATAAGCATCTTGACTTAGATTCTAGGTGGCATGAACATTTTTAGTAGTTATCGCATTCTAGGTTAAAAGTTGATAACTTTGGATACCTATGTCTTGTTGCGTTACACTTTGTGCTCCTATGTTGTTTAAATTGCATGAATGATGTGATTTATGCTAGAAATACTCTAAGGTAGCTTAAGATGTTCCCTAAGTCTCATTTTGACATAGACGTTAGGTGGCATGAGCCCCTTTAACATGTTTCACCTTAAAGTGATAAATTTGTAAAATGCTAAGTCTATGCATGCTCATCTCCTATGAGTAGCTTTATGTTACTCACCCCAAAGTTCCCGGGGTATTTTTCAGGTACGAAGACTTGGTTCATGATGCTCATCATTCCTTGGATGACTTGTAGCTTTTAAGTTTTCATTTCATGCAAATGTTAGCATGAAATGTCATTTTGTAGCCTTATATGTCAAAACTTATATATTTGATTCCATAGATGTAATATATACAGAAGTACACCTTTTGCGATGTATTTGACTTGTATGAGATGAGGCCGGAGGCCAGTGACATTTATATTGCATCTTATGTAATTCTTGACTTCATGAAATATTATGAAATATTGAAAAATCGCAAGTCATTGCTTCACCATATTTGCATCGGGTGTGGGAATTCTATTCTTTTTCTTTCATAGGTGAAGTGTACTTTCAATTATTGTCTGAGTACAAGGATGTCTTTGCTTGGATATACAAAGAGATGCCCTGTCTTGATCCTAAAATTGCAGTGCACAATCTCGCTGTCAAACGTGGGACACGTCCGATTAAGCAGTCTCAACGTTTCTTCTGTCCAAAGCTAGTTCCAAGGATAAAGGAAGAACTCAACAAATTGATTGAAGTAGGGTTTGTCCGTGAGGTCAAATATCCAACATGGATTTCGAGCATTGTTCCAGTGAAGAAGAAAAATGGACAGATTTGAATCTGTGTGGACTTTCGTGATTTGAATGAAGCATGCCCAAAAGATGATTTTCCTCTTCCCATCCCTGAGCTCACTATAGATGCAACCACTGGACATGAAGCTCTCTCTTTTATGGATTGTTACTCTGGGTACAATCAGATAAGAATGACTCCGAGGGACGAGGAGTTAACTGCCTTTCGCACTCCTAAAGGCATATATTGTTACAAAGTTATGCCCTTTGGACTAAAAAATGCAGGAGCAACATACCAGCGTGCTATGCAAAGGATCTTCGACGACATAGTCCACAAGATTGTTGAATGTTATGTTGATGACTTGGTGGTTAAGACAAAAGAACGAAGAAATCATTTACAGGATTTACGTGCTGTCTTTAATCGCCTTCAAAAATATCAACTTAAGATGAATCCCCTTAAATATACATTTGGTGTGACTTCAGTGAAATTCCTGGGATACGTCGTACGTCATCGTGGTATTGAGATTGATCCTAATAAAATTGAGGCCATTCAAAAGATGCCGCCACCAAAGAATTTACGTGAACTTAGAAGTTTACAAGGTCAACTTGCGTTCATTCGTCGGTTCATCTCAAATTTAGCGGGTCGTTGTCAGCCTTTTAATCGACTCCTAAAAAAAAGATGTTCCATTTAATTGGGACCAATCATGCCAAAATGCTTTTGATAGCATCAAAAAGTACCTTCTCAATTCTCCGGTATTGGGAGCACCGGTACCTGGAAAGCCACTCATACTTTACATTGCTGCGCAAGAAGAATCGCTGGGTGCCTTACTTGCTCAGAATAATGAAGAACATAAAGAGAAGGCATTGTATTATTTAAGTCGCAGACTCACCCCGACGGAGCGAAATTATCCTCCAATTGAAAAAACATGCCTCGCACTTGTCTTCGCTTCTAAGAAATTGAGGCATTATTTCTTGGCTCATACGATACATCTTGTTGTAAGGGCAGATCCTCTCAAATATGTCATGTCTAAGCCGGTCCTTTCCGGACGATTGGCGAGGTGGTCAATTTTGTTCAACGAATTTGAAATTTATTTATGTGCCACGAAAAGCAGTAAAAGGACAAGTCTTAGCTGATTTCTTAGCTGACCATCCTATTCCAGCCGATTGGGAAATTTCTGAAGATTTTCCTGATGAAGAAGTCTTCCTTGTGGACATCCTCCCTCCGTGGATGATGTTTTTCGATGGGGCAGCACGATCAGATGGGGCTGGAGCAGGTGTAGTTTTTGTTTCTCCAAATAGACATGTCATTCCATACTCTTTTGCACTTGCTGAAAACTGCTCAAATAATGTAGCTGAGTATCAAGCCTTGATTATCGGCCTTCAAATGGCGAATGAGATGAACATCACGAACCTCGAAATATATGGAGACTCTAAGTTGGTGATCAACCAACTTCTTAAAGAATATAAGGTTAAGAAAGATGATCTAGTACCGTACCATCATTACGCCTCTCATTTGTTGGAACGGTTTGATAGCGTCATACTAGAGCACATTCCAAGAAAAGAAAATCAGATAGTTGATGCTTTGGCAAATTTGGCTACAACAATGGCGTTAATTGATGAAGACCTGGTTGATGTTCCTGTATGTCAAAGATGGGTTTTGCCACAAGTCTTGGAGGATAAATTTGAAAAAAGTAATGTGGTTTCTTGTTGGACACAAGAGGAAGAAGACTGGAGAATCCCTATCATTGATTATCTAGAACATGGAAAGCTTCCCGAAGACCTATGCCATAAGACTGAAATACGAAGGCGAGCACCTTGTTTCATCTATTACAATGATACATTGTATAGGCGTTCCTATGAGGGCCTTTTCCTTCGCTGCCTTGGAAATGATGAAGCAACGCATGCAATGAAGGAGGCACATTCTGGGATTTATGGAGCTCATCAATCTGGTCCAAAGCTGCACTTTCGCGTCAAAAGAATGGGTTATTATTGGCCCACCATGGTCAAAGATTGCTTGGAGTATGCAAAAAGGTGTCAAGCCTGTCAATTCTATGCCAACTTCAAACACCAACCACCGGAACCATTACACCCTACTGTGACGTCATGGCCGTTCGATGCATGGGGATTAGATGTAGTTGGTCCTTTAGAAAAGTTTTCAAAAGGCCACTTATATATCTTGGCTGCAACTGATTATTTTTCAAAATGGGCGGAAGCTGCACCCTATAAACATGTGAAAAAGGAAACAGTGGTTGACTTCACCAAGTCCAACATTATTTATTGATATGGTGTCCCTCGATACATCATCACTGATAATGGGACGAATTTTAAAAACAGTTGGGTAACTGACCTTTGTGAGAAATTTGGATTCAAACAACGTAAATCCTCCATGTACAATGCCCCTGCAAATGGTCTCGCAGAAGCATTCAATAAGACTCTATGTGAGCTATTGAAGAACGTAGTCAACCAAACAAAGCGATATTGGCATGAGCGAATGGAAGAAGCATTATGGGCATACCGCACTACGCATCGGACACCTACTCAAGCAACACCATATTCTCTGGTCTATGGCGTAGAAGCAGTTCTTCCATTGGAACAACAAATCCCTTGATTAAGGATAGCCATACAAGAAGGTCTTACAAGTGAAGAAAATGCCATCTTACGTCTTCAAGAACTGGAAGCATTGGATGGAAAGAGATTAGAAGCTCAACAACAGCTAGAGTGTTATCAAGCTCGACTTTCTAAAGCGTTCAATAAGAGAGTTCGACCACGGTCATTTCAAGTTCGAGACTTAGTATTAGCTGTTCGTAGACCGATTGTCATAAATCGCAAGGGAAATAAATTTGTATCCAAATGGGATGGGCCGTATGTTGTTCGCGAAGCTTATACTAACGGCGCATATCTCATTATTGATGAAGACGGAGTAAGAGTGGGGCCCATTAATGGCAAATTCCTAAAGCACTACTACCCATGAAGGCAATGCTCCTGATCGTACGAGCTTAAACTGCACTATGCTCCTGGCCTACATGAGTTAAAACTGTGATTGCAAAAAAAAAAAAAAAAAAAAAAAAAAATCTTTATAAACTCCTGGCCCGCAAAAGTATAAACTGTGAACGGTGAAACAAATAAATAATGATAACATCTTTGTAAATAAAATGGAGATAATAAATCATTTGTTTTATTGCTAAAAGTCAAAGTTACAACTTGTTTTTTTTGGAAAAAAAATGATGATCAATACTAAAATTCCATAGCGATAATTTCGTCACGTTCTTACCATAATATCTCTTCCAGTTGCTTCACTACTTCAAGATCGCGATTCGAGATGACGTTAGCTTCTTCTATTGATTTTCGATCTTCCCAAAGTTTGGTGATGGCTTCCTTCTTCTAAGATAACTGTGCATCCGTTGTCGATATGAAGACTTTAAGCCCTTGAGTCTCTTCCCTGGCTTCCTGCAATTCTTTCACTAATCTAGCTTCTTTAAATTCAGCTTCACTCAAACTAGATTGAAGTGATTCTATACGCTTAGCACCATCATCTTCTATAGACCTAGCGTTGGTGAGCTGTGCATCAATACTGGCCAATCGTTGGGATTGAGAGTCTGAAGTCATCATACAGGCATATGAAGAAGTTGTAGCAATATAATTGGCCGCATTATTGGTATATGAGTCAATTCGCCTCTTCAAAGCTGAATGGTCTCCAGGGAGTTTTGCGAGTCCTTCATAAAGTGTTTGAAGTTTAGGTGCTCGAGACGGTATGTTATCGGTAGGAGTATCGCGTATGATATTCTTTATGAAATCAATAAAGAATAAAGCAGCACGACGATGAACATCAAGAACGATCTCTTCCGCATTGAAAATTGACATTTCAGAAGGGGCAACACGATGCAAGGGTGGACCCTGTTCTCTTAAAATCAAAGAAGGGATAACTACATGATCTTTACCAATATTTTCAACCACCTCCATAGCTTGACTAGTCACTTCAGCAACCCCCAAAACATCCGAGTGTTGACTAACTCTGCTTCTTTGTAGTGAAATCTCTGTACCTTTTCCTATCGCAGTGGCCAACTCTAAGGCAGACGGTCCATAAATAGATTCTTCACTACATGTTGGGTTAGCAACAATGATGACATCTTCCCCAAGAAATCCCTTACTGTCTTTTATCTATTAAAAAAATAATAATAAATAATGGTAATTTGCAGTACCAAATATATATATATATTAAAAATAACAGTTACCTGTATAGGTTGTGAACTGCTAGGTACCCCAGTAAAAAATTGATCAAGAGAAGTGGCAACACATTCCTGTACTGAATTAAGTCTCACTTTCTCGGTGACATGCTTCCAGTTACGATCCTTATCATAAGCTTTCACATCCTCATCTAACTCCATTGACAACTGACGACGGCGACGGTTATTGATTAGTGGTGGGACATCTTCTGCTGTTTGGTGATGGCTACTAGATCCTCCAACAACGTCACAATCATTATGAGATTTGATGGTTAACTTTGGCACTGGCTTAGATGGGAGATTTGACTTCAGCCCCTTAATTAAAACCTTCCTGATTTTAGTTGGTTTCTCTGGTGGGGAAATCGTGCGTTTAGATTGCTTTGAGGTAGTTTCTTTCTGTGTAAATGGATCAATTTATACGCTGGACCACCATTTGGCATATGATCTGGTAACGGAGGATTTTTGGTGGCTTAAGGTTGAAGGAAGCAACGCATCACAACCAGAAGAATAATGAACGATGAGTTCCAATGCTTTAAAAATTCCTCTAAGGTGCAAGTACGAAAGTCATTTTTTAATTTTCTAGGAATATCTTGATGATACCCAAATTGTCGGCTAAATCTGTGTGGACTATACGGCTCAATGATAAGACGGTCATTTTGGCGCAATGTCAAATAACATGATCGAAGATTGATTAGGGTGTCAAAGTCAGCCTTTGTCATCTCGCCATTATTTACAATAAGTCGCTCTTTTGAAGATCTTTTAGCCATTCGAGTTAAGTTTATTCCTTTACATGATCTGAATAAATTTTGGGCTTCAAAATGGTCAAAGTATCTTGCTCCTCCTTCGCTTGTATATAATGTCATTCTAGGCCAATAGTTGGTATTAGGAATGGTGAAATTAGTTCTAAAATATTCACTCAACCATCCGAATACATAGTGAATAGGAAATATCGCAGAGCAGCTTCCAGGATCTGGTGAGGAAACAATCTCGTTCAAGCCTCTGTAAATACTGGCCAGAACCGAGATGGAAAGACAAATGTTGCAGCCATCTGCTAACATGCTGGCGACCTTGAAAGTCCCAGGACGAATTATGTTGCCAGGGTGTGCAGGTAAGGCAAATTTGCAGAGCCAACATGCTAAAAAAGCAGCTAGATAAGTGGTGTCTCTCGATGTTTCATCTACACCAAGGTTGATAAATACTTCTTTCTCTTTGGTGGACATCGACCGAACAGGAGGGATCACACCAGACGGATTTTGAGTCCTCATAGGGCGGTGAACTTTATTTTTTGTTGATTTCTTTGAAGGTTTGGCATGTCTTGATGCACCTTTAAACCAGAAATTAATCCAGTCAGATATCTTCACATTTTCATCTCCTTTATACTTCTTGGAAAGTCTGTGGAATGCCAAAAATAGGTGTTGACAACTCAAAGGGATAGAATTTTTGTTGTTGCCAGCTCTTGATAGTTCATCTGCACAAGGAATAACTTCATCATAAATTGTTCCTTGGTGAGGGAGACCACCTAGCATATATAAATCTCGAAGAGAAATTGATAGCTCGCCAATAGAACAATGAAGTGTATTAGTGGCTGGGCACCAACATTCAAGGAATGCTTTGAATACATCTTCATGACGATTATAGGAAAATAGGGAGGCAAATAAAGCACTATATAGTTGTTGTTTTGATAGAAAGTCGTGGAAACGCGCCAAGACATCTTCTAACCACTCCCAATATAGTTCGGTGTATAGCAATTCAGCAGGAAGTTTATAGGGAATACTCCATGATATTTCCTTCGCCTGAACATTAAGACCCAATAGTGAAAACTGGTTTTCTTCAACAACTCTCTCATGAAGTGAAGAATTTAGTATCAAGGCTTTAGAGACAATAGATTCTTCATTAATCTGATCAGGACCAAAGTCGGTGAGTTCGCATGTGGCCGTGCATGTCCAATAAGATGAACAATGTTTATTGTTAGAATCAGGCACTTGAATAGCATTGCGACCAAAAAGTGAGTCATATACACTTAATGTCGTTCCTTGGACTCGTTGACTATTTTTGCTCTCTAAGATAGTTAGCTTTTGCTTTGCAAAACACTTGAACACCACCATGATGGATACCAAAGCTTAAATCGGTGTTGTCTAGAAGGAGGATTCAATTTCTGCTACGGTTGACACAAATCAAGTTGTTATACCCAATCAAGCCCTGCAAAGAAAAAAAAGGGGGTTAGAAAAAAAAAAAAATAATAATAATAATAATAATAATGTTCTCCTGCATGCGTGGAGAAAAAAAAAAAAAAAAAAAAAAAAAAAAAAAGGAAAAAAAAAAAAAAAACACACGTACCAATTATTTGGGATCTGACAAGTCTTCAGAGATTTTTGGAATTGATATCAAACCCTACAATATTGAGGGTATATATAGGCAACAAGATACCTCCAAGTTGTATTGGGATTTGGACAATTCAATTTAAATAGGAAAGTACAATTAAGATGGGAAACAAAAAACAAAAAAAAAAAAAAAAAAAAAAAAAACTTCAAGTCCCACTTGGAAAAAGAGACAAGTCTTGTCAAAATTGGGACTTGAAGTGGGGGCAATTTGTAAACACTAAATTTAGTGGGCTTTGGTTTTAACGAATTGACCCATTAAATATAGGCCTAATGTTTAAATAAATTATTTAATTTACCAGGCTTGGTCCACTTAAATTATTTAATTAGCCCAGCCCAGATAATTAAATGAAACGATAATTATTCCTAATAAAATATATTTTGAATAATTATCTTTAAGGATAATTATCACAATATAACCGGCCCGGCCCAGTTATAGTTTTATCCTTATCAGGAGATGACACGTGTCATCATCATATTAATCCAAGAAGCCTATAAATAGAGGCTTGGAGGAAGAAAAAAGGGGAGAGGATTCAGAATTCAGAAGTCTACAAATTCAGACACAAATTCAGAATTCAGAAGTTTAAAGACTAAGAAATCTAGAGACTCAGAATTCAGACACAAATTCAGAATCGAAACCCAAAAGCGAAGAACATCAAGCACATCCAACAATGTGCCGTTCTTCATCAAATTCCACAGTGATTCAAGAACAAGCTCGTATAGCCCTTGGATCCAACCAACCAAAAACAAGGAGATCGAATCAGAGGATCATTTTTTTTTTTTTTTTTTGTAAAAGATATTACAAAGGACTGTACTCCACATTCATAAATTAATAAAATTCTATTTTGCTCCATATTTTGTTTCTATTGCAGACTTACAAAATTTGTGTGTACATGACCCAAAATGAAAATATCTTCTAAAAAATTTCTTAAAAACCGCTAAAATAAAATATCATCAAAAGATATTTATGAAAAATACCCCAAGAAAAGAAAAAGATTCTGAAGAATTGTGCATCCATGCCCCTATGGACACCGGGAGCAACCAGAGTACTTTACTGCAAAAGTAAAGATACGTATTTCGTGAAAACCACTTAGAATGAAGATACATGAAGTCAAAAACTAACTCCAAACATGAAAAGTGAGGTTATGCAAAAAAGTGACAAACGGGGAAAAGATGAAATAGGTAAAAGGACGTATCGAAAAATGAAAAATATGGAAATGACTCAGTCCTTAAAGGAAGTTGTCAATCCGAACGAAAGAGTCTCAGAAACCATTTCCGAGCACTTGAGATGACACTCAGTGATGAGAAACAAAACTCAGAAAAGAAAATTAAATGGAAAAAATTTATCTATAAAATTTCAGAAAAAGGAAATGGAAGAAAATGACCGAGTCATTACAGTGTTTGAGAATGCATTATCCAAGTTAGATGTTTCAAATATCCATGCACCAACTTGAGGGGGAGTGTTAGCAGATTTGTGATGAGCGCTGAAAAGTGTGCATTTAAACCCCTTTAGTTCGAGCATTCTAGGACCTTTATCTATCTTAGTTTTTAGACTAATTTCGTGTTATTGCCCTCTTTAGGTGCTTGTCCCAAAAATAAGTCAATTCAGCCAAATAAGAGCATAAATGAAGCAATCTCAAGCTAAATGGAAGAAAGGAGCAAAGTGGAAGCAAAGTGTGGAAATTCAGCATGTTAGACCGATCTCATAATTACTTCAATCAATCTGGAGTTCATCGATCTAGACATTTCAAGATGGATCCAAGCCTTTATCCTTATCCAAAAGATCTCATCATCTTTGATTGATCCAACCTTTCTTCGATCGATCGAAAATATTTGATCTTATCCTCATCTACCACCCCACCTACCACTTTTGTCTTTTTCCCAAAATATCTCAGAGATTTGTCTTTATTTAAAAAGGCGCCGCCAAAGATGATCAATCTCTATAATGTTCGATCGATCTTAAGACAGTTCGATCGATCGAACCTCCTCAAGTCCGAAAAAAAAAATAGATTCCATCTTATTAAAAGTTGGCTCATGTGCAATCATTGAAGGGACCTCGGTGTACGAGCCCAGATCATTGGGTGTGACGCTTGACCTACCTATATAAGGATTTTAAGCCATTTTTACATAATAACTTGTATCATACTTGAGAATTCACAAAAAAAAAAAACTTGTATATTTCTTATCTTGGAGAGGAGACTAGAGACTAGAGAGCTTTTCATACACCTTTGGGAGTTCTTCCATTTTTCTAGGGTTTCCATCAAGAAGAAGTTCATGCCTACCATGGAGATAGCCCTTGAGGGTTGGATGACTACTTTAATGAGTGGCTAGACATCCACTTGGGGCTAGAGTAGCCCCTAAGTTTGCTTCCTAGACTTAGTTCTTTGTGTATTTTTTAGGATTTATTTGTAAGAAATGCTTTGATCTTAGATTTATATATATATCTTGTGGTTTCTACTTGATGTGTATGGATTAATGCTTTCAATAGATTATCTACTTCTATCTATATGTCTATGTATGCTAGAATGGATGATTCATGCGCTTTTCTCTAGATTTAGTGGAATTTATGCATGTCTATATGTATGGATGAAGTTAATCTAGAAATGGTCAAAATATAGAGCTTAATTGAACACTCTTGCAATTTATTTGATGGTTCACACTTGTTTCTTGATGGATTGTGCCATACATTTAACTTACTTAGTTTAATTTCCATGTCTTTAATGTAGATGTAGTGTAGTTGCTTTAGATTCATAGATAGGTGGACAATCTACTCTTGTTCCTTGGTGTTCTATACTTATAAATGCAAGTGGTGTATGTTTCTAGATAGTAGTGTGTGCATAAATTATGGTTTCATTGAATGGATTTTGGTCTCACTTGATAGGTTGTGCTTTCCATATGAATTGGCTAGACAATCTATGCTTATTTACCATCCATGCCTAGTTTCAATTAATGTACAGACATACATAAGTTACAAATCAATTTCCCCATTAATATACAATTGCTAGTGTCTAGTGAAGTCAAGCTTAGTGGTGAGCTCTAGTACCCCAAGTCCTCCCCTCTATATTTCTTTTCTCCTATTCTTTAAAATCATTGTGCTTTGTTTACTTTAATTATTATGCATAATAGCTTAATCAGTCAATCAAACCATCTTTTGATCACTTGACCTATTAACCCTATACATTGTTTCCATTCTAAAGGCACACCCACAATCCCTTGGGACGATCCCTACTCACACTAGCTATATTTTTAGTTAGAGGTAGTAGTGGCATTCAAAAATTTAAAACTTGGTCACTTTGCACCCTCACACTCAATAGTGCAACATTTTTCAGGTGTTGGTGCGGCGACACACCAAGTTTTTGGCGCCGTTGCAAGGGATTCAATAGACAACGTCGTGTTGTGGAAATAAATAGGAATTAGTACTCTTTTGATCGTGTCTTTTCTTTATTTTATCTTTGGTTACTTATTATGTTTGTTCTTGATTAACTAGGAACATTGGGTAAGGAAATCAAGCAAAGGAGCAATCAAAGCAAAGGAAGCCAAGTGAAGCTAAGCAAACACATAAAAGCTAAAATCTAAAAAATTGCAAAGCATAGCAAGGCTTGAAAATTGAAATTGAATTGAAGTGCTTAAGGACCCTTTGTGAGATCTTTCTAACTCGATCTCTAGTTAAATCGTCGGCCCGCGTAGTGCAAGATTTTACATTATTAGATAAATCGTGAGCCCGCGTAGAGGCAAATTTACTTTTCTTTGCATGTTGTTCAAGCATAAGAGTATGGGATCATTGTATGTAAAGATTTGTTGATTGATTTGTTATGGGGGAGAAGTGTTTGTTACTTGCTTATTTCTTGTTATTTGTTTTGCTAGTGCATGCATGGTCGTAGGTCATTGAATCCTACTCTTGTCTCTCTTAATTTTCATCTTGAATCGGTAGTTCATAATCTTAGGGGAAGAGGTAGTTCTAATCGCTCCAATTCATTAATGGAAGAGCAAAACAATGACCATGTGGAAGACCTTGGTTACATAGACCAACAAGGCATCCTCCACCCTAATGTGCATCATGAAAATATTCAAGTACTATTAGGCATGCCTAAACCATTCATACCACAACAACAAGGCCAAATTCTATTGAGAATGCCTCAACCAATCTTTGCTCCACAACCTCCCATGGTTCAAGTTAACCAAGGTGTTCAAGTAGCACCACCGGTTGTAAATCCCCCTCTTGTATTAAGAGACCTCTATGTGCCTAATGAGTGATAAGCGCCGAATAATGTATATTCAAGCGCCCTAAATTACATTAACAAAGTCCAGTTATTAATTATTTTATGTAGATTAACTCCATTTCTATGATTTTATGCATTTTCAGGTTCATTGGCCAAAATGGAACAAGAATAAGGCCTTGTGGAATCTTGAGCAACAAAAGGTGCCAACGCTGAATTCTGGCAGCAGTAGAGCCTGGGCTTTTCTTGCCATTTTGACCTTCCAAACTCGAGAACTGGACTTCCCTCATAACATGAAAGATTTAGAGCTCTGAATCAGCTTTCCAAATCTTCAAGTGGTTCATCATTCGGAGTTCGGAGCAGAGAGTTATGATCTTCACAACAGAGGTGCGCAGAACTGCCTAGCAGCACTGATGTACTGCCTTTCTCCCCATTTTCGACCAACCAGACTTAAGAATTGGGTCTTCATCAAAACATGAAGTTTTTAAAGCACTGAATCAGCTCTCCAAATCTTCAAACAGTTTGTCATTCGGAGTTCGGGGCACAAAGTTATAGCAGTTTTCCCAAAATAGGTCAGCACTGAGCAAGAGGAGCATGTTGCACATTGCACTAAGTTAGAGTGCTCGAGGTCACCAAGCGTGTGCTCAAAAATCAGGCAGAATGCCCTTCAGAAATGGCTCATTTCAGCCCACTTGCACATTGGTTTCCTCAATGCCATCTTCCTTCTTTATGAAGTGGTTGGAGGTGTTCCTTGGAGGAGAGAGGGTATTGTTGGAGCATAAAAGGCTACCCAAAGGCCACATATATAAAAAAGCTTTATCTTGAGCAAGAGAAAGGAGAGAGAAGAGAGCAAGGAGAAGGGTGTTCTTGAGTGCTACAGTAGGAGCTCGAAAATGGAGATGAGGATGATGCTTCTTCCTTCTTCTAGCTCACCAATGGGTAACTAAACCTCATCTAGGGAGGTGATGAAACCCCTCCCTTGTAAGCATGTGTTAGTATAGTTTATTTTTGGGGATTACAATGTATTTTTGATAGTCTTTCCATGGTCAAGAGCCTCATTTTTGTTGTAATGAATGTTGAATGTTTTAAATGATTATTGTGAGTTATTCATCTTGTCTTGGATGGTTGCTTTTCTTAATCATATTGCTTGCACTTCCATGGTGACAATGGAAGTTAGATCATGGAATGGTTTTAATGGCATGGAGTTGGAGAACCTAGATAGTTCATGGCTTAGGGTTTCCCTTTGATGGGCTATACTTGATTCTTAGCTTTATGTGCATTCACCATTTAAATTAGGGCTTGATAATCCTTGGCTTAGTAAGCATGTTCTAAGCTACATTTTAGTTTAGGTAGTTGATCATGTGAACCTTTGATGGTTTATTCTTGCCTTTCTAATTAAATGAACTTCTTAAGGATATTATAGCAATCTAGTATTGTTATGTATCATGACTATCATATATGTTGTTTTCCCCTTAAATTAATCTTAACCTAGCATGTGTATAGGGATGGAGGTGGATTCATTTCCCTAGCCTTCTTTACTTGTACTTCACTCCCTTGAATTCTTGCAATTTATTGTTTTATGCACTTTTAATTTCCTAGCTTAAGTGACATCCAACAAAACCTCTATCCACCCTTCATCATTCTAAGAATGATTCTAGACATTTAGGTTGTATTAGACTAGCGCAGTCCCTGTGGTTCGACTTACCCGACCAATAGCCCTATTTTACAATGATTCGTGCTATTGCGAAGGTTGATGTTAATTGACCAACCGATCAATTTTTGGCGCCGTTGCCGGGGATTGCAAACGGTTTAGCAACCGAAGTTTCTAGGGTTAAATTTAGTTTGATTGTGAATATTGTGTCTTGTGAATATTCCTTGTGTGTTTTGACCACCTTTGTGTTTTAAGTGTTGTAAGATTCTAGGGACTCGAAGCTCGCCGTGGGAATGCTAGCAAATTGTAAGTCTAGAGGACCCCAGGTAAGTCTCGTGACTTCTAGTTTCGAGTTGTGAATATTGTGCATGTGTTAAATTTAGTTTTAGTTTAGTTGTGAAGCCCTTGTTGAGGCTCTTATCCTGTTTAAATTTTGTGTTAAAGCATCGGTCCTTGTCGTGGCCATTTACATTTTCCGTCTTGATAATTGAGGAGAAAGGGAACATCGTATGTGGAGTTGTGGTTGATGAATTGCTTTGTTGAGTATATGCTTTGTTGTTGATGTTCGGTCGTAGGTCACTTTCCTTACCCACAATCGATTCGCCCATTGATATCAATTCTCTTGAAAGAACTCTTAGACGGAACCTTAGGGAACCCACTCTTACAAGGGACCTTGAAACTGAATTCAATATAATGGGGGATAACGTAGGAAATCCGGGGAATGAAAGGGCTGAAATTCCTAATATCGAGCCAATGACTCTTAGAGATCATTTCATCCCTACCACCTATGCTTCTCCATCTTGCATAGTGATGCTAAACATCGATGCAGCTCAATATGAGATCAAGTCTAGTACCATTCAAATGCTTCCATCATTTCATGGCTTTGATAATGAAGATCCATACAAGCATCTTGATGAGTTCCTTGAAATCTGTTCAACCATCCGGTTGAGAGGTTTTCTGGACAATGCACTTCATCTCCATCTCTTCCCATTCTCCCTAAAGGATAGGGCAAAATATTGGTTGAACTCCCTCGCTCCCAACTCTATTACTTCTTGGGCTCAATTGCAACAAGAATTTCTTAAGAAGTATTATCCGGTGAGTAAAACCAACCAAATGAGGCGTTCCATTCTAAGCTTTTCTCAAGTTGATGGAGAACAACTCCACGAGACTTGGGAAAGGTTACAAGATCTTCTTCGGAAGTGTCCTCATCATTTGATCCCAAAATGGCAATTAGTGCAAGCTTTCTATGCCGGCTTGACCGAAACCCATAGATTCATGGTTGATTCTTCTTGTGGTGGGATGTTCATGTCCAAGAATGCGGATGAGGCTTGGACCTTACTTGAGAATTTGAGTGAAAATTCACTTCAACACAATTCTCGTAGGGCTCCGACCGCAACCACTCCAAACAACACAAACCCTTGTCAACCAAAGTCAATAAGGGAGGAATCATCTCAAGTGGATGCCATCGCTCATAAATTCTATCAATTGATGGCACCACATCTTCCTCCTTCATTATCTCAAAATTCGGCAAGTTCAGTTTGTGCTTCATGTACTAGTCCATTCCATCTCTCGGAAGATTGCCCCACATCGGAGCAATTTCCTAGTCCCAACCAAGAGCAAGCTAATGCCATGTTCTCGCGGCCCGGGAACAATCCATATTCCAACACCTACAATCCGGGTTGGCGTGATCATCCGAATTTCTCATGGCGGCAACAAGCCCCACAGAATTCCCAATTCCAAAACCAAGGGCGGCAAAATCAGCCCTCTTCTCAATATCAAGGTAGACCTTTCCAAGCCTCTTCAAGCTACCGTCCTCCTTACAATCCAAATGTCTCCAATCAACCTCCTGTGTGTCCAACTGACGAGATAGTAGCTGCAAACAAGCAAATGATGGAATCATTAAATAAGCAAATAATGGATGCCAACAAGCAACTCTTGACATCCTTGCAGCCTACTCTCCAAATGGTTCACTCTCATACTCAATCCATAGCTAATCTCGAAAATCAAGTGGGCCAAATAGCTAACTCGGTGAATCAATTGCTTCAAAAGGACAAGGGCAAGCTTCCCTCTCAACCTTTTGAAAATCCTAGAGGAATGCATGTGATTGACGAAACCCCTCCTCCGAGTGGGCCGACTCATGAACAAGTTCAAGCTATCACCACCCTTCGGAGTGGTAGAGTGGTGGACAACAAGGTCGATGGAGACAAAAGTGAAGAAGTTTCGCCGTTGAAAAATCCAAAATTCAAGCTCTTCTAATCCAAATTCTTGTCCCAATACCATTCACGGATATCCCACACATGTCTCCCCAAATGTGGAAACTACTTATGAGCCAAAAGCTCCGTTTCCTCAACGTCTTCAAGAGTCGACACACTTTGGGAACAAGAATTGTAAAATTCAAGACATGTGGGAAGTCTTCAAGCAAGTGAAGATTAACTTGCCCCTGTTGGATGCTATCAAGCAAATCCCTCCCTATGCAAAATTTCTCAAAGATTTGTGCACTTAAAAGCGCACTTCTAAAAATCATTTGCCAAAAAAAGTGAGGTTGACTGAAAATGTTAGTGCTATTATTCAGCACAGCACTCCCCCGAAGTATAAGGATCCGGGTGCCCCCACAATCTCGTGCGTCATTGGTGACAGCAAAATCGAGAGGGCCCTCCTTGACTTAGGAGCTAGTGTGAATTTAATTCCATACTCGGTCTACCTACAACTTGGTTTGGGCGATCTTAAGCCGACTTCCGTGGTTTTGCAACTTGCCGATAGATCGGTCAAGCATCCACAAGGTATTCTTGAGGACGTCATCATCAAAGGGAACAAATTCTACTTCCCGGTAGATTTTGTGGTTCTTGATACGGAACCAGTCCATGACCCAAAAAAGCACATTCCCGTGATCCTTGGTAGACCATTTTTAGCTATGGCTAATGCATCAATTAATTGCCGAACCGGGGTGATGGACATTGCTTTTGGAAACATGCAAGTCAAACTCCACATCTTTCATGCAACTCAACATCCCTCCAATGAGGATGATTGTTTTCTTGTGGATGTCATTGATGAAGTGGTCGAAGAATCTCTCCCCTTCATCCTAAGCAAAGATCACCTTGAAACTTGCATGTCTCATTTTGACTTCTCAAACTTTGATGTTGATCAAGCCATTCAAGAAGTCAATTCCTTGCTTGATATTAATGCTATCATGGATGTACCTCCTTGGAAAATTCCAAAAGAACCACTTCCCCAACTTTCCACCACTCCTCCGGTCCCATCATTGTTACCTCCGCCACAACTTGAGCTTAAGCCGCTCCCGGCCCATCTCAAGTATGTGTTCCTTGGTCCAAAGCAAACCCTTCCGGTCATTATTGCCTCGGACCTTCAAAAAGACCAAGAGACCAACCTTTTAGCGGTGCTCCAAGAGCATAAAGAAGCTATTGGTTGGACAGTGGCAGATTTGAAAGGAATTGACCCCTCCATTTGTATGCACCGCATTCATATGGAGGATGACGCAAAGCCTACTAGAGAGGTCCAGCGCCGGTTAAATCCAAACATGAAGGAAGTGGTCATGAAAGAGGTGATCAAATTGCTAGATGCGGGAATCATCTATCCTATCTCTGATAGCAAGTGGGTGAGCCCACACAAGTTGTCCCCAAGAAATCCGGGCTCACCGTTGTTGAAAATTCAGCGGGCGAGCTCGTGCCACAACGAACCACCACCGGGTGGCGTGTGTGCATTGACTATCGTAAACTCAACTCATCAACTAGGAAGGATCATTTCCCACTCCCATTTATTGATCAAATCCTAGAAAGGTTAGCCGGCCAAAGCTTCTATTGTTTTCTTGATGGTTATTCCGGCTATAACCAAGTGGCCATCGCCCCCCAAGATCAAGAGAAAACAACATTCACATGTCCCTTTGGTACTTTTGCCTATCGACGCATGCCTTTTGGTCTATGCAATGCACCGGCAACGTTCCAAAGGTGCATGATGTCCATATTCTCCGATATGGTTGAAAGGTTCTTGGAAGTTTTCATGGATGACTTTTCCGTATTTGGCTCCTCCTTTGACTCGTGTCTCAAAATTTTATCTCTTGTGCTCCAAAGATGCAAAGAGACGAATCTCATTCTAAGTTGGGAGAAAAGCCACTTTATAGTCCAAGAAGGCATTGTTTTAGGACTTGTCATTTCTAAGCGGGGAATCGAGGTAGACAAGGCAAAAGTTGAGTTAATCTCTAATCTTCCTCCTCCGAATTCCGTCCGTCAAATCCGTTCTTTTCTTGGCCATGCCGGATTCTATCGTCGCTTCATCAAAGATTTTAGCAAAATCTCACGACCCTTGTGTAATCTCTTAGCCAAGGATGTTCCGTTCAATTTTGATGACGCTTGCATGGAAGCTTTCATCAAACTTCGCATTCTCCTCTCCTCTGCCCCGATCATGAAACCCCCTAATTGGTCTCTTCCCTTTGAGATCATGTGTGATGCATCCGACTATGCATTAGGGGCGGTTTTGGGCCAACGTGTGGATAAACTTCCGTATGTCATTTATTATGCTAGCAAAACTCTCTGCGATGCCCAATTGAACTACACCACCACTGAAAAAGAATTGCTAGCTGTGGTGTACGCCTTGGATAAATTTCGCTCCTATCTTCTTGGCTCCAAGGTCATCGTCTTTTCAGATCATGCCGCTCTTAGGCATTTGTTAGCGAAAAAAGAGACAAAACCCCGCTTAATTCGATGGATCCTCTTACTTCAAGAGTTTGACATTGACATCCGGGACAAAAAAGGGACCGACAATGTTGTCGCCGATCATCTCTCTCGCTTACTTATTGAGAAATCTTCAGAATTTGCAGCCATCCGTGATTCCTTTCCGGATGAGCAACTTCTTCAAGTTTCACATTCTACTCTTCCGTGGTTTGCGGATATTGTCAATTATCTTGCGGTTGGCAAAATTCCAGCTCATTGGTCCAAACAAGAGAGGGACCGGTTTTTCTCCCAAGTCAAGCATTTCTTTTGGGAAGATCCGGAATTATTCAAGTATTGCCCGGACCAAATCATCCGGCGATGTATTCCTGAAACCGAGGCCACAAGCATTTTAAATTTTTGCCATACTCTTGCTTGTGGAGGCCATTTCAGTGCCAAAAAGACCGCTAACAAAATCCTTCAAAGCGGATTCTTTTGGCCTACCTTGTTCCGGGATGCATACAATTTTTGCAAATCGTGTGAACGATGTCAAAAACTTGGATCCATGTCCCGAAGAGACATGATGCCCCTCACCAACATTTTAATTGTTGAAATTTTTGATGTGTGGGGGATTGACTTCATGGGACCATTTCCATCTTCTTATGGCTATGAGTACATCCTTGTAGCGGTGGATTATGTGTCTAAATGGGTTGAAGCCACGGCTACCAAAACCGATGATCATAAAGTCGTGATCCATTTCATTCAATCTCGCATCTTTAGTCGTTTTGGTACACCCCGAGCAATCATTAGTGATGGCGGATCTCATTTCCGAAATCGTTATCTCAAATCCGTCCTTGCTAAGTATTCAGTCATTCATAAGGTTGCTACACCTTACCACCCTTAAACGAGTGGTCAAGTAGAGATTTCTAACCGGGAGATTAAGCACATTTTAGAAAAAACGGTTAGACCGGACCGCAAAGATTGGTCATTACGGCTAAACGATGCACTTTGGGCTTACCGGACAGCTTATAAGACACCCATTGGCATGTCACCATATCGACTTGTCTTTGGCAAAGCATGTCATCTCCCGGTAGAATTAGAGCACCGTGCTTATTGGGCCGTAAAAAGGTTCAATTTTGATCTCAAACAAGCCGGCTCTAATCGTGCGTTGCAATTAAATGAACTTGAGGAATTGCGTAATGACGCGTATGAAAATGCAAAAATTTACAAGGCAAAGACTAAAGCTTTTCATGAC
Source organism: Cornus florida (assembly GCF_030987335.1). Taxonomy (NCBI): domain Eukaryota; kingdom Viridiplantae; phylum Streptophyta; class Magnoliopsida; order Cornales; family Cornaceae; genus Cornus; species Cornus florida. The sequence goes on from NW_026775579.1 coordinate 26,812,903, forward strand.
AAACACATCGTCAAAAAGTCTTTTGCCCCGGGACAAAAGGTCTGGCTTTTCAATTCCCGCTTGAAGCTCTTTCCCGGTAAACTCCGGTCAAGATGGGATGGTCCATACATTGTCACTACCGTCTTTCCTCATGGAGCAATCGAACTTCATGATCCTGCAAGTGGATCACTCTTCAAGGTAAATGGCCAAAGGCTTAAGCCTTGCATTGACAGCACAATTCTAACACGAAAAGTTGAGGAAGTCCCCTTGACGGACCCCATTTATGAGGAGTAGTGCCTGCTCTAGCTTGGTCTAGCTATCAACATTAAATTTAGCAAAGCAAGGGAATAAATTCTTTCGATGTTCCAAGCTTCCTTCTCTTTGAAATTGCTCGTGCCTTACAAAAAAAAAAAAATTTTCTGGGAAACGGTTTAGATAAGCCAAAAATTTGATTTTTTCTGAAATGGTCTTCAGTTGTGTTTCGCAATTTTAGACTGGCCTCTTAGACCTTCTCAGCTCTAATTTTCATTCCCGGAAATTTCCATCGCTTTCGAGCAATTTCATAGGATCTTTGGCATGCAACTCATGTGCAATCTCTCATTTTTAATGCATTTCTGAAATGTTCTTAATCTCATCCATGCATTGACGAGATGTTCCAAAGCTTGAAAATTTTCTCAAAATCATCCATGCATTATGTGAGGTTGCAAAAGTTGGGAACTCTTCTTGAAATCATCCATACACTCATCAAAAAAAAAAAAAAAAAAAAAAAAAGATTTTTGCCCAATTTGAAATTTTTTCTACATGTCCATGCATTGCATTGAAGCTTCGAGCTTGGCAATTTTTCCATCCCTCAAGTCCATCCCTGCAGTGCATTAGAATAGCATGCCAAGTTTCACTTTCTATCCATGCATGCCAGGTGCAACTATTCTATCCATGCATTGATTTGGAAGCATCTTTCAAGGTTGTATCAATTCTTCAGCTCTTAGTTGATCATATTCACATTCACAATGCCTAAGAATGAAGCACATAATGTTACAAGGCATGCAACAATTCATCTCTCCACCTCCATGCTCACTGCCGAGTGCTCCAAGGCTTTAACCAAGTTTCCATGAGCCTACTGCCTTCATTTAGAGCACTCTAGCTTCCAATTTGAGTGCTCCAAATTCTTCAACCCATACTGCCGAACCTACTGCCCTCATTTCGAGCACTCTCAATTCTGGTATGAGTGCTCGAATTCCATGCACCAACCAACCCTCACTCTCTGCCACAATGTCGAGCACTCGAAAAGGCCATTTCGAGTGCTCCAACTCCCATCCTCGCAGCACACCATCACCCTCTCGGCCATGCAACACATCACCACCCTTGCATGCATGCACGCCCATGCATGCATGCCAAACCATTCCCAAACCCCCCTCCCTCACCACCCAGCTCACCACCCAGCTCACCACCCTTGCATGCATGCACGCCCATGCATGCATGCCAAACCTCTCACCAAACCTCTCACCAGACCTCTCACCTCACCACCCAGCTCACCACCCTTGCATGCATGCACGCCCATGCATGCATGCCAAACCATTCCCAAACCCCCCTCCCTCACCACCCAGCTCACCACCCAGCTCACCACCCTTGCATGCATGCACGCCCATGCATGCATGCCAAACCTCTCACCAAACCTCTCACCAAACCTCTCACCTCACCACCCAGCTCACCACCCAGCTCACCTCCTGCATGCTTGCATGCCAAACCCATGCATGCATCCCACCACCCTCCTACCAACCCTCACAACCAACCTCACCACCCCTCCACCTCCATCAACCCTCACCATGCCATGCACCTCAACCAACTCACACCCATCTTCTCTCGGCAACCCACTGCTCCACTTTCGAGCACTCGAAGACCAAGCTTCGAGTGCTCGAACTCCTCATGCCAACACCCTAGCCCATCACCCAACTCTCTGCCCCAATTTCGAGCACTCGAAGTGGGCCTTCGAGTGCTCGAACCAAGCTCTCTTTTCTCTCTTTTAAAACCCCTTCTCTCCCTCGCAGCTCCCTCCCTCTCAACCCACAAAACCACCACCAACCCCTCTTCCACCTCACAACCACCTCCCTCTCTCTCGGCCCCTCCCCTTCCCCAAACCAACCAACCAACCTCCCCACTCCACCTCCCTCTCAACCCACCAAACTCCCACACCCTCACCACCTCACACCACCTTTCTCTCGGCCCCCCACCCACCAACCCCTCCATGCACCAAATGCATGCAACCACTTCCTCTCTCTACCCCAAACACCCAATCCATCTCTCATCCACCACCAGCCCACCCACATTGCCACCACCCCTACCTCTCTGCAGTTCCCATTTCCTATTCTGTCCCAAGGTATGTGAGCTTTTTTTTTTTTCTTCCTTTCCTTGTCTTTATTTCATCATAAGGAGGATGGGATTGCATGTCGGTGATTTTGTTGATGCTTGGGTTGCTTGTTGTTGATGTTGCTCTATGCTAGAGCTTGTTATCTTGCTAAATTTTTTGGGTTTGCTCCTCCATCCCACTCACTTTCATCTTCTCCTTTTTGTGGTGCACGCCAGGTGTTCGCTGAAATTCCTCAACCAAGTCCACCTCTCTAAATGTCTCGTGCCGGTCCTTCTCGCCCTCCTCGACCCTCTTCAGGTGCCCGTGCTGTCACTCGTGAGCGACCACGTGATCCTTGGGATCGCAAACAACTCAACTACGAACTCTCATTTCCGCTCACGGATGCCTTTGACATTCTACCCACAACTTCGTGGGCTGTAGCTGAATTGACTAACCGGCGTCTGCAACACATTTGCGCACCCCTTGCCAGGGTTGCCTACCCCCGTGTAGTGCGCCTCTTCTACCAGAATCTCCAGTGCCCTGAAGAGCCACCCATTTCTCTCACTACATCCATTGATGGCACCGCCTATGCTTTCACTATGACCGACATCATTCAGGTTTCTGGTTGCCCCATTGAGTGCCCCGATGACATTGTTAATCGTGAGAATCTCCCTTTATATGAGGAGCCGGATACATTAACTGTGGCGCAGATTGCCACTGCCATTTGCCCTATTGACGATCCTACTCGGCCCCGGTCTTTTATCCGCAAAACCAATCTTCCGGAACGCCTATGGTTCATTGACACTGTCTTCAAGCACAATGTTTGCCCTTTGGTGCATAGCACTGAGCGTCGGGGCCTCTTTCTGCAAGCCTTATATGCCATGGACCAAGGCCAATGGTTCTCCATCCCAGAGCTCATTTGGTCCACCTTTATGAAGTTTTGGCATGATGCTCATAATGCACGGGCTCCACGAGTTGAAAATCGGAAATTGCCTTTGCCGTTTTTCATCACTCGACTCCTTCAGCACAAGGGTTTCGTTGTTCCTCCCCACGAACCAAAAGGCGACAAAATTAAAATTTTTACCCAGCGCCGGTGGATCAATGTTCTGAGCCATTCTAGTACCCCTCCGCCTCCTGCCCCCCTATTCATCCCCGCTCCACCTCCTCCTCCTTCTGAGGCAGTTTCCACCGCCGCAGCCACTGCGAGGGTAGAGCCTTCGGTCGACTCTCACCAGGACCAGGCTTTCATCCGGGCTTCCATTGCCGGTATTCATGCGCGACTAGATCGTTTTGAGCATTCTTTGTCCGCGTGCACTCAGGCTCTGTGTGAGTCTTCTTCACGTGTTAAAGAAGATCGTCGTCTTGCTGCTGAAGACCGCCGTGTCGCTGCTGAGGACCGTCGTTTGGCTTCCGCTGAACGGCGTAAGACTCAATCTCTCCTCCATTCTATCCTCGCCCGTTTACCTTCTGGCCAGTAGCTTGTTGCGCGTGTGGACCTTCTCTTTTGTTTCATCTGTAACTATTTCTCTTGTATATTTTGTTTTCCTTTTAAACTGTAAGAATTTGCTATGTATAGGTTGCTCTGGTCGACATGATCCCTGTACAGTTCTTTTTGTCATCATGTAAACTCTTTTTGCAATGCAAGTTCTTTATGTTCTGTTAACTTTCGATACATTCGTTTTCTGTCTTTATGCTTGTGCTATTAATGCTGTTTGTGGTTGTTTCTTTTGGTTCTTCATGTTGCTTTCCAGGTTGCGCAGTCCAGTTCAAGTTTGGGGGTTTTTGTCTCAAAATGCCGTTCCCTCCCCCCGGGTATTGTTGTTCCTTTTATACTCGTTGTCATTTTTGTCTCTAACTTGCATCCATGTCCCACATTGAGGACACTGTGTCGTTTAAGTTTGGGGGTGCATCAAGCATTCTTGGCATATTTTTGGTTCCATAATTTTTGCTAAGCAATGATAGTATAACTTGACACTTGTCGGAGATGAAACATATGTTTAATACCTTGTGTATAGAAGCAATTGAAATTTTTGAAAATAAAGAAAAATTTGAGTTGAAATGATCATGTAAATACAATGTAGTCTGTATAAATGCCTCAATTAGATTCTTGCTGGATTTACACTCTTATAAGCTTCACAATGCACAGATGCACATTGGAAACTTAACTGTGAGGCATGCAACTTGATTGACCTTGACCTTGGCCTAGTTAATCTGATTTGATGAACCTGATAGATGGATACCTTTGGCATGTATCTATTCAAAAAAAAAAAAAAAAAAAAAAAAAAAAAAAAAAAAATTGAGAAAGAAAGAAAAAAAAAAAATGACCAGTTGACGTTCGTAGCCTTTCCAACTCGAGCTATTAAGCCCTAGGAGTGTCTCTACACTTAGCACCCTAAAGCCATCTGGTTTGGGAGTTGTTGGCCTAACGCTTGCTACAACGGTTGGTTAGAAAGCTTAAGGGACTTAAACATTGCACGGTCATTCAAAAAAAAATTAAACTAGTAATAAACATGGTTCGTTGGAGTTCGTAGCCTTTCCAACTTGAGCTATTAAGCCCTATGGAGTGTCTCTACACTTAGCACCCTAAAGCCATCTGGTTTGGGAGTTGTTGGCCTAACGCTTGCTACATAAGTTGGTTAGAAAGCTTAATGGACTTCAGCATTGCACAACCATTCTATGTTTCGCTTATGTGTTGAAATAAATTGTTAACAAGCAACAAAAGTTGTCTTGAAAATAAAATCATGCCTTAGGGACTTCATGTAAAAGGGAATTCATTGATTTGAAAACTTGTGCCTTGGAATTGGACAAAAAAGTAAAAGCCGCATGTGAGAATCCAATTCACTTTCACTGGAGTTTGAGTTATTTCCATTTAAGAGATGACAATTGAATTATTTATATGGACTATGATGTTGATGCATGCATGTTGAAATGGTTTTTCCCATTTTTTGTATCAATGCTTCATATATGCAAGGTAGTTTTCCCAATGACCCCATCTCCAGTTTTTGTCTGTTTCAAGTTGTATTTGAGCTATGTTTCTATCTCATTTTACCATGGAGGATATTTTTGTAGTAGCATGCCCATGGTTGTCTTTTCTTTATGTTTTTCATTGTAGTTTTGCTAAGGGATCGACTAGCAAAATGTAAGTTTGGGGGTGTGATAAGCGCCGAATAATGTATATTCAAGCGCCCTAAATTACATTAACAAAGTCCAGTTATTAATTATTTTATGTAGATTAACTCCATTTCTATGATTTTATGCATTTTCAGGTTCATTGGCCAAAATGGAACAAGAATAAGGCCTTGTGGAATCTTGAGCAACAAAAGGTGCCAACGCTGAATTCTGGCAGCAGTAGAGCCTGGGCTTTGCTTGCCATTTTGACCTTCCAAACTCGAGAACTGGACTTCCCTCATAACATGAAAGATTTAGAGCTCTGAATCAGGTTTCCAAATCTTCAAGTGGTTCATCATTCGGAGTTCGGAGCAGAGAGTTATGATCTTCACAACAGAGGTGCGCAGAACTGCCTAGCAGCACTGATGTACTGCCTTTCTCCCCATTTTCGACCAACCAGACTTAAGAATTGGGTCTTCATCAAAACATGAAGTTTTAAAAGCACTGAATCAGCTCTCCAAATCTTCAAACAGTTTGTCATTCGGAGTTCGGGGCACAAAGTTATAGCAGTTTTCCCAAAATAGGTCAGCACTGAGCAAGAGGAGCATGTTGCACATTGCACTAAGTTAGAGTGCTCGAGGTCACCAAGCGTGTGCTCGAAAATCAGGCAGAATGCCCTTCGGAAATGGCTCATTTCAGCCCACTTGCACATTGGTTTCCTCAATGCCATCTTCCTTCTTTATGAAGTGGTTGGAGGTGTTCCTTGGAGGAGAGAGGGTATTGTTGGAGCATAAAAGGCTACCCAAAGGCCACATATATAAAAAAGCTTTATCTTGAGCAAGAGAAAGGAGAGAGAAGAGAGCAAGGAGAAGGGTGTTCTTGAGTGCTACAGTAGGAGCTCGAAAATGGAGATGAGGATGATGCTTCTTCCTTCTTCTAGCTCACCAATGGGTAACTAAACCTCATCTAGGGAGGTGATGAAACCCCTCCCTTGTAAGCATGTGTTAGTATAGTTTATTTTTGGGGATTACAATGTATTTTTGATAGTCTTTCCATGGTCAAGAGCCTCATTTTTGTTGTAATGAATGTTGAATGTTTTAAATGATTATTGTGAGTTATTCATCTTGTCTTGGATGGTTGCTTTTCTTAATCATATTGCTTGCACTTCCATGGTGACAATGGAAGTTAGATCATGGAATGGTTTTAATGGCATGGAGTTGGAGAACCTAGATAGTTCATGGCTTAGGGTTTCCCTTTGATGGGCTATACTTGATTCTTAGCTTTATGTGCATTCACCATTTAAATTAGGGCTTGATAATCCTTGGCTTAGTAAGCATGTTCTAAGCTACATTTTAGTTTAGGTAGTTGATCATGTGAACCTTTGATGGTTTATTCTTGCCTTTCTAATTAAATGAACTTCTTAAGGATATTATAGCAACCTAGTATTGTTATGTATCATGACTATCATATATGTTGTTTTCCCCTTAAATTAATCTTAACCTAGCATGTGTATAGGGATGGAGGTGGATTCATTTCCCTAGCCTTCTTTACTTGTACTTCACTCCCTTGAATTCTTGCAATTTATTGTTTTATGCACTTTTAATTTCCTAGCTTAAGTGACATCCAACAAAACCTCTATCCACCCTTCATCATTCTAAGAATGATTCTAGACATTTAGGTTGTATTAGACTAGTGCAGTCCCTGTGGTTCGACTTACCCGACCAATAGCCCTATTTTACAATGATTCGTGCTATTGCGAAGGTTGATGTTAATTGACCAACCGATCAATGAGTATAATGCACCTACTTACATTCAATTACCTCCATTTAGAGCACATCATTTTGAAATCAAACCGCAAACCATTCAAATGCTTCCCAACTATCATGGACTTCCTAGTGAAGAACCTTACAAGCATTTGGCTGAGTTTCTTGAAGTGTGTTCCACCGTGAAATACACGGACATGTCGAAAGAGGTTTTAAGACTTAAACTTTTTCCTTTCACCCTTAAAGACAAGGCAAAATATTGGTTCAACAATCTTAGGCCTTTCTCGATAACTTCTTAGGCAAAAATGCAACAAGAGTTCTTGAAGAAGTACTATCTGGTTTCTAAGACCAATGCCATGAGAACTTCCATTTGTGAATTTTCTCAAGGGGATTGGGAAATGTTTTATGAGGCATGGGAAAGGTTTAATGACTTGCATAGGAAGTGCCCTCATCATGACATAGCTAAGTGGCAACTAGTCCAATATTTCTTTGAAAGTTTGCCGGATAATCACAAGGGTATGGTTGATGAATCCATGGGTGGTTCTTATCTTGACAAGCATGAAAATGATGTGTGGCAATTGTATGAAAGCATGAGTGAAAATTCAATGCATAGATCCTTATCTTCTAAAAACGGTAGAAATCTAGGTGGAAGGAAGAATGTTGGCTTGTATTAAGTTGATAACTCCAATGATATAGCCGCCGAGATGAAATCCTTATCTCAAAGGTTTGATCAATTTTTGATCAACCAAACTTCGGCTAATCAAATGTCTTTCTCCCCTAATCATGTTCATCATCATGCATCTAATGAATCATGCATGACTTGTTCAAGTGTCTTGCATTCTACTTCCAATTGTTCCCATGGACATGTGCAAAATGACAACCATGAGCAAACCAATGCCATTTTTGCTAACCAAGGGAATAATCCCTATGGCACTCATTATAATCCTAGTTGGAGAAACCAACTGAACTTTTCTTGGAAAAGCTAAGGGGAAGGCTCAAACCCTTCCCAAGGTGGTTTTCAAAGGAAGTATGTTCCACCTCTAATGCAAAGCCAAGGTTCCCAAGGTTTTAGATCATCATCATTTCAATCACATGGTAATCAATTCTCAAATTCTCATTTTCCTAGTCAACCATCTTATTCTCAAGGAAACTCTAGGAGTCCTGCATTTGAAGAGAAAGTTTTGACCACTCTAGGCACTCTAAAGGCGAACACTCAATTGCTTTATTCTCATTCTTAATCCATTGCTAAGCTAGAAACCCAAGTAAGGCAAATAGCTAGTATTTTAAATGCTAGAGAGAAAGAGAAAATACCTTTAAATGCCCCACCAAAGCAACAATGTGTTGTGGGGACTCATTCCTCATCTGAAGGTCCCACAATTGAACATGTCAATGCGGTGACAACCTTGAGGAGTGGGAATATTGTGGACAACAAAGTAGGTATGTCCAATGAAGAGAGTGAACCGGTGCAACCATAAGTTGACACCCGTCTCGTTTCACATTTTATTCCTTCTTCATTGCATGTGTATAACCATCATATTGAGAAAATGTTGAAAAATGGTTTGAAAGATGAATTAAAGCATGATTTGAAAAATGATCTTACAAATTCTTGTGTTGATGATGTTTCAAAGAAAGATTTCAAAAAAGATTTTGAGCCAAGAGCTCCATTTCTGAATGCCTTGAAAGGATCCATTTATCTTGACAAACAAAAGACCAAGACCAATGAAATTATTGAAATGTCTAGGAAAGTGAAGATTAATCTTCCACTTTTGGATGCAATTAAGAAAATTCTGACTTATGTCAAGTTTTTAAAAGATCTTTGCACCCAAAAGAGGAAGAACAAAAGCCAAGCACTAAAGAAAGTAGTCTTGACCGAGCAAGTGAGCTCTATTTTGCAACATAACACTCTCCCAAAGTTTAAAGAACCCGGTTCACCTACTACTTCTTGCATCATTGGTGACCATGTCATAAATCGGGCTCTTCTTGATTTAGGAGCTAGTGTCAATCTTCTTCCATATTCAGTGTATGTCAAATTAGGCTTAGGAGACTTGAAACCGACGTCGGTAGTTTTAAAACTTGCCGACCGATCAATTAAAAAGCCCCTAGGTATCATTGAGGATGTTTTGATCAAGATTGATAAGTTCTTCTTTCCCGTCGATTTTGTTATCATAGACACGAAACCGGTTCCAAACCTTAAGAGCCAAATTCCCCTTATCCTTGGCCGTCCCTTCTTGGCAACTTCAAATGTCAACATCAATTATAGGACGGGGAGAATGAAAATCTCATTTGGGCATTTGAAAGTGAAGTTGAACATTTTTAATCCAACCTCGAATTCAATGGACAAACATGAAGAGGTGTGTGTTGTAGAAAAGTTCATTGATAATGAATTTGATAGAATTGAGTCTTTGCTTGGGAGTGGAAGTTATAAGAGTTTGTCTACCAAAGAGAATTCAAAGAAAGCTGCATTAAAACCAAGTGTTCCAAGGGCATGGAAGCCCAAGAGTTGTTTTGACCAAGAACCATCAATGTCGTTTGAATCAAATCCAATGAGTTCTTTAGGGAACCATTTGTTGGGTGGATTTAAACATTTATTCACCCCATCAAGGAGGGGATACATAACAAGATATTTGATCCGAGCGAAAAGAGCCCAACGTCTTGCTAGAGACATTAAAGACTAGTAAATGCTCGTAGAGTTTTACAACCTTATTTCTCCCTCATTTCTATTTTACCTTTTATTTCTTACGCCGTCTAGATATGTTTTATAATTTATACACATTGATAGGAACTATGATTGAAAACACATGCACTTTCCTTTTAAAAATAGGCATTTTGTTCTTGTTCAATTGATCTCAAAATAGGTTCGATCGATCGAACACCCATCTCTGCATCCAATCATCTCTCAGTCCCATCGATCAAAAATTGTCTACATAAATTAGCTCTCTGTGTATCGATCGAAAGTTTTCTTGGATCGATCTGAAAGTTCCTAGATCGATCCAACTTTTTCTTGGATCGATCTTCACTCCACACTTAGAAATTTTTTTGAGATCCATGAAAAAGGTCTCTCTGTGCATCGTTCGAACTCCTTTGTTGACTTTGATTTGGCTACTCTTTTGAATTTTAATTTTAATTTAGTAAAAATCCAAAAATATTTTGAATTTTTATTTCATTTTATTCTCCAAATTTTCAAAAATATTTTTAATTTTAGGAAATTTTTCAAAAATCTAAAAATATTTTCATTTTATCTTATTGTATTTTTATTTTTATTTTTATTTTCAAAAATACTTCCAAAAATTACAAAAAGATTTTTATTTAATTTTTATCTTTATATTATTCTCCAAAATCCAAATATATTTTCTTTTCTTTTTTTATTAAAAAAAATCCATTTTATTATTTTAATTTTCTAAAAATCCAAAAAAAAATATTTTTAGTTTTCAAAAAATCTGTGAAAGGGCCCCACGAGCTTGCTCAGGTCCCCCCCCCCCCCCCCCCCCGGTGCCATTCACGTCATAGATATGTGACTATACATATTATTTGTAGAGTTCGATCGATCTCAGTTTTTCTCAGATCGATCTGAGAAACATCGATCTCACTCAATTCCAGATCGATCCCATCTTTTACTAATCGATCGAACATCACAGATTTACATTTGCACTTCACACACTATCTTTTGTGTTTCATGCTATCTTATTTATGCCCAATGCCTTTGTTTTCCACATTGGATGCATTCCATACTTATATTGTTTAGCATGTTTCACTTAGTCACTATTTCTTTGGCTTCGACATCACTTGCATAGATTCATGATTATTATTCTGAGTTGTCTATCTTATTTGACATACATGCTTCTATAGACTGTGCTTCAACTCTTTTCCTGTGCTGACTTATTCTGCAAGTGTCTTCCCTCTATTTTGTAGGCCATGGCTAAGGTAAAGACTGTTGCCTGTAAGTATTATACACGTAGAGTGAGGCAGAGATTAGAGGAGCAGGCAGGACCATCTCATATTTAGGACCCAGTTCCAGAACTAGCTCCAGAGTAGGTTGATGAGGCTGAGCAACTCGAGTAGTTAGAGGAGTATGTAGAGCCAGATCCAGATCAGTCTCCATCAGCTGACTCTAAACTACAGTCTTTAGCTTCTGCATCATCTTCTTCAGCTGAGACTGAGCATGTACCTTCTCCTTCACCACCACCAGCACAGCTAGGCCAGGTCTGCGACAGAGCTATCAAGAGATACTCATGTCTTTAGGTGGCGCATTAGTCAGTGTTTGATATTAGTTTCTTCTCCCGGTATCTCTTAACCCGGCCAGCTTATGATGATATTGACCGGAGGGGCATTTTAGCTATTTTGGCCCCAGTTACTTATCTAGTTTACCCGCGGCTTGTTCGTTTGTTCTACCAGAACCTTCGGCCTACCCCGAGTAACCTCTCAGAGCTGCAAATTCTATTGATGGCCACCCAATCTGGATCACAGTTGATATATTAGCCAGATCTGCTCAATGCCCTCATGTGTGCCCTCTTGATGTTCATTGTCCTATCTTGGAGAAGAGACCTTCTTATGCACACATAGCCGTGGCACTGACTGGCCACTATCCAGATGGTGAGACTTTCGCCAACTGGACTTATCTGCCCGATGACCTTTGGTTATACGATTCGGTATTATTCTGAAACGTATTTATGGCGGGCCATAAGATTCAGAGGCGTTCAGACTTTTAGACTGCTTTATATGGATTCTATACAAGCCACTGGGTATCTATGTCGGCACTCTATTGGAGTGTCATGATGAGATTATATTTGAGCTACATTAGTAAGGCCAAGCCCAGGCGAGCCACTTTTCTCTTATTTAGCCATCTTATTAATCAGATCCTTTGAGATCAGCGCTATCCTTTCCATCCAGAGGAGCGTCCAGAGATAGGGGCTTACCACTATGGCAAGAAGGATTGGAACAAGAGCTACAATGCTCTTATCAAGAGCTTGGCGCAGGACGCCATTCTCGCAGCTGAGGAGGCTGAGGAGGAGGAGATGGCAGAGGCAGCAGTAGTAGCAGTAGACGATCCAGCAGTCGCACCGGCGGCTGTAGTACATATAGACATAGACTTAAAGTGAGAGCCTCTAGTACAGGAGATCCCACATCACTTTCCAGCAGGGTCACCACTTCATTCTCAGGAGCAGGCTCAAGATGTACCACAGTTCCACGATCCAGTCATACCTGAGGCTCTAGCTCAAACACTTGTCCTAGGAGAGTGTATCCAGACCTTGGAGGATGTAGTGTCTCTCTTAGGTCAGATGTGGCATCTCTCAGCACAGATGTGTCTACTCTCCGCTCTGATGTCTTAGCTGCGCTACAGGGCATATCCAGAGATATCCAGGGATCATACCCCGCTCACCCTACATCATCTGCCTAATCTCTATTCCGCTCTTTTATCATGTTATATATCTATGATACATTACTGCTATATTGATATTGATCTGATATTTTTGCGGCCAGTCTGTCGGCCCTACTACTGTGATGTACTTACTGCTTTGTTTTCTTATTTTATGCATGATATTTTGGATGTCAGATTGTTATATTGATCCATCTATTTGCTATAGCTTTCTTCCACTGACTCCCAGAAGATGATGGATTATCCCTGCGAGGTTGCTTTTGTGAACCCCTGATCCGCATCTGATCCCGTTCCTCTGCCTCAACTAGCATAGCCCTCTGGACCACCTCCCTGTAAGTCCTTAAATCAAGAATTGAGACCCGTGGCCTGATGTCAAGATTTAACCTATCCTGAAACTTCATTGCCCTGGCCTTGTCTATCACTACCATATCCTCGGCATAACGAGAGAGAGAAGTAAATCGTGTCTCATACTCAATGACACTCATAGTGCCCTGATAAAGACCTGTGAACTGTATCCTCATCTCCCGCCTCATAGCCCTCGGAAAGAAGTGCTCGAAGAACAAATCTCTGAACTCATTCAAAGTCATCAACTTAACATTATGGACATTGGTCATAGACCTCCACCAAATATCAGTATCTCCCATGAACATAGAAGCAGTCAAAAAAATCCTCAACCTGTCTGTAGGTACCGCCATACTATCTAACTTGCGAACCATAAGGTCCAACCAAGCTTCTGAGACTAGCGGATCTGAACTCCCTACAAATACATCAATCTTGACCCTCTATAGTCGCATAAAGTACTCCATTGCCCCATTGACTATCTGTGCCAGTGCCCATGCCAGAATCTGTATCCCTGCCACCTGCCTGCGTATCAACTCCTGTAAGGATTCAACGATCCCCTGATTGATTCCCTGAGCCACTCGCTCCTCATAAGTCAGTACCCGTGGCAGATTAGCATCCATGCCATGAACAGGAATCCTGGGCCTCCCTGGACCCCTCGTAAACACGGTGTCAACCACCTGCTCCTCAGTGCCCTGACGTGAAGACTCTCCACGTGTGACAACCATGATGCTAAACGAACATAAGGGAAGAGGTCAACAATAACACAAGTTATTATAATCGAGTGCAACTCACAATATGAATGCACGAAACACGAAGCAAGACATGGTATGCAACATACAGTCATGCTAAAGCAATCAAGGAAAGTTGTGTAAACAGTTAAGCACTTTAGCAAATAAGCATACATGTCAAACAAAGATGCTTTTAACCACATAGGCATAAAAACATGTCATAATACCAAACGTGTTACTAAGAAACACATAAACATGTTATAAAGCCAAAACATGTTATCAAAAGCATGTGAATATGTTAAAGTAGATCAATAAAAACATAATATACACCCAAAACCCGTCATCCTAAGGTGTTCAAACCTAGGAGCTCTGATACCACTTGTGATGGCCAAAGTTTTTCAACCCGGTGCGTCAGTGATGACCCGTAAGTTGACCCGATAACGGATCAAAAATGCGGAAGCAAAAGATGAAACCATAGTCCTCTGAGATATAAATCATTTCTAAGACAACAATGTGACATTCCATGAGGTCACGGAAGTTAAAGAAAAGCGAATGGGAAAACGAGAGTCAAAACGGCCTAGATCCGTTAATTAAGGGCAAAAAGGTCAATTCACAATTGAGTAGAGATAATTGACTCTAAACAAGTCAAACAAGGTGAATACAACCTAATTCAATCATTTCACAACATTCCAAGAGGTTCTAAGAATTTTGGACAAGAATCCCACAAAATGCCATAACTCTTATTGATTTGAATTATTATACTATTGTGATGTTAATCTTACATTCTAGTAGATTACTATTGGCAATTGTAATTATTTTAGAAGCTTAATACTATAATGTTATAATCTAGTATATAAAGCTTACTGTTGAGGTATGGTTTGAATTGATAAGATGGTGATATCGTTTTACACAATATATCATGATGAATACTTGTCATTTATTATGCCATTCTAGACTTGGAAGCCCTAAGACATGGTTTGTGTGGTTTCAAACTACTTGTGCATGGAAGGTGATATATATGCCTTAGTAATTATGTATGAGTTTTGAAGTTGCTATATTTTGGATTATCTTAGGACATTGTTGTTACAAGTGATATGGCTAGAGTTTGGCTCTAGTGCGGGAGGTATGAGTTCTCCCCATTTATAGTGCGCACTTAGGGTGGTATTCCCAGCGGGTTAATGCTCAGAATAACCATTTAGGTCTTTGCTTTATCCAAGATTTGATGTCCAAGTATTCCATTAATTGATTTCGCATTCTTTTCCCAAGTTGACAACTAATGTTTAATTGTGACTTGTGATTTTGGTTATTGGTGAATTAATGTTGTTAAGTACATTGATATTGTTATTATGTTATGATGGAATCATTGTATTAGCTTAAGGTGATCCCTTAGAATACCTTGAATATAGACGTTAAGTGGAATGCTTCCTTGTATTTGTCTATATTGATCTTGCATTGATATTAAAACTTTAGGGTATACACATATGCTTCTTCCTACGAGTAACTTAATTACTCACCCTAGTGGTTTGGGTTATTTTTTAGGTAAGGAGACTATGTTCTTGGATGCTCAACATCCTTAGAGGCTAATGAGCAATTTGGAACATTTTTGTACATTAACATGCAAGTGTTTAGCATGCTTTACTTTTGAAGTTACATTTTTGCATACCATGGGTGTACGGTATTTTTGAGGCTAATGTAGCTACCTTAATGCGTAATGATACCTAAGTATTTACTTTTGATATTAGAAGCTTGTATGTATGGAGGCCAAGGGCTAAGCATGTTTATATTAGTACTTGTATCCATTTGGTGCCAATTTTTGTTTCAAAAATGTATTTTTACCTACTTTAGAGGTTTGGCATGTGAAAATCTTGTAAAGGATATGTATGAGGCCATGGGCTATTGTTTTGTGTTCAATTATCCATTTTAAGGTTATTGGCATGTCCACATATCTGCACTTCATTGAAAATCAGTTTTAAACTTTCATTTTTGAACCAAATCATCATGGGACTCAAAGCTTGGGTCGAACCTTAAAACCTTTGGCACATAGCAGGTCATATAGCAGCATTTTGAAGTGTTTTGGCTGACTGAAACTCTATTTCGGTTGACTAATAGCTTTTGGTAGCTTCATTGCACAGTAATTCATCAATTCCAGTAGCCATTTTCTGCTTTTAGGGCCATTTCGGTCTACCGACGGTTCAATTCGGTCTACCGAACCAAATATTCCTTAAAATCATGATTTTAGAAAAGTTTCTGTCCAGTTCAGTCTACCGAAACTCTATTTCGGTCAACCGAAATAGCTTGAACATGCACAGCTTCTCTATTGGGTTTCAGCACTAAAGTTCCAACTTCAAAAGGGCATAACTCCTTCATTTCTAACCCAAATGGGGTGGTTCTTGAGCCTAAATTCATGGATTTTGAGTCTGCTTTCCAACAGTACTAATTCCATTCTAAGATTCCAATCAAAATGAGAGTTAGTCATGTTTTAGTAAGGTAGTGTCAGTTTTCGCTTAAACCGGGAAAGGGCATTTTATAGGATTCTTGTCCAAAGTTCTTAGAACCTCTTGGAATGTTGTGAAATAATTTAATTAGGTTGTATTCACCTTGTTTGACTTGTTTAGATTCAATTATCTCTTCTCAATTGTGAATTGACCTTTTTGCCCTTAATTGACGGAACTAGGTTGTTTTGACTCTCGTTTGCCCATTCACTTTTCTTTAACTTCTGTAACCTCATGGAATGTCACATTGTTGTATTAGAAATGATTTATATCTTAGAGGACTATGGTTTCATCTTTTGTTTTCGCATTTTGGAACCGTTATCGGGTTAACGTACGGGTCATCACTGATGCACAGGGTTAAAAAACTTGGGCCGTCACACTACTTCAATGAGTGGCTAAACCATTCTCTTGGGGCTAGAGATAGCCCTAAGCATGCCTCATAGACTTTAATTTTTTATATTTTGAGGGGATTTTTGTTGTAATTCTTGTCTTGACATTTGATTTATATATGAATCTTGTTTCTATAATGATTTGTGAGGTTTAATACTTCCAATTGATCATTTCATTCTATTCATATGTCTGTGTATGGTAGAATAGATATTCATGTATTTATCTCTAGGTTTTGTGATATTGATGTATGTTTATGTGTGTTGATGCTATAAATCTAGTGATTGTCAAGGCATAGTGGTTCAATGAAATAATCTTGTAGTTTGTTTGATGGTTCAAACTCATTTCTTGATGGATTGTGCCTCTTCCTTAGTTTAATTAGTTTAATTTTCATGTCCTTAGCTTAGTTGTAGTGTACTTGCCTTACTTTCTTATATGGGAGGATAATCCATGCTTGTTGTTTGATGTTCCATGGTTATGAATGCAAGTAGTATATTTCTCTAATTTGATTATGTGTATTGATTGTGGACTTAAAGGAAGGAATAATGGCTTAATTTAATATGTTGTGCTATTCACTAGTTTGTCTAAACAATTTATACTTAATTAGTCATCTTTGCTTTTTGATTCAATCAATGGCACACACTAATATTCCAACACATAATTCTCCTCATTCATTACATATTGAGTGTCTAGACAATTTATACTTAATTAGTCATCCATGCTTGTTGATTCAATCAATGGCACACACTAATATTGTAACACATAATTCTCTTCATTCATTACACATTGAGTGTCTAAAAAGGTGATGTTTAGTGTGACCATTAAGTCCCAAGATACCTCTCTCATATTCTCTACATTTTACTCTATTTCAATTGCTTAACCTTGCATCCATTTAGTTAACATTGTAGTTTAATTAACCAATCAAAACATCTTTGATCACTTGACCTACTAATCCGACCTTGATTTCCAAGCATAATACACTCAATTTCCCTTAGGACGATCCTTACTCATCCTAGCTATATTAGTAGTTAGAGATAGTAGTGGCATTTTCTAAATTTAAACTTGGCCACACTACACACTTTTGCATGCTTTGGTCCGAGACACAGCAAGTTTTGGCATCGTTGCCGGGGATCTTGGCATCGTCGTATTTTGGAAATCAATTAGGAATTAGTACTCTTTTGATCCGGTTTTTATTTTATTTTACTTTGGTTACTTATTGTATTTGTTCTTGATTGGCTAGGTGAATTGAGCTAAGGTAAGTGAAGCAAAGGGCAATTGCAAAAGCGAAGAGCCAAGCTAAGCTAAGCATAAAAAGCTAAAAATCTAAAAAATTACAAAGCAAGGCAAAAAAAAAAAAAAAAATGAAATTAAATTGAAGTTGCTTAAGGATCCTTTGTAAGCTTTTCTAAACTCTTCCTCTAGTTAAATCTTGAGCCTGCATGGAGGCAATTTAATTTTCTTGCATATTGTTCAAAGCATGGGAGTATAGGATCATCGTATGTGGAGGATTGTTGATTGTTGATTTGTTGTAGAGATGAAGTATTTGCTAATTGCTTGTTTCTAGTTGTGTTTGTGTATGCATGGTCGTAGATCGTTAAATTCTACTCTTGTCCCACTTAATTTGAATCTAGAATCCATTGTTCGTAATCCTAGGGGAAAGGGTAGCTCTCATCACTCCATTTTATCAATGGAGGACATCAATGAGGACCATGTGGAGGACCTTAATCACATAGACCAACAAGGTATCCTCTATCCTAATGTGCATCATGGCAACATCCAAATACCATTAGGCATGCCAAGGCCTTTTATTCCACCACAACAACAAAGCCAAGTTCCATTGGGAATGTCTCAGCCAAGTTTTGCTCCACAACCTCCCGTTGCTCAAGTTAATCAAGGTGCTTATGTAGCACCACCGGTTGTGAATCCTCCTATTGCTTTGCATGATCATTATGTGCCAAATAAATATAATGCACCTATATGCATTCAATTGCCCCCATTTAGAGCACATCATTATGAAATTAAACCACAAACTATTCAAATGCTTCCCAACTATCATGGACTTCCAAGTGAAGAACCTTACAAGCATTTGGACGAGTTTCTTGAAATGTGTTCCACCGTGAAATACATGGACCTGCAGGAAAAGGTTTTGAGACTAAAACTCTTCCCTTTCACCCTCAAAGATAAGGCAAAATATTGGTTCAATAATCTTAGACCTTTTTCGATAACTTCTAGGGCGGAAATGCAACAAGAGTTCTTGAAGAAGTATTATCCGGTTTCAAAGACCAATGCTATGAGAACCTCAATTCGAGAATTTTCTTAAGGGGATGGGGAATTGTTTCACAAGGCATGGGAGCACCTTAATGACTTGCCTAAAAAGTGTCCACATCATGACATTCCTAAATGGCAATTAATGTAATTTTTCTTTGAAAGTTTGTCAGATAATTTTAAGGGTATGGTTGATGCATCCATGGGTAGTTCATATCTTGATAGGCATGAGGATGATGTATGGCGTCTTTATGAGTGAGAATTCAATGCATCGATCCTTGTCTTCCAAAAATGGTAAAAATCTAGGTGGAAGGAAGAATGTCGGCTTATTTCAAGTTGCCAATTCTAATGACATAGCTACCAAAGTCAAGTCTTTATCTCAAAGATTTGATCAATTTTTGATCAACCAAAATTCGGTAAATCAAGTATCTTCCTCCCCTAATAATTATCATCACAATTCCAATGAATCTTGCATGACTTGTTCTAGTGTCTTACATTCTACTTCTAACTGTCCCCATGGACATGTGCATAATGAGAACCATGAACAATTTAATACCACATTTATTAACCAAGGAAATAATCCCGATGGCACACATTACAATCCCGGGTGGAGGAACCATCCAAACTTCTCTTGGAAAAGCTAAGGGGAAGGCTCAAACCCTCCCCAAGGTGGTTTTCAAGGCAAGTATGTTCTGCCCCCGATGCAAAGCCAGGTTTCCCAAGGTTATAGATCATCTTTTCAATCATCACATGGAAACTAATTTTTTAACTCTCATTTGCCTAATTAACCATCTTATTCTCAAGGAAATTCTAAGAGTCCCACTTTTGAGGAAAAAATGTTGACTGCTTTGGGTACGTTGGAGACAAACACCCAATTACTTCATTCCCATTCTCAATCCATTGTGAAGGTAGAAACCTAAATTAGGCAAATAGCTAGTACTCTAAATGCTAGGGAAAAGGGGAATATGCCTTTGAATCCACCTCCCAAGTAACAATTTGTTGTGGAGACCAATTCCTTATCGGAAGGTCACACGATTAAGCATGTCAATGCAGTGACAATCTTGAGAAGTGGAAAAATTGTTAACAATCAAGTTGGTATTCAAAATGAAAATACTGAACCGGTACAACCAAAAGTTGACACCCGTCCCGTCTCATATTCTATTCTTCCTTCATTGCATGTGCATGATCCTGTTGTTGACAAAGATTTGAAAAATGATTTGAAAAATGACTTGAAAAATTCTTGTGTTGAAAGTAATTCCAAAAGGGATTTTGAAAAGGTTTATGAGCCAAAAGCACCATTTCCGGATGCCTTATAAGGATCCAATTCTCTTGAAAAATAACAAGGCAAAGTGAATGAAATCATTGAAGTATTTAGGCAAGTGAAGATCAATCTTCCTCTCTTGGATGCAATTAGATAAATTTCGGCGTACGCTAAATTCTTGAAAGATCTTTTCACCCAAAAGAGGAAGAATAAGAGCCAAGCACCAAAGAAAGTTGTCTTGATCGAGCAAGTGAGCTCAATATTGTAACATAACACTCTCCTAAAATTTAAAGACCCTGGCTCACCTACTACTTCTTGAATCATTGGTGACTATGTCATTAATTGGGCTCTTCTTGATTTAGAAGCAAGTGTGAACCTTCTTCCATACTCGGTATATGTTCAATTGGGCTTAGGAGACTTAAAACCTACGTCGGTGGTTTTGCAACTAGTCAACTGATCCATCAAAAAGTCCCAAGATATAATTGAGGATATGTTGATCAAGATTGATAAATTCTTCTTCCCGGTCAATTTCGTAGTCATAGACACAGAACCGGTTGCAAATCCTAAGAGCCAAATTCCGATTATCCTTGGCCGTCCCTTCTTGGCAACTTCTAACGCCAACATAAACTGTAGGACAGAGATAATGAAAATTTCATTTGGGCATATGAAGGTGAAGTTAAACATATTTAATCCAACCCCCAATTCTTTGGACAAACATGAAGAAGTTTATGTTGTTGAAAAATGCATTGAAAATGAATATGAAAAATTTGAGTCTTTGATTGATATTGAACATTCCCATGGTTTGGTTTCAAAAAAGACTTCAAAGAAAAATGTTTTCAAACTAAGTGTTGGAAGGGCATGTAAGCCCAAGAGTTGCATTGACAAAGGACCTTCAATCTCCTTTGAATTAAATCCAACAAGCTCTTTAGGGAACAATTTGTTAGGTAGGGTTTAAAGTGCTTTTCACCCAGCTAAGGAGGGGATGCACAACAAGATTTTTGATCCAAACTAAAAGAGCCCAACATCTTACTAAAAACATTAAACATTAGTGATTTGTAGGGTTTTTAACCCTATTCCTCTCTCATTTCTATTTTACCTTCATTTTTTGTGTCGTTTAGATATATCCTGGGATCATACACATTGCTTAAGACTTTGATAGGGAATGCATTGGTTTTCATTTTCGAATTAAACATTTTGTGTCTGTTCAATCAAACTGAAAAGAAGTTCGATCAATCGAACAATCATCCCTGCATATTCCCAACTTTTTGTCCCATCGTGCGAAAATCTCTGCATATTTCATCATTCTGTGCATCGTGCGAATTTTCTTCCTAATCGATCTGAGTCTTCCTTGATCAATCAAACTTTCCCTTGGATTGATCTATGTTTCATCCTTAGAAAAAATTTTGAAACTCAAAACAATCACCTCTCTGTGCATCATTCGAACATGTCTGTAGGTTTTCACTTATTTGATCAATCTGTATTCTCCTGTTTGACTTTGACTTTTTCAATTTCGAATTTCAAAAATCCAAAAACATTTTAAATATTTTTCAAAAATCCAAAAATATTTTTAATTTTTTAAAATATATATATATATATATTTTCAAAAAATTTCAAAAATCTAAAAATATTTTTTTTAATTTTTAAAAATTTTAAGAAATATTTAAAAATATTTTGTTGTTTTATGGGTTCGATCGATCTAAGTTCCTTAACGATCGATCTGTGTTCGATCGATCTGATCACCCAAGTAATCAATCGAACAGATCGGAGACAGTTTTTAAAAATATGACCCAAGGGTCACTTGGATCGATTACAACATCGATCTAAGACCCTCCTTCTCTCTCACCACTGTTCTATCGTCTTCCCTATCTCCAGCAAACCTCCAGCGAGCTACCAAGCTTCAAACCTTCCATCTTTGCCCTCTATCTCCTCATCTCTTTCTCAGTCCACTTCTCTCCTTCGATTTTGGTAACTTTTTATTTTGTTTTCCATTTTCGAACTTCAATCTAGTGTTTTCCATGTTGCCATGTTTAGATCTAGAACTTCCATGTTGAGTTGTTGCCATTTTTGAAGCTTCGAAGTATATATATATATATATGTATATATTTTTGTATATATTTTGTTTCTGATTTTTTTCGGTGGTCACGTGCCGATTTAAGTGACTATTCTTGCTTTGTTGAGGTGTGTAGGGGCCTACGCGTATATTCGGATGCCACATGTTATCCATGTCACAGATCCATGACTGTTCATGTTTGTCCACAGGTTCGATCGATCATACTAGTGCTCTGATCGATCTCTATCATGTCATGATCGATCCAACTTTGATCGATCTCATCTTTTCATGATTGATCGAACTTCACTACTTTGCATATACAACTCATATAACCTCTTTTGTGTTCCATGCTATCTCATTTATGCCCAATGCTTGTGTTTTTCACATTAGTTGCATTCTGTTCTATCACATTTAGCATGTTTCACTTTATTGGAATAGTCACTGTCTATATACTTAGCTGCATTATAACTTGCATCAATTCATGTAATTTAGTCTATCTTGACTTGACAACCATGTTTCTAACTGTGTGCTCTCAATTCTGTATGTCATATACTGATTCCTATACTGACTACAATTGCAAGTGTTGTTCTATTTTGCAGACCATGGCTCAAGTCAAGACCACTGCCCGCCGGACATATGAGCGCAGAGTGCGGCAGTAGGTCGAGGAGCTTGAGGAGCCAGCTCCCACTCAGTCCGAGTGTTCCTCCTCTTTTACATCCGCATCCTCATCTTCTTCATCGGTAGAGGAGGCTGAGCAGGCACTACCCCCATCACCTATTGCACCACTGGCACCACCTGGTTTAGTCCATGAGAGAGTTGAGCGAAGATATCCACACCGTTCAGTGGCACATGAGTCAATTTTTTGTAAAACTTTCTTCTCCCGGTCGATTCTGACTAAAGCTGCCTATGATGAGATTTACTAGCACAACATATCTCTTATCTTAGCCCTAGTGGCCAATCCAGTTTACCCTCGACTCATTCGGTTGTTCTACTAGAACCTCTGGCCAGCCCCGAGTAACTTGGCAGAGTTCCAGACCACTATAGATGGCCATCCCATCCGTGTTACAGTTGAGACACTGGCCACAGTTTCTCAATGCCCACATGTCTGCCCTCCTAGCGTTGATTATTCGATTGTTCGAAGGCCATCTGATGTAGACATAGTTATAGCTCTGAATGGCCCTGCTAGCGCCGGTGAGACATTTTCCACCAAGACTCATTTTCCCGACGACCTATGGTTCTTTGATTCGGTGTTATTCCGAAATGTATTTATGGCGGGCCACAAAATTCAGAGGAGCTCAGATTTTCTTGCAGCCTTATATGTATTCTATATAGGCCACTGGTTCTCTATTCCTGTACTCTATTGGAGTGTTATGATGAAGCTTTACACCGATTACATCAGCAAGACCAAGCCTAAGAGAGGTAAGTTCCTCCCCTTCGCACATTGGATTACTTAGATCCTTAGGGACCAGCACAATCCCTTATATTCAGAGGAGCATCCTGAGACAAGTGCTTGCCACTATGGCAAGAAGGACTGGAATAAGAGCTACAATACTCTTATTAAGAGTTTTGAGGATGAGGCCATCTTGGCAGCTGAGGAGGCAGAGTTGGTAGAGATGGAGGAGGCAGTGGCAACATCAGATGATCTAGCAGATGCACCGTCAGCTGCGGATGCATATATGAAGATAGACTAGGAGTAGCAGCCTCCAGAGGAGTCACCATATCACTCTCCAGCAGGGTCTCTATTACATTCTCCAGAGTAGAGTCAGGGTGAGCATTAGTCTTACGATTCCACAATCCCTAACGCTCCAGCTCAGACGCCCGATTTGGAGGATACAGTAGTCTCTCTCTGAGCAGATGTGACCTACCTCAACACAGATGTCACTACTCTCTGTGCTGACATCCTGATTGCGCTGCAAGGCATTTCCAGAGAAATTCGGGGTTCACGCCCCGCCAGACCATCCTCATCTATCTGATCCTTCTCTCTCCTTATTATTCCTATATATGTGATTTTTTCTGTTACTTTGATACTGTTATTATATTTTTGCAGCCAGTCTGTTGGCCAGATATAGAGATGTACCATATACTATTTTTATTTTCTCTATTTTATACATACTATTTTTGGATGTCAGTTTACATATTGATATATCTATTTGTGATTGACTCCATTATCAGGTGCATCCCAGTGACTTTAGTGAGAGAGTGCTGCCCAAATTTTTCAGGACCACCCTTATTTCTCTCTCTCTTTATTTCATTTCCTATCCCACTTGCACTAGTATACCCATTGTGCACCATTAGTAACCCATTTGTTATATGATAAGGTTTTATCCCAGTGCCATCTTTTCAGGACCACAGTAAACCCTAAGTTTGGGGGGGGGGGGGGGGTTATACCACCCACTTTGGATACTTAAGTCCCGGCCATTCTTTGTCATAGCTGCACTGGTATACTCTTTCCTCTTTATGTTGTTCTCTTTGCACATTGAGAACACTATGCCATTTAAGTTTGGGTGTAATGTGTTTTCTTTGTAGTGTTTGTTTTCAATTCAACATTTTGGGCATGACTAGTGTATTTGAGGGATTTTCTATGATTGGTCCATGAGTAGCTATGACTTCGATCTTTTGAGGACTATATTGCTTAGAATTTAAAAATTACTTGACTTGAGAGTCCAATACTCCTTGTATGCCTTGTGGATGCCATTTAGGAATAGATTTTTTGAAAGATTGATATCATGCTTGCATTTGTGGTCCACATCATCCTAATTTTGTGATTGTTTTAAGATTTACTCAAGGATTCTACACTTGCACAGGCGCACACTAGCATTCATTTGTGGAGTACATGTTTTGTTGATTATTGATTTGGTTATTTCCCAATTGAGTTAGTAGTGCATTGAAAGCTTTCATTCTTGATAAAGGTGGATAATAAACCCTTTTCACTAAGTAACCAAGATTCTAGCTTCATCATGCGCTGAATTTCTCGCGCCGAAAGGGGGAAAGCCCAAACTCTAGGTTAATAATTTGCAAAAAATAAAATAAAATAAAATAAAAAATAAAAATAAGAAGAAGAAGTTGTTGTAAAAGGAAATAAAAAAGTGAGGACTTCTCCCAAAAGGTAAGAAGTGGGACATGATTAGATGGAGGTTGTTTTGATTTGTAGCTTAGTTGATTTGAGCTTGTAAGTCCTTAGGGGTGTTTGAATACATAATGCCCTAAAGTCGTCTGGTTTGGGAGTCATTGACCCAACGCTCGACCTCATGGATCGCTAGAAAGCTTAATAGATCAACACATTGCACTATGCTTCCATCTTTGATCCTTATGGATAATAAATAAAATAAAATAAAATAAAATAAAATAAGAAGAAGGAAGAGAAGAGAATAAGCGCACTTAGATCAATAAAGCTTTGATAAAAGGTCTACCCTTTGTCTTGATGATTGGTACTTGATTTGTGTACTAGTTTGAGGGTAAGGATGTGATCATTTCTTTAGTTAGCTAAGATAGCAATATATTTGATTCTAGTTCACTCAAAAAGGATTCTAGAGTTGTTTTGATTTGCATGATCATTTTCTTGATGTGTGGAGGGCCATATTTGTTTGCTTGATGTTGAGATTTTGGGAGATTGCTTGGAAATGGTTGAAAAATTGCATACTTGAGATAGTTTTCTCCCGTTGCAATATTGGTGCCCCTATTATGAGAATGAGCTTAATGTTTGCGGGTTTCATTTCTGGAAACCCTCACGAGACTTCACTCGTCCACTAGGGGTAACCTAGGGGTTTAAAAGGCTTGTTGCATGTGCTAAATGTAATCGTGTTCCCTACGAAAGTGGCTTTATCTATCTATTGTTTTCTAGTTCATAGTTGTTTAGTTGTTCATTTCATTCTTTTACTTTGTAGTTCATTGCTAGGGACTAGCAATATTTAAGTTTGGGGGTGTGATGAGCACTGAAAAGTACGCCTTTAAACCCTTTAAGCTTGGGTATTCTACGACCTCATCCTATCTTATTTTTCTGTTTTAGTCTAATTTCATGTTATTTCTCTTTTCAGGCATTTATCCCCAAAATAAGTTAATCCAGTTGAATTAGAGCATAAATGGTGCAATTTTAAGCTTAGTGGAAGAAAGGAGAAAAGTGGAAGCAAAGTGGTGGAAAACAGGAATCTTCGATCGATCAGACTAAGCTCAAATCGATCGCACAGTGATCGTTCCAACCATGGTAAGATGGATCAAGCCTCTTGTCCTTATCCTTAGGAAATTCCCATTTACGATAAATCCAATATTACTTCAGTCGATCGGACTTCTTGGATCTTATCCCCACCTACCACTTTTGTCCTTTTCCCAAAATATCCCAAAAATATCTCAGATTTGTCTTATTCTAAACAGGCGTTGCCCAGGTGCGATCGATCTGACCAACCATATGATCGATCGAACCTCCTTAAGTGCGAGAAAAACAGAGTTCCAGCCAATTAAAAGGTGTGCTCGTGGTGCAATCATTTGGAGGTCCTAGTGCACGAGGTCTAACCATTGGGTGTAACACTTGAGCTACCTATATAAAGATTTTGAGCCATTTTACATAAAGACAATCATAGACAATCTTATAACAAGGAACCATATACACAAGAGAGGTTAGAGGAGTCTAAAGATTAAAGAGACACACACCATTTGGGAGTTCTTCCACTCATCTAGGGTTTCCATAAAGAAGAATAAGATCATTCCTACCATGGAGATGGCCCTTGAGGGTTGGATGACTACATCAATGAGTGGCTAAACCATTCTCTTGGGGCTAGATATAGCCCTAAGCATGCCTTCTAGACTTTGATATTTTGTATTTTAAGGAGATTTGTGTTGTAATTCTTGTCTTGACATTTGATTTATATATGAATCTTGTTTCTACAATGATTTGTGTGGTTTAATACTTCCCATTGATCATTTCATTCTATTCATATATCTATGTATGCTAGAATAGATGTTTATGTGTTTATCTCTAAGTTTTATGATATTGATGCATGTCTATATGTGTTAATGCTAGAAATCTAGTGATTGTCAAGACATAGTGCTTTAATGAAATACTCTTGTGGTTTGTTTGATGGTTCATACTCATTTTTTGATGGATTGTGCCTCTTCCTTAGTTTAATTAGTTTAATTTCCATGTCCTTAGCTTAGTTGTAGTGTAGTTGCCTTACTTTCTTAGATGGGAGGACAATCCATACTTGTTGTTTGATGTTCCATGCTTATGAATGCAAGTAGTATATTTCTCTAATTTGATTATGTGTATTGATTGTCGACTTAAAGGAAGGAATAATGACTTAATTTGATATGTTGTGTTATTCACTAGTTTGTCTAGACAATGTATACTTAATTAGTCATCCATGCTTGTTGATTCAATTAATGACACACACTAATATTGCAACACATAATTTTCCTCATTCATTATACATTGAGTGTCTAGGAAGGTGATGTTTAGTGGTGACCTCTAAGTCCCAAGATACCTCTCTCATATTCTCTACATTTTACTCTATTTCAATTGTTTAACCTTGCATCCATTTAGTTAAAATTATAGTTTAATTAACCAATCAAAACATCTTTTATCGCTCGACCTACTAATCGGACCTTGATTTCCAAGCATAATACACACAATTTCCCTTTGGACGATCCCTACTCACCCTAGCTATATTAGTAATTAGAAGTAGTAGTGGTATTTTCTAAATTTAAACTTGGCCACACTACACACTTTTGCATGCTTTGGTCTGAGACACACCAACGACCCTGGTTCTCTACCCTTGAGAACCATAGACCTGATAACTTGACTGCTGTGTAGGTGCACAAAACAGTGCTCCCTTACCCGATCGAGAACCCTGAGATGTCATAGCTGGCTGAGATGGCTGTGGTGGTGATGGTCAAAACCCTAACTAAATCGTAGCAGACTGTGTCGGCCTCTGCTATGAACCTTTACCCTTGCAAGTACTATCCCCGTCGTGGACAATCTCTCACCGTATGGCCCGGCTGGCCTCACCCAAAACATCCTCCCTACACCAACTCAATCTGAGTGCACTGGGACTTGTAGTGTCCCGACTGTACTCATATGAAATAAGTCACATTCGACCTAGAAGACCCTATAGACACTGAAGCGGTAGGTGTGGATTTAGCTGTTTGCTGCCCCTAAAACCCTGATGGCTCATTCCTGTGCCTCTTCCTTGGCTGGTTCTCAGAAGTAACACTTACATTCCTTTCCTACCTGTATGACTCCCGAATAACCCATCTTTCCTTAGTTTTTACCTCAACAACTAAAGCCTTCCTCACTGCCTGTGCATACTCTTTCAACTCAATGGCGGCCATTATCGACCTAATAGTGAAATCAAGGCCACTCACAAACTTCAAGGTTTTCTCCTCTTCACCATTCGTTATCTCCGGTGCAAATCTCGAAAGGGATGTGAATTTGTTCTCATACTCCATAACCATTATGTTCACTTGCTTAAGATTAGCAAACTTTACCTTTAACTCCCTTTTGTTAGGTGCCAGAAAGTACTTCTCATAGTAGAGCTTCTTGAATGCCTCATAACTCATAGTGCTCTCGTTGTGTGTGTGAGAAATAGTTTTCCACCAAATCTCTACATCTCCTGTGAAATTGTAAGTAGCCAATATAATCTTCAACATATCCGATAGTAGTTTCATAGAATTAAGGTGCTTGTCCACGCTATCAATGTAGTTATCCGCTACAAGCGGATCCAAACTGTCCTCAAACAAAGTCGGAATCAACTTCACAAATCTGGAAATGTAGTCAAAAGTCTTTTCTGACTCACACTTTTGCGGGGGTGGTGCCAGTTGTGGTACAACTTGTGATGAAGATGTCACTGTAGCCCGAAGAACTTCCTGTAAGACCGTGGTTAAGGTTTTCCTAACTTGGTCTTTGCCCACTTGAATAGGCGGTTCAACATTCCTCCTAACTTATCCCCCTCTAGGAGGGACCAAATCACGCTACAGTGCAGATATATCATTCTCGACTTGCTCCTTAACCCACTCCATAGGATTGGAGCTAGAATTTTCCCCAGGATCCCTTCGCGGTGGCATAGCGCTATACGAATGAGAAAACGGGTCAAAAATGATGACACTAAAGTCCGCCTAAGAATGACGTCCTCACACGAATGACACTAAATAAAATGAAAACACTTAAGCACTTTCCATGCTCCCGGAATACCCAACAAATAATAGACATGGCCATGCCAACAATATACATCAACTTAAACACATAAGCACATAGTCACATAAGCAGGTAAGCATACTTCTCAAATAACTAAACACATTAACACATAAGCACGAAAGCAATGCAACTCAACTTCCCACACAACCCTAGGTAGGCCTCTACCCATCATCCTAATGGCTTTCGAACCACACTTTAATACCAAATTTGTAACGACCCGAACCCAGGGATCTGAATTGCTAACCGAGTCTTTACTTGAACCCGAAGTCATCTAAGGGCATAAAGATCATTCCTAATGTCGAGACACCATTAATACACCATTCTAAGGTTTGTAGCATTACATGACATCATTAAATGGGTTGGAATTGGAACACAAGTGAAGAAGATAAGTAAATTGCACAGCAGCAGGTACAGGTTAACCGGAGAGTTATACCGGTCGTCCGAAATGGCTATACTGGTCATCCGAAATGGCTTAACCGGTCTACCGAGTGTGGCTCCCTCATGAGGTTGGCTACTAGAATTCACCCAAAAAGATACCGGTCATCCGGTATACCTTACCGGTCAATCGGAATGGCACTAAGAAAGATCCTTCACTTGCTAGATTGCTGTAAGCATATGAGAAGGTAACGTTCTCACTTGGAGTCTTAGAATTGGTCAAACCTGTCCCAACTCAAGGTAATTAAGATATAACGTTTCAAAATTATAACATCAATCAAATCATTCGAGGTAGTTCACATTCATCCCATCCATTCAGAATAACAACATGGTCCTTTACATGAATCAATAGCCGTTACAAAATAGTTTAAATTACATCAAAATACTACCAAAGGATCATGGTTACAATTATAAGGCCATAAGTTACAAGTTTAAACATCTCATGTTAATACTTTACAAAAAAAAAATGGAATTTAATTACAAAAGATTACAAAATAGTCAACTAGTTCACCAAGCTTGTGGAGGAACGTCGTCCACCACTTCCTTCCCGTGACCTGAAAATAGTAATGAAAGGGTGAGCACAACGGCTCAGTAGGAGGTGCTTAAAACACACGTCTTAATGACCCCGTGAATCAAAACAAAGCATAGAATACAAGGAAAGGGATCATACTATATCGTGGGAAAAATATAACAACAACAAGATTAACTAAACCAAATATACACAATGACATGCCAATAGGATGCAATGAGGTGTTAATGTCATTCCCTATTTTCAAAACATTTTCCGTTCATTCTTTCCAAACCGCTAATGCAACTAATAAGTACCTAAATGTTGCACATTTACGCACCTAAGCTAGGGTATTTTAGTCTTTGCATTTATCTTAATTTCATGTTTTAGTCCTAATTTATATTTATGTGTATTTCAGGGCAATAAAGGTCAAACGGGTTTAAATCGGTCCATTACCACATTTTTGGAATCAAGCCAGAGTATCGAGAAAAATTCTAGAAGAAAGCAAGGATACAGCCAAATGCTGCGTCCAGACGTCATTCCTCACGTCCGGATGCGAGTTTTCCATACGCCGCATCCGAACGCCATTCCTCGCATCCGGATGTGAATCTTTTATGCACTGCATCCGGACGCCAAGCTACTGGTAGCAAATCAGATATGGGATTGACTTATTTTTATGGCTACGAGTTTTAACCTTTTGGGCTGATTTTTGTAACCTATGGGTTTTATTAGGTATTGAATTAAAGGGAAAATAAGCCCATTATTTTTTGGGTTAGTTTTCATTATTTTAAGAGTTAGTTTTTATTGTGATATTTTATTAAGTTTTATTTTTGATATATCGATATTCTCTCTAGAAAACACGAAAGAGGAGAAACAGAAGAACGAGCTAGGGTTTAGAAGAAAAAGCTCAGAGATAATGAATCCAAGGATAGAGATTGTTCTGTCTTCAACTCCATCAACCATGAGTGGCTGATTCTTCTACTTAGGGTTGGATAAACCCTAAGCATGTAACCTAACTTCTCTTTCTTTTACTATTTTGGGGATGTAAATTGTGTAATTTTTTTACAGACTTTGAATGTTATTGAATAAATTCTTCCAATTGGTTATCAATGTTAAATTCATGTTGTCTTGTGTGTTTTTGCTTGTTAATCAACCTTTACACTTGATTTCTTTGTGAATTGAATCTTGTGATGTCTATGCATGGTGATAACTAGTTGTAGTTCTGCTTCAATTTGATGGAAATTGCTTTATTTTATGGA
Source organism: Cornus florida (assembly GCF_030987335.1). Taxonomy (NCBI): domain Eukaryota; kingdom Viridiplantae; phylum Streptophyta; class Magnoliopsida; order Cornales; family Cornaceae; genus Cornus; species Cornus florida. Next base: position 26,844,381 of record NW_026775579.1, read on the forward strand.
TGGTACTACACAATTAGGTTAATTCATTGTCTGATTAATTGTTTAAGTTCATGTTTAATTAGTTTAATTGCAATTTAATTATTAGGTAAGTAGACCATCCATACTTGTGTTTGAATTCCATGCTCTTTATCACAATTGCATTACATTCTTGATTGATGTATGTTAAAATTGTAACTTGAATTGATGAGTCATGCTTTGGATTGATGAATTATACTATACCTAGTTTAATTGTCATTAAGTAGGTAATTCAAGCTTGAAATTGATGATTCATACTTTTCTTTGTTACATTAGAATTACATTTAATTATTTCCCCAATTAGTGAAAGTTAGTGAGTTAAGGAATGTGCTTAGTGGTGAATCATACACCCTAAGTCACTTTCCAATTTTAAACTCCATTATTTTATTGTAGTCACTTAAGTTAAATTAGTTCTAATCACAAAACAAAACCGTTTTCAGTAACCACATAAGCACTAAAGTATAATTCAATGCTAAAAACCTATAATTGTTTAGATCTCTTAGGACGATCCCTGCTCACTTTATACTCCATAGTATAAGTGTTTAGTAGTTTATAAATTATAAAATATGATACCTACTTGACATTATTTCTAAACATAAAGTGTTGTGCATTATTTTGTGCACACGCTCAGTCGTATCAGTAACTCGGCCCATGGCATCTCCATGGCGCCACGAGAGAAGGATTGCCCTTACCACATGGCAATTCCAAGGTGTCATTTGGGGTCTAGGTAGCTCAACCATGCTAGGGCCATCTCTCTAGTTCTCTTTAGGTCACATTAATGCCACGAACCCTAGGCAACTCCTAGGCACCCAGGTTTTCACAAACCACTTTTCAAAATCTTTCCCAAATCAAATTTCTTTTCTTTTCAAAACAAATTTCCCATTTCTTTTCTTTTCAAAACAAATTTCCCATTTCTTGCCCAATGGTAATGCATGAGTGCTTCATACCTTGCAAATGCCATAAACTTTCATACATTCTAACCTTAACAAATATAACATGCTTGATAGAATTTACTAAGGCATTTATCATGCTTTTAAATCATAAATTCGGCAATTTAAATACATAAAGCATGAAATAAGCTCACTTAAACATACATCTTCTCAACATTGCAACTAACACATAATCACACATATTATACACCACATAGAAAATATATACACAACATAAGGCTCATATCTCAAGAATTTAACACAACTTAAACTTGCTTATATATCAAATTTACAGAGGAAACTCACAAGGATCAAAGAAATAAGCCTTAGGAAACCCCTACCTCAAATATCAAAGAAAAGTCTCAAATTTTTCCAAAATTCAAAAATCCAAGGTGCTCTAAATCAAACTTTGCTCCGATTAAATTGAAGCTCTCGTCATGCTCAATAACTTTGCATTCTATGGCAAACTCCAAATCCAAGTGAAATGATGTGGATCTAGCCTTAAAGTTTGAAAAAGAAAAAGAAAAAGAAAAGCTATAGAGGGAGAGAATTGGTGTAGTAAGTAGAAGAAGAAAAATGGTAGATAGATGACCATGTGGTAATTTATTATGACCTTAGTCAAAAATCGATCCCATCTAAATAAAATATCTTCCTTTACCTCTATTCCATGTTGTACATATATAGATCCATGCAACAACACTATATTAACCATATAGCCACATAAACATGCACTAAATAATGATGTATAAAATGTAATGGCCCCAAAAAATAATTCCCAAGCACGACAAATCCGGTTGCAGGTCCCGCCCGAGACATCCTGGCCTGAAAAACTAAAAAATGCCGAAATAGCCAATAATGCATTTCTAAGAGTCCCGAACTTGAAGAAATGCCCAAAATAACTCTCGAAACTCGTCTAACACACCCCCACAGAGCCCGACACGCAAAACAAGGCAATAAAAATAAATAATCTAGAAAATCAAAAAATCCCAGAAAAATGGAAAATATGAAAAACGAGAAATATTATACTATGTACATCATGATTAAGATTTAACTCTCTTGAATGTAGCATGCTTGATGTGTGATAAATTGACAATATGAAATGAATTGTTATGTTATAGGTTGTAAAAGTACGTTTTTATGAAAAGGTTATTTAAGTACTTGGTGGCGTGATTAATTGATGAAGATAGCTAAAAGTTAGTTATTGTGTAGTTGAATGTTGAGCATTCATGGAAGTACTATCATTCATACATTGGGTAGGAGAAGTGTAGGTGAAGAAATGATGTGAGAGGGATGAGATTTCAAGTTAAGGAAAGTTTGTGATGGACAAAAGACAATCGGTAGTCTTGTTTTTGAGATTTTGGTAGCTAGGCCCTAAATGGTGATGAGTGGTAGTCTTACACCAGGGACAGCTAACCGGCGATCCAAATAGTGGACAAGCAGTGGACTTGTGCCATTTAAAGTTTGTAGACTTTGGTGCGGATATGTCTGAGGGATTTGGGTTGATTGAGATGGTGCAAGTGTGGCTAGAAAGAGGTCATGGCATTAAGCATAAAAAATGAGTATTGATTGCATTGATAGTGTCATGATGGACTTGTGAGTATGAATGTGGTTTTGACTAAATGTTATTGCTAATGTTATGCGTTGATGACTTTATTATTTTTCGAGTCAAAGCATGATCCCTTGCATTAACCTCCTTTTTTTTATGTGTTCGCTTATTTGGCTTTATGAACCAATCCTTAGGCATAATCTAATGAGCGGTGGTGCTGATTCCTTTATCTTAAAATTTTCAAGGTTGGAGGTGACGGAATGGATGATACGCCTCCACATGCTTATGCGTAGTTATGACATTTACTTCTATTATATTATGTAATCAAATGCCATTTGTAAAGTTTTGAAATAAATTTGTAGTATTTTGTAATTATTTCAATGGCAATGAAAAAGATTTATTAAGGGTATTTAATTTACCAAGCAAGTCGCTATTTTGAGATTAAATGTCTTAGAATGATTTTCACGAAAGGGATTAGTATTTTCGTTAATTAATTCCCTTTAAAATGAGCATTTGTGTTAACGGATTCATGATATTATTATTTATGTATGTTGTATCCAACTATTTAAGTATGTTTGGAAAGAATTTGGTGTATGGTCGAGTCCTTAGGATGACTTTCCTAGCTTGTCCGTGGCTTCTAGTAACCATACCAATCGTTTCAGAACATTTCAAGACTATTTGGGTGCATTTGGATACCACCCAACAACTGGACTCATGGGAACCAAATTCTGAGGCTTATTTCTATTCATTGGGTAGAAATTTGGCTTCCCTACGACCGGACGTAGCTACTATTCATGCGTTGCTAGTTTTGCGACCTAAACTTGCGATAGCCGTAACTTATTCATTTTAAATCCAAATATGGTCATTCTTGAGCCCAAATTGATGCATATTTCATAAGTTTTCCAATGATACCTATTAAATTTTTAGATTAAAATCCTACCGAGAGATATTTACATTTTAGTAAGACAGTGTCAGAAAATCTTTGAACTAGGAATGGGTATTTGTTGGGAAACTACGTCTAAGTTCTTTAGAACCCCTTAGAATATTAAAAAATGATCAAAGTAAATTGAATGGACCTCATTAGACTTAGTTAATGTCAAATTTTCCCTTTCATTATGTCAAATGACTATTTTACCCCTAATGCGCCCTCAGGTTCGAATAAGGATCTGGACTTGCTTTATTCACCCATAATGACTTGGATCATCTAGGGTTGGGTCATTACAATGTCTGTGGATGTACATCTCTTGCTACTCCATCTTTAAAGTTCTAAAAATGTTAATAATAATGGGGTGAGCTCAACAGCTCAGTAGATATAGCCTAAAGTACACCTCTTGTAATCCCGTGAATCACATCCAAAGCAAAAGGTAACAAGAGAGGGGATCATACAATGAGGAAAGAACCAATTATATAACATAAACTTAAACTTCATTCTTTACAAATGAAGAAATAAGATGCAATGAAATACACTATCCCCATTTCCAAAACCAATTCCATCACAACCCAACCCACATCGAAAATGTTAACACAACCCGACCCTAGGCAACTCCTAGGCTTCACGAGGGAATTGGCTAGCTATCCCTGACCTAGGGCATCTACCTAGCACCATTTGGGGCCTAGGTAGCTCAATTATACACTTCCAAATTCCGTCCCGTGCCCTCTTTTAGATTGGTTAACCCCCGGACCACATGGCAACTCCAAGGCGCCCGGTTATCACAAAACCTTTTCTCAAAAACCTTTCAGTTTCAAATCAACTTTCCAAACCTTTTTGAAAACTATTTTATCAACCCTATCCAACCCATAAACCAACCGATGACCATGACATGCATGCTAGGAATCATATCGTTCATATTTCTCAAGAATTTAACGCTCAACAACTTCAATTATAACATGCTTTAACTTTAAGATAACTAATCTTCACATCCATAGCATAGTTTATATAAAGCAACAACTAAATCAAGAAATTTCCTAAGTAAGGAGCATGATATAACACATAATCATACTTCTTAAACACATATACATATAAGAGTTCACAAAGATTAAAGAACTTGCAATTTAGAATTATATACCTCAAGAAAGCAACCCAAGCTCCAAGAACTCCAAATCTAAAAACCACCCAATGCTTGCAAGACCGGTGTCAAATGAAAGGCCTTAGTGAGATCAAAAACTTTGATAACTATGGCTTGGATCAATTCTTCCTCCAACTTATTGAAATCTAGAGAGAAGATAAATGGTTATAGAGAGAGAAAGAGAACTTGGAGAGAGAGAGTTATTCGGATGAGGAAGGAGAAAGGTGAGGCTCAAAATAGCCTTTGTCTCCTCTTAATGGTTGGTCAACAATAGGGTCTTCCTTTGACTCTCACATATAAGCCATAAAATGTAATACCCCTGATTTTAAAAGGATAGTCTCGGTAATTTTTTAAAAATTATTTTAATTGTAGTTAATTATTTAGTTGATTTCTTGGCTAATTATTTACTTGTTAATTGATTTAATTATTTGTTTAAATGTGTTAATGGATTTATTTGTTTAAATGAAATTGTGTGTTTAGGAATTTAATTGTTTTATTTTTATTTTTTTTTTATTTTTTTTAAAGAATTGGATATGGATTGTAGTAATAGACCAACCAATTGGGCTCCATGGACTACTTGGATAAATTATCCATGGACGGTTGGATATTTATATATAATAAATAAATTAAATTTTATTTTATTTTATTATTAGTTTGAATTGGATTAGAAAAAGGATTAGGTTATTTTATATAGCCTATAAATATATAGCTATAGGTTAGTAATAGAAAATAAATCACGAAATATATTTTAGAGAGATAAAGAAGGAAGAGAAAGAGGAAGAAGGAGGCTAGGGTTTTTATCAAATCCCTAAAGGCAAGTTTTAATTCTTCTCTTCTCCTTTGATTCATACTCTATGCATGCTAGATTAATTCTAGGTTCTCTAAATAAATTAATTAGTTTTAATTACATATACTGATTTAAAATTTTCAATTCATGTGTTTTAATGATGGGTTTGTAATGAAATTTCATAACTTGATAAATAAAGGTATATATTATGGTTATGAAGTTCAAGGCGTATTTGTATTATGTTTAATTGCTAGTAGGATAATTTTAGAACATAGTTTGGTTCATAGGATAATTAACAATGGTGAAAGGAAAAAAATAAAATGAAATAAAATAATAAAGAATTTTCGCAAGTGTTGGAATTTATCAATTTGTATACATGTGATTCAAGTCAAAATGGGTGATAGATTTGGGACGCCGAGCGAGGTGAACTATGATTCGTAAATCAATTTTGTATATATGTATGAAATTCAATTTTGTGATGTCAAGAGGTCAATACAGTGTAGTGTGTTTGTTTTTCTTTTAAGTTTGGCATGTCGAATGAGTAACAACAATCAGTTTTGGCAAGTTTGGTATTCTAGTATTAGCAACAATCAATTTTGGTAAACTTGGTATTCTAGCATCCTTTAAATTGGATTGTAAATTATGGATTTGTTTCCTTAACGGATGGTGCACGCCGAACGAGGTAATGAGTTTATAATAAATCAGTTTGTAATATAATCAGTTTGTAATACGTGGTAACGTGGGTATTAGGAATAAACCTTATGATAATAATAACAATAATAATAATAATAGTTAGTTATGCATTAAATATTTTAAAATGTTATTTTAATTAATGTTGGACTATTAAATTAATAATTTTTTTTTTTTGATTGATAAGTTTGAATTTAAATATTTATTTAATTTAAATAGATTCATTAAGAGTTGGAATGCATGATTTAAGTTTACATACTAAGTATGGAATTTAATTAATTTTTTTTTAAAAAGGATAAATTAATTAAATATTGTTGGATTAAATTATTTTAATCAATTGTTTAGATTTAAATTAATTTAATCAAAACATGGAGATATACAATTTAGTTGAGATGCATGTTAATTTCTTGTGATGTAAATTAAATGCATGCTACTTAGAATTGATATTTTTGCTCAAGTAAATGCAAATGATGTGTATATGATTTATATCATGTTTATTTGGATTGTTAGATGTAAATATTATTTATATTGTCCCTAGATTGGAAACTTTTATTTGATTATGGTATCGATTAATGCAACATTATGGGATGGGGGCATATTAGGGACGGATTAACTTAAAAGTTAAGTCCTACCTATTTTTAATAAGGGAACGGATTAACCACAATGTTAAGTCCTACTTATTCGTGTTAGGTCAACGGAATAGTTGGATGACATATTATTGAAATAATAATTGGATAGGTTATTTTGATGGTTAGATAGGACGGATTTTACATATAGAATTATACACCATGATATGAGCTTGAGTCTCAGGATCAGTGGTTAGGGTGCGTATATTACCAGGGATGTGTAGCTAGATATACTGTAGTTGTGTACCCTGGTAGGTCTAGGTACTCATACCCACTATATGTACATTTTGCATGTTGCCTACTATTCAGGTTGAGACAACTCTGTAGTTTAGTGAGGTTCCTTTAGTGTGTATATATCTATTTATGGACTATTTAGTTATTGTTGAATTAATTAGGATGTGTACGTGTATCGGGTCTCTGTTTGGGATGTAGTAGATTAGAACTTGTATGTGGGCCTGACCCACCATTATTTTTCAGGTGTTCGTCAGTTCCAGTCTTAGAGATTGTTCGTGCCGAGCAGAGACAATCATTCACTCTTCCGGCTCTACCTAGGACTCTTCTTCATGGTTTAATTATTAGTTTTATTTCAGTTCAGTTATTTCAGTTAGGATATTATTAGGGGTCCACAATATAGATTCCCGAGTTGTAATTTAATTAATTACTAGTATCCGAGGATTGGAGGATTTTATTATTGGATTTCTAATTATTATTTATTTGAGGATTTTAAAATAGGGATTTATTATTTAGTTTTCCTTCAGCGTATTGTTTATTTAATTCTTTATTATTCTTTTTGTATTCAAATGTTTGTTTAAATATTAATTGTTTGATATCCCTTGTATTCTGTGCTCGGACTTGATCACCCGTGGCTCTAGAATCGAGGGGTATCACATAAAATATATCTTCTCACCACAACATACATCATCACAAATATAATCACATGTAACCACATAATAACTCAAATAAATGAATGGGATGAAAAAAAATGGGAAAATCCATGGGGCCCAAAAGACGCCCAAATTAAGACGCATCAAAATAATAAAAGAACGAAAGTTTAAGAAAATTCAAAAAAATACGAAACATTACAATACAAAAGTAACCATTGGAGATTAATAGTCAAATAATTCCAGTGACTATATAACAAGATATAAGAAATCAAAGGGAAGGACAAAGCATAAAGTTTGGCATGAACTCTGATGCTCCCTTCCTTTAGATGTCAGTTGGCCTTGGTGAGCTCTGATTATGCAGCTTTATAGTTCAAAGAATCCTTTATTTTGATATTAAAAATTGATGTGTCCCTAAAATTGTTTCCTTCATTTTGAACAACAATTTCGAGCTCATTATTTGATGAATAAGCCTGATAATCCATAATTCAGTTGAATCACAAAAATATTCATGTAAACACTAGTTATGCTTTGTTTATTTAACATAATTTGATTTATAAACAAATTTTCTCCTTGTTAATTTCTATATTAAGGTACATGAAATTGGCCAATCAAGCCAAAAAAGTCATGTTCATACTTAAGAAGCATTTCCTGGATTAGGATCATATAATTATATTTCGCGTCAATTCAATCTAGATCTGAGATTAACCTCGAGTACTTAAGATTGTTTATTGACTTTTTCTTGGTATACTTTGATCATATCACTTCGACTTAAGAAGACTCAATGTTAAAATTTGGATGCAGAAATAAGAAATGCAAATAGGAAAAGGGGAGAGAAAAATATGGAAAACACAGGCATATACATGCTTCGACACTAAGGCCTACATCCATGGACAAAGAGCCTCTAAGAGCAACATTTTTATTATTCAGATCTGTATATTACTTGAGTACAAAGAGCCTATATATAGGCAGGGTAAAGGTAAGAATATATAGAAGGTGTACAATTGTCAAAGGAGGCACCGTGATTTGTGGAGGATTTTGCTCCACTGTTATATGTACAAATATTTATAATTGGAAGGAAATTGATCGGATTATCATGATTGGTGGAGGATTTTGCTCCACAATTATATAGAAATATTTATATATTTCAACACTCCCCCTTAAGTTGGAGCATGAATATCATGAATGCCTAACTTGCTAAAGAAACGCCTCGAAAGATGATGAGAAGGTGACCGGAACAAAGCAAGGAAATTATCTAGATCTTGCTGGGGAAAATGACAAGATCTTGCCGAGGAAAATAAACTGGAACTCGTTAGCGAAATGGCCAAAACTACTCCAGGGGAAAATGGCCTGAACAAAGCCAGGGAAAGGCCGGAACAAAGCTAGGAAAGGCCGAAACTATGTCGAGAAAAGTCGGAACTAAGCCGAGAAACGGTCAGAAAAACGCCGGGAAATAGCTGGAACAACGTCGAGAAAAGAATGTGAAGACATAAAGAATATGCTCCATGATAATAATTATAATCCACCCCCTCAAATTTTAGATGGGACTCTAACTTGCCATTGAAATGATGAGTAACAACAAATATAAATGATGAAGACAGAAGACAAAAAACAATGCTACTATACACACCGACAGCCCAAACAAGTCAACGAAAAACTACTAGAGACACGACAAAGGTGAAGATAATGTTACCGAATACATTGGCAGCCCAAACAAGTTGATAAAAAGTGCCAAAGACACGACAAAGTCGAAGACAATTCTACCAAGCATACCAATAGTCCAAATAAGTCAATAAAAACTGTCGGAGACACGGCAAAGGCAAACAACATTACTATCGAACAAACCGGCAACCCAAACAAGTCACAAATAGCACCGAGAAACCCTTAGCAACATTTTAAATGTTAAGGGAATACCCCAAAATAGAGGTCCGAACCTAGTTAGAGAAAGAAGGCTCTTATACCATGTTAAAATTTGAATGTAAAAATAAGAAATGCAAATAGGAAAAGGGAAAAGAGAAATATGGAAAACATAGGCATATACATGGTTTGGCACTAAGGCCTACATCTATGGACAAAGATGCGATACCCCTCGATTCTAGAGCCACGGGTGATCAAGTCCTAGCATAGATCCAAGGGATATCAGACAATTAATATGTAAACAAGCAGGAATATAAAATGAAATAAGAATAAATTAATAAGCTGAAAAGAATTCTAAATACGAAAATCCTCCAAATAAAAGTTTAACAAATTTTAAACATTCAAATCCATACAACTTGGGAATCCATCTAGTGGACCCGTATTAATCCCAAATGATAAATAAATTTACAGAATCAAAATTCAAAACTAACATAAGAAAGAAAATCGTATATAGTCGAAAGAGTGAGTGTCTATATCTGCATCATCACGATTAAGCTCTAAGCCTGGTACTAACGAACACCTGAAAAATAAGAGTGGGTCAGGCCCACATGCAAGTTCCATCCTATTACAATCCATACATAAACCCGATATGCACATACATCCTAGACAGCTCGGCAATAACTAAAATAATCCATAAATATATAGATACACACTATAAGATGCTCACTAGCCTATAGTGTAGTTCAACCTGTATAGAAAGAAACATGTAAACCACACTTTTCAGTGGCCATGTACATCTCCGGTCAGGGAACATCAGCTATATCTAATAACTCAACATTTGCTATATACACACCCTAACCATGATCCTGAGACTCAAGCTCATATCACAATATCATATGTATATATATAAATCCTTTCTAGTACAGAAAAATTAAACAACCATCCGTTATGTCGTTCAATTATTTAGTTGAAAGGATATACATCCATGTAGGATCTAACTATTTTAGTTAATCCATTCCATATGTATGAAGAGGTAGGGCTTAGCTTTGTGATCTAATCCATCTCCAATATGCCACCATCCTATACTGGTGCATATAATGCATATGATCCATAAATGATGCACACTCAAATGAACATCAAGTATATCTAGAAACCAACATAATAGAAATCAGATATAAATAAGATCCTATTATGCAACCAGTATATGATTTTAATCATAGAACTTCCATTTAAATTGCTAAAGTATTGATAACAATTTAAACCATCCATATCCATCCAATTAACAAAGCAAAAAATATAATAGTTCATCAATTTTAAATCCATAGCATGTCATAATGATAATCAGAAGTGTTAACTAAGCACATTATACCCAAAATCCCAAACCAATCCTTTCATACTAGTCCATTAAGTTTAACCAAACTGGACAAGCAATTTGAACCTTCCACGATTCTTAACATCATGCAAATTATTATATAAATTTAATGATGTCCATTTAATCCTTCATTATGAATCCAAAACAGGCTATAATGATACTCAAAAGTATAAACTGAACACATACACTCCAATCCTAAATACATTCCTAGCAGTCCATTTAATTTAGTACAACGACCACTTAGCAATAAAACTTTCATATTCCGTGACGGCGTGTAAATTATTGTTACATTTCATGGAGTCCCTTAATACAACATAAACCAATATCCCTGGCCTTCATTAAATTATATATAATATTCATATAACATCCCATGAATAATTTAATACCAGTCCATTTAAGTTGCTAAATCAAACCTAGCAAAATAAACCTTCCTCCTTCCTTGATAACATGCTTATTATACGTTTATGTTTCATGATGCCCCTTAGGACTAGCACACTGGCCTTTACTAACTATTTTAAGGTTTTAATAGGCTAGTTTTAAACATTTAAAACCTCCCATAAACTTCCAAAAATACCTTTTAAGCCCCTGGAATCAGAAAATTTATCCGAAAACACCCCGTAGGGGTTTTTTTTCAAGGGAGCCGGCTCTATAGCTTCTAGAGCCGGCTCTCCCTCATGGAGAGCCGGCTCTCTCTTCATGGGAGCCGACTCCCTCCATTAGGGAGCTGGCTCTCCCCCCTGAGAGTCACTCTCTGCTCCACTACTTCGTCCGGTTGTCATCTACGCTCCCGGCGAAGTTCACTATCCTATCCTAAACCTTTTTAACATTCTTACAGTTCTATTTAAGTTCTTATAGTCCTAGAAACTCCTCATAATCCCGTGTGAATTAATTGACAAAAACTTAAATCACGACCGAACAGTTTATGGAAAAACAACAGTTTCAGTTACAAGAACGCAAAACAGATTTCAGACTAATCTAACATGCATAAAGTCCATTTTAAAAGTTTAATTAGATTCTTGGAGTCTATATAGAATGCATAGAATACAAGTTTACAGGAAGCAGATAGAATAAAACTTGCCTTTAGGTTTCGGTTTGAAACCTAAATCATCGTTTCTGAGTTCCGGCAACCCCAAGACTGTTTCCCCTTCTCTGACCACTATTCTCTTCCTGTGTTGCTTCTTGGTTCAACCCACCAGCAACTCCCCTTTACAAATCCCTTGCCCCTCTATTTAACTCTCAAGAAAATCTCTGTTTTGCCTCCCAAAACCCTCTGTTTCTCTTTTTGTGTTTTCCCCTCAACCCTCTCTGTGTTACGAGAAAAAGGGTTCTAAAACCCTTGCAGACATATAGCTTATATATATAGGCTCCTGTAAAACCCTAATCCTAATTCCAGCCTAGTTATATGTCGGCTACTTCATAACCCAACGTGATTACAAAAACATAAAACCCTAACATCATTAATAATAAAGCATACTATAATACACGTCATTTAATACCAATAAATCAAATCATTAAATTAAATCACAATTAAACAATTAAAGTAACACAAATAAATAAATGCAACTAACCACTTAAGTTAAACAATTACAGAAATACAATTTAACAATAAATTTCATTAAACACAATTAAACAATTAAGAAAAACGCATAAGTCACGTAAGTCACATAATTAAATAAAAATGAAATAAAAATCAAAATTTAAATTTCCATTTTATCCTTTTGAAAACTAGGGGTATTACATTCTTCCCCCCTAACAAAAGGAATTCCGTCCTCGGAATTCACAAAACTCTGAACTAATGTCTTTTCAAAATTCATTTCCGTTTTCGTGTGGCACAACCTTTTTATATGAGCTCCACCAAATTCCTACACATCGAACAATAACCAAGTTTTTATGTTTAAGAAATACCATAAATGTACAACTCCTAGGTTGTATCTATCAACGATCCAATCCGACCCAGTATTTAGTGAATGGTAACGATCCCTATTCCTCCAAGTTCTATAGAACAGACGCATAAAATTCCTATACATCCAGTGCTACCTAATTGGTAACGCTCAGCAATAGGCTACTACCTAAATCAATAAACAAAATCCATGACAAAATCCGACTGCTGCCTCTAAACCACGTGCAATCATTACAAAAGAGAGTATTTTTCTCCTGTGGATCCTTAAATAAAGGCAAGATCTTATTATATAACCTCGCTTCCATGCCAGACCAACAAGTGAGAGATCTGCCCTACATAATAGCCAAAACCCCAAACATTGTCGCACTAACCTCCTTGTGCCAATAGTGGCACTGAAAATAACTGAAAAACTAAGTAACGCTTTCAAATTACCCATGCCAACCTAGGATATACATTCTAAGCATAATCGCCATGATCAAATATAATATCGCGATCAAATTTCCCGTCCAGATATGCAAAGCATAGTTGTTACTCTAACACCTTCAGAAAATTCCTTGGACACAGCACTGTTAGTCGACTAGACGAAATAAGCACATGCTATAACTCCGTTATCAGTGCAATGTAGCACTGACATGAACCGCCAAGGTAAACACCACTAAAGTGACGTCCCCAAGCAAACTTGCTCTATCCACCACACTTAATCCATATAGAATTAAAATTCCAACTAATGTCGTAATTTCTACTAACCATCCCCTCCTAAGTAGTCCTACTCCCATTTTGAGATAAGAAGTGGCTACAACCTCCAATAATATCCAAGTATCAATTCTCCACCTTTGCGAACAGGTGATACCCTTAGAGATAGTGATATACATGTCTCTATCCGTACCGGCTCACCAAAACGAACCTGGTATGTCATGCTGCAACTCCTCATCATTTGACTGCACCGTAAAATTTTACTAATTTTGCATTTCAGTCACTCTCACCTTCCTAACATCATTAAGACCAACCATTCATCCTCCTTCAGTACCCTAAACTCAACTGAGTAAGATATTACCTCCTGTGGGGTTAGCTCAAATATTCTAAGTTAACCACCTCCATTCCCCTGGTAATAGCAAGTGTTATTATTTACACATGCTAAAACGCAACGGATTGTGTAATAACCACCGAAGGTTCAATTACCATATCGGTGGATAAAATCATCCTCCTCCCCATTACTTCCACTAAACAAAACTTAATGCAAAGTGTGAATCACCACAACTATCCATCTAAGCTGTCTTGTGATCCGTGCTATTCGTAGGAACTGATATCTTACCAGTTCCATAATAGTCAAAATGAAGCTGATTTAATTTTATCAATCAAATAATATCCCAACTAGAATCCTGACCCTTGTGTAGAATCAGCAATCTCTCATCTAGATCCGTGGAAACTATTCTGTCAGTTCCGCTCTAGTATGAGAAGTGGCTGTAAGGATCTAATGATCCCTGACAGTCCATCTAGATTATCTACTAGATATCAGACTTTGAGACAGCATCACTATGTCCCTCCTCCTGCCTGCCCTCCAAACATCTATTCCCCTATGTGAAACATCATATTTCCTCAAGGATCAATAAAGAACTAAGAGTTATAAACCTCAGTACTTACATCCTCCTTCCAATTTATCTAACGAAAGTATCGTTAGTCCGGTAGCATCAGCTTCCTTATTTAGATGTTCAGTCTCACTCTCAAGTCTTTGACATCCTACGTTTCTAACATAAGTAAGTTTCTATTAGACCTCCTATCTAACTCTAAAAGAATATGGAATCTTTCCATCCTCTAAATAATCAACAATTTCCAAGCAACAACTGTTTGTTGCGAACTGTGACTGAAAAAAAAAACAAATTTCCTTATTATTTGTGCAAATGAAGAAACTTTACTTCCTCCTCGATATGCAACTCCGGTAACTCCTCCTAATGACACCCCCTCATGAACAAAATTCTTGATTAAGAATTTACTTGTGATGACCCTGGATTTTTCAACCCAGTGTGTCCTGTGATGACCCAAAACGGATCCAAAATGCTGAAGCAAAAGATAGAACAATGGTCTTTAGAGATACAACACTCCTTTAAGACACCAATGTGACCCTCGACGAGGTCACGAAACCCAAAGGAAGAAAAATGTGGAAGCAACAATTCAAAAACGGAAAAGAATGAACCTAGGGGCAAAATGGTTATTCCACACTGAAATGGGTGCCACTGTGCACACCATTGGAAAGACAATGAAAAATTAATAAAGATAGACTCAAGAATCACTTGATTCGGGGTCCGGACGGCAAAGATATCAAGTTCTGAAGTTAAAGGAAGGGATACCCTATCCCGGTTCGAACCAAAAACAGACACTACCTTACTAAAACTTGAATAAATTGAGGCACAAGAAGAATCTGAAGCTCTAATTAGTATCATTGGAAAGCTTATTTCGACGCGATCAATTTAGACTCAAGAATGTACCAATTCGGAGTTAAAACGAAGAAGTTATGATGATTTGAAGTCGGAGGTGCAGTGCTAAACCAAGACACACACACCCATGAATAGTACTTCGAGCACTCGAACAAGGACTTCGAGCGCTCGAAAATTTCCCTAAGAAATCTGCCCAAAGTTCGAGCGCTCGAACTCCCTATTTAGAGCGCTCGAAATCCTGTAGGCTGCTCCTGAAATGCTGACTTGAAATGCAATTTTGAGGACTTTCTGGGCCTTTTTGAGAAAAACACAAAGAAGAAACTACCCTCAAAATCATGTTTTCTAGCCAACCATGCCAAAAGAAAACTTTTTTTTTCATGTGAAAACCCCAAAATGCCCTTATACCCAATTTAGGCTCAAAACAGCAAAAAATGTAAGTTTGCACCAAACATACTTTTGACCCCAAATGCACTTCTAGGCTGAAACGAATATGCACGCAAATGTAATAAGTGACTTTTAGCGCGCCGGAATGATTCGCGGCTCCTGGAAACGACCGATGCAAAATCCGACTCCCTGACGGCCAAAAATGGGAAAATGAATTTGAAATGGAAATTTTGAAAACCAAAATTAGCAAATGGTTAGAAATTACCATTTGGCCCTTGGCCACACTTCATGCATGATTAATGAGATCCTACGGAAGAATCAAAATGGAACTCCCACACCCGATGCAAACATAGTGAGACAAAACTTAACATTTTTTTTCAATATTCTCATGATATTTCATGAAGTCAAAACTACATAGAATACAAATACATGTCATTGGCCTCCGGCCTCATCTTATATATGTCAAATACATTGTAAGGAGTGCACTCATGTACACACTACATGTTTAAATTCAAATATATATATTTTGACATATAAGGCTACAAGTGGCTTTTCAAGCCAACCTTTACAAGAAATGGAAATCGTCAAGTCCACCAATCATCTAAGCATGATGAGAATCGCAACCTTGATTCTTGTACCTGAAATATGCCCCAGTATCGTAGGGGTGAGTAACATAAAGCTACTCGTAGGAAATGAGCATGCATCGACCTACGTTTTACAAGTTTGCATAATTTAATTATTGTGGTTCATTCCACCTAACGTCTATGTCAAATGTGAGACCCAAGGAGCATCCTAGCTACCTAGGATCATTTCTAGCATCAATCACCTCATTCATGTAATTTTAGCAACATAGGGTCATGCTTACACAAAGCAACAACATAGGAGCATGCTTACACAAAGTAACAACATATAGATTCTCAAGGTAATCAACTTGAAGTCTAAAATGCAACATCAACTAAATATAACAATTTAGCATAATTAGAATATCTAATACCACACATCAAGACATAGGTTCTCTAGGTTATCAACTAGAAATCTAAGAGTGTGAAATCAACTAAATATATCAATTTAGTATGGATGTACTTAACAACATCAAAATGATTCATTAAAATCATAAACATAGATGTACTTAACAACATCAAAATCGCCAATAACCAAAACCACAAGTTACAATATAAACATGATTGTTAACTTGGAATTGAATGCGAAAACAAATAGTGGAAGACTTGGACATCTAAGCTCGGAATTCTGCTGAGACCTCAATGGTTATTCCGGGCACTAACCCGCAGGAAAGACCACCCTAAGTACGCACTATCTCAATGACTTAGAGGACTCACGTCCCCGTACTAGAGCCAAACCCTAGCCATCTCAACTCAACAATGTTCCAAGATTCCAAAATTAAACCAAATAAGTTCACAACTTATACATAACTTATATAATGCATGAAAACACCTTCCATGCACAAGTAGGTTAAAACCACACAATCCATGCCTTAGAGTTTCAATTCTAAAATGACATACATAATGTCAATTACAAAGTGTGCAATTCGCTACACATGGCATCAATATATTCTATAAATAAAACATGTTCTCATGAATATAATTATAACAACAAAGTTGTCCAATGCTCAAAACACAACCAAGTGAATACATAACAAGTTCAAGTCCATGATTTGAATATAGAAACAACCTCTAAAATCCCAATAGATCCATGGAGCCATTAGATAGAATTTAATTAAACAAGGTGATTAAATTCTCTAGATTTCAAATAACCTCAAATTAATATATGTTAAGCAACATATCATGGTCTTTACATATATCAAATCAAAAGTGCAAGATAAGCAAGATATCATCAAATAGAATTTAATTAATTTAAATCATTTAAATCTCTAGATTTCAAAAGTTGTCCAAATGATCTCAAATTAATTTATATCAAGCACTAAGTCATGGTCATACCATATATCTAGCCTAAGATGGATTACAAGCACAACACAATTTACTAGAATTTAAACCAAATTAAATCCATTTAATTTCTAGATTTGAAAACTCATCTAAATCAACCCAAATTAATATATATCAAAGATCAACTCATGGCCATGCCATTTACCAAGTCTAAAATGAGTTATTAGCAAACTACCATTAAATTATAATTTCTCAAATTAATACACTACATGCATATAAGTTGTATAAGCATCAAAAACATGCAAGACAACAAACATATAACCCTATAACATTCCCTACCTCACTAGAGAAGTGTCTCTCTAGAATCCAAGGCAAAATCAACACAAAATGGCAAACCCTTTTAGGGTTATGAAGAGGAAGATGAGGGGAACAAAATGTATTCCCAAGTTCAAGCTTGGAAATCAATGGAAGGCTCTCAAAAATCAAGGTCAAAGCTTAAGGCTTTAGGCTCCATCCATGGAGGCTAGGGTTTTCTTTACAAGAGAGGAAGGAAATGAAAAATGATGAAGATGAAATATGAGTGGAGGGGATAAAGATCCTCCACTCACTATGTGCTCTTACACTACCTCTCACACACACACTAATGCAAGATCAAATTGTGAGCCTACACTTGTCACAAATCCAAGGCTCCATCCTAGGCTAAATCTCAAGCCTACACTTGTCAATCATCCAAGCTAACAAGTGCACCAATCCTAGGCCAACAAGTGGTTAAATCTCCACCCTCCACATGTCCTCATCCAAGGCCTCAAAGTGTTTCCACACACATGTCAACAAGTGGACCAATGAGAGTGTGACACTTGTCACACTTTCTAAAAATTGCAAAAAAATCCTTTTTGAAAATATCTTCCAAATTAAACTGCAAAATGGTCCCTAAAATGAAAAATAATTACTTTACAGTAATTACACAAAAACCCCTAAAGTTTAGAAAATTACAAAATAGTCATGCATCTATACCCTTTACAAGAAAAGTAAGCACTTAGCATGCTTTTCTACAAAAGTGAAAATACACATAGTATGAAATTTAAATATCGTGGATGCATGCAAAACCGGAATCAAATCCGAACACGAAAAGTGAGGTTATGCTAACAAGGTGACAACTGAGAAAAAGACGAAAGTGAATAGTGTCACAAAAGTGAAAATGTGAAAATGACTCGGTCCTCAAAGGAAGTCGTCAATCCACTGAAAAGAGTCTCAGAAACCATTCTCGAGTACTCAAGATGACACTAACTGACGAGAAACTGAACTCAGAAAGGAAAAGATTAACGGAAAAAAAATATCCGTGAAAATCTGAGAAGAGGAAAGGAAGGAAAATGGTCGGATCATTACATTACTGATGACTAGTTAGTCCGTCTACTATCCTCAGTCAGTGTCATTCCAATAAATACTTAACCCAGTACAAAATCCTCTTGCCAACTAGGGAACAACTTTTGAAATTTCCAAGAAGTTGTTTAGCAAAGTCAGTATCCCCGATATATCATTGTGGTGTTACAGTTTATCAAATGAATCTATATCATTTGACTCGAGCTACTGGTTTACTTATCCCATTTTGAAAGCATACTATAACTACGCATATCTATGTTCATTAGATTGGCTAAAGGTAGGTATACTTACCAAATCCTACGACTACATGCCCAAAATCCTAGCGTAATTAACGCTATTCCTTCAAAACGGTAATTGGTTAATCACACACTTCTGTTCCCAACTAAACTGCATTCCCGATCCTGAATACTTGACGAAAATGAAAGACATAATACACATACAATAAAACACAATATAATCCTACGTAAAACATCGTTTCTCCTAGCAAAGAAAATCTTCTTTAGAAATCAACTTTACCTAAATTGGTTCACAATCTCCTTTTTACAGTTTCGGAGGTAATCATCCAACCTCGAAATATAAGCTCAAACCATAGCTCAAAACCAAATCCATTTGCCTCAGCAAATTCCAAAGGCTTAACCTTCATCCCCCTTATACGCGGAATGCAAACCGTCTAATGTATCTTTATAAAGCAACTTAGAACGTCACAGCCTAATCCCCATACTCCCCGGAACGGGATGTAAAATCATTGCTTTATTCTGAGAAGAACTCCATCCGATCCAAATCTCCTGAAGAATACCTTTTTATCTATCTCTTTTAAAGGTGACACGAGAGTTTAACTATATGTAGGTCGATCCACACCAACTCTACCAACATCATTCACTACTCTATTAGCAAACAAGATCACTCTCGCGTGATCCTTGATTTTCCAAAATTCAATACCCTCTTTCTTGGGTATGTTGAAATCTCCTCCACTAGAATCCTTTTCGGACTCCTATTCCTTAATTGTCTCCTTTATGAGAACAACTAAAACCATGTTGGTCCCTTCATGCGGTGACCTAAAACACACTCCTAACTCCTTCCTAGGCTTATACTTCTAAAAGTAGCACCAACCGGAGCTAAACCTTCGATCCCAAGTTCTGCTTCTAACAAAGAACTCGATAACGTACTCCTTTACTCCTTTGGGTTTGTATTGCTTTCGCCTTGGACCCATCCTCCTCCTAGTGTCAACCATTTCATACCTATGAAATCTAATTGACATTTGCTCCTCTTAACGAACTGTAAATAGAGTACAACGAATCCTAATATGGCTCTAAGTTTTAAGAGACGCAACGCGGAAGTCATCTCATGAAAGACACTCCTAAGGACACTAGAACCTGAAGTGCTCTGATACCAACTGTGATACCCCTCGATTCTAGAGCCACGGGTGATCAAGTCCGAGCACATATCCGAGGGATATCAGACAATTAATATGTAAACAAGCAGGAATACAAAATGAAATAAGAATAAATTAGTAAGCTAAAAAGAATTCTAAATACGAAAATTCTCCAAATAAAAGTTTAATAAATTTTAAACCTTCAAATCCGTATAACTCGGGAATCCATCTAGTGGACCCCAATTAATCCCAAATGATAAATAAATTTACAGAATGAAAATCCAAAACTAACATAAGAAAGAAAATCCTATATAGTCAGAAGAGTGAGTGTCTGTATCTGCATCATCACGATCAAGCTCTAAGCCTGGTACTGACGAACACTTGAAAAATAAGAGTGGGTCAGGCCCACATGCAAGTTCCATCCTACTACAATCCATACATAAACCCGATACACAGATACATCTTAGACAGCTCGGCAATAACTAAAATAATCCATAAGTATATAGATACACACTATAGAATGCTCACTAGCCTATAGTGTAGTTCAGCCTGCATAAAAGGAAACATGTAAACCACACTTTCCAGTGGCCATGTACATCTCCGGTCAGGGAACATCAGCTATTTCTAGTTACCCAACCTTTGCGATATACGCACCCTAACCATGATCCTGAGACTTAAGCTCATATCACAGTCTCATATGTATATATATAAATCCTTCCTAGTACAGAAAAATAAAACAACCATCTGTTATGTCGTTCAATTGTTTAGTTGACAGGACATGTATCCATGTAGGATTTAACTGTTTTAGTTAATCCATTCCATATGTATGAAGAGGTAGGGCTTAGCTTTGTGATCTAATCCATCTCCAATATGCCACTGTCCCATACCGGTGCATATAATGCATATGATTCATAAATAATGCACACTCAAATGAACATCAAGTATATCTAGAAACCAACATAATAGAAATCAGATATAAATAAGATCCTATCATGCAACCAGCATATGATTATAATCAAAGAACTTCCGTTTAAATTGCTAAAGTATTGATAACAACTTAAACCATCCATATCCATCTAATTGACAAAACAGAAAATATAACAGTTCATCAATTTTAAATCCATAGCATGTAAAAATGATAATCAGAAGTGTTAACTGAGCACATTATACCCAAAATCCCAAACCAATCCTTTCATACTAGTCCATTAAGTTTAACCAAACTAGACCATCAATTTGAACCTTCCAAGATTCTTAACATCCTGCAAATTATTATATAAATTTAATGCTGTCCATTTAATCCTTCATTATGAATCCAAAACAGGCTATAATGATACTTAGAAGTATAAACTGAGCACATACACTCCAATCCTAAATACATTCCTAGTAGTCCGTTTAATTTAGTACAATAACCACTTAGCAATAAAACTTTCATATTCTGTGAAGACGTGTAAATTATTGTTACATTTCATAGAGTCCCTTAACACAACATAAACCAACATCCCTAGCCTTTGTTAAATTATATATAATATTCATATAACATCCCATGAATAATTTAATATCAGTCCGTTTAAGTTGCTAAATCAAACCTAGCAAAATAAACCTTCCTCCTTCCTTGACAGCATGCTTATTATACGTTTATGTTTCACGATGCCCCTTAGGACTAGCACACTGGCCTTTACTAACTATTTTAAGGTTTTAACAGGCTAGTTTTAAACATTCAAAACCTCCCATAAACTTCCAGAAATACCCTTTAAGCCCCTAAAGTCAGAAAATTTATCCGAAGACACCCTGTAGGGGTTTTTTTTCAAGGGAGGCGGCTCCCCCATCATGGGAGCCGGCTCTATAGCTTCTAGAGCTGGTTCTCCCTCATGGAGAGCCGGCTCTCTCTTCATGGGAGCCGGCTCCCTACTCCCTCCATTAGGGAGCCGGCTTTCCCCCCTGAGAGCCCCTCTTTGCTTCACTATTTCGTCCTTGCTTCGTCCGGTTGTTGTCTGCGCTTCCGGCGAAGTTCACTGTCCTATCCCAAACCTTTTTAACATTCTTACAGTTCTATTTAAGTTCTTATAGTCCTAGAAACTTCTCATAATCCCATGTGAATTAATTGACAAAAACTTAAGTCACGACCAAACAGTTTATGCAAAAACAACAGTTTCAGTTACAAGAACGCAAAACAGATTTCAGACTAACCTAACATGCATAAAGTCTATTTTAAAAGTTTAATTAGATTCCTGGAGTCTATATAGAATGCACAGAACACTAGTTTACAGGAAGGAGATAGAATGAAACTTGCCTTTAGGTTTCGGTTTGAAACCTAAACCACCGTCTCCGAGTTCCGGCAACCCCAAGATTATTTCCCCTTCTCTGACCATTGTTCTCTTCCTGTGTTTCTTTTTGGTTCAACCCACGAGTAACTCCCCTTTACAAATCCCTTGCCCCTCTGTTTAACTCTCAAGACAATCTCTGTTTTGCCTCCCAAAACCCTCTATTTCCCTTTCTGTGTTTTCCCCTCAACCCTCTCTGTGTTACGGGAAAAAGGGTTCTAAAACCCTTGCAAACATATAGCTTATATATATAGGCTCCTGTAAAACCCTAATCCTAATTCCAGCCTAATTATATGTTGGCTACTTCATAACCCAACGTGATTATAAAAACATAAAACACTAACATCATTAATAATAAAGCATACTATAATACACGTCATTTAATACCAATAAATCAAATCATTAAATTAAATCACAATTAAACAATTAAAGGAGCACAAATAAATAAATACAATTAACCACTTAAGTTAAACAATTACACAAATACAATTTAACAATAAATTTCATTAAACATAATTAAACAATTAAGAAAAATACATAAGTCACGTAAGTCACATAATTAAATAAAAATGCAATAAAAATCAAAATTTAAATTTCCATTTTATCCTTTTGAAAACTAGGGGTATTACAAAAGAGCCACTAAGAGTTACATTTTTATTATTCAGATGTGTATATTGCATGAGTACAAACAGTCTATATCTAGGCATGGTAAAGGTAAGAATATATGGAAGGTGTATAATAGTCAAAGGAGGTACCATGATTGGTGGAGGATTTTTCTCCACCGTTATATAGAAATCTTTATAGTTGGAAGATTATTGATCGGATCATCATGATTGGTGGAGGATTTTGCTCAACTATTATATAGAAATATATATATATATTTCAACACTCATTTTAGGTCCGAAACGACATAATAACCAAAATAGAGAGTAGTCTTATAGAAGTTTGTTGAATATTTCTAGATTTTTGTTCATCGTCTAAATAAAGTCCGATTATTTTAATTTTTGGTATTTATTGTCACGCCTGGATTTTTCCCCACCTTCTCTAAGGGGTTATATAAACACTTATGGGTTAGAAAAGGGGTTTAATGCAATGGTGTGGCTATGGCCAATTATTATAAATTGGAGTAAGGCCAATTTATTAATAATCGGGAGTCACCACCTAGCATAGGATTATGGTGTGCTAGGTCACCTATAATGTCTAAGGACTTTGGGAAAATAGATAACTATATGGAAATATGAAAGGTCTAATTTGGGCCCTAATATATTTAATATCCACTTAGTCTACGTAAACTAGACTAATGGATTCGGGAGTTTGGTTATTTATGGAGTTTAAAATGTTTCTAAGGAAACTCATATATTCGAAGTAGATTTGAATTTTAAAAATGTTTCTAAGGAAACTTGTAATTTAGGAAAGCCAATATTTAAAAAAAATATTTGATTTTATGTTAATATATGATTTCTAAAAATAATGGTTTTGAGAGATATTTTAAAAGATATGATTGCCAAAAAAAAAAAAAAATGGTTTTAAGGAATATTGTTTTAAAAAATATTTCAAAAGATATGATTTCTAAAGAAAGATACCATTTTTGAAAATTTGATTTTTATTTAGAAATTATTATTTATAAACCAAAATATGTTTCTTTTTCTAATCTGTAGAAAATATTATTTCTAAAGGATAATAAGATTTATTAAATACAGCTTTTGGAAATATTTTTATTAGCATGATCTCCAAAGAAAAATGTGATTTAAGAAAATATGAATTTAGGAAATAATGATCTTTTTATATGAATAATTTTAAGAAAAATAATTTTTAAGAAAGCCTTGTTTTAATAAAAATAGCTTTTAGGAAAAGCTATTATAAAAACATAGTTACTTTATAAAAATCTAAGTTCAAGATAAATGACAAAGAGAATGGACAGTTTAAGAAAATATGATTTCATACACCTTCTTTAAAAAAGAGAAATGAATTTAGATAAGTAATTCATTTGAAGTGATTTTGACATATTAGGGAAGAAAAATCATATGATAGACGCAACCTTTAAGGACATATCAGTTAGATAAAGTATATGTATTTTTCTTTGATTTAAAAAATGCGACTTAAGAGTCTTTAAGCAACATGATCGTGCGACAAATCAAAACATCAAGAAACGCAAAAAAGGTAGATAATAATAAGTAACCGCGACTAAGATGCGTGAAATCACTACTTTTTTTTTTTTTTTTCCTTTGAAGGAGGTTTGCCTTTGATTATTGGAGGCTTTTGAATAAACGTTCTGCTCCGGGCAGAGTCCTGATTTCTATTCCATACTTGAGGCACTGTTGGAGGCGCATGAGGAGAGAAAAGTTTTGCTTTGGAGTGGGTGTTTGGTGGCGTGTGTGATTATGGATGTCTCTATATATATATATATATATATATATATATATATATATATAGCGGATGAGTGGATATATAGCGGATGAGTGGACAGCGGGTGTCTATATATTTGTTGTTTGGGAAAAGAAAGAAAAGGGAATTATTTTAACAAATTGACTATTATACCATTTATATTTTAAAAGATATATATATAATCTCGTATACCTAGCCACAAGAAAAGAAAAAAAAAAAAATAAAAAAAAATAGGGCAAATCATTACAGCCTCCCCAATCTCGCCTCCTTCTCTATTATATATATATATAGTCTCCTTATGGAGAAAAAAATAATTTAGGGCAAATCATTTCAACCTCCCCAATCTCGCCTCCATCTCTCCCTCTCTCTCTCTCTCTGCATTACAAGAATCAAAAGTTCCAAACCCATATATTTCAGTTTATCTATCTGTCTGCAAAAATCAAAAGTTCAAAACCCGTATCCGTATATCATTTCAGATTGTTCAGAAAATCAAAACCCATATCATTCAGTTTCCATCGCCGTTGTTCCAGTTCGGGTTCGCCATTCGCAAACTTCAATCACCAGCCCACCGTCTCTCACTCTCTCTGCAACTGCTAACTTGTATGTATATTGTTTTACAAACTTGTGTAATCTTGAGGGCAAAATTGGCATCACAACTCCTCCATCAGCCATTACCTTCCATCTCTTTTCATTTCCTCTCATTTTTTGTGAAGATAAGAAAAACACTGTTGAAACTTTGACATAACCTTCCAAACCCTTCCCTTTTCTTCCTTTTCCTTCCAACAATTTTTGTCAAATACAAATTTTTAATTCCCTCCATCACCTTCCTTTTCCACTTTTTTCCATTGCATCAAACTGACCCTTAGAATTTCTCCCCGTCTGCCTCTTTCTGAGATTGTATTTATATATCCTATATGCCTCTTGCAGATGAAGTACTCGTACTAGATAAGAAATAAGATTCTACGTTACTTTTTCTTATGATGAATATTTTATTTTATTACCTTAGTTATTTGATTGCTGCCACTAACCTCATATCTAAATGAAAATATCACAGGCTTACACAATAATTTAATGGTATTGATTGGTTTACTTTTTTATCATTATTTTTATTTTATAATTTTTTCCTATTTCCTTCTTTATATTTCTATTATATTTATATTATTTATATATATATATATATATATATATATATATATATATATATTTGGTCTTATCTTTGTGGCCTTAAATGATCAACAATGATATGTTGCTTTCAATTAACAAAAGTTAATAGTTATTTATTTATTTACTTAGTTTTTATTTTTATATTTTATATTATTTTCTTCATTTAATATTTATTAACTTTTTTTCAATACTAAGGTTTTGACGCATTTTGGACACAATGGCAGGGTCCATTTTTTATTTAGAGATTAAATTAGACCACTTTCAAGTTTTAATTAAACTTGAACGGATAAAGAGGTGCAAAATTATCCCTACAAATGGGTAGGGGCAAAATGGGGTGTCTACATTTAGTTTTTTTTAATGACTATTTTTTTTCTACATAAGTTTTAGAAATACTTGCAATACTTCGATAGCCCAGTGGGTCAGTATCTTCGGTAAATTTTGGAGTGCCAGACTTCAACTCTCTGCATCTACTAATCGAACTCTTAACAGTTCTTGCCTTGTAAAAAAAAAAAAAAAAAAATTAAGTCTTAAGAGATAGTTGAATTTTAGGCTTATTGCTACTGGAATTCCTAATGTAATTGGGTTTTCTTTTATTATAAATATATGTATTACAAAGACATGGAAATTTAATTAATTAATAAAATTTTCAGAATTTTTTTTATTCATATTTTGTGAATTCTAAGTTGTTTTTTTGTTCAACCTTAAAAATTCATAACTTCTGCTTTGTGACTTTTATAACATATAGATATATTTAAATTAGAACATAAAAAAAAAAAAAGAAAAAAAAGAAAGGCTAACAGCAATTGGTAAATAACTTCGGTTCTCTGTTTCTTTCCAGCCCTTTATCTGTTGCTGTCGATGCCAATTAATGAATCCTTTCCGGTCCTTTCCCTTCTCCTTCCTCCTTTCCTTCCTCCTACTAGGCCCACTATTAATTCAGTTATCCCTTTGAGACGGCTTTAAATTACAGCCACCAACTAAAGTTGATATTCATATTAATCAAACTCACTATCAGGCTTAAATTCTCTCTCTGAGCCATACACAAATGCCCACAACCAAGAACTCACATATGATTTCAATAGCATTAAGAAGATATAGAAGTATAGTTGGGCTTACTGCTACTGTAGTTGCTCTGTTTCCTGAAGCTTATATGGCCACTCAAAACCCTTCTTATTGCGGAACCATTGGTAACATCACTACCCTTTTCACTTGAAAGGCCATGGTAGTAGCTGGGGTGACCATTACCACGAATTGGCTTGTGAGAACAATCGCACAACTATGTACTTGTCTGCAGGAGCACTTAAATACAATGTCCAAGGCATCTCTTATGAAAAGGGATTCTTAGGATTGGTAGATGCCCCTCTAGACAACGATCAGTGCTCGGTTTCCGCCAATTCCTTCCCGCTTCTTTCCACTTACCCTTTCAATTATTTCTATTATAATAAATTTTATGGAATGATTGATTTTATGTATTTTGTGAGTTGTACAAGCCCAGTGAATTCTTCAAGCTACATAGATTTCTCTTCTTGCGCCAACACCACCAAAACAAAGTCGTATGTTGTGTTTAATGTTTCGAGTGCATTGCAAATCCATGACTCCTGCACCATCAACGTTATGTATCCGTCGCCGTTCATTGAAGTCCCGAGCAACCTCACTATTTCCGATATTCATCAGGAGTTGCTTCGAGGGTTTCAGCTTTTGTTTCGGAATTATGACCTGCTTCCATTTAGGATGAGGTACCAAATGCATGCCAATTAATGGTTCTTATCAACACATACAAAAACAAATTATTTTCTTATTTCTTGGCGCTGATTTCACTTCAATCCGTCGGTTGAATGCAGGTTAATGTATTTCCTCGAAGACTTTATTTACCATCTGATAAGTAAGATTATCAGTCATTGTTGACCCTAAAATCGACTTTATAGAGCCGATCTCAAATTGATGTAAGTCAGGCGTGCCAGAACCACTTGTGTGGTTCGATTGTAAATAATTAACGTTAGTCCCTTTGAGAAAGTTGACTCTCAGACGATGCGAGGAAAAATGGAACAAATAAATTCCTCTTTTAGGTTCAAAAATGCCTTAGTTATAAGGACTTTCCGTGAACAATTTATAGTAACGTAACAAGAGAATAGAAAGGGGAAAAAATAGATATAGAAAGTGATAGGGAGAAGAGATAGGGAGAAAGAGATATGGGGAGAGAAATAGAACAAGACTGAAATAGAGAGAGAGAGATAAAGATAGCAAGGATGCTATTTGAGAAAAGTGCTTGAGAAAGCAAACAAAATAATAAATTGATTCTGATGGTGCTGGACCCCTTACAAAGCATGCCTATAGCATTATTTATAGAAAACTACGTAAAACAAATTCCTATATGCAACCATTTTACTTGCATTACAACTCTATCATATAACTAACTACTAAATCCAAATCAAATTCATCGATAGCTTAGTTATTAAACTAAAACAAACTAAGTTACTGATAAACTATACTTAGCTAACCTTAACCAAAAGATAAAACTACAAATTGCAATCCTTATCCATTTTCAAATTCATCCCAATCCTTACATGCTAGTTACTCTAGTTTCCTTCAAAACCCATGTTACAATCGGCCCATCTACCAAACCAACTCCTTGCTAAACAGCAATTTGAGTCCCACCTTGCAATTGGCCCATATACCAAACCAATTCCTTACCAAACCACAATTCGGACTCCACCTAACTCCATTGTTTAAACCAACAACGCATGTCTCCAGCCCAATATCTTTACAGCCCAAATACCTCTATGGCCCAAATACCAAAATGGGTGTCAACAATGCCCCCCAAATTTGGTAGCCGTTTTAACCCTTCGGCTTCCAAAATTCAAACAACACCCATTATGTTAAAATATGAATGCACCATATAATCTCCTAAGAATCATGATTGTTGGGACTTCCAAAAACTGCCACATGCACTAACCTATCCTTTCAGCCATTAATAATACGGCTGACCCTTTGATATCCCTCTACTTCACGTCTCTTTCTCATTCACGAAAACCAAGCGCTTCTCCTCAAATCAAACTCGCTTCTACCAAAGTACTCTGCTCCCAAAATTTCTCTGCAACTTTGTCTTTTCTTTCCTTCAATCATGGCTTCAAAACTACCAAAACAGAGTGATCTGAATTTGGAATCCTCTTTCCCATAGGCAACATCACATACCCAACTTACTAAATCAGCGATCAAAACCCTAGACCATAACGAACTGGATATTACCACGTTGATCGATGTCTTCGAAAATGCTAAGGGGCTTGGCCCAGCATTTCTAAACCAATTTCCTCCTTCTCTATCGCCGATTTATCCACAGGCCGAGCAATATCTCCCTTTCTCTAAACCTCTTTACTTGACAGCAGAAGGGGACAGACCTACCCTTTCTGTCATAAATTGGCATCCGCCAATGCTCCAATGGAACGAGTGGGTGGATCGTGTGTCTGCTGCGAAAGGAGATCAATGAAAAAGGATGGGTATCTTTGACCTCATCCATCTCAGTAAGATTCCTCTTCCCTTTGACCAAGCTTTATTCTTTGCCTCTCTACACTTTTGGTCCCCCACGACCAATTCACTACACTTGCACTATGGCATGATGTCCCCCACATTGAGGGATGTCTGCTTTTTAACTGGTTTAAAACCTGGAGGGGATGAGATCAACTATCTCTTTTATGATGAAGACACTTCCTTTTATTTCCCAAAGCAAAAAGGATCTAAACCCTTTATACAGTTGCATGGCCCATTTTTAAAAGAAATGTTGGGGGAAGAGGGAACTGAAGTAGACGAACAAGAGCACATAGGTTTCTTGTTATTGTGGCTGTGTAGGTATTTACTGTGTGCCCCTGCTATCCAAATCACTAAAGATCTTACCCAATTAGCCATTGCACTATCCAAAGGAAAGCCTATGGCCTTAGCTCTGTTTCTTTTAGCTTCTTTGTATAGAGGTCTGTCTAATCTTATTACCTCTAATTTTTCAAGATTTGGAGGCCCCCTTTGGTTTTATCAATTCTGGCTTTATGCATACTTCCCCGAATTAGCTCCCCGATTCGGCTTGGTACTAGTGATCCCTTACTTTCATTCGGGTATGCCAAAATAAAGCCCAAAGATCATTCCTTCAATGATTGTTTTCAATTTTTCTACCATCAATGTAAAATCAGGACTCCATCTCAATTTCTTCCTTTTTCGAAGTGTCGGTTAGCTCCATCCTGGCTGTTTCCTCCCACTACCAAGTCTTCAATAGAGCAGGTTGAACTTTACAACAACTCTTGGGGTCACTTCCTGACTGTTAGGGATATTCCTTGTAATACAGTTGCTCTTCATCTTCCAAAGAGCCGTACTAGAGTAGAATTTTATAATCCAGCTCAGCTAGCTCAGCAATTCGGATTGACCCAAATGATCCCGGTACCACCCTACTTTTCTTATAACAAAAACTATTATCGGCGGGTCAAGCTTTCGAACAGTGAACAATTTCAGGATATAACCAACCGATTTACTCAGCGCTCCAAGAATTTCATTACAAGCCCTTTATAGAAGAACCACATACTACTCCAGCCTTTGAGACTTGGTGGTCATCATACATCCACTTCACTAGGACTGTAGACTCCAACCAGCTTGTATACAGCCTTCTTGGTTCCTACAAATTTATTTCCCTCAACTTTCAAGGCGTAGACTCAATTAATCTTGTTGCACTTACTACCCCTCCTGAGCCAGAGAGCACAATAGACCCAACACTAAATCATCCTCCTCCCGCTGCTCTTGTAGGCAGAACCAAGTCTTATTCCCGACAGAGTAAGTTCTACACCTTTAACCTTTAAATATAAGATTATATTTTGTTTATTTGCTTACTCTTATGACTTCAGGCACCCACTCAAATGTACCCGAGCAATCAATACCTACCAAGTCTGAGGAAACCCAAATTGATTTTCATGTACCTCTTCAAAGCATACCCCCATCCCCAGCTACTGCTCAGTTAATACTCACAATTTATTCACCTCTATTCTCTTAATGCACACCATTTCCTTTGCTAACACTTTTTCTCAGAAAAAAGACAAGAAAGAAAATTGTTAGAAAGAAACCTGTTAAGAAATCCCGAGCCAAGAGATGCTTTGTCTTGATTGATGATGATGATGACTTAGATGAAGATGAAGTCATGTCTAAGAAAAGGAAAGCTGTCTCTGAAACCCCTCCAGAAATACTCCTTTGTGCCTAATTTTCACATCATGTCTTCATTTGATTGCAATGACTAAATTGACTTTATTTCCAGAGAACTCCACAGACAAGCCACAATATTGAAAAAATGGAAATACCAATGGGAAAGGAACATAAGTCCTGCCCAACACCACTTTCTCTAACTTCTGTTAAACAACCAACTGTAGCTGTCGTGAAGGAACAAATTGGGGATTCTGATGAAGTAAGTCTTGATCTACATAACTTACTTATCTAAACTTATAAGAATTGAGACTGACCATAATATTTCAGGTACACAAAGACCCGGCTTCTCCATCTATACCTGCCAGCATCCACCCAAGTTCCCCTTTTACAACCCTGGATTCTTTATTTAAATCAGTATTTGATTTATCAGATCTTGAACCCCCTGTAACTGAAGAAATCCCTGAAACTCCTTTGGAAATAACAAAAGCCATTCATTTATTGTCCCAGATGTTGCAGCAAGACTTGTCTTCGATTTCCTCCTTTAAAGCGGAACTTACCGAGACCCTCTCCTTCCTGAGTAGCTACCCAGGATTTTCTTCGAATGATCAATCCTTCTTTAAAAATTTTCAGCTTCAAGTTCCCTCCATGATCGCTTCCTATGCTGATTCCACTCAAACCATTAACCAATGTGTTGCCCAGAACCAAGAAAAAGAAAAACTTTCGCAGTCCTTAAAGTGTGGGAGAGAACTTCATCTGTCTTTGAAGAAGGAAGCTGCTGATTTGGAGGTTAGGGAGCAAAAACTACAAGCAGAATTTGCTCAGCTTCAACGAGATAAAGCCCAGCTTGATAACAAGGTGACCAATCTGAGGAAACAAACTGAATGTGATGCACCCAGATTCAAAGTGCTTCAGGTTCAAATAGCGAAGCTGGAACAATCGAAGAAACAAGCGGAAGTGAAGCTCACCAGAACCAAGACATCATGGGCCGATTTGAAGGCCAAATTTGAAGATCTTTGTGAAAGTTTTAAGTAGTCTTGAACATTTGTGTTTTATGAACAATTTAACTTTTTGGGCATGTAATATTGGTTTAGAACTTTCTATTATAACTACATTTTATTTTGATGCATCAAATTTATTGCTTCTAACAAACTTACAAACAAAACCGAACAAACATAATCCAAACTATTTTTACTTAGTGGAGGTTTTCTTTTCCTCCATGAGTTCAAAAATAGTTGGCTTATATTTTTTGAGATACCTTCCATTTATTGGTCTCTCATGGATTTCACCATTTAAATCTTTTAACCTGTACGCTCCTCCATGTAATACTTGATAAACCAAATATGGACCCTTCCAAGTAGGTGACCATTTGTCATAAACTCTATCCACCTTTCCAAGTGGAAGAAATGTCTGCCAAACCATATCACCCTCTGCAAATGACTTAAACTTCACCTGTTTGTTGTAAGCTTTCATTACTTTTGCTTTATGGACCATAAGGTGGTCTAAAGCAAGTTTTTGGACTTCAGCCAAATCTTCCAACTCAGCAAGCATACCTTCGTTGTAATCGGCAGATATAAGATTGTGTTGTAAGGCTACTCTTACCGATTTTACATTTAACTCCATCGGCAAGATAGCATCATGGCCAAATGTAAGCCAGTAAGGAGTTGTCCCTGTACTTGTTCGCTTTGAATTTCTGTAAGCCCATAAAGCTTCTGAAAGGGTTTCATGCCAATGCCTTGGCTTATCTTTTATCATTTTCTCAATAATCTCAATGACGACCTTATTTGAAGCCTCTGCTTGGCCATTCCCTTGAGCATAATAGGGTGTTGAAGTTACCATCTTTACTTGCATATCAATGCCGAGTTGTAATACCTCATTTGCTAGGAACACAAATCCATTATCGGCAACAATTGTTTCAGGCAAACCAAATCGGTGAAAGAAATGTCGCTCTAGAAACTGTATCACTGTGTTGTGAGTTACTGAGACATATTCCTCGGCTTCAACCAACTTAGTAAAATAATCAGTAGCTAAAATAATCCAATGATGACCCTTTGATGAAGGAGGATTAATCTTGCCGATTAAATCCATAGCCCAACCTTTGAAAGGCCACGGTTTAACTAGTAATTGCATCTCTATTACCGGAACCCACTGCATTGGACCATGTTTTTGACAATCTATACAGCCTTTTGCATAAGTCATGTAATCTTTTCTCATTCCAGGCCAATAATATCCATATCGTCGTATCAACCATCTCATCTTTATGCTGGCTTGGTAAGCTCCACATATCCCTTCATGTACCTCGGCTATAATCTTCAAACCCTCAAACTTGCTAATGCACTGAAATAACAAACCATCATTAGCCGATCTTCTATAAAGATCTCCATCCATAAGCACATAATCGACTACACTTCTTTTTATTCTTCAATCAGCTTCTGGAGTTGGATGTTGCAAGAACAAGATGTAAGGAATTCGCCAGTCATCATTATCCAACTCGGCAATATCAATAGCGAATACTTCTTCCATGATTTGATTTCTTGCTTCAGCGGATGGAAGAGATCGGCATGTAATCTTCATTATTCTTTCCTTCATACCATTCGGCACCCTGACTCCTGAAGCAGTCTGTGCTAAATCATTAGCTATTTTATTCATGGCCCTTGGTCTATATTCCAAAGTCACATTATGAAATTGGTTGACCAATTGGGTTGCCAATGAATGAAATGGTCTTAATTGCCAATTCAAGCACCTAAAGTCTTCTGAAATTTGATTAATTACTAAACTCGAATCTCCCACAATGTGGACGTCTTTGACTGTCATTTCTAGCAGAATTTCCAAGCCAATAATCATTGCTTCATACTCGGCTTGATTATTTGAGCACCTGAAATCCAAAAAGAAAGAAAACGAAATTTGATTCCCTGTTAGGGATATTAGCACAATGCCAGCTCCTGACCCTTCATTGGTACTCGACCCATCGAACATTAACGTCCAAGGGGTCATGAATATGGCTGCCGAGTCAAGCTCATCAAATACTTATGACTTAATTTTAGGCGAGGGATGATCGGCAAGAAAATCTTCCAATGCTCTTCCCTTAATTGCCTTTTGTGGAACATATGCAAAGTTGAACTCCATTAGTGCCAAAGCCTACTTGCCGATCCGGCCTGTGATTAATGGCCTTAATAACATATACTTTATAAGATCTGTTTGATAAATAATGTAAACCAAAACAGGCAACATATAGACTCTTAATTTCATTGCTGCAAAATACAAAGCCAAACATAATTTCTCAATCGGTGTATATCTACACTCGACTGGAGTTAAAACTCGGCTGAGATAATATATTGCTTGTTCACTTCCTGCTTCATTCTCTTGTGTTAACATAGCTCCAATGGACTCTTCAGCAACCGATAAGTATAATTTCATCGGCCATTTCTTCCTTGGTAGCATCATGACAGGAGGACTCAACAAGTATTGCTTAATCTGGTCAAATGCCCTTTGATGAATATCATCCCATTTGAATTCTTCCATCATCTTCAACTTGAGTAGTGGGGAAAACACATGTAACTTCCCAGTTGTATTAGCAATAAATCTCTTAAGATAATTCACTTGTCCAAGTAACCTCTGCAACTGTTTATTGCTTCTCGGTGCACTAGCATCAATAATCGCCTTAGCTTTATTCCTATTGATCTCTATACCCCTTTGATGAACCAAGAAACCCAAAAAGTTTCCTACCGATACTCCAAAGGCACACTTTATTGGATTCATTTTTAGCTTATGAGCCCTCATCCTCTCAAAAGATGCTTTGAGGTGGACTAGATGCTCTTTCCTCATTGCTGATTTCACCACCACATCATCAATGTACACCTCCATAAACTTGCCGAGCATATCATGAAAAATAGAATTCATGGCTCGTTGATATGTGGCCCCAGCATTCTTCAACCCAAAAGGCATCACCACCCACTCAAAAGTTCCAATTGATCCGGGGCACCTAAAAGTTATCTTTGGAATATCCTCCTCGGCTATATAAATCTGATTATAGCCTCAGTGTCCATCCATAAAAGACATAATTTGGTGCCTTACAGCCACATCAATCAGCTGATCGGTAATTGGCATTGGATACTCATCTTTTGGAGTTGCTAAGTTTATGTTTCGGAAATCAACGCATATACGTAATTTTCCATTCTTCTTGATAACAGGGACTACATTTGATAACCATTCACATACTTTGTAGTTCGAATGAAGCCAGCATCTAACAATCATTCAATTTCTACTTTGACTTTATCTACTACCTCTTGAGACATTCGACGAGGTGGCTGTTTATATGGCTTATAACCATCTTTAATAGGCAGCCAATGTTCCACCAGATCTCTAGATAAACCCGGCATTTCTTCATAATTCCAAGCAAAACAGTCACTATATTGCTTCAACATGCCGATAACCTCGGCTTGTAATTCTGGTTCTAACAATGCACTAATATAAGTTGGTCTAGGCTCTGCGTCAATGCCTAAATTCACCTCCTTTAATGGGTCCTGAGTTTCTGCTTTAAGATCATCGAGTTTAGCTAGCGCTAATTCCAAGTCTTCCAACTGAATTGCATCCAACTTTTCATTATTGAACCGATCGATCTCAGTTAGATTAACCGATGGTCCTGGCTCTATTATTGCTTCTTTTTCTAGCCGTTTTTCAGCTATGTATGCTTGAAGCCTAATGCAAGCGGCCCTAAAGGCCTACTGCCGAGTTACTTCTCTTTCAAGTTTCACTTCAATCAATAACTTCTTCAATTATAGCAAGCCGATGGAGTTATACCTTCGGCCTAGAATTCTCCTGCTGCAACTCACCGATTTCGCGATCGGCAAGACTCCTTCTC
The DNA here is from genome assembly GCF_030987335.1 of Cornus florida. Taxonomy (NCBI): domain Eukaryota; kingdom Viridiplantae; phylum Streptophyta; class Magnoliopsida; order Cornales; family Cornaceae; genus Cornus; species Cornus florida. The sequence continues at coordinate 26,880,416 of NW_026775579.1, forward strand.
ATGGTTGCCGATGTAGGTCTTCCATCTGCTCCTGTTCCCATGAATCGAATAGGAACACACTACATCATATAAAACCGCATCGGCCGAGTATACCTTTGCCACAAATGGCCTGTCATCGGCATTCACTATCTTTACCTTATCTCCATCCCAAAAAATCAACATCTGGTGTAACGATGATGGAATATACATATTTGGATAAATCCAATCACGGCCTAATAACAAATTATAAGAAGCCGTGGATTCAATAATAAAGAATGCCGCAAAAGATGTCCTACCTCCAACTTCTACTTCTAAAGGAAGGATTTCTTTAAAGCTAGTAGAGCCTCTGTTGAAACCACAAATTGCTACATTAGTAGGAATAACATCTTCCATACTCTTGCCGAGTTTCTTCAATGTGTTTGCTGGAATAACATTCAGAACCAAGCCATTGTCTACCAAGACTCGATTAATAGGTTAACCTTCTACCCATACCTTAACATATAAAGGCCTGAGCTGTTGAGTCATTGCTAACAAAGGTTTTTCAAAAACCACTTTTTCTGCCGATTCTGAGGAAAGAATTGATAAATTCTGAATTGGCTGAGTTTCCTTCTCATTCTTCTCAGTATTTGCGTTTGGTGTCGATGGAGCTTAAAACATTACAGGTTATACAAATGCCATGTTAAATGACATCTCATCTAGGAAACTGCCAAACTGAATTCTGAACTTATGTCGGCTGATGCTCCTTATCTTTATCTGGAATGCCGACTTCCTCGGCTTGTACTACCTTGCCTCCTTCCTCAGCTTTCCTTTTCTACTCAGTCCTTCTCCTTTGTTCCCTATGTTTCTGAGATCGAGTTAGGCCTCCATTCTGATATTGTTATGCTTTAGGGAATTTTGGATGATTAACTCGAGTCCATCTATCTTCAGTTGAGTCTGTCCTTGGTTTCACAGTTCGTACTTTATATGAATCAGCTCCTTTCTGTACCCAAATTTTTGACTGAACCGGCGACTGCCTTTTAAAACTTGGATGCTGATTTTTAGGATGAAATTAGCTAGATATATCTACTTGCTGAGTTAGCATTCCCATTTTCAAATGGCTGTTGCTGGTACCACCTTGCCAAGGCTCCTCCCCAGGCTTCAATGGGAAAATAAGCCTCTCAAGAATTCCTTTCTTCTTTGGTTGAACCTCCATTGGCACATCTTCCTTTGGTTTTTTCTTTCCTTTGCAATTTGGGCAACATCAATCAAGGCCAATTAAGCATCCCTTAATTATTTTTGCAACTCTGCCACTTTTTCAGGTGCCGCATTTGATGATAAGCACTCATCCGATATCTTTTCAGCCTCTTGCCGATTCTTTCGCTTGGCTAAGCTTATCACATTTGTAGATGTGATTGTAGGAAATGGATTAGTATCCACCTTCATAGTCTCTGAAGTTTTCTCTGGGAACTTCAAAGTACCTTCATCGATAACTTTCTGCAATACACCTCGTAGAACAGTACAATCATTAGTAGCATGGTTCCAAGAGTTGTGATACTTACAATACTCTTTTCCTTTCAAGTCACTAGCCGATGGAATCTTATGCCCTTTAGGCAAAGCTATCATCTTATCAGTCATCAAGTGATCAAAGATTTGATTTGTTTTTGACAAGTCGAACGAATAATTCTTCCCAGTATCGGCAGGACCTTTCCTTCCTGCCGATGTTGATGTTGATGAGTTCCCTCGCCCCCCCCCCCCCCCCCCGGTGGTCAGTTTAGGTTTAACCAACACCTCACAAACATATGGCTTTTTTATATTAACTTCTGGAACATCAACTTCTTATTCATCTCCAACTTCTGCAGAGAATACCTCATAATTAGGGTCCTTGTACCAAGTACCCTTAGAAGAATTCTTCCTTTCTTTCTCTTCTTTTAGTATTTCCTCATACCGAGAAGCCTTGTCTGCTAAATCGAAGAAATCTTGAAACTCGACCCCATCAAACCTCTTGCGATGTTCAATGTCTAGACCATTCAATGCCAATTTAATGTATTCTGGTTCTGGCAAACTTACTCGGCATTTGAGTTTAGCCTTTCTGAACCTAGCAATAAAAGTTTCTACCGATTTGCTTGGTAACTGAGTTAAATGGGATATATCTGCCAGCGCAGCTTCTGTCTCTGTTCGGTAGAATTGAGTATGAAAAGCCTCCTCCATTTCGTCCCATGTCCAAATAGAGTTGGTTGGTAAATTGCTGTACCAATAAAATGCTGCCCCAGTAAGAGAGCTAGAAAATAACGTCATCCTCAACCAAGGACTAGGGCCTGCTTCACCACATTGTGCTGTAAACCTCTCAATATGCTGCATCGTAGAAAAATGTTCCTCACCACTATACATAGAAAAATCAGGATACTGATAATTTCTAGGTAACTCCTGGGCATCGACATGATCGGGATAAGGCTTTCTGTATACTGGCCTAGCACTTCTGTGTCCCTATGCTACCTCAGCCTGTATTAAAGCCAGAATTTGAGCCCAATCGATCCCTGCATTTTGTCCTGAAGGATCATTTGGGTGTAACGGAACGAATGGATTAACCCATTCTCATTGTTGATTAGCATTGCCTTGCCCCCCAGCAGCCGCCAGAGGTACCAATAGATTAGCCCTGCCTTGGTTTTGGTTTTCAACCAACTCCTGCCGATCTCTTACCACCGGGATCGGCTACATTGGCGGACGTTGCTCATTCTGATTATGTTGATTAATCAACAGTGGTTAATACATCGGTACTACTGTTACTGCCAGTGGATCTGACAATATTGGCGAGTTACTAATCGGTACGCCAAGAGTAGGATTCAGCACATTGCCGATTGTAATACCCAATAGTTGAGTTGGAATCATGCTAATTGGCATTCCGAGAGTTGGATTTTGCAGCACTGCTTCTGTCATTGTTGTCCTTGGTTCTTCAGGTTTAATCACCTTTGGCGAAGAAATTTGCTGAACCAATGAGTTATGCATATTTGAGGCTTTGGCCTAATCAGATCAGCTTTGAACCACCGATAACTGATTTGATACTACATCCATTTTTTTATTCATCCCATCCATACGAGCATTAACCTTCTGACTCATCCCATCAATACGAGCTCCCAAACGGGCTTCCTGGTTTTCCATTCCCTGCCTAATGGATTCAATTATTTGTATAAATGGAGCATCCGATGGGAAGAAGGCTCCTGCTGTATGAGATCCGGCTTAACCAGTTGGCTGGACTTCCTCCTCTTCTTCATCATTTGAATTTGTATTCTTTGTGTTCCTCTTAGGAGGCATCGATGTAAATAAATTATTCACCCAATGGGTCCCACCGGGCATGCCAAAAATGTTGACCCTAAAATCGACTTTATAGAGCCGATCTCAAATTGATGTAAGCCGAGTTTGCCGGAACCACTTGTGTGGTTTGATTGTAAATAGTCAACGTTAGTCCCTTTGAGAAAGTTGACTCTCAAACGATGCAAGGAAAAAGGGAACAAATAAATTCCTCTTTTGGGTTCAAAAATGCCTTCGTTAAAAGGACTTTCCATGAACAATTCATAGTAATGTAACAAGAGAATAGAAAGGGGAAGAAATAGATGTAGAAAGTGATAGGGAGAAGAGATAGGGAGAAAGAGATATGGGGAGAGAAATAGAACAAGACTGAAATAGAGAGAGAGAGATAAAGATAGCAAGGGTGCTATTTGAGAAAAGTGCTTGAGAAAGTAAACAAAATAATAAATTGATTCTGAGGGTGCTGGACCCCTTATAAAGCATGCCTATAGCATTATTTATAGAAAACTACGTAAAATAAATTCCTATATGCAAGCATTTTACTTGCATTACAAGTCTATCACATAACTAACTACTAAATCCAAATCAAATTCATCGATAGCCTAATTATTAAACTAAAACAAACTAAGTTATTGATAAACTATACTTAGCTAACCTTAACCAAAAGATAAAATTACAAACTGCAAGCCTTATCCATTTTCAAATTCATCCCAATCCTTACACACCAGTTATGCTAGTTTCCTTCAAAACCCATGTTACAATCGGCCCATCTACCAAACCAACTCCTTGTCAAACAACAATTTGAGTCCCACCATGCAATTGGCCCATATACCAAACCAATTCCTTACCAAACCACAATTCGGTCTTCACATAACTCCATTGTTTAACCCAACAACGCATGTCTCCAGCCCAATATCTTTACAGCCCAAATACCTCTATGGCCCAAATACCAAAATGGGTGTCAACAGTCATTCCATCAATTTCTAATTTTTAATTGATTTTTATGATTTCTATGTACTTCATTTTGATGAATTTTTTTCCCTCTTTCTGGGTGATTCGTCTATCAGAGCACAAGGTCATCACCGTAGGTGAGTTAAAATAGATAACTTCATCTCTTGATTAAATAGCCAACAAAGAACAAAGAAAGTTTTTGATTAAATGCAAATATTGTTCTCTGCATATGACCAATTAATTAACGATGTACTAATATCTACTCTCCCTCTCTCTTTTAGGAGTCTACATCATACTAAGGATTTCAATTGGGATGTTATGCTTGATTATATTGCTGGCGTATAGATTCCAACGAAGACACTTGTCCATCGACGACACTTCTCCAGAGTCGAAACAACTTCATGTTAATTAGGTATTCCTATTCAGATATAAAGAAAATAACTACAAGTTTCCAGGATAAGATAGGTCAAGGGCAATACGGTTCAGTGTTCAAAGGCAAGCTCTGAAGTGGTGATCTTGTAGCAGTAAAAGTGTTGGGCATGTCAAAAGCCAATGGGCAAGATTTCATAAGTGAAGTCGCCACGATAGGAAGGATTCATCATGTTAATGTGGTGCAAATAATTAGATTTTGTGCACAGGGATCTAAAAGAGCTCTCGTATATGACTTCATGCCAAATGGATCTCTCGATAAGTTCATTTTCTCATGAAGAGAAAAGACTCTACCATTCATCAATTGGGAGAGAATGTATGAAATTGCAGTTAGGGTGACTTAAGGAATTGAATACTTACATCGAGGCTGTGACATGCAAATTTTGCATTTTGATATCAAGCCTCAGAATATTCATCTTGACCAAGTCTTTGTCCCAAAAGTTTTAGACTTTGGCCTTGCAAAATTGTACCCAACAGATGATAGTATTGCCTCTCTCACTACAGTAAGGGGAACACTTGGATATATTGCTCTCGAACTGTTTTATAAGAACATTGGAGGTGTGTCATATAAGGCTGATGTTTATAGCTTTGGTATGCTATTGATGGAAATGGTGGGGAAAAGGAAAATTTTGAATGCTCATGTAGAGCACACAAGTCAAATATACTTCCCATATTGGATTTATGACCATATCAAGCAAGGAGAGGACTTGCAGTTGGGACATGCCAATGAATGAGAAAGTAGTTGTGCGAGGAAGATGATCATAACTATATTGTGCCACATACAACTGAAGCCCGTGGATCGTCCCTCCATGAGTGAAGTACTATAAATGCTAGAAGAGGGGGGGGGGGGGGGGGGAGGGGCGGAGGAGCTACTACAAATGCCTCTCAAGCCTTTCCTATATTCCAATGATGTGTCTGTACATGATCAAATAGACAACAACCCAATAGAGGTACCAACTTCATCCCATGCTGATATGAGCATAACAATTGATGATATGCTAAGGTAGTATTGTGTAATTTTGAACTTAATTAAGCATGTCAAATTAATTAAAACATATATAAAGTCTACTTGTCCAAAGAATAATAAAATCACTTTCCTATTCTCCATAGTTTTTGCTCAATTTAAGCTGGAAAGGTGTAAATCAAATTAGGGGTACAACTTGTGCAACATAACTAGGCTAATCTATACCTAACCTTTTTTTTTTTTTTTTAATTTGGATAATCATATTTACCAATTAGAGCTAGGTTAGGGTTAAAAAAAATAAAACTCAAACTTTATTTGGGTAGTCATCATGGTGAGGTTTCTTAAATTCTTGCTTTAAGATTATATTAGAGAGTGTAACGACCCAAACCTGTTAGATTCAGATTGATATTGGGTGGTGCAACACAAGTCAGGTTCTTACCCGAACTCGAGGTTAACTTAAGGGAAAAATGGCCATTAACAATGATTACCAAGTTATTTAAGTAGTGAGATTAGAATGAAGTTCAGGGTCGAAGGTGCAAACACAAGTTCATCTAACCGATCAACTCCAAGTGATCAATCAGATCACCAAAACAGAGAGTATGTTGTTTCTCTAAACCATGTAACCAATCAAATGAGGGCATCTGATCGGTTAGATGAACCCATCTAATAACTGATCAGCTCCAAGTGATCGATCAAATGACCAAAATAGAGAGCAGGTTATTTCTTTAAACCATATAACCAATCAGAGGAGGGCATCTAATCGATCAGATTGCTCATCTAATCGATTAGATGGACAAGCTAGAATCTTCTGCACAAAATCGTATAACCGATCAGATGGGGGCTAAATCGCTAACTGGGTCCTTACCCGAACCCGAGGACACTCAAGGGTAAAATGGTCATTTTGCTTCATACTATGCTATAAAAGTCAAATTAGGGTCATAACGGACATTTTCAATAATTTTGTTTCATACACATAAGATAACCATAGCTTCGGATCTACTCTAGGACCCTAGGGTTCATAAGGATAAGATGGTCTTTTCATACCAAAACCAGAGAACGAGACCCACACCATGTGAAAGAGTCCTTTTCATGTTTCTGTTTTCATGTGCACCACTATTTTTTTCCCCTCGCTAGCAGAGATTTCATATTTAGTCCTTTATGAGAGTCGGGCATTCGCGTATGAGATGGGTGCATTCTAAGTATTCTAAAAAATCAAAATCATGCAAGTAAACAAATCAGGAAGACTTAAAAGTGAGTCATCATTGATTAGTAGGAATATGAACATGGAAGTTTTTTTCTATTCTATTGTGCAGATAATTCATCAATGGTTGTAATTTAAAGATGGACCACCAGATTATGTAGCATCGCCCGCTAATAACTTGGATTCACCGAATTTCGATCGTTACACTCTCAAAGGCTTTCTCAAAATTACAGTAAACTAAGTTCCAAAAAGTCATCTATAATTTAGGAGTAAAAGAAAGATTTTATAGATGTTAGGAAGACTTAATATTACTTGAAAACTAAGTCAAATTCATGCAAAAATAACTCCCCAAAATCTGAAAAAAAAAAAAAAAAATTATAATAAAATAAAAAAATAAGAAACCTAATTGGACTCAAATTGCAATTACCATATTAGTTTCAAAATGGAGCGCAACGCGACCTGTTTCACTAAGGCATTGAATTTTCTTTTAAAACAAAAATTCAGTAGCGCAACCAATTGCATTTTAGGGCGATCGGTTCCGCAAGGGCAGTGCACTTTAGTAAAATAGAACTATGAAAATTTTCTAAGTGCCGAACTCAAAAACTCACCAAAGATGAAAAATAAAGTATCCTCACCAACATACCTTTTGTAACATGATGTTCTTATATGAATCAAAGTTGAGCACATATTGATTGCACTTCTTGTTCTGCTTCCAATATCGAGACTCAAAATAAAACAAAAATTACAACTCTATCGGATAGGTTTTGACACTGAATTTTTCCAATTACAAAATTAATATCTAACAATAATGGTACATTATATATCAATAAATAAGATTATTATTGTCTTTTCATATTAGGAAAAAGGTAAAATATTTATCATTTTATAAAACTTGCTCAACAGATTTGCGGAAAGAAAATGATAGAGGCATCGTTGGGCAAACGCGCTAAAACCTAAAGAGAAGTTAAACTAATAAACCCTTAAATTAAAACTAAAAGTCGATCAAGAGTAGAATAGTGGAAAATTTGAAAAGATGATAGAAATTTCCTCCAGAAAAAGTGGACAAAAAGGAGACGAGGGATGGAAGTCGGGGAAGGGAGTTAGAAATTTTAAAAAGAGCCATTGTCATTTCTCTGTTTTCAGGTGTGCCTTTATTATTATTTTTTTCCTCATAGATTTCATATTTAGAAGTTTATGTGAATTGGGCATTTGCGTATGACATGGGTGTATTTAAAGTAATCTTCTGAAAAATCAAAGTCATGCAAGCAAACAAATCAGGAAGACTTAAAAGTTAGTCACTATTGATTAGTATGAATATGAAAATGAAAGTTTTTTTTTCTGTATTTTTAAGTCGTCTCAAAGTCGAAGCCATTTTTTTCGGACATAACACAGAAATTAATAATATGGGAAGGAGAAGGGAAATGACCGAACAGGATTCATCAATCGACACGATACAACCACACGAAAGTCAAGCCAAATTATAATAATGTAAAGCAACTAAAACAAAGAACACATAAAATTTTATATAATGGCAATTATGGCACTTTATATTATATAATAACATATTATAATAGTTGGTCATTCTGCATTCAAAGTCATGCAAGCAAACAAAAGAGGAAGACTTAAAAGTCCGTCAACTTTGATTAATATAAATATGAAGGTAAGAAGAAATTCTATCCTGGCTGGTTAATATGTTGATTTGAAGTGGCATAGACTCTGTTTCTCAAGATCAAAACTCACACTTTTCAAATTGTAAATTTTCAAATAAACCTATATTTGTATTTAATTTATTTATTTTTTATTTTTTTTCCACTCTCCTGTGTAACTTATGCTATTTTTTTATATAACCAATGTGAGTATTCTATGTCTGTATTCTGAATGAGTTGATTATTCTGAATAATTTATGAATAATCAAGGAAGTTTTTTTCAATTTTTTTATGTGGATAATTTATCAAATTACACCAAGCATCCCACACCACACAACAGGCAAATCAAATCACAGGACCGTATTTCAGAACAAAGTAAATTCACTACATTTTCGTCCAAGAGAAAATTGCATCAACTTTGACTCGGTCTATAAGAGCCCTTTTCATGCTTATAGTAGAAAACAAATCTAATTTCATTTTTGGTCCTTCTCATGAGTGCCACTGTGTTTCCGTGATGAAAAATATTTTTTTCAAAAAAGATTTTTTTTTTTTTTGGTTCTTTCCAGCCCTTCATCTGTTGCCATCGATGCCAATTAATGAATCCTTTCCAGTCCTTTCCCTTCTCCTTCCTCCTTTAGTTCCTCCTACTAGCCCCACTATTAATTATCCCTTTGAGACTACTTTAAATTACAGAGCCACCAACGAAAGTTCATATTCATATTAATCAAACTCACCATCAGGCTTAAATTCTCTCTCTGAGCCATACACAAATGCCCACGACCAAGAACTCACATATGATTTCAATAGCATTAAGAAGATATAGAAGTATAGTTGGGCTTACTGCTATTGTAGTTGTTCTGTTTCCTGAAACTTATATTGCCATTCAAAACCCTTCTTCTTGCGGAACCATTGGTAATATCAGCTACCCTTTTCACTTGAAAGGCCATGCTCGTAGCTGGGGTGACCATTACCACGAATTGTCTTGTGAGAACAATCGCACAACTATGTACTTGTCTGCAGGAGCACTTAAATACTATGTCCAAGGCATCTCTTACGAAAAGGGATTCTTAAGATTGGTAGATGCCCATCTAGACAACGATCAGTGCTCTGTTCCCGCCAATTCCTTCCCGCTTCTTTCCACTTACCCTTTCAATTATTATTATTATGATAAATTTTATGGAATGATTGATTTTATATATTTTGTGAGTTGTGCAAGCCCAGTGAATTCTTCAAACTACATAGATTTCTCTTCTTGCGTCAACACCAAAACAAAGTCGTATGTTGTGTTTAATGTTTCAAGTGCATTGGAAATCCATGACTCCTGCACCATCAACGTTATGTATCCGTCGCCGTTCATTGAAGTCCCGAGCAGCCTCACTATTTCCGATATTCACCAGGAGTTGCTTCGAGGGTTTCAGCTTTGGTTTCGGAATTATGACCAACTTCCATTCAGGATGAGGTACCAAATGCATGCCAATATTTAATGCTTCTTATAAACACATACAAAAACAAATTATTTTCTTATTTCTTGGTGCTAATTTCACTTCAATCGGTCGGTTGAATTCAGGTTAAAGTATTTCCTTGAAGACTTTATTTACCACCGCAAAAGTAAGGTTATCGTCATTCCATCAATTTCTTATTTTTAATTGATTTTTTATGTTTTCTATGTACTTCATTTTGATGAATATTTTTTCCCTCTTTCTGGGTGATTCGTCTATCAGAGCACAAGATCATCACCGTAGGTGAGTTAAAATGGATAACTTCATCTCTTCCTCTCTCACATGTTAGCTTGGTTAGTCACTAGGTCCGACGGTAAAACAAATTGACAAATAGCCAACAAAAAACAAAGAATAGTCCCAATATTAAATGCAAATATTGTTCTCTGCATATGACCAATTAATTAACCATGTACTAATATCTACTCTCCCTCTCTCTTTTAGGAGTCTACATCATACTAAGGATTTCAATTGGGCTGTTATGCTTGATTATATTGCTGGCATATAGATTCCAGCGAAGACACTTGTCCATCGATGACACCATTGAAAATTTTCTTCAGAGTCAAAACAACTTCGTGCCAATTAGGTATTCCTATTCAGATATAAAGAAAATAACTACAAGTTTCCGGGATAAGATAGGTCAAGGGGGATACGGGTCAGTGTTCAAAGGCAAGCTCCGAAGTGGTGATCTTGTAGCAATAAAAGTACTGGGCATGTCAAAAGCCAATGGGCAAGATTTCATTAGTGAAGTCGCCACGATAGGAAGGATTCATCGTGTTAATGTGGTGCGAATGGTTGGATTTTGTTCAGAGGGATCTAAAAGAGCTCTTGTGTATGATTTCATGCCTAATGGATCTCTTGATAAGTTCATTTTCTCACGTGGAGAAAAGACTCTACCATTCATTAATTGGGAAAGAATATATGAAATTGCAGTTGGAGTGGCTCGAGGGATTCAATACTTACATCGAGGCTGTGACATGCAAATTCTGCATTTTGATATCAAGCCTCACAATATTCTTCTTGACCAAGGCTTTGTCCCAAAAGTTTCTGACTTTGGCCTGGCAAAATTGTACCCAACAGATGATAGTATTGTCTCTCTCACTACAGCAAGGGGAACACTTGGATATATTGCTCCCGAACTGTTTTATAAGAACATTGGAGGTGTGTCATATAAGGCTGATGTTTATAGCTTTGGTATGCTATTGATGGAAATGGTGGGGAAAAGGAAAAATTGGAATGCTCATGCAGAGCACACAAGTCAAATATACTTCCCATATTGGATTTATGACCATATCAAGCAAGGAGAGGACTTGCAGTTGGGACATGCGAATGAACAAGAAAGAAGTTGTGTGAGGAAGATGATCATAACTGCATTGTGGTGCATACAACTGAAGCCCGTGGATCGTCCCACCATGAGTGAAGTACTGCAAATGCTAGAAGGGGGGGAGGAGCTACTGCAAATGCCTCCCAAGCCTTTCCTATATTACAATGATGCGTCAGTACATGATCAAACAGACAACAACGCATTAGGGGTACCAACTTCATCCCATGCTGATATGAGCATAACAATTGATGATATGCAAAGGTAGTATTGTGTAATTTTGAACTTAATTAAGCATGTCAAATTAATTAAAACGTATATAAAGTCTACTTGTCCAAAGAATAATAAAATCACTTTCATATTCTCCATAGTTTTTGCTCAATTTAAGCTGGAAAGGTGTATTCAAATTAGGGGTACAACTTGTGCAACATAACCAGGCTAATCTATACCTGACCTTTTTTTTTTTCTTTTTTTTTTTTAATGAATTTGGATAATCATATTTACCAATTAGAGCTAGGTTAGGGTTAAAAAATAAATCTTGAACTTTATTTGGGTAGTCATCATGGTGAGGTTTCTTAAATTCTTGCTTTAAGATCATATCAGAGACTATAACAACTTGAACCCGTTGGATTCGGATCGCTATCAGGTGGTGCAACACAAGTCGGGTACTTGCTCGAACTCGAAGGTAAATTAAGGGCAAAATGGTCATTTATAATGATTACCAAGTTATTTGAGTGGAACCCTGGGTCAATAGTGAGATTAGAATGAAGTTCAAGGTCGAAGGTGCAAACCGAAGTTCATCTAACCGATCAACTCCAAGTTATCGATCATTTGACCAAAACAGAGAGCATGTTGTTTCTCTAAACCATGTAACCAATCAGATGAGGGCATCTGATCGGTTAGATGAGCCCATCTAATAACCGATCAACTCCAAGTGATTGATCAGATGACCAAAACAGAGAGCAGGTTGTTTCTCTAAACCATGTAACCAATCAGATGAGGGCATCTGATCGATCAGATGGCTCATATAACCGATCAGATGGACAAGCCAGAATCTTCTGCACAAAATCATGTAACCAATCAGATTGGGGCCAAATCCCTAACCTGGTCCTTACTCGAATCCAAGGACACTCAAGGGCAAAATGGTCATTTTGCTTCTTACTATGCTATAAAAGTCATATTGGGGTCATAACGGACATTTTAAACAATTTCGTTTCATAAACATAAGATAACCATAGCTTCGGGTCTGCTCCGGGACCCTAGGGTTCATAAGGATAAGACAGTCTTTTCATACCAAAACCAGAGAACGAAACCCACACCATGTGAAAGAGTCCTTTTTCATCTTTGTGTTTTCATGTGCACCACTATTTTTTTTTCCCCTCACTAGCATAGATTTCATATTTAGTCCTTTATGAGAGTTTGGGCATTTGCGTATGAGAAGGGTGCATTCTAAGTATTCTGAAAAATCAAAGTCATGCAAGCAAATAAATTATGAAGACTTAAAAGTGAGTCACCATTGATTAGTATGAATATGAACATGGAAGATCTTTTCTATTCTATTGTGCGAATAATTCATCAATGGTTGTAATTTAAAGTCGGATCCACAGGATTGTGTAGCATTGCCCTGTAATAACTCGGATTCACCAAATTTCAATCGTCACACTCTCAAAAGGCTTTCTCAAAATTACAGTAAACTAAGTTCCAAAAAGTTATCTATAATTTAGGAGTAAAAGAGAGATTTTATAGATGTTCGGAAGACTTAAAAATACTTGAAAACCAAGTCAAATTCGTGCAAAAATAACTCCCCAAAATCTGATTAAAAAAAAAAGAAACCCAATTGGATTCAAATTGCAACGCGACCGGTTTCGCTAAGGCAGTGAATTTTCTTTAAAAACAAAAATTCAGTAGCGCAACCAATTGCATTTTAGGGCAATTGGTTCTGCAATGGTAGTGCACTTTAGTAAAATAGAACTATGAAAATTTTCTAACTGACGAACTCAAAAACTCACCAAAGATGAAAAATAAAGTATCCTCTCCAACATACCTTTTGTAACATGATGTTCTTATACAAATCAAAGTTGAGCACATATTGATTGCACTTGTTGTTCTGCTTCCGACATCGAGACTCAAAATAAAACAAAAATTACAACTCTATCGGACAAGTTACCAATTCCAAAATTAATATCTAACAATAATAGTACATTATATAGCAATAAATAAGATTATTATTGTCTTTTCATATTAAGAAAAAGGTAAAATATTTATCATTTTATAAAACTTGCTCAACAGATTTGCGGAAAGAAAATGATAGAGGCATCGTTGAGCACACATGCTAAAACCTAAAGAGAAGTGAAACTAATAAACCCTTAAATTAAAACTAAAAGTCGATCAAGAGTAGAAAAATGGAAAATTTGAAAAGATGATAGAAATTTCCTCCAGAAAAAGAAAAAGAGGACAAAAAGGAGATGAGGGATGGAGGTCGGGGAAGGGAGTTGGAAATTTTAAAAAGAGTCATTTTCATGTGTGCCATTATTATTATTTTTTCCCTCATAGATTTCATACTTAGTTATGTGAGTTGGGCATTTGTGTATGAGATAGGATGCATTTAAAGTAGTCTTCTGAAAAATCAAAGTCATGCAAGGAAACAAATCAGGAAGACTTAAAAGTGAGTCATCATTGATTAGTATAAATATGAACATGAAAGTTTTTTTTTCTGTAATTTAAAATCATCTCAAAGTCGATGCCATTTCTTTCGGACATAACACATAAATTAATAATATGAGAAGGAGAAGGGAAATGATCCAAAAGGATTCATCAATTGACACAATGCAACCACACCACAATTAAGCCAATTATAATAACATAAAGCAACTAAAACAAAGAACACATAAAATTTTATATAAGGGCAATTATGGCAATTTATATTATATAATTACATATTATAATAGTTGGCCATTCGGGATTTAAAGTCTTGCAAGCAAACAAATTACACCAAGCATCCCACACCACACAACAATCCAAGGCAAATCAAATTACACCAAGCATCCGGCATCACACAACAGTCCAAGGCAAATCAAATCACATGATCATATTTCAAAGCAGAATAAATCCACTACATTTTCATCAAAGAGAAAATTGTATCAACTTTGACTCGGTCAATAAGAGTCATTTTCCTACTTATCATAGAAAACAAATCTAATTTTATTTTTAGTCCTTTTCATGAGTGCCACTGTGGTTCCGTGACAAATTTTTTTTTTTTTGTTTAGATCAAATATATTTTTTTATTTTTATTTTTCAATATTTAATAAAGGTGTAGATCAAAGCCATAGATAAGGGGTGTAAAGATAACTTTGTGAAAATTAATGAATAAATTATTTTTGTTAAGTTTTAATATTATTTTTCTTCTTAAATATTTTACGAAAACCAAAAATTAAAAATTAAAAAAAATATTTTACATCCAAAAATCCAAATAAACTGAGCACATGCATATAGTAAAATGAAGAACAGTAATTTCATTTTCTAATTAAGACAAGTGGAGCGCAGGTGAAGAAATGTTTTAAGACAATCGTCAACTCATAGCCACATAATCCAAAGCGACAACTTGTTCACTAATATGATATCTTAAACGAATAACTTTTGGGAAGTGTGCGACTCTGTGATACAACTCTCTGCCTTATTGAAGTGCACACCAGTTGTAGAGTCCAGCACAAAATTCACTTTGTGTCGAAGTTCTCTATATTGTATTTGTGTAATGGACCAAGACAACATTCACCTGATTTGTAGACCTTTATATGAAATTAGGCAAACACAACCCAACCCAACTAGACATATTAGTCCATTTGCCACAACCCAACCCAACTAGACATATTAGTCCATTAGCCCAAGCTGGTAATCAATTATTAATTTATTATTAACTTCACTTCTGTTTGCATAAAACGATAAAATAATAATAATAATAAATATAAATATAAATATAAATATAAATAAATAAGTGGTCCATTTACAATAACTTTAGACATCTTGTTTAAAGTTATTGGCATCCCATTCATGTTCTTCCTTATTTTCCTCAAGATCTCCTACAATGTTTATAGGAATAAGTGGTCCATTACTCCATTTACAATAACCCTCCACACTTCAAAATCTAATACTTTGGTGCATTTGCATATGAGATAGGTGCATTTAAAGTAGTATTCTAAAAATTCAAAGTCATGCAAGCAAGCAAACAAATCAGGAAAATTTAAAAGTGAGTCACCATTGATTCGTATAAAGTCCTCTCAAAGTCGAAGCCATTTCTTTCAGACAGAACACATAAATTAATACTGGGAAGGAGAAGGGAAAGGACCAAAAAAGATTCATCAATCGACACGAAGCAACAACACAATAGTCAAGCCAATTATAATCACATAAAGCAACTAAAACAAAGAACACATGATGTTTATGTTGAAACCTTGTGAGGGTAAATCAAATCACAGGACCATTAAAGAGAAAGTTACATCAACTTTGACTCGGTCATTAAGAACTTCAATTATTGATTCAGGTAGCATTCAAATGGAGCCATTCATTAAAAAAATTAGAACTTCAATTATTGATGCACGTATAGTTCAACTACTGGACAATTGTGATGGTGTGTGTTCAACTATAGGCCTTATTGAGCTAAACCAGTTGTAGAGTCCACCAGAAATTTCAATTTGAGTATAATTTAAAAAGGGATAATTTCTTAAAAATGGAATTATGCATGCCTTATGTCAAAATTAAGGACCCAAAGTCAACTTTTTTAATATGATGGAATTTTATAAATGTATGTCTTAACAACCAAAATGTCCTTTCTCTCTCTTCACCTACCATTTCTCTCTCTTCATCTCTCATTTTTGGAAAAACAAATTACACAATTAACATAACTTAAGGTTAGTACAATCCCTCAAAATTCCTCTTAATTCATCTTATAAAAAGTTCAAGGAAGTCTTTTTCGATTTGGAAAGGTATCATTTGTCAAAATACCACTGGTGTGACGACGCTGGTTTTTAGGCTAGCGTGTCCTGTGATAAACCGTAAGGATGATCCGATAACGGATCCGAATGCGGAAATGAAAACAGAAAACAAGACTCTTAGAAGTCAAAGTGACCTCCCATGAGGTCGTGGAACTCAATAAGAACTAATGCGGGAACGAATGATCAGAAAAAGACCGAACAGGCCCCCAAGGGCAAAATGGTCATTTCTAAAAATATAAAATCAAGTGCTAATGAGCACACCACTAGAAAGACAACAAAAATTTAATCAAATTAGACCCAAGAATCACTTGATTCAGAGTCCGGATGAAGAAGATATGAAACTCCAAAGTTTCATAAAAATCACATTTTTGGGTTTGAAATTAATGCAGCAAGGGTACTTCGCAAGGGGTAAAAAGCACTTTTTAGAAAAAATTAGATGCAATTGAGCATACCGTTAGATAGACCAGGAAAAATTAATGAATCTAGACTCAAAAATCACTTGATTCGGAGTCCGGATGAAGAAGATATGAAACGTCAAAGTTTCAAAAAAACCAACCTTTGAGTTTAAAATCAGTGCGGCAAGGGTACTTTACAAAGGGTAAAATAGTCTTTTCAGATAAAATTGGATGCAACCGTGAATACCGTTCGATAGACAAGCAAAAACTAATAAACTTAGACTCAAAAATCACTTGATTTAGAGTCGGGACGAAGAAGATATGAAGCCTCAAAGTCTCAAAAAAATTAGACTTGTTTTCTTAGTAAGAAATCGGGGCAGGAATAGTGTTTTAACAGCAAGCAGTAATTAAATTTTTTTCCAAAACCGAGGCTAAAAATAGACCCTTAAACGATTTTTCTGGAAAAACACGAAGAAGAAACCCCCCCTTAAAATCACGTTTTCTTCCCGACTATGCAGAAGAAACCAAACAAAATACGATGTAAAGTCTCTAAAATGCCCCTTGAACAACCAGGGTCAAGATGGACCCAAAAAGCTACTACAAGCATTTTTTTTTTTCCAGAAACAGCCAGAACAGAGAGTAAAAACGGGCTAGTAGATAAATTTTTCTGGAAAAACACAAAGAAGAAATCCCCCTCAAAATTGAGTTTTCTACGTGACTCCCGAGAGAATTAAAAAAAAACGCAATGTACAATGCCCGAAATGCCCCTCCATGAAATCTGGCCATGAAGGTCCAAAAAGCTGCTAAAAAAAAACAGAAAGTTGAACCTTGCGATCGATTTCCGGCACCAAGACGACATTTTCTGGAAAAATACAAAAAAGAAACCTCCCCTAAAATCACGTTTTCTATTTAACCATATTGAAAGAAGGAAATAAAACTGAATTAAAAAGTCTAGAATGCCCCTAGATCAGAATATGCAAAAAAAAGTGCGAAATGAATTCACAAGAGGCTCAAAACACAAACGATAAGGTTTTGCCTGGAAACGACCATGCACGCAAACGTAACTTACCTATTTGGACGTGCTACAATGGTCCACAACTTAAAAATACCACCGATACAAAATCCGACCCCCCAACGGGCAAAAAGGCAAAAATGGAACTTGGAATGAAAATTCGGAATCCAAAAATACAAAATGGGATCAAATGACCGTTTGGCCCTTGCCACACTTCAAACATGATTTATAAGACCCTATGAAAGAATGAAAACAGAATTCCCACACCCGATGCAACCATGGTGAAGCAATGACTTGCGATTTTTCAAGATTTTCACAATATTTCATGAAGTTAAAAAGTACATAGAATACAATATAATGATCATTGGCCTCCGGCCTCATCTCATACATATCAAATACATTGAAAGGAGTGTACTTAAGTACACATTACATACATGGAATCAAATATACATATTTTGACATATAAGTCTACAAAATGACATTTCATGCTAACATTTGCATAAAATGGAAACTTGAAAGCTACACGACATCCAAAGAATGCTAGGCGTCACGAACCAAGTCTTCGTACCTAAAATATGCCCCAGTATCGTAAGGGTGAGTAACATAAAGCTACTCGTAGGAGATAAGCATGCATCGACCTAGCATTTTACAAATTTATTACCTTAAGGTGAAACATGTTAAAGGGGTTCATGCCACCTAACGTCTATGTCCAAATGAGACTCGGGGAGCATCCTAAGCTACCTTAGAGTCTAAGCAACAAAAATCATGATATACATACGTGTATGAAACGAATCATGGTTGGGATAATCTAAGAACACGACAAGAAGAATGTTTGAGCATAGATTAACATGAATTGCATTTTTAATACAATTGAACCAGGTCTAGAGTAATCCATAAAATATGACAAAAGCATATTTGAATACAAGTTAACAAGAATCACATTATCCATGCAATTCAACAACAAAAGAGCATGTTATACAATGCAATAACGTATAAGTTCTCAAAGCCATCAACTTAGAATCTAAATCACAAAATAACAGTGGTGGTTCATGCCACCTAACGTCTAAGTTCTAAATGAATCAATATGATCAATCCTAAGCTATGTTAGAACGTCAAAACACAATTTTCAATATCGATGTAATTTAACCAACATTGGGACTTCCAATACAACGCATAAAGCACAATTTCGCAAAGTTAACATCATGTAACTTAAAATGGAATGACAAATAAGGAATAACAAGTTACAACATCATCTAATTATCAACTTGAAATTGAAATGCAAAGTCAAACAAAGTGGATACTCGGACGTCACGCCGGATCAGACCGACAACATAGTTACTTTAGGGTTACTAGCCCATGGGTAACCTTCCTATGTGCACACTAGACTATATAGAGGGACTATCCCCAGTACTAGAACCACGTCCTAGCCATAGCCAAACAACGACATCCCCAAGTTTCCAAAATCAACAAGTTGTGCAACAACGCATATATCAACAGGAATATGCAAGATAATCAACTATCTACCAAGCACAACCAAATTTGGAAGCCTATACAATACATGCTCTAAGTCCACAACTAATATGATGTGATGAATGCCGAATCTTCAGTGTGCGATTCGTTACACGCTATGCATGAATGATGTTAAATACGAAATGTGCAAATCATTACACAAGGCAACAATATATTCAATAAGGAAAACATATTCTCATGAGTATAAATATAGCAACTATGTTATCCAATGCTCAAAACATAACCAAATGAATATACAACAAGTCCATGTCCAGGATTTTAATATAGAAACGACTTTCAAACACAATTAAATCCATGGCTCAATTCGATAGAATTTAATTAAATAAAAATAGTTAAATTCCCTAAATTCTAATTCAATTCCAAATAACCTCAAATTAATACATATTAAAGAACATAGCATGGTCATCACCTATATCCATTCTAAAAGTCAATTAGGTTATTGGAACAACAAAGTAGAACTCTAATTAAATCATCCTAATTTAATTACCAATGTTCTAAAGCAACTTCAAATGGTCCACAATTAATATATACTAGTAGACAAGTCATGGCCAATACAAATATCAAGTTAAAATCTTAATTAAGCTAATGGGACCACAAAATAGATTTTAATTAATTCTTTTAATTAAAATCTCTAGATTTTCAAACTTAACCAAATGCTCTCAATTTAACATATCTTAGAGAACATGCCAAGGACTAATGTAATATCACATTACAAGCTTATTTCATGCAAGTTACACCTATGTAAATTAAACTTTCACTAAAGTTAAATATAAAATAAAGGTTGCAATTCTCATACAATTAATCCCAATTTAATATATGTGAACAACCACACCAAAGCTTAATTTTCTAGCATGTCACAATTCAAATCAAAGTTGTATATCACCATGAGGATTAAATCTTAAACAACGAAATTAATTAAATGAAAGGTTTCAAAACCTCACCGAATATTCTAAATCAAATATATGTGAAGCTATATGACATGTAGATCAAGAATATCAAGTCAGAATTCAAATAGAGTGAATAGTGCAATCGGGGCAAATTAATTAATAATTACTAATTTTCAAAACACCTCCAATTACTTTCAAATTCAACTATGTTGAATAGCATGCTAAGGCCTAATATAATATGCTAACACATATTAATTTCAAGCAACTTAAGGCAATGTGAATTAATCTTTCACCTAAGATAAATATTAAATAAACTATTTAATACTTATTCAAATGTTCCAATTTTAATACACGACAATGAGCATATCAAGGGGCAATATAAAATCATGCCACATGTTTAAACCAAGTCATGAGCAATCGGAAAAATTAGATCCCGTACAAGAAAAATAAATAATAAAATCTCTAGATTTTATATTTAATCATGCAAACAAGTAGTATAAGCATCACAAGCATGTTATATAACAAGAATTTAAACCTAGAACATCTCCTACCTCAATTTGAGATAAAAATCCCAAAGGCCCACCAAAATAAAAGTGCTCCGAATTCGACGATACCGAGAGGTTTTGTCGGGGACAACACCGTGAACAAGAATCCGCAAGAAGCCCCATGAAAATCTCAACTTGACTCCAAACCTGAACTCAAAAAATCGTCGAAAATGGATTCTAATAAGGGCAAAAGGTAGAGCACGTCGAAGGAAACAATTAATGTTAAGGTCGAAGGATTTCTACCAAGGAAAAGTTGACCAAAGGAGGAGAGAGAAAGTGGCAGCCATGGCTGCTAGGAAATCCGGCCAAGAGAGGTGGGGAAGATGACCAAAATCTGATTTTTCACTTTAGGGCATCCTATTTATAGTAAGTCTCAAAAACTGCCCCCAAAGGGCCCCGCCGGGTCCGGAAAAGTGGATTTTGAGCAGACATGCTCAAACGGCAAAACTCCATGAACAAAAAAGATTCAAAATGAGAAAATATGAATAACGGAAGAAACAGCGTCAAAAAATCAGTCCCGAACAGTTATGCCCTAAACAAGTTCGACGGCAATTGGGTCCAAAAACTCTGAAAGTGGAAAAAAATGACCAGAAGGAAATTCTAAGAGTCCATGACTCAACGAAATATGAAAAGGAATCCCGTACAAGGATCCAGGCCCCAGACGAGACATTTTATAATAACTTTCGTTAATTGCACAATGGCCCCTACAAAAAGGGTTAACTACGAAACTACCCCAGAATGAAAATATCTTCCGAAAGATATTTTCTTAGATGCCCCTAAAATAAAATATCTACAAAAGATATTTACGAAAAAAACCCCAAGAAATGAAAATGATTCTAAAGAATTGTGCATCCATGCCCCTGTGGGCACCGGGAGCAACCAGAGTACTTTCTTGCAAAAGTAAAGATACGTATTTCTAGAAAACCACTCAAGATGAAGGCATGTGAAGTCAAAAACCAACTCCGAGCACGAAAAGTGAGGTTGTGCCAAAAACTGACAAACGGAGATAAGACGAAATAGGGAAAATGACAGAATAGGGAAAAGACGAAATAGCGCATAGTGTCCAAAAACGAAAAATGCGAAAATAACTCGGTCCTCAAAGGAAGTTGTCAATTCACATGAAAGAGTCTCAGAAACCAATTTCGAGCACTCGAGATGACACTAAGCGACACGAAACAGAGCTCAGAAAGGAAAATTAAACGAAAAAAATTCATTCATAAAATTTCAAGAAAAAGGAAAGGAAGGCAAATGACCGGGTCATTATAACCTACCCTCCTTAAAGGAATTTTGTCCCCGAAATTAAGAACACACCAGAGATAACAGAATAATGACCGAACAAAAGGTCAAATCAAAGGACAGCTCACAACGCACTGAAGGACAAATCCTGAAGTCTAAAGATCAACTGAAGGAACGCGAAACCAAGAACTGAGGCAACACCTCATACGAATAGGCACGTTAACTCAACGTCAACTACCGAGAGAATCCCAAGACAACGAAACATTGAAACATGATAGAAGAAGAGAGTGACAAGGCAGTACGAACAGTGACCAGAACCCGCCCACACTTACTCGTCAACAAGGTAGCACGACAGTATAAGGCACTTGTTTGTAACATGCCCCATAAGGGAACTTTTTGATACCAATGACATCAATGTCGAAAATTATCATTACCAAAGGCACTACGGAAACCAGGCATCTGCGAGAGTTGGGGTAGCTAATCCCAAAACTCTGACAATAATGACACTGGCACCATTACGCTTAAGGCCTTAGATCTAGAAGCCACGAAGGAAAAGGAAATGAAACGGTGCCTCCCTGGCCCACGTCTCAATCCACCAGACAAGAACTGCGATTCTACACTCACATGAGCCTTACTCGCATCAACAAGACAGAATAAACAAGAAGGTTCCCTACATGGGTCCTCACAAAATGAATTTCTCCTATCCAAGGAAGAAACTCGTGAAACAAGAACGCATCCAAGGGATACAACAGATCCTAAGAGATAATGCAAAAACCTGACATAAAGTAAACTAGTAGCATGCAACATAGCAAAACTATCTACTCACACAAGTAGTAAACAAGTTGCCACATAAGCAAATAGGCATGTTATCAAATCAAACATGTTATCAAGAAGCACGCAAACATGTTATCACACCAGAACATGATAGTGACACAGAACATGTTATCAGGAAGCATATATATACAAAAACATGCTCAACAAATGATAGATGTCTCAAAACACCTGAACATATGAACATGTTATCATACAAGACATGTTATCAAGATACAAATGACAAATCAAAGCAAAACAACATGAGCATGATATGCACCCAAAACCCATCGTCCAAGGTATTCGAACCCGGATGCTCTGATACCACCTGTGACGACCCTGGTTTTTAGGCCAGCGTGTCCTGTGATGAACCGTAAGGATGATCCGATAACGGATCCGAATGCGGAAGCGAAAACAGAAAACAAGACTCTAAGAAGTCAAAGTGACCTCCCATGAGGTCGTGGAACTCAATAAGAATTAATGCGGGAACGAATAATCAGAAAAAGATCGAACAGGCCCCCAAGGGCAAAATGGTCATTTCTGAAAATATAAAATCAGGTGCTACTGAGCGCACCACTAGAAAGACAACAAAAATTTAATCAAATTAGACCCAAGAATCACTTGATTCAGAGTCCGAATGAAGAAGATATGAAACTCCAAAGTTTCATAAAAATCACATTTTTGGGTTTGAAATCAATGCAGCAAGGGTACTTCGCAAGGGGTAAAAAGATCTTTTTAGATAAAATTGGATATAACTGAGCATACCGTTAGATAGACCGGGAAAAATTAATGAATCTAGACTCAAAAATCACTTGATTCGGAGTCCGGATGAAGAAAATATGAAACGTCAAAGTTTCAAAAAAACCAACCTTTGAGTTTAAAATCAGTGCGGCAAAGGTACTTTACAAAGGGTAAAATAGTCTTTTTCAGATAGAATTGGATGCAACCGTGAATACCATTCGATAGACAAGCAAAAACTAATAAACTTAGACTCAAAAATCACTTGATTTGGAGAAGGGACGAAGAAGATATGAAGCCTCAAAGTTTCAAAAAAATTAGACTTATTTTCCGGGTAAGAAATCTGGGCAGGAATAGTGTTTTAACAGCAAGCACCAATTAAATTTTTTTCCAGAACCGAGGCTAAAAACGGACCCTTAAACGAGTTTTTCTGGAAAAGCACGAAGAAGAAACCCCCCTTAAAATCACGTTTTCTACTCGACTATGTAGAAGAAACCAAAAAAAATACGATATAAAGTCCCTAAAATTCCCCTTGAACAGCCTACGTCAAGATGGACTCAAAAAGCTGCTACAAGCATTTTTTTCCAGAAACAACCAGAACAGAGAGTAAAAACGGGCTAGTAGATGAATTTTTCTGGAAAAACACAAAGAAGAAACCCTCAAAATTGAGTTTTCTACGTGACTCGCGAGATAATTAAAAAAAAAACGCAATGTACAATGCCTGAATGCCCCTCCATGAAATCTGGTCATGGAGGTCCAAAAAGCCGCTAAAAAAAAACAGAAAGCTGAACCTTGCGATCGATTTCCGGCATCAAGACGACATTTTCTGGAAAAATACGAGAAAGAAACCCCCCAAAAATCACGTTTTCTATTCAACCATGTTGAAAGAAGGAAATAAAACTGAATTAAAAAGTCTAGAATACCCCTAGATCAGAATATGCAAAAAAAAGTGCGAAATGAATTCACAAGAGGCTCAAAACACAAACGATAAGGTTTTGCCCGGAAACGACCATGCACGCAAACGTAACTCACCTATTTGGACGTGCTACAATGATCCACAACTTAAAAATACTACCGATACAAAATCCGACCCCCCAATGGGCAAAAAGGCAAAAATGGAACTTGAAATGAAAACTCGGAATCCAAAAATACAAAACGGGATCAAATGACCGTTTGACCCTTGGCCACACTTCAAACATGATTTATAAGACCCTACGAAAGAATGAAAACGGAATTCCCACACCCGATGCAACCATGGTGAAGCAATGACTTGTGATTTTTCAAGATTTTCACAATATTTCATGAAGTTAAAAAGTAAATAGAATACAATATAATGGTCATTGGCCTCCGTTCTCATCTCATACATATCAAATACATTGAAAGGAGTGTACTTAAGTACACATTACATACATGAAATCAAATATACATATTTTGACATATAAGTCTACAAAATGACATTTCATGCTAACATTTGCATGAAATGAAAACTTGAAAGCTACACGACATCCAAGGAATGCTAGGCATCACAAACCAAGTCTTCGTACCTAAAAATGCCCCAGTATCGTAGGGGTGAGTAACATAAAGCTACTCGTAGGAAATGAGCATGCAACGACCTAGCATTTTACAAATTTATCACCTTAAGGTGAAATATGTTAAAGGGGCTCATGCCACTTAACGTCTATATCCAAATGTGACTTGGGGATTATCCTAAGCTACCTTAGAGTCTAAGGAACAAGAATTATGAAATACATATGTGTATGAAACGAATCATGGTTGGGATAATCTAAGAACACGACAAGAAGAATGCTTGAGCATAGATTAATATGAATTGCATTTTCAATACAATTGAACTAGGTCTAGAGTAATCCATACAACATGGCAAAAGCATATTAGAATACAAGTTAACAAGAATCACATTATCCATGCAATTCAACAACAAAAGAGCATGTTATACAATGGAATAAGGTATAAGTTCTCAAAGCCATTAACTTAGAATCTAAAGCACAAAATAACAGTGGTGGTTCATGCCACCTAACGTCTAAGTTCTAAATGAATCAATATGATCAATCCTAAGCTATGTTAGAACGTCAAAACACAATTTTCAATATCGATGTAATTTAACCAACATTGGGACTTCCAATACAACGCATAAAGCACAATTTCGCAAAGTTAACATCATGTAACCTAAAGTGGAACGACAAATAAGGAACTACAAGTTACAACATCATCTAGTTATCAACTTGAAAATGAAATGCGGAGTCAAACAAAGTGGATACTCGGACGTCACGCCGGATCAGACTAACAACATAGTTACTTTAGGGTTATTAGCCCATGGGTAACCTCCCTATGTGGGCGCTAGACTATATAGAGGGACTATCCCCAGTACTTGAACCACGTCCTAGCCAAAGCCAAATAACGACATCCCCATGTTTTCAAAATCAACAAGTTGTGCAACAACACATATATCAACAGGAATATGCAAGATAATCAACTATCTACCAAGCACAACCAAATTTAGAAACCTATACAATACATGCTCTAAGTCCACAACTAATATGATGTGATGAATGTCGAATTTTCAGTGTGCGATTCATTACACGCTATGCATGAATGATGTTAAATACGAAATGTGCAAATCATTACACAAGGCAACAATATGTTCAATAAGGTAAACATATTCTCATGAGTATAAACATAGCAACTATGTTATCCAATGCTCAAAACATAACCAAATGAATATACAACAAGTCCATGTCCAGGATTTTGATATAGAAACGACTTTCAAACACAATTAAATCCATGGCTCAATTCGATAGAATTTAATTAAATAAAAATAATTAAGTTCCCTAGATTCTAATTCAATTCCAAATAACCTTAAATTAATACATATTAAAGAACATGGCATGGTCATCACCTATATCCATTCTAAAACTCAATTAGGTTATTGGAACAATAAAGTAGAACTCGAATTAAATCATGATAATTAATTACCAAGGTTCTAAAGCAACTTCAAATGGTTCACATTTAATATATACTAGTAAACAAGTCATGGCCAATACAAATATCAAGTTAAAATCTTAATTAAGCTAATGGGACCACAAAATAGATTTTAATTAATTTTTTAAATTAAAATCTCTTGATTTTCAAACTTAACCAAATCCTCTCAATTTAACATATCTTAGAGAACATGCCGAGGACTAATGTAATATCACATTACAAGCTTATTTCATGCAAGTTACACCTATGTAAATTAAATTTTCACTAAAGTTAAATATAAAATAAAGATTGCAATTCCAATTTAATATATGTGAACAACCACACCAAAGCTTAATTTTCTAGCATGCCACAATTCAATTCCAAGTAGTATCACCATGAGGATTAAATCTTAAATAAGGAAATTAATTAAATGAAAGGTTTCAAAACCTCACCGAATATTCTAAATCAAATATATGTGAAGCTACATGGCATGTGGATCAAGAATATCAAGTCAGAATTCAAATGGAGTGAATAGTGCACTCGGGGCAAATTAATTAATAATTACTAATTTTCAAAACACCTCCAATTACTTTCAAATTCAACTATGTTGAAGAGCATGCTAAGGCCTAATATAATATGCTAACACATATTAATTTCAAGCTAGTTAAGGCCATGTAAATTAATCTTTCACTTAAAATAAATATTAAATAAAATCTTTAATACTTATTCAAATGTTCCAATTTTAATACACGACAATGAGCATATCAAGGGGCAATATAAAATCATGTTACATGTTTAAGCCAAGTCATGAGCAACCGGAAAAATTAGATCCCGTACAAGAAAAATAAATAATAAAATCTCTAGATTTTATATTTAATCATGCAAACAAGTAATATAAGCATCACAAGCATGTTATATAACAAGAATTTAAACCTAGAACATCTCCTACCTTAATTTGAGATGAAATCCCAAAGGCCCACCAAAATAAAAGTGCTCCGAATTCGACGATACCGAGAGGTTTTGTCGGGGACAACACCGTTAACAAGAATCCGCAAGAAGCCCCATGAAAATCTCAACTTGACTCCAAACCCGAACTCAAAAAATCGTCAGAAATGGATTCTAATAAGGGCAAAAGGTAGAGCACGTCGAGGGAAGCAATAAATGCTAAGGCCGAAGGATTTCAACCAAGGAAAAGTGAGCCAAAGGAGGAGAGAGAAAGTGGCAGCCATGGCTGCTAGGAAATCCGGCCAAGAGAGGTGGGGAAGATGACCAAAATCTGATTTTTGCACTTTAGGGCATCCTATTTATAGTAAGTCTCAAAAACTGCCCCGAAAAGGCCCCGCCGAGTCCGACAAAGTGGATTTTGAGAAGACATGCTCAAACGGCAAAACTCCATGTACAAAAAAGATTTAAAATGAGAAAATATGAATAACGGAAGAAACGGCGTCAAAAACTGAGTCCCGAGCAGAAAGTTATGCCCCGAACAAGTTCGGCGGCAATCGGGTCCAGAAATTCTGAAACTGGAGAAAAATGACCAGAAGGAAATTCTAAGAGTCCACGACTCGACGAAATGTGAAAATGAATCCCGTACGAGGATCCAGGCCCCAGATGAGTTATTTTGCAATAACTTTCGTTAATTACACAATGGCCCCTACAAAAAGGGTTAACTGCGAAACTACCCTAGAATGAAAATATCTTCCAACAGATATTTTCTTAGATGCCCCTGAAATAAAATATCTTCAAAAGATATTTACGAAAAACACCCCAAGAAATGAAAAAGATTCTAAAGAATTGTGCATCTATGTCCCTGTGGGCACCGGGAGTAACCAAAGTACTTTCTTGCAAAAATAAAGATACGTATTTTAAGAAAACCACTCAAGATGAAGGCACGTGAAGTCAAAAACCGAATCGGAGCACGAAAAGTGAGGTTGTGCCAAAAACTGACAAACGAAGATAAGACGAAATAGGGAAAATGACAGAATAAGGAAAAGACGAAATAGCGCATAGTGTCCAAAAACGAAAAATGCAAAAATGACTCGGTTCTCAAAGGAAGTTGTCAATTCACATGAAAGAATCTCAGAAACCAATTCCGAGCACTCGAGATGACACTAAGCAACACGAAACAGAGCTAAGAAAGGAAAATTAAACGAAAAAAATTCATTCGTAAAATTTTAGGAAAAATGAAAGGAAGGCAAATGACCGAATCGTTACAACCAGGGTTTGATTAGGAGGGGATACCACTTGTCAAAATACCCTTAAGATATTGTAGAATTTTTGATAACTTAGGATACTTCCTTACCTTCCAAATAGAATGTTAAAAGTTCATGTTTCTAAAAGGACAAAAGTTGGTGTATGATTGTATATTTTATCATGGTAAAAAGAAAACGGAGGGGAGAGGGGACGAGTCTAAGTCACATAAAGCAAAAGCGGGAGAAAGAATTTCTTTCACAAATAATATTTTTATTTTTAGAGAAGTAAATAGACAATAATAATAATAATAATAATAATAATAATAATAATAATAATAATAATATTGTTTGGATGATAATTTTATAAAATAAAAAAATAAAAAATAAAAAATTGATTTACAAAAATTAGATTTTAGTTCTTTTTTATTACTTAAATTAAATCGAAAATGCAACACACCACATCGAAAATGCAATACCCATAAAACATATATAGACACATGTACCATATATTTACTTTGAGAATCCATAACTAATGGAATATTTCGTATCGAGTTGCGACATTGTAACATTTTTTTTTCACTGCATTCTTCATTTAATGGTCTTGTGTATCTAATATAGTCTTGTTCTTTGATTTTTGAGTAACTTCTGGATCAATGATAAGGACTACCCAACTTTTATTCACCTGAACTTTTAAATTGCAGTCATTTTATAATTTATAGAGATCTCTATACAAAATGATAATTTTGAATTAACCCCACAAATCTGACGGCTCATAGGATAGCAGAATTCTCCTCCAGTTCTCCAATTGCACAAATTATAAAATTACCCACAAATTAGTTGACATATTGAAAGAGTTATTGGTTAGGGACTAAAAGAAAATTTATATCTGTGTATATATATATATAGAGAATACAAAATGCGGCTTTTTAAACTTTGGGCCGTCGTAGAGCTTGAGAAAGGATGGCGGGCCTTATTATTACTTTTTCATTGGGCTTTACTTCTTACACCCGGTCAGCTAAAGGCCCAATAATTCTTTTTCTTTTTCTTTTTCTTTTTTTTTTTTTTTCTTTTTTTTTTTTTTTTTTGTTGAAATGAGCCATATATGAAAAATATTTTTTGTGAAAAATAAAAATAAATAATGGAATGTATTGAGCTTCACTTTAATCTAATGAGAATGTGTATACATACTTGTATACTGTATTTCTTTTTCACTATTCATGTTTGTATTTATATATTTATGTAAATGAGCTATTCATTATAAATTCACTTCTATGATTTGTTGAGTCACATTAAACCTTTGCCGAGTAAAATAATAAATAAACATAAATAAATTTAGTTGGCATATTGTTATGGTGTTCTCGGTAGAAGTAATAATTTTTTAGTTGGCATATTTATTAGCTCTAAAAATTAAAAAATTGTTCATGAAATTCAACATATGCTTTGCTAGGATCGCCGGGGCCATGGAGAAAAAATGAAAATTCAAAGAACCCAATTGATCAATGATTCTAAATTAAGTTCATAAAACTAATAATATTAAATTATACAATCAAATTTTACCCACCCACACAGAGAGAGATTCTAAGGTCCTGTTTATGAAAATCATAAAATTTTACCTAACCAAAAACAAAATAAAATAATCAGAAAATTGGTGCAAAACCTTTTTGGTTGAAATTTTTTGAAAATTGTTTTCTAAAAGCTCGGTTAATTTTTTTTTTTTCTATTTTTAGAGATTTTTAATCATAATTTTTTATTTCTGAATTCCTGAAAATTATTTTTAGAAAATTGAACCAAATGGAATTTGAGGGTCTCTTTGATTCATTATCTTCCCAAGAGAGAAATGATTTTTGATTATTTTCTAAAATTGACTATTTTCTTAATTATACTCAATAAATTTCATAAAATTGTCAACCAAATAAGTTTTGGATTATATTATGTTTTTAAGTTTTCTTAAAAAAAAAAAAAAAAAAAGAGACACATTAGGAGAATACTTAACTAAGTTCATGCCTGGCCTATCACTACTATGTCACCCATCATTGCAGCCACTAATTGTCCCCCGAAACATCTAACTCAAAGATATAGATATATATATATATATATATATATATATATATATATATATATATATGTAAAAAGAGTATCATAGACGTAGAATCCGCTGTAGCATACTTGGAAATTTCAGTTCGGATATTCCGGGTTCGGACCCCGGCAGCGGAACGAATACTTTTACCAATTTTCTTTTTCATTAGAAAGGTTGCATGGCCCCACCAAATGGAAGATTGTTTAATGGAGAATGTATTAAAATTTTACCATTTTTTCTTTTTCATTAGAAAGGTTGCATGGCCCCACCAAATGGAAGATTGTTTTATGAAGAATGTATTAAAATTCATTTTAATATAAATGGGAACGTATGTATCATGTTCTTATTTTTCAAAAGAAGGTCAGAAATTCGACCTCGGTGGAGGCATATATGTGTGAGTATTAAAAAAAAAAATTGTTTTAAAAAATTTTAAAATATATAATTAAATTCTAATTATTTTGATTAATTTCTCTTGAGTAAGAGAAATTAAGTTTCTAATGTATCCATATATTAATGCATGTTTTTGGATGTTCATATACCAACAGAGGGGGAGATGTTCTTACACATGATATTTGGTTCTCAATAAATGTATTTGATTCACATAATTTTAAGATCAACCTATTCTAAGTTCATTAATTCATAATATTTATGAGATATATTTTAATTAGTGTGATATACGAAAGAAATTTATTATCATGGAACACGAATCTTCTTAATTCATGTATCTTCAGTGTTGCACACATTTACGAGACTTTAAGGACCACACTTTCCTAATTCAAGCATGGATTAAAGATGGATTGGTTCAATTCCATCTCATGCTCAAGTTTTCTTAACTCAAGTTTAAAAGTTTTCTCTTCTAATTTTTATATTTGGACATTATGAAAAGAGAACAAAAGTTGCATGGTGGTTGTTGTCACGTTGCACCAAAAGTTTGCAAAGAGATGAACTAAGAGTGTGAGTGTGCAATGTGGCCAAGTTTTAAATTTATAAAAGCCACTACTACCTTTAACTAAAAATATAGCTAGGGTGAGTAGGAATCGTCCCAAAGGATGGAAACAAGATTAGGGTTAGTAGGTCGAGTGATCAAAATGTGGTTGGTTTGTTTGATTAAACTACAATTAAGACTAAACAAGCTCAATATAAAACAAGTAATTAAAGGATAAAGAAAACAAGAGAGAGAGGTCTTGGGACTTAGAGGTCACCACTAAGTATCACCTTACTCAATTCATAATTAATGAGGGGGAAAACATATGTTGCAACAAGTGTGTATGGTTGTTTCAACAAGCATGGATAACCAATTAAGTATATATTGTCTAAATAACACAATGAATAGCACAATATATCAAACTAAGCCATTAATCCTTCCTTTAAGCTCACAATCCAAACACATCATATGATTAGAGAAATATACTACTTGCATTCATAAGTATGGAACATCAAACAACAAGCATGGATTGTCCTCTCATTTAACAACTAAGGTAACTACACTACATCTAAGCTAATGACATGAAAATTAAATTAATTAAACTAAGGGAGAGGCACAATCCATCAAGCAATGAGTATGAACCATCAAATAAACCACAAGAGCATTCTATTAAGCACTATCTCTTGACAATCTCTAGATCTATAACATCAACACACATAGACATGCATCAACAACATAAGTGCTAGAGATAAACACATGAACATCTATTCTAGCATACATAGACATATGGATATAATGAAATGATCAATTGGAAGAATTAAACCACACAAATCATTGAATAAACAAGATCTATGTATATAAAAATGTCAAAACATGTATTACAACACAAATCCCCTCAAAAATACATAAATCAAGGTAAAGAAGGCATGCTTAAGGCTAACTCTAGCCCCAAGAGGATGTCTAGCCACCCATGGATGGTGTCCTCCAACCCTCAAGGACTATCTCCATGGTAGAAATGATCTTCTTCTTGAGGTAGATGGAAGACTTTCCAAGAATGTGTCTCTAGCCTCCTCTTCTCTTTTCTTCCTCTCTAAGAATAATATCAAATGTTGTATCTAAAAAAAACATATCTGTAAAAGTGGCTCATAATCCTTATATAGGTAGCTCAAATGTCACACCCAATGGTCTAGGCTCGTACACAAGGGCTTCTCCAATGATTGCATCATGAGACAACTTTTAATGAGCTGGAAATTGATTTAATTCGCACATGAGAGGGTTCGATCGATCGAAACTATGCTGAGATCAATCGAACTTGGCTGAGATCCATCAAACTTTGGCTGGATCGATCCTCCCATGGCAGCACCTTTTTGGATAAAGACAAATCTGAGATATTTTTGAGATATTTTGGGAAAGAGACAAAAGT
This sequence comes from Cornus florida, assembly GCF_030987335.1. NCBI lineage: Eukaryota > Viridiplantae > Streptophyta > Magnoliopsida > Cornales > Cornaceae > Cornus > Cornus florida. Next base: position 26,913,416 of record NW_026775579.1, read on the forward strand.
GGTAGGTATGGTGGTACAACAGGATAAGATGAAATCTTTTTGATCGATCTTATAAATGTTGGATCGATCGAACATTGTGGGATCTTTGGATAAGGACAAAAGAGCTTGGATCCATCTTGGAGTGTAGAGATCGATATATGTCAAATCGATCGAAGAAATTCTGTGATCGATCGAACTTTGCTGAACTTCCACCACTTACTTCATTTTGCTTCCACTTTGCTCATTTCTTTAATTCATCTCAAGATTGCTTCAATTATGCTCATATTTGGCTGAATTAGCTTATTTTGGGAATAAGTGCCTGAAAACAGAAATAACATAAAATCAATCTAAAGCGGGAAAATAAGATAGATAAAGGTCCTAGAATACCTAAGCTTAACGGGTTTAAATGCGCACTTTTCAGTGCTCATCACACCCCTAAACTTAAATATTGCTAGTCCCTAGGAATGAACTAGAAAGTAAAGGAATGGAATGAAAAACTATACAACTATGAACTAGAAAGCAATAAATGGATAACGCCACTTTCGTAGGGAACACGATTGCATTTAGCATATGTAACAAGCCTTTTAAACCCCTAGGTTACCCCTAGTGGACGAGTGAAGTCTCATGAGGGTTTCCAGAAATGATACCCACAAACATTAACCTAATTCTTTCAAAAGAGGCACCAATATTGCGAACAAGCATTAGGAGAAAACTAGCTCAAGTATGTAATTTTTCAACCATTTCCAAGCAATCTCTCAAAATTTCAACATCAAGCAAGCAAATATGGTCCTCCACACATCAAGAAAATGATCATGCAATCAAAACAACGACCGGCATCAAATATGTTGTTATCTTAGCCAACTAAATAAATGATCACATCCTTACCCTCAAACTGGCACACAAATCTAGTACCGATCATTAAGACAAAGAGTGGACATTTTATTAAAGCTTTATTGATCTAGGTGCGCTTATTTATTTATTTATTTTTATTTTTTTATTTTTCTAATCCTAAGGATCAAAGATGGAAGCATAGTGTAATGTGTTGATCTATTAAGCTTTCTAGTGATCCATGAGGTCGAGTGTTAGGTCAATGACTCCCAAACTGGACGGCTTTAGGGCATTAGGTGTTCAAACACCCCTAAGGACTTAGCAGCTCAAATCAACTATGCTAAAAATAAAAAAAAAACCCATCTAATCATTTCCCACTTCTCGCCTTTTGGGAGAAGTCCTCACTTTTTATTTTTATTTTTATTTTATTATTATTATTATTTTTTTGTATTCAATTATTAACCTAGAGTTTGGGCCCTCCACCTTTTGGCTCGAGAAATTCAGTGCTTGATGAGGCTAGAATCCCTGCTACTTAGTGAAAAGGAGTTGTTATCCACTTTTATCAAGAATGAAAGCTTTCAATGCACTACTAGCCCAATTAGGATATAACCAATTCAATAATCAAAAAGTATGTACCCCACAAATGAATGCTAGTGTACGACTGTGCTAGTGTAGAATCCTAGAGTGAATCTCAAAACAATCTCAAAATCAGGATGATGTGGACCACCAATGCAAGCAAGATATCAATCTTTCGAAAAATTTACTCCTAAATGGCATCCACAAGGCATACAAGGAGTATTGGACTCTCAAGTCAAGCAATTTTTAAATTCTAAGCAATATAGTCCTCAAAAGATCAAAATCATAGCTAGTCATGGACCAATCATAGTAAATCTCTCAAATACATATGTCATGCTTAAAATTTTGAATTTAAAAACAAAACATTACAAAGCACACATTACCCCCAAACTTAAATGGCACAGTGTCCTCAATGTGCAAAGAGAACAAAAGGAAAAAGTATACCAGTGCAACTAAGGCAAAGAAAGGCCGGGACAGAAGTATCCAAAGTAGGTGGTGTAACTCCCTCAAACTTGGGATTAACTATGGTCCTGAAAATATAGCACTGGGATAAAACTCATCAGGTAACAAAAAGGGATAATAATAGTGCACAGTGGGCATGCAAATGTAAATGGGATAGTCAAATGAAATAATGAGAGAGGAATAAGGGTGGTCTTGAAAATTTGTGTAGTACTCACTCTCACTGAAGTCACTAGGATACACCTGATGGAGTCAATCACAGATAGATATATCAATACAAAGATATGACATCCAAAATATAACCATGCATAAAAAAAATAAGGAAAGTAAATAGTATATCCAATGTCTAGGCCAACAGGCTGGCCGCAAAAATAATATAACTGTATCAAAATAGCAGATATCATAGATATATAGAGTAGGTAAAAGAGAGATGTGAAGATTATGCTGAGGAGGTAGGACAGGCAGGGCGCGATTCGTATATGTCTTTGGAAATGTCTTGCAGTGCAGCCATGACATCCGTACGTAAGGAAGAAATGTCATCTCGGATAGAGACAATGTCTGCGCGGATGGAGACTACGGCATCCTCCAAAGCCTGGATACGCTCTCCAAAGCCGGGTGTCGGTGTTAAAGCCTCAGGTACCACTGGATCAGGAGAATGATATGCATCTTGAGCCTGCTCCTGGAAATGTAATGGTGACCCCGCTAGAGAGTGATGCTGTAGATCCTCTACAGGATATTGCTGCAAGTCTATATCTAAATGTATGGCAGCCGGATCGACTACTGGATCGTCCGTTGCTGCTGGTACGTCTGCCTCTACTGCCGCTGCGGCTGCGGCTGCTGCTGCTGCTGCCTCCTCTGCAGCTATGAGAGCATCCTCCTGTAGGCTCTTAATCAGGGCATTGTAAGTCTTGTTCCAATCCTTCCGGCGGAAACGGTAGTCTCCGAACTCAGTATACTCCCGGGGATAGAATGGGTAATGCTGATCCCGGAGTATCTGAGTGATAAGATGGCCGAAGGGAAAGAACTTAGTTCGTTTAGGCTTGGCCTTGTTGATATATTCTGTGTTGAGCTTCATCATGACGCTCCAATATAGGGCCAGAATAGAAAGCCAGTACCCTGTGTAGAAGGCATAAAGGGCTGCCAGATAGTTACCACACCTCTGAATATTGTGGCCATCCATAAAAACATTTCGGTACATGACTAAATCAAAGAACCACAGATCATTGGGCAAATAGTTCCGAGTAGCAAATGTCTCGCCCTCACTGTAGTGGCCTGTAAGTGCCACAGCTATGTCTACGTCAGACGGCCTCCACATCTGGGGATAGTCAAGCTGAAGATCGGGAGGGCAGACATGGAATCTGGAAGATCGGGCTAGCGTCTCCACTGTAATAATAATAAGATGGCCGTCTACGGTAGTGCGCAGCTCCGCCAGATTACTCGGGGCAGGGCGAAGATTCTGGACGAACATCCGCACAAGACTCGGGTAAACCGAGTATGTAACTGGGGCTGGAATAGCAGAAATACCCTTGTGGTCTATATCATCATATGCAGACCGGGTCAGGACAGACCAAGAAAAGAATTCAATGTCAAACACCGACTCATGAGCCACTGAAAGGTCTGAATATCTCCGAGTAGGTCTGTCCCTGACCCGGCCTGGCTCTACAGGTGGCGGTGAAGAAGATGGGACATGTTCAGCCTTATCATGAGATGGTGACGATGATGCAGAAGCAGAAGAGTGTAGTCTGCTGTCTGATGAGAACTAGGCTGGAGCTGGTGATGCAGGCTGCTCCTGAATATGAGAAGGCTCTCCTGGCTCCTCTATCCTCTGCCTCACTCGGCATGTATAATGCTTACGGGCAACGGTCTTTACCATAGCCATAGCCTGCAAAACAGAAAGAAAAACACTTGCAGAAAAAGTCAGTACACGTATAACGAATTAAAACACAGTATATAGAAACATGTTTGTTGGCCTAAGGATTTTATCTAAAGGTCAATCTTATGTTTTGATGATTACAAACCATTAATGATGTTTATGTACTAATATTTTCATTGAGTGATGTATAGTTGATCAATCATTCAATCCTCAATGATGAGCTAGAAGTTCCATTTCAAGCATTCCAAACACTTAAGCAATGGATTCAAGAAAGCACCAAAAGTGCAAGAAATTAAAGAGGAACTCGGACTTCAAAGATCATTCAAGCTTTTCAGCAAGTCTTCATCAAGCCTAAATGATAATGGTCAAGAAATGAAGAAAAGGGTACATAGGATGGTGAGAGCTTAAGATTTTATGTCAAAGTTTATTTGAATACATTTTGAAGCTCAAAATTATAGGACCATGCATATCATACACCATTCATATGTTCCTATGTTCATTAGCAATAGACTTTGCACTTCATTCATATATATTGTCATATGAAGTCGTTGCTAAGAAATGGTTTGTTCAAAATTGCATAAGCTTTGAAAGAGCTCACAACTTATGCTAGAAATCCTAGGACATAATGCACTTGATATTTATGATCTTTATATGTCCCTAGACCCTTACAAATAGAACTTGAACTAAATTGAATCATTCATCAAAGTCCTAGGTGCTAGAAAGATGGATATCTCAAAAGAAGTAATTTTCAGCCTAGAAAATATCCAGACCAGCTTGCACTAAAACTGCTATAACTTTTTATGTAGTTGGAATTTTTATATAAGGCCAGTGGCATTGGAAATCTGACTTCGAGTTCTAGAGTTTAGACTCAAATTTCACCTAAATTGGATTTAAAATGACTGAGATATGAGCTTCACAAAAAACCTGATTCTGCTCTGCGAAAATTCTGACCAGGTTGCACTAAAATAGCCATAACCATTACTGTGGTTGGAATTTTTGAGCAAAGCCAGTGGCTTTAGAAAGCTGACTTCAAGGCAATAAATTTAGACTCAAATTTCACCTCATTTGGAGTTTCATGGACTGAGTTATGTCCATTTGAAGTCATACACTTTTTCTGTCCAATCCAATTTAGCAGCAGCCTTCATGAAGCATGAACAGCCTCTATAAGAACTAGAGCCAGCTCTCTCAAGACCAATGGAGCAGGCTCTATGAAAGATAGAGTAGGCTCTCAAAGAATGGAGAAAGCTCCATGAAATTGGAGAAGGCTCCATGAAATTAGAGATGGCTCCATGAAAATGGAGAAGGCTCCATGCAAATGGAGAAGGCTCCAAGCAAATGGAGAAGGTTCCATGCAAATGGAGCAGGCTCTTAAAGAATAGAGCCGGCTCTGTAAAAGACAGAGCATGCTCTCTCAACATTCCAGTAGGCTATTTTTTTGACGAAAAATGAATCTTCCAACCAAAGAGCAGGCTCCTAAATTTGGGAGCAGGCTCTCAGAGGCTGGGAGCCATCTCCATGCAATGGAGAACCGGCTCTCAAGGCTAGGGAGCCGCCTCCTCTTGTTTACAAGAATCGGCCCCTTCTAGGGTTTTGAACTGTAACGGAAACATTTTCATTCATTGCTCCCCAACTACTTTTAACAGCTATATCGAGCTTCAAAATTCTATAAATACAGAAGGGTTGTCTGCTGAATAAGTTGACCATTTTTTAGAGACATTATATTGCATCAAAGAGAGCTTTTGTTCTCATATCTTCTCTTCATCTCTCTCATTCACTCATATACTATTTGAGAGAGCATCCAAGAACATCATTCAAGTTCATCCAAGAGAGCTTTTGGCTCTACCATTATATAGAGCTTTTATTCTGGTTTTACTCACTCATAGAGCCTATGTTCAGACATCAATCTTCATCTCATATACAAGCTTCCATAGCTGAATTAGAGTGACCTTTAAAGAGCATTTAGTGAGCCTTTGCTGAACTTTTGTTCTAGTATTTCATCAGAGCTTTTGTTCTGCATTTTTCTCATCATCTCTCATACATTTCATACTTAGAGTTTGAGCTTTATTTGATTTCATATATACTCTATTATGAGGTTTGATTTTATCAGTTCTTGAGAGGATTTCTTGTACTACAAATTCTATTTACAAATCTGTTGTAAGCCTAAGAGGAAAAGTTTCTCTTAGCAAAGAAATTGTAAGGGCTGGTGTAGCCTATGTAAAACTAAGAGGGTGGTCTCTTAGCAAGGATATTGTAAGGGTTGGTGTGACCCAAAGGAAGACTAAGAGAGGTTTTCTCTTAGCAAGAAGTTACTTCTAATCAAGGTTTGCTCTCCACCCATAAGGAGAAGCTATATTGGATTGGGAAGTCTCAAGAGGGATCTTGAGCCGAGGAGTAGGAGTTTTCGAACCTCACAAAAATCACCGTGTTATAGTTTGTAATTTCTCTTCCCTCATCTCTTTTACAATTGTGTTATAAATTGTTGACTTTCATATCGTGATTTCATATCTTGATTATTGCACAATAGGTTATATTATTGATTAGAAATTGTATTTCTATAATTTACAAAAATTGGCCATTGACTCTATTCACCCCCCCTCTAGAGTCAATTCTTGGGCAACAATTGGTATCTGAGCCTAAACTCTATTAAAGGACTTAATCATCTTAAAGTACGATCATGGCCAATAATAGTAGTATCACACTCTTAGAAGGTTATCCCATTGATAAACCTCCTTGTTTTGATGGAAATGATTATATTTATTGGAAAATTAGAATAAGGGCCTTCTTAAAAAGTATTGATATTGATGTATGGAAAGTTATAGAAAATGGTGGTCATATCCCAACCAAAGTTATTGAAGGGAATGAAATTCCTAAATTAAAAGGTGAATGGGATGAAAATGATCATAGATTAATACAATGCAATACTTTAGCCGTATGCCATCTTTATTGTGCATTAAGCAAAAATGAGTTCAATAAGATTATCTTTTGTAAAACGGCTAAAGAAATTTGGAACTCACTTGAATTAGCATATAGAGGATCAATTAATGGTGAGGAATCATATATGCCTATGCTTATTGAAAAAGATGTTGCTTCCATCATAAATGAAAATGAATTAGTTAGTGAGATGTATTCTAGTTCTACTAACATTACTAATCATTTGAATTTTCTTAGTAGAACTTACTCTTCTTCCTATAGTGAAGAAAATAAAGCAACTCAAAAGAAGAGTATAGCTCTCCAAGCTTCTAGCAAAGAAGCAAGTGACATTAAAGAGTTGGATAAACTTTGTCTCATGGCCGATGAAGATGAGGTAAATTCTAATCATGAATTTTTTTGATATAGAAGCCTCTTATAATGAACTAGTTGATGCACATAATGAATTACTTGATGCGTTTAAAGAGTTACATGGTATGCTAGAAAAAATGATTGTGCAATGTTCTTCTCTTAAAAAGGAAAATCACAATCTCTCTCAAAGACATGAAAAAGTCCAAATGGAAAATGATTCTTTGAAAATGAAAAACCATTATCTTGTGCAAGAATTAAAAAAGATCCAACTTGAAAATGAATCCTTAAAAAAGGAAAAGGATAATGTAGTATCTGTAGAGCCACCATCAATTGATTGTGTTTCTGAGTATAAATTTTCAAAGGAAGTCATTGATGATCAAAATGGCACTCTAGCAAAGACAACCAAAGGAAAAGAGAACTTAAGTCTTATGCTTGGAAATCAAAGAGTTGTTTATTTCAAAAATGAGATAAGATATGATCCTCATACTAAAGATGCATGCTTGTTAAGAAGAAGAAATCCTTTGTATGATCATTTTGTCAAGAGTGGTACCCAATCTTCTAAATGCAATTATTGTAAAAGATTAGGACATAAGATTCATAATTGTCTATTTAGAAAGAAGTTGAGGTCCAAGAAAATTTGGGTTCCGAAAGGAACTTATGCTCCATTATCTAACTCATATGGAACCAAGAAAATTTGGGTACCAAAAGGAGAATTTGTAACCTTTCCTTGTAGGGTTACTTGATGACATCTTCTTCAATCAAGGATCAGGAAGGAAGCATCACACTTGGGAACAAACCCAAGGGCTAGGTAATTGGTAATACTCCACACAATCTTTCCATACTATGAATTGCTTAATTCATGGTTTGTTGAAATCATTCATATATTGTGGAAATTTTCTTTTATTATAATTCAAGTATTCATCAATTATGCAAACTATTTTTAGTGCATGATTTTTTTCTGGATTGAAAAATTATTTTTCATGCATTACATTCACTTGAATTACTTGTAAATTATGTTTGGAATGATACATCTTAAACAAGAAGATAGATTTTGCTTGCTTAGAAGGGAAATTGGAATGTCCTCAGAAGAGGAATTATTTAAGTGAAGCAAGCAGCAGCAGAGCAAGCTCCATTCAGAAAAAGAGCCGTCTCTATGAAGAAAAAGAGCCATCTCTACACAAAGCAGAGCTAGCTCCACAGATGGTTTCAATGTCTATGCTCTCGGCATCTCATTGGAAAGTTCATAAAATAAGAGAGAGCAGGCTCCAATTGATGTTGAGCCACCTCTAGGAATAGGAAGAGCTTCCTCTAGAAACATGTAGAGCCGGCTCCATTAGTGCTTTCAAAAACTGTTGCTCTCGGGATCTCTCTGCATAGAATATCTTGCTCTCGGGATCTTCTAAAGACCCAGCAAGAGCCGGCTCCATTCATGCATGAGCCAGCTCAATAAAAAGAGAGGAGCAAAAGAGATTATCAAAGAGAGCTTTTGGGTATGTGCTTCATTGAGAATTTGAGATATCATGTGATGTTCATCTATTGAAGACCAAAACAGTGAACTCCATTGAAGACCCAAGAGTGAGCTTGATTGCAGACTAAATTGGAGCAACAATGAAGACCCATTTTGGCCGAAGCTCTGTGAAGATCAATAGGTGACACTTCATTAAAGAACCAATCTCTGGAGAACTACAATGAACAGATCCAACAGGTCCAGTGCTCTAGTTCAGACCCTATACTTCTGGCGTACTCATGTCCAGGTTCAAAGACCAAACCAAAAGCTACAGTAGCTCTGTCCACAACTTACATCGTCCACAGCCTCCGGCGAGCTTTCCTCTATTTATGAACTGAGTATTTCAGTTCGGTGAAGATGCTACAGCGATCAAATTTTCCAGCGACAGCTCAGCTCAACGAGACCCAAAACTGAAAGCTCTGAGCTTGTGTTCAAGCTAGTTCCGGTGAGCAAATTACAAGTTCCAACTGTAGTTTCAGTCGGCAGACGAGACACAGCTATCTCCATCAGTACCGACGAGCAGCACCAACCAAACCAGACTTAGCAACCTCCATTGTTTCCGGCCCAGCTTCATTCACATCATTAATGTCCGGCAAAGCTCCGAGCTAGTATGAACAAGTAAAAGAAGCCCATAGTAGCAGCAGCATGCTCCAGCTGAGGCGAACATCAGTTCTAATTTATTCCAGTCCGGCGAACTCAATTACTGTGTATATCAGTTTAGTCTAAATAAACAGCAGTTCCAGCAAGCTTCAGTCAAATCCAGCAAGTTGCAGAGTCTAATCTCTTCCGGCAAGATACTCAGTGGTGTCTCAGTCTAGCGAACCCAAACAAGCAGCAATTTCAGTCCGGTGAAGTTTCCATTGATCTCGGAACGAAGAAATCATTGATTCCAGCAAGCTTCACAGTTCGTCCAAGTGAATCTCAGTCCAAGCAAGTTTCAATTTTGATCGAGCTTTAATATACAGTCATATCTTTGAGCAGAAAAGAATATTGAAAGAGATGTTGTGGGTTGGTTCAATGATGCCTGTATGGAAAGTTTCTTGTCACTTAACATAATAATTGAAAACACGAAGTGATAAGTGGCAGTGCAATTGGAGCTTGAGTATATGCATCGTTATTGGGGTTTTAAATTCTGAGGGCACATATGCTTGCTTACAAAGCCTCCTTTCGGGATCTCTTCAATGATGGAAAAGAGCCTGCTCTATCTAATGTTGAGCCGCCTCTAATGGAACAATAGAGCCGGCTCCATATAAAATTGAGCCAGCTCCAATCCTGAATGTCCCTCGTTTATACTCTTGGCATTCGCATTATTGGACATATCAGTTGCGAATTCCAGAGACCAATTCGGCTATGGCGTCCCTTTATCTTCTTTGGGCATCTTCATATGATCTTAAAAATGATGAGAGAGAGCCGGCTCCTTATAAAACAAGAGCAGACTCCAATGAATTTATAGAGCCAGCTCTATACAACATAAGAGCCGGCTCCCATGATGGTTATAAGAATCAGTCTCTCGGCATCTCAAGAAGAACACAAGAGCAGGCTCTAATAATTTTATGAGTCGGCTCCATCTTTGATGTTAAAATGAGTCTCAACACTTTCTGTCTTGAGCTCTTGAACTTGAATCACTCCAAAAAGTTTTCCAAAAGCAACAGTGGGTAAGCATCTCGGCTAGAACTCTTGATTGGGCATCTTCACAAGTAAGCTCTCTTCATCACAATTCTCTTTAAAGTTCATGTAACTCTTACTTTTTAAATGATTTTTAGTAATTAATTTCTAGTAATTAATTTCTAAACTCATCACCTTTAATTCATCATTCCATGAAACCCTTGATTGCAATGTAGCCTTTCTCTTTCACATGTAAAAGACTTATTCTAGCAAGAATTGCTTAGTCTATGGTCTGCAAATTCAAAATTTATGCACAAACTATCATTTGTCCTTTAATTAATCTATTGATCCATTATATATAGATCAAATCTTAGAGATATATTGCACAAATTTGGTTATCAAACCCCATTTGTTTTGAAGTTATCTTTGAATAAATTTTAAACATGTGTTGTCTATGGTTCAATTGGACAGTATATTTCAAGATTCTACTGGATTTCCACTTTTAGGCTGAATTTATCAATTTCAATCTTTAAATCTTGTTATATAAAATTTTGTTTTGGGCTTTTCAAGTATAAATTTGTCCTAGCACTCAAATTGACTGAATGTGAAACTTAAACTAGATTGGTTCATTATTTCAAAATCCTTTTAAGTACCTCTGTTAATCTTCAGTCAAAACTAATTTGAGTCTTGAAATTTTCATTGTATGATAATTGGATATTTTTTTCAGAGAATTCTTTCTGTAATTTCAGTCTAAACTCTAGAAATATACATGGCTTCATCCTCACGTAGAAAGAATCCTTCTCGTGGACAAAAACGAAATACTCAACGTACTCATGATGATGAATCAGGCCCTAGTGAACTAAATCCTCCTCCAATTCAAATCTCTATCATATGGAAGTTGTATTCATAGTCTCCTTATGTATTGAATTCTGCTATCAATAAAATGAAATATTTGCTCTTCATTTGCCCTTTAATTCATTTTTTCTCTATTATTTCAAGCGATGGCAAGTAACTTTTTTATTCCCCCCATCTTTTTGAGATGACAAAGGGGGAGAAAGATGTGTTCTTATGCTTATGTGTCTATTCTATTGCTTTTTAATTATATATTTTGAGAGATGCATATTGATAGGGGGAGACTTCTAAAAATAATTGTTGTAAGATTAAGCATGATGTGATATTCAAAATATGCTTATTGATAGGGGGAGCATTCTTTCAAAATGCAACTCCACCTTGACAATAAACACATTAATATTTTGTCATCATCAAAAAGGGGGAGATTGTTAGCCTAAGGATTTTATCTAAAGGTCAATCTTATGTTTTGATGATTACAAACCATTAATGATGTTTATGTACTAATATTTTCATTGAGTGATGTATAGTTGATCAATCATTCAATCCTCAATGATGAGCTAGAAGTTCCATTTCAAGCATTCCAAACACTCAAGCAATGGATTCAAGGAAGCACCAAAGTGCAAGAAATTAAAGAGGAACTCGGACTTCAAAGATCATTCAAGCTTTTCTGCAAGTCTTCATCAAGCCTAAATGATCATGGTCAAGAAATGAAGAAAAGGGTACATAGGATGGTGAGAGCTTAAGATTTTATGTCAAAGTTTATTTGAATACATTTTGAAGCTCAAAATTATAGGACCATGCATATCATACACCATTCATATGTTCCTATGTTCATTAGCAATAGACTTTGCACTTCATTCATATATATTGTCATATGAAGTCTTTGCTAAGAAATGGTTTGTTCAAACTTGCATAAGCTTTGAAAGAGCTCGCAACTTATGCTAGAAATCCTAGGACATAATGCACTTCATATTTATGATCTTTATATGTCCCTAGACCCTTACAAATAGAACTTGAACTAAATTGAATCATTCATCAAAGTCCTAGGTGCTAGAAAGATGGATATCTCAAAAGAAGTAATTTTCAGCCTAGAAAATATCCAGACTTGCTTGCACTAAAACTGCTATAACTTTTTGTGTAGTTGGAATTTTTATGCAAGGCTAGTGGCATTGGAAATTTGACTTCGAGCTCTTGAGTTTAGACTCAAATTTTACCTAAATTGGATTTAAAATGACTGAGATATGAGCTTCACAAAAAACCAGATTCTGCTCTGCGAAAATTCTGACCAGGTTGCACTAAAACGGCTATAACCATTACTGGGGTTGGAATTTTTGAGCAAGGCCGGTGGCTTTAGAAAGCTGACTTCAAGGGAATAAATTTAGACTCAAATTTCACCTCATTTGGAGTTTCATTGACTGAGTTATGTCCATTTGAAGTCATGTACTTTTTCTGTCCAATCCAATTTAGCAGCAGCCATCATGAAGCAAGAGTATCCTCTATAAGAACTAGAGCCAGCTCTCTCAAGACCAATGGAGCAGGCTCTATGAAAGATAGAGCAGGCTCTCAAAGAATGGAGAAGGCTCCATGAAATTAGAGACAGCTCCATGAAAATGGAGAAGGCTCCATGAAATTAGAGACGGCTCCATGCAAATGCAGAAGGCCCCATGAAATTAGAGACGGCTCCATGCAAATAGAGAAGGCTCCATGCAAATAGAGCAGGCTCTTAAAGAATAGAGCTGGCTCTGTAAAAGACAGAGCATGCTCTCTCAACATTCCAGTAAGCTATTTTTTCAACGAAAAATGAATCTTCTAACCAAAGAGCAGGCTCCCAAATTTGGGAGCAGGCTCTCAGAGGTTGGGAGCCATCTCCATGCAATGGAGAACCGGCTCTCAAGGCTAGGGAGTCGCCTCCTCTTGTTTACAAGAGCCGTTTCCTTCTAGGGTTTTGAACTGTAATGGAAACATTTTCATTCATTGCTCCCCAACTACTTCTAACAGCTATATCAAGCTTCGAAATTCTATAAATACAGAGGGGTTGTCTGCTGAATAAGTTGACCATTTTTTAGAGACATTATATTGCATCAAAGAAAGCTTTTGTTCTCATATCTTCTCTTTATCTCTCTCATTCACTCATATACTATTTGAGAGAGCATCCAAGATCATCATTCAAGTGCATCCAAGAGAGCTTTTGGCTCTACCATTATACAGAGATTTTGCTTTGGTTTTACTCACTCATAGAGCCTCTGTTCAGACATCAATCTTCATCTCATATACAAGCTTCCATAGCTGAACTAGAGTGAACTTTAGAGAGCATTTCGTGAGCCTTTGCTGAACTTTTGTTCTAGTATTTCATCAGAGCTTTTGTTCTGCATTTTTCTCATCATCTCTCATACATTTCATACTTAGAGGTTGAGCTTCGTTTGATTTCATATATATTTTATTATGAGGTTTGATTTGTATTAGTTCTTGAGAGGATTTCTTGTACTACAAATTCTATTTAAAATCTGTTGTAAGCCTAAGAGGAAGAGTTTCTCTTAGCAAAGAAATTGTAAGGGCTGGTGTGGCCTATGTAAAACTAAGAGGGTGGTCTCTTAGCAAGAATATTGTAAGGGTTGGTGTGACCCAAAGGAAGACTAAGAGAGGTTTTCTCTTAGCAAGAAGTTACTTCTAATCAAGGTTTGCTCTCCACCCATAAGGAGAAGCTATATTGGATTGGGAAGTCTCAAGAGGGATCTTGAGCCGAGGAGTAGGAGTTTCCGAACCTCGCAAAAATCGCAGTGTTATAGTTTGCAATTTCTCTTCCGTTATCTTTTTTACAATTGTGCTATAAATTGTTTACTTTCATATCTTGATTTCTTATGTTGATTATTGTACAATAGGTTATATTATTAATTAGAAATTGTATTTCTATAATTTGAAAAAATTAGCCATTGACTCTATTCACCCACTCTCTAGAGTCAATTCTTGGGTAATAATGTTTGTCAAATAAGATAGACAACACAATATAAAGGACATGAATCTATACAAGTCATAAGGAATCAGTGACATTAAGTGAAGCATTCTAAACAATATAAGTATGGAATGCATCCAATATGGAAAACACAGGCATTGGGCATGTATAAGATAGCATGGAATCACAAAAGAGGGTGTGTGAAGTGTGGGATGTAAATCTATGAAGTTCGATTGATCACAAAAATGTGAGATCGATCTCTCTCAGATCGATCTGAGAAAAGTTCGATCGATCGAACTGTGATGTGAAATTCAAAAAGTCACAAATCTGTGATGTGGATGGCACGAGGGCCTCCCGAGCAAGCTCGTGGGCCCTTCTACACAACAACACAACAAGATTGATAACTTTCTTTGGCCCGTAACCCCCAAATACATGATTTGAATCAAAATATATACAAATCTATATACATAAACATGGAATCTTCAAATATGGCAAGGATTAAGCATGGCAACTCTAGATCTAACATGTAAAGCTCAGATTCATGAAAATTAAAACTCGAAATCAAAAGAAAAACTCGGGACTTACCAAATCCGAGAGAGAGAAAGGTGGAAATTGAAAGAGATGATGAAATCGTAGATGAGAGATGATGTGGAAGCTTGGGATAGTCGCCGGAGGGTTCGCCGGAGTTGAGAGAGGTGGATTGCAGCGAAGGGAGAAGAGATGGGTCTTGGATCGACCTTTGAAATCAATCTAATGACCTTAGGGTTTTGTTTTAAAAACTATCTCTGGAATGTTCGATCGATCTGAAAGGAACTCAGATCGATCGAACTCAAATTGATCTGAAAAATCTTGAGATTGATCTCCCCTCACTAAACGACAAGTATTTTTGAAAATTAAGAATTTAAAATTAAAAATCAAAGTTAAACAAAATATTTTTGGATTTTCGGAAATAAGATAAAAGGAAATGAAATAAAATAAAATAAAGTAAAGGAAAAATATTTTTGGGATTTTTTTTTTTTTTATAAATTTTATAAATTTTGAAAATTTGAAGTCAAAACTCAGTCAAAATCAATAGTGAACAAAGAACATAGATCGATCAATCCAAAATCGATCTCAAAGAGTCTCAGATCGATCGAACATGCAAAAACCTACATACATGTTCGAACGATGGAACAGAGAGCTTGTTTTCATGGGGTTCAAAATTTTTCTAAGTGTTGGAATTGAGGATCAATCTAAGAGGATGTTGGATCGATCTTGGAACTTAAGATCGATCAGAATTGAAGTTCGCACGATAGAACAGAGAGCTGAAATATGCAGGTTTCCTTCGCACGATTAAACAAAGAGGTGATTGGATGCAGGTACGGAAGTTAGATCGATCGAATCTCTTTCGAGATCGATCGAATAGGCATAAAATGCTCATTTTCAACCTGAAAGTGCATGCAATCCTCAATCAAAGTTCCTAGTCATATATATGAACCCAAAACAAATATCTAGACGTCGCAAGAAATGAAAGTTAAAACAGAAATGAGGGAGAAATAGGGTTGTCAACCCTACGAAACGCACTAGTCTTTAACGTCTCTAGCAAGACGTTGGGCTCTTTTAGCCCAGATCAAACATCCCCTCCTTGACGGGGTGATAAGTACTTTGAACTGTACCCAACAAATGGTTCCCTAAAGATCTCGTTGGATTAGGTTCAAAGGAGATTGTTGGTCCTTTGTCAATGTAATCTTTGGGCTTCTATGCCCTCTTAAAGCAAGTTTTTAAAATATCATTCTTTAGTTTCAAGGTCGAAGATGAACTTTTTAAAGTTTTTGTTTCAAGCAAAGACTCTATTTTTTCACATTCATTATCATGACATTTTTCTACAACACTTACTTCTTCATGCTTGTCAAATGAATTTGGGGTCGGATTGAAGATATTCAACTTCACTTTCATATGGCCAAATGAGATCTTCATTATCCCCGTCTTACAATTGATGTTGGCATTTGCGGTTGCTAAGAAAGGACGGCCAAAGATAATAGAAATTTGGCTCTTGGGATTTGGAACTGGTTCCATGTCAATGACAACGAAATCGACCGGGAAGAAGAATTTATCAATTTTAATTAAGACATCCTCAATGATACCCCTAGGCTTTTTGATGGATCGGTCGGAAAGTTGAAAAACCACCAACGTCAGTTTCAAGTCTCCTAAGCCTAATTTAACATATACCAAGTATGGAAGAAGATTGACACTTGCTCTCAAATCAAGAAGAGCCCGATTAATGACATGGTCACCAATAATGCAAGAAATAGTAGGTGAGCCGGGGTCCTTAAATTTTGGAAGAGTGTTATGCTGCAAGATTGTAATACCCCTAATTTTAAAATGATAGTCTCGGCATTTTATTTATTATTTGTATTTTTATTTTGGGTGATTAATTGCGTCTTGGCTTAATTATTTAACTGTTTTATTATTTGGTTTGATTTAATGGTAATTGTATTTAATAATTATTTAATTATTTATATTTAATTCGTGCTTTAACTATTTAATTGCATTACGTGATTTATTGGTTTAAATTGAATTTAACTATTTTGATTATTTATCGTGGCTGTATTAATTGTTAGCACACATAGTTGCAAATTAGGTTTTCTTTATGAGCCGAGTAAGTCAGTTTAGGGTTTGATATATTTCATGGTTAGCCGACTTAGTTTCCCGTCTAGTATTAGGACTAGAATTAGGGTAAACCTATGTGCCTATAAATACTTATATTAAGGTTCTGCCTAGGGTTTTAGAACCCTATTCATGGCAAAGTGAAGGCAGAGAGACGTTTAGAGAAGTCTGGGAGAAAACAGAGAGGGAAAACATAACGTTCGCCGGAGAATTGAGGAAGATGTATGTGTAAGGTTTCGGATTGAGACCTAAAGGCAAGTTCTAATCCTAACTCTATCTCTTTGGCTCATGCTCTTTGCAAATCTAACTCAATTCCGGGAACAGAGAAATATTAAAATTAATTTATTACGCAGGTTTGCATTATTTGTATTAATATATGTTCATGAACTGTTAACTTCTTGTTTTACATTCTTTGTACATAATTCATGACTTAAATTGATGACAGTTGATTAATAATAAATTTTACTAGTTCTGAAACACAAGGGGAAACATTAGAATTAATCTGGTTTGCCTGGTTGAATGCCTCAAAACAGTACGTGTTCTTGATTAGTTAACAGGCGGGGGTTAAGTTCTGTGTGCATAATTCATGTTAAACAGATGTTGGTAATTGAACAAGGAATTTAATGGGTCTAGGAACCTTCTGGGACTTAGTTTAAACACCTAGGTACCTTAGGGATGGAGGACAGTCCGTCGAAGAACCGCCGGAGTTGAGAAAGACGAAGAGCAAAAGGAGAGCCGACTCCCGTTAAAGGGAAGCAGGCTCCCCAAATGAAAGAGCAGGCTCCCTCAAAGAGGGAGCCGGCTCTGGAGGCCATGGAGGCGGCTCCCCATGGTGGGGAGCCGCCTCCAAGTGTTAGAGAGCAGGCTCCCTCTTTGAGGGAGCAGGCTCTCTCCAATTTTCTCATTTTTTTTTGGTTTTTCGGCGACAATTTGGGCTACGAGGCTTGAATTTTGGGATTTTCAGATTCTGTTAAAAGGTATATTAGGGGTTTTCAGCATGTTCTAAGGCCATATTAAAACTTCCAAGGGTTGGTTGATGTGTATTAAAACACTAGGGTTACGGTGAAACATACATAAATTGTTACATGCAAATCTGGATACTGTTATTGGAGATGAAGAGTTTTAAGTACTTATAATTAATTTAGCAATTTACTATGGATGGTTACACCCTACTAAATATGGAACAGTGGTAGGAATAAGCATGCATAAATTTAACTACTACTGGCTACGGATTTAAATGACGGTTATCAATTATTAACTTATTTTATTTAGTGTTGGTTTGGTATAAAAAGTAAGCATGTGAATTTATATGTTCTGTTATGCTAACTTGGAATTAATTGATGTTCATATGCATGATATGTATAGTCAATTATTGGATCTTGGAAAGTAATATGTATAAGTCTGTTAATTTATAAAATTTTGTCATGCTTATGGAATAATTGATGCCTATATTTAATATATTATTATCAATTTTGGACTTTATGGAATAGTTGGTATTTACATATATGGTTGTATTATCAACTGCTGGATGATGGATTGCATGCGCTGGTATGGGATGTTGGCATGTCTAAGTTTGGATTAGCTCAAATTGCTAAATCCTACCTAAATCATAATAAGAGAACGGATTATATAAATAAAATCCTACTTATAATTTAGTCAAAGAAGCTGCACAAGTTGAATAACTAATTGGATTACTTGCTATTTATGTTAAGTTAAAGAAGCTGCATAAGCTAAATGACTAACCGGACTTACTTTGGATGGATAGGATGGACTTTAAATATATTTTTATGGTACCGCGATATGAGCTTGAGTCTCAGAGTCGTCAGTTAGGGAACGTATATGCAGTAGGATGCGTAGCTAGATATGCTAGGTTGAGGTATACCTTGTTAGGCCTAGGTACTCTTGCCCACTCAGGTGCGCTTTGCATGTTGCCTTCTACTCAGTTTAAGACCCCCTGCATAGTCCAGTGAGAGTCCTGTAGTGTGGATATATAAATATATACGAACTATATAGATATTGTTAAGTTGGTTAGAATGTACATGCATATCGAGTCTCTACTTGGATTGTAATAGGTTAAAACTTGTTCGTGGGCCTGACCACTTTTATTTTTCAGGTACTCGTCAGTTCCAGACTTAGACCTGATCGTGCCGAGCAGAGATTTCAATTCACTCTTACGACGACGTAGGACTTCTCTCCATGGATTCATTTTGGATGTTTTTATAACTTATACTTCAGTTTGGATTTTTGTATTAGGGGTCCAATGGATGGATTCTCGAGTTATTATCTAAATGGAGGTTTTGGTGGATTTTAACAATTATATTTTTGAGGATTTTTCAATTAAAATCCTTTTTTGCTTTATTATTTATTTTTTAGTATTCTCTTTATATCATGTGTTTGTTAAATATTAATTGTTTGATATTCCCTCGGGTTTGGGCTTGGGCCTGATCAACCCGTGTCTAGTATTTGAGGGGTATCACAGTTGGTATCAGAGCCCTCCAGGTTCAAGTGTCTTTAGGATTTTTCGTATTAAGACTTTCGCGTAGCATTTTCTCTTGATTAGAGCTTAAGTTTAGGTTTCATTGTATTCCTTTACGGTTCGGTTTAAATCATCCTGATGTCTGTTCTTTCCGTGTTAATAGATGGTTAATGCTAGGAGAGGATGAAGCCTACAAGGGAACAAGCAACATAGGAGAGTGGCACGTAGGCAGCAGGAACGCCTGCGGCGTCAGCAATTGGAGGAAGAGCAGCATTTGCTAGAGTTTCAGGATAATGATGGTTAGTTCTATGGAGAGTAGGATGATGTTCAGTAGGCTCAGGATCAGGGTAGAAATCCAGAGTATCCTCCTCATATCAACGACCTCATTGCTCGGGCTATAGAAGCAGGGGTAACAGCTGCACTTTGGAATCAGCCTCAGGTACAGCTAGCTCCGATACCAGCACCTGTTGTTCAGACTGATACTTGGGAGAATGATAGGAGTTCTTTCACAAAGAGGAGCCCACCTGAATTCACAAGCCCTACCGATACGAAAGCAATTCATCAGTGGAACAAGGATATCGAGCGACATCTTCGATTGGTTCAGTGCACGGAGGTTCAGAATTAGATGCTTGCTACCTTCAAGCTAGTCGAGGATGCAATACAGTGGTGGAAGTCAGTTACCACCACAGAGGAGAGGATGACATTGACTTATGATCAGTTCAGTACACACTTTAATGAGAAGTACTTCCCTTATGCAGTCAGGGCAGCTATAAAGATAGAGTTTCTTAATCTGCAACAGGGGAACATGATAGTGGCAGAGTATGAATAACAGTTCACGCGCTTATCTCTTTTTGCTCCAGATGAGGTGGATACAAAGGAGAAGAAGCGCAACAGTTTTATTAAAGGACTGATGTGGTCCATCAGGAGAGCTATTACAGGTAGTCCAGCCTATACTACCTATGCTCAGGTAGTAGACGCCGCTCTACAGCAGTATCAATTGACCGTGGACTTCAAATAGGCCATGGGTGAGAAGCGGGGTGACAGAGACTCAGCAAATCAGTCAGCTGAGAAAGGGAATGGCAATGGTCACCGACAGAATGACAAGGGCAAATTTCAGGGACAACAGTCTTGGAAGAAGCACAAGGGTAGTTCGGATGCTCATAGGGATGGGGCACCTATTAACCGACAGCAGAATGGGGGACCACAGGCAGGACAGGGGCAGCCACAGGCTAACCGACAGAGGAGACCATTTGGTACTTTCTAGGGTAGTTGCTACACTTGTGGAGGGTATAGTCATACTTCTAGGCATTATCCTAAAGCAGGACAGGGATGGGGACAGCATGTGCAGTAGGGGTAGAGGGCGCCAGTGCCTTTATCAGCTCCACAGGTTCCATGGATTCAGGAACAGACATTTTCGGCTTTACCGGCACCGCCGTAGCCTCAGGGACAAGCACCGCAGCAGCTACATTATGGTAGGGTGTAAAACCCCATGCCACAAGATATGCAGGCACCTTAGGCTGTTGAGGGTAAGTTTCCTATTCATGGTTTATATGGACGTGTTTTATTTGATACGGGGTGCTACACACTCATTTGTAGCTAGATCTTTTGTTGTTTTATCTAGGATGATGACATAGGTATGCAGTAGACATTAGGGTATTTCTACACCGTTGGGCGATACAGCCATTTTACATGAGAGTGATGGGCCTATGACACTAGATATTGGCAGACTCAGATTTCTAACCAATCTTTTGGTCCTAGACATGCACACTTATAATATGATACTTGGGATAGATTGGTTGTCTCACTACCATGCCCAAGTTAATTTTTTTGATAGGTCTATTGTATTCACCATACCTGGTCAGGATATGTATGTCGTCGCTATGCCACATTCTAACGGGGTTAATAACACTTATTTGTTTCATGTGGATGAGGAAATGGAAGAGGAGGTTACTGTGTCATTGGATTGCATACCAATTGTACAGGACTTTACGGTTGTTTTTTAGGATATTCCAGGGTTGCCACCTAGTCGAGAGATCGACCTTGTGATTGATTTAGCTCTAGGCACTTCGCCTATTGCTAAGGTACCATACAGGATGGCACCAATGGAGATGCGAGAGTTGAGGGATCAGATTCAGCAATTACTCAGCCAGGGATTTATTCGTAGAAGTACTTCACCCTGGGGAGCATCGGTTATGTTTATGAAGAAGAAGAACGGTTCACTTCGGCTGTGTATAGATTACAGGGAATTGAACAAGGTTACTATTCGTAACAAGTACCCTTTACCCAGGATTGATGATCTTTTTGATTAGTTAAAGGGAGTTACCTATTTCTCTAAGATTAATCTGCGGTCTGGATATCTTTTTGATCAGTTTCCAGAAGACTATTGGGATGGCATCATTTGAGGCATTGTACGGCCGACCGTGTCGATCACCTGTTTGTTGGTTGGAGGTTGGCGAAAGCAGATTCTTAGGTCCTGAGTTCATTAAGGATACTTCTGAGAAGATCGCTCTTATTCGGAATCGCATACGCACTGCCCAGAGTAGGCAGAAGAGTTATATGAATCGTCGCACACGTGCTTTGGAGTTTCAGGTTGGGGATCAAGTTCTACTCAAAGTTTCTCTTATGAAAGGTGTAATGCTTTTTAGGAAGAAAGGGAAGTTGTTTCCGCGATTTGTCGGTCCATTCATGATTAAGGATCGAGTTGGTGCTGTCGCTTATCGGTTGTCACTTCCAAATAATTTGGAACGTGTGCATAATATATTCCATGTTGCGAAAATTTCTACAAGATGAGGATCGGTATCAGCATATCGATGTTGGGGAGATTGAGTTGCAGCCGGATACAACTTATTTGGAGCCACCATGTCGTATTGTCGACCGTAGGGAACAAATCCTTCGTAACAAGGTTATCCCTTTAGTTCGTGTCCAGTGGAGTCATCACAATGAGGCTGAGTCTACTTGGGAACAGGAGGATGTCATTTGCTCATAGTTTCATGAAATATTGGAATAAGGTAAGAGCGAATTTCGAGGACGGAATTCCTTTTGTTAGGGGGGAAGAATGTAATACCCATAATTTTAAAAGGATAGTCTCGACATTTTATTTTTTATTTTATTTTTATTTTGGATGATTAATTACGTCTTGGCTTAATTATTTAATTGTTTTATTATTTGGTTTGATTTAATGGTAATTGTATTTAATAATTATTTAATTGTTTATATTTAATTGGTGATTTAACTATTTAATTGCATTACGTGATTTATTGGTTTAAATTGAATTTAACTGTTTTGATTTTTTATCATGGTTGTATTAATTTTTAGCACACATAGTTGCAAATTAGGTTTTGTTTATGGGCCGAGTAAGTCAGTTTAGGGTTTGATATATTTCACGGTTAACCGACTTAGTTTCCCGTCTAGTATTAGGACTATAATTCGGGTAAACCTATGTGCCTATAAATACGTATATTAAGGTTTTGCCTAGGGTTTTAGAACCCTATTCACGGCATAGTGAAGGTAGAGAGACGTTTAAAGAAGTTTGGGAGAAAACAGATAGGGAAAACAGAACGTTCGCTGGAGAATTGAGGAAAACGTCGGTGTAAGGTTTCGGATTGAGACCTAAAGGCAAGTTCTAATCCTAACTTTATCTCTTTGGCTCGTGTTCTTTGCATATCTAACTCAATTCCAGGAACAGAGAAAGATTAAAATCAATTTCTTACGCAGGTTTGCATTGTCTGTATCAATATATGTTCATGAATTGTTAACTTCTTGTTTTACATTCTTTGTACATAATTCATGACTTAAATTGATGACAGTTGATGAATAATGAATTTTACTAGTTCTGAAACATAAGGGGAAACATTAGAATTAATCTGGTTCGCTTGGTTGAACGTCTTAAAACAGTACGTGTTCTAGATTAGTTAACGGGCCGGGTTAAGTTCTGTGTGCATAATTCATGTTAAACGGGTGTTGGTAATTGAACAAGGAATTTAATGGGTCCAGGAACCTACTGGGACATAGTGTAAACACCTAGGTACCTTAGGGATGGAGGACAGTCTATCGGAGAACCACCGGAGTTGAAAGAGGCGAAGAGCAGAAGGAGAGCCGGCTACCGTTGAAGGGGAGCAGGCTCCCTAAATGAAAGAGCAGGCTCCCTCAAAGAGGGAGCTGGATCTGGAGGCCATGGAGGTAGCTCCCCATGGTGGGGAGCCGGTTCCAAGTGTTAGAGAGCAGGCTCCCTCTTTAAGGGAGCAGGCTCTCTCCAATTTTCTCATTTTTTTTGGTTTTTCAAAGACAGTTTGGGCTACGAGGCTTGGATTTTGGGATTTTTAGATTCTATTAAGAGGTATATTAGGGGTTTTTAGTATGTTCTAAGGCCATATTAAATGTTCCAAGGTTTGGTTGATGTGTATTAAAACACTAGGGTTACAGTGAAACATTACATAAACTATTACATGTAAATCTGGATACTGTTATTAGAGATGAAGAGTTTTAAGTACTTATGATCAATTTAGCAGTTTACTGTGGATGGTTACACCCTGCTAAATATGGAACAGTGGTAGGAATAAGCCTGTGAAAATTTCACTACTGTTGGCTACAGATTTAAATGACGGTTATCAATTATCGACTTATTTTATTTAGTGTTGGTTTGGTATGAAAAGTAAGCATGTGAATTTATATGTTATGTTATGCTAATTTGGAATTAATTGATGCTCATATGCATGATATGTATAGTAAATTATTGGATCTTGGAAAGTAATATGTATAAGCCTGTTAATTTATAAAATTTTGTCATGCTTAATATAGAACAATTGATGCCTATATTTAATATATTATTATCAATTGTGGAATTTATGGAATAGTTGGTATTTACATATATGGTTGTATTGTCAATTGCTGGATGATGGATTGCGTGCACCGGTATGGGACGGTGGCATATCTAGGTTTGGATTAGCTCAAATTGCTAAATCCTACCTAAATCGGGATAAGGGAACGGTTTATATAAATAAAATCCTACTTATAATTTAGTCAAAGAAGCTGTACAAACTGAATGACTAATTGGATTACTTGTTATTTATGTTAAGTCAAAGAAGCTGCACAAGCTGAATGACTAACCGGACTTACTTTGGATGGATAGGATGGACTTTAAATATATTTTTATGGTACCACGATATGAACTTGAGTCTCAGAGTTGTTAGTTAAGGAGTGTATATGCAGTAGGAAGCATAGTTGGATATACTAGGTTGAGGTATACCCTGTTAGGCCTAGGTACTCATACCCACTCAGGTGTGCTTTGGATGTTGCCTTCTACTCAAGTTGAGACCCCTGTATATTCCAGTGAGAGTCCTGTAGTGTGCATATATAAATATATACGGACTATATAGATATTGTTGAGTTGGTTAGAATGTATATGCATATCGAGTCTCTGCTTGGATTATAGTAGGATATAACTTGTTCATGGGCCTGACCCACTTCTATTTTTCAGGTACTCATCAGTTCCAGACTTAGACCTGATCGTGCTAAGCAGAGATTTCTATTCACTCTTACGACGAACTAGGACTTCTCTCCATGGTTTCATTTTGGATGTTTTTATTACTTATACTTCAGTTTGGATATTCGTATTAGGGATCCAATGGATGAATTCCCGAGTTGTTATCTAAATGGAGGTTTTAGATTATTGGATTTTAACAATTATATTTTTGAGGATTTTTCAATTAGAATTCTTTTCCGCTTTATTATTTATTTCTTAGTATTCTCTTTATATCATGTGTTTGTTAAATATTAATTGTTTGATATTCCCTTGGGTTTGGGCCTGGGCCTCATCAACCCTTGTCTCGGATCTGAGGGGTATCAGAAAGATTGAGCTCACTTGCTCGGTCAAGACCACTTTCCTAGGTGCTTGGCTCTTGTTCTTCCTCTTTTGGGTGTAAAGATCTTTTAAGAACTTGGCATAAGCCAGAATTTGCTTAATTGCATCAAAAAGTGGAAGATTAACCTTCACTTACCTAAACATATCTATGATTTCATTTTTTTTGGCCTTTTGTTTGTCAATGGAAATGGATCCTTTTAAGGCATCCGGAAATGGAGCTTTTGGCTCAAAATCTTTTTCAAAAGTTTTCTTTGAAGTTTCTTTAACACAAGAATTTTTGAATTTATTTTTCAAATTAATTTTGAACTCACTTTCAAATCACTTTCTAACACTTTCTCATTTGAATGATCATGTATATGCAATGAAGGAGGAATAGGATGTGAAACGAGACCGGTGTCAACTCTTGGTTGCACCGGTTCACTCTCTTCATTGGACATACCCACTTGGTTGTCCACAATCTTCCTACTTCTCAAGGTTGTCACTGCATTGACATGCTCAATTGTGTGACCTTTCGATGAGGAATGAGTCTCCACAATGCATTGTTGCTTTGGTGGGGCATTCAAAGGCATTTTCCCTTTCTCTCTAGCATTTAAAGTACTAGCTATTTGCCCTACTTGGGTTTTTAGCTTAGCAATGGATTGAGAATGAGAGTGAAGTAATTGAGTGTTCGCCTCTAGAGTGCCCAAAGCAGTTAGAACTTTTTCCTCAAAAACGGACTTCTAGAATTTCCTTGAGAATCTGATTGATTTGAAAAATGAGAATTAGATAATTGGTTTCCATGTGATTGATATGACGATCTAAATCCTTGGGATCCTTGACTTTGCATTGGAGGTGGAATATACTTCCTTTGAAAACCACCTTGGGGAGGGTTTGAGCCTTCCCCCTGGCTTTTCCAAGAGAAATTTGGGTGATTCCTCCAACTAGAATTGTAATGGTTGCCATAAGGATTGTTCCCCTGATTAACAAATGTTTTATTGACTTGTTCATGATGCTCATTTTGGACATGTCTATGGGGACAATTGGAAGTAAAATGTAAGACACTAGAACACGTCATGCATGATTCATTAGATGGATGCTAAACATAATTAAGGGAGGAAGACACTTGGTTTGCCGAGTTTTGGTTAATCAAAAATTGATCAAACCTTTATGTTAACCACTAATTGACTCTAGAGGGGGGGTAAATAGAGTCAATGGCCAATTTTCACAATTTATGAAATTTGTTTTACAACAACTATTATGCAATGATTAATTGGAAAAATTAAGCAATATATAACACAAGTAAAGAAGAGATAGAGATAGGAAGATGCAAACAATGAACTCGGTGATTTAGCGAGGTTCGGAAACTCCTACTCCTTGGCTAAAGATCCCCCTTGAGACTTTCCAAATTCACTAGAGCTTCTCCTTAATGGTGGAGAGCAAACCTTCAAATTTGAAGCAAGACCTTGCTTCTTTTCCTTGCTAGGAGAACACCCTTCTCCTAAGCTTCTTTTGGGTCACACCAACCCTTACAAGATTGTAGCAAAGTTTGTAAATGAAATACAAGAATCTCTCTCAATAGATATACAAGTGTAAGCTCACAACTAGAGAATATCATAATATTAATGAAGCTCAAGTTCTAGGATGAGAGAATGTAGTGATGGTTGAAAGTGAAAGCTCAGAGAAAAAATTAAATAGCTTATTGAATGCTCTTGAATGCTCTCTTGAATGTATTATTCAGTGGTGTATCTACTTCAGTAAATGAGCCTTCCTTATATAGACAACCGTAGCTTAATATGTCTGTTAGAAGTAGTTGGAAGACTTAAATGCAGAAAAGTGCTGTTGTAGATTCAAATAACTTAGAAGAGCCGGCTCTACAAAAAATTGGAGGAGGCTCCAATAAATGGGAGGCGGCTCCAATAACTGGGAGGCGGCTCCAATTCACAAAATGCATTTTACGACACACAATTTGGCTACTGGAGTGCAAAGAGCAGGCTCCTACATTTGGGAGGCGGCTCCAATAACTGTGTAAGACTAAGAATGAAACACATCTTGTTCTGTGCACTTCCTATTATGAGAGCATGCATAAGTAAAGTTCATGGAAAGATTTTAGGCCTTCTAAAAACTGATTTTTAGAGAAAATATGCATGAACCTAAAAACTTGAGCTTCAAAAGATATTCAAATATGCTTTAACATTTAAATCTAAAGCTCTCACCATCCTATCTACCCTTTTCTCCATTCCCTGACCATGATCTTTTGAGCTTGATGAAGACTTGCTTTCTTCCTTGAAATTGTTTGATTGATCTTTGAAGTTTGAGTCTTTCTTTGATTTCTTGCAATCTTTGAGGCTTCATTGAGTCCATAGCTTGAGTACTTGAATGCTTGAAATGGCTCATCTAGCTCATCATATAAGATATGAACTATATATAACTCAATGAAAATATTAGTACATAAACATCATTAATGGTTTGTAATCATCAAAAATAAGCTTGACCTTTAGATAAAAATCCTTAGGCCAACAATCTCCCCCTTTTTGATGATGACAAAACATTGATGTGTTTATTGACAAAGTAGAGTTGTATTTGAAAGAGAGCTCCCCCTATCAATAAGCATATCTAAAGTATCATATCATGCTTGATTTCATTTAACTTTTTACAGATATTTTTATAAGTCTCCCCCTATCAATATGCATCAATCAAGATATATATAAAAATTAGAGTAGACACATAGCATAGTAGACACATAGCATAATAACACATCTTTCTCCCCCTTTGTCATCTCAAAAAGTCTACTTCTATGAAAGAGAAAATACATGCCAATTCATGAACTATTAGAGAATGAGAATTTAAAGGGCAATAAAATAGGAAATATGTCATTTTATAGATGACAGAAGTCAAAACAGTAGATAAGGAAAATATGAACATAACTAGCAGATGTTAGACAAAAGCATAGATCATGATAAAGACTTCAAAAGAAAAACGACATAAGTAAAAACATAGCTAAAAGAGGCTTCTTCAAAGCAGATAAAACAAGTGAGTGCACAAAAAGAGTTTTTAGACGAGGTGATATTGTTCTAAGTAGAAGGAGGAGGGGGTTCAAGGCCTTTTCGAAAGGCTTCAAAGTCTTCACTGATATGAGTGACAGTCATAAGCACTTCGTCAAGTTGTTGTTGTTGGTGTTCAAGAGTGGTTTGTTGTTCTTGAAGAGTGGCTTGATTTTGATGAGAAACATTTAGAAGTTCCAATAAAAGATCATGATTTGAGTGATGTACAACTGGAACATCCTCATCTTCAGCACTGTCATGGCTTTCATGTTCTTCCTCATACCCATCATCAACATCCTCAATCTCTTCTCCACGAGCTCTAGCCTCTTCGAATCTTCTCTGCCTAGGATAAAACCACATACCATCGGGATCCCTTTTTAGCCCCATTGTGTCTAGATTGAAAGCATCAAGGATATCTCTTGGGCCTAGTTTGGCTGATTCACTTTTGTCAAGTGGAATTTTGTTAGCCATGAAAATGTGAGTGAGAACCATGGCATAGTGGAGTGGAGTTTTTTTCTTGTTCTTGCATGCCAACATGTGATGAAAGATAATGTAGGCCAAGTTAAAATCTTTTCCATTTAAGACACACCAAATCAGAAAGATTTCTATGCGAGAGACTTTTGAGCGACTGCCGGTTTTAGGAAGAATGGAGTATGCAATAATTTTGTGGATCAATCGAGCTTCCATAGTCAATTGTTGGGATTTTACTTCTTTGATATTGGTAGTGCGGGAATCATAGCTCATTTGGCAAATGGCTGCTAGTTTGTCAAAATCTTTCCCAGTGAACCATTTTTGAGGAGAGTAGAATTCAATACCATCATCCATAAAATAAAAGATTTTGGAAATGCTTTTAACATCAAGATCGAATTCCACCCCAGCCACATAGCATTGTAACTTCTCTACACCAGGCATTTTCTCAAGGTGGGTGTAGAATAACTGAACAAGTCTTGGATAATACTTGTTTTTCATCCCAACAAATGACCCAAGGCCAATAGCATTAAAGAGTTTGTAGGTGTTGAGGTTGAGGTCATCACAAATTGTGTGTGACAGAACCTTTCCTTTGGCCACTTTCCGATGAAGAAATTCTTTCTCATATAGCCTCTTGTGAGTAGGAGTTCTATATAACTTTGTGGCAGAAATTTGAATTGGACTTGGAGGAGGAGTTTGTTCATTTGGGATAAAGTCATGAGATTGAGTGATCCTAGTTTTGCCACGAGAAGGATTCCTTCTACAGGAGGATGATGCCATGGAAACTCAGTAGGGACCTAAACAAGTCACAATTTAAAAACTAAACTTATATTGATTTTGAAAGATATGGAGGCATTTTCAAAAAACTTTGAACAAAATTTTTTCATATCTAGACAATTTGGAGAACAAAACAATAAAATAAACTATGTTTGAAAACCCCAAAAAAAATTGTGAGCAACAATGTGATTGTCGTTGGATTTTAAAAAAATGAATTTTGAAATGTAGACTTAAAATGGAATTTTAATGGAATAAAATTAAAAAGAAATGAATTCACAAGGCAACCCCCAAAAAAAATTTGCTGAAAGTATTAATTTTCTAGGGTTTGAGAGAAAATTAAGTCTTGAGAAATGTTGAATCAATTATGACAATTCATATGGAATTGGTAAAAGATTATGGAAATGTAAACCCAAGAGGGAAATTCAACATAATCCACAAGAGAATGCTTAGATTCATGAAGCAAGACCAAAATTTTGGATCAAAATATGACATTTCTAGGGTTTGAACATGTAATATAAAGGAGATTAAACCAAAATTTTGTTCAAAATTGAAAGGAATTCATGCAACAAAATTCAATTTAAGATGAGTTTAAAGCAATTCATGGAGTATTATATCAAAGCATGGATCAATACATATATATGATAGACGAAATAATGAAGAAAGGAGAACAAATGAGGTTGAAGTTTTTACCTGAGATGGAGAAATTTTCGCACAACAGTGAGAGGAGAATAAGTCAAGATGCAGAATGAAGGCCACTAGACATTTACACGATGGATGGAATCATTGTGAAACCTTATAAGTGGAAGCACCCATACTCATGGTGAAGAAGCTCTCACGGTTTATGCTCTCTGAAGTGGTGGATTGTTTCAAAATGACTACTGCCCGAGGTAATAAACAGAGAGACACTTGATTGGAGCCAGCTCATGGGAAATTGGAGCCCGCTCAAGAGCTTTTTGGAGCCGGCTCTTGATTTTTGGAGCCGGCTCTTGATGAGTTTTGAGAGATCCCGAGAGTTTGGACATGGATGCAGGTTTTGGGGAGCCGGCTCATGAAATTTTGTGATCCGGCTCTAGAGATACCGAGAGTTAGGATTTGTGATTTTCTTGGATGCAGGTTGGAGAGGCAGCTCTTGAATGAGATGATCCGGCTCTTGTTTTCTATAGAGGCGGCTCTTATTTAGATTGGAGCCGGCTCTGCTGCTGCTACTTCACTCTATAACATTCTGCTCTGTGATCATTCCAATTTCTCTTCTGAGTAGACAGAATCTCTCCTCTTGGAGTGGTTTTGTGAAGATGTCAGCTAATTGCTTTTCAGTAGTCACAAATATAAGATCAATATCACCCTTAGAAACATGATCCCTAAGAAAATGGTATCTAATTTCTATATGCTTTGTTCTTGAATGCTGAATAGGATTTTTAGAGATGCATATTGCACTTGTATTATCACACATAATAGGAATGTGATCAAAATAGAGTCCAAAGTCTTCTAGTTGTTGTTTAATGCAAAGTGTTTGAGCGCAACAACTACCGGCTGCAATATACTCGGCTTCCGCCGTTGATAGAGCTATGGAATTTTGTTTCTTATAAGACCAAGATACTAATGATTGTCCAATGAAGTGACAAGTCCCGCTAGTACTTTTTCTATCAACTTTGCATCCACCAAAATCAGCGTCCGAGTAACCAACAAGGTCAAATGATGTATGTCTAGGATACCAAAGTCCCAAGAATATGGTATAGCTCAAATAGCGAAAGATTCGTTTAACGGCACATAAATGAGATTCTTTAGGACAAGATTGAAAACGAGCACATAAACATACACTAAACATGATATCCGGTCTACTTGCGGTTAGATATAAGAGACTACCAATCATACCTCTGTATTTTTTAATATCTACATCAGTGCATTTTTCATCTTTATCAAGTTTCAAAGATGAGCTCATTGGAGTATGGGCATGTTTGACTTCCTCCAAGCCAAATTTCTTTAGCAAATCTTTAACATACTTAGATTGGCAAACAAAAATGCCATCAAGTGTTTGTTTGATTTGCAATCCTAGGAAAAAAGTAAGTTCACCCATCATGCTCATTTCGAATTCATTCTGCATACTAGAAGCAAACTTTTCACATATCACACTATTGGTTGATCCAAAGATAATATCATCAACGTAAATTTGAATGACCAATAAGTTGTTATCGATGGTTTTAGTGAAAAGAGTATTATCAATTTTACCTCTAATAAAACCATTAACGAGTAGAAAACCACTTAGTCTTTCATACCAAGCTCTTGGAGCTTGTTTTAAACCATACAAGGCTTTTGATAATTTGAAAACATGGTTTGGGTAATTATAGCTTTCAAAGCCCGGTGGTTGATCAACATATACTTCTTCTTCAATGATACCATTTAAGAAAGCACTTTTTACATCCATTTGATATAACTTGAAGTTCTTATGGGATGCAAAAGCAAGGAGCATTCTTATAGCTTCAAGTCTAGCTACGGGGGCAAAGGATTCCTCATAATCAAT
Source organism: Cornus florida (assembly GCF_030987335.1). Lineage (NCBI taxonomy): Eukaryota > Viridiplantae > Streptophyta > Magnoliopsida > Cornales > Cornaceae > Cornus > Cornus florida. Next base: position 26,945,089 of record NW_026775579.1, read on the forward strand.
TCCTTCTTCTTGATTATATCCTTGAGCAACAAGCCTTGCCTTGTTTCTTACTATGATTCCTGATTCATCCTTTTTGTTCCTAAATACCCATTTTGTGCCAATGATAGTTTTGTCTTTAGGCCTTGGAACCAAAAGCCAAACTTTATTTCTTTCGAATTGGTTAAGTTCTTCTTGTATGGCCAAAAGCCAAGATTTATCATTTTCGGCTACATGAATATTTTTTGGTTCAAGTTGGGAAACAAAAGCTACATAATTGCAAATATTACTCATTTGAGATCTAGTTCTTACACCTTTAGATGGATCACCGATAATTTGATTTATTGGATGATTAAGCACTTGCTTCCAAGCCTTAGGAGGAGTGTCTTCATGAGAGTGACTTTCTTTTGGAACATCTTTGGAGAGATCTTTATGAGAAGGACCATTTAAATCAAGATTTTTAACATTCTTTTCAATCTCAATCACATCTTCATTTTCATCCAATGAGCATCTAAGAGGGGATAATGGTGATTCATCAAATACAACATGTATTGATTCCACAACCACTCGTGTTCTTTTGTTAAACACTCTAAATGCTTTGCTACGAGAAGAGTATCCTAGGAAAATACCTTCATCTGATTTAGGTTCAAATTTTCCTAGATTATCTTTGTCATTTAACACGAAGCATTTACACCCAAAGACTTTAAAGTATCCAATATTTGGTTTCCTTTTGTTCCAAAGATCATAAGGAGTCTTATTAAGGAGTTTTCTAATGATGACTCTATTTATGACATAGCATGAGGTACTAACAGCTTCGGCCCATAGAGATCTAGGAGAATTATGTTCATTTAACATAGTCCTAGCCATTTCTTAGAGAGACCTATTTTTCCTTTCAACAACTCCATTTTGTTAAAGAGTTCTAGGAGCCGAAAGATTATGATTGTATCCATTTTCATCACAAAATATTTCCACATCTTGGTTGTCGAACTCTCTACCTCTATCACTTCTAATGGACTTGATCTTACATTCTTTTTCGTTTTTGACTCTCTTACAAAATTTAGTAAAGATTGTATAAACCTCATTTTTATGTGTAAGGAAAAATACCCAAGTGAATCTAGAGAAGTCATCCACAATGACAAATGCATAGAGTTTTCCACCAAGACTAGCAATTCTCTCCCGACCGAATAAGTCCATATGAATTAATTCTAGTGGTCTTGAAGTTGTTATATCCTTTTTCCTTTTAAATGATGACTTGATTTGCTTGCCTATTTGGCATGCGCTACAAGTTTTATCTTTAGAAAAATTAGTCTTTGGGAGGCCTTTGACCAATTCATTCTTAGATAGTTTTGAAATCAAATCCATACTAGCATGACCTAACCTTCTATGCCACAACCAACTATCCTCATTTGAGGATACAAGACACTTGACATCTTGATCGTTTAGTTCACATAAAAGCAAAGAATATACATTACCATTTCTTAGAGCATGGAAAACTTCAACATTATCCTTTTTGACAATGCATTTGTCCGATTTAAACAAAACATCATATCCTTTATCACATAATTGGCTAATACTAAATAGGTTATGTTTTAAGCCCTTAACAAGTAACACATCATCAATAGATAAGGAGGAGGAGATACTAATAGTTCCAATGCCAATGACCTTGCCTTTTGAGTTGTCACCGAATGTGACGCTTCCTCCTTTATGAGGTTTGATGGAGTGAAATTTTGATTGATCTCCCGTCATATGCCTTGAACATCCGCTATCAAGAAACCATTTGTCCTTGGATAAATATGGAGACTTCAAGTAAACCTACAAAAGGAATTTGAATAATCTTCTTTTGGTACCCACATTCTCTTGGGTCCTTGAGAGTTAGGAAGAGGTGTATAAGTCCCTTTAATAACCCAAACTTCTTTTGTCCTACATGGCCTAATAGGACAATGATTGATCTTATGTCCTATTTTTTTATAATAATTACATTGTGGACTAAAAGAGGAATTTTTAACAAAGTAATTGTTCAAAGGTTCTCTTTTTTTCAATAAACAAGAATTTTTGTTGTGAGGATCAAATCCAAGTCTATCCTTGACATAAGCATTTCTTTGCTTTCCAAGTATGAGACCCAAATTTTCTCTACCTTTTGTGAATTTTGCTAAAGTCTCAATTTGATCTTCAATCATAATTTTTAATGATTTATTTTCAGAAATTAAATCTATTGAAACTGATTCTTTAGCTAATTCTTTTTCCTTTTTCAAAGCTTCATTTTCAAGTTGAAATTTTTCAAGGTTTTGAGAGATGATATTCTTTTCCCTTTTTAGAGTAGCACATTTTTGAACCATTTTGCCTAATTCATCATGCAATTCTCTAAAGGCATCTAGCAAGTAATTGTGTGCATCAACCAATTCATCATAAGTAGTTTCCAAATTAAATGAGTCATGATTAGAAATTACCTCATCGTCATCGGCCATGAGGCAAAGATTAACCAATTCATTGAGTTCATCGTCACTTTCGGATCCATTTGAATCATCATCCTCCCATGTAGCTTGCATGGCCTTTCCTTTCTTTTTCCTTTCCTTTTCATTTTTATAGGCATAGCAATCGGATTTCAAATGCCCCGGTTTTCCACAATGGAAGCAAGTAGGTGCTTCTCTTTTTCCTTGCTCACTAGATGACCCATTTCTTTTAAAGTTTTGCTCTTTTGGAACTTTTTCATTTGAAGGATTCTTCTCACGGTTTTGGTAATGAGAGCAACTTCTTCTTCTTCTTCACCATGAGGAGCCTTATCAATTGCAACTTCTTTGGTAGTAGCTTGTAGAGCTATATCCTTCTTTTGAGTTTCTTCATCTCTATCATTCATTTCTAGCTCGTAAGCCATTAATGAACCAATGAGTTCGTCAATGGGAAGTGTGTTAAGATCTTTGGCTTCTTGGATGGCAGTCTTCTTTGCTTCCCAATTCTTTGGCAAAGATCTAAGGATTTTTCTTACATTGTCGGATGATGTATATTTTCTTCCAAGAGCTTTCAAAGGATTAACAATGTTAGTAAAACGAGAGGACATTTCACTAATAGTTTCTTTGTTATTCATGGTAAAAAGTTCATATTTATGGACAAGCATATTCATTTTGGATTCCTTAACATGACTAGTACCTATATAGGTAACTTCAAGTTTATCCCAAATTTCTTTAGCCGTTTCGCAATCCGAAATTCTATTGAATTCGTCTTTGCTTAAGGCACAATAGAGATTAGTGATAGCCTTGACATTACATTGTATAAGCCTACGGTCATTTAGGGTCCATTCAATATCGGGTGTTGGAATATTTTCACCCTCTACTATCTTGGTTGGAACATGGTCTCTTTTTTCTATGGCTTTCCAAACATCTACATCTATGCCTCTTAAGAATGCTCTCATTTTGATTTTCTAATAGTTGTAGTCACTTCCATCAAACCAAGGGGGTCTATTGTTAGATTGACCTTCTTGATGAAAGTTTGTATTGGCCATGATCGTTCTCTAAGATGATTAATCTTTTTCTAGAGATTAGGCTCTGATACCAATTGTTAACCACTAATTGACTCTAGAGGGGGGGTGAATAGAGTTAATGGCCAATTTTCGCAATTTATGAAATTTGTTTTACAACAACTATTATGCAATGATTAATTGGAAAAATTAAGCAATATATAGCACAAGTAAAGAAGAGATAGAGATAGGAAGATGCAAACAATGAACTCGGTGATTTAATGAGGTTCAGAAACTCCTACTCCTCGGCTCAAGATCCCCCTTGAGACTTCCTAAATTCACTAGAGCTTCTCCTTAATGGTGGAGAGTAAACCTTCAAATTTGAAGCAAGACCTTGCTTCTTTTCCTTGCTAGGAGAACACCCTTCTCCTAAGCTTCTTTTGGGTCACACCAACCCTTACAAGATTGTAGCAAAGTTTGTAAATGAAATACAAGAATCTCTCTCAATAGATATACAAGTGTAAGCTCACAACTAGAGAATATTAGAATATTAATGAAGCTCAAGTTCTAGGATGAGAGAATGTAGTGATGGTTGAAAGTGAAAGCTCAGAGAAAAAATTAAATAGCTTATTGAATGCTCTTGAATGCTCTCTTGAATGTATTATTCAGTGGTGTATCTACTTCAGTAAATGAGCCTTCCTTATATAGACAACCGTAGCTTAATATGTCTGTTAGAAGTAGTTGGAAGACTTAAATGCAGAAAAGTGCTGTTGTAGATTCAAATAACTTAGAAGAGCCGGCTCTACAAAAAATTGGAGGAGGCTCCAATAAATGGGAGGCGGCTCCAATAACTGGGAGGCGGCTCCAATTCACAAAATGCATTTTACGACACACAATTTGGCTACTGGAGTGCAAAGAGCAGGCTCCTACATTTGGGAGATGGCTCCAATAACTGTGTAAGACTAAGAATGAAACACATCTTGTTCTGTGCACTTCCTATTATGAGAGCATGCATAAGTAAAGTTCAAGGAAAGATTTTAGGCCTTCTAAAAACTGATTTTTAGAGAAAATATGCATGAACCTAAAAACTTGAGCTTCAGAAGATATTCAAATATGCTTTAACATTTAAATCTAAAGCTCTCACCATCCTATCTACCCTTTTCTCCATTCCCTGACCATGATCTTTTGAGCTTGATGAAGACTTGCTTTCTTCCTTGAAATTGTTTGATTGATCTTTGAAGTTTGAGTCTTTCTTTGATTTCTTGCAATCTTTGAGGCTTCATTGAGTCCATAGCTTGAGTACTTGAATGCTTGAAATGGCTCATCTAGCTTATCATATAAGATATGAACTATATATAACTCAATGAAAATATTAGTACATAAACATCATTAATGGTTTGTAATCATCAAAAATAAGCTTGACCTTTAGATAAAAATCCTTAGGCCAACACTTTGAGATAAGGATTTCATCTTGGCGGCTATTTCATTAGAGTTGTCGACTTGATATAAGCCAACATTCTTCCTTCCACTTGAATTTTTACCATTCTTGGAAGATAATGATCTCAGCATTGAATTCTCACTCATGCTTTCATAAAGACACCACACATCATCCTCATGCCTATCAATATAAGAGCCACCCATGGAAACATCAACCATTCCTTTGAAATTATCCGACAAACCTTCAAAGAAACATTGAACTAATTGCCATTTAGATATGTCGTGGTGTGGACACTTCCTAAGTAAGTTATTTAGGCGCTCCATGCTTCATGAAATGTTTCCTCATCCCTTATGAAAACTCTCAAATTGAGGTTCTCATGGCATTGGTCTTAGAAACCGGATAGTACTTCTTTAAGAACTTTTGTTGCATTTCTGCCCAAGAAGTTATCAAAAAAGGCCTAAGATTGTTGAACCAATATTTTGCCTTGTCTTTTAGGGTGAATGGAAAAGATTTAAGTCTTAAAACCTCTTTCGACATGTCCGTGTATTTCACGGTGGAACACACTTCAAGAAACTCATCCAAATGCTTGTAAGGTTCTTCACTTGGAAGTCCATGATAATTAGGAAGCATTTGAATGGTTTGTGGTTTAATCTCATAGTGATGTGCTCTGAATAGTGGCAATTGAATGCATGTGGGTGCATTATATTCATTCGGCACATAATGATCACGTAAAGCAAGAGGGGGATTTACAATTGGTGGTGCTACATGAGCACCTTGATTGCCTTGGATTATGGGAGGTTGTGGAGCATACATTGGTCTAGGCATTCCCAATGGGACTTGGCCTTGTTGTTGTGGTGGGTGAATGAATGGCCTCGGCATGCCTAATGGAACTTGGATGTTGTCATGATGCACATTGGGGTAGAGGATACCTTATTGGTCTATGTGACCAAGGTCCTCCACATGGTCCTCATTATGGTCTTCCATTGATGAAATGGAATGACTAGAACTACCACTTCCCCTTGGATTTCAAATAACAGATTCAAGATGAAAATTAAGTGGGACAAGAGTAGGATTTAATGATCTCCAACCATGCATGCACAAACAAAACACATACAAGCAACGAATAGTAAGCAATCACTTCACCTTCGCAACAAATCAATCAACAAACTTCCTCCACATACAATGATCTCATACTCCCATGCTTTCAACAATTATGCAAGAAAAGTAAATTGCCTCCACGCGGGCTCACGATTTATCTAGAAATGAAAAACAAGCCTCTACGTGGGCCGACGATTTAACTAGAGATTGAGTTTAGGAAGAGCTCACAAAGGGTCCTTAAGCACTTCAAATTAATTTTCAAACTTTAGCTTTGCAAATTTTTAGATTTTTTAGCTTTTTCCTTTCTTTTGCTTAGCTCCTTGCTTAGAATGCTCCCTTGCTCACTTTCCTTAGCCCAATATACCTAGTCAAACAAGAACCAACACAATAAGTAATCAAAAATAAAAATAAAGTAAAGACTCAATCAAAAGAGTACTAATTCCTAATTGTTTCCACAAGACGACGTTGCCTAAAATCAATCCTCGGCAACGGTGCCAAAAACTTGGTGGTTGCCGTCGCATTGCACCAAAAGTTTGCAAAGAGGTGAACTAAAAGTGTGAGTGTGCAATGTGGCCAAGTTTTAAATATATAAAAGCCACTACCTCTAACTAAAAATATAGCTAGGGTGAGTAGGGATTGTCCCAAGGGATTGGTGGGTCGTATTACTATGGAAACAAGATTAGGGTTAGTAGGTCGAGTGATCAAAATGTGGTTGGTTTGGTTGATTAAACTACAATTAAGACTAATCAAGCTCAATATAAAATAAGTAATTAAAGGATAGAGAAAACAAGAGAGAGAGGTCTTGGGACTTAGAGGTCACCACTAAGCATCACCTTTCTATATACTCAATTCATAATTAATGAGGGGGAAAATATATGTTGTAACAATAGTGAGTGTGTGTGGTTGTTTCAACAAGTATGGATGACCAATTAAGTATATATTGTCTAAACAACACAATGAATAGCACAATATATCAAACTATACCATTAATCCTTCCTTTAAGCTCACAATCCAAACACATCGTTGTTGGTATTTTGAATTAAAATTGCCAAAGGGTTGCATTGCACTTAAAAGGTGCGATAAAGGGTTATGAGAGGAAGAGGTGCAACCCAAACTTATGTCTGTTCAAAGTGAATAGCCACACCCAAAGTGAATAGGTGTGTGAAGGGTAGTTTAAATTAAATTTTGTAGAAGGGATACATCCATTAACCAAGGGGCACCAGTTTCTCTATAAATACCCACCCTTGGTTGCCATTTAAAGAGGAATTTATTATTCTCTCCCTCTCTCTAGACTTGAAACTAACCCAAGTGGGTTCAAGCCATGGTCAAGTGGTCTGAGCCACTTAGGCCCAAAACCAATTTCATTGAGCCAAATTAAATTTGGTCCTAGCCATTTGGTTCGGATTGCACCCAATTCATTATTTATATAGTATAGATGTATTTTTGAGTCAGAGAAAGTATTACATGAAGGAGGTTCGCCGTATCCATGAGTTTGTAGTGCTGCTACTGGTGGATGTAGACCATTGTATCTTGGGAGATAGACGTCACTGAGTCCGTTAGCACCATAGTGGGGCGAATCTATCTTAGAGACATAGTATCCAATACTAGCCTCGATCTAGGTTTATTCCTTTTAAATTATTATTATTTTCTTGCTTTATTTTGCATATTTAATTAAATATAGAGTTGCATATTTAATTAATAATTTCTTAGCATATTGTTAATTATCACATGACATATTAGTATAAACATTTTGTTATATCTTAAATGTCACATGAAGCATATATTTTTTCAACAATCTTAAGACAAACTCACTCATTGCGTATGTTTTATTATATGCTTCTATTTAAGATATAAACAAGTAGAGAATATACTAATAAATGAGATATAATAAAATAATGTTATATACATTATTATATGATAATATGCTAAATATTGATGTATTCAATATTATATGAAATTGAAGCATGTTATATTAGTAAATTATTGAATTTATATAATTCAATATTGGTTAAATTATTTTAATTTTGAAATATAATATTATGTAGTACATTATATTATCTTAAATTTGTGCCAACTAGAGATAGAAAAAGGTATTTCATTCTTTTTATCAATGATTACACAAAATGATGTTATCTATATCTGTTACGAAGCAAAAGATAAAGTCTTAGAAATGTTTAAACATTACAAAAATGAGGTTGAGAATCAACTTGATAACGTGTTAAGAAATGATAGAGTTCGTGAATATGAATCATCATTTACTAATATTTATTCAGAACATGGTATCATTCACGAAGAAATGATGAATGCTATGTTGACAAGTTCTGGTTTAACTCAGAATTTGTGGGGGGAAGTTTTGTTTTCCGCAAATTATATTATCAATAAAATACCTCAAAAGAAACTAATGTGACATCATATGAATTATGGAAATGTCAAAAAACTTTCCTATAAATTCAAGAAGTGTGGGGGTGTCTAACTAAGTTTGTAGTTCCTACTCCTAAGAAGTGTGGGGGTGTATAAATTAAAGTGGAACCTATAATGTGGCAACCTTATGGGTGAGTGTGCCGTGGGCGGGTGCAAGAGGCACTGACATGCTATCACACTGAGTAAGTTACAGGTGCACAATCCCACACCACCTACGTAAGGGAAAAGTAAAGTGATTTTATGTAGTGGTGTTATCTCCAATTGGTATGAGGCATTTTGAGATAAAACCCAATAACAAAATTGTGCAGGCTCGATCCCAAAGCGGACAATATCATACTATGTGGTGGAGTGGATCGTTACATAAAACCTTTGATAGGTTATGCTTATAACATCAGTTCATATCATTTTCTTATGGGCTAAAACGTCTACTTCTTTTGGTCTTGATTTTCTAACATGTTTATTGGAGAATGAGGCACAACGCTTTAAGAAAGCAAAGTCTTCTCCTGAATATTATTATTTCTTAGATTAGTTATGTGATATAAGTAATCATATGGTATAATATTATTTATGTGAGTTCAATATTATTTATATAAGTGCTTACTTTTAATTGAGATTATAATATTGAACTATGTAGTAGAATTACTTAATGTGCATAGTAATTTAATTTTATAATATAGTTGATTTAATGTGTAATATTATTAATTTTGTATAAGTTAATGACTGGTTTGTGTATTTAATACAACAGACAAAAATTGACTAGTCTAGCTATGTCAATTCTCCCGATAGTCAAGGGAAAAAGATCTATACTAGTGTTTAAAGACACGTATAGCTGTGAATGGGCTGAATAAGATAAGATTTTCCAACAACTTTAAAGTGTTTAATGGAAAATGTTATGGATACAGTAAGCAAGTACACTGAGACAAGCTAAATCAAGCTAGTTAGCTATAATGTATAATTTAGCTGAAAGCTAAAATGTTACTAAGTTGCAAACTAGTTAGATTAGCTATAAGTTAAAATGATTAATGAGGTGCACAAAACCTAAGAGGAAGATGAAAATCTATTAGTTGGTTCCTACTCTCTACTTGGTAGTAAAAAACATGAGGTTGATGAGTAGCCATTTTAGCAATAAACTATTTAAGCTATACATCATATCTGCTCATGTAGGAGTGAATAATACTACTTGTAAAGTAGTAGTTTTTGAAGAATATTCTTCAAAACAAATTACTCTACTACCAAGGTAAACTACTTAGATAAGTGTGTACTAAAGTTAAAAGTTACTAGAATTGATAACTGAGCAAACTTAACTTCAAACTAGTGGTAATAGCAGAGAAGTGGGTGCTCATTATAAACTAGTAGTAATTAATGAGAAGAGTGTGCTTAATCTAAGCTAGTAATGAGAGCTTAAAAACTCACTTTTAACTAGTAATGATAATTGAGAAGTGAGTGCTCACTGTGTGGTGATGTATCCAAAGCTTAAACAATAAGTGAGTTATTTGCTTAAATGATTGAGTTATGTGATGTGTGACACATGAAAGGTTATGACATGTTAATATGACTGAATTAACATGAACCTAAACATGAATAACTTAATTCATCAATACAAGAGATGTAGAAGCAAATATTAATTAGAACCCATTGTAATTAATATCTTTAACATTAATTCATGCTAATTATAAGAATATGCTAGAGATAAAGTGAGTACATATGCATTAAAGACTGGTATACATGCTTGCTGAGAAACGAATATAGAACCTTGGAAAGGTAGATGAGGTGAAATATTTAATATATGGTATTTCAAGAGTTGGAAAACCTTAAAAAAATATATCATATATAAAATTTCAGGATTATCCCAAAGTTATAGGGGGATATTGTCCATAGATGAAATTTGTTATAAGTTACCTCACCAGATAAGAAATATTTATAAATGTAGGGTTCTTAATCCTAAAAGATTTTGGATAGAACCAAAAATTATTTATAGTATTATAACAATAGTGCATATTGTTTTATATGAGGAAAATATTATAGAACAACCAGAAGAGTTCTTTTTCCAGCGGAAGAGCTGAGTTATTTGTTCTAGTTGAAGAGTAAAGTGTGCAAGCTTATAAGTCCTTAAGTGGATTAAAACTGGTACCAAGACAATGACATAAATGTGATATATAAATCATTGTATGCCTTACAAAAATTAACGATATACTAATTAGTATATTTGATATGAAAGATTTAACATCTGATAACATAAGTATATTCTCAATAGAGTGAGATTGAGATAATACTAGTTATGAAAGCAAAAGCCTAGCTAACTTTTGTAGATGTAAATCTCAAATATAAAAATTAATGATATACTAATTGGTTAAGATTGCAAGGCATCTTAATAACTGTGTTTAATTGCACATTTTCAATCTAGGATCGGATCACTGAAAAATAATAAATTGCGTAGTTGAGATACACCCTAAATCCAATATTGCATATATCGAGGTATCTAACTAAATTGGAGGTATAACAGTGATGCAATCTGGATATGGGATATTAAAGACTTCAAATCCAAGAATGAATATGTCTTTTATATTAAAGGTGTAGTTGTATGTTCTTAATATAACTCAAAGTTAGAAACTTTGAATAAATCAAATAGGAAAGTCAATAGACTTCACCTAGTGGACATTTCAAAATAAGTCTACACTTGTGCCACTAAAGAAAAGGATATTGCTAACAATAAGCAATTTTAGTGCACAAAGTATACAGTTGCTCTCACCTGGAGAAATCTCTACAGAGTGTAATATTTCTAAACACAACCTTGTAGCCACATATAAAATTAAGGGTTATACTAGAGAGCAATTGTACAGTTCATCGAGGGGAATGGGATTAAAAGCTGAAAGTTAACGAGTCACCTTAATGGAAACCCAACTTAGTTGACTGGAGATCCCAAGATCTAAGTTCAAAGGGACAACAGAAATTCTGAGTGACTCAACAGAAGCACTACGAAGATATAAATATTCTACCCATTTCTATGATGAGACAGTGCTACCTACAACGAATATTAGGATAAGCTACGCTTTTAATGACTCTTATATCTTGAAAATTCAAGTGGGGTATGGTAAGATACTCTTAATAAGAAGTCACCTATATGAGTGTGAAGTGTGGCCGCTTCTATGAGAACTATAAAGGCTAAGTTTTCTGGAGCACTCGTTGAATACCAGGAGTTGTTCAGGGCCAAAATGAACACAACAATGAGAACCAACTTTGTGAGGAAAGGTCCTGTGTGTTTGTTATTGTCTTGGTTTACACAAACGGTTGAACAGTTCCAGACATCGCGTTCACTGGTTAGCCAGTAAATCCGATAACAATACATTAGGGAAGGTTCAAAGCCAAAAGCTACCTATCCTGATGCAGTAACTTTCCGACTATACTCTCTCTAGTGTCTGCATAATCATTTTTTCATTTAAGCAACCAATTTTCATTCATGTGGGGAATTGTTAGTATTTTGAATTAAAATTGCCAAAGGGTTGCATTGCACTTAAAAGGTGCGATAAAAGGTTGTGAGAGGAAGAGGTGCAACCCAAACTTATGTCTGTTCAAAGTGAATAGCCACACCTAAAGTGAATAGGTGTGTGAAGGGTAGTTTAAATTAAATTTTGTAGAAGGGACACATCCATTAACCAAGGGGCACCAATTTCTCTATAAATACCCACCCTTGGTTGCCATTTAAAGAGGAATTTATTATTCTCTCCCTCTCTCTAGACTTGAACCTAACCCAAGTGGGTTCAAGCCATGGTCAAGTGGTCTGAGCCACTTAGGCCTAAAACCAATTTCATTGAGCCATATTAAATTTGGTCCGAGCCATTTGGTTCGGATTGCACCCAATTCATTATTTATATAGTATAGATGTATTTTTGAGTTAGAGAAAGTATTACACGAAGGAGGTTCGTCGTATCCATGAGTTTGTAGTGCTGCTACTGGTGGATGTAGACCATTATATCCTGGGAGATAGATGCCACTGAGTCCGTTAGCACCATATCGGGGCGAATCTATCTTAAGGACATAGTATCCAATACTAGCCTCAGTCCAGGTTTATTCCTTTTAGATTATTATTATTATTTTCTTGCTTTATTTTGCATATTTAATTAACTATAGAGTTGTATATTTAATTAATAATTTCTTAGCATATTGTTAATTATCACATGACATATTAGTATAAATATTTTGTTATATCTTAAATGTCACATGAAGCATATATTTTTCCAACAATCATATGATTAGAGAAATATACTACTTGCATTCATAAGTATAGAACATCAAACAACAAGTATGGATTGTCCTCTCATTTAACAACTAAGGTAACTACACTATATCTAAGATAATGACATGAAAATTAAACTAATTAAACTAAGGGAGAGGCACAATCCATCAAGCAATGAGTATGAACCATCAAATAAACCACAAGAGCATTCTATTAAGCACTATGTCTTGACAATCTCTAGATCTATAACATCAATACACATAGACATGCATCAACAACATAAGTGCTAGAGATAAACACATGAACATCTATTCTAGCATACATAGACATATGGATATAATGAAATGATCAATTGGAAGAATTAAACCACACAAATCATTGAATAAACAAGACCTATGTATATAAAAATGTCAAAACATGTATTACAACACAAATCCCCTTAAAAATACATAAATCAAGGTAAAGAAGGCATACTTAAGGCTAACTCTAGCCCCAAGAGGATGTCTAGCCACCCATGGATGGTGTCCTCCAACCCCCAAGGACTATCTCCATAGTAGAAATGATCTTCTTCTTGAGGTAGATGGAAGACTTTCCAAGAATGTGTCTCTAGCCTCCTCTTCTCTTTTCTTCCTCTCTAAGAATAATATCAAATGTTGTATCTAAAAAAAAACATATCTGTAAAAGTGGCTCATAATCCTTATATAGGTAACTTAAATGTCACACCCAATGGTCTAGGCTCGTACACAAGGGCTTCTCCAATAATTGCATCATGAGACAACTTTTAATGAGCTGGAAATTGATTTAATTCGCACATAAGAGAGTTCGATCGATCGAAACTATGCTGAGATCAATCGAACTTGGCTGAGATCCATCAAACTTTGGCTGGATTGATCCTCCCATGGCAACACCTTTTTGGATAAAGATAAATCTGAGATATTTTTGAGATATTTTGGGAAAGAGACAAAAGTGGTAGGTGTGGTGGTACAACAGGATAAGATGAAATCTTTTTGATCGATCTTATAAATGTTGGATCAATCGAACATTGTGGGATCTTTAGATAAGGACAAAAGAGCTTGGATCCATCTTGGAGTGTAGAGATCGATATATGTCAAATCGATCGAAGAAATTCTGTGATCGATCGAACTTTGCTGAACTTCCACCACTTGCTTCATTTTGCTTCCACTTTGCTCCTTTCTTTCATTCATCTCAAGATTGCTTCAATTATGCTCTTATTTGGCTGAATTAGCTTATTTTGAGGATAAGTGTCTAAAAACGGAAATAACATGAAATCAATCTAAAGAAGGAAAATAAGATAAATAAAGGTCCTAGAATACCTAAGCTTAACGAGTTTAAATGCGCACTTTTCAACGCTCATCATTGCACTTAATAGTATATTGTGGAAATACATTGTGCTTGGATTGAATCCAGCTTGGTTGAATTTCGAAGATAGAGCTGTCATAATCCATTGCACATTGTGGAAAACTTCAACTATCTTCAAGAAGTGTTTACGTGACTCCATGCTATGGTTCGAATCTTTTAAAAATTATATTTCTGCCATACATGTAAGTGCAAGTAAATTTCGTAATTTATTATAAGAATAATGATAAGAAGACCGATGAATTAAACCCGAATAAGTATCGAATGTGATGTATTTTTGTCCACCTCATCTACTTAAACAGTTTCCAAAAATAATTGCCTCATCTACTTAAACAATTTCTAAAAATAATTGTTTAACACATTATAAGAATGACCAATCATGTCAAATTCGATACTAATTCGATGATTCCTTTTCGGTTCCCCTATCATTACTCTTATTATAATCATTTTTTCCCAACATGTACATGTTTCTATTTATGTATTTATATGACTAAGTACGTTGATAACATCCTTTTACTTGTATTATGGAACCTATCGTGTACACTTTTTATTTATTTATTTTACGTTTGCAAGAAATCCACACACACTTTTGCCCTTGTGGGAGACTTGAATTATCGGCCTTCTAGTTTGGAAAATTCTTCTCATTGACAAGAAACTGAATCATATATCCAATCACACACACACACATTTTGCCCACACCAAGGCTCGAACCCCTCCCCTCCTCTTTGAGGATGGAGATGTTAAACCATTGAGATACATGCCCTTCGGTTCTACTTTGAAAAGTGAGAAAGAATCGTTAGGCTATAATTATTGTACAATTTAATTCATCCTAATAGTTAACATTGAAAATTGGAAAAATCTTCAAACTAATCCTACTTTTTCCTATTAAAACTCCTTTTTGTTCTCTTCTTTCTTTCTTTCTTTCTTTCTTTCTTTCTTATTCTTCTACTTAGGGACGGAATTAGAAAATTGTATGAGAGGGGATAATAGTGTAAGTTTATAATAATTTCAGTGTGGGTGGTAGTGTAATTTTGTAGGTAATGAATGAATTAATCAGATATATTATCAAAAATATATATTTCTGTGAGTGCACAATGGTAATTTCCAAGGTTGAAATGAACTATGGGCCGGTGTAGAGCTTGAGACATGTTGCCAGGCTAGTTATTACACCCACTAAAACCCTATAATTCCTTTTTCATTTGGAAATAAGCCATAAATGATAAATTTTTTTTTTTTTTTTTTTTGTGAGGAAAAGGATAAAATAATGAGAATATGTGTATATATATACTTGTATGTCTTCTTCTTCATTATTTATGTTTGTATTTTCTTATTTATGTACATTAATTGTTCATTAAAAATTTACTTTTGTGATATGTTGATTCACACTTTTGTTTTGCATTATTTAGTCAGGTTATTTAATGGACGTGAAAAACATTACTCTTGATATAATCTTGTAAACAAAATTTCAATTCGATGGAACCATGTCTTCCATGTCTAAATAAAATAAGTCACATCATTGCAAACAAATATTAAAAGTATAGCAAGGCTAATAAAAAGTAGGTAGAGAACCTAATGTCAAAATACCAAATAACAATTTTGTTGGCAAAAGAAAAGAAAAAACCTTAATCAAATTACAGTCATAGCTTATGTTGCCTAGATATAGACTCTCGGGGGGGGGGGGGGGGGTGAAAAACCCAAACCTACTTTGTGATAACTCAATGAATACTGATGTGCATAAAGGGAGTTGATAATGTTAGAGTTAATGAGTAATAAAGCTTATCTCAATAAGAAAGCTTATCTGTTGTAATCTATTGTAACTACTCTGTTTTACTTGATTGTAGGAAACCAAAATACTAAATTGTAGGAGTTGGGTTCTCTTCCAATCATTATAAAAAGACTATTCTCTTAACCAACTAAGGTAAGGTTGGAGAATTTTAGATCATCTTCTTCCTATTTTATCTCACCAAACTACATTGTTCTTCATGGTATCAGAGCTTTAACTGGGAGCTTCTGTGAATTTTTTTTTTCTTCAACCCACAAGTCTTAAACATGTCACCTTTAACCATAAACTACCCTTACCCATCCTCTCTCAATGTGGCCAACTTCGTTTCCATCAAGTTGACTTAAACAAATTTTCTCATATGGAAAACCCAAATAATAGGACTAATTGAGTCTCAAGACATGCTTGGTTTTATTGATAGAAGTATTTCTATGCCAAAGATGTACTTGACATCAACTAGTACCGACAAAGACTCCAGAACAAAGCTTAACTTCCTTGATAAATATTGAAGAAAATAATCTGAATTTTAAACTTCAAAGGATAATATTCATCAAACAAAATATATAACAATAAATGTTAGAGATAGAGATAGAGATTGCAAACATATACTCAGCGATTTTAGCGAGGTTCAGAAACTCCTACTCCTCAGCTCAAGACCCCTCTTGAGACTTCCTAATTCACTATGGCTTCTGATGCTCAACCCTTGGTGTGCACAAAATAATGTACAACACTTTGAGTTTGGAGAATAGTGTCAAGTGGGCATCATACTTAAATTTATAAACCGCTTAACACCTATACTATGTAGTATGAGTGAGAAGGGATCGTCCCAAGGGATTATGAGGATCGAGCAATGTCGTGGAATCACAATTAGGGCTAGTAGGTCGAGTGATCAAACAATTGGTTGGTTGGTTGATTAAAAAGTAACTAAATTAAATTAAATAGTAGCAAAAGAATGCAATTAAGAGTAAGTAAGAGAGAGAGAGAGATCTTGGGGTTTAGAGATCACTACCAAGCAATGCATTTCTATATCATTGACAAGTGATTAATGAGGACAAATGGTGTGTTGCAATATTGGTGTGTGTGTGTTTGGTTGATTCAACAAGCAAGGATGACTAGTTAAGCATATATTGTCTAAACATCATGTGAGAGGTACAATATATCTAAGCAATGAAGCATATATTGTCTAAATAACATGTGAAAGGCACAATAAATCAAAACAAGTCATTAATCCTTTCATTAAGCTCACAATCCAAATACAACACAAGGATAGAGACATATGCTATTTGCATTCAAAAGCTTGGATCATCAAACAACAAGCATAGATTGTCCTCCTATTTAACACTACACTACAACTACACTATATCTACACTACTAGCATGAAAATAAACTAGGGGAGAGGCACAATCCATCAAGAGATAAGCATGAACCATCAAGAGAATCACAAGAGCATTCCTTTAAGCACTATGTTCTGACAATCTCCAAATCTATAACATCAATACACATAGACATGCATCAATAACACAAAATCTAGAGACAAGTACATGAACATCTATTCTATCATACATAGACATATGGATAGAATGAAATGACCAATTGGAAGCATTAAACCACATAAATCATTGAATAAACAAGATCTATATATATATCAAATGTCAAAACATGAATTACAACACTAATCCCTCAATAATACACAAGATTAAGATATAGAAAGCATGCTTGGGGCTAACTTTAGCCCCAAGAGGATGTCTAGCCACTCATGGTGATGATGCTCCAACCCTCAAGGGCTAATTCCATAGTTGAAATATGTTCCTTATTGATGAAGAACTCCTATGGTGTCTCTAGCCTCCTCCTCCTCTAAGCTTGCTCTCCAAGAAATGATATGAAAATAAAGTTGGCTCCCCTTGTAAAAAGCAATCCTTATCCTTATATAGGTAGGTCAAAATGACACCCAAAATGAGCTGGGGTTGTGCACACAATATTCCCTAATGATTGGATAAATGACAACTTTTAATGAGATAGAATTTTAACTTTTTCACACTGGATGAAGTTCGATTGATCGAACCTTGGTCTTGGATCGATCGTGTAACGACCCAGTCATTTGCCTTCCTTTCCTTTTTCCTGAAATTTTACGAATGAAATTTTTTCGTTTAATTTTCTTTTTTAAGCTCTGTTTCGTGTCGCTTAGTGTCATCTCAAGTGCTCGGAATTGGTTCCTGAGACTCTTTTTCGTGGATTGATAACTTCCTTTGAGGATCGAGTCATTTTCACATTTTTCGTTTTTCGACACTATTCACTTTTCGTCATTTTCCCTATTTCGTCCTTTTCCTTATTTTGTCTTTTCCCCGTTTGACACTTTGTTGGCGTAACTACACTTTTTGTGTTTGGAGTTGGTTTTTGACTTCATGTATCTCCATATTGAGTGGTTTCCACGAAATACGTATCTTTACTTTTGTAAGAAAGTACTCTGGTTGCTCCCGGTGTCCATAGGGGCATGAATGCAAAGTTCTTTGAAATTATTTTCTTTTCTTGGGGTGTTTCTCGTAAATATCTTTTGAAGATATTTTATTTCAGGGGTTTTTAGGAAAATATTTTTGGAAGATATTTTTATTCTGGGCCATAAGTGTAGTTTTCACTTTTTGGAAGGGCCACTGTGCAATTAATGAAAGTTATTGCAAAATATCTTGTTTGAGCCTGGATCCTTGTATAGGATTCATTTTCACATTTCATCGAGTTGTGTACTCTTGGAATTTCCTCCTGGTCGATGTTTTCCAGTTTTAGGGTTTTTGGCCCCAGTTTGCGCCAAACTTGTTTTGGGCATAACTTTCTGCTCGGGACTCAGTTTTTGACATCGTTTCTTCTGTTGTTCATATTTTATCATTTGAATCTTTTTTGTTCACAAAGTTTTGCCATTTGAGCACGTCTACTCAAATTTTACTTTTCGGACCCGAACGGGGACCTTCCGGGACACTTTTTGAGATTTCTATAAAAGGAGGGTGAGATATTTCATTTTTCATCTTCTCCCCTCTTCATGCACAACCTGGAGCACCCATGGCAGCCCAAGGGGTGCTTCCATCTTCTCTCTCCTCTTTTGGTTCACTTTTCCTTGATGGAAAGTCTTCAGCCTTAACGTTTGTTGTTTCCCTCACCATGCCCTACCTTTCTCCCTTATTAGAATTCAGTTTTGACCATTTCTTGAGTTTGGTTTTGAGGTCAAGTTATGATTTTGATGGGGCTTTCATGGGGGTTGTATTCATGGCGTTGTCCCCGACAAAACCTAGTAGTTTCGTCGGATTCAGAACCGTTCCATTTTGGTGGGCCTTTGGAATTTTCATCTCAAATTGAGGTAGGAGATGTTCTAGGTTTAAATTCTTGTTATATAGCATGCTTGTGATGCTTATACTACTTGTTTGCATGATTAAATATAAAATCTGGAGATTTTATTATTTATTTTTCTTGTACGGGATCTAATTTTTCCGGTTGCTCATGACTTGGTTTAAACATGTAGCATGATTTTATATTGCCCCTTGATATGGTCATTATCGTGTATTAAAATTGGAACATTTGAATAAGTATTAAAGATTTTATTTAATATTTATCTTAGGTGAAAGATTAATTCACATGGCCTTAACTAGCTTAAAATTAATATGTGTTAGCATATTAAATTAGGCGTTAGCATGCTCTCCAATATAGTTGAATTTGAAAGTGATTGGAAGTGTTTTAAAAATTAGTAATTATTAATTAATTTGATTAATTAATTTACCCCGAGTGCACTATTCACTCTATTTAAATTCCGACTTGATATTCTTGATTTACATGCCATATAGTTTCACATATATTTGATTTAGAATATTCGGTTTGGTTTTGAAACCTTTTATTTAATTAAATTTCATGTTTAAGATTTAATCCTCGTGGTGATATACAACTTGGAATTGTATTGTGGCATGCTAGAAAATTAAGTTTTGGTATGGTTATTCACATGTATTAAATTGGGATTTATTGCATGAGAATTGCAACTTTTGTTTTATATTTAACTTTAGTGAAAGTTTAATTTGCATGGTCGTAAATTGAATGAAATAAACTTGTAAAGTGATATTACATTAGTCCTTGGCATGTTTTCCAACATAGGTTAATTTGAGAGCATTTGGTTAAGTTTGAAAATCAAGAGATTTTAATTAAAAGAATTAATTAAAATCTATTTTGTGGTCCCATTAACTTAATTAAGATTTTAACTTGATATTTGTATTGACCATGACTTGTTTACTAGTATATATTAATTTGGGACTATTAAAAGTTATTTTAGAACCTTGGTAATTAAATTAGCATGATTTAATTAAAGTTCTACTTTGTTGTTCCAACAACCTAATTGAGTTTTAGAATGGATATAGGTGATGACCATGCCATGTCCTTTAACATGTATTAAATTGAGGTTATTTGGAATTGAATCGGAATCTAGAGAATTTAATTGTGTTTATCTATTTAA
Source organism: Cornus florida (assembly GCF_030987335.1). Classification (NCBI taxonomy): domain Eukaryota; kingdom Viridiplantae; phylum Streptophyta; class Magnoliopsida; order Cornales; family Cornaceae; genus Cornus; species Cornus florida. Next base: position 26,965,344 of record NW_026775579.1, read on the forward strand.
ATTCTATCAATTTGCTCCATGATCTAGTTGTGTTTTAGAAGTGGTTTCTATATTCAAATCATGGACTTAGACTTGTTGTATATTCATTTGGTTATGTTTTGAATATTGGATAACATAGTTGCTATGTTTGTATTCGTGATAATATGTTTTCCTTATTGAATATATTGTTGCTTTGTGTAATTATTTACACACTTCGTGTTTAATATCTTTCATGTATATCGTGTAACGAATCGCACACTGAAGATTCGACATTCATCATATCATATTAGTTGTGGATTTAGAGTATGTATTGTATAGGTTTCCAATTTTGGTTGTGCTTAGTAGATAGTTGATTATCTTGCATATTCCTATTGATATATGCTTTGTTGCATAACTTGTTGATTTTGGAAACTTGGGGATGTCGTTATTTGACTATGGCTAGGACGTGGTTCTAGTACGGGGGATAGTCCCTCTATATGGTCTAGTGCGCACATAGGGAGGTTACCCATGGGCTTGTAACCCTAAAGTAACTATGTTGTCAGTCTGATCCGGCATGACGTCCGAGTATCCACTTGTTTGACTTCACATTTCATTTTCAAGTTGAAAGCAAGATGATGTTGTAACTTGTTGTTCCTTATTTGTCGTTCCATTTTAAGTTACATGATGTTAACTTTGCGAAATTGTGCTTTATGCGTTGTATTGGAAGTTCCAATGTTGGTTAAATTGCATCGATATTGAAAATCGTGTTTTGACGTTCTAATAAAGCTTAGGATTGATCCTATTGATTCATTTATAACATAGACGTTAGGTGGTATGAACCACTACTGTTATGTTGTGTTTTAGATTCTAAGTTGATGGCTTTGAGAACGTAAACCTTGTTGCATTGTATAACATGCTCTTTTGTTGTTGAATTGCATGGATAATGTGATTCTTGTTAACTTGTATTCAAATATGCTTTTGTCATGTTTTTGGATTAACTCTAGACCTAGTTTAATTGTATTGAAAATGCAATTCATGTTAATCTATGCTCAAGCATTCTTCTTGTCGTGTTCTTTGGATTATCCTAACCATGATTCGTTTCATACACGTATTTATATCATGATTCTTGTTACTTAGAATCTAAGGTAGCTTAGGATGCTCCCCGAGTCTCACTTGGATATAGACGTTAGGTGGCATGAGCCCCTTTAACATGTTTCACCTTAAGGTGATAAATTTGTAAAATACTAGATCGATGCATGCTCATCTCCTACGAGTAGCTTTATGTTACTCACCCCTACGATACTGGGGCATATTTCAGGTACGAAGACTTGGTTCGTAACGCCTAGCATTCCTTGAATGTCGTGTAGCTTTCAAGTTTCCATTTCATGCAAATGTTAGCATGAAATGTCATTTTGTAGACTTATATGTCAAAATATGTATATTTGATTCCATGTATGTAATGTGTACTTAAGTACACTCCTTTTAATGTATTTGATATGTATGAAATGAGGCCGGAAGCCAATGACTACTATATTGTATTCTATGTACTTTTTAACTTCATGAAATATTGTGAAAATCTTGAAAAATCGCAAGTCATTGTTTCACCATGGTTGCATCGGGTGTGGGAATTCCATTCTCATTCTTTTATAGGGTCTCATAAATCATGTTTGAAGTGTAGTCAAGGGCCAAATGGTTATTTGATCCCGTTTTGTATTTTTGGATTCCGAATTTTCATTCCAAATTCTATTTTTGCCTTTATGCCCGTTGGGGGGTCGGATTTTGTATCAGTGGTATTTTTAAGTCATGGACCATTGTAGCACGTCCAAATAGGTAAGTTACGTTTGCGTGCATGGTCGTTTCCGGACAAAACCTTATCGTTTGTGTTTTGAGCCTCCAACGATTTCATTTTGCGTTTTTGTTGCATATTCTGATCTAGGGGTATTCTAGACTTTTAAATTCAGTTTTATTTCCTTCTTTCAACATGGTTGAATAGAAAACATGATTTTAGGGGGGGGTTTCTTTTTCGTGTTTTTTCAAAAAATGTTGTCTTATCATCGAAAATCGCTTACGAAGTTCAGCTTTCAGTTTTCTATTTTGCAACTTTTTCGACCCTCTGGACCAGATTTCTTGGGAGGACATTTTGGGCATTTTACATTGCATTTTTTTTTTTTAATTTTCTCAAGAGTCATGTAGAAAACTTAATTTTGAGGGGGGTTTCTTCTTTGTGTTTTTGCAAAAAAATTTATCTAGGCCTCCAAATTCAGCCTCTGTTCTGGATTTTTCTGAAAAATAACCCCACAGCAGCTTTATGGGCTGCTGCTGCCAGCCATGGTGCACCCAGCGTACACGCGGCATGCATGGCCGCTCATGGGGCTGTCATGGCCCCTCGTCGGGCCGCCGCGACGTCAATTCATCTTTTGGGCTTTTCTCCTTCGTCCGAATTCTGATTCAAGTGAATTTTTTTTTGAACTTGACTAATTTTTCGCTGTCTTTCCAACGGTGTGCTCGGTTGCATCCGGATCTTTCTGGATAATTACTAGTTTACCCTTTTAGCCTTAAGTGCTCGTTTTTCTTCGTCAGGCCGTTTCTCCTTCATCCGGACTCCGAATCATGCGATTCTTGAGTCCATCCTAACTTTTTTTTTTGTTGCCTTTCCAGCGGTGTGCTCGGTGGCACCCGAATCCGCATTTTTCAAAGATGACTATTTTACCCCTAGGGGCTTATTTGTCATATTTTTGATCTTTTGCTTCCGCATCAGTCATTGTTGAGTTCCACGACCTCATAGAAGGTCACTTTGACTTCTTAAAGTCTTGTTTTCTATTTTTGCTTCCGCATTCGGATCCATTATCGGATCATCCTTACGGTTCATCACAGGACACGCTGGCCTAAAAACTAGGGTCGCCACAGATTGAAAGTAAGTGAGATCGATCGAACTTAGGCTGGATTAATCCAACTGGCTGAGCTTTTTGGAAAAAGACAAATCTGAGATATTTATGGGATTTATGGGAAAAGGACAAAAGTGGTTAGTGAGTGGTACAGCTGTGGATAGGATCAATCATTTAAATAAGGACAAAAGTGTTCGATCGATCGAAGGATGGTGTTAGATGGATCGAACTTTTGGAACTTTATGCTTTTGGGTCAAGGCTTGGATCTATCTTGAAGTGCTAAGATCGATCATTGTTCAATTGATCGAACCTTGAACTTGGATCAATCAAACTTTGCTGCGTGCCACCTTTGGCTTCATTTGTTTCCTTCTTTCTCTACTTTGCTCCTTTCTTTGTTTAATCCCAGAATTGCTTCAATTAAGCTCTTATTTGGCTGAGTTAGCTTATTTTCGGGGTAAGTGCCTGGAAAAGGAAATAATACGAAATCAATCTAAAACAGTAAAGTAAGATAGATAAAGGTACTAGAATGCCTAAGTTTAAGGGGTTTAATTACGCACTTTTCAGCGCTCATCACACCCCCAAACTTATATATTGCTAATCCCTAGCAATGAATTCGAAAGTAAAGGAATGAAATGAACAACTATACAAGTATGAACTAGAAAGTAATAAATGGATAACGCCACTTTCGTAAGGAACACGATTGCACTTAGCACATGCAACAAGTCTTTTAAACTCAATACTCTTTTGATGATGAGAAGTGTTTATATGATAATGAAAGGCTTTATGATTGCAAGAAAATTTTTCTCAATGAATGCAACAACTTTTTATGAAGACCTCAACTCATTATATAAAATTTTAGATGAGTCTGATATGAAATCTAGCTGTTGGACACACACTTCGAGGAAAATAGGCTGTTTGAAATTTGAATTTTCGCCAGTTCGGTAGTCCGAAATAAAACACCCTTGAGGTTCGGTCGACCGATTTGGTTAAAGGATGGCCATTAGCCTTGGTTCGGTAAACCGATGAAAAAGCTCTCTTGTTTCGGTCGACCGAAATTCCTTTTTCCTTTGTTCTAAACTCTCTGTGAGAATCGGCTCTGCTGATATATTTGCCTCTCCAATTTCGGTCGCTTGAAACTCAAGTGAGGGTCTTTGAAATGCTAGGTTCGGTAAACCGAAAAATAATGGTCCTGAAATTCTGTAGACCGAAATAGTTTAGAGGTTTTGATTCAAGCTCTCTTCTTATATCAGTCGACTGATTTACTATGCCCTTTCAATTCGGTCAACCGAATTGGTTTATGTTTTAGGAACCCTATTTTGATGATGTGTTTAGCTTGGTCCTTTGATCCTTAGATATTATGAATGAGTTGCTTATGCATGATTTAGGAAATGAGCTTCAAAATGTTCATACAAACTTTTACAAAGTTTCCTAAAACAACTAACCATCCTAGCTACCCCATTGATGAGATCTTGATAAATTCTTTGAATCTTGAGTCCTTTTTTATATGTCTTGATGATGCTTTTTCCTCTGAGCTTTAATATGGAACTGTAGACACTAAAATTTAGTGGGCTTTGGTTTTAACGAATGGACCCATTAAATATAGGCCTAATGTTTAAATAAATTATTTAATTTACCAGGCTTGGTCCACTTAAATTATTTAATTAACCCAGCCCAGATAATTAAATGAAACGATAATTATTCCTAATAAAATATATTTTGAATAATTATCTTTAAGGATAATTATCACAATATAACCGGCCCAGCCCAGTTATAGTTTTTTCTTTATCAGGAGATGACACGTGTCATCATCCTATTAATCCAAGAAGCCTATAAATAGAGGCTTAGAGGAAGAAAAAGGGGAGAGGATTCAGAATTCAGAAGTCTACAAATTCAGACACAAATTCAAAATTTAGAAGTTCAGAGACTCAGAAATCCAGAGATTTAGAATTCAGACACAAATTCAGAATCGAAACCCAAAAGCGAAGAACATCAAGCACATCCAACAACGTGCCATTCTTCATCAAATTTCACAGTGATTCAAGAACAAGCTCGTGCAGCCCTTGGATCCAACCAACCAAAAACAAGGAGATCGAATCAGAGGACCATTCTTTTTTTGTAAAGATATTAGAAAGGACTGTACTCCACATTCATAAATTAATAAAATTCTATTTTGCTCCATATTTTGTTTCTATTGCAGACTTACAAAATTTGTGTGTACAAATTTGTGGCACGCCCGGTGGGACAACCTTTGCCTCTCATCTCTTTTTCCTACCATCAAGTTTCTTCTCTATCAGATTCTATGGCTCCCCCTAAGATTCAGACAGACAAGAAAGCCCAAAAGAACATCGCTATTGCAAAGGTCAACGCTAAAGCCACCATGAAAAATGGCACGAAGACCAAATTAAGCGATGGAAGTACCTTGACGGGCCCTGTGACACGTAGCAAGTCCCAGGCGATGGCGTCATTCAAACTTCAGCAAGATGTGGTGAAAACTAATCCTGCAACACCGGCGAACGTGAAAACTCAACATGTCAAAAACCTTGACATTGTTCCAGAGGAGGCTCCACCACCAAATTCACTTCGTTCTATCTATGATGCTCACTCTAGTGTTGGTTCACCCCAGAGTCACCACGTCAGACTTCGGAGCAATCAATCACTTCAAGGAACGTGGACTCTCAAGGCCTATCATACTCAGATGTGGTTGCTGCTATGATGATTGGAGCTGCTACAGTGGAGGAACAACTAGCAACTATGGCTCATTCCATTGAGAACCTCACAAAGACTATTGAAGAAAAGGACTTGCAAATCGCTACACTAATGAATAAATTGGAAGTTCAGACCTTCGGTGAAACACCAATGCCATCCGGGAATCGTGCAACTTTCACACCACCACCGTCTGGGAAACCTACATCTTCCACAGCAATACTAACGGAGAATCCTAATTCTACAGCACAAGGTACTCACAGGGAGAATCCCAAACAGACGCCGGTGACAGAATAAGCGACCAGTCAAAACCAGACGCCGGGGATAGAACAGGCGACTGGTCAAACCAATCATACCTCTTCTTCAGTCTCTTCATTATCTGTCGAACAATTGCAAGATATGATAACCAATACAATCTGAGCTCAATATGGTGGTGTCTCACAAAGCACTCTCATGTACTCAAAGCCCTATACAAGGAGAATCGACAGTATGAGAATGCATGTAGGATATCAACCTCCGAAGATTCAGCAATTTAACGGAAAAGGTAACCCCAAGCAACACATTGCCCATTTTGTCGAGACTTGTAACAATGCCGGAACAGAGGGGGACTTACTAGTCAAACAGTTTGTCCGGTCCCTTAAAGGAAACGCGTTCGAGTGGTACACTGACCTAAAGTCAGAATCAATTGATAGTTGGGACCAGATGGAACGAGAATTCTTGAACAGGTTCTATAGCACTCGTCGTACTGTTAGTATGATAGAATTGACTAACATGAAGCAATGGAAGGATGAGCCTGTAATCGACTACATTAATCGGTGGAGAGCCCTCAGTCTTGACTGTAAGGATCGATTGTCAGAAGTATCTGCTGTAGAGATGTGTATGCAGGGAATGCATTGGGGCCTGCTCTACATTCTGCAAGGCATAAAACCTCGCACATTTGAGGAATTGGCTACGCGTGCCCATGACATGGAGATTAGTATGAAATCCCATGACGGCAAAAGTCCCGTGACTATAGAACCACGCAAAGATAAGAAGGATTGGAAGAAGGGCGACAAGTCATCAAAAAATGCGGCTAAAGATTCAATGGCTATCTCAACCACCCCAATCAAGATATCTGTTAAAGATGACAAGAAGGATGATAAAAAGCCTCGCCAGTTTCAAGAGAGGGAAAGACAGCGTCCTACGCTAAAGGAGTTAGAGAAGAAAGAATATCCCTTCCCCGATTCTGATGTTCCTGGCATCTTGGAATGTTTACTTGAAAGTAAAGTGATAGAACTCCCTGAATGCAAACGTCCTCCAGAGATGAGACGTATCAACGATCCAAAATACTGCAAATATCATCGCATTATCAGTCATCCAATTGAGAAGTGTTTTATCTTCAAGGAGGTGGTGATGAATTTGGCAAAACAAGGAAAAATCTTGTTGGATACAGACAAAGTTGTAGCTTCAAATCATACTACTGCTACTTTGACAACCTCTGTCGTGGGGAGTGCTCGTTCTCAACCTTTAACTTCAGAGGTATCTTGCACAACTATCCAGTTTGGTTCATTGGAACCAATCCCAATCTATATTGGCCAAGGGAGTGTACGTGACATTTCAACATTTGGAAGGGTTTTTCCTCAGGATGATGAAGAAGGATGAACTCTGGTGACAAGAAAGAAACCACGGAAGCAACAAGCTGATATTTTTCAGACTAATTATTCTGACAGAGGGCAAAGGAAGAAGAAACCCCAATATCACCATAAACAGTCTGGCCATAACAGAAAATGGGTCAAGAAGACACAGTCAACTAAACATACCTCTATAAGCAAAAAGAGTCAGAAGCCTATTACTTTGCAAGAGTTCTTTCCAAAATGATACCTAAATGACGAAGTTGTAACAACTTACATGGTTTCAACTAAGAAAACAAGCCTTAATGATGAGAAGAACGAGGATCAAGATGAAGTCCAGACTGTAGAGAACCATAATACAGCCATCATTGAAAAATCTGATGATGATGAAGTGGTCAGAGGTACATTTGAGTCATGTTGTGCACCAATTGTTTTCACGGACGAGGATCTTCAATTGGGTTCGAAGCCGCACAATTGTCCTCTTTTCGTCTCCAGTTACATAAAAGGATGAAGAGTTACTCGTATTCTTGTTGATGGTGGCTCGGCGGTGAATCTAATGCCAAAATTTACGATGAAAAATCTTGGTATCACAATTGACGAGTTATCGCGTAGCCGTCTTATTATTCAAGGTTTTAACCAAGGAGGACAGAGAGCTATCGGCATGATTCAGGCAAAGCTAACTATTGGCGAGCTCCAAGCAGAAACCTTATTCCATGTGATTGATGCAAAGACGTCCTACAATTTGTTGTTGGGAAGGCCTTGGATACATAGTAATGGCATCATTCCATCGACTCTTCATCAGTGCTTCAAATTCTACAAAAATGGTGTACAAACGCTTGTGGCGGATCATAAGCCATTTACAGAGGCAGAATCTCATTTTGCCGATGCCAAGTTCTATATCGATCATGATACACCTTCGGAAGTGCCCATCCCAAGCCTTCCGTCTACACAGGAGATTCAATCTACAAAAGCAAAAGAAGCATTAAGTGATCCACTAGACGTTTCAGTGACAGACATTGTAAAGGTAGCTAAAACGCGAGGGGTCTCGATAAAAGCACATCGGACGAAACCTATTTTAAAGTATGTTCCAAAATCTCAGCGACAAGAAGGGCAGGCACCTGTTATCGAGATAATTGAAACTAAGGAATTTAAATTAAAGATGTCACAAACCAAGGAAAAAGAAGATATGTAAAAGCTTAAAGGAGAGTTAACTCTTCCTCTCCTTAAGATTCAGAAGTCTTCGCCTTCCAAGTCTCCGTTAAAAGGGTTCATGCGGCCTTCTCAATCTATGGTTGATCATTTATCACTTCCAAAACAAAGGACCGATGAAGGATTCGATCCTAAAGCATACCAACTCTTGGCTAAGTCGGGGTATGATTTTACAAATCCTGCAAGCCTTGGAAAACTGAATGCTGAGGTCACCGGTGAGAACGTGCACGGCCTCAATGAGACACAGAAGAAGTTGAAAGATCAAGGGCATAAAATCATTTCACCTAAGTCTGGTCTCGGTTTCGTAGCTTCTGAGCCACTTCGAATTCAAATCACAAAGAGGGATAAGAAGTCAAACACCTCATACATTGGGTTTGAAGAAGTTGAGGATGAACAAGATCAGCAGACTGGGCATCAAAAATCAGTCTTTGACCGTATAAGAGCTCCATGCGATCGAACATCTGTATTCAACAGGTTGTCAAGCCGAGAATCAAATGTTTCAAGTTCTCATATCAGCAATTTGCCTCGTAACTCTGTTTTTAACAGAATGAGCTTTCATGACCAAGGAAGAAAATCTGCACAACCTCAATCTCGAAAGTCAGTATTTTCTCGAATTGATACTATCCATGATGCACCACTAAAAAACAGCAAGATTGTGAAGTCAGAAGAAGCTAACATCGACGTGGTGAATAATAGTGAGGTTCAGAGCCTAGTGCCTTCGCGAAGGAAACGTAAGACAGAGATAGATGTCACCAATGATGTTACATTGAAAGCTCGAAGGCGAACCATTGTATTTACTAATCAATCAGCAAAAGTGGATAGAATAGAAGGCACTGGCGAATCGTCTTGTGTTACTTCATACCACATCACTGTTGAAGAGGAACCTGACTGTGAACAACCAGATGATATCGAGAAAGCTCCACCAACACTAGAAGATGGGGGGCAGGCTACTGTTGATCAACTCAAAGAAATCAACTTAGGAACTGACGATCAACCCAAACCAGTTTTTGTTAGTGCATTCCTAAACCCCTCAGAAGAAAATGATTACTTTCAATTATTGTCTGAGTACAAGGATGTCTTTGCTTGGACATACAAAGAGATGCCCGGTCTTGATCCTAAAATTGCAGTGCACAATCTCGCTATCAAACGTGGGACACGTCCGATTAAGCAGTCTCAACGTTTCTTCCGTCCAGAGCTAGTTCCAAGGATAGAGGAAGAACTCAACAAATTGATTGAAGTAGGGTTTGTCCGTGAGGTCAAATATCCAACATGGATTTCGAGCATTGTTCCAATGAAGAAGAAAAATGGACAGATTCGAATCTGTGTGGACTTTCGTGATTTGAATGAAGCATGCCCAAAAGATGATTTTCCTCTTCCCATCCCTGAGCTCACTGTAGATGCAACCACTGGACATGAAGCTCTCTCTTTTATGGATTGTTACTCTGGGTACAATCAGATAAGAATGACTCCGAGGGACGAGGAGTTAACTGCCTTTTGCACTCCTAAAGGCATATATTGTTACAAAGTTATGCCCTTTGGACTAAAAAATGCAGGAGCAACATACCAGCGTGCTATGCAAAGGATCTTCGACGACATACTCCACAAGATTGTTGAATGTTATGTTGATGACTTGGTGGTTAAGACAAAAGAACGAAGAAATCATTTACAGGATTTACGTGCTGCCTTTAATCGCCTTCAAAAATATCAACTTAAGATGAATCCCATTAAATATGCATTTGGTGTGACTTCAGGGAAATTCCTGGGATACGTCGTACGTCATCGTGGTATTGAGATTGATCCTAATAAAATTGAGGCCATTCAAAAGATGCCGCCACCAAAGAATTTACGCGAACTTAGAAGTTTACAAGGTTAACTTGCGTTCATTCGTCGGTTCATCTCAAATTTAGCGGGTCGTTATCAGTCTTTTAACCGACTCCTAAAAAAAGATGTTCCATTTAATTGGGACCAATCATGCCAAAATACTTTTGATAGCATCAAAAAGTACCTTCTCAATTCTCCGGTATTGGGAGCACCGGTACTTAGAAAGCCACTCATACTTTACATTGCTGCGCAAGAAGAATCGCTGGGTGCCTTACTTGCTTAGAATAATGAAGAACATAAAGAGAAGGCATTGTATTATTTAAGTCGCAGACTCACCCCGACGGAGCGAATTATCCTCCAATTGAAAAAACATGCCTCGCACTTGTCTTCGCTTCTAAGAAATTGAGGCATTATTTCTTGGCTCATACGATACATCTTGTTGCAAGGGCAGATCCTCTCAAATATGTCATGTCTAAGCCGGTCCTTTCCGGACGATTGGCGAGGTGGTCAATTTTGTTCAACGAATTTGAAATTATTTATGTGCCACGAAAAGCAGTAAAAGGATAAGTCTTAGCTGATTTCTTAGCTGACCATCCTATTCCAGCCGATTGGGAAATTTCTGAAGATTTTCCTGATGAAGAAGTCTTCCTTGTGGACATCCTCCCTCCATGGATGATGTTTTTCGATGGGGCAGCACGATCAGATGGGGCTGGAGCAGGTGTAGTTTTTGTTTCTCCAAAGAGACATGTCATGACATACTCTTTTGCACTTGCTGAAAACTGCTCAAATAATGTAGCTGAGTATCAAGCCTTGATTATCGGCCTTCAAATGACGAATGAGATGAACATCACGGACCTCGAAATATATGGAGACTCTAAATTGGTGATCAACCAACTTCTTAAAGAATATGAGGTTAAGAAAGATGATCTAGTACAGTATCATCGTTACGCCTCTCATTTGTTGGAACGGTTTGATAGCGTCATACTAGAGCACATTCCAAGAAAAGAAAATCGGATAGCTGATGCTTTGGCAAATTTGGCTACAACATTGGCGTTAACTGATGAAGACCTGGTTGATGTTCCTGTATGTCAAAGATGGGTCTTGCCACAAGTCTTGGAGGATAAATTTGAAGAAACTAATGTGGTTTCTTGTTGGACACAAGAGGAAGAAGACTGGAGAATCCCTATCATTGATTATCTGGAACATGGAAAGCTTCCCGAAGACCTACGCCATAAGACTGGCGAGCACCTCGTTTCATCTATTACAACGATACATTGTATAGGCGTTCCTATGAGGGCCTTTTCCTTCGCTGCCTTGGAAATGATGAAGCAACGCATGCAATGAAGGAGGCACATTCTGGGATTTGTGGAGCTCATCAATCTGGTCCAAAGCTGCACTTTCGCATCAAAAGAATGGGTTATTATTAGCCCACCATGGTCAAAGATTGCTTGGAGTATGCAAAGAGGTGTCAAGCCTGTCAATTCTATGCCAACTTCATACACCAACCATCGGAACCATTACACCCTACTGTGACATCATGGCCGTTCGATACATGGGGATTAGATGTAGTTGGTCCTTTAGAAAAGTCTTCAAAAGGCCACTTGTATATCTTGGCTGTAACTGATTATTTTTCAAAATGGGCGGAAGCTGCACCCTATAAACATGTGAAAAAGGAAACAGTGGTTGACTTCATCAAGTCCAACATTATTTATCGATATGGTGTCCCTCAATACATCATCACTGATAACGGGACGAATTTTAAAAATAGTTGGGTAACTGACCTTTGTGAGAAATTTGGATTCAAACAACGTAAATCCTCCATGTACAATGCCCCTGCAAATGGTCTCGCAGAAGCATTCAATAAGACTCTATGTGAGCTATTGAAGAAAGTAGTCAACCAAACAAAGCGAGATTAGCATGAGCGAATGGAAGAAGCATTATGGGCATACCGCACTACGCATCGGACACCTACTCAAGCAACTCCATATTCTCTAGTCTATGGCGTAGAAGCAGTTCTTCCATTGGAACAACAAATCCCTTCATTAAGGATAGCCATACAAGAAGGTCTTACAAGTGAAGAAAATGCCATCTTACGTCTTCAAGAACTGGAAGCATTAGATGGAAAGAGATTAGAAGCTCAACAACAGCTAGAGTGTTATCAAGCTCGACTTTCTAAAGCATTCAATAAGAGAGTTCGACCTCGGTCATTTCAAGTTTGAGACTTAGTATTAGCTGTTCGTAGACCGATTGTCATAAATCGCAAGGGAAATAAATTTGTATCCAAATGGGATAGACCGTATGTTGTTCGCGAAGTTTATACTAACGGCGCATATCTCATTATTGATGAAGATGGAGTAAGAGTGGGGCCCATTAATGGCAAATTCCTGAAGCGCTACTACCCATGAAGGCAATGCTCCTGATCGTACGAGCTTAAACTGTACTATGCTCCTGGCCTACATGAGTTAAAACTGTGATTGCAAAAAAAAAAATTCTTTATAAACTCTTGGCCCGCAAGAGTATAAACTGTGAACGGTGAAACAAATAAATAATGATAACATCTTTGTAAATAAAATGGAGATAATAAATCATTTGTTTTATTGCTAAAATTCAAAGTTACAACTTTGTTTTTGAAAAAAAAAAAAAAAAAAAAAAAAATGATGATCAATACTAAAATTCCATAGCAATAATTTCGTCACGTTCTTGCCATAATATCTCTTCCAGTTGCTTCACTACTTCAAGATCGCGATTCGAGATGACGTTAGCTTCTTCTATTGATTTTCGATCTTCCCAAAGTTTGGTGATGGCTTCCTTCTTCTGAGATAACTGTGCAGCCGTTGTCGATATGAGGACTTTAAGCCCTTGAATCTCTTCCCTGGCTTCCTGCAATTCTTTCACTAATCTAGCTTCTTTAAATTCAGCTTCACTCAAAACTAAATTGAAATGATTCTATACGCTTAGCACCATCATCTTCTATAGACCTAGCGTTGGTGAGCTGTGCATCAATATTGGCCAATCGTTGGGATTGAGAGTCTGAAGTCATCATACAGGCATATGAAGAAGATGTAGCAATATAATTGGCCGCATTATTGGTATATGAGTCAATTCACCTCTTCAAAGCTGAATGGTCTCCAGGGAGTTTTACGAGTGCTTCATAAAGTGTTTGAAGTTTAGGTGCTCGAGACGGTATTTTATCGGTAGGAGTATCGCGTATGATATTCTTTATGAAATCAATAAAGAATAAAGCAGCACGACGATGAACATCAAGAACGATCTCTTCCACATTGAAAATTGACATTTCAGAAGGGGCAACACGATGCAAGGGTGGACCCTGTTCTCTTAAAATCAAAGAAGGGATAACTACATGATCTTTACCAATATTTTCAACCACCTCCATAGCTTGACTAGTCACTTCAGCAACCCCCAAAACATCCGAGTGTTGACTAACTCTGCTTCTTTGTAGTGAAATCTCTGTACCTTTTCCTATCGCAGTGGCCAACTCTAAGGCAGACGGTCCATAAATAGATTCTTCACTACATGTTGGGTTAGCAACAATGACGACATCTTCCCCAAGAAATGCCTTGCTGTCTTTTATCTATTAAAAAAATAATAATAAATAATGGTAATTTGCAGTACAAAAAACAAAATATATATATATATATATATATAAAATAACAGTTACCTAGGTTGTGAACTGCTAGGTACCCTAGTAAAAAATTGATCAAGAGAAGTGGCAACACATTCCTGTACTGAATCAAGTCTCACTTTGTCGGTGACATGCTTCCAGTTACGATCCTCATCATAAGCTTTCACATCCTCATCTAACTTCATTGACAACTGACGATGGCGACGGTTATTGATTAGGGGTGGGACATCTTCTGCTGTTTGGTGATGGCTACTAGATCATCCAACAACGTCACAATCATTATGAGATTTGATGGTTAACTTTGGCATTGGCTTAGATGGGAGATTTGACTTCAGCCCCTTAATTAAAACCTTCCTAATTTTAGTTAGTTTCTCTGGTGGGGAAATCGTGCGTTTAGATTGCTTTGAGGTAGTTTCTTTCTGTGTAAATGGATCAATATATACGCTGGACCACCATTTGGCATATGCTCTGGTAATTGAGGATTTTTGGTGGCTTAAGGTTGAAGGAAGCAACGCATCACAACCAGAAGAATAATAAACGGATGAGTTCCAATGCTTTAAAAATTCCTCTAAGGTGCAAGTACGAAAGTCATTTTTTAATTTTTCAGGAATATCTTGATGGTACCCAAATTGTCGGCTAAATCTGTGTGGACTATACGACTCAATGATAAGACGGTCATTTTGGCGCAATGTCAAATAACATGATCGAAGATTGATTAGGGTGTCAAAGTCAGCCTTTGTCATCTCACCATTATCTACAATAAGTCGCTCTTTTGAAGATCTTTTAGCCATTTGAGTTAAGTTTATTCCTTTACATGATCTGAATAAATTTTGGGCTTCAAAATGGTCAAAGTATCTTGCTCCTCCTTCGCCTGCATATAATGTCATTCTAGGCCAATAGTTGGTATTAGGAATGGTGAAATTAGTTCTGAAATATTCACTCAACCATCCGAATACATAGTGAATAGGAAATATCGCAGAGCAGCTTCCAGGATCTGGTGAAGAAACAATCTCGTTCAAGCCTCTGTAAATACTAGCCAGAACCGGGATGGAAAGACAAATGTTGCAGCCATCTGCTAACATACTGGCGACCTTGAAAGTCCCAGGACGAATTATGTTGCCAGGGTGTGCAGGTAAGGCAAATTTGCAGAGCCAACATGCTAAAAAAGCAGCTAGATAAGTGGTGTCTCTCGATGTTTCATCTATACTAAGGTTGATAAATACTTCTTTCTCTTTGGTGGACATCGACCGGACATGAGGGATCACACCAGACGGATTTTGAGTCCTCATAGGGCGGTGAACTTTATTTTTTGTTGATTTCTTTGAAGGTTTGGCATGTCTTGATGCACCTTTAAATCAGAAATTAATCCAGTCAGATATCTTCACATTCTGATCTCCTTTATACTTCTTGGAAAGTCTATGGAAGGCCAAAAATAGGTGTTGACAACTCAAAGAGATAGAATTTTTGTTGTTGCCAGCTCTTGATAGTTCATCTGCACAAGGAATAACTTCATCATAAATTGTTCCTTGGTGAGGGAGATCACCTAGCATATATAGATCTCGAAGAGAAATTGATAGCTCGCCAATAAAACAATGAAGTGAATTAGTGGCTGGGCACCAACATTCAAGGAATGATTTGAATAAATCTTCATGACGATCATAGGAAAATAGGGAGGCGAATAAAGCACCATATAGTTGTTGTTTTGATAGAAAGTCGTGGAAACCCGCCAAGACATCTTCTAACCACTCCCAATATAGTTCGGTGTATAGCAATTCGGCAGGAAGTTTATAGGGAATTCTCCATGATATTTCCTTCGCCTGAACATTAAGACCCAATAGTGAAAACTGGTTTTCTTCAACAACTCTCTCATGAAGTGAAGAATTTAGTATTAAGGCTTTAGAGACAATAGATTCTTCATTAATCTGATCAGGACCAAAGTCGGTGAGTTCGCATGTGGCCGTGCATGTCCAATGAGATGACCAATGTTTATTGTTAGAATCAGGCACTTGAATAGCATTGCGACCAAAAAATGAGTCATATACACTTAATGTCGTTCCTTGGACTCGTTGACTATTTTTGCTCTCTAAGATAGTTAGCTTTTACTTTGCGAAACACTTGAACACCACCATGATGGATACCAAAGCTCAAATCGGTGTTGTCTAGAAGGAGGATTCAATTTCTGCTATGGTTGACACAAATCAAGTTGTTATACCCAATCAAGCCCTGCAAAGAAAAAAAATGGGGTTAGAAAAAAAAAAAAAAAAAAAAAAAAAAAAAAATGTCTCCTGTATGAGTGAAAAAATAAAAATAAAAAATAATAAAAAATCCAGCATGCATGGAGTGAAAAAAAAAAAAAATCAGCGTGCGTATAGTGAAAAAAAAAAAAAAAAAAGGTTCTCCAGCGTGCGTGGAGAGAGAAAAAAATAATAATAATAAAAAAAATTTAAAAAAAAATATATGTTCTCCTGCATGTGTGGAGAGAGAAAAAAAAAAAAAAAAAAAAAAAAAAAAACAGAAACACACGTACCAATTATTTGTGATCTGACAAGTTTTCAGAGATTTTTTTGGAATTGATATCAAACCCTACAATATTGAGGGTATATATAGGCAGCAAGATACCTCCAAGTTGTATTGGGATTTGGACAATTCAATTTAAATAAGAAAGTACAATTAAGATGGGAAACAAAAAAAAAAAAAAAAAAAAAAAAAACTTCAAGTCCCACTTGGAAAAAGAGACAAGTCTTGTCAAAATTGGGACTTGAAGTGGGGGCAATTTGTAGACACTAAAATTTAGTGGGCTTTGGTTTTAACGAATGGACCCATTAAATATAGGCCTAATGTTTAAATAAATTATTTAATCTATCAGGCTTGGTCCACTTAAATTATTTAATTAGCCCAGCCCAGATAATTAAATGAAACGATAATTATTCCTAATAAAATATATTTTGAATAATTATCTTTAAGGATAATTATCACAATATAACCGGCCCGGCCCAGTTATAGTTTTTTCCTTATCAGGAGATGACACGTGTCATCATCCTGTTAATCCAAGAAACCTATAAATAGAGGCTTGGAGGAAGAAAAAGGGGAGAGGATTCAGAATTCAGAAGTTTACAAATTCAGACACAAATTCAAAATTCAGAAGTTCAAAGACTCAGAAATCCAGAGACTCAGAATTCAGACACAAATTCAGAATCGAAACCCAAAAGCGAAGAATATCAAGCACATCCAACAACGTGCCGTTCTTTATCAAATTCCACAGTGATTCAAGAACAAGCTCGTGCAGCCCTTGGATCCAACCAACCAAAAACAAGGAGATCGAATCAGAGGACCATTCTTTTTTTGTAAAGATATTAGAAAGGACTGTACTCCACATTCATAAATTAATAAAATCCTATTTTGCTCCATATTTTGTTTCTATTACAGACTTACAAAATTTGTGTGTACAGTAACAACTTGTGTTGATGAATGCTTTTAATTTGTAATTTGCTCAAGCTAAACATTAATATACATAGAACACCAATAATGAATTATGATCATCAAAATCCTTGGATTCAAGGTCAACAGCTTATACTAAAATATGGAAGAAAGAAATTAAACCACCACCACACTAAAAGAAACTAGAAAGTAAATAGATATGGGATAAGCTACAGAGCTAAAAGCAGGGGTGGTGCAGGAGCTTGAGACACTAGTCTTTCTCCTTGGATGGTTGATCCGGTGGTGCTGGAGAACGGGCTGTTGATGGTAGTTGTCCGGGGGGTCTACAATCAAAGAGGTGGAGCACTCGTTGGTGGAGGATTTTGAGCTTCTAGAGGTGGAGCACTCGGTGGTGAATTTTGAGATCCGGTGGTGGAGTACTCTTTGGTGGAGGATTAAATGCAGGATCATGCAAATAAAAGCAATAAATTTGAAATGCTGGATTAGCTGAGCGGGTGATGGATTTGGTATAGTTTGACATCTATCAACGACCATTTAATTGGATCAAACAACAACATTAAGAAAAGCAATCTCTTACGTAGTGTAACAGGGCCAGTTCTAAATAGGTGACCTATCAAAATGTAATTTTGGAAGATGGAGCATGGGTTGATGTATGGTTAGGGATAACAAAATACACGTCTGGTACCTGTCCCATCTTGTTCCGTTAAATAGTGGTTTTGGAATATGGACGGAGGTTAGGATTGAAAAGCCCTTGATTATGGGACGGGGATGGAGTCCAGTTTATAGTGATAAATTATAATTTTGTTTTTATACTTTACATTGTATTCCATAATATTATATTTATATTAAGAAAATTCAAATTTATTCTATTCTTATCACTAAATATTCTTTTGTATTAGTGTGATATACAAAATCTATTGTAGCTCACTGAAATCATATTACATACTTGTATATAAATCTTTTGTTACAAAAAAAAAAAAAAAAAAGAAGCAGAAGAAGAAGAAGAAGAAGAAGGTGATTGAAATTCATTTTAATATAAATGAAAATGTGTGTACATTCTTGTATTTCTTTTTGAATACTTAATGAGAAACAAATTCATTCTCTTGATAAATTCGTTACCCACTAACAATCAAAACATAACAAATAGTGCAGGTAAAAATTCAACGCAAGATCAAAAGTATGCTAATGCTTCTTTTGGAATCTATAAGATATGGAGCTTTTCTCTTTCTACGATGAACAACCACATAATGTAAAAGCAAGGTGGGTGATTGTTAAATAAAAATTAATTTATTCACTGTTATATAATATTAATATATTATATATTAAAAATCACTTCTTAATCTTTTTGTCTTAGGCCTCTATTAATTTTAAGTAGATATTGACTCGGTTCATTTACAATCTTATTCGGTAACAATGTAGTAGTGCAGTATTTTGAGAGATGCATCATATCATAATGTACAAATATATATGTATAAGTAAGAAAATATATATGTAAATATAGTGGTGAGTGGTCATACTTGAGAAATGTCAATTGAGAAAATCCGACAATAAATATATATTTATGTATATGTATAGTCTTATAAATTAATCAAGATTCTTTCTAGTGAATGACTTTAAATTAAGAATGTAATATTTTACTTCGATAATGCAATACTCATACAATTCATGTTACACATTTAGAATACTTTGCCAATGCAAAACTCAAAGAATAATAGTACAATGAGTTTTAACAATGTAATATTTTTTTCTCGATGCATCCTCAATTTAATAGTGTTGGGTGATATTACAATTTTGATATATTTATACATAAAATATAATACACAAGTGTTTATCCAGTCTCCTTGATTTGAAAGTAACAACTAAATCAACGGTAGATATCGCCCAACTTTAATTACCCTTAACCTTTAAAGTTGTAATCATTTTATAATTTTGTAGAGATGCGTTAACTATATACAAAATTAAAAAGTTCGAATTTAGAGTGTTATTGGTTGAGGACTAAAAGAAAAAAATTCACAAAAAAAAAAAAAAGAAAAAATTATACCGATGCATGCACAAACTACGCTGAGTAAAAGAGAATTTTGTATTTATATAAAGTGGTAAATTGCGCCAAGGGTGACAACAAATCCGCTGTAGCACATTGGAAATTTCTCATGATATGAAATTCCGGGTTCGAACCCCGGCAGCGGAAATCCTTTTTGCTATAGTTTTCAACTTTGGGCCGTTGTTGAGCTTGACATAGTTTAAAAGGGTCTTATTATTACTATTTATTGGGCTTTACTCTTAGAACGAGTCTGCTGCAAGCATAATAATACACAAGTGTTTATCCAATCTCCTTGATTTGAAAGTAACAACTAAATCAACGGTAGATATTGCCCAACTTTAATTACCCTTAACCTTTAAAGTTGTAATCATTTTATAATTTTGTAGAGATGCGTTAACTATATACAAAATTAAAAAGTTCGAATTTAGAGTGTTATTGGTTGAGGACTAAAAGAAAAAAATTCACAAAAAAAAAAAAAGAAAAAATTATACCGATGCATGCACAAACTAGTTCGTATAGGCTGAGTAAAAGAGAATTTTGTATTTATATAAAGTGGTAAATTGCGCCAAGGGTGACAACAAATCAGCTGTAGCACATTGGAAATTTCTCATGATATGAAATTCCGGGTTCCAACCCCGGCAGCGGAAATCATTTTTGCTATAGTTTTCAACTTTGGGCCGTTGTTGAGCTTGACACATAGTTTAAAAGGGTCTTATTATTACTATTTATTGGGCTTACTCTTAGAACGAGTCTGCTGCAAGCATAATAATTATTCTTTTATTTATTATTATTATGGAATGAACAATAAATGATAAATCTTTTTCTGAAAAGAAAAATAAAAAACAGAGGAAGAGTCTATTGTACAAACTTTAAATAAAACGAGAATGTGTTAACATACTTGTATTTATTCTCCTTCATTATATGCATTGCATTATGTACTTCAACCTTTGCAGAGTAACCGTGTTCTTGGTTGGGGTAATGATCTAAGCATATTTGATTCATTCTTAAGGAATAATTTTTATTTTTATTTTTATTTTTAGAGAAGTAAAAAGGCAAAAATACTATAATAATGTTAGGTTGATAATTTTGTAAAATTTGATTTTCAAAATTAGATTTTACTTCTTTCTATTACCTAAAATCAGATTTTACTTGGAAAATGTTACTTGGAGGCCTTGATCACAGAACAAATACATTATAGAAGAAAGAGAAGAGAATTATGTAAATGCTTAAATGAGATAAATCACTTATTCACAGTTCTAGTATTTATAGATAAAAAATAGCACGTGCTTATATTATAAGAAAGGAAATTATATCAAATCTAAATCAAATCATTACATATTCTAAAGTATATTCTATGGCATATTCTATAGCATAATAAAATCTTTGCTAACATGGTAACTCATTTCATAAATCGTGGTTATCATATATGCTAACATTCCACCCCCTGATGTGTACTCAAATGTGACGCATTTTAGTACCTAAGCGAGGGTATTTAAGTCTATTCATCTATCTTTATTTTTCTGCTTTAGTACTTATTTGTGTTTTTGTCTATTTCAAGTCAATAAGGTTCAAACGGGCTAAAAATGATCTATCACAACCTTTTTGGAGTCAAACAAAAATTCCGGGAACATTTCAGGAAAATCCGAAAAATGGTAAAAAAAATGTTGAATTTTTGGATAGATCGAAGATTTCTTCGATCGATTGAAGATATTTTGGATCGATTGAGAATGTACTGGCAGTGAACTGTTTTATTCCCGCGCGCCCAATCTCTACCTACCATATAGTTGCGGGATTAGATATTTTGAGGACTTATTTTCTAACTTGTTCACTACTCCAACGGCCTTTTATAAAGGGGGAATTTAACCATTTTGTAATAGATATCTTTTGTCTTCAATTTTATTTCATTGTAATTATTATTTTCTCTCTCTAGAAAAGTTAGAGATTAGAGTTAGAAGAAAAGAGAAGAGTGGAGGCACCAAGAACACATCTCAAAATCTACACACACACTCTCTCTAGAATTTAACAAAGAAGAAGAAGAAGATAATAGTGCCATGTTTGGGGATTGCCCTTAAGGGTTCCAAGATCACACCCACCTCCTCCATGATTGGCTAGACTTCTCCTTGGGGCTTGGATGAGCCATAAGTTTGTAATTTAAACCTCTATCTCTTTCATACTTTTTGGGGAATAATATCTTGTTATTAGTGTTTTAGCCTTGTGAATTTAATGAATCTTGGGTTCTCTTTTGATTTCTATGGATTAATTATTTCTATTGATTCTCTATATGATTACATGTTGTCTTATGTGTGATTATTTGTGAATTGATCTCTACACTAATTTTTCTATATTAATTGCATGTCTATGTGTGGTTGATTGAGAATCTAGTGATGGCTAGACATGATTTGTATTAGATGGGTTTGTCAATTAATTTAATGGATTATGCTTATGCTTAATGAGTTGTTCTACAATTTAATTCATACTTGTTGGTAGGTAAACAATCTATACTTGATTTAATATTCCATGGCCAATTATTTGCAAATTCCATAATTCTCTAGATTGATATATTCTACAATTGTGGTTAGTTTGATGGGTCATGCTTAGAATTGATGGATTGTGCTAAACTTAGTTTATTTGTCGGTTAGGTAGACAATTTGTACATAAATTTGATGGTCCATGCTTAATATTGCAATTGGTAGTCGCATTTTGTTCACAAGAACATTTTCCCCAAATTAGTTGAAAGTGTGTGGTTTAGTGAACAAGTTTAGTGGCAATTCCAATACACCCCAAGATCTCACTTCTCATATCTTAAATCCCTATATCAACTTAGTTTTATTTTACTTGCATTTTAATTTCCTTGCATCTTAGTTTAATCAACCAATTTCTCTCTTTGCAATCATTTGGTACATTAGAGTTGAAATTAAATTCCAACACGTATAATCTCTGTGGACGATCCCTACTCACTATACTTCATTAGTTATAGTAGTGATTTTTATAAATGTAAATTTAACTAGAAAGGCTTCCTAAACTACAATCATATTTTGACCTTGTGAAGCGACCTCTCGTATTACAAAGTCCATTTTCTAAACACATAAAAAAGAGCTCGTCAAATTTTGGTGCCGTTACCGGGGATTAACTATTTTGTTGGAATTAGACTAGACAATAGTGTTCATTTGATTGCCTCTATTTTTATTTTATTTTTCATTGTATATTATTTTCTTACTCTTGATATTATTTGTCAATTAGGTTCTTGAATACAAGAAAGGCAAACTTTGGAACTTGAAGCAATTATTGGACCTTAAAACTAACATGAAAATTTAAAGTTGCTTAAGGACCGTTGTGAGCAATTTTTGGAACTTTGGTATTTTAATTGTGCACCTCTTTGCATGCTAGTGATAGCCCTTGTTGAGGCTAATTAAAGTGCTTTATCTTTGTCCAAGCATCGGCCTGTGTGGAGGCCAAAAAAATAATAATAAAAAATAAATTCTTGCATTTGGATTTTGAGTGTGAATGGAGGAATTGTTTGATCCAAGTTTTGGGGGGGGGGGGGGGGGGGGGGGAATTTCTTCCCTTCACCTTATACTCCTCCATCATATTTTAATCCTTATGAGTTTGAGTCCAATTCATTTCATGCATCATCTTATTATGGACTTGATCACTTTTTTAATTCTCCTTGTGACTATTGCCCTCCCCCACCATTGTATGAAGAACCACCTCCATCACCTTATTTACCCGAGTTTCAAAAAAAAAGTGTTAGCTCTACTTGATGGGCTTGATTCACAAACTCAACTTATCCTTTCACATTCTCAAATTTTAGCCAAGCTTAAAGCTCAAGTTGAGTAAATTGCAAGTACTCTTTCTCGTCAAGAAGGGGAGGAAGAGGCAAATGAAAAAAATAGCAAGAACTTTAATTTATATAGATGAGAATGATGAGAGTGAAGAAGAAGAAGTAACAAGTGAGCAATTGAGGAATTAATAAGTCCACCAACGGCTAGCCCAATAGAGCAGAGCATGATTAATAAGGACTTTCCTTATTTTGATCATGATTTTATCTCGGCCTTTGATACTTTAGAGAGTGAGGAGACGTTGACCATTATAGAGGTAGGAGAGGAGGATGAGGAACTGGTTAAAGAGGGCCTTCCTTCTATTATCTCCAAAGATCCTCTTGAGACATACCTTTTTGAAATGTATAAAAATTGTGGTTTTGATCTTGAAAGCTCCAAAAATGAAGTAAACTCTCTAATGGACTCCTTAGCTAACTTGGAAGGTGAGGAGATGGTGATTTTTGAGGAAGAAAAAAAGGATGAAGAGAATATGTTTCTTGATATTCCAATTGAGTCTTTGAAAGACTTTACCTTGCCAAGTGCAAGGCCGCTCATCATTGATTTTATTTTCAAGACCGTGGATGAAAAGAAACAAGTTGCATCTTTCATAATTTCTTTTCAAGTCATTCTTTTGGAGGATGTGTATATTGTTGTAAGTGAGGGTATAAATGAGAAAATGGAAAAGAGGGTCAATAAGGATGTTTCATATCCGGTCTTTGATACTTTTGACTAGTTAGTTGACCCAACGTCTTACTAGAGACGTTATGTAATACCCTTAGTTTTCAAAAAGATAAAAAGGGAATTTAATTTTGTTTTTATAGCATTTTGATTTAATTATGTGACTTATGTGGTTTATTTGCTTAGTTGATTTAGTGAGAATTTATTTTAATTCAATTGGTTAATTGTTATTATGTATTTGTTTTATTTAATTGGTTAATTGTAATTATTTGTTGGTTGGTTTTTATTTAATTGTTTAATTGTGATTAAATTTACTTCTTTGATTTATTGGTTTTAATTGATGTGTCTTTGGTAGATTATATTTGGTAGTTATAAGTTGTTTGTGTCCTAGGGTTTTATTGTTTTTGTATAATTAGGTCGCCGACTTATATTAGGGTTTAATTAAAGCCTATAGAGATACGGATATAATCAAACTTAAGATTTGGGGTGCCTATATATATAAAATCTTTTACGTATGCTAGGGTGAGGAAAAAACCAAACCCTATTCACGTATTGTGAGATAGAGAGATACAGAGGCATGTAATGGTGTTTGAGGGAAAAATAAAGGGGAATTTGAGACTGAGAGAACCACCAGATGGGATTCCAGCCATGGACTGTGGGTTGAACCAAGGAAGGATAGGAGGAGTGTTATTCGTGTGAGGAACCAAGGAGGAAACAGAGAAGTTAGAACAGTGCGTGATCGCCGGAAAATCTAGGAAGATGGTGTAGAGATATTTAATTCAAAAATCTCGAAGGCAAGTTTCATTCTATCTCCTTCCTGTAAACTTGTGTTCTGTGCATTCTATATAGTCTCCAAGAATTAATTAAAATTTTAAAACTGGTGTTTGATGCATATTTGCGGGACTGTAAACTGATTAACGTATAAATAACTGAGGTTTACTGTAATACCCCGATAATTTTAAAAGATTTATTAATTAGGATTAATTATTTTATTTTATTTTTCAATGATTTATTTTATTTTATTGAGTGCTAGATTAATTATCTTATTTTAATTAAGTTATATTTCGTGATTATGTATGATGATTGATTGTTTGTGTGGTTGATTATTGATTGAATTATTGGTGTGTTGATTTTATTGGTATTATATGACTTAGTTGTAAATTCTTGTTTGTTTATGTGCTTCATGTAATTAGTTATTTTAATTTCTGTATTTAATTAATTATCTTATTTATTTAAATTAATTGGATTGGGCTTAAGGAAAGTTGGACCAAAAGATGTGGTCTTGGGCTTGTATGAAACCTTATTGGGTTAATTAATGAAGGTCCGTGGTTATTTAATTATTTAAATGATCACTTTTGTATCAATTATATATATATATATATATATATATATATATATAATTAATTAATAATTGTTATGGAAAGATATATATATATATATATATTTATTGATATTTATAAGTATATATGATTTAATTAACTAATGAGTTAATTATGGAAGGAATATATATTTATATATAATATATGTTTATAGATATAAATTATTTAAAGGTTATTATTTTAATTCATAATACTAGTTGGAATAGGATTTGGAATTTAAGGTGTATAAAAATACACATAAAACTTTAGGGTTAAAGGTTTTACACGTTAGAAAAATAAAACAGACAGAGAGAGAGGAAGAAGAAGTGCTGACAAGGAGGAGGTCGGATCTGAAAAGGAGGACGTCGGAATTGAAAGAGATAATTAAAGCTTGAAGCGTCGGTTTCGTTTCGAAACCTTCAGGCGAGTTTTCTCTATTTTTCCTCTTAGAACCTATAAGGATTTCATCTTAAGTATTAAGGTTCTAATTAAATTATTAATTTGGATTAATTAAAAGCATCAAGTTAATTTATTTTATTAAATTGTGTTTAGATATGATTATTTAAAAGTATGAATTATTATATATTTTTAATTTTGGATTATTGGATTTTATTTGTATATGTAGATGTTGGATATATATATTAAAATCAATGTATAGGTGGAACTGTGACCTAAGGGGATTAATTTTGGTTTTTATATTTTCTGGAATTTTTCTGTACTTTTCAGAATATTTTTAGAATTTGTTTTGTAATTTTTTTATATTCTGGAATTTATTTTAGAATTATTTTTATTAAATTTTAAATTAATTCTATGCACTCTGTGTGAATCGGCGCATAAATCAGGAGATGGGTGATTCGAGGTATGATCTAGTGTGGTAGAATGCATAGTAAAAGGTTACATCACTGATCTAGGCCATTGGAATAGTTTAAATATAAGTGGAATGATTCGGTGCATTACGGTGTACATAAAAGAGTGCGCATGTGAATCTGGACCATGGATTAAGTTTGGTCAACAGAAGATTTATCTGGTGTGGGTGTATACATGTGAGCTCAAGTGAGCTAATCTGGTGTGGGTGCGTTTGTGTGAGCTCAAGTGAGCTAATTAAGTGTGGGCGCGCTCACAGTAGTGTTTGAGCTTAGCCAATTATTTTGTCTGTTTGTGACATAAAATTAAAACGGTCATAACTTAGTCATCTTAAAACGAAATTGGGTCATTCTTGAGCTCAAATTCAAGGATTTTTTGTCCTCTTTCCAATGGTACCAATTTCATTATCAGATTCTTATCCTAATAAGAGAGATTTACGTTTTAGTGAGACGGTGTCGGAAAACTATTTAAACCGGTATGGAGTATTTAAAGGAAACTATTTCTGACATATTTAGTTGCACTAATTTGGGTAAATATAATAAATTAATAATTTGTTATGGAAGGAAGTGTATATATATATATATATATATATATATATATATATATAATTATTTATATATGTGTATATATAGTTTAATTTGTCTATGAGTTGTATGGAATGATGAATATATATATATATATATATATGTATATATGTATGTATATTGATTTTAAATAATCAAGGATTATTAAAGAAGGTGTTAAACACATATATACATTAAATAACATATGTGTAGGTATATATATATATAAATCATTTAAGATGATTAATATTATCATTCTTATTTGGCATATCTTAATAGGCTGGTTGTTAAATTAATGATATGCGTATAATATGCATGTGATGGCTATGTATGATTTAGCGTATTGTTAATTTTAAAGTTAATTCATGGTTAAAGTGTGGGCATGGATGAATTGTCAAATGATTAAATATATTACCTAAATATTTGTATAAATAGAATACATATATGGAAAGCATGGATGAATTGCTAATTAAATGTATGAATAAATATACCTGTGGAGGCATGGTTGAATTGCCAATGTATAAATATACATACACGGAGGCATGGTTGAATTGCCAATGTATAAATAAATATACTTATGGAGGCATGGTTGAATTGCCAATATATAAATAAAAATATTTACAATGGCATGGTTGATTTGCCAAAGCATAATTACGTTGTTATGTGTTAGATGATTAAAATATCATCTATGGTTGTTGTATGTATGGATTGGATTAGGGTTAGATATTCTTAAATGAGAATAGTTTAGTACTTACTGGTTGGTGTATTATTTTCCATTAATAAAATAATATTGGGGAAGACGTGGATGATTTGTCAAAACTTGAATTTTGGATATGTGATTTAAACAATTAAAATCATTATCGGGTTGGGATTAAATAGAGTATTTCTTTTATTATAATTTGTTGTTTAAATGATTAGACAACTGACTAGGATGGGATTAAGGTCAAAGGAGTTTTTATAAAATGAAATGGTAGATTGGTCTAGGTATGAATATTATTTTAATAATTATTTAATAGGTATGGAAATTTAATAAACCTATTAATGGATGTGATTAGTATAGTATATATAATTATATATAGACATGTATATCGTGCTTTATTAAAGTTAAAACTTTATTAGGTTTGGTTTTGATCAGAGATGATCTGCTTATTGGTTTTCAGAGGCCTGGTAGAGTGAACTTGCTCGTAGGGTTTAACCCACGATTTATTTTTCAGGTTATTAGAGGTTCCAGTCTCGAGGTTGAGGATCCGCAGCTGGGAGACTGTCATTCGTCTATTCATCTTGTGTACTTTTAAATAGTATTGGATTATTGGATAATGTTTTAAGGGGTCCTTGAGTTATGGGATTTCCGAATTGTAATTGTTGTAGAATCATTAAGTAATATTTATTTATTAGTTTTCTTCAGCGGTTTATTTATTCTTTATTATTCATCTTTGTATTCTGTGCTTGTTAAATACTTAAATTGTTTTGATATTTCTTGATTTTGTGCGCGGACTTGATCAATCCGTGTTCCAAAATTAGGGGGTATCACATTTACTTTCTTTGCATAAACTGTTTGGATTATGTTTTAAACTCTGGTAAATTAATTCATAAAGGAATGTAAGGAGTTTCTAGGACTGTTGGGACTTATCTTGCACCATAAGAACTTTAAGAAAACTTTTGGAATAGAGGATGGAACTTTACCGGAATCAAGGAAGACGAAAAGAGAAACATAAACTGTTTTTGTTTTCAGTTTAGATTTTTGTCAATTAATTCATAATGGAATTGGAGAAGTTTCTAGGAGTATTTGGGCTTAAATTAAACCTTGAAAATTCTTAAGAAACTTAGAACAGACAGTTGGAATTTCCGCCGGAAGCGAAGACGAAGAACAGAGGAAACAGAGAGTGAAAAACGGAGGCTGGGGAAGTGGAGGCGGCTCCATTGAAGTGGAGCCGGCTCCACAAGTTAATTGATTATTGATGTTTTATTTGACGTGTATTTGGTAGCTTATATTTGGTAGTTTTTAATTGGTAGCTATAAAATTTGTTTATTTATTTTCTTTGTTTTATTTGCCTCTTTGAATTAGGGTTTTATGTTTTATGTATTCACGTTAGGTTAAGAAGTTAGGTTTAGCCGACTTTAAAATCATATTGGAATTAGACGAAGGTTTAAATAAAAGTCTATATATAGAACAATATATGAGTCTGCAAGGGTTTGAGAAAACCCTATTCACGTAGTGTCTGGAGAGAGGAAAAACAGAGAGGTTGAGGGGAAAACATGAAGGGAACTGGGAAAGGGCTTTGGATTGAAGCTCATGTCAAGGAGGAAGGTATGGTTACTGTGAGATAGAACTGAGCAGTAGGAGTTTGTCGGAAACTCCATAAACGGCGTTGTAAGGTTTCAAACCGAAACCTAAAGGCAAGTTTCATTCTATCTCCTTCCTGTAAACTTGTGTTCTGTACATTCTCTATAGTCTCCAGGAATCTAATTTAATTATTAAAACGGATGTTTATGCGTGATAGAGTCTCTGTATAATTTTAAACCCTGTTCGCTTTTGAAATTATAAACTGTTGTGTTTTTGGTTTAAATTTTTGTCAAGATTTTCACAAGAGAATTTGAGGAGTTTCTAGGATTGAATGAACTTGAATTAAACCCTAGGAAATAAGAAAAAAAATTCTAAAATGGCGATTTGAACTTCGCCTGACGTGAAGAAGACAAACGGAGAAAACATAAACTGTTGCGTTCATAGTTTAAGCCTGTGTCAAGTAATTCATAATGGAATTGGAGAATTTTCTAGGAGTATTTGGGCTTAAATTGAACCTTTAAAATCCTTAAGAAACTTAGAACAGACAGTTGGAATTTCCGCCGGAAGCGAAGACGAAGAACAGAGGAAGCAGAGAGTGAAAAACGGAGGTTGGGGAAGTGGAGGCGGCTCCACACTTCAATGGAGGCTGCTCCATTGAAGTGGAGCCGGCTCCACGAAGAGTTGAGGCGGCTCAACTTAACATTGGAGCCGGCTTAACTTTAAATTGGAGGCGGCTCCAATTTGCTAAATGCCCAGTACGTGGGTTTTTATGGTTTTTTTTTTTATTTCATGGACTTAAATGAAATTAATGGAAAGTGGCATGGGGTTTTAGATGTTTAAAATTAACCTATTAAAACCATAAAATAGTTAGTATATGCTAGTGTGTTAATATAAATGGACATCATGAATTTATAAAAAAAATTAATGTGCATGTTGTCCAGGAAGGAGAAAGTCTTAAATTTCTAGTTGGTTAGCTAATTGAATGGACTGAATTGAGGGATATTTTAGGGATTTTGTACCAAAGATATTTGTGATATATTTAAGTTCCATGAGGGTTGGTTGGGTTGTGGTTGTGGACGTCATGTAATTTAAATACATTGTTGCATGCTGTCAGGAGTGGAGGAGTTTTATTTGCCGGTTTGTTTTAACCAGTTTATTTTGGTAAGTATAAAATACCATTGGTGTTGTATATAATATGTTGTGAGACTTCTTAGTTAACATATTATGTCAAGCACAGGTTTTAATATGGAGGATTAAAAAAGACGTCATGTAATGAAACTATAATTTTTCATGCCGTCAGGGATTAAGGGGGATTTTCATTACTAGTCTTTGTTTTAATAATTTAAATGAACTAGTATGAGAGTATGGTTAGGGATGTCTAGTATAATGTGCTCAGCTCATATCTCTGATAGTCATTATACCATGGTGTGGGTGTTAATTGATGAACTATTGAAATTTCTGTTTTGTCAATTGGATAGATATGGATGGTTTAAATTGTCTATCAATGCTTTAACAATTTAAATGGAAGTTTTATGATTATAATCATATACTGGATGCATAATTTGGTCATACATATAATAGACTGTATTTATGTTTATTTTGGAGTATAGTTGATGAATATTTATTATTAATTTGTCAACTATATTGGATGGAGGATGGTATGCACCGGTATGGGACGGTGGCATACTTGGTATGGATTAGTTCAAACACTATAACCTACCTATTCTGGATTGAGGTG
Source organism: Cornus florida (assembly GCF_030987335.1). NCBI lineage: Eukaryota > Viridiplantae > Streptophyta > Magnoliopsida > Cornales > Cornaceae > Cornus > Cornus florida. The sequence goes on from NW_026775579.1 coordinate 26,995,955, forward strand.
TGAGTTTACCATAAAGGTACAGTCCCACTCATATTTGTGTCATATCAATTATGAATTGAATGACCTACTTTGGTTTCTGGATGGATTGTTATACTTATATTAGACCACTATAAAAGATGGATGATATTTTGTATTAGGAGTATAGGGACTTTATATACATATCATTATGGTGCCATGGTATGAGCTTGAGTCTCAGGACCATGGTTAGGGTGCGTATATCGCCTAGGATGGATAACTGGACATAGGTGTTGTCCCCTGGTAGGTCTAGATACACATAACCACAGTATGTGCGAGTTGCATGGTATCTCTACTCTGGGTAAGACAGGCCTATTGGATTAGTGAGCGTCCTATAGTGTGTATCTATATCTATGTGGACTATTTTAGCTATTGCCGAGCTATCTAGGATGTATCTGCGTATCGGGTTTATGTATGGATTGTAATAGTATGGAACTTGCATGTGGGCCTGACCCACCCTTATTTTTCAGGTGTTCGTGAATACCAGGGTTAAGGCTTGATCGTGGTGATGCAGATACAGACACTCACTCTTTCGACTATATAGGAGTTTCTTTCTTTTTTTAGTTTTGGGTTTTAATTTTGTATTTCATTTATAGTTAAGGATTATTAGGGATCCACTTGGTTGATTTCCGAGTTGTAAGGATTGGAAGGTTTAAATTATATTAATTTATTTTTTTAAAGTTTGAGGATTTTTGTTTAGATTTCTTTCAGCGTATTATTAATTTATTCTTAATTCAGTTTTTATTCCTGCTTGTTTACATATTGACAATTGGTTTCCCTCGGATCTGTGCTCGGACTTGATCACCCGTGGCTCTAGAATCGAGGGGTATCACAGTTGGTATCAGAGCACTCCAGGTTCTAGTGTCCTTAGGAGTGTCTTTCGTTAGAAGTCTTCTGCGTTGCATCTCTTAAAAACTTAGAGCTATGTTAGGATTCATTGTACTCTTTTACAGTTCGTTAGGAGGAGCAGATGTCAATTATGTTTCATAATTATGGAATGATTGACACTAGAAGGAGGATGGGGTCCAAGGCGATGGCGAATCAGACCCAAAGGAGTAGAGGAGTACGTTATCGAGTTCTCTATCAGAAGCAGAACTTGGAATCGAAGGTTTAGTTCCGGTTAGCGCTACTTTTAGAAGTATAAGCCAAGGAGGAATTTAGGAGTGTGTTTTAGGTCACCGCATAAAGGGACCAATACGATTTTAGTTATTCTCATAAAGGAGGCAACCAGGAAATAGGAGTCTGAAGAGAATTCTAGTGGAGGAGATTGCAACACACCCCAGAAAGAGGATATCGAATCTTGTCAATCAAGGATCGCGCAAGGGGAATCTTGTTCGCTAGTAGTATAATGAACGATACTAGTAGAGTTGGTGGGGATTGACCTACATATAGTTAAAAAAATTTGTGTTACCTTAAAAGAGGTTGCTAAAGAGAACTCTTCAGGGGTTCAGGAATTGAATGGAGTTCTTCTCGGAACGAAGCAAAGATTATATAGCACGTTTTGGGGAGTATGGGGGTTAGGTTGTGACGATCTAAGTTGCTTTATACAGTTACATTAGACGATATGCATTATGTGTATAAGGAGGATGAAGGTTAAACCTTTGGCATTTGCTGAGGCAAATGGATTTTGTTTTGAGCTATGTTTCGAGGTTGGGTGATTACCTCCGAAACTGTAGAAAGGAGATTGTGAACCAATATAGTAAAGTTGATTTCTAAAAGAGATTTTCTTTGCTAAGAGGAACGATGTTTTACGTTGGGTTCTATTGTGTTTTATTGTGTTTGATTGTGTGTGCTTTATGTGTTTCCTTTTTGTTAATTATTCAGGATTGGGATTACGATTTGTTGGGGACACAAGTGTGTGATCAGCCAACTACCGTTTTGGAGGAATAATGTTAGTTACGCTAGGATTTTGAGCTTGTGGTCATAGGATTTGGTAAGTATACCTACCTTAAGCCAATCTAATGAACCTAGACATGCGTGGTTATGGTCTATTTTCAGGATGGGATAAGTAAATCAATAATTCTAGTCAAATGATATAGATTCATTTGATAAACTGTAATGCTGCGATGGTTTATCGGAGGAACTAACTTGGTTGAATATCTTCTCAAAAGTTTTAAACAGTTGTTTCCAAATCAGTAGGAGGATTTTGTACTGGTTTAAGTACTTATTAGAATGGCACCAACTGAGAATAATAGACGGACTAACTAGTCATCAGTCAATTCTTAATTAAGAATTTTAGTTCATAAGGGGGTGTCATTAGGAGGAGTTGCTGGAGTTGCATATCAAGGAGGAAGCAAGGTCTCTTCATTTGCACAAATAATATGGAATTTTTTTTTTTTTTTTAGGTCACAGTTCGCAACAAATAGTTATTGCTGGGAATTGTTGACTTTTTGGGAGATATTCCTTGAAATTAGACAAGAAGTCTAACAGACACTTACTTGTGTTAAGGAAGTAGGATGTCAAAGACTTGAAGGTCAGATTAAACATCTAAATATGGAAGCTGGTGTTACCAGACTAATGATATGGTCGTTAGACAAATTAGAAGGAGGATGTGAGAACTGAGGTTCACAACTCTTAGTTCCTTGTTTATCATGGAGGAAACATGATGCTTCACGGCTTGAAGCAGCTGTTTGGAGGATAGGCAGGAGGAGGGACACAGTGAGGTTGTCTCAAAGTTTGATATCTATTCGATAAATTCAGATGGACCATAAGAGATTGCTAGATCCTTGTAGCCATTTCTCTTACTAGAGAAGGAATGACAAAGTTATTTCCACGGATTTGGTTAAGACATTACTGATTCTACACAAGGGTCAGGATTCTGGTTGGGATATTGCTTGACTGATAAAATTATATCGGCTTCGTTTTGTCTATTTTGGAACTAGTAAGATATTAGTTCCTAGGAATAGCACGGATCACGAGACGGCTTAGATGGATAGATATGGTGATTCACACTTTGCGTTAAGTTTCATCTGGTGGAAGTAATAGGGAGGAGGATGATTGTATCAACCGATATGGTAATAGAACCTTCGGTGATTTTTGTGAAATCAATAGCATTTTTACATGTGGAAATGCTAACATTTGCTATTACCAGGGACATGGAGGTGGTCAACTTAGAATGTTTGAGCTGACCCCACAGGAGGTTGTACTTTACTCCGATGAGTTTAGGGTACTGAAGGAAGATTGGTTGTTGTCGTTCTAATTCTAGGAAGGTTGGAGTGACTGCAGTGTAATATTTATAAATTTTATAGTGCAATCAAATGGATGGGAGTTACAGTACGACTTATCATGTTCGTCTTGGTGAGCCGGTACGGATAAATACATATATATCACAGTCTCCAAGTGTCACCCGTTAACAAGGTGGAAAGTTGATACTTAGATATCATTAGAGGTTTTAGCCACTCCCTATCTCAACAAGGAAGTAAGACTCATCAGGAGGTGGATGGTTGGTAGACAGTACCGCCATTGGTTAGAATTTTAATTCCATATGGATTAAGAGTCATGGATCAAGCAAGTTCGATTGTGGATATTATTGTTAGTCGGGTTTGTTTTGATGTGTTGTGTCAGTTCTACATTGCACTGATAATGGAGTTGTAGTATGTGGTTATCTCTTATAAGAGTTAGACACTGCTACGTCAACGGAGTTTTTGAAGGTGTGGGAGCAACAACTATGCTTCGCATCTCTAGACAGGAAATCGAATCATGGCAAAACATTGTCTTTTGGAGGAAGTTCAGGTTCACGTGTCGCACTGACTCTTCACGGACTTTGGTTATTGGTTTAGGCAGTAGCTTATTCTTTAGCGTTACCAACTTGTTAAGCGCTGAATGTATAGGAATTTTATGTGTTTAATCTATGGAACTGGAAGGAATAATGATTGTTACCCTTCGCTAAATATGGGTCTGATTGGATCGTTGATAGATACAACCTAGGAGTTGTACATTTATGCTATTTCTTACACATAGAAACTTGGTATATTGTTGGATAGGTTGGAATTTGGTGGAACTCATCTAAAGAGGTTGTGCCACATGAAAACGGAAATGAATTTTGCAAAGACATTAATTCAGAGTTTCGTGAATTCTGAGGACGGAATTCCTTTTGTTAGGGGGGAAGAATGTAATACCCCTAGTTTCAAAAGGATGAAATGGGAATGGAAATTAAATTTTGGGTTTTTATTGCATTGTTTTTTTTTTATGACGTATGTGTTTTGTTTTCTTAATTGATAAATGGTGATTTTATTTTATTATTTGCTTAATTAATTACGGGTGTATTTATTTTAGTTTAATTGTTTAAATTGAGTTTTTTCTAAGTTAATTGTTAATTGATTATTGATGTTTTATTTGACGTGTATTTGATAGCTTATATTTGGTAGTTTTTAATTGGTAGCTATAAAATTTGTTTATTTATTTTCTTTGTTTTATTTACCTCTTTGAATTAGGGTTTTATGTTTTATGTATTCACGTTGGGTTAAGAAGTTAGGTTTAGCTGACTTTTAAGTCATATTGGAATTAGACGAAGGTTTAAATAAAAGTCTATATATATAACAGTATACGAGTCAGCAAGGGTTTGAGAAAACCCTATTCACGTAGTGTCTGGAGAGAGGAAAAATAGAGAGGTTGAGGGAAAAACATGAAGGGGACTAAGAAAGGGCTTTGGATTGAAGCTCATGTCAAGGAGGAAGGTATGGTTACTGTGAGATAGAACTGAGTAGTAGGAGTTCATCGGAAACTCCATAAACGGCGTTGTAAGGTTTCAAACTGAAACCTAAAGGCAAGTTTCATTCTACCTCCTTTCTGTAAACTTTTGTTCTGTGCATTCTCTATAATCTCCAGGAATCTAATTTAATTATTAAAATGGATGTTTATGTGTGATAGAGTCTCTGTACAATTTTAAACCCTGTTCGTTTTTGAAATTATAAACTGTTGTGTTTTTGGTTTAAATTTTTCTCAAGATTTTCACAAGAGAATTTGAGGAGTTTCTAGGATTGAATGAACTTGAATTGAACCCTAGGAATGTAAGAAAAAAATTCTAGAATGGAGATTTGAACTTCGTCTGACGCAAAGAAGACAAACGGAGAAAACATAAACTGTTGCGTTCATAGTTTAAGCCTGTGTCAAGTAATTCATATTGGAATTGGAGAAGTTTCTAGGAGTATTTGGGCTTAAATTGAACCTTTAAAATCCTTAAGAAACTTAGAACAGACAGTTGGAATTTCCGCCGGAAGCGAAGACGAAGAACAGAGGAAGCAGAGAGTGAAAAATGGAGGCTGGGGAAGTGGAGGCGGCTCCACACTTCAATGGAGGCGGCTCCATTGAAGTGGAGCCGGCTCCACAAAGAGTTGAGGCGGCTCAACTTAAAATTGGAGCCGGCTCAACTTTAAATTGGAGCCGGCTCAACTTTAAATTGGAGGCGGCTCCAATTTGCTAAATGCCCAGTACGTGGGTTTTTGTGGTTTTTTATTTTATTTTAGGGACTTAAACGAAATTAATGGAAAGTGGCGTGGGGTTTTAGATGTTTAAAATTAACCTATTAAAACCATAAAATAGTTATTATATGCTAGTGTGTTAATATAAATGGACATCATGAATTTATAAAAAAAATTAATGTGCATGTTGTCCAGGAAGGAGAAAGTCTTAAATTTCTAGTTTCGTTAGCCAATTGAATTGACTGAATTGAAAGATATTTTAGGGATGTTGTACCAAAGATATTTGTGATATATTTAAGTTCCATGAGGGTTGGTTGGGTTGTGGTTGTGGACGTCATGTAATTTAAATACATTGTTGCATGCTGTCAGGAGTAGAAGAGTTTTATTTGCCGATTTGTTTTAACCAGTTTATTTTGGTAAGTATAAAATAGCATTGGGGTTGTATATAATGTGTTGTGAGACTTCTTAGTTGACATATTATGTCAAGCACAGGTTTTAACATGGAGGATTAAAATAGACGTCATGTAATGAAACGATAATTTTTCATACCATCAGGGATTAAGGGGGATTTTCATTACTAGTCTTTGTTTTAATAATTTAAATGAACTAGTATGAGAGTATGGTTAGGGATGTCTAGTATAATGTGCTTAGCTTATATTTCTGAAAGTCATTATACCATGGTGTGGGTGTTAATTGATGAACTATTGAAATTTCTGTTTTGTCAATTGGATGGATATGGATGGTTTAAATTGTCTATCAATGCTTGAACAATTTAAATGGAAGTTTTATGATTATAATCATATACTGGATGCATAATTTGGTCATACATATAATAGACTATATTTATGTTTATTTTGGAGTATAGTTGATGAATATTTATTATTAATTTGTCAACTATATTGGATGGAGGATGGTATGCACCAGTATGGGATGGTGGCATACTATGTATGGATTAGTTCAAACACTATAACCTACCTATTCTGGATTGAGGTGTGAGTTTACCATAAAAGTACAGTCCCACTCATATTTGTGTCACATCAATTATGAATTGAATGACCTACTTTGGTTTCTAAATGGATTGTTATACTTATATCAGACCACTATAAAAGATGGATGATATTTTGTATTAGGAGTATATGGACTTTATATACATATCATTATGGTGCCATGGTATGAGCTTGAGTCTCAGGACCATGGTTAGGGTGCGTATATCATCTTGGATGGATAATTGGACACAGGTGTTGTTCCCTGGTAGGTCTAGATACACATGACCACAGTATGTGCGATTTGCATGGTATCTCTACTCAGGCTGAGACAGGCCTATTGGACTAGTGAGCGTCCTATAGTGTGTATCTATATCTATATGGACTATTTTAGCTATTGCCGAGCTATCTAGGATGTATCTGCGTATCGGGTTTATTTATGGATTGTAGTAGTATGGAACTTGCATGTGGGTCTGACCCACTCTTATTTTTCAGGTGTTCGTCAGTACCAGGCTTAGAGCTTGATCATGTTGATGCACATACAAACACTCACTCTTCCGCTTACATAGGACTTCCTTTCTATTTTGGTTTTGGATTTTTAATTCTGTAAATTTATTTAAGGATTTGGGATTAGGGGTCCCCTAGGTGAATTCCTGAGTTGTACGGATTTTAATTATATTAATTTATTATTTAAGGTTTGAGGATTTTCATTTTAGATTTCTTTCAACGAATTATTATTTTATTCTTAAATCAGTTTTTATTCTTGCTTGTTTACATATTCACAGTTGGTATTCCTCGGATTTGTGCTCAGACTTGATCACCCGTGGCTCTAGAATCAAGGGGTATCACAGTTGGTATCAGAGCACTCCAGGCTCTAGTGTCCTTAGGAGTGTCTTTCGTTAGAAGTCTTCCGCGTTGCGTCTCTTAAAAACTTAGAGCTATGTTAGGATTCGTTGTACTCTTTTACGGTTCGTTAGGAGAAGCAGATGTCAATTATGTTTCATAATTATGGAATGATTGACACTAGAAGGAGGATGGGGTCCAAGGCGACGGCGAATCAAACCCAAAGGAGTAGAGGAGTACGTTATCGAGTTCTTTATCAGAAGCAAAACTTGGGATCAAAGGTTTAGTTCCGATTGGCGCTACTTTTGAAGTATAAGCCAAGGAAGGATTTGGGAGTGTGTTTTAGGTCACCGCATAAAGGGACCAACACAATTTTAGTTGTTTTCATAAAGGAGGCAACCGGGGAGTAGGAGTCCGAAGAGAATTCTAGTGGAGGAGATTGCAACAAACCCCAGAAAGAGGATATCGAATCTTGTCAATCAAGGATCGCGCAAGGGGAATCTTGTTCACTTGTAGTATAATGAACGATACTAGTAGAGTTGGTAGGGATCGACCTACATATGGTTAACCTTTTGTATTACCTTTAAATGAGGTAGAGAAAGAGAACTCTTCAGGAGTTTAGGATCGGATGAAGTTCTTATCGGAACGCAGCAAAGATTATATAGCATGTTTTGAGGAGTAGGGGGATTAGGTTGTGATGATTTAAGTTACTTCATATAGCTACATTGACGGGTTGCATTCCGGGTATAAGGAGGTTGACAGTTAAGCCTTTGGATTTTGCTGCGGCAAATGGATGTTGTTTGAGCTATGGTTTGAGCTTAGGTTTTGAGGTTGGATGATTACCTTTGGAACTGGAAAAAGAGATTGTGAACCAATCAGGTACAGTTGATTTCCAAAAGAAATTTTCTTTGCCAGGAGGAACGATGTTTTATGTAAATTTTTATTGTATTTTTATTGTGTATGCATTATGTGTTTCCTTTTTGTTAATTGTTCAGGATTGGGAATGCGGTTTAGTTGGGGACATAAGTAAGTGATCAGTCAACTACCGTTTTGGAGGAATAACGTTCATTACGCTAGGATTTTTGGGGCATGTAGTCATAGGATTTGGTAAGTATACCTAACTTTAGCCAACCTAAAGAACTTAGACATGCGTGGTTATAGTATGTGTTCAGGATGGGATAATTAACCCCGCTGTATGAGTCAAATAATCTAGATTCATTTGATATACTTTAAAGCCACGCTGATTTATCGGAGGAACTGACTTTGCTGAATAGCTTCTCGGGAATTTTAAAAGGTATTCCCAAGTCAGCAGGAGGATCTTGAAATGGTTTAATGGAATGCCACCAATTGAGGATAGTAAACGGATTAACTATTCATTGGTCTATCCTTAATCAAGAATTTGGTTCATGAGGGTGTGTCGTTAGGAGGAGTTACCGGAGTTGCATATTGAGGATAAAGCAAAGTCACTTCATTGGCATAAATAATGTGGAATTTTTTTTTAGGTCACAATTCGCAACAAATAGTTGTTGCTCAGAAATTGTTGACTAATTAGAGGATGAAAAGATTCCATATGCGTTTGAAGTTAGACACAATCAAAGGAGGATGTAAGGGCTGAGGTTTATAACTCTTAGTTCTTAATGGGTCTTGGAGGAAACATGATGCTTCGTAAAAGGAAGCAGATGTTTGGAAGGCAGGTAGGAGGAGGGACATAGTGATTTGTCTTAAAGTCTGATATCTAATAGATAATCTAGATGGACCGTCAGAGATTAGTAGATCCTTACAGCCACTTTTCATACGAGAGTGGGACTAACGGAGTAGTTTCCCAGGATCTAGAGGAAAAATTACTGATTTTACACAAAGGTGAAGATCCTGATCGAAATCTTGGTTGACTGATACAATTAAATCAGCTTCATTTTGTTTATTTTGGAATTGGTAAGATATCAGTTCCTATCAATAGCACGGATCACGAGATGGCTTAGATGCATAGCTGTGGTGATGTGCACTTTGCATTCAGTTTCGTATGGTGGAAGTAATAGGAAGGAGGTTGATTTTATTCACCGACATGGTAATTAAACTCTCGGTGGTTGTTACGCAATCTGTTGCATTTTAGCATGTGTAAATAATCACACTTGCTATTACCAGGGGAATGGAGGTAGTTAACTTAAAATATTGGAGCTGATCCCACAAGAAGTAGTACCTTACTTGGATGAGTTTAGGGTACTGAAGGAAGATTAGTAGTGTCTTCCTGATTTTAGTAAGGTTGAAGTAACTGCAATGTAAATTAGTGAAATTTTACAGTGTAGTTAAATAGTTATAAGTTGCATCATGACATGCAATATTAGTTTTGGTGCGGTACGGATAGGGACATGTACATATCTGGCTCAAAGAGTATCATCTGTTAGGAGGGTGGAAAAAAAAATTGATACTTGGATATCATTGGAGGTTTTAGCTACTTCATTTATCAACATGGAAGTAGGACTGATCGGGAGGGTTTGGTTGATAGGAAGTACCGACATTGGTTGGAATTTTACTTCCATCTGAATTAGGAGTCGTGGATCAAGCAAGTTCGATTATGGACATCACTGTTGGTGGTGTTTGTCTTGGCAAGTTATGTCAAGTTCCACCTTGCACTGATAACGGAGTCGTAGTCTGTGGTTATCTCGTATAGGAGTTAAACACTGCTATGTCAATGGAGTTTTGAAGGTGTTAGAATAATAACTATGCTTCAAATCTCTAGACAAGATATCGGATCATGGCAAAACATTGTCTTTTAGAGGAAGGTTAGGTTCACGTATCGCACTGACTCTTCACGGATTTTGGTTATTGGTTTAGGCAGTAGCCTATTGTTTAGCGTTACCAGCTTATTAAGCGCTGGATACATAGGAAATTTATGTGTTTGTTCTATGGAACTGGAAGGAATAGGTATTGTTACCTTCGCTAAATATGGGTATGATTGGATCGTTGATAGATACAACCTAGGAGTTGTACATTTATGTTATATTTCTTTCATATGGAAACTTAGTATATTGTTGGTTATGTTGGGAATTTGGTAGAGCTTACCTAAAAGAGGCTATACCACACGAAAACAGAAAAGAATTTTAAAACGACAATAGTTCAGAGTTTCGTGAATTCCGAGGATGGAATTCCTTTTGTTAGGGGGGGGGGGGGGAGAATGTAATACCCCTAGTTTTCAAAAGGATAAAAAGGGAATTTAATTTTGTTTTTATAGCATTTTGATTTAATTATGTGACTTATGTGGTTTATTTGCTTAGTTGATTTAGTGGGAATTTATTTTAATTTAATTGGTTAATTGTTATTATGTATTTGTTTTATTTAATTGGTTAATTGTAATTATTTGTTGGTTGGATTTTATTTAATTGTTTAATTGTGTTTAAATTTACTTCTTTGATTTATTGGTTTTAATTGACATGTCTTTGGTAGATTATATTTGGTAGCTTTTATAAGTTGTTTGTGTCGTAGGGTTTTATTGTTTTTGTATAATTAGGTCGCCGACTTATATTAGGGTTTAATTAAAGCCTATAGAGATACGGATATAATTAGACTTAAGATTTGGGGTGCCTATATATATATAATCTTTTACGTTTGCTAGGGTGAGGAAAAAACCAAACCCTATTCACGTATTGTGAGATAGAGAGATACAGAGGCATGTAATGGTGTTTGAGGGAAAAACAGAGGGGAGTTTGAGACTAAGAGAACCACTAGATGGGATTTCAGCCATGGACTGTGGGTTGAACCAAGGAAGGATAGGAGGAGTGTTGTTCGTGTGAGGAACCAAGGAGGAAACAGAGAAGTTAGAACAGTGCGTGATCGCCAGAAAAAAATCTAGGAAGACGGTATAGAGATTTTTAATTCAAAAATCTCGAAGGCAAGTTTCATTCCATCTCCTTCCTATAAACTTACGTTCTGTTCGTTCTATATAATCTCCAGGAATTAATTAAATTTTAAAACTGGTGTTTGATGCAAATTTGCGGGACTGTAAACTGATTAACGTATAAATAACTGAGGTTTGCTTTCTTTGCATAAACTGTTTGGATTATGTTTTAAACTCTGGTAAATTAATTCATAAAAGAATGTAAGGAGTTTCTAGGACTGTTGGGACTTATCTTGCACCTTAGGAACTTTAAGAAAACTTTTGGGATAGAGGATGGAACTTTACCGGAATCAAGGAAGACGAACAGAGAAACATAAACTATTTTTGTTTTAAGTTTAGATTTTTGTCAATTAATTCATAATGGAATTGGAGAAGTTTCTAGGAGTATTTGGGCTTAAATTGAACCTTGAAAATTCTTAAGAAACTTAGAACAGACAGTTGAAATTTCTGTCGGAAGCGAAGACGAAGAACAGAGGAAGCAGAGATTGAAAAACGGAGGCTGGGGAAGTGGAGGCGGCTCCACACTTCAAAGGAGGCGGCTCCATAAAGAGTTGAGGTGGCTCAGCTTAAAATTGGAGCTGGCTCAACTTAAAATTGGAGGCGGCTCCAATTTTCTAAATGCCCAGTACGTGGGTTTTTGTGGTTTTTCTGATTTCAGGGGCTTAAATGAAATTAATGGAAAGTGGCGTGGGTTTTAGATGTTTAAAATTAACCTATTAAACCCATAAAATAGATAGTATATGCTAGTGTTTTAATATAAATGGACATCATGAATTTTTTTAAAAAAGATTAATGTGTATGTTGTCCAGGAAAGAGAAAGTCTTAAATTTCTAGTTTGGTTAGCCAATTGAATGGCTTGAATTGAAAGATATTTTAGGGATGTTGTACCAAAGATATTTGTAATATATTTAAGTTCCATAATGTTTGGTTGGGTTGTGGTTGTGGACGTCATGTAATTTAAATACATTGTTGCATGTTGTCAGGAGTGGAGGAGTTTTATTTGCCGGTTTGTTTTAACCAGTTTATTTTGGTAGGTATAAAATACCATTGGGGTTGTATATAATGTGTTGTGAGACTTCTTAGTTGACATATTATGTCAAGCACAGGTTTTAACATGGAGGATTAAAAAGGACGTCATGTAATGAAACGATAATTTTCATGCCGTCAGGGATTAAGGGGGATTTTCATTACTAGTCTTTGTTTTAATAATTTAAATGAACTAGTATGAGAGTATGGTTAGGGATGTCTAGTATAATGTTCTCAGCTCATATTTCTGATAGTCATTATACCATGGTGTGGGTGTTAATTGATGAACTATTAAAATTTCTGTTTGTTCAACTGGATGGATATGGATGGTTTAAATTGTCTATCAATGCTTTAACAATTTAAATGGAATTTTTATGATTATAATCATATACTGGATGCATAATTTGGTCATACATATACTAGACTATATTTATGTTTATTTTGGAGTATAGTTGATGAATATTTATTATTAATTTGTCAACTATATTGGATGGAGGATGGTATGCACCGGTATAGGACGGTGGCATACTAGGTATGGATTAGTTCAAACACTATAACCTACCTATTCTGGATTGAGGTGTGAATTTACTATAAAGGTTCAGTTCCACTCATATTTGTGTCATATCAATTATGAATTGAATGACCTACTTTGGTTTCTGGATGGATTGTTATACTTATATCAGACCACTATAAAAGATGGATGATATTTTGTATTAGGAGTATATGGACTTTATATACATATCATTATGGTGCCATGGTATGAGCTTGAGTCTCAGGACCATGGTTAGGGTGCGTATATCGCCTAGAATGGATAACTGGACACAGGTGTTGTTCCCTGGTATGTCTAGATACACATGACCACAGTATGTGCGATTTGCATGGTATCTCTACTCAAGCTGAGACAGGCCTATTGGACTAGTGAGCGTCCTATAGTGTGTATCTATATCTATATGGACTATTTTAGCTATTACCGAGCTATCTAGGATGTATCTGCGTATCGGGTTTATGTATGGATTGTAGTAGTATGGAACTTGCATGTGGGCCTGACCCACTCTTATTTTTCCGGTGTTCGTTAGTACCAGGCTTAGAGCTTGATCGTGTTGATGCAGATGCAGACACTCACTCTTCCGCTTACATAGGACTTCCTTTTTATTTTGGTTTTGGATTTTTAATTCTGTAAATTTATTTAAGGATTTGGGATTAGGGGTGCACTTGGTGGATTCTCGAGTTGTACGGATTTTAATTATATTAATTTATTATGAGGATTTTCATTTTAGATTTCTTTCAGCGAATTATTATTTTATTCTTAAATCAGTTTTTATTCTTGCTTGTTTACATATTCACAGTTGGTATCCCTCGGATCTGTGCTCGGACTTGATCACCCGTGGCTCTAGAATCGAGGGGTATCACACGTTAAACACCAACATTCGTAGAGTTTCACAACTCTATTCTTTCTACATTTCTTTTTATTTTTTTTACTTCTTGCGGCATCTGGATATGTTCTATTGTACTTCATTGTCAAAAATCAGGTTTTTAGACCATATTCATGCATTTTAGGGCCTTAGAAAATTTCTGCCTTTGGAAATTTTTTGAAATTCAATAATTTGTGCCCAGGCAGTTCGATCGATCGAAGACTTTCTCGATCGATCAATGCTTATTCCGATTGATCGAAAATGGTCTCAATCGTTCAAAATAATTTTGATTGATCGAAATTGCTTCGGAAATTTTTGTTCCCAGGGCATCATTCTACAGGCTTTTCGATCGATCGAGATCCCTTTCGATCGATCGAGCATTGTTCATAAGATAATAATAATAATAATAATAATAATAATAATAATAATAATAAAAATACATCCCTTATTTCCTTGCATGCTTATTTGTTTTATTTTTGTCGGTGTGTACATACTTGTTATGTCTAAAAAAAGAAAAGAGTTTTTATTTTTATTTTTCTTTATTTTGTTCTTGCATCCTTTCTTACTTTTTGTTTTTCATTTCTTGCATTGTACATATTCTTTCATTACATTTTACCTTCTTTATTTTTCTTTTTCATTTTGTATATACATCTTTGCATTTTATTTCTTGCATTTTGTCTATATTTGTTTTCATAAAATGAAAAATACAAAAAAAATTGTTTCACCATTGTGCCCTTATGTGTCGTCATGCTAGTTTTATATTTTCTATTGGGCTTTATCTCATATATCTCTTTCATCTTGTGCTATATTGCCTTAGAATGCTTGATTTACTTATCTTATCCCATTTGATATTTGATGTGAGTTTGTTAGTGTGGTTATTCAAGTAGGTTGTTGATTCTAAGTTTGGGGGTGCATTCTTTCCCAATGGATCACTACCGAGCTTCATGTCTTTTCCACCACAGTATATTCTTTCCATCTTTTTTATTATTCTCATTGCACATTGAGGACAATGTATGGTTTAAGTTTGGGGGTAAGGTGACTTTGTTGCATTCTACTTAAGTTTGAGACTTAATTACATGATTGAGATTTGGGATCCATTTGAGTTATGATTTTGATCTTTTGAGGATCATGATACTTAAAATTTAAAAATTGCTTGACTTAAGAGTCCAATACTCCTTGTATGCCTTGTGGATGCCATTTTGGAATAATTTTTTTGACAAATTGATATCTTTCTTGCATTTGTGGTCCACATTATCCTGATTTTGTGATTGTTTTGAGATTCACTCTAAGATTCTATACTAGCACAGGCGCACACTAGCATTCATTTGTGGGGTACATGCTTTGTTGATTATTGATTTGGTTATGTGCCAATTGAGCTAGTAATGCATTGAAAGCTTTCATCTTGACAAAAGTGGATAACAATCCATTTTCATTGAGTAGTCAGGATTCTAGCCTCATCAAGCACTGAATTTCTCACGCTGAAAGGTGGAGGGCCCAAACTCTAGGTTAATAATTGAATGTTGAAAACAAAAAAAAAAAAAAAAAAAAAAAAAAAAGTTGTTGCAAAAGCAAATAAAAAAGTGACAACTTGTCCCAAATGTGAGAAGTGAAAAATTATTGGATGGAGGTTGTTTTGATTTGTAACCTAATTGATTTGAGCATCTAAGTCCTTAGGGGTGTTTAAACACCTAATGCCCTAAAACTGTCCGGTTTGGGAGTCATTGACTTAATGCTCGATCTCATGGATCGCTAGAAAACTTAATAAATCACTACATTGCACCATGCTTCCATCTTTGATCCTTAGGATTAGAAAAAAATAATAATAATAATAAATAAATAAATAAAAATAAAAAAAAATAAAAAATTGAGCGAAAAGAATAAGCACACCAGTTGAATAAAGCTTTAATAAAAGGTCCACTCTTTGTTTTGATGATCGGTACTAGATTTGTGTGCTAGTTTGAGGGTAAGGATGTGATCATTTCTTTAGTTGGCTTAGATAACAACATATTTGATGTTGATTCACTTAAAAAGGATTCTAGAGTTGTTTTGATTTGCATGATCTTTTTCTTGATGTGTAGAGGACTATACTTGTTCGCTTGATGATGAGATTTTAGGAGATTGCTTGGAAAGCATTGAAAAATTACATACTTGAGGTAGTTTTCTCCCAATGCTTGTTTTGTATATTGATGCCTCTCTTTAGTGAGAAAGAGCTCAATGTTTATGGGTATCATTTCTGGAAACCCTCACGAGACTTCACTCGTCCACTAGGGGTAACCTAGGGGTTTAAAAGGCTTATTGCATATGCTAAATGCAATCGTGTTCCCTACAAAAGTGGCGTTATCCTTTTATTACTTTCCAGTTCATAGTTACTTAGTTGTTTATTTATTTCTTCTCCATGTAGTTCATTGCTAGGGACTAGTAATATCTAAGTTTGGGGGTGTGATGAGTGCTCTAATGTGACGCATTTTAGCACCTAAGCGAGGGTATTTTAGTCCATTCATCTATCTTTATTTTTCCGTTTTAGTACTTATTTGTGTTTTTGTCTATTTCAGGTCAATAAGGTTCAAACGAGCTAAAAATGGTCTATTACAGCCTTTTTGGAGTCAAACAAAAGTTCCGGGAAGATTCCAGAAAAATCCGAAAAAAGGTAAAATGTAATGACCTGAGTTCTTATTCAACCCGTTGCGTCAATGATGAACCAAAAGATGACCTGATAACGGATCCGAAATACGAAAGTAAAAGAAGCAAGATGGCCTCAAAAGATGTACGTCATCCCTAAGGCACCAAGATGACTTCCCATGAAACCACGGAACTCAATAAGCCAAGTAATGAAACAAGAATGCCAAACCCCAGAAGAACTAAGGGCAAAATGGTCATTTTTCACTGAAATGGGTGCCACCATAAACACCATTGGAAAGACAATGAAAAATAAACAAAGTCGGACCCAAGAATCGTCTGATTCTAAGTCCAGACGGAAAAGAAATGAAATTAAAACAAAGTGGCCTTCTCTGTTTAAGAGTTACCACAACCCTATCTTATTAAAATTGGAATAACTCTCACTATAGGTGGATTTTTGATGAGTGGTTGGTACCATTAGAAAGCTAACTTCAAGCTCTTAAACTTAGACTCAAGAACGACTAGATTTGGATTAGAAATGAAAGAGATATGATTCCCCAAAGTTGGAACAACAAAGCTATTCAAGGAAAAGATGAAGAAGATGGTCCCAAGGAGGATCGGTCGACCGAAATGCAACCATCAGTGTTTGGCCCTTGGCCACACCTCATACATGATCATGGGAACCCTATGAAAGAAAAAGAATGGAATTCCCACACCCGATGCAAAAGTTATGAAGTAATGACTTAGCATTTTTCAATATTTTCATAGTATTTCATGAAGTTAAAACTACATAAGATACAAGATACATGTTATTGGCCTCCGGCCTCATTTCATACATGTCAAATACATTACAAGGATGTACTTATGTACACATTACATATATGGAATCAAGGAATACATGTTTTGACATATAAGGCTACAAAATGACATTTCATGCTAACATTTGCATGAAATGTAAACTTAAAAACTACAAGTCATCTAAGGAATGATGAGCATCACGAACCAAATCTTCGTACTTGAAATAAATCCTCAGTAACTTCGGGGTGAGTAACATAAAGTTACTCATAGGAAATGAGCATACACTGACCTAGCATTTTACAAATTTATCACCTTAAGGTGAAACATGTCAAAGGGCTCATGCCACCTAACATCTATGTCAAGATGAGACTCAGGGAGCATCCTAAGCTACATGAGTATAAATCAACATGAATCATGGTATACATACATATGTGAAACAAATCAAGGTTGGGGTAATCCAAGGACCACGATAGAAAGAATACTTGAATATAGAGTAACATGAATTACATTATCAATACAATTAAACAAGGGTTGGAATGATCCATACAACACGACAGGAAGATACTAAAATACAAGGATCACATTATCAATGCAATTAACATGATTGGAACATTCCAATTAACACGACATGAAGTATACTCGGATATAAGTTAACAAGAATTACATTATCAATGCAATTAACATAATTGGAACATTCCAATTAACACAATAAGAGTAATACATGAAATCAAGGATAAGGCATAATATCTATGCAATTAACAAGATTGGAACATTTCTCATAACACGACAAGTTTTAAATCTTCAAGGAATAGCAACTTGAAATTTAAAGAGTGAAATCAACCAATGTGGAAGCTCAGATATCGCCCGGATTAAAACCATACTCTTGGGATCACTTTAGGGCTACTAACCCATGGGTACCTTCCCTTAGTGCGCACTATAGTGTAGGGAGCTCTCTATCTCCCGTATTAGAACCAAGTCCTAGCCATGTCAATTCTTGATTAATATCCCAAGTCTCAAAATCAACAAGTTGTGCAAGTCAAGATTGTATCAAAATACAAGAAATGCATTAACCACGTTTCATGCACAGCCAAGATTTTGGAATACACAAGTCATGCCCTAAGTTCTCAACTATTATAGCATGTGAAATGTCAAGAAATTACAGTGTGCATCTATATAGACTAGAACCAAGATATATAGCACAAGAAATCCATTGAAGTAAATATACCATAAATATAAGATACATGATTCAATTACTTACTAAACAACACATGTGTAATTAAACCATTTCAAGACAAATGTGCATGTTTATTAAGTACATTAATGAAACCTAGGTACAAGGGGTCACGATGCTTGATAAAAAGATAAAAGTTCATGAAATACAAGTCCGATTCATAAGTTGTCAAGAGTTTAATATCAAAGTATAATCAACTCGATGGAAGCATAAAAAGGAATTTAATCTATTAAAGGGATTAAATTATCAACATTACAAGGCAAGTCTAATATTCTATAAATGAGATATGTCAAGGATAAGTTCAATGTTAAGTTACAAGTTCATTTCGTACGGGATACAACCATGTGTATTAAGTTCCATACAAGGGAAATAATTAAATATAAGTTTCAAAACTTATCCGATTATTTTCAATTTGATACACGTGAAGGAACTTGCCAAGGAAAACATGAATACCAAGTTAGAAACTTAATTAAGACCAAGGAGCCATTGAATGGATTTTAATTAATCCTTTTAATTAAAATCTTTAGATTTTGAAATTTATCCAAATGCTCTCAATTTAATGTATGTTATACAACATGTCAAGACTTGATTTAAAAACATGATACAAGTGAATTCCATGCAAGATACGGCCATGAGTTTTAAACTTTAGTACTAGAAAATAATTAAATAAAAGATTTCAAAACCTAATCAAATATTTTCGATTTAATAAATGTGAAAGTATATGGCATGCACATCAATAAAATCAAGTCGGAATTCCAATAGAGCGAATAGTACACATGGAATAAATTAATTAAATATTCTTTAGATTTTAAAACACCTTCGACTACTCTCAATTTGACATATGTTGAAGAGCATGCTATGGCCTGATATAATATGACATCTCATGTTAATTTCAAGGTAGATAAGGCCACATGAATTAAATATTTATTCAAGAAAAATATTAAATAAAATCTTCAATACTTGTTCAAATACTCTCAATTTAATATATGTCAATGAACATATCAAGGTACAATATACTATCATGCCAAATGTTTAAATCAAGGTATAACCAACCGAGAAAATCAAATCTCACGCAAGAAAATTAAATAATAAAATTCCTAGATTTGATACCAAAGCATGTAATTAAGTTGCATAAACATCAATAGCATGCAAGACAACAAAAATAATTACCTATAACACCCTTTACCTTAATTTGAGATGGAAATCTCAAATCCCCACTGAAAGAAAAGTGCTCCAAATCTGACGATACTTCAGGGTTTTGTCGGGGACAACACGATGATCATGAATCCCAAGGAATCCCCATCAAAATCACAACTTGACTTCAAACCCGAACTCAAAATTTGGCCAAAAATGGGTTTTAATAAGGGGGAAAGGTAGAGCATGACGAGGCCTATGATAAATGTTAAGGCCGAAGACTTTCTACTAAGGAAAAATGGTTCAAAGGAGGAGAGAGAAGGTGGCAACCATGGCTGCCATGGAATCCAGCCAAGAGAGGGGGGCAAGATGATAAAATCTGATTTTTTTTGACTTAAGACCCTCTATTTATAAAAAAAACTCAAAAAGTGCCCCAAAAGGGTCCTACCGGGTCTGGAAAAGAGCAGACGTGCTCAAAAGGCAAAACTATGTGAACAAAAAGGAACTGAAACGAGAAAATTTGAATAACGGAAGAAACGACGTCAAAAACTGAGTCCCGAGCAGAGAGATATACCCCGAACAAGTTCGGTGGCAATTGGGTCCAGAAACTCTGAAACTGGAGAAAAACGACCAGAAGGAAATTCTAAGAGTACACGACTCGAAAAAATGTGAAAATCAATCCCATACGAGGATCCAGGCTCAAAACGAGGTATTTTGCAATAACTTTCGTTAATTACACAATGGCCCCTCCAAAAAGGGTTAACTGCACTAATGACCCAAAATTAAAATATCTTCCAAAAATATTTTCTTAAAGATCCCTAAAATAAAATATCTTCAAAAGATATTTATGAAAAATACTCCAAGAAAGAAAAAGATTCTAAAGAACTGTGAATCCATGCCCCTATGGACACTGAGAGCAACCAGAGTACTCTTCTACAAAAGTGAAGATACGTATTTCATGGAAACCACTTAGAATGAAGATATGTGAAGTCAAAAACCAACTCTGAGCGTGAAAAGTGAGGTTGTGCAAAAAAGTGACGAACAGGGAAAAGACAAAATAGGGAAAAGGACGAAAAATGAATAGTGTCGAAAAAATGAAAATGCATAAATGACTTGGTCCTTAAAGGAAGTTGTCAATCCAAATGAAAGAGTGTTGGAAACCATTTCCAAGCACTCGAGATGACACTAAATGATGAGAAACAGAACTCAGAAAAGAAAATTAAACGAAAAAAATTTATCCGTAAAATTTGAGAAAAAGGAAAGGGAGGAAAATGACCGGGTCATTACATAAAAAATGCTGAATTTTAGGATGGATCGAAGATATTTTGGATCAATCGAAGATTTCTTGGATCGATCAAAAATGTGCTGGCAGCGAGCTATTTTATTCCCGCGCGCCCGAACTCTATCTACCACATAGTCGCGTGATTAGATATTTTGAGGCCTTATTTTCTGAGTTGTTCATTACCCCAAGGAACTTTTATAAAGGGGGAATTGAACTATTTTTGTAAAAGATATCTTTTGTCTTAAATTTTATTTTATTGTAATTATTATTTTCTCTCTCTAGAAAAGTTAGAGATTAGTGTTAGAAGAAAAGAGAAGGGTGGAGGTACCAAGAACACATCTCAAAATCTACGCACTCTCTCTCTCTAGAATTCAACTAATAAGAAGAGAAAGAAGATGGAGCCATGTTTGGGGATTGCCCTTGAGGGTTCTGAGATCACACCCACCTTCTCCATGATTGGCTAGACTTCTCCTTGGGGTTTGGATGACCCCCAAGTCTGTAATCCAAGCCTTTATCTCTTTCATACTTTTTGAGGAATAATATCTTATGATTAGTGTTTTAGCCTTGTGAATTTAATGAATCTTGGGTTCTCCTTTGATTTCTATGGATTAATTATTTCTATTAATTCTCTATATGATTACATGTTCTCTTATGTGTGATTATTTGGGAATTGATATTTACACTAGTTTTTCTATATTAATTGTATGTCTATGCGTGGTTGATTGAGAATCTAGTGATGGCTAGACATGGTTTGTATTAGATGGGTTTGTCAATTAATTTGATGGATTATGCTTATACTTAATGAGTTGTTCTTCAATTTAATTTATACTTGTAGGTAGGTAGACAATCTATACTTGATTTAATATTCCATGGCCTATTATTTGCAAATTCCATAATTCTCTAGATTGATGTGTTCTACAATTGTGGCTAGTTTGATGGGTCATGCTTAGAATTGATGGGTTGTGCTAAACTTAGTTTATTTGTCGGTTAGGTAGACAATTCATACATGAATTTGATGGTCCATGCTTAATATTGCAATTGGTAGTCGCATTTTGTTCACAAGAATGTTTTCCCCAAATTAGTTGAAAGTGTGTGGTTTGGTGAACAAGCTTGGTGGAAATTCCAATACACCCCAGGACCTCACTTCTTATCTCTTAAATCCCTATCTCAACTTAATTTTATTTTACTTGCATTTTAATTTCTTTGCATCTTAGTTTAATCAACCAATCTCTCTCTTTGCAATCATTTGGTAAATTAGAGTCGAAATTAAATTTCAACACGTATAATCTCTGTGGACGATCCCTACTCACTATACTTCATTAGTTGTAGTAGTGGTTTTTATAAATGTAAATTTGACTAGAAAGGCTTCCTAAACCACAATCATATTTTGACTTTGTGAAGCGACCTCTCGCATTACAAAGTCCATTTTCTAAACATATAGAAAGGGGTTTGTCACCCTTCTCAAGTCGGTGTGTGGATATTTGAAATGTCCAACTTGGACAATGCATTCTCAAACACAATCTTATTGATGGCCTTTGTAAGAATGTTTGCAAACTGCTAAGAGCTTGTGACAAATAGAGTGCTAATTTGACCAAAGATGATCTTCTCTTGAATAAAGTAACGGTTCACCTCTATATGCTTAGTCGTGTTATGTTGAACGAGATTTGTTATTATGCTAATGGCAGACACTGGAAGGCACAAGTCTGTCATCAAGGTTTTCAGCCATACCAACTCACGTATTGTGATACCCCCGGATTTTCGAATGCGGGTTGGCCAAGCCCACACTCGAATACCTGAGGATATCAAGAACAAATCGGCAATAAATGAACACAGAGTACAAAAGAATAAATATGAATAAATAATTTGCTAAAAGAAAACTAAAACCATAATCCAATAACTAAACCTTAGAATAAATTTCCATAAATAATAAAAATATTTTGATACAATTAATCCTCCATTAATACAACTTGGGAATCCATACTATGTGGACCCCTAGAAAATGCAAACTGAACAAGTGACAACAATAACTGTCTACAACTGAATAATGAAGCATAAAGGAAACTCCTATGTAGATAATTCAGAAAAGTGAAGTAGACTACTCAGCATGAATAACCTCTACTCCTGACGAACACCTAAAAAATAATGATGGGTCAGGCCCACAAAGAAGTTTTACTCTACTACAATCCAAGCAGAGATCCGATACATATATACACCCTAGTCAATCCAACAATAACTAGTTCTCCGTATATATATAAATACACACACACTATAGAAACCTCACTAGGCTATAGGGTTATCTCAACCTGAATAGTAGGCAACATGCAAAACACACATATAGTGGGCATGAGTACCTAGACCTACTAGGGTACACAACTACACCTATATCTAGCTACACATCTCTAGTGATATGCGCACTCTGACCATGATCCTGAGACTCAAGCTCATATCATGGCACCATAATCATATATATAACATCCATTCTATGCAACTACAAGTAATCTTCTATAATTAATCCTTTACAATTAATCCTCTATAAGCCATTCAACTTGTTTAGCTGACCAAACATGAATATAGTTAGGACTTACCATTCTTTTGGTTAATCCATCCCTTTACATAAAAATATGTAGGACTTAACTGATAAGTTAATCCGTCCCTAGAATGCCACCGTCCCATACCGGTGCATTAAACTATATAATCCAATCCATGACGTACAAATATAAAGTAGTACATCAAATAGTCCAGAATATCATGAGTAATATCATATATCAAATACCGCATTTAATCTAAAGAATAAAATAGTTCTAAGCAGCATACATTTCATTTACAGAATAAGCAATTAACATACATCTCACATAGATTGCTTAAACCTCCGAAGCATAATTAAACTATTTAACTTCAAGTGTTTGATTCAAAACTATGACGTTTCAAACTTTCACAACCCGGATAAGTTAATGTGACTCGAAATTTGACCCGATAACGAATCCGGAATGCGGAAGCGGAAATAAGAACAAATGCGGAAGCAAAGTTTTAAAAACGGACAAGTTTAGCCCTAGGGGCAAAATCATATTTTTTAGAAAGTTATGGGTGCTACTGAGCACACCATTAGATAGACGGCAAAAAATTAATGCAGTAAGACTCAAAAATCACTTGATTTGGAGTCCGGACGGAGGAGAAAAGTCAGAATAAAGTTTTGATGTCGCTATGGCCGAGAATAGTGTTTAGACAGCATGAATAGTGCTGGGCAAAAAAAATGCTTAAATATTGTGCCGTTTTGAAGCACTAAACGACACTTTTTGGAAAAACATGAAGAAGAAACCCCCTTTAAAATAATTTTTCAAAGCTGACCATGTCAAAATAAAATTTTATTTTTGACGTAAAATTCTCAAAATACCCTTGAGATCACACTTTTTTTTCTTGAAGAAGTGCGCACCAATAAAATCAGATTTAACGTGGAGTTTTGGAGGCCGAGACGACATTTTTTGAAAAAATGTTGTGAAGAAACCCCCCCCCTTTAAAATCACATTTTCTAAGTGACCATATGAAGACTGGAATTTATTTTTGAAGAAAAATTTCCAAAATACCCCTAAACCAGATTTTGCGAAAAATGTAAAAATGAGAGCATCCAAGTGTTCAAATGACTAAGTATGAAGTTGTAGGCTAAAACGATTGTGCACGCAAATATAATAAGTGTTTTTAAGTGTGTGGGAATGGTCCATGACCCCCAATTATACCCAATGCAAAATTCGACCTATTAAACCTCAAAAATGCCTTAAAATGGGAAATTTGAAGCCTACCATCAACCATAACATACAACCATGATATTTTGTGCAATGTGATCATTCTAGCAAGTGAAGTATATATAATAAAATGCGTCTCAATGGCCCGTGACCTTGAAATACACTATATGCAAAATATGGCATGTTCAAGCCCCAAAATCATGAAAAATGGCCCCTTTAAGCAAAATTTGAAGTCAATCATCATTAATGCATTAAAAGAATCGTTTAGCCCATGGTTACATGTCATATATGATATAAGAACACTACAAAAAATGATAAAATACAATTCCCACCATCCAAGCTGAAATTGTCATGTTAAAGCTTCGCATTTTCCAAATTTTCTCATTTTTAAGCATAATATCAAATAGCATAAAAGTAAAGCATGAGGTTCTTGGCCCTTGGCCTCATCATATACATGTCAAATAAGTCTTAAAGGATGCATTTAGGAACTTATTACACATCCCAAATAGAGGCTACAAGTTTTGACATATTTAACCCAAAATAAAGCAAAATCATACTAGTAAGTGCATGAATGGAAATACTCCAATCTCATCAAGCCATAAGCAAGCTCAAAGATGTTGTACATCCCTAGAGCAAGGTTTTTTACCTAAAAAATGTCCCAACAACGATGGTGAGTAAACAAGTTTACTCGTAGGAAATGAACATGCGTAAAACCTAAAGTTTTGCAAGTCCTTATAAGTTGATATAAATCAATCCATGTAGTTCATGCCACCTAACATCTATGTCCAAGGTGAGACTAAGGGATCATCCTAAGCTACATTAGAACATCCACATCATAAACTCCAATATATAAGCAACTAAACAACATTGAACATTAAATGCCAAATAACAAAATATAAATTCACAAAGTCAACAACTTGGAATTTAAAATGCGAAATCAAATAAGTGGAATCTTGGACGTCATGCCGAAATAAAACTGACACCAAGCATCATTTGGGTTACTAGCCCATGGGTGCTTGCCCCTAAATGCGCACTAAAATAGAGGGCTCTCAAATCCCCCGTACTAGAGCCGAGCCCGTCAAACTTACGACATCCCCAAGCTTCCAAAATCAACAAATAGTGCACAACAAGTATATACACATATACTAAATGCACTTAATTAAATATCATACACAATCAAATTGTGAAAACACACAAGACATGCCTTAGGTACTCAACTACCATGGCATGTAACATAATACGCTTTGAAAACATTAAAGGTGTAAATAAATCATACTTTCATTAAATGGAAACTAATAAAATAAAAACTAATTAATTCCTCTAGGTTTCAAAACATCACCAAATGATATGATATTAACACATAATAAGCAATATATCATGAAGAGCTCATATATCAAATCAAAAGTATAATTAAGCCACTAAAACACTTAATTAATTTTTAATTAACTTAATTAATTAAAAAAATTTAGATTTCAAAAGTCATCCAAAAAATTCAAAAATAATATATGATGAACTGCAAGTCATGGACTCTCCAAATATCATATTATTAATTAAATCTAAGCATACTTCACCTATGAAATTAAATCATCATTTAATTAAAACAAAAATGATTTCTAGATCTAAACTTTAAACATGCATATAAGTTATATAAACCTCAAAAACATGTAAAACATTAAGATTATAAACATGAAACACCCCCTACCTCACTTGAGATGAAAATCTCAAATCTCACCAAAATCAAACTCCACAAAATGCAATGAAACTTTGGGGTTTTGGCGGGGACAACAAGGAGAGTAAGAATCCTTAAGTGAGAAGACCCAAATCCAAGTTTGAAATCCTAACCAAAAAATCAAAGTGCTACAAATCGGAAACCAATCGGATAGGAACGACCGCACCGTCAAGGAGATCAAAAAAGTATAAACCGCGAAGATGAAATTCAAAGAGGAAATAGATGAAAAGAGGAGAGAGAAGGGGCAGCCTCTAAGCTCTAGAAATGGTGGCTGCTGCTGCTACTTTAGGAAATAAAAAGTTAAAGATGTTTTCTCTCTCATCCACTAACCCTAAATAGGTCAAAAAGATGTCCCGAATAGTTCGAACGGGCCCCGTTTGGGTCCATAAAATGAAATTAGTGAAGACACTTTTAAATTCCAATGGTCCATGAATAAAAAAGTTTTAGAATGGAATTCTAAGGTCAACAGAAGAAACAAGGTCAAAAACCGAGTCCTGAGCCAGGAGATATGCCTTGGATAAGATTGACGACTAACGGGGTTCGAAAATTCAAAATAAATTAAATAAAAATCCAAAAAATATGCCAGAAGTTCCAGAGACCACAAAAAGTTAAAATAAACCCCCCATGAAAGTTTAAACCCAAAACGAGAAACTTTTCTGAAAACTGTCCATAATTACACAAATGCATTTCCATTAGATAACTCAAAAAGTGAATTTCTCAGAAAGCCCAAAATGAAGTGTCATTCAAAAGATACATTTAAAATAACCTTCAATACAAAATTTCATCAAAAGATAACTACAAAAAATACCCCAAGTAAAGAAAATAATTTTCAAGAATCTTTGCATTTATACCCCTATGGGAAAAGTAAACATCTAGCATGCTTTTCTACAAAAGTAAAAATGTGGATCACATAGAAATCAAGCAAAATGAATGCATGCAAGGTTGGAATCAAATCCGGGTACGACCCGATAGGTTACACAAAATGAAAAGACAGTGAAAAAGTGACGAAAAAAGAAAACTCGAAAAAAGTTGGGAAGGAAAATGACAGGGCCATTACAACCTCCCCTACTTAAAAAGGGATTTCATCACCAAAATCAAGTCGTACCTGAAGGTGAAAACAAACTGGGATACCGAGAGCAAACCTCTTGTTCAAGTTCCCAGGTAGCCTCCTCAACTCTGTGATGTCTCTACAAGACCTTGACCAATGGAATAGTCTTGGTCCGCAAAATTTGCTCTCGAAAGTCAAGAATCTGGACCAGACCTTCCTCGTAGGTCACATACTCATCAACAACCACATCTGTCCACCACAGAACATGAGATGGATCCAGCTCGTACTTCCTCAGCATAGAAACATGGAAGACATCGTGAACCCTATCCAGGTCTAGCAGCAATGCCAAACGATAAGCGACCTCACCGACGCGCTCCAGAATCTTAAATGGTCCAATGAACCTAGGAGACAACTTGCCGGTCTGTTTGAATCTCAAAATCCCCTTACGAGGAGAAAAGTTGAGAAAGACATGGTCTCCTACCTTAAATAACAAGGATCTCCTCCTCCTGTCAGCATAACTCTTCTATCTGCTCTGAGCTGTATCCAACCGCTGCCGAATCAACTTAATCTTCTCTGTAGTCTCAATGACTATGTCAGGACACAAGGCAACTGTATCACCTACCTCAGTTTAACAAACTGGAGATCTACAAGGCTTAGCTGCCATACAACGCCTCAAAAAGGACCATGCCAATACTGGCCTGATAGTTGTTGTTGTAGGCAAACTCGACCAAAGGCAAGTAGTCTTCCCAACTACCCCCAAAATACAAGATACAGGCTTGTAGCATATCCTCCAATATCTGAATGGTTCGCTCTGACTGACCATTGGTCTGAGGATGGAATGCTGTATTGAAATTAAGCCCTGTGTCAAAAGCCTCCTGAAAGCCCTGCCAGAAGTAAGATATGAACCTGGGATCCCTGTTTGAAACAATTATTACCAGAACCCCGTGAAGCCTGACAATCTACCTCACATATAGTCCATTCAGTTTCTCTGCACTATCTATCATCGATATCGGAAAGAAGTGAGCTCTCTTAGTCAATTTGTCAACAATGACCCAAATGGCATCATTCCCTGCCTCATATCTCGGAAGTCCTGTCACAAAATCCATGGTGATATGATCTTACTTCCACTCTGCTACTGGTAGTTGTTGCAACAATCATGCCAGTCTCTGATGCTCTACCTTCACTTGCTGACAAGTAAGGCACTTAGCCACAACCTGACAAACATCACGCTTCATACCCTTCCACCAAAACTGTCTCTGTAAGTTGTGATACATCTTCGTACCACCAGGATGAATGACAAGACAAGAATGACGAAAATGCTGAAGAACATCATCACGACAAAATAGAGGAATTAACATCATACCCTTGAACTTGAGACCACCATCTAAATGCAAGGTCCAACCCTTAACAACCTCACCATCAGAAACCCATACATGAATGGATTTCATCTCCTCATCCTTCTGCTGTGCGTCAATAACCCTGCCAATAACAGCTGGTTGGGCAACCAGGCTAAATAAAGTAGCTAGAGAATCATCCTCACATAATTGCAATCTAAGATAAGCAAGCTCCCCTAGCATCCTCCATCTAAGAAAGGAAATACTAGCCAGAGTCCCCCATGACTTTCTGCTCAACACATCAACCACAACATTGGCTTTACCTGGATAGTATTGTAACTCAAAATCATAGTCCTCCTTGAACTCAACCCATCTGCGCTGCCTCAAGTTCAAATCCTTCTAAGAGGAAAGATACTTGAGACTCTTGTGATTAGAGAAAACCTCAAACTTCTCCCCGTACAAGTAATGTCTCCATCCCTTCAGGGCAAAAATGGCTGCTGCCAACTTCAAATCATGTGTCGGATAGTTCAACTCGTAACCCACTTGTTGGCCTAGGATTGGTGCACTTGTTGGCTTAGATGGTTGACAAGTATAGGCTTAAGATTAAGCCTAGGAGGAAGCCTTGGATTTGTGACAAGTGTAGGCTCACAATTTAGTCTTGCATTGTGTGTGTGTGTGAGGTAGTGTAAGAGCACATAGTGAGTGGAGGATTTCTAGACCTTTCACTCACCATTTTCACTTTACCTTTCTCATTTCCTTTGTTCTTCAAAACCTTAACCTAGTCACCATTGGAGGAAAGCTTTGTTAATAGCTTATTCCTTCATTTTGGCCTCCTTTCAC
This sequence comes from Cornus florida, assembly GCF_030987335.1. NCBI lineage: Eukaryota > Viridiplantae > Streptophyta > Magnoliopsida > Cornales > Cornaceae > Cornus > Cornus florida. Next base: position 27,025,295 of record NW_026775579.1, read on the forward strand.
TCACCTTAGACCATTAACCTTGGGAGACAAAAGTTTCATTTCACTCTCTTCTTCATTAACCCTAGAATTTTTATCCATTTTGTGCTTGGTTGCTTTGGATTATAGAGATTTAATTCTCTATTGAGGTAGGGGTGGTAGTTTTTTTTATATTTTAAGTGTTTTAAAATCCTTTGGGATTTAATATATATATTGTGTACATGCTTTTAATATGATAGTCTTACATATTATAGGAAACCCTCACTTTTGACTTAGGGGTTATTGATACAAGCATGTATGATATGTATGTAGCTTGTGTAGAAGGATTACATGATTTTGTAGTTTACTAAATTCTAGTATCTTCACATGTGGTAGTGATATAAAACTTCAGTAGAATTATTGATGTTATATGCAAGTCTTGTTAACTTGAATTGCTATAAATACTGTGATGATAATTCTATACTCTTATTGATTACAATTCGTAATTATCTTAGGAGTTTATTGCTAAAATGTTAAGATTTAGAAGATAAAGCTTATTGTTGAGGCATAATTTAAATTAATGAGTTAGTGATATTGTTTTGTGCATTATATCATAATGAGAACTTGTCATTTATTATGCCATTCTAGACTTGGAACTCTAAGACATGGTTTGTGTGGTTTCAAAAATACTTGTGCATGGAAGGTGGTTTACATGCCTTAAATTATGGTATATAAGTTTTGAACTTGATGTATTATGGATTCTCTTGGAACATTGTTACAAGTGATATGGCTAGAGTTTGGCTCTAGTGAGGGAGGTAAGAGTTCTCTCCAATTGAGATAGTGTGCACTAGGGTGGTCTTCCTAGCGGGCTAATGCCTGGAATAACCATTGAGGTTTCGGCAAAATTCCGAGCTTAGATGTCCAAGTCTTCCACTATTTGATTTCGCATTCATTTCCAAGTTGACAATCAATGTTATTTGTAACTTGAAATTTTTGTTATATACGATTTGATGTTATTAAGTACATCCATATTGATATTGTGTTGCTAGAGTTATTTAAGTTAGCTTAAGATGATCCCTTAGAACACGTTGAACATAGACGTTAAATGGAATGCTCCCTTGTATTCGTCTATATTGATCTTGCAATGATATTGAAACTTTAGGGTATACGCATATGCTTCTTCCTACGAGTAACTTGATTACTCACCCTAGTGGTTTGGGTTGTTTTACAGGTAAGGAGACAATGTTTTTAGATGCTCATCATCCTTAGAGGCTCATGAGTACTTTGAAGCATTTTTGTATATTAACATGCACATGTTTAGCATGCCTTTCTTTTAGATGTTATCTTTTGTATACCATGGATGTATGGTATTTTACAAGCTAAAATGTCTTCCTTGATGTGTAATGTATATCTAAGAACACTTGAAGATGCCTATTTTGTATGTATAACATGAGGCCAAGTGCTGGCCGGTTTACCGCACTACCATCAAGCTTAAGAGAGTGTGTGAATTTTAATGCGAGGGCCAAGAGTTTTACATTTATAAAAGCCACTACTACCTTTCACTATAAATATAGCTAGGGCGAGTAGGGACCGTCCCAAGGGATTGTGTGGATCGAATAAGGTTGTGGAATCGCTATTAGGGCTAGTAGGTCGAGTGATCAAACAATTGGTTGGTTGGTTGATTAGAGAGCAACTAAATTAAACTAAGTGATAACAAAAGAATGCAATTAAGAGTAAGTAAGAGAGAGAGATCTTGGGGTTTAGAGATCACCACCAAGCAATGCATTTCTATGCCATTGACAAGTGACTAATAAGGGCAAATGGTGTGTTGCAATATTGGTGTGTGTGTGTTTGGTTGATTTAACAAGCAAGGATGACTAGTTAAGTATGTATTGTCTAAACATCATGTGAAAGGCACAATAGATCAAAACAAGTCAATAATCCTTTCATTAAGCTCACAATCCAAATATAACACAAGGTTAGAGACATATGCTACTTGCATTCAAAAGCTTGGATCATCAAAGAACAAGCATGGATTGTCCACCCATTTAACACTACACTGCATCTACACTACTAGTATGAAAATAAACTAGGGGAGAGACACAATCCATCAAGGAATAAGTATGAACCATCAAGAAAATCACAAGAGCATTCCATTAAGCACTATGTTTTGACAATCTCTAAATCTATAGTATCAATACACATAGACATGCATCAATAACACTAAATCTAGAGACAAGCACATGAACATCTATTCTAGTATACATGGACATATGGATAGAATGAAATGATCAATTGGAAGCATTAAACCACATAAATCACTGAATAAACAAGATCTATATATGTAAAAGTGTCAAAACATTAATTACAACACTAATCCCTTAATAATACACAAGATTAAGATATAAAAAGTATGCTTGGGGCTAACTCTAGCCCCAAGAGGATGTCTAGCCACTCATGGTGATGTTGCTCTAACCCTCAAGGGCTAACTCCATGGAAGAAATCTGCTCCTTGTTGATGAAGAACTCCAATGGTGTCTCTAGCCTCCTCCTCCTCTAAGCTTGCTCTCCAAGAGATGATATGAAAATGATATTGGCTCCCCTGTAAAAAGCAATCCTTATCCTTATATAGGTAGGTCAAATGAAACCTAAAATGAGCTCGGGTCGTGCACACAATATTCCCTAATGATTGGATAAAGGACAACTTTCAATGAGATGGAAATTTAACTTTTTCGCACTAGAGGAAGTTCTATCGATCGAACCTTAGACTTGGATCGATCGAACTGGCTGAAATCCATCGAACTTAGGCTGGATCAATCCAACTGGTTGAACTTTTTGGGAAAAGACAAATCTGAGATATTTTGGGAGATATTTTTGGGAAAAAGGACAAAAGTGGTTAGTGGGTGGTCCAGTTGTGGATAGGATCAATCATTTAAATAAGGACAAAAGTGTTAGATCGATCGAAGGGTGGTGTTGGATCGATTGAACTTTGGACTTTTTGCTTTTGGGCCAAGGCTTGGATCTATCTTGAAGTGCTGAGATCAATCATTGTTCGATCGATCGAACCTTGAAGTTGCATCGATCGAACTTTGCTGCTTCCCACATTTGGCTTCATTTACTTCCTTCTTTCTCCACTTTGCTTCTTTCTTTGTTTAATCCCAGAATTGCTTCAATTAAGCTCTTATTTGGCTGAGTTAGCTTATTTTCGGGATAAGTGCCTGAAAATGGAAATAATATGAAATCAATCTAAAACGGTAAAGTAAGATAAATAAAGGTACTAGAATGCTTAAGCTTAAGGGGTTTAAATATGCACTTTTTAGTGCTCATCAAGTGCCATATACATTTATATCACATGTATGCTAGTTTAATTCCATAATTTGTTTTATGAAATTATGAGAATTCGAGGTTTGACAGGTCGTATTTTGTATATGACATGCTATGTGGCTATGGGCTATTGGAACACGTGTATTTATCCATATTACATTTGTGTGCATGATCACTTTCGAGTTTAGAGTCATATTTTGCAAAACGAGCACATAGGAGGGCACTCATTTTCACTTTTAAAAAAATCTACTATAAGGGTAGTTTGGGTATTTACCTTTGAAAAATAAAACTTCTTTTCATATGGTTAGATGGAAAACGTAATTTTAAGGGGGGTTTCTTCTTTGTGTTTTTCCAAAAAAATGTCATCTTGGTCCCGAAAATTCCATGAAAAACTCATTTTTCTGCTTTTTCTACTGTTTCTGCTAATTTTTTGGAACCTGGGTGGGTTGAACTGGTTCAGAGATGTTGAACCGGTTCAAGGTGAGGTTTTGGGTCCAACATGGACATCTGTCCATGTTAAACCAGTTAAATCTTGAACCGGTTCAAGTCTTCCAGAACCATTTTGTAGGTTCAGCTTTGGCCCTCTAACTTTGAATCATCATAACTTCTTGATTATAACTCCGAATTAGTCCATTCTTGAGTCTAAATGGACCATGTTGAAGTAAGATTTCCAATGGTATAAATTTTAGTTTCATATTCTTCTCCTAGCTCAAGATATCCTTGTTTTAGTGAGAGGGTGTCAATTTTAGTTTGAACCGGGATAGGGTTCATTTGGGATTTTCTTTTCCTTTGGCCTTGGGACTTCATGTGAAGTTACTAAAAGATATTTTAGGGTATTTTTTGGTCTCATTTGACTTTTTGTAAGTTAAATTCACTCCACTTAGGGTAAAATGACCATTTTACCCTTGGTTCTTCTCTTATAGGATTGTTGATACCCTTGGCTCTGTTTTGTTTCCGTTGAGTCTCAAAACTCCTCAAAAGGTCACTCTTGTGTCTTGAGGATGATGTACATCTCTAAAGACCATGATTATGTTTTAGCTTCCGCATTTCGGATCCGTTGTCGGGTCATCTTTCGTTCATCACTGACGCACCGGGTTTAAAAAAACGTGGGCCGTCACAAGTGGTATCAGAGCTCCTAGGTTTGAACACCTTAGGACGATGGGTTTTGGGTGCATATCATGCTTTTATTGACCTACTTTGATATTTCACATGCTTTTAATGACATGTTTCGGCGTTATATCATATTTATGTGTTTCTTGATAACGCGTTTGGTATTATGACATGTCTTTATGCTTTCTTTAATTGTTTTAGCATGATCGTATGTTTCATACCTTGTCTTGCTTTGTGTATTGTGTATTCATAGTACGAGTTGCATTCGGTCATAATAACTTGTGTTATTGTTGACCTCTTTCCTTTCGTGCGTTTAGTACCATGGTTATCGCACGTGGAGAGTCTTTACATCAGGACATTGATTAGCAAGTGGATGACACCGAGCCTACGAGGGGTCCGGGAAGGCCCAGGATCCCAGTTCGTGGCATGGATACTAATCCACCACGAGCACCGACTTATGTGGAGCGAGTGGCTCAGGGAATCAATCAGGGGATCATTGAATCCCTACAAGAATTGATACGAAGGCAGGTGGCAGGGATACAGATTCTGGCACCGGCACCGATAGTCAATGAGGCACTGGAGTACTTCATGCGACTACAGAGGGTTAAGATTAATCCATTTGCAGGGAGTTTAGATTTGCTAGTCTCAGAAGCTTGGTTGGACCTTATGGTTCGCAAGTTGGATAGTATGGCGATACCCACGGATAGGTTAAGGATTTCTTTGACAGCCTCTATGTTTATGGGAGATGCAAATATCTGGTGGAGGTCTATGACCAATGTCCATAATATTGAGTTAATAACTTGGAATGAGTTCAGAGATTTGTTCTTCGAGCGCTTCTTTCCGAGGGCTATTAGGCGAGAGATGAGGATTAAGTTCACAGGTCTTTATCAGGGCACTATGAGTGTCATTGAGTATGAGACACGATTTACTTCTCTCTCTCATTATGCCGAGGATATGGTAACGACAAACGAGGCCAGGGCAATGAAGTTTTAGGATGGGTTACATTTTAACATCAGGCCACAGGTCTCAATTCTTGATTTGAGGACTTACAGAGAGGTAGTTTAGAGGGCTATGCTAGCTGAGGCAGAGGAATAGGATCAGTCACGGATCAGGGGTTCACACAAGTAGCCTCACAGAGACAATCCATCATCTTCTGGGAGTCAGTGGAAGAAGGCTAAGGCAGGGAACAATACTCACTCACAGTGGGCACCGCAGTAGACTCGTTCTGCACCCACAGTTCCTGTATCTTCTAGATCAGCCCACGGTATGGTTTGTTACCATTGTCAGTAGCCGGGGCACATCAAGCCTCACTCTTTGACCATAGGCCAGTCAGACTTTAGTTTCTATAAAAATAAGGTAGGGAGCTTGCTTCTATTGCAAGCAACCAAGTTATCTCAGAAAGGATTGTCCAAAGTTGTTGAATAAGTCACTTGGTGGCACAAATTCACAGATGGCACCAGCATAGTCTGCAGTGGTTCAGTCTAGTTTCAAAGTTCCTCAGGCGCCACAGCAAGTGGCGCCAGTTGGCACTTATCCAGCCAGGGGCTCTACACCTACTACTTCTTCACATCAGTCAGGCTATCATAGCAGTTCACAGCAGGGCTCAGGGGCTCAGGGACGAGCCTACACTCTTCCATAGGCGGATGCTTCTGCAAGCACCTCTTCAGTTCGAGGTATCTTTCTAGTTTTTAGTTCTTGGGCATGGGTTCTTGTTGACACAGGTGCATCACATTTTTTCATTTCTGCATTATTTGCACATTCATTGGGTCTAGAAGTCACACTTCGGGATAGTGTCCTCTGTGTTGACACACCAGTTGGGGGTCCAGTGTCCTTGGATCGTGTTTGTCGGGGTTGTGCTATTGAGATAGCTGGGCGGACCTTAGAGTTCAATTTCGTTGTTCTCGACATGACGAGCTTTGACGTCATTCTCAGGATGGATTGGTTGTCATTCTTTCGAGCTACGATCGATTACTTCCACGGGAAGGTGTCCATTTGCACTCCCAAGGGAGATTGTTTCAATTTTGTGGGAGATCGGAGCAATTCCCACCTGGTGATGATTTTCAGCATTGGTGATTAGAGTCGCCACAGATCCTTCTTGGCTAATTTTCTTGTTGACGAGGATAGCGGTGTGGGCCGTGTTCTTCCGGCAGTTATTGAGGATTTTGTTGATGTCCTTCCAGAGGAACTGACAGAGTTACCTCCTTTAAGGGACGTTATTTTTGCCATCGATGTCATTCCCGGTACAGCACCCATCTCTATGGCACCGTACCGTATGGCACCGATAGAGCTTGATGAGCTGAAAGGTCAGTTGGATGATTTGAAAGCTAAGGGCTTTATTCATCCTAGTGCTTCACCATGGGGAGCACCGATTCTTTTTGCGAAGAAGAAGGTTGGGTCTTTAAGACTTTGCATCGATTATCGCAAGTTGAATCACACTACGATCAAGAATGGGTATCCTTTGCCTAGGATTGATGACTTATTTGATCAATTGAAAGGAGCGACATGCTTTTCAAAGATTGATTTGAGATCAGGTTACTATCAGTTGAGGGTTAAGGATGAGGATATATCCAAGACCACTTTTCGTACACGGTATGGCCATTATGAGTTTCTGGTGATGCCATTTGGTTAAACCAATACTCCAGCGGCTTTCATGGATTTGATGAACCATGTATTCAGTGACTATCTTGACAGATTCGTGGTGGTGTTCGTTGATGACATTCTCATGTACTCAGCTTCGAGGGAGGAGCATGAGTATCACTTAAGAGAAGTTTTGCAGATCCTTAGGGATAACCAATTGTATGCCAAGTTTGAGAAATGCAAATTTTGGCTACCAGAGGTGAAGTTCCTTGGACATGTTATGTCAGGGGATGGTGTTGCAGTGGATCCATCGAAGATTGAGTTTGTGAAGGATTAAGAGCGTCCGAAGACGGTGTTTGAGGTTCGGAGCTTTCTTGGCCTAGCTGGCTATTACAGGAGATTTGTTTGGGATTTCTCTCATCGAGCGGCACCTATGACTCGACTTACTCGTAAGGGGGTCAAGTTCATATGGAATAAGGCTTGTAATTCTGCTTTTCAGGAGTTAAAGATTAGGTTGACATCAGCTCCAGTTTTGATCATACTTGAACGTGGTTTGGGTTACGTGGTCTATTGTGATGCTTCGCGAGAAGGCCTAGGGTGTGTTCTAATGCAGACAGAGTGGGTAGTAACATATGGGTCTCGACAGTTGAAAAATCACGAGTTAAACTATCCAACACATGATTTGGAGTTAGCAGCGGTTATCTTTGCCCTAAAAGGGTGGAGACATTATTTGTATGGGGAGAAGTTTGAGGTTTTCTTCGATCACAAGAGTCTCAAATATCTCTTCTCTCAGAAGGATTTAAATTTGAGACAGTGTAGATGGGTTGAGTTCATGGAGGACTATGACTTTGAGTTGCAGTATCATCCGGGGAAGGCCAATATGGTGGCCGATGCATTGAGTAGAAAGTCACGGAGTACCCTTGCTAGTATTTCTGTTCACAAATGGAAGATGCTAGAAGAGCTTGCAGATCTTGGTTTGCAGTCTTATGAGGATGTTTCACCGATTATTTTGTTTAGCCTTGTGGCTCAACTAGCTCTTATTAGTAGAGTTATTGAGGCACAGCAGGAGGATGGGGAGATGAAGTCCATCCATGATCGGATTTTAGGCGGCGAGAATGTAAAGGGTTGGACTTTGCATTCAAATAGTGGTCTCAGGTACAGAGGGAAGATGTTTGTTCCTTTGTCTTATCATAACGTTGTTCTTTAGGATTTTCACCATTCTTGACTTGCAGTTCACCCTGGTGGTACGAAGATGTATCACAATTTGCGGAGACAGTTTTGGTGGAAAAACATGAAACGGGATGTTTCTCAGTTCGTGGTCAAATGCCTTACTTGTCAGCAAGTGAAGGCAGAGCATCAGAGATTGGTAGGCTTGTTGCAACCACTACTAGTGGCAGAGTGGAAGTGGGAGTACATCACTATGGATTTCATGACGGGACTTCCTAGATCCAAGGTAGGGAATGATGCCGTTTGGGTCATTGTTGACAGATTGACTAAGACGGCTCACTTTTTGCCTATGGCAGTAACAGATGACACAGAGAGACTTAGTGGATTGTATGTGAGGCAGATTGTCAGGTTTCACGGGGTTCCGATATCCATTGTTTCGAATAAGGATCCCAGATTCACATTTCACTTTTGGCAGAGTTTTCAAGAGGCTTTTGACACGGGGCTTCATTTTAGCACGACATTCCATCCTCAAACTGATGGTTAGTCAGAGCGTACCATTCAGATATTGGAGGATATGTTGCAAGCTTGCATTTTGGATTTTGGGGGTAGTTGGGAAGATTACTTACCCTTGGTTGAGTTTGCCTATAACAACAGTTACCAGACCAGTATTGGCATGTCACCTTTCGAGGCATTGTATGACAGACCTTGCAGATCTCCAGTTTATTGGGCCGAGGTAGGTGATGTAGTTACCTTGGGTCCCGATATTGTCCTTGAGATTACAAAAAAGATTAAGTTGATTCAACAGCGGTTGGTTACAGCTAAGAGTAGACAGAAGAGTTATGCTGACAAGAGGAAGAGATCCTTGTCTTTTGAGGTAGGGGACCACGTCTTTCTCAAGATTTCTCTACGGAAGGGACTTCTGAGATTTCAGCAGATGGGCAAGTTGTCTCTTAGGTTCATTGGACCATTTCAGCTTTTGGAGCGCATCGGTGAAGTTGCTTATCATTTGGCGTTGCCGCCAGACCTGGATAGGGTTCACGACTTCTTTTATGTCTCTAGATTGAGAAAGTACGAGCCGGATCCATCACATATTTTATGGTGGACAGATGTTGTTGTTGATGAGGATGTGACCTATGAGGAGGGTCAAGTCGAGATTTTTGATTCACGGGAGCAGGTCTTACGGACCAAGACCATTCCATTGGTAAAGGTATTTCCCTTTGAAAAATAAAACTTCTTTTAACATGTCAGATGGAAAACGTGATTTTAAGTGGGGTTTCTTCTTCATGTTTTTTCCAGAAAATGTCATCTTGGTCTCGAAAATTCTATGAAAACTCATTTTTCTATTTTTTTTCTACTGTTTCTGATAATTTTATGCAACCTAGGTGGGTTGAACCGGTTCAGAGATGTTGAATCGGTTTAAGGTGAGGTTTTGGGTCCAATATGGATGTTCTATCCATGTTGAACTAGTTCAAGAATCTTGAACTGGTTCAAGTCTTCCAGAACCATTTTGTAGGTTCAGTTTTGGCCCTCCAACTTTGAACCATCATACCTTCTTTATTTTAACTCCGAATTAGTCCGTTCTTAAGTCTAAACGGACCGCGTTGAAGTAAGCTTTCCAATTGTATAATTTTTAGTTTCAAATTCTTCTCCTAGCTCAAGATATTCTTCTTTTAGTGAGAGGGTATAAGTTTTAGTTCGAACCGGGATAGGGTTGATTTGGGATTTTCACTTCCTTTGGCCTTGGGACTTCATGCGAAGTTACTAAAAGATATTTTAGGGTATTTTTTGGTCTCATTTGACTTCTTGTAAGTTAAATTCACTCCACTTAAGGTAAAATGATCATTTTACCATTGGTTCTTCTCTTGTAAGATTGTTGATACCCTTGGCTCCGTTTTGCTTCCGTTGAGTCTCAAAACTCCTCAGAGGGTCACTCTTGTGTCTTAAGGATGATGTACATCTCTAAAGACCTTGATTATATTCTAGCTTCCGCATTTCAGATCCGTTGTTGGGTCATCTTTCATTCATCACTAACGCACCGAGTTTAAATAAACTTAGGTTGTCATAGGTCCGGCTCGTACTTCCTCAACATAGAACCATGAAAGACGTTATGAACCCTATCCAGGTCTGGCGGCAAAACAAAATGATAAGCAACCTCACCGACGAGCTCTAAAATCTTAAATGGTCCAATAAACCTAGGAGGCAACTTGCCCGTCTGTCGAAATCTCAGGAGTCCCTTGCGCGGAGAAATCTCAAGAAAGACATGGTTTCCTACCTCAAAAAACAAGGATCGTCTCCTCCTATTAGTGTAACTCTTCTATCTGCTTTGTGCGATAGCCAACCGCTGTCGAATCAACTTAATTTTCTTTGTAGTCTCAATGACAATGTCAGGACCTAAGGCAACGGTGTCACCAACCTCGGTCCAACAAACTGGAGATCTACAAGGTCTGTCATACAATGCCTCAAAAGGTGCCATTCCATTACTGGTCTGGTAACTGTTATTATAGGCAAACTTAACCAAAGGCAAGTAGTCCTCCCAATTACCCCGCCCATAACATATCCTTTAAAATCTGAATGATGCGCTCCGACTGACCATCAGTCTCAAGATAGAATGCCATGCTGAAGTGAAACCCTGTATCAAAAGCCTCCTAAAAACTCTGCAAAAAATGAGACGTGAACCGCGGATCCCTATCTAAAATAATGGATATAGGAACTCTATGAAGCCTGACAATCTGCCTCACATACAATCCACTCAATACACTGTCTGTCACTGCCATGGGCAAGAAGTGAGCCGTTTTAGTCAACCTGTCAACTATGACCCAAACGGTATCACTCCCTGCCTGAGACCTCAGAAGTCCCGTTACAAAATCCATAGTGATATGCTCCTATTTTCACTCAGCTACTGGTAATGGTTGCAACAATCCTGCCGGTCGCTGATGCTTTGCCTTCACTTGCTGACAAGTGAGGCATCGAGCCACAAATTATGAAACATCCCTTTTCATGCCCTGCCACCAAAACTATCACCACAAATTATGATACATCTTCATACCACCAGGATGAACTGCGAGCCAAGAGTGGTAAAAATCCCGAAGAACGTCTTCACAACAAGACAAAGGAATAAACATCATCCCCTTGTACCTGATACCACCGCCTGAATGTAAGGTCCAACCCTCTACATCCTCACCGCCTGAAATCCAAACATGAATGGCTTTCATCTCCCCATCCTCCAACTATATTTCAATAACTTTGCTAACAAGAGCCGGTTGAGCCACAAGGCTAAACAAAATAGCCGGTGAAATATCCTCATAAGACTATAAAGTAAGATCTGCAAGCTCTTTTAGCATCTTCCATCTGTGAACGAAAATGTTAGTAAGAGTTCTCTGTGACTTCCTACTCAATGTATCGGCCACCATATTGGCCTTACCCGGATGGTACTATAACTCAAAGTCGTAGTCCTCTATGAACTTGACCAATCTGCGTTGTCTCAAGTTCAAATCCTTTTGAGAGAAGAGATACTTGAGACTCTTATGATTGAAGAAAACCTCAAACTTCTCACTATACAAATAGTGTCTCCACCCTTTTAGATAACTACTGCGAACTCCAAATCATGTGTCAGGTAGTTCAACTCGTGAGTCTTCAACTATCGAGACCCATAAGCAATCACTCATTCTGTCTGCATCTAGACATAACCCAAACCTTCCCGTGAAGCATCATAAAAGATTACATAACCCAAACTACTTTCAGGAATGATTAAAACTAGAGTTGATATCAACCTAACCTTTAACTCTTGAAAAGCAAACTCATGTGCCTCGTTCTATATGAACTTGACCCCCTTGTGGGTAAGTCAAGTCATAGGTGCCGCTAGACGAGAAAAATCTCGAACAAATCTCCGATAGTAGCCGACTAGGCCAAGGAAACTCCGAATCTCAAACACTGTCTTCGAACGCTCCCAATCTATCACAAACTCAATCTTTAACAGATCCACTACAACACCGCCCCCTGACATAACATGTCCAAGGAACTTCACTTTTGGCAGCCAAAATTTGCATTTCTCGAACTTGGCGTACAACCGATTATCCCTAAGGATCTGCAACACTGTCCTTAAATGATACTCATGTTCCTTCGTCAAAGCTGAGTATACGAGAATGTCATCGACAAAAACCACAACGAACTGATCAAGATGGTTACTAAACACACGGTTCATCAAGTCCATAAAAGCTGCTGGAGAATTGGTTAAACCAAATGGCATCACTAGAAACTCATAATGGCTATACCGTGTGTGGAAAGCGGTCTTGGATATATCCTTATCCTTAACCCTTAACTGATAGTAACATGATCTTAAATTAATCTTCGAAAAACAAGTGGCTCCTTTCAACTGATCAAATAAGTCATCAATCCTAGGCAAAGGATACCTGTTCTTGATCGTAACGTGGTTCAGCTTGCGATAATCGATACAAAGTCTCAAAGACCCATCCTTCTTCTTCATAAAAAGAACCGGTGCTCCCCAGGGTGAAGCACTAGGACGAATAAAGCCCTTAGCTTTCAAATCATCCAATTGAGCTTTCAGTTCATCAAGCTCTGCCAGTGCCATGCGGTATGGTGCCAAATAGATGGGTACAATATCAGGAATGACATCAATTGCAAAGACAACTTCCTGAAGAAGAGGAAGTTCCGTCAACTCCTTCAGAAAGACATCTAGAAACTCGTCTACAACTGCCAGAAAAATACAGACCAAGCTACTATCCTCCTCAACTAATAGGCTAGCCAAGTAAGACCTGTGGCAACTCCAGTCACCAATACTAAAATAATTGCAGGGTGGGAATTGCTTCAATCTCCCATAAAGTGAAAATAATCTCCCTCGGAAGTGTAAATAGTTACCATCCCGTGAAAGCAGTCGATCGTAGCACGAAAGAAGGATAACCAATCCATTCCGAGAATGACGTCAAAGCTTGTTATATCAAAAATAACAAGATCAAACTCTAAGGTCCGCCCAGCTATCTCAATAGCATAACCCTGACAAACACGGTCCAAAAACACTGGACCCCTACTGGTGTGTCAACACAAAGGAAACCATCCCGCAATGTGACTTCTAGCCCTAAGGAAAGTGCAAATGATACAGAAATGAATGAATACGATGCACCCATGTCAACAAGAACTCTAGCCCAAGAACTGAAAACTAGAAAGATACCTCAAACCGTAGAAGTCCCTATAGAGGTATCGGCCTGTGGCAATGCGAAGACTCATCCCTGAGCCCCTAACTACTGAGAACTGCCACAGTGACCTGACTGATGTTTGGAAGTAGTAGGCATAGAACCTCTACCCGGATAAGAACCAACTGGCAGTGCCACTGGCTGTGGTGCCTGAGGCACCCTGAAACCTGACTGCACAACTGCTGACTCTGCCGGTGTGGCCTGTGAACCTATGCCACTCTGTGTCCCGCCTTGTAATTTTGGACACTCTCTCCTGAAGTAACCTGGTTGCTTACAATAATGACAAGCTCCGTGAACCCTCTTCGTTAAAGCTGTAGGCTTACTAGCCTGAGACTAACTCGTCTGTGGCTGAAGCTGTGGGCAGCGAGGCTTGATATACCCCGGCTGCTGACAATAGTTACAAATCACTCCCGGAGCTGACCCCAAAGATACTGGAACTGCAGGTACAGACCGAGCCTGCTGTGACTATCCCTGAGTATGTGAACTGTCCCTAGCCTTAGCCTTCTTCCACTGGCCCCCAATAGATCCTGATGAAGCCTTTTCACGAGACTGCTTATATGAACCTTTGATCCTATGCTGATCTCGGTCCTTTACCTTAACCATCATAGCCCTCTGGACCATCTCTCTGTAGGTCCTCAAATCTAACACTGAAATCCGTGGCCTAATATCAAGATGTAACCCATCCTGAAACTTCCTTTCCCTGACTCATCGGTAGCTACCATCTCTAGTGCATAGCGGGAAAGAGAAGTGAAGCGTGTCTCATACTCAATGACACTCATCATGCGCTGATAGAAACCTGTGAACTGCACTATCATGTCCTGCCTCATAGCCCTCGAAAAGAAATGGTCAAAGAATAATGTCCTGAACTCCTCCCAAGTCATCACCTCCACATCGTGGATTTTGGTCATGGACCTCCACCAGATATCAGCATCTCCCATGAACATAGAGGCTATTAAGGAAATCCTTAATCGGTCTGTAGGCACTGCCATGCTATCAAGCTTGTGTACCATGGGATCAAACTATGCCTCTGAAGCAAGTGAATTCATACTCCCTACAAATTGGTCAATCTTAACCCACTGTAACTTCATGAAATAGTCCAATGCCTCATTAGCAACTGGTGCCGGTATCAAAATCTGTATCCCTGTAATATGCTGACGAAACATCTACTGAATAGACTCTGACATCCCTAGAGTCACTCCCTGTGTGATCTACTCCTCATAAGTCGGCGCTCATGGTAGATTAGGATCCACACCATGAGGTCGAGTCCTGGGCCTCCTTGGACCCCGTGTGAGCCCGGTGTCTGCAACCTATTCCTCAGTAGCATATACTCGAGGTGGATTAGCATCCACACCCTGAGCTGGAGCCCTAACCCTACTAAGAAAATCCCTAACAAACCTTGTGTTCTCAACCTACTCATCCACTCCGTCATGATGAGAAGACTCTCCGCGAGTCAAAACCATGGCACTACACATATAAGGGATAAGATCAACAACAATGCAAGTCATTAAGACGTAATGCAACTCACGCCATGAATGCACGAAATAAGTAGTACAAATCAGAAGCAAGAAATGTATGCAACATATAATCATACTAAAATATACAAGCATATACAATATGCTAACGCCAGACAAGCATATACAACATGCTAAAAAAGTTAAGGTAGACTCTTAAACATACTGCCACATAAGCACGTAAACATGTTATCAAATCAAAACATATTATCAAGGAACACGTAAACATATCAAAGAAAGTCAACAAAAGCATGATATGCACCCAAAACCCATCGTCTTAAGTTTTTCGAACCTAGAAGCTCTGATACCACCTATGACGGCCTAAGTTTTGCAACCCGGTGCTTCAGTGATGACCCAAAAGTTGACCCGGTAACGGATCCGAAATGCAGAAACAAAAGACAAACCAAGGTCTCTAGAGATATAAATCATCCCTAAGACACAAATGTGACCTTCCATGAAGTCACGAAACTTAAAGAGAGCGAAAGAGTAAACGAGAGTCAAAACGGGTAAAATCCGTTAATCAAGGGCAAAATGGTCAATTTACAAATAAGAAGAGAAACATGACTCTAAATAAATCAAATGAGGTCCATACAACCTAATCTAACCATTTCACAACATTCCAAGAGGTTCTAAGAACTTTGGCTAAGAATCCCAAAAAATGCCTATTCCCGGTTTAAACAAAATCTGACATTGTGTCACTAAAATATGAATAAATCCTACTATGATTTGAATCTAACAAAAAAACACATTGTAAAATGCCCAGAATGCCCCCAAGAAAATCTGGTCAAGGGGGTAAAAATTTCTCCGAGCAGCTGCCCAAAGAAAGGAAATAGGGCTTCGAGAGGTTTTTAAATTGCCTAAATTGAAAATGTAATCTTAAAATACACCCACAAGACCCTCAAAAGTTTTGGATCAGTCGTCACACTTTTCAAAAAAAGTCAATGAATAGTACCAAGTACATTTGCACTAAAAATCTGCAAAACCTGGCAGTAAGGATTTTTCGGACAAATATGGATTTTTGAGGGCCAAGATGGCATTTTCTGGAAAAACACAAAGAAGAAACCCCCCTCAAAATTGAGTTTTCTACGTGACACACAAGAAAAAATGAAAAAAAAACATTGTGAAATACCCAAAATGCCCCTAGAACAGAATAGGGTAAAACTCCCTAAAAATGCTACTTAGAGTTTTTGTTTAATCAAGGACGGTGTTGTCTGCCAAAGTGAGTATGCAAGTGCATGCAATATGATAAAATAGATGTACCAACATGGCCTAAAGCCTCTTTACATTCCATTAACAAGTTTTAGTATACAAAGCCTCCATTTCTTACAAATAAGCTACAATGGCAATACTTGAGTTTTAGAGGAATCATACTTGTAACCTTTCAAGTTAATGGCCCTTGGCCTCATGTCATACATGTAAAATGCATTAAAAGGAGTGTACTTATGTACACTTTACATACATAGAATCAAAGAATACAAGTTTGATACATAAAGCTACCAAATGATCCAAGGCAATAAAATCTTCAAGTCTTGAGTCCTGTACCTGAAATATGCCCCAGTATCGTAGGGGTGAGTAACATAAAGCTACTCGTAGGAGATGAGCATACATCGACCTAGCATTTTACAATTTTATCACCTTAAGGTGAAACATATCAAAGGGGTTCATGCCACCTTACGTCTATGTCAAAATGAGACTCAGGAAGCATCCTAAGCTACCTTAAAACATTTCTAGCATAATCACATTGTTCATGCAATTCAAACAACATGGTAACAGTTATACAAAGCAACAAGAGTGGGTCATGCCACCTAACGTCTATGTTCAAAGTGAATCTATAGGATCATTCCTAAACTACATTTCAACATCAAAACACAAATTATGATATCGATGCAATTTAACCAACATTGGAACTTCCAATACAACGCTTAAAGCATGATTTCTCAAAGTTAACATTTTACAACTTAAAATGGGAAATCAAACAAAGAACAACAAGTTACGATATCATCTAGTTATCAACTTGAAATGAAATACAAAATCCAACCAAGTGGATACTCGAACGTCACGCTGGATCAGACCGACAACATAGTTACTTTAGGATTACTAGCCCATGGGTAACCTCCCTATGTGCGCACTAGACTATATAGAGGGATAATCCCCCGTACTAGAACCAAGTCCTAGCCGTAGCCAAACAACGACATCCCCAAATTTCCAAAATCAACAAATTATGCAACAATGTATATATATCAACATGTATATACAAGATATCAACTATTTACCAAGTACAATCCAATTTCGGAAACATATACAATACACGCTCAAAGTCTACAACTACTATGGCATGAAAGATGTCAAATACAAGGTGCGCAATTCTTTACACATAGCAACAATACATCCAATAAGGAAAACATATTCTCATAAATATAAAAATAACGACTATGTTATCCAATGCACAAAAGTAATCAAGTGAACATACACCGAATTCAAATCCATGATTTAAATATAGAAACAACTTCCAAAATGCAATTAAATCCATGGAGTAATAAAGTAGAATTTAATTAAACATAAATAGTTAAATTCTCTAAATTCCAAGTTAATCCCAATTAATCTCAATTTAATATATATTGAAGGACATGTCATGGTCATCACATATATAACATCAAATGACAAGTTAAGTGATTAAAACACTTAAAACAAAATTAATCAAGCTAATTAATTTATTTCCTCTAGATTTTTAAATAATTCTAAATACCCTCAATTTAATCTATGTTAGAGACCATGCCAAGGCCTATCCAACTGTCACATTACATCATGATTTCATACTTGCTATTACCATGTGAATTAAACTTTCACAAAAGATAAATATTAAATAATTTTTGTAATTCTTATCCAAATGCCCCAAATTAAATATATGTTAATCAACATACTAAAACTTAATTTCCTAACATGCCACAATTTAATTCCATTTTATACACAAAGCCATATGAATTAAATCTCAAATATAGAAATTAATTAAATTAAATTCTAAATCTTAAACAAAACATGCTCACAAATTGTATATGCTCATAAAACAATCAATACAACATAAATATAATCCTAAGACACCCCCTAACTCAATTTAAGATGAAAATCTCAAAAGCCATCAAAACGAAACGACTCCGAATCCGATGAAACTCCTAGGTTTTGTCGGGGACAACACAATCTATATGAATCTCCAAGAAGCCCCATGAAAATCCAAACTTGGCCTAAATCCCAAACTCAAAATTTGGTCACAAATGGGTTCTAAAAAGGGTAAAAGAAGCGCGTAGTCAACACGAACACAAAACGCAAAGCACTTCAACTATTTAACAAAGGGAAGAGGGTTTAAATGGAAAAAGAAGGGTGGCAGCCCCTTTTGGTAGCCATGGGAGCTGTTGGTCTTGCATCAAGGAAGGAGATGGCCAAAAATGAAATATCTCACTTTCCTTTTATAGGAAAATCTAAAAAGTGCCCCGAACGAGCCCCGCCAGGTCCAGAAAAGTAAAATTTGAGAAAACACGCTCAAACGGAAAAAATCCTTGCATAAAAAAGGTTTACAATAATAAAATATGAACAACAGAAGAAACAGCGTCAAAAATTGAGTCCCGAGCAGAAAGTTATGCCCCGAACAAGTTCGGCGGCAACTGGGTCTAAAAACTCTGAAACTGGAGAAAAACGACCAGAACAGAATTCTATGAATTTATGAGTCAACAAAAAGTGAAAATGAATCCCATACGAGGATCCAGGCTCCAGACGAGACATTTTACAATAACTTTTGTTAATTGCACAATGGCCCCTACAAAAAGGGTTAACTACGAAATTACCCCAGAATGAAAATATCTTCAAAAAAAATATTTTCTTAGATACCCCTAAAATAAAATATCTTCAAAATATATTTACCAAAAACACCCCAAGAAAAGAAATTAATTCCAAAGATTTATGCATCCATGCCCCTATGGGCACCGGGAGCAACCAGAGTACTTTCTTGCAAAAGTAAAGATACGTATTTCGTGGAAACTACTTACGAGAAGGATACGTGAAGTCAAAAACCAACTCCGACCACAAGAAGTGAGGTTGTGCCAAAAACTGACAAACGGAGATAAGACGAAATTGGGAAAATGACAGAATAAGGAAAAGACTAAATAGCGCATAGTGTCCCAAAACGAAAAATGCGAAAATGACTCGGTCCTCAAAGGAAGTTGTCAATTCACATGAAAGAGTCTTAGAAACCAATTCTGAGCACTCGAGATGATACTAAGCGACGAAAAACCATCCACAAAAAAGAAAAGATAACGGAAAAAATTTATTCGCACAATTTGAGGAAAAAGGGAAAAGGAAGAAAATGACCGGGTCATTACAACCTTCCCACCTTAAAGGGATTTCGTTCCCGAAATCCAACCCCAACAAAACAAAAGGCAAAACTAGGATAACTACGGAGTACATCTCCGAGTACCCCAAACAACATGCAACGAAAACAGCCCCAAGGCTGAAAAACAACGCTTAAGCCAACTACATTTGCACCCACGTGCTTACGACAGGACAACCTCTCAAAAGAAAAATGACTGCACGGCCACACGACAAGTTAAAGGTCACTCACAGAACCCAACGCCAGACATAGGAATGGAAGACAACAACCGTAAGCATTTCTCCTGATGAACCATCATACCGATCCAAAAACAACCCAAAAAGAACTCCAAGATCATCACAGATTAAATCAAAGTACAAAACAAGGACAACGTGGCAGTACGAATAGTGACCAGAACCCGCCCACACTTACTCATCAGTAAGGTAGCATGACAGTATAAGGCACTAATTCATAACCTGCCCCCCACTAGGTCTACCCATGAAACCTCTCGATACAAATGACATCAATGTCGTGAATCATCATTACCAAAAGCACTACGGGAACCAGGCATCTTGTGAGAGTTGGGGTAGCTAATCCCAAAACTCTGATAACAATGTCATAGGCACCACTAAGCTTGAGGTCCTAAGTCCTCAATACAACAAAACCAACAACTCCAACGCCTCAAAATACTCCTATTAACAACCTCAATCAAGAGTCCAAAGTCTAACAAGCAAAACATCATGTTCGAAATCCTAGATATCATCCTGAAACAGATCAACTACGAAACCACACTGAAATCAAACATCGGATCAAAATCCCTACTACGGATGACCAAATCCTCGAAATACAAGTCCACTAAGTGGTACACACATCAAGTCCTAACAACCAAAGTCACAAAACGAATCTCTCAAAACCGTGCTTGGCATTTCCAAGCTAAATCAAAATCCTTTAATTTTAATTCACAATCAATCACTGGAACTACAATTCCTCAAAACTATGCCTAGCTATAACTAGGACGAGAAAACTCCATAAACAAGCCAAAACCAACGGCGATCTTTCAAAACTTCTCCTAAGGGTCAACCACATCTAGGTCTCCAAAAAAACAAAACAAGTCTCTAAAGGACATTCTCAAAAGAGTAGCGAGTTCACCTCACGAATTAAATAAATCCTCAATGATATGGACGCAAGTCCCCGTAAAATGATCTCACACCAATTAACTCACTCTGAGCACCACAACTTCTTCAACAACCATGGCAAAACTCCCCAAGGAAAGACACAAAGGAAAGGAAACCACCAGTCCTAAGAAGGATAACACCACGACTCTACCTCTGAAATGAATGACAACAAGGTCAAAGACTTCACCCCCTACATGAAAGTAAGTCGACCAAAATCTATCAAATCCTCGCTAAAGACTCAAAATGACAACGATGATCCTCATGGACCAACCAACCCCAAAACTGGGCTCAAGGCGACGAAGAGAAGAGACTCACTCCTTGTGAAGTCCCAACCACGAACTAAGAAAGAAGATGAATCCCATTCTCCCACTTCCCACCTTAAAGAAATGGACAGCTCAAGACTAAAAAAATGTGACAACTCCTCTATAAGGAATCTCACAACAAAATCGGACACACTACGTACGACTGAGGGAAATAGAAAGGAGAATCAAACACGGAAGTCATGCATATGATAAGGAATGCAACTACCAAATAAATAAATCTACTCACATAAATAAAACCAAAGGTACATGCGGCACGTCTCCACGTAAGCACAAAAGTCATGTCACAAAAATGTAGTAACAATATGGCATCTCTAAGCATATAAAGAAGGCATGCTAAAGCCACATAACAAGAAAACAAATGTGGATAGACCTCCACCTACTCATGCAACGCAATAACATAAATCATACTACTAACATGGTAGTAAATGAAACTGTAGAAAATAAAAGTGATGTAACAATGAACCCTATGGACATCGTGTCCTATAGTGTCTAGAGTGTCTAAGTAAAAGGAATAATCGGCCCTAGCCATAACTGTCTTCAAAAACCAACGCAATAACAACCTTTCTCAAAACAAACATGAGCCCTTACCACGATGGTAAGACTCTAACAATCCATTTCCAGTCTAAAGGTGACACTACAAGTGACACTAACAGTGCAATGCTCTCACCAACCCTAAACATCAATCAATCAACTTGATCCCAAAAGCGTTATCACGCAAGGAGAACTTAAATGAAATGGCTACTCTAGCCATACAATCGAACAATCAAAACGATTTCTAAAATCATCCTCAAAATGACCATCAATCATTGACCAAAAGGACTACACCTGTCGGAACAAAACCCAATGCTGATTCCATCCGAACTGCACTCATAGCTTGCCAGTACGGTAGCATGACAGTGCCATGCACCCGCCCATAACGTACCCGCCCACGAAAATTGCAATCTCAGAGGAACCTTCCAAAACAACCAAGGATCCCAAAAGGTCCAAAACCTAACCATGGCCTAAAATCAACAAATCTAGTACTACGATTGTACCTAATGGCTCACCCCACGAGAGCCTAAACAAAAGGTGTCTCTCCACCTACCTCAAAACCAACTCTAGGTCAACAACAACCTAAACTACAATACAACCGTGACTACAATCACCATCAACCTTAACTCGTGCCTCAATGACCAATCCCGTGTCATGCCAAATATGCAACACAGTTATGTATATGCGAATCTAATCTAGCATACATCATATGTCATGCTCTTTATATTGGAATCAAAACAAGTTAAACAGATAGCGTACCACGTATAGCATATAAGCACCTAAACATATTATCAAACCAAAATATGTTATCATGAAGCATATAAGCACGTAAAACAAAGCAACAGAAATGTGATATGCACCCAAAACCCATCGTCCCAAGGTATTCAAACCTGGGATCTCTGATACCACTTGTGACTGCCCAAGTTTTGTAAACCCGGTGCTTCAGTGATGACTAAAAGATGACCCGATAACGAATCCGAAATGCGGAAGTGAAAGGTGAAACAACGGTCTCTAGAGATACAATGCGTCTCTAAGACACCAATGTGACCCTCAATGAGGTCATGGAACCCAAAGGAAAACAAATGCGGAAGTGTCATTTCAAAAATGGACAAAAAGGAACCTAGGGGCAAACTGGTCATTTTACAAAAAAGTGGATTCAAGTGTTATCAAGCACATCACTAGGAATACAATGAAAAACTAATTATGATGGACTCAAGAATTTCATTATCCGGAGTCCGGATGAAAGAGAAAGGTCAAAAACAAAAATAATGTCGTGGCGGCCCGACAAGGACAGCCCACTACTGCTGTAACTGAGAGTAAAAATGGGCATCTAAATGGACTTTTCTGGAAAAACTCAAAGAAGAAACGCCCCCTAAAATCGAGTTTCCCACCCTGATCGTAGACGAAAACAAAAACAAAAAATGCATTGTAAAATGCCCAGAATGCCCCCAAGAAAATCTGGTCAAGGGGGGTAAAAATTTCTCCGAGCTGCTGCCCAAAGAAAGGAAATAGGGCTTCGGGAGGTTTTTAAATTGCCTAAATTGAAAATTCAATCTTAAAATACACTCACAAGATCCCTGAAAGTTTCGGATCGGTCGTCACACTTTTCAAAAAAAAGTTGATGAATAGTAACAAGTACATTTGCACTAAAAATCTACAAAACCTGGCAGCAAGGATTTTCAGGACAAATATGGATTTTTGAATGCCAAGTTGGCATTTTCTAGAAAAACACAAAGAATAAACCCCCCTCAAAATTGAGTTTTCTACGTGACCAATGAGGAAAAATAAAAAAAATGCATTGTGATATATCCAAAATGCCCCTGGAACAGAATAGGGTAAAACTCCCTAAAAATGCTACTTAGAGTTTTTGTTTCATCAAGGATGGTGTTGTTTGCCAAAGTGAGCATGCAAGTGCATGCGATATGATAAAATAGATGTACCAACATGGCTTAAAGCCTCTTTATATTCCATTAATAAGTTTTAGCATACAAAGCCTCCATTTCTCACAAATAAGCTACAATGGTAATACTTGAGTTTTAGAGGAAACATACTTGTAACCTTTCAAGTTAATGGCCCTTGGCCTCATGTCATACATGTAAAATGAATTAAAAGGAGTGTACTTATGTACACTTTACATACGTAGAATCAAAGAATATAAGTTTGATACATAAAGCTACCAAACGATCCAAGGCAATGAAATCTTCAAGTCTTGAGTCCTATACCTGAAATATTCCCCAGTATCGTAGGGGTGAGTAATATAAAGCTACTCTTAGGAGATGAGCATGCATCGACCTAGCATTTTACAATTTTATCACCTTAAGGTGAAACATATCAAAGGGGTTCATGCCACTTAACGTCTATGTCAAAATGAGACTCAGGAAGCATCATAAGCTACCTTAAAACATTTCTAGCATAATCATATTATTCATGCAATTCAAACAACATGGAAACAGTTATACAAAGCAACAAGAGTGGGTCATGCCACCTAATGTCTATGTTCAAAGTGAATCTATAGGATCATTCCTAAACTACATTTGAACATCAAAACACAAATTATGATATCGATGCAATTTAACCAACATTAGAACTTCCAATACAATGCTTAAAGCATGATTTCTCAAAGTTAACATCTTGTAACTTAAAATTGGAAATCAAACAAAGAACAACAAGTTACGATATCATCTAGTTATCAACTTAAAATGAAATACGAAATCCAACCAAGTGGATACTCGGACGTTACACCGGATCAGACCGACAACATAGTTACTTTAGGGTTGCTAGCCTATGGGTAACCTCCCTATGTGCGCACTAGACTATATAGAGTGACAATCCCCCGTACTAAAACCAAGTCCTAGCTGTAGCCAAACAACGACATACCTAAGTTTCCAAAATCAACAAATTGTGTAACAACGTATATATATCAACATTTATATACAATATATCAACTATTTACCAAGCGCAATCCAATTTCGGAAACATATACAATACATGCTCAAAGTCTATAACTACTATGGCATGACAGATGTCAAATACAAGGTGCGCAATTCCTTACACATAGCAACAATATATCCAATAAGGAAAACATATTCTCATGAATATAAAAATAACGACTATGTTATTCAATGCTCAAAAGTAATTAAGTGAACATACACCGAATTCAAATCCATGATTTAAATATAGAAACAACTTCCAAAATGCAATTAAATCCATGGAGTAATAAAGTAGAATTTAATTAAACATAAATAGTTAAATTCTCTAAATTCCAAGTTAATCCCAATTAACCTCAATTTAATATATATTGAAAGACATGTCATAGTCATCACATATATAACATCAAATGATAAGTTAAGTGATTAAAATACTTAAAACAAAATTAATCAAGCTAATTAATTTATTTCCTCTAGATTTTTAAACAATTCAAAATGCCCTCAATTTAATCTATGTTAGAGAACATGCCAAGGCCTATCCAAATGTCACATTACATCATGATTTCATGCTTGCTATCACCATGTGAATTAAACTTTCACAAAAGATAAATATTAAATAATTTTTGTAATTCTTATCCAAATGCCCCAAATTTAATATATGTTAATCAACATATTAAAACTTAATTTCCTAGTATGCCACAATTTAATTCCATGTTATATACAAAGCCATATGAATTAAATCTCAAATATAGAAATTAATTAAATTAAATTCTAAATCTTAAACAAAACATGCTCACAAATTATATATGCTCTTATAACAATCAATACAACATAAATATAATCCTAAGACACCCCCTACCTCAATTCGAGATGAAAATCTAATAAGCCATCAAAACGAAACGGTTCCGAATCCGACGAAACTCCTAGGTTTTGTCGGGGACAACACGATCTATATGAATCTCCAAGAAGCCCCATGAAAATCCAAACTTGGCCTAAATCCCAAACTCAAAATTTAGTCAGAAATGGGTTCTAATAAGGGTAAAAGAAGTGCGTAGTCAACACGAACACAAAACGCAGAGGCACTTTAACTTTTTAACAAAGGGAAGAGGGTTTAAATGGAAGGAGAAGGGTGGCAGCCCCTTTTGGTAGCCATGGGAGCTACTGGTCATGCATCAAGGAAGGAGATGGCCAAAAATGAAATATCTCACTTCCCTTTCATAGGAAAATCTAAAAAGTGCCCCGAACGAGCCCTTCTAGGTCCGGAAAAGTAAAATTGAGAAAACACGCTCAAACAGAAAAGCTCCTTGCATAAAAAAGATTCACAATAAAAAAATATGAACAACAGAAGAAACGGCGTCAAAAATCGAGTTCTGAGCAGAAAGTTATGCCCCGAACAAGTTTGGCGGCAACTGGGTCCAGAAACTCTGAAACTAGAGAAAAACAACCAGAACAGAATTTTATGAATTTATGAGTCATCAAAAAGTGAAAATGAATCCTGTACGAGGATTCAAGCTCCAGACGAGATATTTTGCAATAACTTTCGTTAATTGCACAACAGCCCCTACAAAAAGGGTTAACTGCGAAATTACCCCAGAATGAAAATATCTTCCAAAAAAATATTTTCTTAGATACCCCTGAAATAAAATATCTTCAAAATATATTTACGAAAGACACCCCAAGAAAAGAAATTAATTCCAAAGATTTATGCATCCATGCCCCTATGGGCACCGGGAGTTACCAGAGTACTTTCTTGCAAAAGTAAAGATACGTATTTCGTGAAAACCACTCACGATAAGGATACGTGAAGTCAAAAACCAACTCCGAGCACAAGAAGTGAGGTTGTGCCAAAAATTGACAAACGGAGATAAGACGAAATAGGGAAAATGATATAATAGGGAACAGACGAAATAGCGCATAGTGTTCAAAAACAAAAAATGCAAAAATGACTCGGTCCTCAAAGAAAGTTGTCAATTCACATGAAGGAGTCTTAGAAACCAATTCTAAGCACTCGAGATGGCACTAAGCGACAAAAAACCATCCACAGAAAAGAAAAGACAATGGAAAAAATTTATCCGCAAAATTTGAGGAAAAAGGGAAAAGGTAGAAAATGACCGGGTCATTACATAGGTTGACTGAAATAGCTGCTATTTCGATCGACCGAACTGGGTAAAAACTCACCAAAAAATTGAATTTTGAAGGAAAGTCATTTCGGTAGGTCGAAATGAAGAATCAGTCGATCGAAATGAACTAAAATAGTGTTTTAAGCTATTAGAAAATGAATTTTACTGTGCAATTAATTCCCAAAAGCTATCGGTTAACCGAAATAACATTTTGGTTGGCTGAAATGACTCAAAAAGGTGTTATAGGACCTGCTATACACCAAAAACATAGAGGTTTAACCCAAGCCTCAAATCCCATCATGAATTGGTTCAAAAACAAAGGTTAAAAACTGAATTTCAAGGAGATATGAGTATGTGAACATGTCAACAAACATAATATGAATATTTGAATGTAATACAATGGCTCATGGCCTCACACATGTCAATTACAAGAATTTCATATGCCAAACCTCCAAAGCTGGTTAAAATACATTTTTAAAGCAAAATATGGCGCCAATTGAGTACAAGTGCTAAAGTAAACATGCTTGGCCCTTGGCCTTATGTCATACATACAAAATAAGGGTCAAAAAATGTACTTAGGTACACATTACATAGTTCAAGGCAAAAATAGCATTTCACACCAAAATGATACTACATGCTAACACTTGCATGTTTTCCAAAATACAACAAATACTTCAAGGCATCAAAGCAACTTAGGGATGTGATGTATTCCAAAACAAATTTTCTTTATCTACAAAACAACCATGTGACTTTGGGGTGAGTAAACAAGTTTACTCGTAGGGTATGAGCATGTATAAACTTATCTTTACACAACTTTGCAATTCAATGTAAATTAATCCAAAATATTTAACCGACATTGGAACTTCTAACACAATGCAATAAGATGTAAACTCACAAAGTTATCAACTTGGAATTTAAAGTGCGAAATTAATCCAAAGTGGATACTCGGACATCACACCGGATCAGACCGACAACATAGTTACTTTAGGGTTACTAGCCCACGGGTAAGCTCCCTATGTGCGCACTAGACTTTGAGGGGGACAATCCCTCATAATAGAACCATGCCTTAGCCATAGTCATAACAACGACATCCCAAGTTTCCAAAATCAACAAATTGTGCAACAACGCATATATATTAACATAGACATATATATACAATGTAAAACCATCTACCATACACAACCCAATTTTGGAAACACAATACATGTGCTAAGTTCACAACTACAATGGCATGAAGAATGTTGAATCATTATTGTACAACTTGTTACATTCTATAACAATATT
The DNA here is from genome assembly GCF_030987335.1 of Cornus florida. Classification (NCBI taxonomy): domain Eukaryota; kingdom Viridiplantae; phylum Streptophyta; class Magnoliopsida; order Cornales; family Cornaceae; genus Cornus; species Cornus florida. The sequence continues at coordinate 27,052,862 of NW_026775579.1, forward strand.
ATTCCATACTAAGAACAAAATCTCACAATTGTGATGCAAGTCTAAAATCATGGTTTAAATATGCATTCGACATAAAATACATACTCAAATCATTAATACAATAAGGATGAAAATTAATTAAATAAAATACTTAATTCATCTAGATTTTCATATATCATCCAAACATGCTCAATTTAGTATATGTTAAGGAACCTATCGTGATCATTGCATATATTACTTCAAAACTTGATTTAAATCATAAGAACATATAAATGAAAATTAATTAAATTAGTTAATTAATTTCTCTAGATTTCAAAACAACCCTTAATGACTTCAATTTAATATAAGTTATGAATCAAGTCTTGGCCTTTCCAACAATCATGTCTTAGCTTAATTTCATGCAAGGTACTATTAACTACCAACTTAAAATTTAGATTAAAGACGTGTATTCAATTCATACAAGCTATAAAGTATACAAAACATCAAGAACATAAACTTAAATCACCCCCTACTTCAATAGAGAATTGAATCTCTATAAACCAAAACAACCAAGCTTAAAATGGAAAACCAAACTAGGGTTTTGTAGAGGAGAGTGAGAGGAAGCAAAAGTATTCCAAGCTTAAAGGTCTAAGGTGAGTGGAAGGAGGCCAAAATGAAGTTAAAAGCTTTGTGTCAATCTTTTCCTTCAATGGAGGCTAGGTTAGTGTTTGAGAGAAAAGTGGTGAGGAAGATGCAATAAAGTGAGGTGAGTGGAGGATTTAGCATTTCTCCACTCATTAGGTGATCCTACACCATGGTCTTCACACAAACACAGTGCAAGACCAAAAATGAAGCCTACATTTGCCACTAATCCATGGCTCCTTACTAGACTTAATCCTAAACCTACACTTGTTAACTCTCTAAGCCAACAAGTCCACCTATCCTAGGCCAACAAGTGAGTGAATCTCCACCCTCCATGTGTTATCATACTAAGTCTTCAAGTGGTTCCACCATAATGTCAACAAGTGGCACCATGAGAGTGTGACGCTTGTCACACTTTTTGAAAATTACAAAAAGGTCTTTTTTCAAAATATCTACCAAATTAAATTGCAAAATAGTCCCTAAGATGAAAAATAATTACTTTGCATAATTCCACTAAAACCCCAAAAGTCAAGAATATTTCCAAGAAATCATGCATCCATACCCTTTACAAGAAAAGTAAACATCTAGCATGCTTTTATGCAAAAGTAAAAATATAGATATCATGAAGTTTAAATATCATAGATACATGCAAGGCGGGGATCAAATCCGACCACAAAAAGAGAGGTTATGCAACAAAAATGGAAACCGGAAAAAAGACAAAATATGAAAAAACAAAAAACGAAAAAACGGAAAAAAAAAATGCCGAAAAAAGGAAAGGAGGGAAATGGCCGGGTCATTATACTTATGCTACATTTGGTGTGGATGAATGGAATGGAATGCCTATTCCAACCATTTATTTGTTTGGTGTGTAAGAATGGAATGGAATGACCATTCTATTAGAATGAAAATCTATTCCATTACTAAACTGAATGGCCATTCCATTTCATAGTAAGATTAAATATTTTTGTAACATTCCCAATAAGTCCTTCATCAAGAATCTTTCGCATAGATAAAAAAAAAAATCTTTTGCATTCCATTTTTCACGTTTCTAGAGTTTTTTTTATTAGACGCGGTAAAATTCTCTCTCCTTCCCTATCTCCTGAATATACCCAGGGCTGCCATTGACAAAAAGTTGCAGGACTTGAAATTGCAGGTATTAATCTCTTTATCTTCCGATTATATCACTCTTTTCTTTTTCTTTTTCTTTTTTCATTTTTTTTTTTTTTATCTTGAGGACAGACTATATATATTAAGAACACTATTGTGACCATGACGCTAGGAAGTGACTATGGTTTCAGATATTTTCTCTTTTGCAGTCATTTATTAAGATTAATATCTCATTAAAAATAATATTTTATTTTTTTTTAAGGTTTTTCTTTATTTCTTTCAATGATAGTATTGGGCAATTTATAACATTCCATAATTCATCGTCAAAATATTAATACGATTGATTTTATTAAAAAGTAATGTAAGCCAATAAAAATAGTATTTTTGATAAAAATCATTACATTTCAGATTTAATGATAGTCAACCAAACAATAGACTAGTAATAATCATTCCATTCCATACCACGATTCACCGTGTCATACCAAACAATGGAATGAGTAATGAGAATACTCATTCTATTCCATTCTCATTCTCATTCCATTCTATTCCAAGTTGCATTCCATTCTATTCCAAGTTGCATTCCATTCCTTCACACCAAACGTAGCCTTATTTCATTGTAACTTCCAAAAAAAAAAAAAAAAAAAAAAAATCCCTTATTTCATTGCACACATATCCCTTATTTCATTGCATACATGTATTGATTTGACCTGAGGAATCACTTCTTTCTCATCGATGTCGATTATTTTTATGCACACTACAATCCAGGTTAATCTCAAATTTTTTTTGTTCCTCTCTCTATATAAATTTTGCATGTATATATGCATTTTTGTGCAGGTGTGTGTCTGTTTTTTTTTTTTTTAGCTTTCTTAAATTTGGATTGGATTAGACTAATTAGTTATGATTTTTTTAATCTATAAAAATGTTGAATTTCTCAAAATTTTACCTGGTATATTGTTGTATTGATTTTTAGTTTATAAGAATACATAGTATTCCTTTCAGATCCAATATACGGAGTATGCATTTTTCAATATTAATACTATAGTATAGTTTTGTTTTGAATCTCAAATAAGTTTCTAAGAAAGTAACAATGTTTATTTATCACTTTTTTTTTTTTCTTTTTACTTGTCAATATTCTTTGATTTAAGTTAGTCAAAATTAATTTATTGTTGTTTGTTTTTTATTGATATATTGTGTAATGATTATTAATTTGTGCAAGTATTAAATGAATTTCTTATTTTTTTTATAAATTAAAATCTAATTGTTTAATTGAATTTTTTTATAATTTTGACATAAATCTTATTTGTGTTTTATCATAAAGTTTGATAAAAATTTTCTTTAAACAACTAGTTTTTTTTATTTAAATAAATTGGCAAAGTTTTAGATAGATATATTTTTGTATTAGTATAATAAATAGTAAAATATTTTTGCCTAAGTAATATATATATATGTATATATATATATATATGTTCCAAAAGTTCTAGCTAGGTAATGTTGCTTATAATTTTGATCCTCCCACCCTCAAGATCCTGGCTCTGCCCTTGTTGATTGGAATTCTAAGATGTTTCTTTATGCAATTCAGACTATTAGTTCGACGTCTATAGAGAATTGGGAGTTGAAATTAGAGCTCTTTAAGAGTTTGGGGTTATCGGAAGACGACATTTTGTCAGTTTTTAGGAGAGTGCCTCAGGTATTTACTGTGTCAGAGAGGAAAATTAAGGCGAAAAGACAGCTTTTCCTTAGCACGGATAAATGTGATATCTCATTTGTTGTTAATCACCTAGACTGACTGACTTACAGTGTTGAGAATAGGCTTAAGCCACAGCTAAGAGTTGTGGAGGCTTTAGATTGCAGGAATTTGTTTTGTAAAAAGATGAATTTGGCGACTATATGCAAGTTCACTGATAAGAAGTTATTTGAGAAATATGTACTCCCTTATTTAAATGAAGTTGGTGAATTATTCATGCTTAAAAAGGCCTCATTGACATCCTTTATGACTTAATGATTTAATACCTAGAGGCAGGCTGAGACTGAATTCTTTTTTCCAAAAAGCAAATGACTTTGCGATATAACATGGGAGGTTACGACGTCATTCTGGGTTGTCACAGAATATTGCATTATCAATTATATATTAAAAATTATTCACTATTATTCATTGCTTTTAAAAAAAATTTATATTTATTTTAGGCCTCAAATTATAATGAATCGGTCTTAACTCGATTCATTTGCAACACTAATATGTAATAATGGAGCATTATAGTATTTTGAGAGATGCATCATATCATGGTGAGCAAGAAAATGTATCATATCACAATATACAAATATATATATATACGTATTAACATATATATATATATATATATATATATATATATATATATAAGTACCGATAGATATAAAAAGATAAAATATCAAGATTAGACTTGTTTCCTCTATAATTAAATTTAATCAGCAATAATGTTAAGGCTCAAGTAATTTAGTAGTTTGATTTGTTAGTAGACTTTACAAGTGCGGATAGATATGAAAAGATATAAAACAATGTAAACTATTAAATGAAGAGGTTAGCAGCCTTTAATCGCATTACATCTCACTAGCATGTGAAACATATCTAATTATTTAAGTTACATATAAAAAAATAAAAATAAAAATAAAACAATGTAATGAGCACTCAACCTTTCAATTTTAACTTGATTGACCATTGATCACATTAGTTTGTTTTGCTAAGGCTTCATTTGGTGGAATCAATTAAGAAAAGAAAGGAGTTGGAAAATTTTTATACTTTTTTTTGGAGTTTGGAAAGGAAAGAGAAAAATTGATTTCTACCATCTGCACAAAACACACAAAAATATTATTTTCCCCATAAAGGAGACCCTTTTTATTTGACTTTCCCATTTCATCCAACTAACTTGTTTGTATTTGTTTTTGGGTCAAGTCCAAAAAACACCTCTCAAGTATGCTTATAGTGCATATCACACCCCTCCCTACAAAAAACACCCCTCAAGTTTCAATTTGGTGCAATCAAGTGTAATGACCCGGTCATTTTCCTTCCTTTCCTTTTCTCAGATTTTCATGTATATTTTTTTTTTTCCGTTGTTCTTTTCCTTTCTGAGTTCAGTTTTTCATCACTTAGTGCCGTCTCGAGTGCTCTGGAATGATTTCCGAGGCTCTTTTCTTTGGATTGACAACTTCCTTTAAGGACCGAGTCATTTCCACATTTTCGTTTTTCGACACTATTCACTTTTCGTTCTTTTCCCTATTTCGTCTTTTTCCCTATTTTGTCTTTTCCCCGTTTGTCACTTTTTGGCACAACCTCACTTTTCGTGCTCGGAGTTGGTTTTCAACTTCACATACCTTTATCCTAAGTGGTTTCCACGAAATACGTATCTTTACTTTTGTAAGAAATTACTCTGGTTGCTCCCGGTGTCCGTAAGGGTATGGATGCACAGTTTTTCAGAATCTTTTTATTTTCATGGGGTCTTTTTCATAAATATCTTTTGAAGATATTTTATTTTAGGGGTTTTTAAGAAAATATTTTTGGAAGATATTTTTATTTTGGGTCATTAGTGCAGTTTTCACTTTTTTGGAGGGGCCATTGTGCAATTAATGAAAGTTATTGCAAAAATACCTCATTTTGAGCCTAAGTCCTTGTACATGACTCATTTTCACTTTTCGTCGAGTCGCGTTCTCTTAGAATTGCCTTTTGGTTGTTTTTCTCCAATTTTTAGGTTTCTGGCCCTAGTCACTGCCAAACTTGATCAGGGTATATTTCTCTGCTCGGAACTCGGTTTTTGACTCCATTTCTTCCGTTGTTCATATTTTCTCATTTTGAATCTTTTTCATTCACAGAGTTTTGCCATTTGAGTGCATCTGCTCAAATTCCACTTTTCCGGACCCGGCGGAGCCCTTTCGGGGCACTTTTTGAGATTTCCTATAAATAGGGGGTTATAAAATTAAAAAGTCACTTTCTCCTCCCTTTATGCACGACCTGAATCTGCCATGGCAGCCCAAGGGGGGCTGCCACCCTTCTCCTTTCATTTAAACCTCATTCCCTTTGTTAAAAAGTCTAGTGCCTTTGTGTTTTGTGTTTGTCTTGACTACGCGCTTCTTTCTCCCTTATTAGAACCCATTTTTGGCCAAATTTTGAGTTCGGGTTTGAGGTCAAGTTAGGATTTTGGTAGGTCCTCGTTGGAGTTTAATGTTCACGGCGTTGTCCATGACAAAACCCCGAAGTATTGCCTGATTCGGAGCCGTTTCATTTTGGTGGCTTTTGAGATTTTCATCACAAATTGAGGTAGGGGATGTTTTAGGATTATATATGTGTTGTATTGAGTGTTGCCCATGATTATACAACTTGTTTGCATGCCTTGTATCAAATTTAGAAAATTAGTAATATTTATTTCTTTATATGAAATTTAATTTACAAGGATGTATACAACTTAGAATTGAATTGTGGCATGATGGTAAATTATGCTTTGATATGTTTGTTAACATATATTAAATTGGGATTAATTGAATAAGAATTGCACTTTTTATTTAATAATTATCTTTTGTGAAAGTTTAATTATCATGGACGTACCTTGCATGAAATGAACTTGTAATATGCTTTTAAATTAAGTCTTGGCATGTTCCTTAACATACCTTAATTTGAGAGCATTTGGATAAGTATAAAAATGTAGAGATTTTAATTAAAATTAAAATCCATTTAATGGTTCCATTAGCCTAATTAAGTTTTTAACTTAATAATTGTGATGACTAGGGCTTGTATACTAGCATATGTTAATTTGGGACCATTTGATGTTGTTTTAGAATTTAGGGATTTAATTATCATGTTTTAATTAAATTTCATCCTATTGATCCAATGACCTAAGTAAGCTTTTGACTTGATTCATGTAATGAATAATTTATGTTGTTTAACATGTGTTAATTAGGGTTCATTTGATTGAGATATGAAACTTAGAGAAATTAATTAGGTTATATAATTAATTTCCATTTCTATTGCATTATTGATTAATTCATGTGTTTAACATTGATATTATGTTTGAAGCATGATTTTAAACTTGAAATGGATATGCGATTATGCTTCAATATTGAATTATATTGTTATAGCGTGTAACTAATCGCACACTGAAGATTTGACATGTGATATTATTATAGCGCATAACGAATCGCGCTCTGAAGATTCGACATTGTCATCCTATAGTAGTTGTGGATTTAGGGCATGTATTGTGTGGTTTCAACCTACTTGTGTATGGAATGTAGTTTCGTGCTGATATATATATTTCGTATATAAGTTGTTAACTTATTTATTTTGGAGTCTTGGGACATTGTTACTGTGATATGGCTAGAGTTTGGCTCTAGTGCGGGAGGTATGAGTTCTCCCCATTGAGATAGTGCGCACTAGGGTGGTCTTCCCAGCGGGTTAATACCCGGAATAACCAATTTGTTCTTGATTTAGTCCAAGACGTGATGTCCAAGTCTTCCACTATTTGTTTTCGCATTCAATTCTAAGTTGACAACCAATGTTTAATTGTAACTTGTGATTTTGGTTATTGGCGATTTAATGTTGTTAAGTACATTTACGCATTATGATTTTGAATGAATCGTAGCATGTTTTTAATGTTGTTAAGTACATTCATGTTTCATGATTTTTAATGAATCATTATAAATTTTGATGTTGTTAAGCACATCTATGCTATATTGTTCAAATGTGATTTAGAAATGATCCTATAGATTCATATGGAACATAGACGTTAGGTGGCATGACCCACTTTAGTCGTTTACACACTTTTAGATTTCAAGTTGATTACTTTGAGGATCTATGTCTTGACGTGTGGTACTAGAAACTCCAATTTATGCTAAATGGTTATATTTAGTTGTTTACACATTTTAGATTTCAAGTTGATGACTTTGAGAATCTATATTTTGTCGCTTTGTATAGCATGCTCCTATGTTGTTTGAATTGCATGAATGATGTGATTTATGATAGAAATGTTCTAAGGTAGCTTAGGATGCTCCCTGAGTCTCATCTTGACATAGACGTTAGGTGGCATGAGCCCCTTTAACATGTTTCACCTTAAGGTGATAAAATTATAAAATGTAGGTCGATGCATGCTCATTTCCTACGAGTAGCTTTATGTTGCTCACCCCAAAGTTACTGGGGCATATTTCAGGTACAGGAATCAAGGTTGAGATTTTCATTATGCTTGGGCGATTAGTGGACTTGAAGGTTCCATTTTGTGAAGGTTGGCTTGAAATGCCATTTATAGCCTTATTTGTCAAATGTGTATATTTGATTCTAAACTTGTAGTGTGTGCCTAAGCACACTTTTTGATTCTCATTTTATGTATATGATATAAGGCCAAGGGCCAAATTTCATTTGAAGTCCATGTTTATTCATAATTGTTGTATTTTGCCTTTAATGAGAATATATGAAAAAACATGCGTTTTAGTATGTTATTTTGCACCGGAGTGTGTTTTATGTATGAAATTCATTATCTAGCATTCATTTAATATGTATGAGGTATGGCCAAGGGCCAAACATCATTTTGTTTTCACTTTTGCATTTTAGTCTCATACATTGCATTGGGCTAAAATAGTAGAATCCGAGCTTTTAAGGGTTCATTTTCAAATCAGGTAGTGTAAACTGTGTTTCGGCACCTCCACTAGGTCTCATTAATCATGCATGATGTGTGGCCAAGGGCCAAACGGTAATTTGAAATCATTTGTAAATTTTAAATTTTAAATTTTCCATTTTATGTGCATTTTTGCCCTTTTGGCCGTTGGGCGGTCAAATTTTGCATCGGTGGTATTTTTAAGCCATGGACCATTGTAGCACATCTTAATAGGTAAGTTACGTTTGTGTGCATGGTCATTTCTGGGCAAACCTTCTTCTTTGGTGGAATGAGCCTCCTATGGACTCATTTTGAAACTTTGTTGTATAATCTAATCTAGGGGCATTCTAGACTTTTCACATCAGTTTTATTTTCTTCTCTTGAGATGTTCGCTTAGAAAATATGATTTTAGGGGGATTTTCTTCTTCATGTTTTTCCAAAAAATGTCGTATTGGCATCGGAAATCTATCACAGAGTTCACTATTAAATTTTGCATTTAGCAGCTTTTTGACCCTCGTGATCAGATTTCGTGGAGGGGCATTTTGGGCATTTTAGAGTGAGTTTTTTTTCATTTTCTCTAAGAGTCCAGGTAGAAAATTTGATTTCGGGAGGGGTTTATTCTTTGTGTTTTTCTAGAAAATATCATCTTGGCCCTCAAAAATCCACATCTTTCCGAAAAAATCCTTGCTGCCAGGTTTTTGCTAAATTTTTAGTACAAGTGTGCTTGGTACTATTCATCGATTGTTGATCGATCCGAAACTTCCGGGGGTCTTGTGGGTGTATTTTAAGGTTGCATTCTCAATTTAGGCAATTTAAAAACCTTCCAAAGCCCTATTTCCTTTCCTTGGGCAGTAGCTCGGAAATGATTTTCTTGACCTGATTTTCTTGGGGGCATTCTGGGCATTTTACATTGCATTTTTTTGGTTTCCATCCACGTGGTCGGGTAGAAAACTTTTTTTTTTTTTTGGGGGGGGGGGGGGGGGGGGAGAGTGTTTCTTCTTCATGTTTTGTAGAAAAATTCGTTTAAAGGTCCGTTTCAAGCCTCAGTTCTGGAAAAATCCGAAATTACCGTTGCTACCAGCTGTGCCATACTCATGGGCACCGGTGGCCGCCGCGTCATCGTTTTTGTTTTTGATCTTTCTCCCTCGTCCGGACTCCAAATCAAGTGAAATTTTTTTTGAACTTGACTAATTTTTTGTTGTCTATCCAATGGTGTGCTTGGTTGCACCCAGATCTTCTTAGATAATTACCAATTTACCCTTTTACCTTAAGTGCTCGTTCTTCTTCGTCTTGCTGTTTCTCCTTCGTCTGAACTCCGAATCATGCGATTCTTGAGTCCATATTGATTAATTTTTTGTTGTCTTCCCAGCAGTGTGCTTGGTGGCACCTGAATTCATATATTTTTCAGAAATGACCATTTTGCCCTCGAGGCTATTTTTGTCCGATTTTCTTGTAATTTCGCTTCCACTACTTTTTTTTGAATTTCGTGACTTCACGAGAAGTCATGGATGTGTGTCAGAAATAATATACATTCTAGGGACGTCATTTCCATGTAAAATGACTATTCTGCCCTTGGGGGCTTATTTGTCATATTTCCACCTCAGTTCTCATTGAGTTCCACAACCTCATGGAAGGTCACTTTGACTTCTTAGAGTCTTGTTTTTTTTTGTTTTTGCTTTCGCATTTTGGATCCATTATCGGATCATCCTTTTGGTTCATCACTAACACACTGGCCTAAAAACCAAGGCTGTCACATCAAGTCCCTCTAGCAAATTAAATACCATACTTGACTAAAGTACCCTTAGTTGACAATTTTATAATATATACAAAATTCTATAAAAAGACCAAAAAGGATAATAAACAGCCCCATCACGTGCCTCTCTCGCGACAGCCGACCTCACCCTTATCCCTCCCCCTCTTCCTCATCCTCATCCTTATCGACGCGAACCAACAGCTTCTCTCCCAACCAAGAAGACTCAACGACCAGCATTACCCAATCATAGTTAGATACACTATCACCAATGAATGATGATGACGACGAACCCACCGCCACCCTCCCGTTGCCGACAACGGCTCCGTGCCTGTCCCGATCACCGCCGTTGATACCCATCCGTGAGGACTACTGGTCCAAGGACGCTACTTACACTCTCATTGAAGCTTAGGGCGAACACTATGTCGAGCTCGATCGTTACAACCTCCGTCAGAAGCATTGGTCGGACATCGTTGACGCCGTCAACACCCGTCACAACCACGTCAAAAAGGCTCGCCGTATAGGTATCCAGTGCAAGAACCGAATCGACACTCTCAAGAAGAAGTACGAGATCGAACAACAACTACACCAGCCAATGGCCTTTCTTTCTCGCTCTCGAATCCCTAATCGGCTCCTCTTACAACCCTTCACCGTCATCTGTGCCTCACCAGAAAGCACTGCCAAATTTTAACACATTCTTAGACCCAAGACCTAAAAACCTAGTTGCCCGTTGGAGACACCGCCGGATTTTCATCCTTCCTCCCCATTCTAATTCCTAACAAAAAGGGGTTAAAGAAGGCGAAGAGTGTTGATCCCATTATTCAATGACATCGGGCATCGCCAAGTATCACTGATTCCCATTCACAGACCCGTTATAGAAGGCGAACAGAGTGGATCCCGATTCCTTTTCACAGACCCATTGATCTTGGCTTCACAGTTTTGGCATCGAGATCCAACCACCGCCACCTCCAATCCACAACCCACAAGCCATAGATACCGTCGGTGGTACCCTGATTCGCAGCCGCCATGTATATATATATAGATATGTGTGTGTGTGTGTGTATTTATATATATATATAAATGGATGAGATTGGTGTGTGTGTATATATATATAGATAGATATATATATATATATGTGTGTGTGTGTATATATATATGGATGAGATTATTAGGTGGAGTTGAGGGGTGAATTATGGTGTGAGGAAGAGGAGGAGGTTATACCATCAAGCGGTGGTTGAAGAAGAAGAAGACGGTGGTGGGAGGAGCTGGCGGCAGAGAGTAAAGAGAGAAGGATGGGTATTTTCAGAAGACTTGTAAACACTAAAAATTTAATGGACTTTGGTTTTGACAAATTGACCCACCAAATATGGGTTTAATGTTCAATTAAGTTATTTAACTGGCCCAAACTTGGTCCACTTAAATTATTTAATTAGCCCAGCCCAGATGATTAAATGAAAAGATAATTATTCCTAATAAAATATATTTGGAATAATTATTTTTAACGATAATTATCATAATATAACCGGCTCGACCCAGTTATAATTTTATCCTTATCAGGAGATGACATATGTCATCATCCTATTAATCTAAGAAGCTTATAAATAGAGGCCTAGAGGAAGAAGGAAGATGACACACAAATTCAGAATTCAGAAATCCAGAATTCCAGAGAAAAATATAGAAACTCTATAAATATTCATCCCCAACATCCAAACCTGAAGGTGAAGAACACCAAGCATATCAAATCGTGCCATTCTTCATCAAATTCCATGGTGATCAACAACAAACACATCAAATCGTGCCATTCTTCATCCAAATTCCACGGTGATTCAAGATCAAGCTCATATAGCCCTTGAATACTAATAGAGGAGATAGAATCAGAGGACTTTATTCTTTGTAAAGAATATTACAAAGGATTGTATTCCATTTATTTATCATAAATCAATAAAATTCTATTTTGCTCCCTATTTTGTTATTTATTTGCAGACTACAAAATTTGTGTGTACAAATTTCTGGCACACCAGGTGAGACATCATTTGCCTCTCATCTCTTTCTCCTACCATCAAGTTTTTTCTCTGTCAGATTCTATGGCTCCCCCTAAGGCTCAGACAGACAAGAAAGCCCCAAAGAACATCGCTACTGCAAAGGTCGACACCAAAGCCACCATGAAAAGTGGCACAAAGGCCAAATCAAGTGATGGAAGTACCTTGGCGGGCCCTATAACACGTAACAAGTCCCAGGCAATCGCGTCATTCACACATTAGCAAGACTTGGTGAAAACCACTCCTGCAAAGCCGGCAAACGTGAAAACTCAACATGTCAAGAACCTTGACGTTGTTCCAGAGGAGGTTCTGCCATTACTTTCACTTCACTCCATCTCTGATGTTCACTCTAGTAACGGTTCATTCATAGAGTCAGCACATCAGACTTTGAAGTAATCAATCACCTTAAGGAACATTGACTCTCAAGGCTTATCATACTCAAATGTGGTCGCTTCTATGACAACTGGAGCGGCCACGGTAGAGGAACAACTAGCAACTATGGCTCGTTCCATTGAGAACCTCACAAAGACTGTTGAAGAAAAGGAATTGCAGATCGCTACACTGATGAACAAATTGGAAGTTTAAACCTTCGGTGAATCACCAGTATAGTCTGGGAATCCTATAGCTTCCACAACAATGCCATCTGGGAATCTTACATCTTCCACAGCAGTGCCATCTGGGAATCTTGCAACTTCCACACCACCACCGTCTGGGAATCTTACATCTTCCACAGCACCACCGTTTGGGAATTCTAATTCTACGGCACAAGGTATTTGCATGGAAGACCCCAGATAGACGCCAGTAACAGAACAGGCGGCTAGTCAAACCAATCATAATTCTCTAGTCTTTTCATTATCTGCCGAACAATTGCAAGATATGATAACGAATACAATCCAAACCCAATATGGAGGCGTCCCACAGAGCACTCTTATGTTCTCAAAGTCCTATACAAAGATAATCGACAATATAAGGATGCAAGTAGGATACCAACCTCTGAAGATTCAACAATTTGATGGAAAAAGCAACCCCAAGCAACACATTGCCCATTTTGTCGAGACTTGCAACAATGCCCAAACTGATGGGGACTTACTAGTTAAACAGTTTGTTCGCTCCCTTAAAGAAAATGCATTCGAGTGGTACACCGACCTAAAGTCAGAATCAATTGATAGTTGGGACCAAATGGAACGAGAATTCTTGAACAGGTTCTATAACACTCATCGTACTGTTAGTATGATAGAATTGACTAACACGAAGCAATGGAAGGATGAGCCTGTAATTGACTACATTAATTAGTGGCGAGCACTCAATCTTGACTGCAAAGACCGATTGTCAGAAATCTCTATTGTAGAGATGTGTATGTAGGGAATGCATTGGGGTCTTCTTTACATTCTTCAAAGCATAAAACCTCGCACATTTGAAGAATTGGCTACGCGTGCCCATGACATGAAGATCAGTATAAAATCTCATAACGATAAAGGTCCAGTGACCATAGAACCACGCAAAGACAAGAAGGACTGGAAGAAGGGTAACAAGTTGTCAAAGACCACTACTAAAGATTCCATGGCTATCTCAACTACCCCAATCAAGATATCTGTTAAAGATAACAAGAAGGATGATAAAAAGCCTCACCAGTTTCAAGAGAGAGAAAGACATCGTCCTACGCTAAAGGAGTTAGAGATGAATGAATACCCCTTCCCCGATTCCGATGTCCTTAGCATATTGGAATGCTTACTCAAAAGAAAAATTATAGAGTTCCCTGAATGCAAAGGCCCTTAAGAGATGGGACGTGTTAACGACCCAAAATACTGCAAATATTATCGTATTTTTAGTCATCCAATTGAGAAGTGTTTTATCTTCAAAGAGGTGGTCATGAATCTGGCAAAACAAGAAAAAATCTTGTTGGACACAGATGAAGTTGTAACTTCAAATCATACTACTACTACTTTGACAACCTCTGTTGTGGGGAGTGCTTATTCTCAACCTTCAAATTCTTAGGTATATTGCACAACCATCCAGTTTGGCTCATTCGAACCAATCCCCATCTATCTTGGCCAAGGAAGTGTACTTGACGTTTTAACAGTTTGAAGAATCTTTCCTCAGGATGATGAAGAAGGATGGACTCTAGTGATAAAAAAGAAACCACGGAAATAACGAACTGACATTTTTCAGACTATTTATTTTGACATGGGGCAAAGGAAGAAGAAACCTCAATACTGCCATAAACAGTATGGCCATAATAGAAAATGGGTCAAGAAGATATAGTCATCCAAACACGCCTCTATGAGCAAAGGGATCCAGAATTCCATTACTTTGCAAGAGTTCTTTCTAAGAGGATATCTAGATGATGAAGTTATAACAGCTTACATGGTTTCAACTGAGAAAATGAGCCTTGATGATGAGAATAGTGAGGATCAAGATGAAGCCCAAACTATAAAGAACCATGCAAAGGATGCAGCCATCATTAAAAAGTCCGATGATGATGAAATAGTCAGAGGTACGCTTGATTCATATTATGTACCAATTGTTTTCACTGATGAGGATCTCTATTGGGGTTCAAAGCTGCATAATTGTCATCTCTTCGTTTCCGGTTACATAAAAGAATAAAAAGTTAGTCGAATTCTTGTTGATGGTGGATCAGTGGTTAATCTCATGCCAAAGTTTATGATAAAAAATCTCGGCGTCACAGTCAACGAGTTATCTTGTAGTTGTCTTATTATTCAAGGTTTTAACCATGGAGGACAAAGAGCTATTGACATGATTCAGGCGAAGCTAACTATTGGCGAGCTCCAAGCTGAAACCTTATTCCACGTTATTGATGTAAAGACATTATACAATTTATTGTTGGGAAGACCTTGGATACATAGTAATGGCGTCATTCCATTGACTCTCATCAGTGCTTCAAATTCTACAAGAATGGCGTATAAACGTTTGTGATGGACCATAAACCATTTACAGAAGCAGAATCTCATTTTGCTGATGCCAAGTTTTATATCGATCCCGATACAGCTTCGAAAGTGCCCATTCCAACCCATCCGTCTACACAAAAGGTTTGATCTACAAAAACAACAGAAGCATTAAGTGATCCATTAGATGTTTCAGTGACAGACATTGTAAAGGTAGCTAAAACGCGAGTGGTCTCGATAAAAGCACATCAGATGAAACCTATTTTAAAGTATGTTCTAAAATCTTAATGACAAGAAGGGAAGTCACTTGTCTTCGAGATACTTGAAACCAAGAAATTTAAAATGAAAATGTCGCAAACCAATGAAAAAAAAGATATGCAAAAGCTAAAAGGAGAGTTAACTCTTCATCTCACTAAGATTCAAAAGTCTTTGCCTTCCAAGTCTCCGTTAAAAGGGTTCATGCGGCCTTCTCAATCTCTGGTCAAACATGGATCACTTCCAAAACAAAAGACTAATAAAGGATTCGATCCTAAAGCATACCAACTCTTGGCTGAGTTGGGGTATGATTTTACAAATCCTGCAGGCCTTGGAAAACTTAATTCCTGTGAGAAAGTGTATGGCCTCAATGAGACACAGAAGAAGTTGAAAGAACAAAGGCATAAAATCATTCCACCTAAGTCTGGTCTCGATTTCGTAGCTTCTGAGCCACTTCAAATTCAAATCACAAAAAAGGTTAAGAAGTCAAACACCTTATACACTGGGTTTGACGAAGTTGAGGATGAACAAGATCAACAGACTATGCATAAAAAATTAGTCTTCGACTGTATAGGAGCTCCATGTGATCGAATATTTGTATTTAATAGGTTGTCAAGCCAAGAATCAAATGTCTTAAGTATGTAAGCAGTTTGCGTCATACCTCTATCTTTAGTAGAATGAGCTTTCATGACCAAGAAAAAAAATCTTCATAACCTTAATCTCAAAAGTCAGTATTTTCTCGAATTGGTACTATTAATGATGCACCGCTAAGAAGCAGCAAGAGTGGAAAGTCAGAGGAAGCTAACATCGACGTGGTGAACAATAGTGAAGTTCAGAGCCTAGTGCCTTTGCGAATGAAACGTAAGATAGAGATAGATGTCACCAATGATGTTACACTAAAAGCTCGAAGGCGAACCATTGTATTCACTAATCAATCAGAAGAAGTGGATAGAACAGAAGGCATTGGCGAATCATCTTATGTTACTTCATACCATATCACTATTGAAAATGAACCTGACTTTAAACAACCAGATGAAATCGAGAAAGCTCCACCAACACTAGAAGATGGGGGGGGGGGGGGGGGCAGGCTACTATTGATCAACTCAAGGAAATCAACTTAGGGACTGATGATCATCCCAAACCAGTTTTTGTTAATGCATTCCTAAACCCCTCAGAAGAAAATGATTACTTTTAATTATTGTCTAAGTACAAGGATGTCTTTGCTTGGATATACAAAGAGATGCCCGGTCTTGACCCTAAAATTGCAATGCACAATCTTGCTGTCAAACATGGGACATATCTGATTAAGCAGTCTCAACATTTCTTCCGTTTAGAGCTAGTTTCGAGGATAGAGGAAGAACTCAACAAATTGATTGAAGTAGGGTTTATTCGTGAGGTCAAATATCCAACATGAATTTCGAGCATTGTTCCAATAAAGAAGAAAAATGGATAGATTTGAATCTGTGTGGACTTTCGGGGATTTGAATGAGGCATGCCCAAAAGATGATTTTCCTCTTCCCATCCCCGAGCTCACTGTAGATGCAACCACGGGACATGAAGCTCTCTCGTTCATGGATTGTTACTCCGGGTACAATCAGATAAGAATGACTCTGAAAGATGAGGAATTAACTGCCTTTCGTACTCCTAAAGGCATATATTGTTACAAAGTTATGCCCTCCGGACTCAAAAATGTGGGAGCAACATACCAGCGCGCCATGTAATGGATTTTCGACGACATACTCCACAAGATTGTTGAATGTTATGTTGATGACTTGGAGGTTAAGACGAAAGAATGAAGAAATCATTTACAGGATCTACGTACAGTTTTTAATCGCCTCCGAAAATATTAGCTCAAGATGAATCCCCTTAAATGTACATTTGGTGTGACTTCAGGGAAATTCCTGGGATACATCGTACATCATCTTGGTATTGAGATTGATCCTAATAAAGTTGAGGCCATTCACAATATGCAGCGACCAAAGAATTTACGTGAACTTTGAAGTTTACAAGGTCAACTTGTGTTCATTCCTCGGTTCATCTCAAATTTAGCTAGTCGTTGTCAGCCTTTTAACCGACTTATGAAGAAAGACGCCCCATTCAACTGGGACCAATCTTGCCAAAATGCTTTTGATAGCATCAAAAAGTACCTTCTCAATTCTCCAGTATTAGGAGCACCTATACCTGGAAAACTACTCATACTTTACATTACTATGCAAGAAGAATCGTTGGGTGCCCTACTTGCTCAGAATAATGAAAAACATAAAGAGAAAGCCTTGTATTACTTAAGTCACAGACTTACCCCAATGAAGCGAAATTATCCTCCAATTGAAAAACATACCTCACGCTTGTCTTTGCCTCTAAGAAATTGAGGCATTATTTCTTGGCTCATACAATACATATTATTGCAAGAGCTAATCCTCTAAAATATGTCATGTCTAAACCGGTCCTTTCCGGACGCTAGGTGAGATGGTCAATTTTATTCAATGAGTTTGAAATTGTTTATATGCCATGAAAAGCAGTGAAAGGACAAGTCCTAGTAGATTTCTTAGCTAACCATCCTATTCCAGCTGATTGGGAAATTTTTGAAGATTTTCCTGATGAAGAAGTCTTCTTTATGGACATCCTCCCTCCATGGATGATGTTTTTCAATGGGGCAACACGATCAGACAGGGCCAGAGCAGGTGTAGTTTTTGTCTCTCCAAAAAGACATGTTATTCCATACTTTTTTGTACTCACTGAAAATTGCTCAAATAATGTAGCTGAATATCAATCATTGATTATCGGCCTTCAAATGGCGAATGAGATGAAGATCACGGATCTCGAAATATATAGAGACTCTAAGTTGGTGATCAACCAACTTCTTAAAGAATATGAGGTTAAGAAAGATGATCTAGTGCCGTACCATTGTTATGCCTCTCATTTGTTAGAACGGTTTGATAGCGTCATGCTAAAGCACATTTCGAGGAAATAAAATCGGATAGCTGATGCTTTGGTAAATTTAGCTACAACATGGGCTTTAACTGATGAGGACCTAGTTGATGTTCCTGTATGTCAACGATGGGTCTTGCCACAAGTCCTAGAAGATAAATTTGAAGAAAGTAATTTGGTTTCTTATTGGACACAAGAGGAAGAAGACTGTAGACTCCCTATCATTTATTATTTGGAACATAGAAAGCTTCCTAGAGACCTATACCATAAGACTGAAATACGAAGACGAGCACCTCGTTTCATCTGTTACAACGATACGTTGTATAGGCATTCATATAAGGGCCTTTTCCTTCGCTGCCGTGAAAATGATGAAGCAACCCATGCAATAAATGAGCCACATTTTGGGATTTATGGAGCCCATAAATCTGGTCCAAAAATTTACTTTCGCGTCAAAAGAATGGGTTATTATTGGCCCACCATGGTCAAAGATTGCTTGGAGTATGCGAAAAGGTGTCAAGCCTATCAATTCTATACTAACTTCATACACCAACCACTGAAGCCGTTACACCCTACTGTGACGTCATGGCCATTCGATGCATGGGGATTAGATGTAGTTGGTCCTCTAGAAAAGTCTTCAAAAGGCCACTTGTATATCTTGGCTGCTACTGATTATTTTTCTAAATGGGCGAAAGCTGCACCCTATAAACATGTGAAAAAGGAAACAATTGTTGATTTCATTAAGTCTAACCTTATTTATCGATATGGTGTCCCTCGATACATTATCACTGATAATGGGACAAATTTTAAAAATAGTTGGGGTAACTGACCTTTGTGAGAAGTTTGGCCTCAAACAACATAATCCTCCATGTATAATATCCCTGCAAATGGTCTCGCAGAAGCATTCAATAAAACTCTTTGTGAGCTATTGAAGGAAGTAGTTGACCAAACAAAGAGAGATTGGCATGAGCGAATGGAAGAAGCATTGTGGGCATACCACACTACGCATCGTACACCTACTTAAGCAACTCCGTATTCTCTTATCTATGGCGTAGAAGCGGTTCTTCCATTGGAACAATAGATCCCTTCGTTAAAGATTACCATACAAGAAGGCCTTACAAGTGAAGAAAATGCTATCTTACGTCTTCAAAAACTGGAAGCATTGGATGTGAAGAGATTAAAAGCTCAACAACAGCTAGAGTGTTATCAAGCTTGACTTTCTAAAGCATTCAATAAGAAAGTTCGACCTCGGTCATTTGAAATTCGAGACTTAGTATTAGCTGTTCATAGACCAATTATCATGAATCATTGTGAGGGAAATAAATTTGTATCCAAATGGGATGGACCATATGTTGTTCGTGAAGTTTATACTAACAGTGCATATCTCATTATTGATGAAGACGGAGCAAGAGTGGGGCCCATTATGGGCAAGTTCTTGAAGCGATACTACTCATGAAGGCTATGCTCCTGATCGTATGAGCTTAAACTACACTATGCTCCTGGCCCACATGAGTTAAAACTGTGATCGCAAAAAAAAAAAAAAAAAAAAAAGAAAAAAGAAAAATGTAGTTGTTTCATTTTGAACTATGTAATTGACTTGATCCCAGTAAGGGTACGTAGGCAGCTTGGAGGTTTGGTGGAATAAATAAAACTCTTCATGCTTTTATTAGTCAAAATAAAAGTCTATAAGAGTCTACTCAAATATGCACAAACACACTTGCGTAAGTTTGACCTCATGTGAAGTGGCTGCTTAGAGAGTGGTGTCAGGTGCATGAGTAAACTCGTACACTAAGTCTTCAAATCATGTGCCTCCGAGACTAGTGTAGAAATGCGTAGATTTTGGTATAGCTTCAGCTTGAAATCTTCATCAAAATTATGTAGCCTTTAGCACTCTCACTTCACCTGAACTTCATCATTAAATTTGTGTTTGAGTGGTGGTATTTGGCCATATGGAAGATACTATCATGCTCTTTATGCATCATTTGGTTATCTAGGCCACCAAATGGGGGTAAAAGGTGATACAACAACTAGTAATCTGGTTAACCCTACTCTTACTCGGGTTCAGCTTCGTCAAACCCTTTGTTAAACATTCCAAAAGCTCTTGTTGTTACAGCCGTTGAACAACATTGTTGTTGCCAGTGGTCATAATATTGTTGTTACGGTGGTTAACAATGTTGTCTGTGCTGGTGGCATGACCTCTCAGAGTCTATTCTCGCGATATTAATGGCTGCTGGATGATCTATGGCTAATGAAGACACTCTGGCGGTGGATATTAACAACGTTGTTGGAACTAGTGGTAAAACCACTCTCCATCTACATCTGTCGTTGCCCTCCGGGTTAATTCGTAGCTGCAGATAATACTGTTTCTGTTGGTGGCATAACCTATTGGAGTTTGTTAATGGCTGCTGGCTAATCTATGGATGATGAAGACGTTATTGCTGCGGGTATTGACAACGTTGTCTGAGTTTGTGGATGATGAAGATGTTTTTGCTACGGGTAGCCCTTGAATACATGTAAAGATGTGTTCCAACGGAACAATGGGTCCTGACGGACTAGATGTGTTCCAACAAAACAATGGGTCTTTATGGACTCTATGCATTCCAAAGGAACAATGAGTTCTGACAGACTAGATGCATTCCAATGGAACAATGGGTCATGACAGACTAGTAAAAATGTGTTTCAACGAAACAATGGGTCCTGAAGGACTGGATGCGTACTAAAGGAACAATGGGTCCTGATAGACTAGTAAAGATATGTTCCAACGGAACAATGGGTTTTGGCGGACTAAATGTGTTCCAACGGAACAATGGGTCCTTACGGACTAGATGCGTTCCAACGGAATAATGGGTCCTGACGAACTAATAAAGATGTGTTCCAACGGACCAATGAGTTTTGACCAACTAGATGCATTCCAACAGAATAATGGGTCCTGACGGACTAGTAAAGATGTGTTCCAACTGCATAATGGGTCCTGACGGGCTAGATGAGTTCCAAAGGAAGAATAGGTTTTGATGGACTAAATGGGTTCCAACGGAACAATGGGTCCTTACAGGCTAAATGCGTTCCAAAGGAATAATGGGTCTTTACGGATTAGATGTGTTTTAATGAAACAATGGGTCTTGACGAACTGGTAAAGATGTGTTCCAACGGAACAATGGGTCTTGACGGACTAAATGGGTTCCAACGGAACAATGAGTCCTTACGGACTAAATATGTTCCAAAGGAATAATGGGTCCTTACGGACTAGATGAATTCTAATAGAACAATGGGTCCTGACGAACTAGTAAAGATGTGTTCCAACGGAACAATGATGGACTAGATGTGTTCCAACGGAACAATGGTTCCTGACAAACTAGTAAAGATGTGTTCCAACGGAACAATGGGTCTTGACGGACTAGATGCGTTCGAAAGGAACAATTGGTCCTGATGGATTAGATGCGTTCCAAAGGAACAACGGGTCCTGACTGGCTAGTAAAGATGTGTTCCAATGGAACAATGGGTCCTGAAGGACTAAATAGGTTCAAACGGAACAATGGGTCCTTACGGACTAAATGCGTTCCAACGGAACAATGGGTCCTAACAGACTAGTAAAGATGTATTCCAACGAAACAATGGGTCCTGACGGACGAGTAAAGATGTGTTCCAAAGGAACAATGGGTCCTGATAGACTAAATGAGTTCCAACGGAATAATGGGTCCTGACAGATTAAATGTGTTCTAAAGGAACAATGGGTCCTTACGAACTAGATGCGTTCCAACGGAGCAGTGGGTCCTGACAGACTAGTAAAGATGTGTTCCAACAGAATAATGGGTCTTGAATGCGTTCTAATGGAACAATGGATCCTAACGGACTAAATGCGTTCTAAAGGAACAATGGGTCTTTACGGACTAGATGCGTTCCAACGGAACAATGGGTCCTAGAGGACTAGTAGAAAGAAAAAAATAAAAATAAAAATAGGAAAGGAAAAAAATTCGTGAAAAAAAAGGAAAAAAAATGTGTGAAAAAAAAAATAGAAAAAAAAAAAAAAAAGGGGGAAAGAAAGAAAAAGGAAAGAAAAAAAAACTCATGAAAAGAGAAAAAAAAAAAATTTGAAAAAAAAGGAAGGAAAAAAAAAAGAGAGAAAAAAAATCCTTTGTTTTTTGTTTTGCGCGCATAGTGATTATGTATCATGGTGTATATGTATATATGAATTTGGAAGTGGCCATGTGATTCAAGTGAAAAAAAAAAAAAAAAGGCAAAAGGCCATAAGCAAAACAAAAGTTGGTGGAGATTTCGTCGTTTTGCATGATACATGTTAATTGAATGAAAAAATAGTGCTGGGAATAAACAAGAATCGGAAAAGAATGCGTGGCAATAAAGAAACAAAAGAAATGAGCTTACTGAAAAGTATTGCTGAAGACCAGTCCACCCTGTAGATTGAAGTCCGAAGGAATTGATGTTAAACCTTATAATATTGGTGGTATATATAGGCAATAAAATACCTCCTATTTGTACTGGAATTTCTATAATTCAATTCAAATTGGAAAGGGAAATTTTACAATCCAAAGTTGGATAGAAAAGCGAAAGAGGAAATCTTACAGTCCAAAGTTGGATAGGAAAGCGAGCAAAAAAAAAAAAAAAAAACCTTTACAATTCAAAGAGCAAGTTGGATACTTCAAGTCCCACTTGAAAAAGGAGACAAGCCCTGTCAAACATGGGACTTGAAATGGGGGCAATTTGTAGACACTAAAAAATTTAATGGACTTTGGTTTTGACAAATTGACCCACCCAATATGGGTTTAATGTTTAATTAAGTTATTTAACTAGCTCAAACTTGGTCCACTTAAATTATTTAATTAGCCCAGCTCAGATGATTAAATTAAAAGATAATTATTCCCAATAAAATATATTTGGAATAATTATTTTTAAGAATAATTATCATAATATAGCCGGCCCGGTCCAGTTATAATTTTATCCTTATTAGGAGATGACAAGTGTCATCATCTTATTAATCTAAGAAGCCTATAAATAGAGGCCTGGTGGAAGAAGGAAGAGGACACACAAATTCAAAATTCAAAAATCCAGAATTCTAGAGAAAAATACAGAAACTCTGTCAATAGTTATCCCCAACATCCAAACTTGAAGACGAAGAACACCAAGCACATCAAATTGTGCCGTTCTTCATCAAATTCCACGGTGATCAACAACAAGCACATCAAATCGTGTCATTCTTCATCCAAATTCCATGGTGATTGAAGATCAAGCTCGTGTAGCCCTTGAATACCAACAGAGGACTTTATTCTTTGTAAAGAATATTACAAAGGATTGTATTCCTTTTATTTATCATAAATCAATAATATTCTGTTTTGCTCCCTATTTTGTTATTTATTTGCAGACTATAAAATTTGTGTGTACAATGCTAAAAGGGCAAAATGGGTATTACGGCAATAATTTATATCAGATTTCTGATAGAGGGGTAATTTTCCACAATTTCAAAAAATTAGGGGTGTTTATTGCACACTTTTTTTTAAATAAGGGGTAAAAGTGCTACTCAAAGTATACTTAAGGGGTGTTTTCTGCACTTACCCCATTTGTTTTTGGATAACTCTTTTCTCTTTTGTAAGTTGTCAATAAGTATTTTTATGAAACAATCTTTTTCTTTTTCTTTTTCCTAATAAAATAGGATATATAGTAATTTTTTAAAAAATAATCCACCAACCCATAACCCTGGGTAAACATAAATAGTGATTAATGTTGAAAAATAAAATAATAATATCTAATTAGGAGATTCAAAAATAAAAGAAATTTTTTTGATATTTAGTTGAGTCTCTTCTCTCTAATTATGTCTTATCCAACTTTTAAAAATTGGTTGTCTTCTTTTATTATAATTTTTTTTTCATCAAATATTTATTTTAAATTTTTTTTTATTGATATAAGGGTAGTTTTGGTAAGTAGAATTACTTTCTTTTTACTTTCATCCCACCAAAACTAAAAAATTATTTTTTATCATAATTTTCTTGAAAAATTTTTATACTAACCAGATACATCGTAGAAATTTGATTTTCCTTGGTTTCACTTTTTACTTTCACTTTCTATCATAAATTTTTATCTAACCAAATGGACCCTAAGGGAATTAAAGGTCGGTGATTAATTGCTCATATACTAATGTAAATACGAGCTTTATGAATTATCATCAAGTTTATTGCATAATCAAAGTAATAATAACAAGAGCAACACTAGGAGAGTGCTACGGGGGTCATGGAGGTTAAAGTATACAATATCTCAGGTACCTATGAGGTTTTCAACCGTCGGATGTTGTAGTGGGAACTACTTGATGGATGATTCAACGATTGAGAGACACTAGGGTATGGTACCCTCAAAGTATTGTCCACTTTCTCGTCATGAAAGCTACACGAAAAAAAGAAAGACATTTCATTTCTTTACCAATCTTGAAACTTGAACTAGAATTTTGTCGCTAAGAAACAAAGGTAAACCAATGAAAAACCCAACAATATTATTGATCAAAGTTGTAAACTAAGTTTATAAAACTAATATTATAAATGATTAAAAAAATAAAAAAAATTACACACATACTTTTTTTTTAGAGAAAGATACTAAGGGCTTGGTTGCGAGAATAGTTCTGAAAATTAGAAATTTGTACTTTATTAAAAATATAAAAATAAAAAAATTATAAAACTGCCCAAAAACTTATTTAGTTGCAATTTTTTAAAAACTATTTTATGAAATCTCAATTAAAAAAAAAAAAAAAATGTAAGCTTTGGACCGCTTTAGAGCTTTAGACAGGTTGTGCACCAGGCCACCTAAGTCTTGGGCTAGGCCTTTCACACCATTGTCGATTTGGGTTTAAGGTCTTAAACCTCTAGTTGTAAAGCTGAAGAACCTAAACATACTGAGCTCGAACTAGTGTTTTTTTTTTTTTTTTTTTTTTTTTTTGGCAAAAACAACAAAACCAAAGAAACCTAAACCACAGAACACACCACGTCCTCCATAGCTAAAGGCACAATGGAAGAAGGAAGAGCAGGCAGAAAAAGATCCAAACCAAGCTCAGAACGGGAAAGAGCAGCCAAGAGCCACCCGATTGCCGTGGCGCCTAACATAAGACAAGGAAACAGAAGAAAATCTTCGAAGATCTCAGGCAATATCAAAACAAATAGACGCAATTTCTGCTGGACAAGAGTCGGCATTCAACACCCCATCGACAACAACTTTAGCATCCAATTCAAACCATAAACAAGAAAATCCTAAAGCAAAAGCACAAAAGATAGCACGCTGTCAAACCACAGCTTCCGCCTGCAACGAAGAAGAAGCCGAGAACAGACAAAGAACAACTGCTTGAATAACAGCACCTGAAAAATCACAGAAAACAACTCCGCCACCCCCCACAAACGGCTGCCGACAAAAGGAAGCATCAAAATTACATTTGACAGTTCCAGGCGGGGGAGGACACCAAGACACGACGAAAAGAGAACCAGCGAACACTTTCCGAGAACCAGCGATAGAGAGAGAATCATTGAGAGAGAAAGTCGAATCACTTCGAATCTATGAAACTCTCCACTTTACAGGCAAGTGCTCATCTCTCCACTCTTCGCTTTGAGTGATAGCATATTATATGTGCTTGTAATTTTCAAGAAATGACTATATATATCTGCAAAAGTCTCATCTCACTCTCTCCCAAGAACTCTTCACATCTCAACAAAACCCCAATCTTTTCTCTCTCAAGAACTCTTCCTCTCCAAAAACCCCTATTGCTGTGTCCGATTACTTGATTGATAGACACAAATTTTCTCCTGAAACTGTTTCGAAAGTCTCTTCCGTCGTAAAGCATTTGAAAAGCCCTGAAGAGACCGATTGGATTCTTTCATTTCTCCGGGAAAATGGTTTTCGGATACCCATCTCGAGCGTGTCATCAAACACGCGCCTCAACTTCTCTCTGCAAATCTTGAGCGCTCCATCAAACCCAAATTCAAGCTTTTTTAGGACTTGGGTTTTTCTTCTAGCGATATTGTGAAAATTGTTTTGTCTGACCCACAAATTCTAACTAGTAGCGCGGATAATTTGCCTGGGCCGATGATTTTAGCATTGAGAAGTGTTTTTTGTTCAAGTATGGAAGTGTCTGGGCTTTTAAAGAAATCTGCGAGGTTTTGAGGTATGATTTGGCGAAAACTATGATACCCAATATTGAATTTATGAAGAGTTGTGGTATTAGTTATTCGCAAATAGCTGGATTTTTCTATAATTTTCCAACAATTTTCTTGCTTAAACCAACGAGAATTAGAGAATGTGTCGAGAGGGTTGATGAGATGGGCATTGACAGGAAGTCTAAGATGTTTATTTATGGGATAAGGGCTATTAGTTCGATGAGTAAAGAGAATTGGGAGCTGAAATTGGAGCTTTTTAAGAGTTCGGGGTTACCGGAAGACGACATTTTGTCAGTTTTTAGGAGAGGGCCTCAGGTTTTTGCTGTGTCAGAGAGGAAAATTAAGGCAATAACACTGCTTTTCCTTAGCATGAGCAAATGTGATATCTCATATGTTGTTAATCACCCAGACTGACTTGTTAAAAGTGTTGAGAATAGGCTTAAGCCACGGCCAAGAGTTCTGGAGGTTTTGAAAAGCAGAAATTTGCTTCTTAAAAAGCGGAGTTTGGCGACTGCATGCAGGATCACTGATAAGAAGTTCTTTATGAAATATGTATTTCCTTATTCAAATGAAGTTGGCGAATTATTTGTGCTTAATAGGCCTCATTGAAAGCAGAAATATGTGCTTAAGATCATGACATCTTTTCTGACTTCATGATTCAATACCTAGAGGCAGGCTGAGACTGAATCTTTTTTCCAAAAACCAAATGACATGGCGGCATGGCATAGCAGGTAAGTAGGTATTCTTTCGCACTAGATATTCACACTTTTTTTCTTGTATCCATGTGGTGTACTATGAAAAACATGGATTAATTTTCGAGCTGGCTGTTTCATTTCAAATGAGTTTAATTGAACATTTCTTTTTGTTTCGTTTTTCCAATTGAGGCATCATGTTGAATAACCCTGATAGGTATAATATTTTACTCAAGCTTTCTCATTTTGTGTGTCGGGCAATGATTGTTGAGTATCTGAACTTTTAGCCATGATCTTATTCTTCACTTTTAATTTTCTCATTGTGCATGATCCTATTCTATTATAATTTTTGTTTCTCAATTATATTGGTACTTACATTACTCATGCATGTAAGTACTGATCTACCAATATAACATGATTTAGTCAAGTAAGGTTCTTCGTCCAATGCTAGCACTATCCCGATCCCGACTGAAGGTGCTTCTTGCATTAGTGAATTCTTTTACTTTGATTCACTTGCTTCTTATTGTCGTTTTTTTCTTCTTTATTCATTAAGCGATCTTTGATTCTGAAAGTAGAGAAATTGGCGAATTATCCATGGTTAACAAGGGATGTGATGAGGTGTTGAATATCAAATCTAGTTTGGCTGTTTTCAAATTTACCAAAAAAAATCTTGTTTGGTTTCTTCTACTTCTCATCCTAATATTTAGTTGGAAGATGAATCTAGTATTCTAGTTGTAGGTGGATTTATCCCAGGGCATTTGTAAACCTAAACCTTGCGTTGGAGGAACTCAGAAAGTCCCAAATGATAAAACTAGTTTTTTTTTTTGTTTCTTTTTATTCAGTTGCTAAATAGAATCCAACATAAGAATAAAATCCCTCTCAATAACGGCCATATCAGTAACAAAAATCAATCAAAAAACGATGAAAAGACTGCAAATATCAAGCTGGCCATATCACTCAATAAAAATAAAAAATAAAAAAAAGAAGAAGATGAAAAGACTGGAAATATCAAGCTGGCCGTATCACTCAATAACAAAAATCAATCCATATCACTCAATAACAAAAATCAATTGCATTTTACTTAAAACAACAAAAAGAAGAAGATGAAAAAGACTGCAAATATATAGATACACTTATACACAGATATGCTATACAAACTTCTGCTCCTGTTTCATCTTCTGAAGAATAAGATAATAAATTCAAACACCGACTAACAAAAAGATGAGCAAATGAACAGACCAACAAAAAGATGAGCAACAACATCAGAAGAACATGGTTACAACAAACAGTCAAGAAGAAGATGAAAAGAACCGTGATGAGGAAGAAGATGATGAGGATGATGAGAAGGTTGGAGGAATCAGATGCAGAAGAAGAAAGGGATGAATCCGAATCCAAAGCAGGAGGGCAGAAACAAGATGATATATTCATAAAAGGCACCCATATCAGTATATGGGTCAGCCCCATTACTCAATTTTTGACGTCTCTACCGTATGTTTCACCGCAGGCTTTGGGAGTTGGGAGTGCTTTGGGAGACGACAATCAGATTCAGATTCTGAACAAGAATCTTCTTCAGAACTGGTTGAATTGGATTTTTGGACAGCTGGTGATCTCTTGTCAATAGGCAGAGGACTATTTCCCACTTTTTCTTCTACATCTTCATCTTCATCATCTTTTTCATCATCTTCTTCTACTTTGTCACTCACAGATTCATCTTCACCATCTTATTTCTGCCCTCCTGCTTCGGATTCGGATTCATCCTTTCCTTCTTCTGCATCTCATTCCTCCACCTCCTCATCATCCTCCTCCTCTTCATCATCCTCCTCTTCATCACGGTTCTTTTCATCTTCTTCTTGACTGTTTGTTGTAACTGTGTTTTTGTTGGTCGGTGGTGGTGTTCAGTTGCTCATCTTTTTGTTGGTGGGATTCATTATCTTATTCTTTAGAAGATGAAACAGGAGGAAGAGAAGTTTGTATAGCATATATGAGTGTGTATCTATAGAGAGAGAGAGAGGGAATATTTCCCTAGCTAGATAAACGAATATACACGGCAGCTTAATTTTAGTCCTTAATTGAAGTCTAGTAAATAGCAGCTTATATAAGAAGGTGGTTCGTCAGCTAGGTTTAGGTTTTCTAAAAGAATTGAAATACCTAATTAATTAATTAATTAAGAGTATCCAATTAATGACCTGTCCTCCAATTAATTAATTTAGAGTACCCAATTAATGACCTGTCATGCGCTTGATATTAGCTGTCTTTTTTTTTTTTTTTTTTTTTTTTAAAGTAAAATGTGATTGATTTTTGTTATTGAGTGACATGGCCATTATTGAGAGGGTTTATTAATTAGTGACCTTCTGAGTTCCTCGCAAGGTTTATTAATTAGTGACCTTCTGAGTTCCTCCAACGCAAGGTTTATTAAGTAAAATCGATGATTGAATAATCTAAATTCTTATTTAATTAATTTGTTTGTGTTTTTTTTATTATTAATTTTTTTTTTTTACTATAGTTATTGTTTTGTTAAATTTTTAATTCTTACTTAAAAAAAAAAAAAAAAAGGTTATTTTTGTTAGGAGTGGCGATATCCGCACACCACTTTTCAACATTTACAATAGAATCTAAAATGAAATTAGAATTTTAACCTTAACTTTACAAGTAAATAATAATAATTTTTTAAATGACACAACCACCCTTTAAGAATTTGTCTCATTATCTCTAATCTTTAATATTTTAGATCTTTTTAGACAAGACCAAAAAACAATAATAATAAATGGCCTCCACCGAACAAAAAAAAAAATAAAAAGTAACCATTAAAATTTATCTTTTGACATAAAAAACCCTCCCCCAGAAAATATTTATTAAAGATATTTTCTCTTTTTTCGAAAAGAAGAGAATTAAAAAAAAGTTATTTTTATCCAATAAATTATTTAGTCATAATATATTACCAAAAATAAAAAAAGGTTATGAAAAAAATATATATATAACTTTGTTAAATAAATATCTCTTTGAATTGTACAAAAAAAAATATCCATTCTAGTATAAATTATCTATTTTGACTGCCAAAAATAAAATTATTAGTATGAAATAAATTATTTTCGGGAAAGTAAAAAAAAAAAAAGATAGTAAAGAAGGTAAAAAAAAGTTTTAAAAAAAGTTAAAATTATATAGAGGGTAATTTTGATATTATAAATTAAGGGATGGTGCATTAAAAAATTCAACGACCTTCTTGTTATTTCCTTTAAAAGAAAAAAGAGAAATGGAATGCAATTGGAGAAAAGTGAAATGCGAATATAGTCTCCCTTTTTTATTTTATTTTTCTTTTTGGTAAATAAAGAGAGTTATTTTTATTAATTTATTTTCAGAGAGTTTTTGTTTTGAAAGGCATTTTATATTTTGGTTTTAAATTAATTATTTTCACACTGCCTTTTCATACTTTTCATCCACACTTTTGACCTTTTGGTTTTGTTTTGTTCCCCACTTGAATTTGTTTGTCCTTTTACTCCTTAGAGAAAGAGAGTGTAGATAGACGAGTTTCACATACAAAGAAATATTATATCCTTACAGTCCGTTATTTCATTTATAACTTTCGAACAAAAAAAAAAATCCCTTATTTCATTGCATACATGTATTGATTTGACCTAAGTAAGGAATCACTTATTTAATTACACACATGTATTGATTTGACCTAAGTAAAGAATCATTTCTTTCTCATTGATGTCGATGATTTTTATGCACACTACAATCCATGTTAATCTCAACGTTTTTTTTTGTTCATTTCTTTTTATAAATTTCGTACGTATATATGTATTTTTATGCCGGTGTGTGTCTGTTTTTTTTTTTTTTTTTTTTTTTTTTTTAGCTTTCTTAAATTTGGATTGGATTAGACTAATTAGTTATGATTTTCTTAATCTCTAGAAAAGTTGAATTTCTAAAAATTTTACTTGGTATATTGTTACATTGATTTTTAGTTTATAAGAATATATAGCATTTTTTTCTGATCGAATATATGCATTTTTGAATATTAATACTATGGTATAGTTTTGTTTTGAATCTCAAATAAGTTTCTGAAAAAGTAACAATGTTTATTTATCACTTTTTTTTTCCCTTGTTACTTGCCTATATTCTTTGATTTAAATTAGTCAAAATTGATTTATTGTTCTCTGTTTTTTATTGATATATTGTGTAATGATTATTAATTTGTGCAAGTATTACATGAATTTCTTCTTTTTTTATAAATTAAAATCTAATTGTTTAATTAATTTTTTTTATAATTTTGACAGAAATCTTATTTGTGTTTGTTTAGAAAGTTTGATAAAAAATTTCTTTAAATAACTAGTTTTTTTATTTAAATAAATTGGCAAAATTTTAGATAGATATATTTTTGTATTAATATAATAAATAGTAAAATATTTTTGCCTAACTAATATATATATTTATTTTCCAATAGTTCTAGCTAGGTAATATTGCTTATAATTTTGGCTCCCCCAACCTCAAGATCCCGACCCTGTTGACGGGAATTCTAAGATGTTTCTTTATGCAATTCAAACTATTAGTTTGATGTCTTTAGAGAATTGGCAATTGATATTGGAGCTCTTTAAGAGTTTGGCGAAGATGACATTTTGTCAATTTACGAGAGCGCCTCAGGTTTTTACTGTGTCAGAGTGGAAAATTAAGGTGAAAACACAACTTTTCCTTAGCACGGGCAAATGTGATATCTCATTTGCTGTTAATCACCTAGACTTACTTATAGTGTTGAGAATAGGCTTAAGCCACGGCTAAGAATTGTGGAGGCTTTAGATGGCGAAGGAATTTGCTTTGTAAAAAGCTGAATTTGGCTACTATATGCAGGTTCACTGATAAGAAGTTCTTTGAGAAATATGTAGTCCCTTATTCAAATGAAGTTGGTGAATTATTCGTGCTTAACAAGGCCTCGTTGACATCCTTTGTGACTTAATGATTTAATACCTAGAGGCAAGCTGAGATTGAATCCCTTTTTTCCAAAAGCAAATGACTTTGCGACATAGCATGGTAGGCTACAACGTCATTCTAGGTCGTGATAGAATATTGCATTATCAATTATATATTAAAAATTATTCACTATTATTCATTGCTTTTAATTATTTATTTATTTTAGGCCTCAAATTATATTGAGTCAGTCTTGACTCGATTCCTTTACAACCCTAATATGTAACAATGGAGCATTATAGTATTTTGGGAGATGCATCATATCATAGTGAGCAGTATAATGTTTTGGAAAATGTATCATATCACAGTATACAAATATGTATAAATACATAAGAATATATATAGTTCTTTGGAGGAAGTTGTTGATTTTTTAGCTTCTTGGAAGGCTTGAGGCCTTTGTGGTCTTCTGTATTTTTGGGTTCCGCTCCCTTTCTGAGCGTTTTTTTATAAAAATTTTATTTATATATATATATATATATATACATATAGAAGTACCGATAGATATAAAAAGATAAAATATTAAGATTGGACTCGTTTCCTCTACAATTTAATATCAGCAATAATGTCAAGGCTCAAGTAATTCAGTAGTTCTATTTGTTAGTAGACTTTATAAGTACCGATAGATGTAAAAAGATATAAAACAATGTAAACTATTAAATGAAGAGGTTAGCAGCCTTTAATTGCATTACATCTCACTAGCATGTGAAACATATCTAATTATTAAAGTTATGTATAAAATAAAAATAAAAATAAAACAATGTAACGAGCACTCAGCCTTTCAATTTTAACTTGATTGACCATTGATTACATTAGTTTGTTTTACTAAGGCTTCATTTGGTGGAATCAATTAGAAAGGAAAGTAGTTAGAAAAATTTTTAAACTCTTTTTTGTAGTTTGGATAGAAGAAAAAAGAAAGGAAAGAGAAAATTTGGTTTCTCCCATCTGTTTATATTCTCCCAAAACTTTTTATGCACAAAACATGCAAAAACATTATTTTTCCAGAAAGGAGACCTTTTTATTTGACCCATTTCATTCCACAAACTTGTTTGTATTTGTTTTTGGATAACTCTTTTCTCTTTTGTGAGTTGTCAACAAGTATTTTTATGAAACAATCTTTTTTTTTTTTTTTTTTTTTTTTCCTAATAAAATAGGATATCTAGTATTTTTTTTAAAAAAATAATCCACCAACCCATAATAACCCTGGGTAAACATTAGGGCCGGCTCGAGCCTTCGGCGGTCGTCTAAGGCTCCAGCCAATAGGAAGGCTCCAAAATTTTAAAATTTGTTATACTATAATTATTTCATTTCGATTTTATATTAGGCCTCAAATATTTATATCTTAAAATAATTTTTTTTTTTTCCTCCTCCTTTCCGTTGAACTCTAATTGATACATAAATTTAATATTGGGTCCCAAATATTTATATCCTTATATGACTTTTTTCTCTCCCTTTTTCTACTCTCATTCACGTTTTACAATAAATCCTAACTAACATAGAAATTTAATATTGGGCCAAAAACATTTTTGCACCAACACTAAAAACATTTTTGGGTAAGTTATACCAATACTAAAATATTAAATATCTATTTAATGTTGTTGTTTGGGAAAATGACGAAACCTTTTCATATATATATATATATATATATATATATTATGTTTTATCTTATTCTTTTCAGCAAGTCTTCCTCTTCCCATCTCATTACAAGTTTACAGTCATTATGAATGCATTTTTATTCTATTGAAAAATTTGTATAAGTATTAGATATGGGTTTTCTAAATCAGGTTTAATAGTTATTTTTCTTTAATTATTTTTTAATTTTATTAACTTTTGTTATTATAAATTTGTGTGTGTATATATTTGTATATTTTGTTTTTGAGTTGTGACTAATTTTATTTATATTGTTGAAAAAGCCACTTTTATTTTTCGCCTAAGGCGCCAAATTAGATTGAGCTGCCCCTGGTAAACATAAATAGTGATTAATGTTGAAAAATAAAATAATAATATCTAATTGGGAGGTTCAAAAATAAAAGAAAAAAATATTGATATTTAGTTGAGTTTCTTCTCTCTAATTATTTTTTATTCAACTTCCAAAAATTGGTTGCCTTATTTTATTATATATATTTTTTCATCATCCATTGCTTTTTATTTTTAAATTTTTTACCGATATAAGGGTAGTTTTGGTAAATAAAATCATTTTCTTTTCACTTTCATCTTATCCAAACTAACAAATTATTTTTTATCATAACTTTCTTGAAAAACTTTTATACAAACCAAATACATAGTAGAAATTTGATTTTCCTTTCTTTTACTTTTACATTCACTTTCTATCATAAATTTTTATTTAACCAAACGAACTCCTAGGAAATTAAAGGTTGGTGATTAATTGCTCATATGCTATTGTAAATACGAGCTTTATGAATCATCATCAAGTTTATTGCATAATCCAAGTCATAATAACAAAGAGCAACAATAGGAGAGTGTTAAGGGGTCATGGAGGTTAAAGTCTACAATATCCCGAGTACCTATGAGGTTTTCAACCGTCGGATGTAGTAGTGGGAACTACTTGATGGATGATTAAACGGTTGAGAGATCCTAGGGTATAGTACCCCCGGAGTATTGTACACTTTCTCGTCATGAAAGTTACATGAAAAAAGAAAAAAACATTTGTCTTACTTGATTTGTAACTCTGAAAACAGTTCTCAAGAATTCAGAGAATAGAAAATAGTTTTCATAGAACAATAAAAGATAGTTGTATAAAAACAAAGCCTTTTTATAATTGAGTTTTTAGAAAACTAAATCAAGTAGAGTTTTTTGTACAATTTTCTGAAAATTGAAAACTGTTCTAAGAATTACAAACCAAGCAAAGTCGTTTCTTTACCAATCTTGAAACTTGACCTCGGATTTTGTCGCTAAGAAACAAATGTAAACTAGTGAAAAACCCAACAGTATTGAAAATTGAAAACTGTTCTAAGAATTACAAACCAAGCAAAGTCGTTTCTTTACCAATCTTGAAACTTGACCTCGGATTTTGTCGCTAAGAAACAAATGTAAACTAGTGAAAAACCCAACAGTATTATTGATCAAAGTTGTAAATTAAGTTTATAAAACTAATATTATAAATGATAAAAAAAAAATTACATATATTTTTTTTTATAGAGAAAGATACTAAGGGCCTGTTTGGTTATGAGAATAATTCTGAAAATCAGAAATTTGTACTTTATTAAAAATAAAAAAAAAATTATAAAACTGCCCAAAAACTTGTTTGGTTGCAATTTTTTAAAAACTGTTTTATGAAATCTCAATTAAAAAAAAAAAAAAATGTAAGGTTTGGGCTGCTTTAGAGCTTGAGACAGGTTGTGCACCAGCCGACCTAATTCTTGGGCTGGGTTTTTCACACCATTGTCGATTTGGGTTTAAGGTCTTAAACCTCTAGTTGTAAAGCTGGAGAACCTAAACATAGTGAGCTCGAACTAGGTTTAGGGCACATTGTTCATCATTCAAACACTTTTCGAGAACCAGCGATAGAGAGAGAATCATAGAGAGAGAAAGTTGAATCACTCGGAATCTATGAAGCTCCCCACTTTATAGGCTGTGGGTGCCACTTATTAGAAGCTGACATAGCACGCTGACAAGTCAATACAACCATAGCCAAATCCTTCGTGGCAATTTGAAAAGTCAAAAGTCACGAAGGACCAAACTGCGAGCACTCCAAGCCTTGGCATCGCTTCAGGTTTATCAAGTCTCGAAAGATCAAACTTCGAGCACTCCAAGCCCTGGCATCGTTACTAGGCCCATAAAGTCTCGAAAGATCAAACTTCGAGCACCCTAAGCCTTGGAATCGCTCTAGGCCCATCAAATCTCGAAAGATCAAACTTTGAGCACCCTATGCCCTGGTATCGCTCCAGGCTCATCAAGCCACGATGAGCTAATCCTCGAGCAACCTAAGCCCTGGCATTGCTTCAGGCCCATCAAGTCTCGAAAGAACAAACTTCGAGCATGCACCCTAAGCCTTGGCATCACTCCAGGCCCGTCAAGCCTCGAGGAGCCAATCCTCGAGCACCCTAAGCCTTGACGTCACTCCAGGCCCATCAAGCCTCGAGGAGCCAATCCTCGAGCACCTTAAGCCTTGGCACTGCTCCAGGCCCATCAGGTCTCAAGAGACTAGCTCTCGAATGCCTCAAGTCCTGGCGTTACGCCAGACAATATCACTTCGAAAGATTGGAGCCCTTGGGGGCTTGTAGTCAAGGGATTGCGTATAGCACGAAACGAAGGTAGGGTCTTCGCGGCTATAGGGAATCTATGTTTGGGAAACTTAGGAGGATCTTGGATTGGTGGATGAGAAGTCAAGAAGTGCCTTTGCTCTCAGCAAGGCCCGATTAACAAGATGATGGGATTATACATGTCATGACAGCAAACCTTAAAATCACATTTAATGCTGTGTCAGGCTTGGCCAACCGACGGCCAAGCAACATTTAATGCCCCTGATTAAGGGAAAAGTGACATAGCAATGTAGGACAAGGCTCGAGGAAAGGATTAGACCCTTCAAACTCTTAAGTCTCCAGGATTACTCATGTAATCCGGATCGGGAGTAATACATGCTAGGAACCATGCACGGAAGGGACCATTGGATAATAACCAATGGAATTCAGAGCTATAAATAATACTGTCCTATGAAGGAATAAGGAGCCCGGAAGAGGAAGCTGTCATAAGATACTATATACTCGCCCTACCACCATCTTGATCTTGTTAGTTGGTCTTCTTCTCCTCCTCTTAGACTAAGCATCTCATTTGTTTTCCTTCGTATTTGTATTTCTGATATCACCTTTATATCGTTGTTTACTATCTGATTAAAAAAAGAACCCCTACACAGGCAAGTACTCATCTCTCCACTCTTCGCTTTGAGTGATAGCATATTATATGTGTGTGTAATTTTCAAGAAAGAAATGACTATATATATCTGCAAAAGTCTCATCTCACACTCTCTCAAGAACTCTTCACATCTCAACAAAACCCCAATCTCTCATTTCTCTCTCCTCTTCTTATCTGTTTTCTCAAGAACTCTTCACATCTCAACAACTTTGACTATCTCCGAAGTGATGAACTCGTTGAATATTGGCTGTAGCACTTCGTCTTCATTCCCAAATGAACCGCCGCTTGTTATGGACTGAACTTCAGTCGATGGTTATGATATTTTGCTCAAGCTTTCTCATTAAGTATATGAACTTTTAGCCATGATCTTATTCTTCACTTTTAATTTTCTCATTGTTCATTTATATTGATACTCACAGTACTGTACTCATGCATGTCAGTGCTGATCTACCAATATAACTATGATTTAGTTAAGTAAGGTTCTTCGTCCAATGCTAGCACTATCCCGATGAAGGTGCTTCTTGCATTAGTGAATTTTACTTACCAAGAAGAAGAGTTGATGTGGTGAGGTGCTGAATATCAAATCTAGTTTTGCTGTTCTGAATTTTTTGTCTGATCTTTCTTAGCATGGTTATAGAAGGAAAGATAGAGGGAAAGAAAAAAAAAATTCCTCTTGTTTGGCTTCTTCTACTTCTCATCCTGAAATTTAGTCAACAGATGAATCTAGTTGTAGGTGGACTTATCCCAGGGCATTTGTAACTTGGGGGGCGTCTATGATTCTGCATTGTAGCGTCTTCCTAGCAACTTGACAGCTCTGTTTACGTATCATTCAAGCCACCTTTGATTGTGTTATCCTAAGAATCGAACTCTGTAGAGATGACCCATAGCTGATAAGATTTGGTTGATTCTGGTGCCAAGAAAGTATTTACCATTGAGGTAGCTGATCACATTCAGATGATTCCAAGGTACAATTATTATTGCAGATGACTTAATCTGCATCGTTATTATAGTAGATGAGATAGTTTCTACCGACCATTTTTTAATTTTTTTGGTTTTCAATAGTAATTATAGGTATGTTGAGGATGCAGTAAGTGGCATGGGCCGGATATAGTTCACTGGAACGGGATTGGGTCGAACAATTGAAGTATGGCCCATGCCAAAGCACCCCGGAATGGGCCGAACCTGGAGGATCCACTGAGGAAGATCAAGCCCATTAGAAGATCAGGCCCAGAAGGAAGAAAACTTTTGAATATAGGCCCAATGTAATCAGTTAACAATAATAATTGTAATGGTCTATAAATAGACCATTACAGGTGGATAAGAAGGGGAATTTTTTGGATTCTATTGAAGGGTAAGAATTCTAGAGAGAGAAAGAAGAAACGAACTCTTGTATCTTCAATTGGCGCCATCTGTGGGAACGGAGAAAAAGATCAATTCGAGCCCGATCAGTACCATATTAGTTCAATCAAGTTTGTGAGTACACAGTGTGATTTCTAGAAGTTGAATCCAAATCAGTGAGATTGTAGTTTGTTCAGAGAGAATTCTTGCTTATTGTGGATTCTGAGGCATTTGCTTCGGAATGACGCAATTGTGATTTACTCAATTGCAGTCAGATCCAGTGAGTTCAAAGCTAGAAAAGTTCAGATCTAGCAAATAGTGATCACGATTCGGTGAAGTTGAGCCCAGATCTAACGGAGTTTGCATCGGTGACGCTTAGATCTATTTCAGAGTTCGTAATTCATGCCTTTGCTTTGATCCAGAATCATGATAGGGGGTGACAACTCCAATACGGTTGAGAACGTCCAGCAAGTGAAACTTGATGAGTTGATGAACATGATCGAAGCTCTCCGGAGAGAAAATGCGGATCTAAGGACTGAAATGCAGCGTCAAGAAGCTCCAGTAATTCCATGACCACTCTCGGTAGGAGAAAAAGGTGCACGTACCGTTGCAGCACATCACGGTAAGGAGGTCAGAAATAATCTAGTAGATCCTCACCGCGAGGAAATCCGGCGAGGCAGTTTGCCGCCAAATCTTCGTCGTATTGATGATCATGAAGGATCAACTCACATGGATCCACGGCGTGAGCAGATCAGGCGAAACGAAGCAATGGCTTTTAATCCACATCAAGAAACGCTCAGCCGAGGTGAAGCAACAGAGTTGAATCGTCACAAAGCTATGCCTCCATGGCGCAAAGACTTTGTTAAGGACAGGTCATTCGATCCGACCTATCGGCCTTCCATGACGACGTTCGACTATCACAGCTCAGAGAGGAGATCAGTAGACCAGAGAGCAACCGCGGGGTTCCAGAGGGAAAATGAAGCACTCCGTTCAGCAGCTCGAACAGTTGATTCACCATTCACCGATGAAATTCTGAATGCTCCGAGTCCGAGTAAATTTTCTATGCCTGTTTTCATTCTGTTTGATGGAACGACCGATCCGATCAATCACGTGTATCACATCCAGTTGAAAATGGCTCTAAACACTAAGAATGACTCTTTGACATGCAAGTGGTTTCCTACGAGTCTGGCCAGACCAGTTCTGAATTGGTTCAAAAACCTGCCGAGGGGTTCAGTGGATAGTTTTGAAGCTTATGTGATTGGTTCATAAGCCAATACTATGGAAACAAGCGTCCAGCGAAAGATATTTCGAGCCTATTCACAATAAAGCAACATGCTGATGAGCGTCTCCAGGCTTTCCTAACCAGGTTTAACCTTACCAAGAGCGTGGTTATTGAATGTCACCCTTCAACGGCAGTTCAAGCATTCATACGGGCCATGAACCGTGGCACCCCATTCCACACAAGCTTGGTGGTGAACACGTCGAAGACTATGGATGAACTTAACGAAAGAGCCGATGGATTTGTGCGCTAAGAAGAAGAAGAGGCGGCAAACGCTCGGAAGACATCCATCATATCCACGGAAGAAAAGACCAAAGCAAAGATCAGGCAAAAACAGGTTCAGCCGCAACGCTCCTAGTGGAAATCTGAGAAGAGGCCCAGAGAGGAAGAGCTGGTTACTCCATTGAAAGCTACCCTAGCAAGATTGTACCAAGAAAATAAAGATAAGTTCTGACCTCCTTTACTAATCAGACAACCTCTCGAACAGAGGGATCAGTCTAAGCACTGTGCATTTCATTTTGATTTTGGTCACTAGACTAATGAATACAGGAACCTAAGGAGACAGGTAGAGATGCTAATAGCCAGAGGGGAGTTCGCAAGTTATATTCAAGGACCAGCGGTGGAACAGAACCGACCAATTGAGCACGTGAAGAAGAATCAGAAGTCGAATTCTCACAACACGCAACCAGTTCGAGTAATCAATGCAATTCATGGTCGGCCAGAACCTGTCGAGGAGTCAGATGAACTGCTTCGAACACGCCTTCGCCAGGCACGGATGAAGAGAATGATAGGCAGTGTAAACACTCTGCACAAACAGAGTGCATCAACGTAGATAAAGTTTGACGTAACAGATTTGTTGCGTGTTCAGATCCCTCATGAGGACCCGCTGGTCGTAAGTTTGACAGTGACCAAATGCTTGGTGCGTAGAGTTCTAATTGACCCTGGAAGTAGTGCGAACATCATGCCAAGGGATACATTCGATCGGCTCGAGATCAAACAGGATCGGCTGAAATTCACCGGGAATCCACTACTAGGGTTTGATGGAAAGCGAGTGGAGCCCGTCGGTACGGTGGAGGTAGCGGTACATGCTGCCGAGAGGGTTTTGATGGAAACCTTTGTGGTTGTTGAAATTCATCCCTCTTACAATCTTCTGATGGGCAGAGGGTGGATCCACAGAGTTCAAGGTGTTCCTTCCACTCTGCATCAGGTAATGAGATGCCTGGGGCCAAACGAAACCAAAGTGATT
This sequence comes from Cornus florida, assembly GCF_030987335.1. NCBI lineage: Eukaryota > Viridiplantae > Streptophyta > Magnoliopsida > Cornales > Cornaceae > Cornus > Cornus florida. Next base: position 27,093,570 of record NW_026775579.1, read on the forward strand.
GACATTCATGGAGACCAACCTGCAGCTAAAGAATGTTATTCTATAACACTGAAACATGCTGGAAAGGGGAAAGCTCCCATTCGTTCAGCAAGTCCGAGATAGCAATTATAGGAGCCTCCCTCCAAGTAAAGTGGGGAGGAGGAGCCAGTAGGCTTGACTGAAGAACCCTTGTTTGATGTGCAGATCGATCAGTTCTGACCGGAACGGATAACCAGAGTGGGGGAACGACTCATTGAGGAGGAAAAGCAGGAATTAGTTGATTTTTTGTCTCAAAACGCAGATGTGTTTGCATGGAGTCACCTAGACATGCCAGGGATCGATCCTTCTGTATCTTGTCACTCCTTGAACGTTAACCCCAATGCAAAACCTGTAAAGCAGAAGCAGTGACGGTTTGCCCTTGAGCTCAACCGAATTATTGCCGAGGAGGTTGACAAGCTGCTTGACGCGGGGTTTGTAAGAGAAGTGTACTACCCTGACTGGTTATCGAATGTGGTCGTTGTGTAGAAGAAAAATGGAAAATGGCGTGTATGCATTGATTTCACCAATTTAAATAAAGCCTGTCCGAAGGATAGCTTCCCGCTGCCAAAGATTGATCAGATGGTGGATGCAACTACTGGATATGAACGCTTGACCTTTTTAGATGCTTATTCAGGTTATAATCAAATCCCCATGGACCCCGCTGATGAAGAAAAAACTTCTTTCATTACCGAACGCGGGACGTATTGCTGCAAAGTTATGCCATTCGGACTGAAGAACGCCGGAGCAACTTACCAAAGACTTATTAGCAAAATTTTTAAGGAACAAATAGGGAAGACAGTGGAAGCTTACATTGATGACATGGTGGTAAAAAGTAAGAAGAAAGCTGATCATGTGAAGCATCTACGAGACGTGTTTGATGTGTTGAGGCGATATGGAATGAAGCTCAATCCGACCAAGTGCTCATTCGGTGTAAGTTCAGGCTAATACCTAGGGCACGTGGTTAATCTCAGAGGCATCGAGGCAAGCCCTGCCCAAGCAGATGCTCTGACTAAGAATGCTGAGCCGACGACAGTCAAAGAAGTGCAAATACTTACGGGACGGATTACTGTACTGAGCCGGTTCATTTCCAAATTGTCAGATCGATGCAAACCATTTTTTGACACAATACGAAGCCACGGCAGGCAGGTTTGGGGGGATGAACAGCGCCTAGCGTTAACTGCTCTGAAAAAGTATATGCAGAACCCTCCGGTACTGTCAGCTCCAGAATCGAGCGAAAAGCTGTTTTTATATCTCGGAGTATCCAGCATCGCGACAAGTGGCATTCTAGCTGAGCGCTAAGCGCTTGAGCAAAGTAAGTGGCAGCTGGCACTATGAGCCGAATGCCAAACACTTGCTAAAAAAAAAGGGGGGGGAGGGGCCAAGTGGTAAGTGGCATTCTAGCCAAGCGCCAAGCGCCAAGCGCCTAAGCAAAGTAAGTGGCAGCTGGCACTATGAGCCGAATGCCAAACACTTGCTAAGAAAAAAAAAGAGCGCCAAGTGGCAAGTGACATTCTAGCCGAGCGCCAGGCGCCTGAGCAAAGTAAGTGGCAGCTAGCACTATGAGCCGAACGCCGCTAAGAAAAAAAGAAAAGAGGGCCAAGTGGCAAGTGGCATTCTAGCCGAGCGCCAGGTGCCTGAGCAAAGTAAGTGGCAGCTGTGATACCCCTCGGATCCGAGACACGGGTTGATCAGGCCCAAGCCTAAACCCGAGGGAAATATCAAACAATTTATATGTAATACGAACACGGATGACAAAATGAATTTAATAAATAAAGTTTAAGCTGGAAGAAACTAAAAGTAAAATCCTTTATAATTAAATACTTAGAATCTGATAATCCAAAACTCCATCAGTTTAACAACTCGGGAATCCATCTCTAGTGGACCCCTAATAAAAATCCCAAACTGAATGAAAGTAAAAACTGAAAATAAAATCCAAATCTAATATTTGGAAAGAAGTCCTACGTCGTCGGTAGAATGGAAGATCGTCATTGCTCAGCACGAATAAGCTCTAGACTGGAAATGTCCGATACCTGAAAAATGATGAGTGGGTCAGGCCCACATGCAAGTTCTATACCATTACTACCCAAGCAGAGACCCGATACGCATGTACATCCTAACCAATCCAACAATAGCTAATAGTCCGTAGACAAATATATATATATAATCACACTACAGGACTCTCACTGGACTATAGGCCCGTCTCAACTTGACTAGTAGGCACCATGCGAAAGCGCACCCAAAGGTGGGCATGACTACCTAGTCCTAGCAGGGTACACATCCAACCATCATAGCCAGCTCTGCATCCCAATGCATATACGCTCCCTAACCAACGACTCTGAGACTCAGGCTCATATCGTGGCATCATAAAAATATATTTAAATTCCATTCCAAACCAAAGTGTCACTCAATTATTTATTGATCTGACACAGAAGACAGGTAGGACTTAACCTTTTGTAGTTAATCCATCCCTTATTCCAGAGTAGGTAAGACTTAGCATTTTTAAGCTAATCCCCCTGGTATGTCACCGTCCCATACCGGTGCATACAAAAAACATCCATCCAGAATTGATAATATATATATATGTAAAATACAACTATTCTAGAAAGTCCACAATTGATAATAATACATCAAGTATAAGCATCAATGATTCCATAATAAGCATGTTAAAATTCTATAACTTAACAGGCTTATAACTACTACTTTCCAAGATCCAATAATTGATAATTTATCACATACATTCAAACATCAATTATCCCCACAAAACATGCTAGAGCAGAGTATATATATAGAAACATACTGATTTAAGTCTACTCTAACAACCTCTCATAATTGACAACACATCTAATGTATGCAACTGTCAATCTATCCACATAAAGCAAAATTAAATATTTGTAACCTTGCATGCTTATATAGAATTTCTGAACCATAATATCTGTATTCAATTCTCAAGAATTGCCATAAAAAGGCTTAGCAATTTAACATCTTTTACATCCGAAAACTGTAATCTAGTTTAGTTAAACTTTACCCATTATTCAAGAATGAACCTCAACTTGTTTAATTTGTTTTAGTTTGTTCCCTGAAGTTTTTATAAGCTTTTAGAACATCACTAAACACTCCATTACAGCCTCCAATAGAATCTGAAATTACCAAAATCCAAGTCTCGTAGCCCAAACGGTTGCCCAAAACTCAGAAAAATGGAAAAACTGGAAACCCACAAAGGAGCCGGCTCCACCCAAAGTGGAGCTGCCTCCACTACCAAGTAGAGCCGGCTCTACTACAAAGTATAGCCTGCTCCACTTTCTAATTAAGCCTGCTCTACTTGAAATAGAGCAGGCTCCTTCCCCTGTGCATCGTTTTTCCAATTCCGGCGGTATCCAACTGTGTTGATCCTCCAAACCAAATTTCTTGCTGATTAAAATTAAGTCCTTGGGTGTTCAAAAGTTAATTAACTTCCTTGATTAATAATCACATTCAGTGGGAACAAGAATTAAACAAAATAATTTAAAAACGGTTAACATGCACCTACAAGGAAACATGCTGTTCAACTTCTTCTCCAACTCCGGCAACTTTGTTCCTCTAACCCAAGTTTATAACTGATCAAAACTAAGTCCTAAGGTGTTTTAGAGTTAACTAAATTCTTTACTTATTAATCAAATTCAATCAGAACAAGAATCAAGCAAAACAGATTAAAACCGAATGAAAACACATACATGAACACATACTGTTTTGAAACAATTACTTGTGCAACCATATTAATTTAACTTTATTGCTTCCTGGAACTAAATTAGCGATGCAAAGAACACAGGCCAAAGAGATAGAGTTAGTTATAGAACTTGCCTGTGAGATTCGGTTCAAAAATCTCAACGTCTTTCTTCTAAGTTTTCCGGCGAACTACCTTCTCCTAACTCCCTTGATACTTCTGCCTCCAATACGTGTGGTTAGGGTTCTAAACCCTTGGCAGTCTTATACAGATATATATATAGGCCAACTAAACCTAGGTGCAATTAAACCTTAATCCTATTACTAGACAGAAAAAAATAAGTCGGCTAAATACGTGGCTTCCCTAAACTGATAAAACCCTAATTTAATAAATAAAACATTTAACTTAATTTAAATAAATACTAACTAACATAAACAACCAATTTAAAATAAAACAATTTAAAATAAAATAAATAATCAATTTAAATAAACAAACAAACACAACAACTACAAATAACCAACTAAATAAACTAAAAACACAATTAAACATTTAAATAAATTCCAGAACTATCCTTTTAAAATTAGGGGTATTATAGCAGCTGACACTATGAGCCGAATGCCAAATACTTCCCAAAAAAAAAAAAAAAAAAAAAAAAAAAAGAGGGCCAAGTGGCAAGTGGCATTCTAGCCGAGCGCCAGCTCCTAAGCAAAGTAAGTGGCAGCTGGCGCTATGAGCCGAACGCCAAACACTTGCTAAAAAAAAAAAAAAAAAGGAGAGTTTACATAAAGAGTTTGATCAGAAGTCGGCCATCTCATTAATAAAGTTCAAAGAGTTACAAAAAAGATGAGGTGTAAAGATGGCGAATATACAAAAGTTAGTACATTAAAAAAAAAAAAAAAAAAAAAAGAGTTCTAACTAAGAGGCGTTTGCCTTGTCAGCCTCTTGATGGTGCTGGACTATCTCCTCATTATTGTTGGTATTACCATCCTCACGAGGTGGAGAGTCGAGGTGAATGACAGAATCGTTCTGTTGAGTCCTACCCTCAATAGCATTGGAAAAATCATTTTGCTGAGGGTTATCTTCAGCAGTAATAACAGATGGAGTCACGGTGGACAGAGGAAGAATATCCAAAGTCAGAGCAGCAGAAGGAGTAGGAGTGATCCGAGAAGAGGCAATCTCTTGGCATTCATCAAATATGCCCTCAGCAGCGGTGGAGTCTGGATCGGCATAAATACCAGGAGGGTCAATATCCAGTTCCTTGTCAACATTATCAGGGGTAGAACCAGTCTGACCCTCATCCAAAACACGATCGGCATAACCCTCTCGGAACCCCTAAGCATATCTGAGGGCTCCAACTATAGAAAACCGAGCATGCAGAGCTAACATACCACCGTTTACCCTACTGATGGTATCGAGTAAAGCGTTGCGCTCGTCCAAGGCCCTTTTCTCAAAGGCCATCCGAGCGGATTGCTCATCACTCAGAAGGCGTAGCAGTTCTTCCTTTTCAGCCTTAAGGGATTCCCGCACGGTATGCCAGACACTCTTTTCGAGCTGCAATGCATTCCTCTCATCCTGAAGAGAGTCAGTCTCCTTCCTCAACGAATCCCTCTCCTTTTCAATCTTACCAAGCTGAACCATCAACCCGGTCTTCTGAGCAGCCAAATCATCGTTCTCCTTGTTCGCTGCATTAAGGCTGTTAGAAAGCGCACGGACTTTGGCATTCACAAGCTCAACTTGTTTCTGCATAGCCATCATCCCGTACAGGGTCTGTAGAGATATACAGGACAACTGGTTAAGCCGAGCAGATGGTTAGAAGAAAATAAGTGTAAAGACTATGTAAAGACTTATTGACTAAGGGGCAGAAGTTACCTCCATGGCGGATAAGGGAAATCGGCTGAACACTTCCCTCTGAGACAGACCTTTGGCTACCTCAATGTCCTTGGGAGTCCACATGCTCCTGTAGTAAGCCATTGCAGTCTGACCATCCTTGAACATGGTCTCGGTCGGTTTAACAGACGATTCGTCTGCTCGAATGAAGCGAGGGTTCCATGGCGCCGTTCCTGAAATGGAGGCATGCCTAGAAGGGGTAGGGGGCCTAGTCTGAGGAGGTCTCGCTAGGGATATCACATTCGGCCCAGAGGGCCTAACCCTCTGAGACAAAGGAACATCATCGACGCTGAGGGCACTATCAGGTTGGTGCCTTTTTCCTCTTGCCTTTTCCCGTGCGGAAGCAGTAGTAGAACCAGGAGGATTGCTGACAGAAGGGATAACGTTCGGACTGGCAGTCACTGTGTTATCGACCGAGTCAGCAGCCGTCACGGATGGATCGGTGGAATGAGTGGTATCAGAAAGGGTAGCAGAGGAAGATGCTGAAGCTGGTGAAGAATTTGATGCAAGGGTGATAACAGGCCTAGGGGCAGTTTTCTTCCTGCCGAAGGAAGGGATCTGGAGTTGGCTCATTGTCTTGCCGAGGACTGAGATATCGAGGAGATTGTCTGAGGTGAGGAGGTTCGAGCAGGAGGGAACGTTGGTCAGAACGTACTGCTTCAGGTAGTTATCCCTATCCCTGCACACACCGTAGCTCAAATCATCACAAGGAATGCCTAAGGAATGGCACAAGAAAGTACAAAAATAAGGAATGCAAATCTCGCAAGGACAGTCACTTTTATGGTTTTTATATTTCTTGTAAAAAGAGACAGAGCACTCTCCAAAAGTGCTCGGGATAGGGAAATCCTCCGCAGCTGGAGAGAACCAGGCTCCCCTAACCCCAATAATGTTTTTCCTCCAACCCTTCTCGGATTTGATTTTATCCGTGCAGATGGACCTCTTCTCAATGGGGAAAAAGTGGTAAAACGGTTCGTCAGTTCTGATCTTGCTAACCTTGAAACAGAGGAGAAGATCTACGAGGTCCAGATCCAGACCTCTGTCACAGATCAGGAGTAGCATAACAGACAAAATCCTAAGAAAATTTGGGTTTACTTGCCAAGGGGAAAGATTTAGCTTGTTGAAAACATAACAAAAGAAGGGATGCAAAGGAAACCTAAGGAGATTAAGATGGAGGAGTGAAAACAGGACCTCGCCGGGAAGAAGGCCAGCACCGGTTCTAATATTCACCTCTCGGGGGCAATTTCTAATTTCTACATCATCAGGGAGGTGAAGTTTCATGCGAAGAACGTCTAAATCTACTGTCATAGTGAGAATGAATGAAGATTTCGAGAAGGAGAAAGAAGTCTTCCAAAAGAAAAATGCAAATGAAACTAACCTCAGAGAGTGAGAACGGCAAAAAGTACTGCAAGGCCACTGGAAGGAGGATCTTTTGCAAGAGATCGCCGGAGAGGATTCGAACAATAGAAAGTGAGATGGAGACGGTAAAGAGGATCGATGGAACATCTATGAAGCTTATAAAGACAAGGTAAGCCCAAGGGCCAAGGAGTCAGGAAAGCAATGAGTTTTTGAATCTCGAAACGCCGACCCCTAAATCTAACCGTCCATTCTCCCACGCGATCTTATCGAGCCGTCAGGTCATGATTAGCAGCCTCTAATAATTACCCCCTAATCAATAAGGGGTAATTATGGGGGCAGTTGAGGATGCAGTAAGTGGCATGGGCCGGATATAGTTCGCTGGAACGGGATCGGGTCGAACAATTGAAGTATGGCCCATGCCAAAGCACCCCGGTATGGGCCGAACCTGGAGGATCCACTGAGGAAGATCAAGCCCATTGGAAGATCAAGCCCAGAAGGAAAAAAAACTTTTGAATATAGGCCCAATGTAATCAGTTAACAATAATAATTGTAATGGTCTATAAATAGACCATTACAGGTGGATAAGAAGGGGAATTTTTTGGATTCTATTGAAGGGTAAGAATTCTAGAGAGAGAAAGAAGAAACAAACTCTTGCATCTTCACATGTAGATATAGGAGCTCCTAGCAAGGCCATCTTGTGAAAATTGGATTAATTGAGTTCAGCAAATGGGACAAAATCTTGATAAATTTTTCCGAGGACATACTCACATTTTTTGGTGTCACCTTATGAAGATTTTTTTGTCTAGTTTAGGTTCTTAAATATCTCGGCTGAAGGCTTGACGTGACCCAAAAATTTAAACCTTTGAATAGTGAACCCCTCTTTAACACATATGGATAACCATATTTAATGTAGCAAGAACAATCAATGGATGTCATAAAGGATAGCACAATTTTACTCCATTTACTCCAATTGAATTTCCTCCTAAGAACTTTGCATATAAACACTATATTGCGGAAAATAGGTATAGGCTAAGAACTATGCATGTATCTACTTCATCTGATTCGTTATAATAAACCTGTGACGGATTTTTTTCCCCCAATAAACAATGATAAAGATGATATCTTGTGAGACTCACATGAATGCCTCTATTTGATCACTTTTATTTTGCATTATTTAGTCGGCCTATTTAATGGACGTGAAAAAACATTGCTCTTAATTAACCTTGTACGCAAAATTTCACTTTGGTGGTGGAGAAACCGTGTCCAAATTACCCAAATCCAGCAAAATAAACTCGTATCATTGCCAACAATATTAAAACAACTCCCTATTAAATTTATAGCAAAAGTAACAAAAAGAAGAACTAAATGAGAAAAACTTCCTGCACTTTTAATACCTCATTATCTGTGTCAGATAAGTAAAAATATTTTATTTTAATGAGTCCTATCACTACATGGCAGTAATTAATAAGATAGTATACAACCAGCTCAATTAAATTTTTCTCCTACTTAACAGGGGAGATGAAAGTAAGTAGACAACCTAGTATATATACCAAATAACAAGTATAATGGCAAACGAAAAAAAAAACAGAAGATAATGAGTGTATGTACATACTTGTATTTCTTCTACTTCATTATTCATGTTCATGTTTATGTTTATATTTATAGTTATATATCTATATATATTAGCAATTATCCCCACAAATCAGAGGGTTCAAATGATATCACAAGAACTAATCTGAGACTTTTAAAAATTTTGGATGAGCCCAATGGATAGATTGGCATGGTTTTTTTTTTACCAAGAACAGTACTGTTGTGTTATATCGGTGCCGGCAAACATAGCATACATAAATTCAAAACATATACAAACACCGATTCGCGATCAGTATAAACCTATCATAATGTTTTTGGAGATGCATACATCGATCTTATCGTAGTATACAAATATGCATGGATAGGTAGGAAAAAAATTATAAATATAGTGGTGAGTTGGCCATTGTAGGCACTTCCTTCCTTGAGAAATGTTAATTGGGCAACCCCGATAATCCTACAATGGTATATAAATAATAATATATTAATCTAGATCCTCTCCAATGCACAGATGATGTTAAATCAAGAATACCACATACTCTGATGTCGAAAATTTCAGTTGCCATGTCCACATTTTCCAAATCCAAAAAAATAAACTCATGTGGCCAACAAAGTAGAAAGCAAGCCCCTATTAAAGTTATGGTGGCCCGGTTGAGATTCATTCTCTTTCTTTTGATGTGCAAGTACTTTTGGAGCGATTCTCCTGTTCTCGTCTTAGTCATGCCCGATGGCGTGGCAAAGGAGTCGCTCATGCGCTTGCCCAGCTCGGCCTCATATTACGAGTGATATTGCTCTTGTTCATATTCCTGCTGATATTTTGGATTTGGCAACAAAAGATTGTTTGTGTTGATCTTGTTGCTGTTTGTTTGTCAGGGAAAAAAATAATAATAATAAAAAAAATAAAAACAAACCTAACGTGACCTACCAAATAACAAGTGTTGGCAAAAGAAAAGAAAAAGGCCTAAACAGTGAGTAGTACCGCTGTGATTCAATCACAAATCTACACGGTTTGCAATTGTAAAATTAAGAAAGTGATAAGTAATATGTGGTCCAATCATAAATGTATAAATAGACCCTGATTACTGTTCGCACGGTCTTTGTTCTCTACGCCGGTCGATGGACTCTTCGCGGGCGTGCCAGAGTATTTGTACAAAATACCCAAAATATGTAATTGAACACCAGCCTATCCCTTTTTCCGATGGCTGACTCTCAGGTGATTGTGTGGGAGAGAGACTAGTAAGAACTCCCAGCAAGGTTCTTTTATGCGTTATTTGTAGCAAGGACTTTTTAGAGTGTCTAAAGAAATGCAACGGCTGATGAATGTTTGAATGGATGGAATGGCCGAGTGAAGACAGGCGGCAAGAACTTAATCGATCGCCGGCCGAACGTGATGGCGAGAACTTAATCAATCGCCATCAGCCAAACACAATGGCAAGAATTTAATCGATCGCCACTGAAACGTGATGGCAAGAATTTAATCGATCGCCACTGAAACGACAAGAATTTAATCAATTGCCATCAGCCAAGTAATGACAAGAATTTAATCAATTGTCACTACGATTCAATGGCAAGAATTTAATCAATTGCCATTGAATTGAAAGCCTAACTAAAATTGCGTAATTAAAATTGGCATAATTGAATTTGAAAGAAAGTAAATGGCTGAATTGAAATAGTTGACAATGATCTAATCAATTGCCATTAAATTGAAATAAAGAAATTGATAGGAAAAAATGACGTAGAGTCAATTGAAAACATTTTTAGTTGAAATGCATGTTTTGTGGTGGTGTTGGACCAATTGGAATAGGAATACAATACTTCTATTTATAGAAGTTCTATCTCAACTTATTTTCCTAATTACTTGCTAGAAAATCTCTTTGCTCCTTGATTTTCTTCACTTTATTACTCAAACTAAACCACGTTCCAGTAGTCTTTTGCGTCTCTTCTCTTCTTGCTTCAATAGGAAAGTCCTTGCTGAAATCTCTCCTTGATTCAATCAAATGCAAGTTGTCGAGAAATATGCTGAAAAGTTGCTGGAAAGTTGCTAACTTTTAGCAACTCCTTTCCTCAAGTTAGGCTGAAACCTTCCCTTAAATGGCTGGAAGACCATTCATAACTTTTGCCCAAATTATCCCTCATGTGACGGCCTCTCCTTTGAATTCCTTATTCCTTTGCAACGAAATTCCTATTTCATAGGAATCTCATTCCAACTAAATCTCTTCTATCCAAACTGAAATAATATATTTGAATTAACTCAAATATTAATTACCAAATTTCAGCAACAACCTTATTGGATAAGGTGGCTAAATTCCTAGATTTTCTCCTGTTGTTTCTCAATTGGCCGACTTTTCTTGAAATCATACTAAACAAGTGTCGGCCCATCGCTGGTCCACGTCACCGCTGAGGTGGCTGCCAAGTTTTGGTGCCAACAATTACAAAATCAAAAAAGTGATAAATAAAGATAATAACTTTTTTTGAAATAAAATTTAATCACCCGCTCCGATTTCCTAACTTATCACACTTTCTTGATTTTCTAATTGCAAATTATGTGTACATTTGTGATTGGATCACATCAGTAGTTAGTAAAAATGTCTTACTCATGAGTGAATAGATAAGTGTTGTCGGGGAAAATTAATTTTGATGAGTAATGGAGGGGTTAGAATTTTAGAAATGATGTTGACCGTTCACTTTGAGGTCTAACTTATTCTACATACGCAGCATCACTATCACTAAAGGTCGGTCAACTTGTGGTAGTACATTCTCCAAACGATAATCACGTCTGTGCGGAAATTCTGAAGAAGACTTTATCTGATTTTATAATCATATTTGTATTTTGTACCCAATGTAGGAGCCAGTGAATTTCCATTGAAATAAGAAAAAATGTATAAAGCAACTAATAACAAACCCCTTTAAAAAATATTTCCAACTCTGTTTCGTCCCGTTAGTGAAAATACAGTAAAAACATGCATTTCTCAGCCTCCAAATCTTTGGGTGTGTGGGTGTTGAAAAACACTAAAAACTATTATCTGAAATAAATTTATTTGGATAGCATTGTTTTGGATAGGGTATGACAACACTTATTGTTGAAGTATGCTAATTAGTTGACTGTCCTTTGGAGACCATAATTCAAGACAATTGCTTCAGTTACAGTAACAGGCTTATTGGCTAAACCATATTATAAGATCATATAAAAAAATAAAAAAAATATTTCCATGAAATTGATTTTCCAATTTATCAAATCTTTGGATGTTAATCTGACACGTCCTACCATGGTTATAGTTTGCTCCCTGGACAGATTTGAATGTATTCTAAAATGATTATATATGAATTTGAAAATGAGTGATTTTTGCCTTCCATTTTGACCCGTTTTACTTTTGACTTTTGACATAAGTGGAAGCAATAAATGCACGAGGGGGATCTTGAATCCATAAGATAGATAGTTTGAATCTACAAACAAGAAGAAATTCTTAAATATTATTGATAAAATTGATTGAATGAATTTCTCTGATATCGCAGTATATGTGTTTTATAATAAAATAAAAGTTAAAACTCTAAAACTTTAAAGGAAACTAATTCCTAAAGAAAAATAAAAATACAAGGAAACAAAACTAAAAATATAAAGAAACTAATTGTAGAAGGAAATTAAAAACCTAAAATTAAACTTCCTAAAAATAAAAAATAATATAAAACCTACTAAAAATGTCCTACATCAATTTTATTTAAGGATTTGTAACTCTAAAGTTAATAGAAATATTTGTTATTTGTCATATTAAATATTTCAATACCGTAAATATTTATTTAAAATAAAATCTACCAGGAGTTTGTCTAAGATTGTATTTAGTTGATTAAATAATACATCCGTCCGATTTTGTGACTAGGCTTGACATGAGGGAAAGATTTTAGAAAAAAAGGACTTGTTTGGTTTAGTTTTCTTTCTTACAAAATTTTATTTTCTCATAACAGAAAATTAGAAAGCTGTACAAAAATTTATTATTTTACCATTTTTAAAAACGGTTTTCCAAACACTCAATTAAAAAAAAAGAAAAAAAAAAGAAAAAAAAAAAAGAAAATGTCACTTGCAAAGTCTTCTCTGTACCTTTAATAACAATTTCTATTTTCTAAGTTTTTGACAACAGTAATTGAGCGACAAATCAAGCAAGACTAAATTTTGTTACTGAGATGAGTTTGGATAAAGACATGTGGTGTTTATACTTGTGTCATGTTAACGTCTCCGGTGACGAAGGAAATGATCCATATTGGAAGATGTATAGTCTAAGATTTTATGGCGTCAAAATGTTATATTATGCAAGTAAAATGAACAAAAGAAACCCCTTTTAACATTTCTTTCTCCATTGTGGCTTCGTTACTTGTTACCCCCCAGTTAGTAAAAATACAGTAAAAACATGCATTCTCACTCTTTCTTTCACTGTGTAAAATTTAATTTTATTAGAAAAATTCTAATAAAAAAATATGCTTATTTATTAGAAATATATATATGCCCAAGTGGATGTAAAAGATAATTCCCTTTGATGATAGTGATCAGTGAGACAGTGACTGAAATCAGGTTTCACAAAGAAAGATCCAAAATAGGGAAACTGATGTGGCTCAGTGTAATGTCACTCGCGACCAACTTGACCATTCTATTCCTTTTTCAAAACAAACTCTCTGGATCCATCTCACCAGAAATTGGGAGGCTAAAATCTCTTACAGATATGGAATTGTCGCAAAATAATATGGTTGGTTCGATTCCAACTACTGTAGGAAATTTGGTCAACTTAACCACTTTATACCTTTATAAAAATAAACTATCTGAACCCATCCCTCAAGAAATTAGAATGTTGAGGTCTCATGTCAATTTCGATTTGTCCGAGAACAACTTCTCAGGTCCAATACCTGCTTCTCTAAAGAAGTTGGTCTACTTAACCACTTTATATCTTAATAACAACAAATTTTTAGGATCCATCCCTCAAGAAATTGGAATGTTAAGGTCTATTGTCGATCTCGAGTTATCTGAGAATAACTTCTCAGGTCCAATACCTCATACGTTAGGGAATTTGACCAAGCTTTGTCAGATTGTCATTGTCCGAAAATCAGTTATCTGACTAAACCTCGAAAAATATCACAAAATACTGAATTATTTATATATGCAGATTGTTTCAAACTTTCAACAGCACGTCGAGAAATTAAGAAACTTTAAAGTTTTGTAAGTCTGTGTCATTTCAAGGTAATCTAAATTAACTTAAAACTATATAGATATCGTCCATTTGAACATCCGTAAAAATGAAACTACCACATTTGTTTCTGAAGTGGGCTGTGCTCAATCCAGAAAGTCGCCAGCACACAGATTTTAGACATCATTAACAGTAAGTTTGGAAGGTGAAGATATTTGAAATTGGATTAAATCTAAATTCAACTGCAATATAAAAGAAGTGAGCTAAAGAAACAAAAAGGGACGAGAAATTATAGGGAGATCAGTCCCATGCAATCTAAGAGTGGCAATCCAACTAAAAAATAAATGCGCTATTTGGCTTGTGAGCAGAAATACAAGAGGAATTGAAAAGGAAATCTGTGATGATTTTAATGCTCCAACAGCAAAATCACTCAACCACATTTTGGAAGACGCTGATGATTTCCAGTACTCTCTCCAGAATTTCAATATAAAGTCATTCATCAATTTCAAAGCACGACTGTGAAATCTGTGATAACAGAAAGTATGAACTGAACATCTACTGTAGCTAAAATATAATATCACCGCCCAATAAACATGGACTGAACATTTGCTAAATTTACTTACTGCTAAAACTTGAAGCCTTGACATTTTAAGATCCAAACTTGATCTCAAAAATTCCTCAATTAATGGAGCCATTCCAATTCTCGTGGTTCCAACAACATTAGAACCATTCCAATTCTAGAAAAAAATGGAGCCATTCCAATTCTCGTGGTTCCAACAACATTAGAACCAATCTGAACCAATTAATTGTCTCTTTTCCAAGAAAGGGGGTGGATTTGAGCTCAGGAAGGTTAAAGAGATTAACAACACTGCTAAGTTCCTTCTTCTATGGGATTATTTGCAAGGTAAGGACAGAATATGGATTGGTTGGTGCAAAAGAAAATATGCTGCAAAATGCTCTCTGTGGAATTCATTTCAGAAATCTTCTCATTCTCTCTGTGGATTCAATTCCTCAATGTAAGGACTAAGGTCCGCCACATTTGGAATTCAGAGTGGGAAATGGGAATGCGTTCACTCTCTTCAATGATCCTTGGTTCAAGATTGATTTACTTTCAGTTCCTTTGGGCATAGGGTTACTAATTCTTTGGGTTTAAACCTTCTGCTGCTGTGCCTGAGAGCCTTTGGAATTCTCTAAGCTCTACTCCTATCCATCATGGAGAAGACTCAATTCATTGGAAATATGGTCTCTGCTCCTTCAGGTCTGCTTGGAATAAGACCAGAATTTGTCATCCTGTTGTTCCTATTTGATTGAACGTATTTTAGAGGTATTGATTCAACTGATCACCTCTTTCGGCCATGCTCCTTTGCTTCAGAGGTTAGGGACTGTATTAGCACTTTCCTCCTCCTTGTGTAGTTGGGTAGTTCAAATGCACAAGTAATGGTAAAAGATGGCCCAATGCCGAATCACCTAAAAATTTGTTGACTAAACCTCGGAAGATATCACAAAATATCTAATCATCTATATATGCAGATTATTTCAACAGAACGTCGAGAAACTAATATACTTAAAGGTTTCACAAGTCTCTGTCATTTCGGGGCAATCTAAATTAACTTGGACCAAATTGTTTTCGTACATTTGAACGTCCGTAATTACAAATGAGCTATTTAGCTTGTGAGTAAACACATACAAGAGAAAATGAATAGGAAATCTATGACGATTTTAAAGCTCCAAGCCTACAACAGCAAAATCTCTCAACTCCACAACCAAACAGAGCCTAAGAGAATAAAAGTTTGCCTTCTATATATTCTGCTGAACAGAAGTCATGATACTGTTGGACAAAATTAAGAGTGACAATGGACAAAATTAAGAGTGACAATGAATTTGTCCATGGGACCAATTTTGAATATCCCATAAGGTGGCCCGCATGTGCAAGACATGAATCAAGAATTGAGGCACACCCAGAATGGGGTCTGATCAACGAAAAATCATCCCAACCACATTTTGGGAGATGCTATGTTTTCGAGTACCCTCTCTCTCTCTCTCTCTTCAGAATACAAATATAAAGCCATTCATCAATTTCAAACACAACTATGTGATAATATAAAGTATATATGAATTAAGCATCTATCAATTTCAAAGCAAAACTACGTGATAATAGAAAGTATATATGTACTGAGCATCTACAGTAGCTTAAATATAATATCAGTAATTAACATGGACTGAACATCTGCTAAATTTACTTACTTTTAAATATTGAAGCCTTAGACATTTTTGTTCGGAAACGTGTAAGTTTTAAAAACTTTTCGAGGGATTTTGATTCATGAATCTTTATTCATCACATAAAGACAAGTTTTATGCAAAAATAAAAATATGATATATCATTCAATTAATGAATTGAATACTTACATCAAATGTCTGAGTAAACCTTTAAATCTTTCCTCTAAAGTGAATGTTCTCACTTATTGTAGATCCCTTAGCAAGATATCTTCTCCTTTGATCTCCATCTTCTTGGTAATTGTTTTGCTTTTAGGAATCACTCATAAGCCTCCATGAATGACCTTGAAAAACTAAGCTTGTGGGAGCCTCTATTAGATGAGAACATAAACCCTAATTTTCTAGAGAGATAAAATATATTTATTTTTTCCTTCTACTAAAAATCAGCCCTAAAATATACATAGACCATGTATCTTTATAGGTAACATAAAAATAAAGAAAATGAAACAACTAATCCTTTTCCATCTCTAATTCATATGTCTCAAATCTAATATGATTCCAATATCAAGTTGGGCTATGAGTGAGAATCATCTGGGTTTATTATTTTATTGGCTACAATGAAATAATAATTGGCCCGGTCCATGGACTCAATTCAATCAATTCATAAATTAATTTCTATTCCACTAAAAGAAATTAATTGAACTCCAATTAAATAATAAATAACCTCCAAGTCAATATTGTACTTTGACCCCTCTATGCATAATTAGTTATCGGATAAATAAAGCCATTAATCCAACTACTTAATTAATATATTTATTTTGGTACCATTGATTATTTCTGGCTCGATCACAATAAAACATTTGTTTGACAAAAATAATAATTTAAATAAATAAATATATAATAAATCATTTTATCTAAAAACATATGAAGGCCTTCGAATTTACTTTGTGATCAACCATAATCAATACAAAATAAATACAAGTAGCAATAATGTAAATATTGAAAATATAACCCTCTAACTATTAATTACATAACTACCCAAAGTGTCGGTCTAAGGATCCCGAAGAATCCGCCGAACAAATCAAAGTAATTATTAATTAATAAAAGAGTTATACTTTTCTCATGCTTAAGAGTCAAATGCCATGACAGTGATATGGAGCAATTGCATACGACGGCTCTCGCAATATATCTCAACCTAACGCGGATTCAGTTTAAGTCTTAATTAATTATGAGCCCATCCATAATTACCGACTATGAACAATTTATGATTACTATTTATAATCATGTATTGATCGCCATCACATACATATATAAATATTTCTTGTAATCAAGTGGACACTTTTAATTCTATAATGAATCGAAACATAATACATTGAATTCACCAATTGTATAAAGTATAAATATTTCAGAAACGTCAGGAACATATGTCACTATAATCCAGATAGGAATTTGCTATGCCAGGGTATATAAATCCCAACTGCTCCCACTTGCCCTCATAGCCAATTCAAATTGCATCTAACTCCAATGTTATCCAGATGACGATCAAAATTATTGATCAATGACACCCTTGTTAATGGATCAACAAAGTTGTGTTCCAATGCAATATTCCAGCCACAAGTACATTTTCTTGCCGGACAATATCATGTAGAACATAATACTTCATCTTAGTGTATCTTGTTCCTCTATGGAACCTTGGGTCATTGGTTTGGACTACTTCTGCACTATTGTTGCAATATATAGCTCGATAGGTAGGGTAGTATGCTCCACAATCTCTAAATCAGTGAGATCAAACCAAAAAGGCTTCCATTGCTGCCTTTAAGTCTGCAATGTACTCCACCTGCATGTTTAAGTCAGCAGTTGAAATCTGCTTAACAATCTACTAACTGATTCCCCTTCCATTAAGTGAACATACATTAAGTCATGAACCTCATAGTATCTACATCTGATTGAAAATCAAAACTAGCATACTTGACTAGAACCATATCATCACATCCATAAATGAGTATGATATCATTGATTCTCCTTAGGTACTTAATGATATTTTTCACAATGGACCAGTTATCAAGTCCAGGATTGGATTGATATCATCTGACTATCCCTACAATATAGCGGATGTCCTGTTTGGTATAGACCATGGCATATATGAGACTCCCATATGCCAAATCATATAGTTCCAGTCTCATTTGCTCAATCTCCTCTGCTAGTCTTGGAAAATTACCTACTAGAGAGAGCAATCCATATCAATAAAGTAAGAACTCATTCTTTGAGTTATGTATACCAAACTTGGTCAAAACTTTATCAATGTAGGATTATTAAGATAAGCCTATTTTCCTTTTAACCTGATCTTGCAAAAGCTTGATCCTAGGAATATAGCTTACATTTTGAAAATTCTTCATTTAAAAGTAATTGAACAACTAACTCTTTATTGATGACAAAACTTCCACATCATTCTAAATGAGTAGGATATCATCAATATATATAGAATCAGAAAAATAATGACATTCCCTTGTACACTCATGATTTATTCACTAAGAAATCTTCTAGTATCTTTTTGTAGATTAACTTGCCTTCCATAGGTGTCACCTTACTAGAAAGTTCTACAAGATCCCAGAATTTATTAGAATACATAGATTCCAACTCTGATTTCATAGTAACTCACCAAAACGATCTGTATCCATATCGGTTCACGTTTCCGTGTAGCTTATTGGGTCCAACTCATGTTTAATAGGGATGTCCATAACGGTCTCACCTAAAAATATGATTCTGTCGGATTGGATGATAATCCTCCCACTACTATAATGTACCGATGCAGGAATCTGTGTACTAGATGATATTGACGAATCAACAGGTAATTCATATATTATTCTCAATCTCTATAATAAGTGTGTTCACATGTGGTACATCTGGTACTCAAACCATATTCTCTAACACTAGGCTACTAGGTATGTGATTCATAATATGATTCTCCTATAGATAAACAGTGAGTGTAAACAATCAACTTTTATCATTGAGATCATAAAATAATCCATCCTAGTGACTTTTAGAGTAGCTATCAAATCTATCATGCGTATGATCTATTTCCAACTTACTTGTCCATATCAAGCGCACATGTACAAGACTACCCAATATATGTATGTGATTCAAACTAAGATTTAGTAAAAAATATAGCTCAAAGGTATCCTTGAGACAGACTAAGATGGAATGCAGTTCATAATGCGTATCGATATCATTAACGATAAACTCTTAAACGAAAGAGATAATGTAGCATAACTATTCATAGATCTAACCATATTAAGCGGAATTCTGTTATTCCTATTTGGCACCTCAATCCATTGAGAGTCAATTGCGGAAAACTGGTACGCAACACCCTCATTGACCATATAGTCTTTGCACTATCCCAAGAAATACTCATACTCACGATCAGATCGAAGTGTTTTGATAAGTTTACCTAATTTGTGCTCCATATCAATCTTGACCCTCTCGGAATATACCAAAAGTATAAGACTTGTGTCACAACAGGTAAATTTATCCAAAACGTGAGTAATCTTGCTTGGATATTCATAAGACCACACGTGTCCGTGTGTACCGACTCCAATTGTTCTTTATGTCTATTTCATTTGGCTGATTAAGCCCTTAGAGTTATCTATCATTCAAAACAGGATTCACAAGTTTGGTTTAGGCTCCTCTGCCTCACTAGGTAATAAACCTTCTTTGACCAATCTTTGAATCTCATTTTGATTGATTACAACCCAAAAATAGACACCAAAAAATACAATGAGTCAGGAATAAAAAATTTTCTCTAAACACTTAATCTAGAAGATGCAACATTAGTTTCTACATCCTGCAAATCTTAAGAGTTTGTGATTATAGTATATTAACCATCTTTCAATGCACCAGAAGTAATCGCATATCTATTCAATTTTATAAAACCAATTTTACAAAATAACAACACAGTTTTTATAAACCACAAGTGAAACAAAAATTAGATTGCGTCTAACTTCTGTGCATAAAGATAATTATCTAATACTATACTCTCTAATTTCAGATGTAATACTCCCACTGACTTAGCTACAACCTTGACATTAGGTCAAGTATAAATATATATCCATATTATCGAGGCTTCTGGATTTCTGAAATCCTTGCAACAATTACAAATAAGTTTAGTGGCTCCAGAATCTATCCATCAGGAATTAATAGATACAACCACATAACATGGCTCAATGATTAAATATACATTTTCCTATGCCACGTGATTGCTTAGACAGTTCGTCCTTTAGTGTCTTAGTTAGCGACAAAAGAAACAGTTTTCTTTACCCTCAACATACACTGCCTTATTCCCTTTAACCTTTTTGAATACCCATGTTTTGTGCTAGCCTAGTCCTATTATCATCCTTCTTTTTTACTTTGCCCTTCCACTTGGGCCTAGAAGAAGATGGTATAGACTAGGTTAGATTAATAGGATCGCCTATACTTTTGATTACCCTATATCTGTTACCAATTCTATAAGAATATCAGCAAGTGTGAACTCAAACTGATTCCTTATTTAGTTCACTCTGGAAAAACCGAACCACTCTGATAACAGGACAATAATCATGTCAATTTGAAACTTACCATTCAAGTCAGCCCTATTGACCTCCAGTTCAATTTTCAAATAATAAACAATCATTTTTCAAAATCCGATATCAAACTGGAGTTCCTCAGGCTATCTTGATGGAATTTAAATTTGACACAGTACTTAGGCATATGCCCTATCTAATCTCATTAAAACTTCTCATTAAGTATCTTAAAATAAAGGAATTAGGTATAGGAGTATTAAATACATTTTGTACCCTTACATTGTGAATAAAATATCTAAGTTCCTTTTCCAGTCATTATAAAAGAGGTCCACATACATTGAATATGTTAGCAGGCAGATAACATGGATTAGACATAATTAATCTGAATAAAAATGCATTTATACAATATGCAAGGTGAATTATTAATACTATCATGCATATTTAAAATTAAAATGAGTTTGTTAACCACATAATATAATAAATCTCAAATAAAAGATTATTATCATTATTGGTGAAACAATCCCTTTTAATTAATGCGGGTCCATCAACTTTATAGCATAATAAATCACATAATCAATACGTCAATAACTTATCCTGATGGAGGAGTTCATTATTACTATTGTTGTGATTCATTTGCTATTAGGTGAGCACTTTCATTAAAATAATAATATGTGGGTCCCTTAACCACTGCATGAAAAATCGGATAACCAATACGCCAATAACTTATTCGGTTGGCGAAGTTCATTATTGCTATTGGCAGGCAAATCCCATTGTTTCTATATCTCTTAAGACAATGCCTTGTTTATCTATATGAAATGATTCCTGATTTGGTTTAGCCTTTCTAAAATCACCTAGTATAGACAACTCCGTTAGGGAGCTAACATTATTAATTTTAGATTGAGTGTATAACGTTATTAAAGCTCTAATGAAAAATAAAATATTAAATATCTTGTCATTATAATCTAGACTCTTTAAATCATGCGTAGGGCCTTATTTTTAAAGATCTAATTATAATGAACATTTAATATTTTTATTTTCATGAGACAACCATTCTTATAATATTAAGACTCTTCAAATCATGCGTGGGGCCTTATTTTTGAAGATCTAATTACAATGGTATTAATAACGAAGGCCATAGGGCAATGTATAAAAATCCCCGCTCCCACTTAATTTTTTTAATCATTCATAATTAGGATTTTCATTTTATTCATTTACATGATATGATGCATGAAAAACGTCTTGATTTTAATTCAATTAAATTTACAAAATAACTGGACTTTTAAATGATTCACTAATATTTAATTAGAGGCACACTTTAAAAATAATTTACAAATTTTTTTTTTTCGTTTCCCAATAAGTGCACTCTAATTAATTAGTAATCAAAACCAATTAATTTTCATAGTTTAATTAATATAAATCAAGTCATTTAATTAAATATCATGGATCCAATGCATGAATAATAATTAATTAACAATTATCTATTCCATGCATGTCATACGTCTCATAAATAAATGACAGAAAACAAATAAATGAAATGGCCAATGGATTTAGCTTTTAACATTAAAAACTAAATAATTACTAAGTGCTATAATTATTGCACCCTATTAAACTCCCACTATCTTTAAATAATGGAGAATAATATTAAAATCCACTTTGGGGCAATAATTTACTCTTTAATGAGCAATAACAGCACAAAATAATTATAAAAACAATCTTGGAGGTCTACCGTTGTATCTATGCACCTGCAGGAACCAAGAAACTAATCCCAGTAGCCTTCGCGCAAGCCCACGCACCCACCACGCGCTCCCACGCGCCCTCCAACCTCTCCACGCGCCTAGACGTGTCTCTAGAGGTCTCCACCTCGTGCCACGCGCTCCTACGCGCTTGCACGCGCTGGGAGAATGCTGAAGCGCGTGCCACGCGCTCCCACTCGTGGGCACGCGCGTGTGCGAATTGCCAGCGCGTTCCACACGCTGGCAAGCACCATGCGCGCTGACTTGGTTCCGGCGCGTGTCATGCACGCGCCTTGCTACTGGTGGTGCATGGAGCATCTTCCAGCCGCGCTCCACTGGATCTTTTTCTCGCTGAACTTTGATCCGATGGTTGCTGATGCACGCTCATGTATACCGTACCACACCGGATCATCCGTCCACCTTCTGGTGCCGTCCCTTACCGCCAGCCATACCCCGGTCACCGGAAAATCGCCGATAATTCCAGAAAAATATTTAAAAAATCCAGAAAATTAAATTTAAGCCCAAAAAAATTCCAGAAAAATTCTAAAAAACAAAAAAATTCCAGAAAATTCCTGAAGCCTAATTTAACCCTCTTGAACCTTCTTGAAGCTTCATAGCATCCTTTGATGAAAATTATATGGCTTTAAAAATATTTACAATTTGAAATACAATGAAAAAAAATTAAATTACATCATTGAACTTTCAAACGGCTAAATCAAAGCCTTAATTACATTCATCCAAAGATAAAATTATATTCAATTAACCTATAAGCTTCATCCATGGCCTAAACATATATCATCATTCATTCACAATTATACATACATCCTCATATATCAATAAATATCAACATATTAAATCATACATCAACATACATCAATATATATATAATTTGGATCCATAATGATGATTTTGATAAAAACATGATCTCTAGTAATAAATCAAACTATGCTCTGATACCACTGTTGGGAAACGTGCAAGTTTTAAAAACTTTTCGAGGGATTTTGATTCATGGATCTTGATTTAGAACATAAAGACAGGTTTTATGCAAAAATAAAAATATGATGCATCATTCAATTAATGAATTGAATACTTACATCAAATGTCTAAGTAAACCTTTAAATCTTTCCTCTAAAGTGAATGTTCTCACTTATTGTAGATTCCTTAGTAAAATGCCTTCTCCTTGGATCTCCATCTTCTTGGTAATTATTTTCCTTTAGAAATCACTCATAAACCTCCATGAATGACCTTGGAAAACTAGACTTGTGGGAGCCTCCATTAGATGAGAACATAAACCCTAATTTTCTAGAGAGAGAAAATATATTCCTTTTTCCTTCTACTAAAAATCACCCCTAAAATATACATATACCATGTATATTTATAGGCAATATAAAAATAAAGAAAAAGAAACAACTAATCCTTCTCCATCTCTAATTCACATGTCTCAAATCTAATATGATTCCAATATCAAGTTGGGCTATGAGTGAGAATCCTCTGGGCTTATTATTTTATTGGCTACAATGAATTAATAATTGGCCCGGTCCATGGACCCAATTCAATCAATTCATAAATTAATTTCTACTCCACTAAAAGAAATTAATTGAACTCCAATTAAATAATAAATAACCTCTAAAGTCAATATTGCACTTTGACCCTTCTATGCATAATTAGTTATCGAATAAATAAAGCCATCAATCTGACTACTTAATTAATATATTTTTTTTGGTACCATTGATTATTTCTGGCTCGATCACAATAAAACATTTGTTTGACAAAAATAATAATTTAAATAAATAAATATATAATAAATCATTTTGTCTAAAAACATACGAATGCCTTCGAAT
Organism: Cornus florida; assembly: GCF_030987335.1. Classification (NCBI taxonomy): domain Eukaryota; kingdom Viridiplantae; phylum Streptophyta; class Magnoliopsida; order Cornales; family Cornaceae; genus Cornus; species Cornus florida. Next base: position 27,117,630 of record NW_026775579.1, read on the forward strand.
TTATTTTGTGATCAATCATAATCAATATAAAATAAATACAAGTAGCAATTATGCAAATATTGAAAATATAACCCTCTAACTATTAATTACATAACTACCCAAAGTGTCGGTCTAAGGATCCCGAAGAATCCACCGAACAAATCAAAGTAATTATTAATTAATAAAAGAGTTTATACTTTTCTCTTACTTAAGAGTCAAATGCCATGACAGTGATAGGGAGCAATTGCATACGACGGCTCTCGCAATATATCTCAACCTAACGCGGATTCAGTTTAAGTCTTAATTAATTATGAGTCCATCCATAATTACCGACTATGAACAATTTATGATTACTATTTATTATCATGTATTAATCGCCATCACATACATATATAAATATCTTTTGCAATCAAGTGGACACTTTCAATTCTATAATGAATCGAAACATAATACATTGAATTCACCAATTATATAATGCATAAATATTTCAGAAACGTCAGGAACATATGTCACTATAATCCAGATAGGAATTTGCTATGCCAGGGCATATAAATCCCAACAATTTTAAGATCCAAACTTAAACTCAAAAATTCCTCAAGCCTCAGTTATGACTGCAAAAGAATAAATATGGTCAAGATTGCATAGTTATAGAGTTGTAAACAAGTAAATAGCTAACAATTTTTAATTACCTGATTCATATTCTTCAATTTCTTGCATAGTTTCTTCAACTTCAATTGGGAGTGGTGAAGCCTGTAACCAATCTTGTGCACATATCAAGCACTCCACAAACTTGGGCGTTAGAGAACTATGGAATTAATCAAGAACACGACCTCCGGTGCAAAATGTGGATTCAGAGGCAACAGTGGACATAGGGATAACCAAAACATCTTTAGCAACTTGAGCTAACACTCTATACCTTGAACAATTCAATTTCCACCAACTCAATATTTCAAAATTAGGGCCATACTCCTCACAAGATTCCTCTAAATACCTATCCAACTCAGATTTGCAAATCACAACCTTTTTTGCTTTCAAGTACTTTCGGTATCTGGATAGAAGAGAGTCTTCTTGCTCACATGCTTCTCTAAGTGGTCCATCAACTGTCATTCCATTTGAATTTTGAGTCGAGCTAGCCAAAGCTGAATTAAGTGAGTCATACAATTGGTACTCGGCAAAAATACGACTCATAGCCTCTTTTACCCTATGCATTAGCTCATCCATGTTGTGTAGAGGATATAGTTTAGTACAGCAAAACTTCACATACTCCATTTTGAAATAAGGATCCAACACAAGAGCAACCAATAACATTGAGTCCATTTTTTCAATATTCCAACAAAACATGTTAAATTTGCTCTTCATTCTTAAGGCCATGGAACATAAACCAGCATCTAAACTTTTTGCACACTCAGATAAAAGACGTTCAATTCCAATTACTTCTTGAAAATATGAATTTGAAGTGGCATATAAACATCCGGACAAGTGTAAAGCTATATCATAAAATTTTTGCAAGAATTTTGCCAAAACTCGAGCATCATCCCAATCACTCTTCGATGGAGGTTCATTACTAAGTTCCAACTTGTAATGTGGATCTTCCTCTTCTAACCTCTCAAATGCCTTTTGAAGTTTTATGCTGCTTCTAACATTAAAAACGTGGAGCTCCACCTACTTTGAACATCAAGGCATAAAACACTCTTACTTGCTATTCTCTCTTTCTCTATACATGCCTTAAAATGTTGTTCTCTTTGTGGAGAACTCTTAATATACCTCACAGCCCCACGAATACGAGTTATTGAATCCTTAATATCATTTAGCTCATCATTCACAATAAGATTCAATATGTGTGCAGAACACCTCATGTGAAAACATTCACTGCCTAGAATCGAAGTGTCTTTCTTTTCACAAAAATTTCTTTTCAAGTAAGCAATAGCATCATCATTGGAATTTGCATTATCAACTCTGAGCGTGCATAATTTATCAAGACCCCATTCCATTAAACATGGCTCGACTGTCTGACCAATTGCCTCACCTTTGTCACTCGAAAGCACACAAAAGTTTAGAATCCTTTTATGCAATTTCCAGTCATTATCAATAAAGTGAGCTGTGAGTCACATGTAAGAGAGGTCTTGCAGCGATGTCCAACAGTCTATAGTGAGAGAAATTCTTTGCCTTGTTTCTTCCAATATGTTTTTCTCACTAAAATACATTGCCAAACAATCCCTTGCCAAAGTAGTCCGTGACACGAGCTTAAATTTAGGTTGCAACACACTACAAAAATTACGGAATCCTTCATTCTCCAGAAACTTAAAAGGCAATTTATCTATGATGATCATCTTAGCAAGTGCAACACGTTTGATGTCTAGCAACCAATCCGGTTCAGATTGAGATTTGGCGCCAAGAAACCAACACGTTTGATGTCTACAATTTTTTACAGTATTATTTTTTACTTAAACACGTACCAGTTTGACCATGTCCTAATTCTGTTAACTTTTCACTTGCACAATTTTCTTGTATTTAACTTGTGAGTTAATAATGAGGATTAAAAAAAAAAACTTAAAAGTTATAAAGTGAGGAGAGTTGGAGCTTGAGTGTGCTGAAAAGTTAGCTGTAATCAAGTTTGAGTTGTATTTCTTGTCAATGAAAAAAATAAAAAATTAAATTAAATTAAACATATTGGTAGTGGGAAGGTTGAGAGTAAATCCTACTAAAATTTTTAAACTTCAATGATATATATAAAAGAATAATACTTCCATCCTGGGCAGGATGAAGTTCATCATCTCCGCTGACGTGGCAAAATATTATCATGCCATGTGTCACATACTAAAGATGGGTAATATCCAATTTTATAGGTTAAACCCACTTCCCCTTGTCAGTCAATTCTTTGCCAATTCAAAAGAGCCCATTCTTGATACTCATAATCACCCGCACCCATCACCCCATTCCAAATTGGTAACCAAATAACACATCACACCCACAACCACCGGCACCTTCAACCAAAACAACCCCCACCCATCAACCCAAAACCTCCACAATCACCACTTATCCTGTATTGTTTAAGTTTATATATATATATATATATATATATATATATATATATATATTAAAGGAGGGATGAGAATTTTTTTTTTTTGTAGAGGGACCCACAATTTTTTTTAAGTGGTCATAAGACCATATTTTTGCTTTCTGTTATCTCATTCTCTCTCCCGCTATTAGTCTCTTTCTTCCTCTCAGTTTTTATTTTTTTCTTTTTTCACTTTAAGGCTTCAACTCTTGATTTCTTCTCCAATACTTAGTGTTTTTGAATGCCGTTTGCGGCAAATTGAAGCCTACGACGAGGTCTATGAGTTGATTGGGGCCAATCTCCATTTAGCCATCATTTAAAGGATTTCTAAATCCTAGGGTTTGAGGTGAAAATTGGGAGTTTTGCATAAAATTGAGGTAGGGGTCTCTAATTTGTATTTTCTTGTTCTTTTGTGAGTCAATTCTTGTTATTTGATGCCAACATGCTTAATTGAAATTTACCTCTAGAATGATTTTATTGTGGGTATAAAGTTCATGATTATATGTGTAATTGTTGATTTGTATGAAAAACATGCTTCATTATTAATTTTTTTTATATTTTTGTGTTGACAAAATTGCTAAAAATGATACATGGAATCTTATGAAAATTTTCTTAGAATTATTGTAAAGTATGCTTAATATGTTAATTTTTCCATGCCTATGATGCTTAATAATTTATTGAAAATTTTATGTGGAAATATGTTAATTGTGTGATAATAATTCTCTCCATTTCTATAGTATTAAAAAGGCATGTGATACGCATTCATAGCATGGGCATGAAAAAGGGTACAATGATTTGATAAGAATGAAAAAGGGGATTTTTGGGGAGAATTTGATGAAACAGTTTTAAGAAAACTCAGTCGTCGCGGAGTCACTAAAGAGATTTTTGGGGAGAATTTGGTGGCTAACAATTCCCCGCAAGCTTGAAGAAGATTAGGAGTTGTATTTTGTTATCTTTTATATCTTAGCCCATTTTTTTTTTTTTTTTTTTTGTATAGTCTCAAAACTAGAATGTCGTGTATTCATTTTTGCAAACCAAGGTCATGTATTATAAATCATAACTCTTGTTGGTATTTTGAAGGGAAGCGAGACTATGTAAATGCTTAAGTTGAATGGGATGACGATGATGGGCTAACTTGGGGAGGTTGTGTTACAAAGGTGTGTGAATGTAAGTTGCCTGCAATGTGTCTATGTATATCACATTAGACTTTGCAACAAGAATATTCTAGAATATTCTGGTGTGAAAGGTTGTGTCAATTTACATAAGGTGATGTTTTAGGAGTAGTTATAATCAACAGATGTAATTACTCTAAACCATTGCATCTCAAATGAACAGACATATCAAATAACGATGGGACACCTTTTTATCGATAACCAACCATTGCAACCTATTGGAAATGATGTGTCTAGTGGTGAACAGACACCATGCGAACCATTGCAACCTATTAGAATGAATGTGTCTAGTGGTGAACAGACACCATGCGAACCATTGCAACCAATTAGAGTGGTTGTGTCCAATGATGAATAGACATATATAAATGGTTGCGTCTAATGATGAAGAGACATTTCTAAATGGTTGTGTCTAGTAATGGAAAGATACATTTAAATGGTTGTGTCTAGTAATGAAGAAACGTATATAAATGGTTGTGTTCAATGATGAAGAGATACACCCAATCCGGAAAGGCACCTTGCTTAAAAGCTACTTTTTAGTTTTTTCCAAAGGGTTGCACCCACCTGAAAAGGCACCTTGTTGCCTATAAGTACCCCCCTTTGGATCATTTACAAATTATTCATTTTATTTTCTTCTATCTCCCTCTCTAGACTTAAACCCAACCTAAGTGGTTCAAACCATAGGTTAAGTGGTCCGAGCCACTTAGACCCTGATCCAATTTCATCGAGCCATATTAAGATTGGTCTTAACCATTTGGTTCGAATTGCATTCAATTTAGCATTTATATAGTATAGATGCATTTTTGAATCAGAGAGAGTATTACACAGAGGAGGTTCGCCGTATCCACGAGTTTGTAATGCTGCTACCTGTGGATGCAGACCGTTGTATCCTGGGAGATAGACGCCACTGAGTCCGTTAGCACCATAGCCGGGCGAATCTGTCTTAAGGACATAGTATTCAATACTAGCCTCGGTCCAGGTCCTTTGTTTATTATTTATTAATTTATTGCTTTATTTTGCATATTTAATTAAATATATAGTTTGCATATTTAATTAATCATTTCTTAGCATATTGTTAATTATCTCATAGTATATTAATATAAGGATTGTTATATCTTAAATGTCACATGAAGCATATATTTTACAAACAATCTTAAGACAGATTCATTCCTTGTGTAGATTTTATTATTAACTTCTGTTTAAGATATAAATAAGTAGAGATTATACTAATAATTGAGATATAATAAAATAATGTTATATACATTATTATATGATACTATGCTAAATATTGATGTGTTCAATACTATATGAAATTAAAGCATGTTATATAAGTAGAATATTGAATTATTTATATAATTGAATATTGGTAGAATTATTTTAATTTTGTAAGATGATGTAGTATATTATATTATCTTAAACTTGTATCAATTAGAGGTAGAAAAATGTACTTCGTTACTTTTATCAATGATCGCACAAGATACTGTTATGTAACATTACAAAAATGAGGTTGAGAATCAACTTGGCAAAAAGATCAAGGTGTTAAGAAATGATAGAGTTCATGAATACGAAGCATCATTTGTTGATATTTGTTCAGAATATGGTATCATTCATGAAGAAATGATGAATGTTACGTTAACAAGTTCTGGTTTAACTTAGAATTTGTAAGGGCAAAGTTTTGCTTTCCGCAAATTATATTCTCAATAAAATACCTCAAAAGAAAACTAATGTGACACTATATAAATTATAGAAAGGTTAAAAATCTTTCTATAAATTCTTAAAAGTGTGGGGGTGTCTAACTAAGGTTGCAATTCCTACTCCTTAAAATAATAATAATAATAATAATAATAATAATAATAATAATTAAATAATTAAAGTGGGACCTAAAATATGACGACCTTGTAGGTGGGTGTGTCGTGGACGGGTGCAAGAGGCACTGACAGGCTACCATATCGAGCGAGCTACAAGTGCACAGTCCCACATCGCTTAGGTAAGGAAAATGTGAAGTGTTTTATGTGGTAGTGTTATCTCCAATTGGTATAAGGCCTCCTGGGATAAAACCCAAGAATAAAACCGTGCGGGCTTGGGCCAAAAGCGGACAATATCATACCATGTGGTGGAGTGGATCGTTACATAATACCTTTGATAGGTTATGCTCGTTACAGTAGTGCATGTCATTTTCTTGTACATAAATCATACAATGACAATAAGGATGAGCTTAGATGTAGCAAGAGTGCTAGAACATCTAAATCTTTTGGTCCTAATTTTCTAGCATGTTTATTAGAGAATGAGCCACAAAACTTTAAGGAAGCAAAATTTTCTATTGATTATTATTATTTCTTAAATTAATTATGTGATATAATTAATCATGTGATATAATATTAAACTATATTTATTTATGCGAGTTCAATATTATTTTTATAAATGTTTACTATAATATTGAACTATGTAGTTAAATTACTTAGTGTGCATTGTAATTCAATTTTACAATATAGTTTATATAATATGTGATATTATTAAATTTGTATGGGTTCATGACTGGTTTGTGTATGTAATACAACAAACAAAAATTGACTAGCCCAACTATGTCAATTTTCCCGATAGTCAACTGAAAAAAATCTATATTAGTGTTTAAGACACGTATAGTTGTGAATGGGCTGAATAAGAGAAGATTTTCCATAACTCTAAAAGAATTTAATGAAAAATGTTATGGATACACTAAGAAAGTACACCGAGACAAGCTAAATCAAGCTAGTTAGCTCTAATGTACAATTTAGCTAAAAACTAAAATGTTACTGAGTTACAAACTAGTTAGCTTAGTTATAAGCTAAAATGATTAATGAGATGCACAGAACTTAAGAGGAAGATGAAAATCTGTTAGTTGGTTGTAGCTCTCAACTTGATAGTAAAAAACATGAAGGTGATGAGTAGCCATAAGTTGTTTAAGTTATACATCATATCTGCTCATGTAGGAGGGAATAATACTACTTGTAAAGTAGTAATTTTAGAAGAATATTCTTCAAAACAAATAACTCTACTACCAAGGTAGACTACTTAGATAAGTGTGTACTAAAGTTATGAACTACTAGAATTGATAGCTAAACAAACTTAACTTCAAGCGAGCGATAATAGCTGAGAAGTGGGTGCTCATAATAATCTAGTAGTGAGATATGAGGAGTGTACTTAATCTAAGCTAATAATTGATAAGTGCTAAAAAGTGCGTATTTAAACCCCTTAAGCTTAGGCATTCTAGTACCTTTATCTATCTTACTTTACTGTTTTAGATTGATTTCGTATTATTTCCATTTTTCGGCCCTTATCCCGAAAATAAGCTAACTCAGCCAAATAAGAGAAGAAATGAAGCACTTCTGGGATGAATCAAAGAAGGGAGCCAAGTGGAAGCAAAAGGAAGAAAAAGGTGGAAATCAACATCTTTGATCGATCTCAAATCAAAGTTCGATCGATCCAACATGATCGATCACAGCACTTCAAGATGGATCAGAGCCATGATAACATTTTCAGAGATCTCAAAAGTTCGATCGATCCAACATCATTCTTTGATCGATCGAACTACCTTGTCCTTATCCAAATAATTGATCTTATCTAGTTGTACCACCCTACCAACCACTTTTGTCCATTTCCCAAAAATATTTTCAAAATATCTCAGATTTGTTTTTATCCAAAAAGCGCCGCCATTGAGGATCGATCTAACTTCAGTTCGATAGATCTCAGCCATGTTCGATCGATCCAAGTCCAAGGTTCGATCGATCGAACTTCCTCTAGTGCGAAAAAGTTAAATTTCCAGCTCATAAAAAGTTGTCCTTTATCCAATCATTGGGGATATTTGCTGCACGACCCCAACTTATTTTGGGTGTCATTTAACCTACCTATATAAGGATAAGGATTACTTTTTACATCATATCATATCATACCTTGTAGAACTCTTAGAGAGGAAGCTTAGAGGATGAGGAGGCTAGAGACACCATTGGAGACTCTTCATCAACCAAGGAGCAAATCTCTACCATGGAGTTAGCCCTTGAGGGTTGGAGAAGCACTACCATGAGTGGCTAGACATCCTCTTGGGGCTAGAGTTAGCCCCAAGCATGCTTTCTACATCTTGATTTTGTGAATTATTGAGGGATTAGTGTTGTAATATATGTTTTGGCACTTATATATATATATATATATCTTGTGTATTCAATGATTTATATGGTTTAACACTTTCAATTGATTATTTTATTCTATCCATATGTCTATGTATGCTAGAATAGATGTTCATGTGTTTATCTCTATTTCTTGTGTTATTGATGCATGTCTATGTGTATTAATGCCATAGATCTAGAGATTGTCAAAACATTGTGCTTAATGGAATGCTCTTGTAATTTTCTTGATGGTTCATGCTCATTTCTTGATGGATTGTGCCTCTCCCTTAGCTTAATTAGTTTAATTTCATGTCATTAGCTTAATTGTAGTGTAGTGGTAGCATACTTGTTAGATGGGAGGATAATCCATGCTTGTTGTTTGATGTTCCATATTTTTGAATGCAAGTAGCATATGTCTTTCACCTTGTGGTGTATTTGGTTTGTGAGCTTAATAAAAGGATTAATGACTTCTAGATATATTGTGCTTTTCACATGCTATTTAGACAATATATTCTTAGTTGTTAGATATATTATGCTTTTCACATGTTGCTTAGACAATATATACTTAATTGATCACCCTTACTAATTGAATCAACCAAACACACACATACATCAATATTGCAACACACATTTCCCTTATTAGTCACTTGTTAAAGGTGTAGAAAAGTATTGTTTGGTGGTGACCTTTAAACCCCAAGATCTCTCTCTTACTTACTCTTTATTGCATTCAATTATTTAGTTTAATTTGCTCTCTAGTTTAATCAACCAACCAACTATTTGTTTGATCACTCGACCAACTAACCCTAATAGTGATTCCACAACCAAATTTGACTCCAATCCCTTGGGACGATCCCTACTCACCCTAACTATATTTTTAGTGAAGGTAGTAGTGGCTTTTATAAATGTAAAACTTGGCCCTCACCTTAATGCACACTCTCTAAGCTTATGGTGTAGCGACACACCAGTAATGATAGCTAAGAACTTACTTTTAACTAGTAATGATAATTGAGAAGTGAGTGCTCACTCTGTGGTGATTATATCCAAAGCTTAAATAATAATAAAATTATTTGCTTAAATGATTGAGTTATGTGATGTGTGACACATGAAAGGTTATGATATGTTAATATGACTGACTTAACATGAACCTAAACATGAATAACTCAATTCCTAAATACAAAAGATGTAGAAGCAAATATTACTTAGAGCCTATTGTAATTAATATCTCTAGCATTAATTTACAGTAACGTCTGTAACATATTATAAGATCAAGCTAGAGATAAAGTGAAGCTGTTATACATGCTTGTTGAGAAGCGAATATAGAACCTTGGAAAGGTAGATGATGTAAAATATTTAATATATGGTATTTCAAGAGTTGGAAAACCATAAGAAATATATCATATATAAAATTTCAGGATTATCCCAAAGTTGTGAGGGGATATTGTCCATAAATGAAATTTGACACGAGTTACCTCATTAAATAAGAAATACTTATAAATGTAGGGGTTCTTAATCCTAAGAGATTTTGAATAGATCTAAAAATTATTTATAGTGCATATTGTTTCCTACGAGAAAAATTTTATTGAACAACTAGAAGAGTTCTTTTTCCAACTCAAGAACTGAGTAATTTGTTCTAGTTGAAAAGTCAAGTGTGCAAGCTTATAAATCCTTGAGTGGATTAAAGCTACTACTGAGACAATGATATAAATGTGATGCATAAGTCATTTTATGCCTTAAAAAAGTAATGATATACTAATTAGTATATTTGATATGAAAGATTTAACATCTGTTAACATAGTATATTCTCAACAGAGTGAGATTGAGATAATACTAGTTAGCTAACTTTTGTAGATGTAAATCTCAAATATAAATACTAGTCAAAGTATATCATTGGTTGAGATTGTAAGGCATCTTAATAACTGTGTTTAAATTACACATTTTCAATTCAGGATAAGATCACTGAAAAGAAATAAATTGGGTAGTTGAGATACACCCTAAGTCCAATATTGCATAGATCGAGGTATCTAACTAAATTAGAGGTATAACAGTGATGCAATTTGGATGAGGGATATTAAAGACTCCAAATCCAAGAGTGGATATGTCTTTAATATTAATGGTGTAGTTGTATGTTCTTTTAAAGAATCAAAGTTAGAAACTTTGAATAAATCAAATAGGAAAGTCAATAGACTTCACCTAGAGGACATTTCAAAGTAAGTCGTCTACATCTGTGCCACTAAAAAAAAAGGATATTGCTAATAATAAGCAATTTTAGGGCAGAAAGTATACATCAATTGGGGAAATCTCTGCAGAGTGTAATATTTCTATATACAACCATGTAGCCACATACAAAATTGAGGGTTGTATTAGAGAGCAATTATACAGATCATCAAGGGGAATGGGGTTTAAAGTTGAAAGCTAATGAGTCATCTTAATGGAAACCCAACCTAGTTGACTGGAGATCCCAAGATCTAGATTCAAAGGCACAACAGAAATTCTGAATGGCTCACTAGAAGCACTGGGAAGATATAAATCTTCTGCCCATTTCTATGATGAGACAGTGCTACCTGCGTGGATTAGAATAAGCTATGCTTTTAATGACTCTTATACCTTGAAAATTCAACTGGGGTATGGTAGGATACTCTTAAAAAGAAGTCACCTATATAAGTGTGAAGTGGGGCAGCTTCTATGAGAACTATAAAAGCTAAGTTTTCTGGAGCACTCATTGAATACCAGGACTTGTTCAGGGCCAAAATGAACACAACAATGAGAACCAACTTTGTGAGGAAAGGTACTGTGTGTTTGTTATTGTCTTAGTTTACACAAACAGCTGAAGAATTCAACATCACGTCACTGGTTAGCTAGTAAATCTAATAGCAATACAGTAGCGAAGGTTCAAGGCTAAAAGCTACCTATCCTGATGCAGTAACTTTCCGATTATAGTCTCTCTAGTGTTTGCATTATCATTTACATTTAGGCAATCAATTTCCATTCATGTGGGGGATTGTTAGAAAGGTGTGTGAATGTAAGTTGCCAGCAACGTGTCTATGTATATCACATTAGACTTTGCAACAAGAATATTCTAGAATATTCTGATGTGAAAGGTTGTGTTAATTCGGGTAAGGTGATGTTTTAGGAGTGGTTATAATCAACAGATGCAATTACTCTAAACCATTACATCTCAAATGAACAGACACATCTAATAACGATGGGACACCTCTTTGTCTATAACCAACCATTATAACCTATTGGAAATGATGCGTCTAGTGGTGAACAGACACCATGTGAACCATTGTAACCTATTAGAATGGATGTGTCTAGTGGTGAACAGACACCATGCGAACCTTTGCAACCAATTAGAGTGGTTGTGTCCAATGATGAATAGACACATATAAATGGTTGTGTCTAGTGATGAAGAGACATTTCTAAATAGTTGTGTCTAGTGATGGAAAGACACATTTAAATGGTTGTGTCTAGTAATGAAGAGACGCATATAAATGGTTGTATTCAATGATGAAGAGACACACCCAATCCAAAAAGGCACCTTGCTTAAAAACTACATTTTAGTTTTTTCCAAAGGGTTGCACCCAGAAAAGGAACCTTGTTGCCTATAAATACCCCCCTTTGGATCATTTGCAAATTATTCATTTTATTTTCTTCTATCTCCCTTTCTAGACTTGAACCCAAACTAAGTGGGTTCAAACCATAGGTCAAGTGGTCTGAGCCACTTAGACCCTAATCCAATTTCATTGAGCCATATTAAGATTGGTTTGAACTATTTGGTTCGGATTGCATTCAATTTAGCATTTATATAGTATGGATGCATTTTTGAGTCAGAGAGAGTATTACACAGAGGAGGTTTGCCGTATCCACGAGTTTGTAGTGCTGCTACTGGTGGATGCAGACCGTTGTATCCTGGGAGATAGACGCCATTGAGTCCGTTAGCACCATAGCGGGGCGAATCTGTCTTAATACTAGCATCGGTCCAGGTTCTTTATTTATTATTTATTAATTTATTGCTTTATTTTGCATATTTAATTAAATATATAGTTGTATATTTAATTAATCATTTCTTAGCATATTGTTAATTATCTCATAGTATATTAGTATAAGGGTTGTTATATCTTAAATGTCACATGAAGCATATATTTTACCAATAGGTTATGGATGTTGTGGTATTGGGGAATGTATTATATATATATTTTTTTGTATTGTGTGTTGGGGCAGGTTGGATAGGTTTTAAAAGGCCATTACATTTTTTTCATCTGAGCAGGTTATTGTAGGCCCCTTTTTAGCAGAGGTCATGTCAAAAAAAATTTTTATAATTGGTTTTCAATTTAGGGTCGTTACAAAATTCGTATCAGAGCATTGGTTCGAAAACCATTAGGACGATGGGTAGAGGCCTACCTAGGGTTGTCTGGGAAGTCATTTGTATTGTTATTTCCTTATTTGCAAAAGTGTTTTGCTATGTGAAAAAGCATGCTTAATTGTTTACTTACTTACGTGCTTATGTACTTATATTAATATGTTCATTGCATAGTATTGCATGCTAAGTATTAGTATAGTATCCTTTTATGTTGAGTTGTTTATGGTTGGACCTTAATGTTATCGTTATTGAACCATTTTCTTTGTTTTATAGAACGATGTCACAGCGTGAAGAACCAAGGGAAGTTGGCCCTAGGCCAACAAAGGGTGATGTTGGCGAAAGCTCTAGCTCCAATCCGGCGGAGCCAGTTGATGAGGACACACTTCTTAGGGATTTGATTGCCCCAAGAGTTGTTCCTACAAGGAAGGATAATGTTGAAACACCCGTTGAAGAGGGTGAAAGTTCGGCGGAACTTGCATTGAATCGCTTGTTGCAGAAGGCCTTGAGGGCTACAATTGCTACTCATCCGCAACCGATACCGTAGCTGGTAGCACAACCGATAGTTCAGGTAGAGGAGACGCCAGCATAGAAACGTCTCAAGATTATTAAAAGGGTTTTCTCAATTATTGCCAGTGATGTTTGAGGGTGGTGCGGATCCAATGGAGGTGGACGACTATATGGATCAAGTTGAAACTCAATTGACTTCTATGGATGTGATGGATGATCACTTAAAAATCATCCTAGCCACTTACAAGTTTTCAAAGGATCCCAAGTTTTGGTGGAAATCGATCACAAATTAGTATAAGATTAAAGAGATGAGTTAGGATAGGTTCAAGGAGCTATTCTATGAGAAGGATTTCCCTGCTCCCAAGAGGTGGGAGTTAAAGGATCAGTTTATTGGCCTTATCTAAGGCAATATGTCGGTGACGGAGTACGAGAACAAGTTCACTTTTCTTTCCCGCTTTGCTCCAGAGATGGTGGGAGATGAAGTTGATAAGACTCGAAAGTTTATTTTCGATCTTGATTACAAAATGAGGCCGTTGTTAATAGCACAGGGCATCAAGGTTTATTCGGAGGCAGTGGAAAGGGTATTAATCCTAGAGGCGGAGGCCAAAGATAAAGATACAAGAAGGGAACAATGGAAACAAAAGAGGAATGCAGGACCATCTTCAGAGGGACCTTCAGGGAAAATGACAGTAGTCTGCACAATCTGCTCCTACCACTCCTATGCCAGCTGGGTCTAATAGGAGTGGAGTTGTTTGCTTTCAGTGTCAGCAACTTGAACATTACAAGTCCAATTGTCCCATGAGATCGTCTTCAGTTTTTTTAGCTCCGAGGGCTTGTTTGGGTGTGGCCAGCAGGGCCATTTGATTTGAGACTGTCTAAGTTAGGGAGCAGGCACCACTAGTGGCAAAGGGTCACGGCAGAGGCCGTCACAATTAGCTACAATTCAGTCAGGTTTCAGACCACCGCCACCACCATAGCCTGCCATGTCTTCTCAGGGTTCACGACCAACTAGAAGGGATACTCTTATTGTGTCGATGCAGCAGTCTGGTGTTCAGATTAGTAGTTCTCAGGCACGGGCACCATAGGGACGTATCAGTTCTCTGAGGTATATTTCCAGTGTTTGGTTCTTGGGCTCGTGTTTTGTTTGACTCTGGTGTATCTTATTCCTTCATTTCATTATCATTTGTACTTGCATCGGGGTTAGAGGCCAGTTTCATGTTGTGTGTTGATACGCCAGTTGGGGTTTCAGTGTCTTTGAGCCGAGTTGTGCGGGATTGTTCCATTGTGATAGCCGGGAGGACCTTTGTGCTTGACCTTATCCTCCTGGAGATGACTAGTTTTGATGTCATTCTCGGGATGGATTGGTTAGCTTCATTTCATGCTACAATCGATTGTTACAGAGGAAGGGTTACAGTTTGCACCCCCGAGGGAGACTGTTTCTTTTTCATGGGAGATCGAAGTAATTCCCAACCTTCATCATTGTATGGAATTCGTGGATGGAGTCATGGTGATTACTTCTTGGCTAGTTTTCTAGCCAAAGAAGATGATGTTGTGAAAGAGGATTATCCTGTAGTTGTTCGTGATTTTCTGGATATGTTTCTGGAGGATTTGACAGAGTTGCCTCCACACCGAGAAGTGGAGTTCACTATTGATTTAATGCCCTGTACCGCACCGATTTCTATGGCACCGTATCATATGGCTTCAGTTGAATTGGAAGAATTAAAGAGGCAACTTAATGATTTAAGGATGAAAGGTTTTATCCAACCGAGTGTGTTACCATGGGGTGTACCAGTCTTGTTTGCGAAGAAGAAAGATGGTTCTTTGAGGTTGTGCATTGATTACCAGAAGTTGAATCATGCTACCATCAAGAACAAATATCCTTTGCCAAGGATAGATGATTTGTTTGATCAGTTGAGAGGAGCCAGTTATTTTTCGAAGATTGACTTGAGGTTAAGCTACTATCAATTACGGGTTAGGGATAAGGATATCCCAAAGACAGCGTTCCGTACATAGTATGGACACTATGAGTTCTTTGTTATGCCTTTTGGCTTGACTAATGCACCGACGCCATTTATGGACTTGATAAACCGTGTCTTTCACGATTACTTAGACCAGTTTGTGGTAGTTTTCGTGGATGACATTCTTATATACTCACGAACTCGGGAGGAGCACGAAGTCCATTTGAGTATTGTTTTATAGATTTTGCAGGAGCACCAATTGTATGCCAAATATGAGAAATGTGAGTTTTGGTTACAGGAGGTGAAGTTTTTGGGGCATGTTGTTTCGGAAGGTGGAGTGTCAGTGGATCCATTAAAGGTTGAAGCAGTTTTGAATTGGGAGCAACCCAAGAATGTTTTTGAGATTCGGAGTTTCCTTGGCCTGGTAGGTTACTATCGAAGATTTGTGAAAGATTTCTCCCGTTTGGCAAGCACCTATGACCCGTTTAACCCGGAAAGGGATCAAGTTTACGTGGAATGAAGCCTATGAGTCATCCTTTCAAGAGTTGAAGATAAGATTGACTATAGCTCCAGTGTTGGTGATACCTGAGCATGGCTTGGGTTATGTGATTTATTGATGCTTCACGTGATGGTTTGGGATGTGTGTTGATGCAGGATGGTAGAGTAGTGGCTTATGTGTCTCGACAGTTAAAGACTCACAAACTTAACTACCCTACTCATGATTTGGAGTTAGTGGCAGTTGTATTTGTCTTGAAATATTGGAGACATTACTTGTATGGTGAGAGATTCGAGGTGTACTCGGATCATAAAAGTCTCAAGTACTTTTTCTCCCAAAAAGACTTGAACAACAGATAGAGAAGATGGGTTGAGTTCTTGGAGGACTACAATTTTGACTTGCAGTATCATCCGGGTAAGGCAAATATGGTCGCAGATGCCTTAAGCCAGAAATCTCGTGGGACTTTGGCATGTTTAGCTATTCGGAAATGGAAGATGCTTGAGGATCTGGCAGAAATGGGATTGCAGTGTTTTGATGACGATGCTTGTTGTGAGTCAGCATTCTTGTTTAGTCTTGTGGCTTAGCCTACTCTTGTCGGACGAGTGATTGAGTCACAAAGACATAATCCAGATTTAGATGTCATTCACATCTTGATCTCCAGTGGTGAGACAGTAAAGGATTGGACCTTGCATACAGATGGGGGTCTACGATACAGAGGCTTAATTGATTGTTTCCACAGGATGTCATGAGGACGTCCTACGAGAGTTTCACACTTCCTGCTTTGCAGTTCATCCAGGTGGTATCAAGATGTATCACAATTTGAGACGTCAGTATTGGTGGAACAGAATGAAAAAAGATGTTGCACAGTTTGTAGCTAAGTGGCTTACCTGTTAACAGGTGAAGGCCGAGTATCAGAAACCAGCCGGTTTGTTGCAACCATTACCTGTAGCGCAATGGAAATGGAAACATATTACTATGGATTTTGTGACAGGTCTTCCAAGGTCACGGAGGGGCAATGAACCCGTATGGGTCATCGTTCATAGATTGACCAAGACGGCTCACTTTCTGCCTATTAAGGTAATAGATGATGCAGAGAAGCTTGGTGTTTTTTATGGAAAGGAGATTGTAAGGTTGCATGGAGTTCCAGTAACCATTGTCTCAGATAGGGATGCCAAGTTCACTTCGAAGTTTTGGGAAGGACTTCAAGCAGCGTTTGGGTCAACGTTGCATCTTAGTACGATGTTCCATCCACAGACCGATGGCCAGTCGGAGCGTACCATCCAGATCTTGGAGGATATGCTTCGGGCATGTGTACTTGACTTAGGTGGTAATTGGGAAGATCATCTACCGCTTATTTAGTTTGCCTACAACAACAGTTATTAGGCGAGTATTCAGATGGCTCCATTTGAGGCGTTGTATGGTAAACCTTGTAGGTCTCTTGTTTGTTGGACTGAGGTGGGCGAGAGAGCCGCCCTAAAACCCGACATTATATTTAAAACTATTGAGAAGATTAAGCTGATCAGATAGAGATTGCTTATAGCTCAGAGCCGACAGAAGAGTTATACGGATAGGCGGAGACGACCGCTATCCTTTGAGGTGGAAGACCACGTTTTTCTTCGGGTTTCTCTACGGAAGAGGTTGTTGAGGTTCGGGAAGGTGGCAAGTTATCGCTATGATTCATTGGACCTTTTGAGATCTTAGACCGGGTAGGAGAGGTTGCTTACGGACTTGCTTTGCCACCACAGTTGGACAGGGTCCATAATGTTTTCCATGTATCGATGTTACAGAAGTATGAGCCGGATCCATCCCATATTTTGAGTTGGGTTGACGTGGACATTGATGAAGATGTTTCTTATGAGGAGGGACTAGTTTAGATCCTTGACACACAGCAAAAGGTGTTGAGGAACAAGACGATACCATTGGTGAAAGTTCTTTGGAGACACCACGGAGTCGAGGAGGCTACTTGGGAGCTTCAACAAGAGGTTCGCTCCAAGTATCCAGGTTGTTTTCTCCCTCAGGTATGGCTTGGTTTTGGGGATAAAATCTTTTAAAGTTGGGGAGAATGTAATGTTTAAGTTTATATATATATATATATATATATATATATATATATATATATATACACGTATATTAAAGGAGGGGTGAGATTTTTTTTGTAGAGGGACCCACAAATTTTTTTTAAGTGGTCATAAGACCACATTTTTGCTTTCTGTTATCTCATTCTCTCTCCCGCTACTGGTCTCTGTCTTCCTCTCGGTTTTCATTTTTTTCTTTTTTCACTTTAAGGCTTCAACTTTTGATTTCTTCTCCAACACTTAGTGTTTTTGAATGTCGTTTGTGGCAAATTGAAACCTGCGACGAGGTCTACGAGTTGATTGGGGCCAATCTCCATTTAGCCATCATTTGAAGGATCTCTAAATCCTAGGGTTTGAGGTGAAAATTTGGGGTTTTGCATAAAATTGAGGTAGGGATCTCTAATTTGCATTTTCTTGTTCCTTTGTGAGTTAATCCTTGCTATTTGATGCCAACATACTTAATTGAAATTAATTACCTCTAGAATGATTTTATTGTGGGTATAAAGTTCATGATTATATGTGTAATTGTTGATTTGTATGAAAAGCATGCTTCATTATTAATTTCTTTATGCTTTTGTGTTGAAAAAATTACTAAAAATGATACATAGAAGCTTATAGAAATTTTCTTAGAATTATTGTAAAGTATGCTTAATATGTTAATTTTTCCATGCCTATGATGCTTAATAATTTATTGAAAATTTTATGTGGAAATATGTTAATTGTGTGATAATAATTCTTTCTATTCCCGTAGTATTAAAAAGGCATGTGATACGCATTCATAGCATGGGCATGAAAAAGGGTACAACGATTTGATAAGCATAAAAAAGGGGATTTTTGGGGAGAATTTGATGAAACGGTTTTAAGAAAACCCGGTCGCTACGGAATCACCAAATGGCCGGTGAGTTAATATAGGCTAGAGGGAGCTAGGGAGATTGCCCTAGCATGGTTGAGATATCTGGGCCCCAAATGACGCTGTGGAGGTACCAAAGATCAGGGACAGTAGCCAATCCTTCTCTCGTGTCGCTGCGGAGTCACCAAAGGGCGGGTTATATTAACAGTTTGTGAAGTGATGGAAGTTTTCTGAAAATGGGAAGGGACATGCATGACATTGCATTCATGGCACGACATTCATTTGTTTTGAACTTGCAGATTTACATTGTATTTTCCCCGGTTTAGCATGACCCCTCTTCCTATTGTCCTATTCATTATTTAGGTTCACGGGGTCACAAAAGATGCGTCTTAGGCACTACCTACTGAGCTTTATACTCACCCTATTATTTAACATTTTTCAGGGCTCGAAAAAGAAGTGGCGGATGACAATTCCCCGCAAGCTTGAAGAAGATTAGGAGTTGTATTTTGTTATCTTTTATATCTTAGCCCATTTTTTTTTTTTTTTTTTGTATAGTCTCAAAACTAGAATGTTGTGTATTCATTTTTGCAAACCAAGGTCACGTATTATAAATCATAACTTTTGTTGGTATTTTGAAGCGAAGTGAGACTATGTAAATGCTTAAGTTGAATGGGATGACGATGATAGGCTAACTTGGGGAGGTTGTTGATGTTGTGGTATTGGGGAATGTATTATATATATATTTTTTTCTTTTGTATTGTGTGTTGGGGCAGGTTAGATAAGTCTTGAAAGGCTATTGCATTTTTTTTTTTAATTTGAGCAGGTTGTTGTAGGCCCCTTTTTAGCGTAGGTCATGTCAATTTTTTTTTTTTTTATAATTGGTTTTCAGTTTAGAGTCGTTACACATCCCTATCATGAAACCAACCCCAATTGAAAGAAATAAATAAATCAACCCATATGTGTTAGGTTTAATCAAATTAATCCATGTAAAAATCAAGAATACTTTAATTAATTAAAGAGTAATTTAGATATCGTACCTGATTGATAATTAAACCACATAGTACCTTTAGAATATCCATGTAATCCTCTGTGAGTTCCTGCAAAATATTAGAGCGCTTTACCCCCTTTTGAGAGTTGTCAATACGATAGGTCTGAATAAGGGTTTTAAAATCCTTATATATAACAACAATAGGGAGGATGGCTTCTCTACAAACAAGCATATCTAAGTCTCCCTTCCTATCATGGAAACTTAGATATCAATGGTTAGAATTAAATCACACCAAATAAATTGAAAAACCACAATCCAACGGTATAAAACCATACTCCCAATTAGACTACCAAATTGGAAAGTACAACCCAAGCCATCAAGTATCAATAATCACATTGCAATCCTATTTTAGAAAATGTAGTGCATAGGACCATAAAATAATTTTTATTATTTATATATAAAAAATTCCAACAATCTCCCACTTGGTCCACGCATTCTAAGTTTTATAAAAATGACATTATGCATTGCAACACACTTTAGAAAAAATTAAGTGGCCACTCATTTTTGTTTTATAAAAAATATAATTATCGAAATAGATGGATTGATACTTTAGAACACTTTCCTCCATAAACTTCCTCAATAGTGAATCATGAATGCGTAGACAAGTAATATATTAGTCTAAACAGTTCCATGATCTCAAAACCGATTCCATCTAAGATTCAAGCAAATATAGTGGTTTTTACTGTATTTCATGAGATTTGCAAACTACATATGGTCTAAACGTGCACCTCACTATTCGTCCTGCTTCATACCATCGCGGTATGTCACCTGAATATATTATAACAAACCACCAACCTTCTGCTCAGAATGAGGGTTTACCGATATGGAGCCAATCCCATATCTAGCCCAAGCTATCCTCATGGAGTGTGAAATACTCCCACAGGAAAATTTTAATATTTATGTTTGGATTTACCAATGTGGTGTCAATCTCACATCTAGTCCAAAAAATCTCATGAGTGAAATACCACTCCCAGATAAATCTTATATTTGGATTTACCAATATAGTGTTAATCTCATATCTAGCCCAAACAACCGTATGAGTGAAATATCACTCTCAGACAACCTTTAATAATTATTTTGGATTTACCGATGTGATGCCAATCTCATATCTAACCCAAACAAACTCATGAGTGAAATACCATTCCTAGGCAACCATAATAGCACGTGCATTAACCATATATATCAAGATAATAATAATCATGCATCATAACTTTATGTTGGATGCAAATAACTGTCACCATAAGGTGTAAATTGGAAGAAAAATAACTGTCACCACAAAGCATAAAGAAACTAACTGTAATGTAGCATATATAAAAGAAATACCGGACATCATAACATAATGACTCTCAAACACCTATTCGAATCACGTGCTTTATAAATACTTTATTATCTTTGGCTAAAGACCTTTAGTGAGAGGATCTACAATCAAATTTTCTACTCTATCTGGGAATCTCAATAACACCTTCCTTAACTTTCTCACACATGAAAAAAGGTATTTTATGTCAATAGGCTTACTACGCTTGGTCACCCTTAAATTTTTCCATATACTTAATTAATATAAACCTTTAGAGAAAGTCTAAGTATGCTAGTAGCGTGATCCCTATGGATCCTAATGCCAAGGACATACTCTGCATACCCCATGTCCTTCTTGTCAAAAACTATACATGAAATTCTTAATATCATGTATCACATGAATGTCATTGCTACCTAGCAAAATATTATCAATATATAGGACAAGGAAAGCAAAATGACTCCCACTGAACTCGAGGTATATGCATTTATCCATAACGTTGTCTTTGAACCTTCAATTAATAACCACTGTATTAAAATTTTGGATACCACTACTGTAAAACTTGCTTAAGCCATAAATGAGTGATAATGAAATAATGACTCTTAAAGAGTCCTTTAATGAAACTGGAGAAAAATCTCAAAGAAATCAACACTTAACTTTTGTTTAATCAATTGGCTATCAATTTTTGTCTTATATTCACCAGACACCTCAAAAACACCAACTACAACATACTTCCTGTAACGGCCCAAGTTTTTCAACCCGGTGCGTCAGTGATGAACCGAAAGATGACCCGATAACGGATCCGGAATGCAGAAGCAATTGATAAAACAATGGTCTCTAGAGATACAACATGACTCTAAGACACCAATGTTACACTCAATGAGGTCACAAAACTCAAAGGAAATAAATGCGGAAACAACGTTTAACAAAACGGACAAGAATGAACCTAGGGGCAAAAACAACATTTCCATCTTAAAAGTGGGTACTACCGAGCAAACTATTGGAAAGACAATGAAAAATTAATAAACTTAGACTCAAAAATCACTTGATTCGGAGTCCGGATGAAGAAGATATGGCTAACGGAAGAAACTGGGGTAAAACGGTCAAAAAGTACCAACCCAAGAACATCTAACCGGTTAGATGACCTATCTAACCGGTTAGAAGGCCAAAATCAGTGACAAAGACACTGCCCACACTCATCTAACCATTTATGAAACCCCTTCTAACAGTTTAGATGTGAAGGAGGCAGAATGGGCAGCAAGAAACCCTAGCAGCAGGGGTTTTTTAGGAAAAAATGGAAATTTGAGGGTCTAGATGACATTTTCTGGAAAAACACAAAGAAGAAACCCCCCTCAAAATTGAGTTTTCTAGTTAATTGTCTAAGAAAATCAAAAAATACGCACTGTAAAATGCCCAAAATGCCCCTCCATAAAATCTGGTCATGAAGGTCCAAAAAGCTGCTAAATTGAAAAACAGAAGCTAAACTTTGCGATCGATTTTTGATACCAAGATGGCATTTTCAGGAAAAACATGAAGAAAAAACCCTCCCAAAAATCACATTTTCAAAGTGACCATATAAAGAACGGAATTTATTTCTCAAAGAAAATTCCCAAAATACCCTTAGGTCAGAATATGCAACAAAAGTGTAAAATGAGTCCGTAGGAGGCTCATTTCACCAAAGAAGAAGCTTTGCCCAGAAACGACCATGCACGGAAACATAACTTACCTAATAAGATGTGCTACAATGATCCATGGCTCAAAAATATGGCCGATTCAAAATCCGACCCCCCTACGGCCAAAAAGGCAAAAATGGACTTGGAATGGAAAACATGGAATCCAAAAATATAAAATGGAATCAAATGACCATTTGGCCCTTGGCCACACTTCAAACATGATTTATAAGACCCTACGAAAGAATGAAAATGGAATTCCCACACCCGATGCAACCATGGTGAAACAATGACTCAACATTTTTCAATATTTTCATAATATTTTCATTGGCCTCCGGCCTCATCTCATACATATCAAATACATTGTAAAAGGTGTACTCATATACAAATTACATATATGGAATCAAATATACACATTTTGACATTTAAGCTACAAGTGGCATTTCAAGCCAACATTTTCATGAAATAGATACTTCAAGTCAACGAAACTTCCATGGCATAGTGTGCTTCCCACTTCAAGGTCCCTGTACTTGAAAAATGTCCCCACTACGTGGGTGAGTAACATAAAGCTACTCGTAGGAGATGGGCATGCATCGACCTAGCATTTTACAAAATTATCACCTTATGGTGAAACATGTTAAAGGGGCTCATGCCACCTAACGTCTATGTCAAGTGAGACTCAGGGAGCATCCTAAGCTACTCATGCAATTGAAAGTGAACAATGGCATACAAGTATACATGCTCAAGAATACTACGCAATGTTAAAGCATGTTATACAACATACAAGCATACATTTCTAAGTATACTAAACCATGTAAAGACAAGTCACACAATGTCTAAGCATATTACCCAAGTATACATTTTATATGGAAATCTCATAAATCAAGTATACGAACATAAGTATATTAAGCTTAACAAAATGCACATAAGACAAGTATACATGGCATAAGTATACTAAATGAAAGTCAAACTCACAGAGCAAGTATACAAGTTCAAGTATACTAAATAGTATTCAGTTGTCCCAAACAAGCATCAATTCTTAAGCTACAAGTAATCCATGATTAACAACTTGAAATTAAATGCAAAAACAACAAATAGTGGAAAGACTATGACATGCGGTCGCTAGACTAAGCAAGTATTTTCGGGTAATTACGACCCACAAGGTACCACCTAGTGCGCACTTATGACTTAGAAAACTCTTGTCTCCGTACTAAAGCCAAACCCTAGCCGTCACATAATTTATGTCCTCACAAGCTTTCCAAAACCAATAAGTTCAAAACTTATACAAAATCAAATGCAAGTTACCATATTCCATGTACAAGTAAGGTTGATTTCACACAAACCATGTCCTAGAATTCAAGTCTAAATAGCATATGACATGTCAAGTCTCTAATATGCAATTTATACACAAAGCAAGAATATTTAACAACAATTGAGCCACATTACCATCCTAAGCCATAAGTACTAAATAAGCTTCAATTTAGTAATTAGTTTCCAAGGTAAACAATTGTAATATTCTAGATAAGCTATGTACCTAAAAAAGATATATTTAAACAAGCTTTACTAATCAATGATATTCTATATCATGTTAAGTCTAAATACCATTTTAAGAGGCCACAAGTACTAAGTATACATCAAATTAGTAGCATGCTCATAAGGTAATTAGAATACTACATTTTAAGAGATTCTCAACTTAATCATGGAAAGTCTCTAGATTTCAAATCTATCCCAAACAACCTCAAATTAATCTATGTTAAACAACATAGCATGCTCATTACATATATCAAATCAAAAGAGTAAAACAAGCAAGACATCATCATGTAGATTTTAATTAATTTAAATTAATTAAATCTCTAATTTTTCAAAAGTTGTTCAAATGATCCCAAATAAATATATAACAAAGACTAAGTCATGGCCACGCCATATATCATGTGAAAAAAGGAAAATAAGCATTGTACAATCAAATAGAATTTAAATCGAATTAAATTCATTTAAATCTCTAGATTTGAAAACTCATTCAAATGGCTCCAATTTATTATACAACAAAGATCAAGTGAAGGCCATACCACATACCAAGTTAAAAGTGAATTATATGCAAGTTACAACACACATTAATTTCTCAAATTAACATTAAAACATGCATATCACTTGTATTCCATTACAAAAGCAATTAAAACCACATAGAAAATAACATATAACACCCCCTACCTCACAAGAGGATTGTTCCTCTTGAATCCAAGGCAAATCAACACAAAATGGCAAACCCTTCAAGGGTTATGAAGAGGAAGACGAGAGAAAACTTTTGTCTCCCAAGGTTAATGGTCTAAGGTGAGTGGAAGACCGTCAAAAATCAAGGTCAAGACTTAAGGCTTCGAGCTCCATCCACGGAGGCTAGGGTTTTTGGTGAGGAACGAAATGAAATAATGAAATGAAATGTGAGTCGAGAAGTTAGAAATCCTCCACTCACTATGTGATTTTACACCATGGTCAATAGACACAAGTCTTGGTCAGTTGCACAAAAACCCTTCTTTAAAACCATAATCCCAAAGTGGCCCAAAAATAATTGCAAGACTAAATGTGAGACCTACACTTGTCATCATCTTAAGGTTCCCTTCTAGGTTTAATCCTTGGCCTACACTTGTCAATCATCCAAGCCAACAAGTGATCCAATTCTAGGCCAACAAGTGGATGAATCTTCACCCTCCATGTGTCAAGAAGTCGTGGTGCCAAGTCTCTCCACCCCAATGCCAACAAGTGGCTCCATGAGAATGTGACACTTTTCACATTTCCCAAAAATTGCAGAATGGTCCTTTTTCAAAATATCTTCCAAAATAAATTACAAAAGGTACCTAAAACGAAAAAGAATTATTTTTCATAATTACACTAAAACCCCAAAAGTTATGAATAATTACACTAAAGTATGCATTAATGCCCCTTTATGAAAGAAGTAAGCAATTAACATGCTTCTCTAGAAAAGTAAAAATACCACTATCATGGAAATCAAATATCATGAATGTATGCAAAACCAGAATCAAATCCGAACACAAAAAGACAGGTTATGCCAACAAAGTGGCAAACGGGAAAAAGACAGAGTGAATAGTGTCGAAAAACGAAAAATGTGGAAATGACTCGGTCCTTAAAGGAAGTTGTCAATTCACATGAAAGAGTCTCAGAAACCATTTCTGAGCACTCTAGATGACACTAAACGACGAGGAACTGAACTCAGACAAGAAATTTCAACGAAAAAAATTCATTCGTGAAATTCTGAGGAAAAAGAAAAGGAAGGAAATGACCAGGTCATTACAACCTACTCTCCTTAAAGAGATTTCGTCCTCGAAATCAAAAAGATTCCTAGAAGAATCGAAGAAGCACCGTACATAAGGTCACACCAAAGAATAGATCATAAGTACCCAAGGACAACTCCAAAGGTCTCAAAATCAACGAAAGGACACGAAACCACGAATTATGAGACACCTCTCCAGCAAATTGACATACTAACCCAATGTTAACCACCCCAAGGAGTTCAAGGCAACTACTCATTGAGACTAGGAACACAACCAGAAGTAACATGGCAGCATGAATACTGATTAGATCCCGCCCACAACGTACCCAAGTTGTGGTAGCATCCACAGTGACAAGTGCCCGCCCACACTCACATTACTAGCTAGGTAATGTAAGGTAGCATCGACGGCAACTAGCACTCACCCATACACAACCTGTACGGTAGCATGACAGTATAAAGCCCTAAATCATCACCTGCCCCCAACAAGCTTACCCGTGAAACCCATCGATACAAATGACATCAATGTCAAAATGGTCATTACCAAAAGCACCACAAGAACCAGACATTTTGTGAGAGTTGAGATATGGTCTAAGGATGTCAGGCTGGACCATTCTGGCCAATCCCAAAACTCTGACAACAATGTTATGGGCACCGCTACGCTTAAGGCCTTAAATCCTCAATACTGGAAAACTGACAACCCCAAGTCTCAAAACACCATTGTCAACCACACCAGTCACGAATCTAAAGCCTGACAAGTTTATGCCCTCAAGCCAATGGAACGGACTTTACAAATCAAACAACGTCGCTATCACCCCAGTCACGAAGACTCTCACCAAGACAATGCACCCAAAATCCTCCACATCATCCAAAAGCTTACCTACTACAAGGCTACGCTTAGGAGTCAAGACATCAGATCAAGCTCACCCACAATCCCGACAACCAAGGTCACACAACCCCAATCACAGTATAGAATGATAAGAAGGAATGAACTAATAAAGCAATTAGTCATGAAACATGTATACATATGTAATAATACACAAGGATACTAAGTAAAATCGAAACAGAAACGCAATATATATATATGTACAAGTATACATCCACAAGTATACAAAGCAGTACTAAATCCATGGTAAGCAAGTATACAGGCTCAAGTATACTAAAACCAAAATGAACAGAAATATACAATACGCAAGCACACTAGGTACAAGTATACTAAACGTAAATAAAAATCCATGCACCAAACAACTAAACATATAGTGTACAAGGGCAATCAAATATGCTACCTATCACATAGGGGTTAAGCATCAGAGACAAGTTACACATCACCTATGACGCTAGCATGACAAACAGATATAACAAGTGGAAAACACATTATCTATATCAGCAAATAGCTACCAAATAGTCACATCCCCTAAACATGTTTCTACGGCATGCGCAAAATAACAAGGCATATAAACATGTAAGAATGGCTATGTAATTAACAATCCCACAAAATCGTAAGCAAGAAGGGATGAAATACCTCTCAAAAGGTCGAACTCATAGAAAGTGAAGCCCAAAAACCCGGATGGTTCTAATCTCTCACCGTGAGGAAAGGAATAACCTCCCAGAATGAACACTAAGGTCCCTGAAACTAAAAGTCTACAAGTCTTTCCCAAAACTGGCTCAAACACAAGGTGGAATCCTAATGCCACACAAAACAACAATGATGTAATGGATAGTTCCAACGCTAACCATTAAGAGACACCAACAGGAGAACTCAACTCAACTCAAGATGCTAATGAGTTCGATGAGAACTCCACAGGATCCTATCAGAACCCTAAACGCAAAATCCCAAGTCTCCAAGGACGAGGGAGAGTAATTAATTACACCAATGCAATTAATTACACGAAAACACTCACATCCCAACCTTAGCTCGTAGGAGCTGTTCAAGGCAAAACAAGAAGAATCATAGGTCAATGCACCTATCAAATCACTAAGTATCATCCTAAGAAGAACAGATACGAGAACTTTACCGTTGGGGCTCAAGAAAATAAACCTCCCAATCCCCAAGGAAGGACTCGAGTCAATCCGACTCATTGTCCCCTGACGTTAGAAACAAGACCCCAATGGCATCACCACATCAAGGTCACCACGAAACCCTAGAAGATGATGTCCTAGCATCAATCTTAACCAACCCAGTTAGGATAATCCACAATGCCTAAACAAGACATAAAATAAGCAGTTAACAAGTAACATAGCAATGGACTACATACTCACACAAGTTGTAAGGTCACATAAGACATGTCAATGTATGCATCATACAATCATGCTAAGAAAAACAAGCACATGTAATACACTACGGCAAACAAATATTATCATCATGCTGAGCATACAAGCGTAAATGAACATGTTAAGACAGTCAGGACTATACAATGTACTAAAGCAAACAAGCACATATATCATGCTGAGATAGTTAAAGTAAACTTCTAAACATACGTCCACATAAGCACGTAAACATGTTATCAAGAAGCAACTAAACACATAGAGCATGGCAACACAAGCATGAAATGCACCCAAAACCCATCGTCCTAAGGTTTTCGAACCTAGGAGCTCTAATACCACTTGTGACGGCCCAAGTTTTTCAACCCGGTACGTCAGTGATGAACCGAAAGATGACCCGATAACGGATCTGGAATGCGGAAGGAATTGATAAAACAACGGTCTCTAGAGATACAATATGACTCTAAGACACTAATGTGACACTCAATGAGGTCACGGAACCCAAAGGAAACAAATGCGGAAACAACGTTTCAAAAACCGATAAGAATGAACCTAGGGGAAAAAACATCATTTCCAGCTAAAAAGTGGGTGCTATCGAGCACACCATTGGAAAGAAAATGAAAAATTAATAAACTTAGACTAAAAAATCACTTGATTCGGAGTCCGGATGAAGAAGATATGGCTAATGGAAGAAATAGGGGCAAAACGGTAAAAAAGTACCAACCCAAGAACATCTAACCGGTTAAATGACCTATCTAACCGGTTAGAAGGCCAAAATCAGTGACAAAAACACTGCCCACACTCATCTAACCGGTTACAAAACCCCTTTTAACAGTTTAGCTATGAAGGAGGCAGAATGGGGAGCAAGAAACCCTAACAGCAGGGGTTTTCCCGGAAAAAATGGAAATTTGAGGGCCTAGATAACATTTTCTAGAAAAACACAAAGAAGAAACCCCCCTCAAAATCGAGTTTTCTACTTGACTGTCTAGGAAAATATAAAAAATACACACTATAAAATGCCCAAAATGCCCTTCCATGAAATCTAGTCATGAAGGTCCAAAAAGCTGCTAAATTGAAAAACAGAAGCTGAACTTTGCGATCGATTTCTGATACCAAGATGGCATTTTCAGGAAAAACATGAAGAAGAAACCCCCCCAAAAATCACATTTTCTAAGTGACCATGTGAAGAATGAAATTTATTTCCCAAAGAAAATCTCCAAAATACCCTTAGCTCAGAATATGCAACAAAAGTGTAAAATGAGTCCGTAGGAGGCTCATTTCACCAAAGAAGAAGCTTTGCTCGGAAACGACCATGCACAAAAACGTAACTTACCTAATAAGATGTGCTACAATGGTCCATGGCTTAAAAATATGGCCGATACAAAATCCGACCCCCCTACGGCCAAAAAGATAAAAATGGACTTGGAATGGAAAACATGGAATCCAAAAATATAAAATGGAATCAAATGACCATTTGGCCCTTGGCCACACTTCAAACATGATTTATAAGACCCTATGAAAGAATGAAAATGGAATTCCAACACCCGATGCAACCATGGTGAAACAATAACTCAACATTTTTCAATATTTTCATAATATTTCATGAAGTTGAAAGTTACATAGAAAACAAAATAAAGGTCATTGGCCTCCGGCCTCATCTCATACATATCAAATACATTGTAAAAGGTGTACTCATGTACACATTACATATATGAAATCAAATATACACATTTTGACATATAAGCTACAAGTGGCATTTCAAGCCAACATTTTCATGAAATAGATACTTCAAGTCAACAAAACTTCCATGGCATAGTGTGCTTCCCACTTCAAGGTCCCTGTACTTGAAAAATGTCCCCACTACGTGGGTGAGTAACATAAAGCTACTCGTAGGAGATGGGCATGCATCGGCCTAGCATTTTACAAAATTATCACCTTATGGTGAAACATGTTAAAGGGGCTCATGCCACCTAACGTCTATGTCAAGTGAGACTCAGGGAGCATCCTAAGCTACTCATGCAATTTAAAGTGAACAACGACATACAAGTATACATGCATACAAGAATACTACGCAAAGTTGAAACATGTTATACAACATACAAACATACATTTCCAAGTATACTAAACCATGTTAAGACAAGTCACACAATGTCTAAGCATATTACCCAAGTATACATTTTATATGAAAATCTCATAAATCGAGTATACGAACATAAGTATATTAAGCTCAACAAAATGCACATAAGACAAGTATACATGGCACAAGTATACTAAATGAAAGTCAAACTCGCGGAGCAAGTATACAAGTTCAAGTATACTAAATAGTATTCGGTTGTCCCAAATAAGTATCAATTCTCAAGCTACAAGTAATCCATGATTAACAACTTGAAATTAAATGCAAAAATAACAAATAGTGGAAAGACTAGGACATGTGGTCGCTAGACCAAGCAAGTATTTTCGGGTAATTATGACCCACAAGGTACCACCTATGCGCACTTATGACTTAGAAGACTCTTGTCTCCGTAATAAAGCCAAACCCTAGCCGTCACATAATTTATGTCCTTACAAGCTTTCTAAAACCAATAAGTTCAAAACTTATACAAATTCAAATGCAAGTTACCACATTCCATGCATAAGTAAGGTTGATTCCACACAAACCATGTCCTAGAATTCAAGTCTAAGTAGTATATGACATGTCAAGTCTCCAATATGCAATTTATACACAAAGCAAGAATATTTAACAACAATTGAGCCACATTACCATCCTAAGCCACAAGTACTAAATAAGCTTCAATTTAGTAACTAGTTTCCAAGGTAAGCAATTGTAATATTCTAGATAAGCTATGTACCTACAAAAGATACATTTAAACAAGCTTTACCAATCAATGATATTCTATATCATGTTAAGTCTAAATACCATTTTAAGAGGCCACAAGTACTAAGTATACATCAAATTAGTAGCATGCTCACAAGGTAATTAGAATACTACATTTTAAGAGATTCTCAACTTAATCATGGAAAGTCTCTAGATTTCAAATCTATCCTAAAGAAATTCAAATTAATCTATGTTAAACAACATAGCATGCTCAATACATATATCAAATCAAAAGAGCAAAACAAGCAAGACATCATCATGTAGATTTTAATTAATTTAAATTAATTAAATCTCTAATTTTTCAAAAGTTGTTCAATTGATCCCAAATAAATATATAACAAAGACTAAGTCATGGCCATACCATATATCATGTGAAAAAAGGAAAATAAGCATTGTACAATCAAATAGAATTTAAATCGAATTAAATTCATTTAAATTTAGATTTGAAAACTCATTCAAATGGCTCCAATTTATTATATAACAAAGATCAAGTGAATGTCATACCACATACCAAGTCAAAAGTGAATTATATGCAAGTTACAACACACATTAATTTCTCAAATTAACATTAAAACATGCATATCACTTGTATTCCATTACAAAAGCAATTAAAACCACATAGAAAATAACATATAACACCTCCTACCTCACAAGAAGATTGTTCCCCTTGAATCCAAGGCAAATCAACACAAAATGGCAAACCCTTCAACGGTTATGAAGAGAAAGATGAGAGGAAATTTTTGTCTCCCAAGGTTAATGGTCTAAGGTGAGTGGAAGACCCTCAAAAATCAAGGTCAATGCTTAAGGCTTCAAGCTCCATCCATGGAGGCTAGGGTTTTTGGTGAGGAACGAAATGAAATAATGAAATGAAATATGGGTGGAGAAGTTAGAAATCCTCCACTCACTATGTGATCTTACACCATGGTCAACACACACAAGTCTTGGTCATTGCACAAAAACCCTTTTTTAGAACCATAATCCTAAAGTGGCCCAAAAATAATTGCAAGACTAAATGTGAGACCTACACTTGTCATCATCCTAAGGTCCCCTTCTAGGTTTAATCCTAGGCCTATACTTGTCAATCATCCAAGCCAACAAGTGATCCAATCCTAGGCCAACAAGTGGATGAATCTCCACCCTCCATGTGTCAAGATGTCAAGGTGCCAATTCTCTCCACCCCAATGCAAACAAGTGGCTCCATGAGAATGTGACACTTGTCACATTTTCCAAAAATTACAAAATGGTACTTTTTCAAAATATCTTCTAAAATAAATTACAAAAAGGTCCCTAAAACGAAAAATAATTATTTTACATAATTACACTAAAACCCCAAAAGTTATGAATAATTACACTAAAGTATGCATTAATGCCCCTTTATGAAAGAAGTAAGCAATTAACATGCTTGTCTAGAAAAGTAAAAATACCACTATCATGGAAATCAAATATCATGAATGCATGCAAAACCGAAATCAAATCCGAACACAAAAAGAGAGGTTATGCCAACAAAGTGATAAACGGGAAAAAGACAAAGAGTGAATAGTGTCGAAAAATGAAAATTGTGGAAATGACTCGGTCCTTAAAGGAAGTTGTCAATCCACATGAAAGAGTCTCAGAAACCATTTCTGAGCATTCCAGATGACACTAAATGACGAGGAACTGAACTTAGATAAGAAATTTCAACGAAAAAAATTCATCTGTGAAATTCTGAGGAAAAGAAAAGGAAGGAAATGACTGGGTCATTACATTTCCATGCTCTAGAAGATCTCCTAAGCTAACTGGCTTAGGAACTAGATTGGAAACTGCAAAAAAAAAAAAAAAAAAAAAAAAAAAAAAAAAAAAAAAAAAAAAAACTGTAAATGAGAAATAACTAAATGAGTGGGAATAGCTGAAAGAGTGAGAATAAGAACTATAAATAAAACCACCAAATAAAGTGGAATGAAGTCTGAAATAAATGGAATAGATACTGAAAGTTGCTCATCTGCAAAAAGAAACTACAGTATTCTAAACTCCCACTGGATTTGCCACTCTCATCAAATTTGTATAATATATATCAATAATCTCCATAGGTAAACTAGACAGAAAAATCTTCAATCCTTTAATCTTTTAAGATGCCCAATAAAATAATCATTGATAGTGTAAGTATCAAGCTCATTGACATTTTCATTATATAACTCTGTTTCTAGAAGACATTCCTACACTTTCTATTTTCTACAAATGTATTCTGTTAAGGAAAACTAGGAGTGGTGTACTGTGGTACAATGCACTGCTCTTTAAGTATGTACCCAAAGTACTACAATTTACACCCTTATTATCCATTCTCCCAATAAAACTCATCGCCTTAGTCCGATCTTAAAACCATAATCACTATACCCAACTATTTTCAACTTTAGTCTGGTATATTTTATGCACATCAAGTGCTTCGGACTTCTGGTGGATTAAGTACACAATCATACCTTGAGAACCCATCAATGAAAATAATGAAATACCTTTACCACAAATGAGCTACAATAAGAAATGGACCACAAAATTTGGTATAAATATAGTCTAAAAGACCAAATAACCGACTAGCCTCAACATTGCGTTTCTCTGCATCTATCCTTTGATACAACCAACGCATAAAATTTGTGGCCCAATAATCTCATCCTTGACCAAGCGTTCAAGTCTCTTTTGAGAGATATTCCCCAATATCCTATGCATAACACAGATGAATCCTCTCTAACCAAAACACGATTTTATTCGAACGGTGTCGAGTCAATTGAAAAACAAGAAGCAAATATGATCACATCTGGATCCATCTACCATGTCTATACCTATACTTTTACCAAGTTTGGCTCGAATACTAACATAGCAATTTTCTTTCCTGCTTTATTTTTCTTTTTCAACACAATAGCCTTTTTCTTTTTGATGTCTTTTTATTTCTACAGAACCAACATTTATCATTCCATGATCAATATTTTTTCATATATTGTTCTATCTTTCTTTATTCTATTTAGCCTTATACAGTTTCTTGCCGCCTAGTTTATTCCTGAAACGATTCTTGCTATTACGGCAAGATGAGCTGACTCAGTTTTAACACCCTTGATTCGCTCCCCTTTAATCGCACAAAGTGCTAACAGCTGGTTAATGCCACATTTAACTTCTTGTGAATTAATTTACCTTGAAAAGCTGAAAAAACTTAAGCAGAGAATAGATTACCAAGTGGACAAATAACTTATCATCAAATATGATTCCCTACTACCTTAGATCATTACCCAGCTTGCACATCTTATATATGTACTCCCTCACTGAACCATTGTCATTATATTTGACTAACATAAACTTTGTCAAATAATAGTATTGTAGTTACTTCTTAATACCTATTAATTCTTTCTTGATCAAATTAAGAAGCTCTTTGGCAGGATCAAAACCAGAATACCACTATGAATAATATCATCAATAGAATCATAAATTAATCTAATGGCATGGTAGTACCTTTAGTCCACTTAAAAATGTGACAACTTTTCTACCTAAGAAGACTCTATACTGGGCATATAGGTTTCTTCCTAAAAAAGAAAAAAACATAAACTCGTAGTCCAAAAAATCCAATATAATATCAAAACCCGTCTTTTAGGCAATATAATTTTAACCATTCAATTGTTCAATCCCTATGAGCTATCTTTAAATTGTGAAAGCGTCTGTAACCTGAATAAATGTTATATTGAATAACACCACATAAAAAATATATAAAATAATATGTCATAGCTTCAGGGATTATTACTTTAATTTATGCTTGGGGTTTTAAGCCGAATTTCTCAGGGTGTTTTACTATGTACAAAAATTGTCCACCCTGCGGGAACAGATAAATGTCATCTAAAAATCACCTTTTGGCAGAATTTTGGATTTTACTTTACCTCCCAAATCTACGTTAAAATCTCACATAAACCTATTTGATTATACTTGAATTATTGCTAAACACTTCCACTTCATTTTGGCAAGAGGGTTATTTAGTTATAATTCAAGCACTCTCAAATATTCTACTCACTTATCCCACACTAAGACATTGATCACCTTTTGGCAGAACAAACGTCGTTATGTAAGTAAGTGCACTGTAAGACCTCAATAAGACCAATGCCTTAAAATTTTAATAAAATAATAACCTATATGAGCGTGTCAGCTCTTGGCAGGCATCACCCACTTTAGCTATTACCTTTAAAACGGTCACTTTGCTGTATTCATAAACCCCAAAGAAGAACCTACACTGCAGAAGTTCCATTTATTTAAGTTCAACAACTTATTTATAATAAACATAAACTAAACCCAAATATTATGGAACACTTGATTTCACTGTAATATAAATAGCTTTAATACAAATAAATAAAGCCTCTTCATACATCTTAAGAAATTATAATGAACAATATAATAATAACATGCACATCAATCAAGATTTAAAAATCTCAATTCTTTATATACTTTAATTAAAATAAAATAACAAAAAAACTTGATGCATATATATTATATATCCGATGAACAATTTAAAGTACTTGAATCTTTAAATCAATCAAGACAATAATATTTACTTATAGTACACAAGCTCCCATAAGTTTTTCAACTTAAAAAATTGAACAAGTATTATGAATTACTTAATAATCAAGTTTGCCACTTAGCTTCACGGTCTTGTATATGTATAATATATTTATTTCAGGCTTCATTCCATGATGGTGCACGTAATCCAAGATCTATAATATCTCTACATGATTAATTTCATAAGAAACAATTCAAAAGAAATTATTTTGAATCACTAAATGAATTAATATAATAAGAGGATAAACCTTCGATTGCCTTAATTGAGTCATGTAGCAGAGCTCTGTGTATCATATACATATTATATATGTACAATTGAATACAAGCAACACTGAGTTCTCAAACTAAAATCAATCCTCTAGATTAGTTTTGAACGAAAGACAAATACCTGATAGTTTTCTTTTCATGCACACATTAATTCATGTACACATATATATAGTTAAAGACTTTTAATCTTCATGCATATCAATATATAATTCACACAAATCAAGACATTTAGTCTCAATGTACATCCATGTCATATTAATTGGGTATAATGATGTTCAGTTCATGAATGGTTAGATAACCACACATTACTGCATTAGTTACTATACATATATATGAATATATAATTAAATACCAAATTAAATAAATATTCAATCCTGATTTCTTTCAATATATGTTCAAATAATTTATGAAAATATATATATACAATCATATATTCACATCTATATAAATAATTGTAAATTCATTCAAGAAAATCGCAAATCCAAATTAAAACTATAAATCCAAATATTTATAATTTTCTTTTCAATTTAGTTTAAAAAAAAAAAAAAAAACAATTGGGTCACAATTTATCAGAAGTAAACATATATATGTATATCACTGTCTTCTTCGTTCGGTGTGCTTATGTTATAAAGGAACAAAAAAAATAATTGCATAACAAATAGAGTTAATGTTATCGTTCGGCATGCACAAGACATGATATATACAGTACAGATTTAGCATTTAAAACAAAACCTTATATGCTTATATATAAATCAATTATATATCCATGTATAAACCAATACAAGCACACAAAATTTGTTAGCCTTACATCTACTTGGTCGCGCATGAAAAATGAGGATTTACGTAATTAGTGCGATTTCAAATGCACCATAAATCAATCTTTATTATTTTGATTTCTACAAACTCTAACCTTTCTCTGATACTAATTGCTAGGTTTAATCAGATTAATCTATGTAGAAATCAAGAATACTTTAATTAATTAAAGAGTAATTTAGATATCGTACCTGATTGATAATTAAACCAAATAGTACCTTTAGAATATCTCTGTAATCCTCTGTGAGTTCCTGCAAAATATTAGAGCGCTTTACCCCGTTCTGAGAGTTTCGATACGATAGGTCTGAATAAGGGTTTTAAAACCCTTATGTATAAGGGGGCTTCTCTACAAACAAGCATATCTAAGTCTCCCTTCCTATCTTGGAAACTTAGATATCAATGGTTATAATTAAATCACACCAAATAAATTGAAAAACCACAATCCAACGGTATAAAATCATATTCCCAATTAGACCACCAAATTGGAAAGTGCAACCCAATCCATCAAGTATCAATAATCACATTGCAATCCTATTTTAGAAAACGTAGTGCATAGGACCATAAAATAATTTTATTATTTATATATATAAATTTCCAACAATATGCTCTCTGCAAAACCAAACCCAAATCATCACCATTGCAACCAAAATTAGCAAACCTATACTCCTAGCACCAACACTATTTGTCACCGATATGCAACTCACCGAAAATAGATCAACATCTTTAGAGATCATAATCATTGCTAGTCATTGTCCATCGCCTCTGTCACCACTTCACTGCCAGGCATAATCGTCCATAGCAATTCAGTCCTTCGTTCCAAGCTCACTACTTTTTGCTGCTCACAGTAGATTCAATTCTTCCTTGCTGCCTGTTTCTCTCACTGCCGAGCCCTCCATCGCTGTGCCATAGATCCATCTTCACCCACTGTCACAGTTCATTCCTCATTCTACGCCCCTTCTTTGGCCATCCATGGCTTAACAACATCATCGCCACTGTTCTGTGACTGCGAGCCGCCATCATCTAAAGCCAAGCTTTCTGCCATAAGTTCTCGCCAGCCCATTCTGTAGTTCCCCTTGCTGATTAGATCTCCATAGCCGTGATCTACAACTGAGCTCTCTATTGCCATCGCTCCATCTAAGCCACCGCAAGTCAGCCGACGTCTCCACTGCCTAGTTCTCAACCGTTGTCGTCCTTTTTGTAGTGGTCCCTTGGCCTCTATGATTTGTTTGAAAATTGCGTTTAGAGAGAGAAGAGCGGGTTTAACCAAAAAAAAATGAGCATTACCCATCTTCATATTTGTTTTTGGTATTGGACACGTGGCATGATAATATGTTGCCACGTCAGCAGAGAGGATGAAGTCCTCCCTACATAGGATGGAAGCATTATTATAAGATATGAGATGTCTTGTTTGATATTAGTATTTTGAGAAGGACAATACTTGCCTACTTATCGGTGAGTAGGAAGTTCATACTTACCCTGACAAAAAATTAGTGGAACACGTGTCCCTACAATATAAAATAATAAAAATTCAAAGATTTGAGAGGTTATCCGGATCAAACCCAATATGATCCAAATCTAACTCTCTTCCCCTTTCTCACGTTACTCTTTTTGTCCAGGAAGTGAATGAGAAGGGGATCTTGTGGAAAAAAAACATTTTAAGTTAAAATTCTTAAATAAAATAATTTTACAAGATACAAACAAAGCTCTGGATGATAAATAGAAAGAATAACTATAAATGCAATGTTATGTGCATAATGGGGTTGATAGCTAAAGTAGAGTTTGCTTTGCTAGTTAGTCTTTGTTTTTTCTTTGATTTAGTCTCCATGTTTTCTCTCTTTTTATCTCCTTTAGAATTGGTCTTCTGTTAATGTTTTGTTTCCTATAGAATAGGAGTTTGTTTCTTCTTGTATTTAAGAGTTTGACGTGAATAAAGAAAGCAAGAATTGAATTAGACTTAAAGTCTTGTGAAGGTTGCTACCCTCGAAATAGCTTGGAAACTTATTATTTTTCCATCTCACTCTCTTTTGTTTTCAACATAAGCTTTTGTTCAGTCCTAAGGAATGTATTAGTGGTATCAGAGCCAAAATCCTATGACCCATGGCAAACTCGGAGATTCCAAAAACTTGTCTTAAGGATATGTCAGATATTATGGCCAAACACGGCTCGATGCTACAGCGAATTGACGACAACACTTCTGCATTTATGAACGAGGTTCATCACCAGCTTGCTATTCTTAATGTGTTTGTAGAAAGGCTTTCCAAGGCCCCATCATCAGAGAAGGAAGAACAACCGATTGGCTCATCTAATAACAGTACGATTGTTTCTGGTATGGGCACTTTACATAACAAGGGGCCAAAGATTAACCTCTTCAAATATGATGGTTTAGAGGACCCCACTGGTTGGATTTTATTGGCAGACCAATATTTCCACCTACATCAAATTCCTTTTCATCAACGCCTTTTATACGCCTCCTTTCACTTAAAGGGTGCAACTCTCTAATACTTCAAATACTTGCAACATGCGGGCGAGCTTTCAAATTGGGCGACCTTTGTTTAAGCACTTGAGAAGAGGTTCGGACCAACTGAATAAGACGACCCAGAGGGCGAGTTATCCAAGCTACGTCAAACATCCACTGTTATAGCTTATTAGAATCAATTTGAGAATTTAGCCTAGTGGATTGATGGTCTTCCTGATAAGTTTCTCACTTGCACCTTCATCAGTGGCCTCAATGATGACTTTTGGATTATGGTGAAGTCTTTTCGCCCCACCTCTTTAAAGGATGCCATTGGACTTGCTCATTTCCAAGAGAATAATTACTCTAAGGATCACAAATTCTTTTGTACAAACAAACCATCTTCTTTGACACCAACAGCCCCTCAACCAATCATTAAAAAAATTTCCTGCGAGGAAATGAATGCCTCTCGTGACAAGGGGCTTTGTTATAACTATAATGAAAAGTTCAAGCCTAGCACTTTATTCCTTATTGAAGAACGCAATTCCAGTGATGAAGACATGGATTGTTCGCTTGACGATGCTGTTGTCACACATCCCCAAATCTCTCTTCATGCCATAGATGGTACTCAAACTCTACAGACCATACTAGAATTACTTGCAGCAAACCCTTTTACATTCTTATTGATTCCGGCTCCAACCATAATTTTCTAAACCCATCAATTACCTCCCAAACTGGTCTTCTTATCTGCTCTAAGGCTCAATTTGATGTTATGGTGGCTAATGGTGATCGATTATCTAGTGAGGGACAATCTCTTGATGTGAAACTTAACATCTAAGGAGTTCTGGTAAGAACAAACTTCTACCTCCTCTCTTTTGGTGGTTATGCTGCTGTATTGGGTGCACAATGGCTCCAATCATTGGGGCCCATAATATGGGACTTCTCCAAAATGTTGATGCAATTTTCTTATAAAGGAGATACATTTAAGCTTGTTGGTGTCACTGCTAAAGAACTCTCTATTCTTTCTTGTCATCAAATGGAACACTTTTTTAGACCTTCCTCTCTAAGTGTATTGTTGCATATCTCAGAGTTTTGTGCTTTTACAAAAGTACCCAGTCCTCCGCCAAGCATTCAAGCCATTTTCACTAAGTTCTTTGATGTGTTTTCTCCACCATCTGGTCTGTCCCTACTTCGGTCCCATGATTATCGCATCACGTTTCTTCCAGGATCATTACCAACTAATGTCTGACCCTACAAATATCCGTTGATGCAAAAGGCAGAAATAGAACGTATTGTTAGAGAAATGCCCCGAGAAGGAATAATTAGACCAAGCCGTAGCCCATTTTCATCCCCAGTTGTGTTAGTTCATAAGCATAATGGTAGTTGGCGGCTATGTGTTGATTATCGGGCTTTAAATAGTGTAACAGTCAAAGATGGGTATCCAATTCCGATGGTAGATGAACTCCTTGATGAGCTTCATGGTGCTGTTATCTTCTTCAAACTTGACTTAAGGTCTGGATTCCATTAAATTCGAGTAGTGGAGGATGACATTCCTAAAACTGCTTTTTGGATACATGACGGTCATTATGAATTTCTTGTGATGCCTTTCGGCCTCACAAATGCGCCATCAACATTTCAGAGCCTTATGAACAAGGTATTTCGTCTGTTCCTAAAGAAATTTATTTTGGTATTTTTTTGACGATATATTAGTTTACAGCTCTTCTGAGGTAGACTGTGTCACTCATATAAAACAAACCTTGGATCTCCTTCGTCAACACAAATTACATGCAAAATTGTCGAAATGTCGTTTTGGATACTCAGAGGTTGATTATTTGGGGCATGTGATCTCTTCTACTGGTGTTGCCGTAGACCAAAAGAAGGTGGACATAATTCTACAATGGCCTCTACCATCAACATTGAAATCACTCCACGGATTTCTTGGCCTCACAGGATATTACAGAAAGTTTGTTCTAGGGTACAGAAAGATTGCAACGCCCCTTACAGATATATTGAAGAAAGGAGCTTTTCATTGGACAGATAATTCTAAGGCAGCATTTGAGTTGCTTAAGCAAGCATTGACTTGTTCCCCTGTCCTTGCACTTCTAGATTTCACCAAAAAATTTGTGATCAAGTGTGATGCTTTTGGAGTTGGAATTGGTGCTGTGTTAATGGAACCAGGCCATCCAATAGCTTAATTTAGCCAAGCCCTTCATGTTAATCATCTTCACCTCTCTACTTATGAAAAATAACTGCTTGCACTAATCCTATCTATTCAGAGATGGCGTCCATATTTGCTGGGAGGTTGTTTTATAATTCGGACTAATCATCATAGCTTAAAATATTTATTAGAGCAACGAGTGGGGACATTTTCTCAACAATGTTGATTATCGAAACTTTTAGGTTATCATTAAGTTGAGTATAAGTGGGGATCCATGAACTCAGTAGTTGATGCATTATCCAGGCTTGATCAGGATGTTAACTTACATTCTGTTTCTCAAATTATACCAGTTGGATGAAAGAATTGGACAACCTTTCTCTCGCAGATCCGGACGTTGTTGCCAAGTTATAATCTTATCAGGATGGGAAATTGGACCTATCCAAATATTCTGTTCGGAATGGGCGACTCTAATTATATAAGGAAAGATTTTAAGTTGGTGCTAATTCTACTTTTCAAAATATTATTCTGCAGGAGTTTCATTCTAGCCCCGTTGGTGGACATTCTAGCTTCCATCAGACCTTGCATCGTGTATAACATGATTTCTATTGGCCAAATATGCACTCCTTTATCAAGAAATTTATATAAGAGTGTGAAGTTTGTTAAAGAAACAAGACTACAAATACTTTGCCTACTGGTCTTCTACAACCTCTGCCCCTTCCGAATCAAATTTGGGTCGATATCTCAATTGTCAAAATATGCACACTTCGTGGCTCTATCCCATCCTTATACAACATCTTCTGTTGTGAAGCCTTTTTTGATAACATCTTTAAATTTCATGGAATGCCCAAGACAATCGTAAGTGATCGAGATAGAGTTTTTCTTAGTGATTTTTGCGGCAATTATTCAAGCTACAAGGAACTCGTCTCTAATATAGTTCGGCTTATCATCCTTAGACTGACAGCCAAACTAAGGTGGTGAAGACTTATCTTCGATGTTTTGTAAGCCTTCGACCTAGAGATTAGCTAAAATATCTCACCTTGGCAGAGTACTGGAATAACACAAATATTCACTCTTCTACTAGTATCTCTCCCCCTTTGAAGCAGTTTATGGTTGCAAACCTCCGAAGCTTGTTCCTTATACAGATAGGTTAAGCACATTGCCATAACTTGACGAACAATTAAAGGACCGTGATTCAATTTTAAAGTTGTGTTAGAATTTGCATGAAGCTCAGAACCGCATGAAGATTTTTGCAAATAGGAGGTGTACAGACCGAACTTTTGAGATAAGTGATTATGTTTATTTACGCCTTCAGCGTTATCGCTAATGTTTGGTAGCAGTCTCCGAAAATCTCTTAAACTTTCACCTCGTTATTATGGACCTTTTCAGATTTTAGAAAGGGTTAGAGCAGTGGCTTACAAATTAAATTTACCTCCTTCAACAAAAATACACAATGTATTTCACGTCTCTCAGCTGAAGAAAAAATTTGGCGATCAAGAAGTACCACAAATTTCACTTCCTGAAATTTCTAATGAAGGAATATTGGAGCCGAAGCCTGCT
Source organism: Cornus florida (assembly GCF_030987335.1). NCBI lineage: Eukaryota > Viridiplantae > Streptophyta > Magnoliopsida > Cornales > Cornaceae > Cornus > Cornus florida. Next base: position 27,160,454 of record NW_026775579.1, read on the forward strand.
CAAATTTTGAAACATTGTATTGTTCGCAAAGGTCAAAGAAATATCACATAAATTTTAGTTAAGTGGGTGGGTACTTCTAGAGATAGCGCAACATAGGAACGACTCTTAGATATGAAGAGGCATTTTCCAAAACTTAACCTTGGGGACAAGGTTAATTTTAAAGGGGAGGCACTGTTACGTGCATAATGGGGTTGATAGCTGAAGTAGAGTTTGCTTTGCTAGTTAGTCTTTGTTTTTTTCTTTGATTTAGTCTCCCTGTTTTCTCTCTTTTTATCTCCTTTAGAATTGGTCTTCTATTAACATTCTGTTTCCGAGAGAATAGGAGTTTGTTTTGCAACAGACTCTATCCTTCTTGTATTTAAGAGTTTGACGTGAATAAAGAAAGCAAGAATTGAATTAGACTTAAAGTCTTGTGGAGGTTGCTAACCTCAAAGTAACTTGGAAACTTATTATTTTTCCATCTCACTCTCTTTTGTTTTGAACATAAACTCTTGTTTAGTCCTAAGGAACATATCATATAATGATACATAGATATTCGTTTTCTGCCAAAAGAAAAAGAAGATAAAAAATAAACAATAACAATCTATCCTATAATCAACAAATCATCTATCAAACCATGTGAACCAGATTTTATGTAATTTGGTGTACTTTAGATAATAATAATTGATAAGTATATATAAGGATTACACATTAAACCATGAAAAATAATAGTCAAAACTTCCACTATTATATTAGGGTTTTAGCGAAATAGTTTGAGAGAGAGAAAGAAAGGGACAGTTAAATTATGATTTGATTTGCATCCATTTAGGTTGACCTGGTACACATTCAAATTTTTTAATTTTTATTATTTTCTATTTTAGGGACACTTCTCACATTACTTTTGTTCCACGTCAGAGGTAAACGTACTTCTTACTTATCGGTGAGTAAACAAGTATTGTCTTTTTGATAATAGACCTAAAATTAAATTGGGATAGAGAGAAGCGCTGACAAATTTCTCTCCCTCAGCATTTGCATATTTTCAAATTTATGTTATTGCATTTTATTTTTGTTTTAAATTGTCTATTTTACCCTATTTGTATTGTATTTTTGTGTCATGTTTAACTTGTGGTGTGTGAATAGTATCAATTATTTTGGGATAGAGAGAGTATATCGTATCATATTGCAAGAGGCGTTAAGTAAATGTTTTGAGATTTTAATCGGTTTGTTGTGATTCTTCAAATAACAACAGGATTGGTGTTCTCTCTAGAATTCGTTAGATGATCATACATAATTCTTATCTCCAAATAGATGTAAGCTTGTCATAATCGATGGGATTTGGTGGTTTGGACTTGAAAAAAAGTCCAATAAAAAATGGGCCACCATGCGTAAAAGAATTTATAAAGAAAGAAATAGCCCAACAAGAAAATAGCCCACCATGAAGAGTTATTACCACCACAAGAACAACGTCAAACCTAGCCCAACAAAAAATGGGCCATTATAAGTTTGTAACTACTACTTTATACATGAATATAACCAAACCATGAAACAATTCATTATTGCATTGCATCCTGGTTATAAAAAAGAAAAATTATTCCCAGTACAAAATTTAATATAGTTATCATTCTTCATTAAATATATAATCAAAAAATTAAATTAAAGATACTTATTTATTGTATATATATAATATACATTTAAATTTTTAAACTTTTTAATTTGCACTAGATTTTCACAAATATATAATTCTTCATATGACAACAAATGTGTGTTCAATCTTTATTTGGAAAAAAAAAAGTGAGTTGTGTCCATTTCGGTCATTTCACAAAATGATGTATTTTAAAATAATAAGTAAAATTTATATATAAAGGCAATATAGGCAAACCCTACCTATTACAAATTTCTATTGATGAAAAAAATAAAATAAAATACGGGCAACTTAGAGTTAGTGCAATTATGGAGATGGAGAATCCTAAGACTATAACAATGCACAAATGTATTTGAATAAACAAGTGAGAAAAAAAGGAAATGGTAGCATTAGTTAGGAGTGAAGACAAAATAAAGCAGAAAATTGGAGACTATATTTTTAACTTTAATTTCCGCTTAAGAAATGAACTGAATTTGGTATTTTATTTAGAATTACTTTAGTAATGAAAGTAAATGTTTTCTTATGTGAGTAGAAAGAACATAGGGAAAATTACTATCAGGTCATACTTTTCTCATTAAAACACAGATAAGTCATATAAATATCCTTCTAGTCTTTTTTTGCAAAAAATAAAAAATAAATAAACAAAATAAATAAATAAATAAATAAAATGTTCTAAATCATTGAATCTTCTATTTATATAGTAGTAATTGCTAAATGGAAGTAAAATTTTGTAACTAAAAATTGAAAAAAGTGATATATATAATCATTTTGAGGCAGTCTTTGGGATCAAAATCCTCTCCAGTGCAATAGTCCTCTTGTCGGAGCCTATGAATATATATATATTTTCTGAATGAAAGATTTTTGTTTTATAAATTATAGACAATAATGTACATGGAAATATAGTGAAGGCATACCCTCACTTTTACAAAACAGAAACAACCCTAAAAAGGAAAGGGCAGAATAAAAAACAATGCTAATAAAAAATGGTTACAAGATATCCCGAAGGCATACCCCCATGACATCAAGAACCTCCTAAATAATACACTTAGCTAATTCCATTGCATCTCTATATAAATCATTATGCATTCTCTCATTTCTTTCTCTCCAAATAAAATATAACACCGCTGTAAACAAAATTCTAGCCATTTTGTTACTCTTTCTTGTAAATAGTTGATTGAAAACCATTACCAAGTTTTGCATATCCAGTACCTTTTGTAAATTCCATCCAACTATAGCAGAGATACCATTCCAAACCTTCCAAGTAAAGTCACAACTGTAAAATAAATAATCCAGAGTTTCCACGCTCTTAAGACACAAATAACATCTTGATATAATAGAGAAACCTTTATTTTACAGAAAACTATGAGTCAGTATACCCTCCTGCAAGACCAAAACTGAGTGTGTAGACCATCGTGGACGCCCCCCACTCCAGCATAAACCATACCAGCAAACATTCTGTCTTGGACTTCTACAAACCTCCCAAGCTACTTTGAAGTAAAAATTGGACTTCTATTTTATTTGATCAACTCCCCCAAAGATCCTATGGTTGTAAAAAACATGTCTCAATTCTTGTGAAGTATTAAGTAACAGATCTTCATTCCATTGGCCATCAACAATAAAATCACTTAATGAACTCTATTTGTTTCTGCTAAGAGAACCCAGCAACCTATGGTTAAACAGGTCACTTAAACATTTTCCTTCACACCATGGATCCAAAAACACTTGAATCTGCTATCCATTACCAATTCTATATCTATAATTTTCTTTAATAATGTTTCTAACAGCCACAATGTGACGGCCCAAGTTTTTTAACCCGGTGCGTTAGTGATGAACCGAAAGTTGACCCGGTAACGGATCCGAAATGCGGAAGCAAAAGATGAAACCAAAGTCTTTAGAGATATGAACCATCTCTAAGACACCAATGTGACCTTCTATGAAGTCACGAAGCTTAAAGAGAACGAAAGCGGAAATAAAAGTCAAAATGGGCAAAAACCTTGAACCAAGGGGCAAAATGGTCAACTCACAATAAAAAAAGAGAAACTTGACTCTAAACAAGTCAAACAAGGTGAAAAAAATCTAAAATAATCATTTTACAACATTCTAAGAAGTTATAAGAACATTGGCTAAGAATCCCACGAAATGCCCCTTCCCGGTTGAAGTGAAAACTGACACTACTTCACTAAAACATGAATATCTTTCATTGTGTTTGGAATCTTAGAATGGAATTTGTACCATTGGAAAGCTAACTCAAAATCCATATTTAGGATCAAGAATCACCCCATTTGGATAAGAAATGAAGGAGATATGACCCTTTAAAGTCAGAATAACATTGCTGAAACTAAACTGAAGCTGTGCTCGGGATCTAGCTATTTCGGTCAACCGAAATGAGCCATCAAACGACCGAAATGAACAAAATTTATGCTGAAAACATGTTTTTGAGGTGCGGTTACTTCGGTAGACCGAAATGAACCATCGGTCGACCGAAATAAGCCATCGATCGACCGAAATGGCCCTAAACAGTAGAAATGGCTACTGGAAATGAGATTTTTGATGCTCAAATGTAATCCAAAGGCCATCGGTTGACCGAAATAAAGTTTTGGACAACCGAAACAACTTAAAAAGCTGCTCTAAGGCCTGCTATGATTAAGAATTGTTGAGACTTCACCTAAGTCTCAAACCCCAACATGAGTATGGTCCAAAACATGATTTTTAAGCTATACAAATATGCTCGCAAGTGTACTTTACATAATGAAATGTATTACAATGGCCCATGGCCTCATTACATGAAGTTTACAAAATTTGACATGCCAACCCTCAAGGTTAGAAAAGAATACATTTCAAAACAAAACTTGATACTTAAATGCATACACTTAAATCCTTAGAGTTTGTGGCCCTTGGCCTCATGTCATACATATCAAATACATTGAAAGAAGTGTATTTATATACACTTTACATGATTAGAATTAAATATACATGTTTTTGTCATATAAAGCTACAATGGCATTTTAAGCCAAACTTCACAAAATGGAAACCTTCAACTCCACAGATCATCCAAGCATAATGAGAGTCTTAACTTTAATTCCAGTACCTAAAAAATGTCCCCACTACGTGGGTGAGTAACATAAAGCTACTCGTAGGAAATGAGCATGCATCGACCTACGTTTTACAATTTCATCACCTTACGATGAAACATGTAAAAGAGGCTCATGCCACTAACGTCTATGTTAAGATGAGACTCAGGGAGCATCCTAAGCTACCCTAGATCATTTCTAGCATAAATCACATCCTTCATGCAATTCGAAACAACATAGTAAAATGATATACAAAGCAACAGGATATAGATTCTCAAAGTTATCAACTTGAAATCTAAAATGCTAGAATAACCAAAGTGGGTCATGCCACCTAGCGTCTATGTTCCAAATGAATCTAAAGGATCATTCCTAAGTCACATTTGAACAACAAATCACAAATCACAATATCTATGCAGTTTAACCAACACAGAAACATACTACACAAGCATCAAGATATAAATTCTCAAAGTTATTAACGTGAAATCTAAAATTCAATAACAACTAAGTATGACAATTTAGTACAATTAGAATTTCTAATACCATACATCAAGACATAGATTTTCAAAGTAATCAACTTGAAATCTAAAAGTGTGAAAACAACTAAATATAACAATTTAGTATGGATGTACTTAACAACATCAAACCGCTAATAGCCAAAGCCACAAGTCACAATTAAACATGATTGTCAACTTGGAATTGAATGCGAAAACAAATAGTGGAAGACTTGGACATTACGTCTTGGATTTTCGCTGAGAACAAAATGGTTATTCCAGACATTGACCTGCTGGGAAGACCACCCTAGTGCGCACTATTTCAATTGGGGAGAACTCATACCTCCCGCACTAAAGCCAAACTTTAGCCATATCACAGTAACAATGTCCCAAGACTCCAAAATAATCAAATAAGTTCATAACTTATACGTAATTTATATAATGCACGAAAACCACCTTCCATGCACAAGTAGGTTGAAACCATACAATCCATACCTTAGAGTTTCAATTCTAAAATGACATACATAATGTCAACACAAAGTGTACAATTCATTACTCAAGTCAATCATATATTCAATATTGGAAACAAGTTCTCATGAATATAAATTTAACAACAAGATACTCAATGCTTAAAACATAATCAAGTGACTTCACGACAAGTCCAAATCCATTATTTAAATATAGAAACAACTTCTACAACACATTTAAAATCCATAGAACAATGAGATAGAATTTAATTAAATCATGATAATTAAATCTCTAATTTCCAAATCAACTCTAAATGGTCCCAAACTAACATATGCTAGTACACAAGTCCTAGTCATCACAATTATCAAGTTAAAAACTTAATTAAGCCAATGGAACCACTAAATAGATTTTAATTAATTCTTTTAATTAAAATCTCTAGATTTTTATACTTATCCAAATGCTCTCAAATTAAAGTATGTTAAAGAACATGTCAAGAATTAATTTAAAAGCATATCACATGTCAATTTCATGTAAGGTACGGCCATGGGAATTAATCTTTCACAAAAGATAAATAATAAATAAAAAGTTCAATTCTTATTTAAACAATCCCAATTTAATATATGTTAACAAACATATTAAAACTAAACTTTCTAGTATGCCACAATTCAAATCCAAGTTATACATCATCATGAAAATTAAATCTTATACAAAGAATTAATTCTTACTAACTTTCTAGATTTGATACAAGGCATACATATAAGTTGTATAATCATGGGAAACACTCAATACAACACAAAAATAATCCTAAAACATTCCCTACCTCAATTTGAGATGAAATCTCAAATCCCCACCAAAATGAATGTGCTCCGAATCCGACGAAACTTCTAGGTTTTGTCGAGGACAACACCGTGAACATAACCCCCAAGGAAGCCCCATCAAAATCACAACATGGCTTCAAACCCGAACCTAAGAAATGGTAGGAAATGAATTCTAATAAGGGGGAATGATAGAGCACGTCGAGGGGAACAATAAACGTTAAGGCTGAACACTTTTCATCAAGGAAAAGTGAACCAAAAGAAGAGAGAGAAGATGGCAGCCATGGCTGCCATGTATTCCAGCCAGAAGAGAGGAGAGAGAGAGAGAGAAAAATCTGATATTTTCTCTTTAGTGCTCATATTTATAGAAAAACCCTAAAAGTGTCCCGAAAGGGCCCTACCGGGTCCAGAAAAGTAAAATTTAAGCAGATGCGCTCAAACGGCAAAGATTCAAAATGAGAAAATATGAACAACAGAAGAAATGGAGTCAAAAACTAAGTCCCGACTAGAAAGTTATGCCCCAAACAAGTTTGGCGCTAACTAGGGCCAAAAACCCTAAAACTGGAAAACATCGACCAAGAGGGAATTCCAAGAGTACACGACTTGAAGAAAAGTGAAAATGAATCCTGTACGAAGATCCAGGCTCAAAACAAGGCATTTAGCAATAACTTTCATTATTTGCACAATGGCCCCTCCAAAAAGTGAAAACTGCACTAATGGCCCAGAATGAAAATATCTTCCAAAAAATATTTTCTTAAAAACCCCTGAAATAAAATATCTTCAAAAGATATTTACAAAAAACACCCCAAGCATCCATGCCCATATGGACACCGGGAGCAACTAGAGTACTTTCTTGCAAAAGTAAAGATACGTATTTTAAGGAAACTACTCAAGATGAAGATACGTGAAGTCAAAAAGGTTATGCCAACAAAGTGGCAAACAGGGAAAAGACAAAATAGGGAAAAAGACGAAATAGTGAATAGTGTCAAAAAATGAAAAATGTGGAAACGATTCGGTCCTCAAAGGAAGTTGTCAATCCACAGAAAAGAGTCTCAGAAATTGCTCTAGAGCACTCGAGACGACACTAAGCTACGAGGGATTGAACCCAGAAAGGAAAAGATCAACGGAAAAAAAAAATCCGTGAAAATCTGAAAAAGGGAAAGGAATGAAAATGACCGGGTCATTACACACAATGCTTTTCCAAATTGATGAAGATGACTCTTTAGGAATTACATTCCAAAAGGAAAAATGTCTCAAATAGTTTTCCTTAAACTAAGCCATAGTCTATCTTTGGATGCAAGACAATGTCTCAAATAGTTTTCCATAGTCTATCTTTGGATAACAAGATAATGTCCCTCAATCTTCTCAGACCCAAACCCCTTTCCTCCTTAGGAGCAGCAAGTTTATTCCAGCTCAAACCATGCATCTTTTTCCTATCTTCAACATGCCCCCAGATATAGTTTCTCATATTTCTTTCAATAACATTAATAATCACAGTAGGTAAAGAATAAATAGAAGTCCAATAGTGCACCAATGGAAGAATAACAGCCCTGCTTAGTTCCACTTTACCAGCCACAGAAAGATGAAGACCATTTTATCTAGTTGTAAGAGAAATAACCTTCTTGACCAGCCTATTACAGTCCTTGCTTCTAACCATTTTATCTAATATAGGTAATCAAAGGTAAGTAAGAGGAAGTTTCCCCACTTGCAGCCAAAAGTTCTTATGATAACAGTTTTCCTCCTAACTGAGTTAGTAATGAAGACCTCAGATTTCTCCTTGCTGACTGCTAGATTTGAAGTTTTTTCTAACAGAATCAATGATTTTTTCAAAGAAAGAACTGTTGCCATATTAGCTCTAACTACCATCAACAAATCATCAGCAAAAAATTGGTGTGTTATAGGTAAACCAGATTTGATAGTAACTTCAATTGGAATAACTCTACCACTTTGCACCTCAGCTTCCATTATACCTGAAAAATACTTTGTAACAAGAGTAAAAAGAAGTGGAGATAATGGACATCTTTGTCTTAGCCCTCTCTCAGGTTGGAAGTATCCATAAGGTGAACCATTCACAATGATAGAAAACCAGACTGAAGATAAACAAACTTTTATTCAATTAATCCATTTGTTATCAAACCCATATAACTTTATCAACTGAAGTAAGAAATCCCATTGAACTGTATTATAAGGCTATTTTAAATCAATCTTCCAAGCCAACATAGGTTTAGCATTTTTTGCCCCAAAACCTCTCATCAATTCATGTGCCATAATTATATTATCCTAAATTCTCTTTTCTTCTATAAAAAATGTTTGCTCTCTGCCCACAATTCTCCTCAAGACCTTTACCAATCTATTAGAAAGGATTTTAGCAATGACCTTGTAAAAAGTATTGCACAAGGAGTTAAGTCTAAAATCTCCAACCTTTAAAGAATCCTTTTTCTTCTTAATTAAGGTAATAACAGTACTATTGATACCTCTTCCCATCTCTGGTTGAACAAAAAATTGAAGAATTGCATCAGTGAACTCCTTTCCAACAATACCCCAAAACTGTTGAAAGAACCTAGTAGAAAATCCATCTGGACCAGGAGCTCAATCAGGACCCATGGCAAAAACTGTACTTTTAATTTCCTCCCTTAACACAACCTCCTTTAACCTCTCAACTTCATCTGGCACAAGTCTTTTTCTGATATATTTAGCTTCAAGAATTTGAGATGCAGGCTGAGAATTAGCATATACAAACTTGAAATAATCAACAAACTTATTTTTAATTAGATTTGGATCAGTGAAAACATCCCCTTCTTCATGTATCTCTATGATATTACTATCTTGTCTATGCTATTTTATTTTCTGGAAAAAATATTTAGAGCATCTGTCTTGATCCTTCACCCATTGAATTCTAGACTTCTGAGCTAGAGTTACAGCCTCATTAGATATAGCAGCCTCCAATTTCCTCCTACCTTCCTCTTCTTGTTGTATAAAAGCTTTATTCAAAGGATCATTATTCAATAAAAACTGAGTTTGAGCAAGAGACTTCCTACAATTAATAACCTGTTCATACACAGAACCAAATTTATCCCTGTTCCACTACTTAACTGCCTGCTTAACCAGTTTTAAGTTGTATAGCATCTTCTTTATAGGTTCCCTACTGGTTTTCAAATTCCACACACCAATAATAATATCCTTAACAACAATTTCCTTATTCTACACTGTCAAAAATCTAAATGGTTTAGGACCATCTGCAATCTTCATTGGGAAATTAAGGATTAATCCCCAATGATCAGAAGTCTGTGGTGAAGTCAAAACTATTTGAGCATTTGGATAAGTTTGTTCCCACTCCTCATTCATCAACCCTCTGTCCAGTCTAGCATAAATTCTTTTATTTAAGAATTTGTTGTTACACCATGTATAGATCCCATTTGTCATAGGAATATCAGTTAAACATAAAGAATCAATGGTCTGATTAAAGTTAGCAAAAACTCTTAGAGAATGGTATCTATCTCCCATCTTTTCAAAGTTACATCTAACAATATTCCAATCCCCAATCAGCATCCATGGACCATTAATAAGCGGAAGACTCTCCACCAATTCCTTCCACAGATCTATCATTTCTCTAGCAGTATTATTGGCATAAACAAAGGTAACAAAAATTCTAGTATTAGTACCTCTAATCTTTACCTGTAATAACATTATCTGAGCAAACTTCTGAATCACAGTAACATCCATCCTCATTGGATCCCAACCACACCAAATACGACCCCCTTGAGTAGCTGAGTAATTATTCTCCCATGTCCAATTACTTCTAATTCTATCTGTCAATCTTTGGAATTTATGACTTTGTACTCTAGTTTATACCAAACCACACAAATAAATTAAGGAACTACTCAACCAAGCTTTAACTTCTTGTTGCATAGTTTTCCTGTTGAGGCCTCTAACATTCCATAAACTAATCTTAACCATTTGGATTTGGTGGGAGACACCCACTTGCAGCCATACTCTAGTAATTAGAACACTTGTGTCTACCTCAATTTCTTTTTTCTTCTTTTTCTTTTGTTTCTTGGATGAAATACTCCCTTCAGGAGATACAGGAACTATCACAGTAGGAGGATCTTTAGCCTTTTTTCCATCAGCATGGACTTCTTGAATATTAGTCTCAGAATCTTCTTGTAGTATCTTATCAACCTCAGCTTGATTATCTATCACAGTAGTGGCATCATCAACCCTTTTTCCATCAGCCTGGGCTTCTTGAATATTATTCTCAGAATTTTCTTGAAGTATCTTATCAACCTCAGCTTGATTATCATCTTCACTAATATCATAAATACCATCATTAGACTTCACTGTTTCTATTTCTGTATCTAAAATCTCTGTAATCCCTACTATTTCCATAGGAACTATAGACTCTTCTCTCTTAACACATTCATCAAGCACCTGAAATGTATTATTAGCAATAATCGGATTTTTAGACACTGGGGAATCTATTTTCTTGCCACTTAATTTTCTTGGAATAGTATAACCCTCCTCCAACTCCTCTTGAATCATATTACTTATAATCAGACTCTGATCAACAACCACCTCTTTACCCTTCACGGATCGCTTCACCACCCACTGTTCCTTCGGTTTAGTGACTTTGATCTTATTCAATGGACACATATATTTAGAATGTTACATTTTCTTATATAAACTACAAACTTAAAGTTTCCATTCATATTCAATTTGGACTTTGAATTTCACTCCATGTAGTCTAGTTTGAGGAAAAGTTCCATCCACCTCCATTTCTGCTAACACACGTACATATAGTCCTCGCTCACGACTAAGTGTAACAGTATCCATATATAAAAGGTTTTGCAATATTTGAAACCACCTTTGACATTGATGTTCCACTTCTAGCATGCACAGGGAGATCATATACCTTCATCCAAATAGGCACTGATGATAAAATATCATGTTTAATTTGGATACTCTTATGCCATTTTTTCACTATAATTACATGACCCTGAAATGTGTGAAATCTTGATAACACCTGCCATAGATCTTCCTCTGAAGGAAACCAAACCTGGAAGAATCCATCTTTCATGGATATCACCACAGCATCCTTGTTTCAACATTTCTGAACAAAAGCTTTGAAGTATGGGAAATACGGTTTACTTCCCAACACGTAGCACACAATAGAATTCTCCCAATATTTTAACTCTTCTGCTCTATCTTCATCTTAAAAATCAATAACTTCTTTATTATGGCTTTCGCTGTAATACGTCAAGGGAGTGAAGCTTATAGTTATGGAGTTCACCAGTAATGAACTCCAAGAAGGCCGATTAGGAGAGGACTCAACCGTGGGTGGAACTCTCCCCACTGTAGAGGAGGGTTAACCCGCTCCATGGTGTGTTTCCTTCCTCTGAAACCCAAAGAAACCCTAGCGTATCACTATTCTAGAGAAAAAAAGGGTAAAAAAGGGAAAAAATTCTTAAAACTTGTGAATATTGCTAGGCTCTTGTTGAGCCACGTCGCTGTCCAAACACATAAGAAAAAATTCACCGCATTAAGTTACTTATTATACAAATACATATATCAATACACATATTGATATACATATATCAGTTTGTACCAAGATCCACCATTCATCTCTTTCTCTTATTTAGGATACATGTTAGGAAAGTACTGGTACATTGGTATTGCATCACAACATTTTCCTAACGTACATCCCAACTTTCTCTTTATCAGCATCTTACTATTCATCTCTTTCTCTTGTTTGGGATACATGTTAGAAAAATATTGAAACGTTGGCCTTGTATCACAACATTTTTCTAACGTACATCATAACTTTCTCTTTATCAGTATCCCACTATTTATCTATTTTTTTTTTGGGATACATGTTAAGAAAATGTTGGGACATTAGCCTTATATCACAACAAAGTATCCTCACCAGCTAGAACAGATGTACTGTCCCAACATTTTCCTTACCTTACCAACATTTTAACATTTTTCTAATGTACTAATGTACATCTTAACATTTTCCTAACGCACATCCCAAAGTATCATCACCGATAGGAACAGATCTATTGTCCCAACATTTACCTAACGTGTATCACAACATTTTTCTAATGTACATCCCAATATTTTCTTAACATACATCCCAAAGCAATCACTCTTCTTTAAAGTTCGTGCAGAGAGATTGTAGAGAGAGAAAAAAAGAGAGTCAAAAGTTTGTTTGGTTTTGATTGAAAAGTAGTAGACTAAAATTTGAGATGAAGAATACAGCTGGGTATGGAATTTTAAAGACAGTCTTGTATGTATATGTGTATGTATATACAAAAATTTTGAATTTTGAATTTTTAACCTTTATCATTTTAAGTCACTGGATGACATCGATTTTCATATAGCGCATGAGAGGATTTTGTTCCTGTCTTTGCAGGACAAATTAAAAAACAATTGAAGACTTTTCATTGGTCAATTTGTAGGATGAAGGCCATTATCTTCAAGTCCAAGGATCAAAGACGCATGAGTCAAGAGCATGATTCAACAATTGATTTTAGTGCTTTTGAACATGGGGATGAGAGTGATTGTGCAAAAGTCTGAGCATTTTTTCTTTTGACGAACTAATTGATTCATATAATTCATAAATAGTTATTTAGTTAGTGGAGTTTTGGTTTTTCAATGTTTTTAATTTTTTTATTACTTTTGTAACTATTTTATGATTTATAATATTTCGTATTAAAATATATTTAAAATAAAATCTATCATGAGTTTTTTAGGTACATTGGATAGAGAAATCTAGTGTTATACTTTGTCCTCTCAACATCACTAGTGATGATCCATATGCGAAGGCCTAAAGTAATGGAAGGTTTAGAAATGGTGTTGTCCATTAGTGGTAGTCATTCTTCGGTCCACCCACTCACTCTATCCTTGAAGGTTCAATCGATCCACCTTCTCAATCACTTTCTCTCTTTTTTTTTTTTCCTTCCAAAAATTGCTTTAATGAAAACATATAGCCTAGACAATGTTTATAGTTTGCGTGTTTATTGGTCTCAATGACAATGCTTGCACAAGCTAACTCAATTGGTAAGACCTTTCGGAATACTCCTTTTAGATCTTTCATTCAAGATTCACTAAAGGTGAGGCTTGAACAGGTAATTTATGGGCGATTGAGAATCCAAATTTATAAAAACATGATTAAAGAACATGATTGAAGAATTGATTTTATCAATTAGATTTTGAGTGTTTCTCTGAACATGGGGATGAGAGTGATTGTGCAAATTCTGAAGGCTATAACTGATAGGGAAAAATAACCCTAACCTATCTTGACCTAACGACAGAGGTAATTAAGTATTGACTAGTCGCTAGACCTCTTCAACTTTCAAGCGATAATATCTCGTTATCAAGGATAACCATTTCTATTAGATAAGAATGATTACAAATCGTATCAAGGATAAGATTTGTCATGGGTAAGTTCAAATCTTATCAAGGATAAGATTTCCACGGGATAAGCTCCATGGGCTAAGGACGATGAAATTCCCTTATCAAGAATAAGGGAAGTGACTATAAATACAAAGACAACTCGGGAATAAGGTACACACAAAAATCTTATACTAAGACTCTTTACGATAGAGGTTCTTTCTCTGAAAACACCCACTAACTTGATCGTCGGAGGGTCAACGGCCGGCACCACACCGGTGTTTGACTTTACTGTCCTTATTTTGCAGGAAATGGTGTCATACTAGGCCGCGGCAAATTTCAACCTCAACAGCTTGCGCCGTCTATGGGAACGACAATTCCTTGAATCAATTAATTACTCGGTTGGGTGTATATGTTTGTAGTCCGGTATGGTTACCGAAGGAACACCGTCGCAGGGATCTGGTCAAAGGGAAGAGTCAGGTTTAAACCTAGACGTCCCAAACGACCAGACACGGCTTGCAGTGTTGGAACTGCAGGTCCAAACTCTGAATCAGGGTACGGACCAGTTGATCCAGCAAAATGCAGCACTCCTGCAACACCTTGTTCCACCGGTTCAATAAAGCTTGCCACGACATGACCTCTTGAATCCAAACAAGGGTAATGGGAATCTAGAGGAGCAGGATAATCATCCTCCCCGACATGAGACCGAAGTGGAACAAAGCCAGGTGGGAAACCGACATAGAGAGGTGATCTACCCCTCTCTTCTATGGAGTTCCTGATCCTATGAAGACATAACTGTCATTGAAAAGACAGAGGAGATTTCTTATGTTGACCTAGAGATGCAGGATCTCAAGGCAAAGATGGAGGGTGTGATGGAGGCCATGAAGGGGAAAGACATTGCAGCCATAGATGGTTTGGTGTAGAAGACCAACTTGCCGTTCAGCCCCTCGGTTATGAAATGCCCCTTGCAAAGCAAATTTAGAATGCCCACAATTGAGAGTTTCAACGGAACTAAAGATCCCCTCGACCACTTGGAGACTTTTCAAGCGCTTATGCACCTGCACGCGATGCCAGATGAGGTCATGTGCATGGCCTTCCCAACGACCCTCAAAGGATCAGCGTAGGTATGGTTCAACAAACTAAAGTCGGGAACCATCAAAACCTTTGAAGAATTGAGTAAGGGCTTTGTAGGCCATTTCATTGCTGGCCAGAGGTATAGAAGGCCGGCTACCCACCTTCTTACTATGAAGTAGCAGAAGGGAGAGTCACTGCGAGATTATATTAGTCATTTCAACAGGGAGATGTTACAGGTGGAAGAAACGGATGACAAGGTGGCCCTAGCTGCCTTCATAAGAGGACTCCAAACCTCGAGATGTCTCTTCTCTTTATAAGAGGAACCTCCTACCAGTATGGCCAAGTTATTGGTTCGAGCTAAAAGACATATGAATACTGAAGATGCAATGATTACGAGAAAAGGGAAAAGAAGGGGAGGATAAGAAGGCAGACAAGAAAAGGCCAGCCCTGACAACCAGAGATGAAAAGGAAACCAAGTATAAGAAACCCATGGTCAACCAGAATGAAAGGGCATCTCGCTATAAGAACGCGGAAAGGTATACAAATTACACTCCTTTAAATATGCCAATAGATCAAGTTTTTCTGCAAATCCAGGATGAACCATATCTGAAGTGGCCACCAAAGTTGAAGTTAGATCCGGTGAAGAGACCTTGTGATAAGTACTATAGGTTCCATAAAGACCATGGGCACGCCACAGAGGATTACTTCGACCTCAAGGATCAGATTGAGACTCTGATCCGAAGGGGGCATATGTGAAAGTTTATTTTTGGGAATGACAGAACCGACATTAATCCACCTATAGCCGGCCGAGATAATCGACCTCCTAATCAACAACCAATGGGATAAATCAGGGTCATAGCCGGGGGATATGTAAGAGGTGGAGAATTAAGCTTAGCTCGAAAGGCTTATACCAGGAGAATACGAAGCTCATCTGAGGTGTGCGAAGTTGGAGTGCAGGTTCAACATTGAAAGATGCCTCATCTAAGTTATCCTGTTATTACATTCTCGGATGAAGACATTAAGGATATGTAACAACCTCATGACGACCCCCTCATTGTCACCATGATGATCGCTAATTATACTACTCGATGGATCTTGGTGGATAATGGAAGTTCGGATGATATCATTTTCCTTGATGCATTCAGCAAAATGAATATTGGTAAGGAGAAACTCAGACCTACTAGATCACCATTGGTGGGATTCACGGGAGATAAGGTCTACTCTCTAAGAGCTGTCATTCTTCCCGTCACTGTAGGAACCAGCCCGAAACAAGTTACTGTTATGGTAGACTTCTTGGTGGTGGATTGCCCATCTGCTTACAATGTTATCCTAGGAAGAACTACCTTAAACTCGATAAGGGCAATCACTTCGAGTTATCACCTCTTAATGCATTTCCCTACAGAGCAGGGCGTAGGCGAACTAAGAGGAGATCAGACCACTGCCAGAGAATGCTATGTTGCGTCTTTGAGAGAAAAGAAGTAGCAAAAGGCTTTGGTTGTCGAAGAAATTGAAGAACAGGAGCAGGATCAAGCCAAGTCAATTGAGGACCTGGTGGAGATATGCTTAAGTGACAATGACGTAACAAAAAAGGTGAAGATAGGGTCTCTACTCCCCTTAGATTTCATGAATACTCTTGTACAGTTCCTCAGACAGAATCAAGATGTGTTCGCATGGTCACATGAAGACATGCCTGGTATTGATCCAGCTACGATCGAGAATCGATTAAACACGGATCCCACAATCAAACACATCAGGCAAAAATGAAGAACATTTGCCGCGGAGAGGAACATGGCTATATCAGAAGAGGTGAACAAGCTTCTGAAAGCTGATTTCATCCAAGAGGTCAATTATCCCGACTGGTTGGCCAATGTTGTTTTGGTAAAAAAGGCCAATGAAAAATGGAGGTTGTGTATAGACTTTACCGATTTAAATAAGGCGTGCCCCAAAGATAGCTTCCCTCTGCCAAGAATCGACATGTTAGTAGAAGGAACGGCTGGCCATGAGTTGCTCAGTTTTATGGATGAAGATTCAGGATATAACAAAATCTTAATACATCCACCAGATAGAGACCTCTTTTGTCATAGACAGAGGTTTGTATTGCTACAAGGTGATGCCTTTTGGGCTCAAAAATGCTGGTGCAACATACCAGCGGCTAGTCAACTTGATGTTCAAGAATCAAATCGGAAGGAATATGGAGGTATATGTGGATGATATGCTGGTAAAAAGCTTAAAAGCTCAAGACCACCTAGCTGATCTACAGGAGACATTCTAAGTCCTCAGGAAACACCAAATGAAACTCAACCCAGACAAATGTGCCTTTGGTGTCTCCTCAGGGAAATTCCTTGGTTACATAGTAAACAGGAGAGGGATAGAGGCCAACCCCGAGAAAATCCAAGCAATTCTCAACATGCGGTCTCCAGCATCGACTAAAGAACTTCAAAGATTAACAGGAAGAATCGCCGCTCTGAACAGGTTGATTTCTAGGGTAACGGATAGATGCCTGCCTTTCTTTCGTCTGCTCAGGAAAGCTTTTTTATGGACACCTAAGTGTGAACAAGCTTTTATAGAGCTAAAGGAGTATCTCACTTCACCACCATTACTATCACAGGCAATGCAAGGAGAGCAGTTGTATTTGTACTTGGCGGTTTCTCCATCGGTAGTAAGTTCAGCCTTAGTCCGCGAAGAGGATGGAATCCAGAGGCCAGTATATTATACTTGCCGTGTATTCAGAGGAGCAGAAGAGAGGTACCCAAGGATAAAAAAAGTTGGCCCTTGCCCTAGTTGTCTCTGCAAGGAAACTCAGGCCTTACTTCCAAGCGCATACCATAATAGTATTGATAGACCAGCCACTTAGGCAGGTCTTCCACAAACCTGATACTTCGAGGTGACTCATGAAGTGGTCGGTAGAACTTAGAGAGTTTGATATCCAATATAAACCCCGAATGGCCTTAAAAGCCCAGGTACTGGCAGATGTTATAGTGGAATTCACACCAGAAGAGGGGCACGAGCATGGCGTAAATGAGCAAGAAGAAACTGAGTCTACTTGGACATTATACGTGGATAGGTCGGTCAACGCCCGTGCAAGTGGGGCAGGGATAGTAATTGTTTCCCTGAATGGGGAATGCATCAAATATGCACTCAGGTTTGGATTTAAGGGAACCAACAATGAGGCGGAATATGAAGCCCTCCTAGCAGGCCTCATGATGGCTAAAGCTCTAGAAGTTGAGCGACTAATAGCATATACCGATTCTCAATTAATAACTAGATAAGTCTAGAGGGAATATGAAGCCAAAGATGAGAAGATGAAGACCTATTTACATAGGATTGAAGATATTAAGGGCTTTTTTAAGAAGTTCTCAATTCACCGGATCCCCCAAGAAGATAATGAGTAGGCAGATGCCCTAGCTCGACTGGCAACCGTAGAGGAAGATAAAGCCATACCTGTGGGATATCTGGATGAGCCTAGCACAGTTTGGGATTGGCCATAGAAAATACACCAGGTGATCCCAGGTATGGAGTGGGCAGAACCCATTATCAGGTGCATAGAGAATGAAGAGCTACCCCAGGATCGCATAGAAGCATGAAAGATCAGGATGCGTGCAGCAAAATATTGCCTCATTGAAGGGGTTCTCTATAAGAAGGGATTTTCTCTACCCTACTTGCGTTGTGTCTCCATAGATGAGGCGAATTACATTCTAAAGGATATACATGAAGGCCTTTGTGGAAACCATGCTAGGGGAAGATCACTAGCGCATAAAGCTATCCGACAAGGATACTTTTGGCCTACTATGAGGAAAGATGCACTTGAGTTTGTGAAGAAATATGACAAGTGCCAGAGATTCGCCAATGTCCCAAAACGACCAGCAGAAGAGTTAACCCCTCTTAAAGGGTCGTGGCCTTTTGCCCAATGGGGGACTAACCTCATCGGCCCATTACCCCAAGGGAAGGGACAAACTAAATACGCAATTGTGGCTATCGATTATTTCACCAAATGGGTGGAGGCTGAGCCATTAGCTCATATTGGAGCGAATGAAGTAAAAAAGTTTTTTTGGAAGACAATAATTTGCAGATTTAGAGCACCAAGGGTAATTGTGACCGATAATGGGAAGTCGTTTGAAAGTGAGCAGTTCCTTGATTTTTGTAATGAACTTGAGGTCAAAGTTCAATTCTTTTCTCTTGCCCATCCCAAGCCAATGGGCAAGTTAAGGTCATAAATAGGATAATACTGAAGATGATTAAGACACGCCTAGAAAAGGCCAAGGGCTTGTGGCCTGAACAACTATCCAGAGTTTTATGGGCCTATCGCACTACCGTAAGAACCCCCACTAGGGAGACCCCTTTTGGGTTAGCTTTTGGAAATGAAGCTGTGAAGGTTGCTACCTTCAAAACCAAGTATTTTGAACCTCAACAGAACAAGATGGAACTACGGTTAAACTTGGACCTGATAGAAGAAAGAAGAGAGCAAACCCAAATCAAGGTTGCAGCTTACCAACGGATGGTATCCAAGTACTACAACGCCCGGGTCAAGCTAAGGAGGTTTAAGCCAGGGGACCTGGTGCTTCGCGAGGTTACCCCGACTACTATGGTGAAGGGGGAAGGAAAGTTAGCTCCCAACTGGGAGGGCCCCTATCGAGTAACCCAATGCAACAGACCGGGGGCATATTGGTTAGAGACAGTTGGTGGGAGCCAACTTCCCCACCCATGAAATGAGAACATTTGAGGAAATATTACCAGTAGGTACAGGCTATGTTTTATTATCTCACTTTTAAAAGTGATAGTATGTTTTTAGCTTCAATAAAGCAGACCAATGTTTAATGGATGCTGATGCTCGACTATCGAATATTTTTTCGATAAGTCTTTAATAAAATAATTATTTGTATTTATTTCACGTGTTTCTACTGCTGATTACTTTATTACTGAATTTAATAAGTCACGAAAGGACTAGTAAAGCATTAAGTCCATTTCTTTATTAAAAGAAATATTTCATTACTAAAGGGACGAGCTGGGTGAAACTCGTAAAAAGACATTCCTTCAGAAGAAGGACAGGCTGAGTGAAGCCTGAAAAAGTAAAAGAAATTCTGCATACAGAAATAATGAGTATGAAGCAATATCATGAAAGACAAAATGTCAAAAGAAGAGCAACTATTCTCTGAGTTGAGAGATATTATGAACAGTTCTAAGGGATCGACATGCTAAAAAAAAAAAAAAAACAAACCTAATATATATATATATATATATATATATATATATATATATTTATATATATATATATGACTATTACTATGGAATTCAATCTTCCTCTTCACTCTCAGCCAGAATATCATACATAGAAAAATCTATGTTTGGACGATCTTTGCTGACAAGAGCTTTGAACCGGTCAAAACCATCACAGCAAGCCTTGCCTATAAGCACCTTGAACTCGTTAGAATTTTTAAAGCTCTCCACGACTACTAACTTCTCAAGTTCCAGCTTATCGAAGTATTCTTTGGTAAGTCTCACTTTCTCATCTTGAAAGTTTAATTTTGCATTAGCCAAGTCATCTTCTTTATTTTTAAGCATAGAAGTAACATCTTCGTATTTAGCCTTGAGGGAAGCCATCTCTAGGGAAAGCTTCTCATATTCTTTTGCAATAACAACAGAGTATGTAGTGCCCTATAAATCAATAAATAAATAAATAATAAATAAATAGTGGCAAATAGTTGAAAAAGAAATAGATGCACATGATAAGGGTAAAATTTCACTTGGCTAATTAGATGAAGAAATTTCCTTGAAAGCTCAGATGCTGGTAGGTTCTGCAATCTGGCAGTGTCATCTTTTACTACCATTTTATGTTGTCTATCATACGCGACATTAGCGTTATCGAGAATCGACTCCCCTTGGGAAAATGTTTGGTTGGTTGATATCGAACTAAAACTCTCGAAACTCGTAGGAACCCTATAATACCCCTGATTTTAAAAGGATATTCCGGGAATTTAATTTATTATTATTTGATTATCTGCTTAATTGTTTTATTTATTTGTTTGATTAATTGTTTTATTTAATTAGTTGTTTACGTGGTTAATTGTGTTCTCTTACATTAATTGTATTAATATTATTTTTATTAATTTAATTATTTGTATAATTGTTTAAGTGCAAAGTTGTTTTAATAGCAGTATAGGTTTTATCACATTATAGGAACGTAGCCGACTCAGGGTTGGTGTAGGATTAGAATTCGGGTTTTGGCTCCAATTTTACACGGAGTAGGGTAATTGTTTGAGCCTATAAATAGATAATGGTACATGGTTTAGGGTTTGGAGAACAGAAACACATAAGTCTGTAAACCACAAACAGAGCCGCTAGTCTTGTAGTGAAAACAAGAGAGATGCAGAGAGAACCGGAGTGGGAATTTGGGCTGGTTCACAAAGCAGAGTCAAGGAGGGAAGGTTGGTGTGTGTTTCTGGACTACAATAGGAGTAGCAGGGGTGGTTTAACACAACCAACGTTGCCAGAGAAGATAGAGACAACAGTTAGAGTTTTTATCCAAAGTTTCGAAGGCAAGTTCTTTTCTTCCTCTTTCCCTTTGCCTGTGTTCTGTGCACCTAGATAGCCTCTAGGGAATTAATTGGACAATAATTGAACCATGTATGATTGTTGTATGATATATTTGATTACCTGTTATCGGTTAACTTAATCTGAAATTGTTCTGTCATATATGGTTTTGTATGTCTCTATTTCTATATAAAAACGTCCATCTGTTTTAAATCTTTTGTTGAGCCTTCTGCACTAAACCAAGAACTTAATCATCACCAGATGTAAATTAAGACCTGTAAGCTCAAAGTAGAGGAAGAACAGGAAGGTTCAAGTAGCCGGATACAGAGGGGATGAGCTGAAACGTAGCAATAGGAGGCCGGAAGCTCTCAAAAAGGGGTGAGAGCCGGCTCTATAGATGTGGGAGCCGGCTCCCACACAAGTAGAGCCGGCTCCAAGGACCTTGGAGCTGGCTCCAAGCATTCTAGAGCCTGCTCCCAAAATTTGGAGCAGGTTCTCTCTCAAGTACACTTACTGAATTATTTTTTTTACGAGTAATTTGAGACTGTAGGAGTTGGGGACTGTTTAGACCAAGTCTGGGACTTCACAGAATAATTTAAAAGTTAATCTTAGGTATTATTAAGACCTTTAATTGGTTAAAGCTTACTTCTGGTCAATGGGACAAACGGTATAAATTTACTTATTTTCTATACCATTAACGGATGAAAAATGGATTAACTGTTGAATTAAATTTTAGCAATATAATGGGATGTGGGATATTTATAAAACCTATTTTAAATGCATGGTAGGGTTCTCTATGTATTTATTTTGAACTATACATGCATTAGGATGTTAATTATCGAATTAATAAACTTTTTCTGCAATTACTTGGATTACTGTTGGAATTTAATTGCTAGAATATTAATAAACATCTCTGCAATTATTTGGATATTAGTTTGAATTGTAAATTACCATATACAGATTTACTTTGACCTATACATGCGTTGGCATAATTAATTGTCGAAATATTAAACTGTTCTGCAATTAATTGGATTATCATTGGAATTTAATTGCTGGAATTTTAATTATCATCTCTGCAAATATTTGATATTAGCTTGGATTGTAAATTACTTAGTGTGTGATCGGTTGGTCAATTAAACATCAACCTTCGTAATAGCACGAATCATTGTAAAATAGGGCTATTGGTCGGGTAAGTCGAACCACTGGGACTGTGATAGTCTATGGCGACCTAAGTGTCTAGAATCGTTCTTAGAATGATAATGGGTAATAAGGGTTTGTTTGTTTGTCACTGAAACTACGAATTCAGAATGCATAAAACGATAAATTGAAGGAGATTAAAAGGAGTGAAACTTAGGTGGAGAGGACTAGGGAAATGAATCCACCACACACCTCATAAACATGCTAGCTTGTAATTAACTTGGGGAACTACTTATGTAAATGACCATGATATATAGAGATGCATGATAACTACACTATCTTCAAGAAGTTCATACAATCAGAGCTAAGTATAAACCATCTAAGTATAATCCCCTAGGAATGGCCTATCAAATCCCTTACTTTGTATGGTAAATGCACATGTAATCAAAGACTAAGTATAATCCATCCACGGTTGGTATGAACCATCTACCTAACTACATTAAACTAGGGGTGTAGTATGGTTCATCGTTCCTAGGAATGGACTATCAAAACCTTCACAAGACATGCCAAGAAAACCATTTCATATTCTCATCTCCATTCTCACTATGAAGATATAAGCCCTATAATCATGAAAACATACAATCTAAGACAAGATGATACATTTAACACAATCATTTATTGAATTGAAGAACATTTACAACATATGTAAGTCTCTAGAATATGAAAAGATCACAAATACACTTCATTCCCCAAATTAAAACAAGATTATAGCATGCTTACAAAGGAGGCTTCATCACCTCCCTAGATGGAGGTTTAGTTACCCATTGATGCACTAGAGGAAGGAGGAAGCAAAGCCTTGACCTCCATTTTCGAGCTCCCCTCTTCTAGCTCCAAGAACACACCTTTCTTGCTCTCTTCTCTCTCCTCTATCTTCTAAAAATGTAGGATTCATGTATTGTGTGGCTTCCCTCTCTTATCTTCTAGAGATAAGGCTCTAGAAACCCCCCACCAACCAACATCTCCAACGAACCATTAAAGACGGAAATTAGAATTGAGGAACCCAAGATGCAAGTGGCTGAAAATGGGCCATTTCCGGATGCAATTCTGCCCTAATTTCGAGCACTCGAAATAAGGGCTCGAGCACTCGAAATTGGAGCAGAATGCTCCATTCTTGCCTTGCTCCGTCCAGACCTACTTCGGTTAAACAGCCATAACTTTGCGTTCCGAACTCCGAATGACAAAATGTTTGAAGATTTGGAGAGCTAATTCAGAGCTTTAAATACTTCATGTTTTGGTGGAGATCCAATTCTCAAGGATGGTTGGTCGAAAATGAAGATCAAGGCAGAATTTCATTACTGCCAGGCAGTTCTGCGCACCTCTGGTAACAAGGCCATAACTCTCTGCTCCAAGCTCCGAATGACAAACCGTTTGAAGATTTAGAAAGCTAACTCAGAGCTCTAAATATGCCATTTTATAATGGAAGTCCAGATCTCGAGCTTTCTGGGTCAAAGTGGCAATCAAAATCGAGCTTCACTGCTGCCAGAATTTCAGAATTGGCTCCCCTCTTTTGTAGACATGTTACTCCACTCAAAAAGCCCTCTCTCTCCTCCAAGAAACATCCCCAACCAACTCATAAAGAGAGCATACAAAGTTAGCAAATTTCTGAGCACAAGTGGCTGATCTCATGAAGCAATCTGCCCTAATTTCGAGCACTCGAAATAAGGCCTCGAGCACTCGAAAATTGGCCAGAATGCCCTATGCTTGGTTTGCTCCGCCTGGACCTACTTTGGTAAAACGGCCATAACTTTGTGTTCTGAACTCTGAATGACAAACTGTTTAAATATTTGGAGAGATGATTCAGAGCTTTAAAAACTTTATGTTTTGATGAAGACCAAAATCTCAAGTCTGGTTGGTCGAAAATGGGGAGAAAGGCAGTACTTTAGTGCTGCCAGGCAGTTCTGCGTACCTTTGATAAGAAGATCATAACTCTCTGCTCCGAACTCCGAATGACAAACCGCTTGAAGACTTGGAAAGCTGATTCAGAGCTCTAAATCTTTCATGTTATGATGGAAGTCCAGTTCTTGAGTTTGGTAGGTCAAAATGGTGAACAAAGTTCGGGCTTCACTGCTGCCAGAATTTCAGAATTGGCACCTTGATATTCAAAAACTCTACAAAACACCCTTCTTGCTCCTTTATTGCAATTGAACCTGAAAATGCACAAAAACATACAAATGAAAGTAATCTACATAATTAAACGAACAATGGACTTAACTAATGCAATTAAGGGCGCTTGAATATGCAATATTCGGCGCTTATCAGTATGATTTATTTGTTGTAATTTACATGGATATGGAGGACTGTGTGCACTGGTATGGGATGGTGGCACACTAGGAACGGCTTGGCTTCAAAATGCTAAGACCTAACCTATCGGATTAATGGAATAGATTGTAAACTGTTGAATCCTAAATTATGTATAAGTCAAATCAACTGACTAAGTTGAGTAACTTCCTAGATGAATTAGTTGAAGTTAAGTCACATCACCTGAATAAGTTGAGTGCTTATCTGGACGGTGTTTTGTATGTCTTCTTAATAAATAATTGAATGGCATACTCTGGTTTTGGACGGAGTTTAGATATATGATTATGGTACCACGATATGAGGTTGAGTCTCAGAGTCATTGGTTAGGGTGCGTATATGCAGTGGATGCGTAGCTGGATATAGTAGGGAGGTGTACCCTGTTAGGTCTAGGTACTGATGCCCACCTTTGGGTGCGTTTTTGCATGATGCCTTCTATTCAGGTTGAGACCCCTATTGTAGTCCAGTGAATGTCCTTAGTGTGGATATACATATATATATTTATGGATTATCTAGATATGTTGAGGGTATTTAGGGTGTATTTGCGTACCAGGCACTATATGGATTGTAGTTAGATTAGGACTTGCATGTGGGCCTAACTCACTCTCTCATTTTTCAGGTGCTCGCCAGTTCCAGGGTTAAAGTTGGTCATGTTGGTCGTGCAGAGCAGATACAGACTTCCATTCCACCGACTACGTACAACTACTTCTTTATTTGCTTAGGAGTTTGCTTCAGTTATTTTAGTTTTTAGTTCAGATTATTATTAGGGGTCCACTAGAGATGGATTCCCGAGTTGTAACCATGGAGGTTTTTGGCAGTTGGATTTTATTAAGTTTTATCAGTTGAGAATTTTACATTAGTATTCTTTTCAGCTTTTAATAATTATTCTTATTTCATTTTTTTGTAATCTGTGTTCGTTTTAAAATATTAATTGTTTGATATTCCCTCGGGTTTGGGCCTGGGTTTGATCAAATCGTGTCTCGGATCTGAGGGGTATCACAAACCCTACCAAATCCGCTGAAACCTAGAGATATAGGAGTGGGACCTGGTAACACTCTAGGGTTTGAAGATGTACCATGATTTTACTCTCCTACCCTTCATAATTTCTTGGAAGCTGGAGTAGAGGGAAGATTACTTGACCGGACTTGGGCTAAGAGCCTTTTACTGAGTTTCTGGCCTACATAAAGAGTAGTAACGGAAATATTTAATAAAATATTAACTAAAATTAGTAAGTTTACGTATAGGTACCTTTGTTTTTCTTACCTTTCTCTGAATAGGTAAGGGTTTCAGTTGAGCTAGTAGCTCGTACATACAATTCTAGAGCTTCCTCCGTCATAAGATCACTAAAGGTCTTCACTGGGTGCGCAAGGGCATTACCAACATATTCTTTTTCTTGGACTGAGAGAGCTGGTTTTGCCTTAAAGTCTAGAAAATGGAATTGTAAGTCGCAATTCTCTCTATAAAAAATAAAAATAATAAAAAAAATTATTTTGTGAGTACTATTCACATGAATAGTACCCGCGGGTACTATTCACAGGGTTAAAAAAATTTATTTTGTAAGTACTATTCACATGAATAGTACCCGCAGGTACTGTTCTCAAAAAAAAAAAAAAAAAAAAAACCATATATATATACATTGTTATATATCATACCTGTAGGGTTTGAATTACTCCAAACATAGGGAAATTTCCCGTATGCACCGGAAATAAAAAAGAAATGACTCTTCCAGTCTTTATTATTTTCAGGAGCTGCAACAATGAGGAATATCTTCCTTGATCGACACTGAAAGTACCGAAAGTTATCCTTTTTCTTCTTGGGATAATAAAAATTCAAGAATTGATTTACGGTTAGACGACCATTGCCACACCTTCCCCAAATAATCAAACAGCCTATAATAATTCTCCAGGAATTAGGGGCAATTTGAGAAGGAGCTATCTTCATATAAGAAAGAATTTCTTCTACAAAATGGATGAATCGGAAAACGCAAGCCCGCAGCAAAAGTCGACTCGAAAAAGCATACCTCGACCAAACGAATAAAAGAACATCTATCTTCTGGTTTGGGTTTGTGAAGGTCAATAGATGAAGGAATGGAATATTTAAATCTACAATTCTGTAAATTCTCATCCTTAAATAAGGATTCTCCTTCACGTGGAGGTTACTTGGAAAAAGCAATCCTTGGTCTTGAGGAATAATCAACAGCAGATTCGTCAGCATAATCAGGATCAAGTTCTTCAACACTTTCAGAGGTTGAGTCTCTAGATTGAGTTTCAATATTCAAGTTATTTTCCAGCACGGACATGATGAGATATTGGATATCGCGAAAATAACGAAACCACTGTGGAATTGCACCGATAACCCGGTAGAGATGACTTGACCCAATTACGTATCTACAACGATCCACAAGAAACTCACAATTAGGATCCAGTTTAAAGGATTTCAGATAAAAAAGAAAAGGGAGGTAAATAAACAAATAAATAAATTTATTTATAGGAAAATTATTTTTCAAGTCTTAAGGGTGAAATTCATACGGTCTGATACAACACCGTTTACCTGCAAGGGAAAGAGGAGAAAATCGATGAACCTTGACAGCACCGGTGTGGTGCTCGCCAAGAGCTCTCTGACGATCAAGTTAGTCACCGGAGGTCTAAAAAGAAGACAGGGATTTAATAATAGTTTTTTCGTCGTACCTTATTCCCGACTCGTCGTCCTATTTATCTTCGCTTCCCTTATTCTCAATAAGGGAATTTCATCATCCTCATCCCATGGGACTTATCCCATGGAAATCTTATCCTTGATAAGATTTGTCATTATCCCCATGGAAATCTTATCCTGCATAAGATTTGTCATCATTCTTACCCATGGAAATCGTTACCTCTAATAATAAAATATTGTCGTTGATCATCGAAAAGATCTGGCGGCTGGTCAACACTTGGTTGCCTCTATCGTTAGGTCAAGATAGGTTTATTTTTCCCTATCAGTTGCCCCCCATTCCCAAGCTTGCTCATCTAGCTTTGGGAATGTAAGATGGCTTTTTTTTTTTCTGCCCCAGCACTGTTCCCTCGGGAATAGTGCCCGCGAGTACTTTTTATTGAACAGTAGAATAATTTTTTTTTCCTACCTTGGGAATAGTACCCGCGGGTACTATTCCCACGGGTACTGTGCATATGAACAGTAGAATAAAATTTTTTTTTTCCACTGCCTTGGGAACAGTACCCTGCGGGTACTATTCATACGAATAGTAATTTTTTTTTTTTTGTATGCTTCCCTTGGGTACTGTTCCCTTGGGTTCTATTTTTGGTACCCTTGGGTACTCTGCCCTGGGTACTATTCTTAGTACCCTTGGGTACTCTGCCCTTGGGTATTTTTAGTACCCTTGGGTAATCTTCCCCTGGGGTGCTCTGCCCTTGGGTACTATTTTTGGTACCCTTGGGTACTAGTTTTACTCAAATCGTCACTCCTTTAATAAGGGAATTGAACTTTACGAGCTTTACTCAGCTCACCCCTTTAGTAAGGGATTTTTATTTACTATCCCTTATTGTAAGGGGTAATTACGGGATTTATTCAGCCCGGGTCCTTGTAGTACAGGACACTCATTTATTATTCCTTATATTACGGGGATATGGATTACGGGATTTATTCAGCCTGGGTCTTTATAACATAGGACACTCATTTACTATCCCTTATAGTACGGGGATACGGATTACGGGATTCACTCAGCCCGGGTCCTTATAATACAGGACACTAATTTACTATCCTTTATACTACGGGGATACAGATTACGGGATTCACTCAGCTCGGGTCCTTGTAATACAAGACACACATTTACTATCCCTTATAGTACGGGGATATGGATTACGGGATTCACTCAGCCCGTATCCTTGTAATACAGGACACTCATTTACTATCCCTTATAGTACGGGGATACTGATTACGAGATTCACTCAGCCCGGGTCCTTATAATACAAGACACTCATTTACTATCCCTTATAGTACGGGGATACATATTACGGGATTCACTCAGCCCGAGTCCTTATAATACAGGACACTCATTTACTATCCCTTATAGTACGGGGATACTGCACGTATAAATATAATTGACCAAGAGTCAAGGCAACAGAAAAGAATTTTATTAAAGACCATCATTACCTCAAGGCTTATTAAAAACAAGATAACACGTGAGGGAGCTACCCTCCATTTAAAATGATTAACGAAAATGCCCCCAATCTTTATTGTGAATGACTTGATAAGGCTAATTCAAGCCGTGAGACAATTTTTAGTCGGTATACTCATCTAAGTCCTTCTTATGATATGTGCTATCACTCTAGCTGAAGAACGATCTTTTATATTTGGTATTATTTTCATCCCTGGCGAGAGGGGCTGACCTTTTCTTGTCCTCTCCTTCCTTCTATACGCTTATGGTGTCTTCAGCGTTGATATGTTTTTGCGCTCTTGTCAACAACTCTATCATGCTGGTGGGAGGTTCTTTTGAAAAGGAGAACAAGAATCTGAAGGTTTGGAGTCACTCCTATGAAAGCGGTCAAAGCTACCTTGTCATCCACCTCTTCTACCTGTTACATCTTTGTGTTGAATCGGGTGATGTATTCCCAAATCGACTCTTCCTTTTGTTGCTCCATGGTAAACAGGTAGGTAGCCAGCCTCCTATGCCTCTGACCTGCAATGAAGTGACTCATAAACTGCTTACTCAGTTCTTCAAAGGTGTTGATGGTTCTTGGCTTCAGCTTATTGAACCAAACTCTTGCTGATCCCTTAAGTGTAGTGGGAAAAGCTCGGCATATGATTTCGTCTGGCACAACGTGTAAGTGCATAAGAGCTTGAAAAGTTTCCAGGTGATCAAGGGGATCTTTGGTCCCATTGAAGCTGATAGGTAATGGACATTTCATAACGGCTGGGCTGAACGACAAGTTGGTCCTTTGCACCAAGTCATCTATGACGGCAGGACCTTTTCCTTTTAGAGCCTACATTGCATCTTCCATTTTCCCCTTGAGATCCTCGATTTGCAGGTCGAGATAGGTAACTTTCTTTGCCTTTTCCTTAAGACAGAAGGTTGTGCTTTCAGGAGGTCGAGAACTCCGTGGGAAAAATGGGTGGACCACCTCTTTATGTCAGGTTCCCACCTGGCTTTGTTCCATTTCAATCTCATTTTGGGGGGGGGGGGGGGGCAAGATTTCCATTCCTCCATTTGAATTTGAGAGATCTTGTCGTGGCAAGTTTTGTTAAACCGGTGGAACAAGATGTTACAGGAGTGCTGCATTTTGCTAGATCAACTTGTCCATACCCTGACTCATAGTTTGGACCTGCAGTTCCAACGTTACAAGCCATGTCTGGTTGTTTGGGATGTCCAAGTTTTCACCCAACTCTACCCTTTGACCAGATCCCTGCGACGGTGTTCCTTCGGTAACCATACCAGACTGCAAATGTATATACCCAACAGAGTAATTAATTGATTCAAGGGAATCATCGTTCCCATAGACGGCGCCAACTATTGAGGGTGAAATTCACACAGTCCAATACGACACCGTTTACCTGTAAGGGAAAGAGGAGAAAATCAATGAACCTTGACAGCACCGGTGTGGTGCCTGCCAAGAGCTCTCTGACGATCAGTTAGTCACCGGAGGTTTAAAAGAAGATAGGGATTTAATAATAGTTTTTTCATCATACCTTATTCCCGAGTCATCGTCCTATTTATCGTCCTATTTATCGTCCCTTCCCTTATTCTCAATAAGGGAATTTCATCATCCTCATCCCATGGGACTTATCCCCATGGAAATCTTATCCTACATAAGATTTGTGATAATTCTTATCCATGGAAATCGTTACCTCTAATAATAAAATATTATCGTTGATCACCGAAAAGATTTGGCGGCTGGTCAACACTTGGTTGCCTCTATCGTTAGGTCAAGATAGGTTTATTTTTCCCTATCATCAAGTAACAGTGAAGTTCTTGTAAAGGAGTCCTACTACAAAATGGAAGGGGCTTGTAGTAAAAAGGAAATAAATAAAATATAGAAAGTATTTCCTTGGTCCAAAACGTACCCGGAAATAGAGGGCAACTGATAGGGAAAAATAACCCTAACCTATCTTGACCTAATGACAGAGGTAATTAAGTATTAACTAGCCACCAGACCTCTTCAACTTTCAAGCGATAATATCTCGTTATCAAGGATAACCATTTCTATTAGGTAAGAATGATGACAAATCGTATTAAGGATAAGATTTGTCATGGTGTAAGTTCAAATCTTATCAAGGATAAGATTTCCACGGGATAAGCTCCATGGGCTAAAGACGATGAAATTCCCTTATCAAGAATAAGGGAAGTGACTATAAATACGAAGACGACTCGGGAATAAGGTACACACAAAAAATCTCATACTAAGACTCTTTACGATAGAAGTTCTTTCTCTAAAAACCCCCACTAACTTGATCGTCGGAGGGTCAACGGCCGGCACCACACCGGTGTTTGACTTTGCCGTCCTTGTTTTGCAGGAAACGGAATTGTACTAGGCTGCAGCGAATTTCAACCTCAACAATAACTATTTTATTGCTGCATGCAACTTAAATAAAATAAAATAAAATGACTAATAGTAAAACACCACTAAGATTTACTAAAACTCAACGAAATAACCTAATTTAATATTTTAATTAATGAACTCAAATATGATAAGCAAATTGGACACTAGAGTACTCATTACATTCTTTTTATAAATATGTAACTACTTGTTGATTGAAAATTATGACGGTATGAAATTTGTTATATTCTTATAGTTTTCGAATGGATTTTTGATAGTCCAATTGATCCAGATAATTCATAAATAATTATTTAATTCAGTGTTGGTTCTTTTCATTGTTATTTATTTATTACACACGTAGTATGTTTTATTACTTTTGTAATTAAAAACATAAAAAGATATTCCCTTCGTCTTAAAAAAAATGTCCGGGAATCTAACTTCGTAAGAAAATGAGTTTTAATATTTTTTTATTATATTGATACTTGATAGTAAATAAATTACTAAACTATTCATACTGGGTCTACAGAATGTGAAGGTCTACTTTTTAAGGTAAAGTACAAAAATTACCCATAAGTTTTTCATATCGTGCATTAAGGTAGAAGAATGTGGAACGATATAACAAGAAGGTCCAAGTGGATCATTTGAACTAGGTGGATCAGAATGAATTTACCTATATAACTTTAGGCTTATAGGATTTCTTTAAAGGAAAAATTTAGAAGGGATTGGGTATTGGTAAGTTACGTTTTTACCCCTCCTAATAGATAACGCCATCTGCCAGTAAATACAACTCCATTTTTGGTTGGTGGGATAGAAGCTTATGTACGTCTTTTTCTCTTTTCTAACCCCACTTTGGAAAAAAAAAATAAAAAATTCCTCACTTACTAGTCTGAGTCTCTAGAAAAATCTGAGTCTCTTGGTCTTCTCTTATATTCTGTTTGATTTTTTCTAAAAAGAGAAATTATTCGTGCAAAAACCAATGGTGAAAACACTAGACTAGTTTTTAAATCGGTGACAAGAGCCGAGTACCTGTTGAAAAACCTGATTGAAGCGACTCTAACATCTATGCAAAAAAAATGGGAAAAAATTGTCTCTAGACACCCTCTCACTGGAGGGTGTCCATTGCTGACATGGAGGTTGCAGTAAATGGGTGACATGATAGGTTTGTAAATATGGTATTTACTTTTGTATATAATACTACGTATATATATGTATAAAAGTTTTATACACTTGTGTATACATACGATCTTAAATTTCCCCCCAAAACAAATTTATGCTTTTCCCCCCAAATCTGAGATGTTATTTCCCCCCAAAAGTAAAATGTGTATCCTCAAATTTTGTATCATTATTAGCCTCTGAAATTCAGCCCTCTCTCCCTCTAAAATTGAAGTCGTGAAGAATCCGGTGATTGACCAAGAATCCGTCAACTGATCAACAATCCAGCCTAAGGTGAAGCTTCTGAAATGGTCTTTCTCCTTCTGTCTGTCTATCCAGCGAATAACCAAGCTTTGTTCAGATATTTCTCCCTCTGAAATTGAAGTCTGAAGAATCCGGCCAAAGACCAAGCTTCGTTCAGGTTTTTCTTCCTCTGAAATTCAACTCTCCCTCTGCAATTGAAGCTTCGTTCAGGTCTGTCTCCCTTTGAAATTCAAGTCTGTCTCTACTGATCAAGAATTTGTCTAAAGACCAAGCTTCGTAAACATTGTCCGTCTTCAAAGAAGCATATATATTTGTACAAGAATTTGGTTTGTTTGTTTTTCTGTATTTTTATATATTTCAATGAAGCTAAATTTTACTTTATTTGTTGTTCTGCATGTGTATATTAAATTTGCAGAGTCTATAGTTTTATTTACATATCATTTATAAGTCTATTTTACATCTGATTATATTCACTGAATTTATGATATATTAGTAATTTTGTTTTATATTTGGTTTATGAAATATAAAACCCCTGAATTATATACGATTCAATAAATTAAGACACAAGAAAACAGTGTGAGTGTGATAATATTTTTTTCTAGTGGACATATGTGTTTACATATAATTTATAAGTCTATTTTACATCTAATTATAGTAATTGAAATTGTGATATATTAGGGCAATTGTTTTATATTTGGTTTGTGAAATAACCCCTGAATTAATTTTGATTCAATAAATTAAAATACAACAAAACAGTGTGAGTGTGATAATATTTTTCGCAATGGAGATATGTGTTTACATCTAATTTATAAGTTTATTTTACATATGATTATAGAAATTAAATTTGTGATATATTAGGCTAATTGTTTTATATTTGGTTTGTGAAAGAACCCTTTAATTAATTTTGATTCAATAAATTAAGAGCCAACAAAACAGTGTGAGTGTGATAATATTTTTCCCAGTAGAGATATGTGTACTGTTGCATTGAAATTTATTTAGTTATAGTAATATTTGGATCAGAAATTTAGTGACAATGTTAATATATTTTGTACTCTCTACTGTTGCATTGAAATTAAGTTCATTATATTGTGTCATTGAAATTGGTTTGGAATGTCAAATTTAGTTATACTAATAAATGGTGCCAATGTTGGAAAATGTTATGAATGTTTACATATCCAGGATAGTACTAAAGTATTTAAATGTGATGATTTATTTATTGAACTGCTATAATGACTCGGTCTTTTTCATTCCTTTCCTTTTCTCAGATTTTTACGGATATTTTTTTTTTTCCGTTGGTCTTTTCCTTTCTGAGTTCAGTTTTTCGTCGCTTAGTGTCGTCTCGAGTGCTCTGGAATGATTTTCGAGACTCTTTTCTTTGGATTTAAAACTTCCTTTGAGGGCTGAGTCATTTCCACATTTTTTGTTTTTTGATACTATTCACTTTTCGTCATTTTCCTTATTTCGTCATTTTCCCTATTTTGTCTTTTCCCTGTTTGTCACTTTGTTGGCATCACCTCACTTCTGGTATTCAGAGTTCGTTTTTGACTTCATGTATCTTCATTCTACGTGGTTTCCAAGAAATACGTATCTTTACTTTTGTAAGAAAGTACTCTGGCTGCTCCCGGTGTCCATAGGGGCATAGATGCATAGTTTTTCAGAATCTTTTTCTTTTCTTGGGGTATTTTTCGTAAATATCTTTTGAAGATATTTTATTTCAAGGGTTTTTAAGAAAATATTTTTGGGAGATATTTTCATTCTGAGGCATTAGTGCAGTTTTCACTTTTTGGAGGGGCTATTGTGAAATTAACGAAAGTTGTTGCAAAAATACCTCGCCTGGAGCCCAAATCCTCGTACAGGATTCATTTTCACATTTCGTCAAATTGTGTACTCTTAGAATTCCGTTCTGATCGTTTTTCTCCAGTTTCAGAGTTTCTGACCCCGGTTGCCGCCGAACTTGTTCGGAGCATTTCTTTCTTCTCGGGACTCAGTTTTTGATGCCGTTTCTTCTGGTGTTCATGTTTTCTCATTTTGAATCATTTTTGTTCATGGAGTTTCACCGTTTGAGCGCGTCTGCTCAAAATTCCCTTTTCTGGACCCAACGGGGCCCTTTCAGGGCACTTTTTGAGATTTTCTATAAATAAGGGACTTAAAGAAGAAAAGTCAGATTTTGATCATCTTCCTCCCCCTCTTGGCTGGCAGCCGTGGGAGCCCCTTGGGTTGCCACCTTTTCTTCTTCTCCTCCACTTGATTTCCTAAGTGAAAAGTCTTCAGCCTTTACGTTTATTGTTCCCCTCGATGAGCTCTAACTTTCCCCCTTATTAGAATCAATTTCTGACCATTTCTTGAGTTCGGGTTTGAAGTCAAGTTGTGATTTTCATGGGGCTTCCTTCAGATTCTTGTTCATCGTGTTGTCCCCGACAAAATCCTTCGGTATCGTCGGATTCGGAGCACTTTTATTTCGGTGGGCTTTTGAGATTTTCATCTCAAATTGAGGTAGGGGATGTTTTAGGATTTTATATGTGTTGTATGGAGTGTTTTTCATGATATACAACTTGTATGCATGCTTTTGTTTAAGTCCTAGAATTTAATTTAATTAATTTCTATGGTTAGAATTTAATTCTCATGATGATGTATAACTTAGAATTAAATTGTGGCATGCTAGAAAGTTTGGATTTAATATGTTTATTAACATATATTAAATTGAAATTAATTGAATAAGAATTGCACTTTTTATTTAATAATTTTCTTTTGTGAAAGATTAATTCCCATGGTCATACCTTACATGAAATGAACTTGTAATATGCTTTTAAATTAAGTCTTGGCATGTTCCTTAACATATTCAAATTTGAGAGCATTTGAATAAGTATAAAAATCTAGAGATTTTGATTAAAATGATTAATTAAAATCCATTTAATGGTTTCATTTGCCTAATTAAGTTTTTAACTTGATATTTGTGATGACTAGGGCTTGTATACTAGCATATATTAATTTGGGACCATTTAATGCTGTTTTAGAATTTAGGGATTTAATTATCATGTTTTAATTAAATTCCATCATATGGATCCAATGACCTAAGTAAGCTTTTGATTTGATTCATGTAATGAATAAGTTATGTTGTTTAACATGTGTTAATTAGGGTTCATTTGATTGAGATATGAAACTTAGAGAAATTAATTAGGTTATATAATTAATTTCTATTTTTATTGCATTATTGATTAAATCATGTGTTTAACATTGATATTATGTTTGAAGCATGATTTTAGACTTGTAATGGATTTATGTGATTATGTTTCAATATTGAATTATATTGTTATAGCGTATAACGAATCGCACACTGAAGATTCAACATGTGATGTTATTATAGCGCGTAACGAATCACGCTCTGAAGATTCGACATTGTCTTCCTATAGTAGTTGTGGATTTAGAGCATATATTGTGTGGTTTCGACCTACTTGTGCATGGAATGTAGTTTCCTACTGTATATATATTTTTCGTATATAAGTTGTTAACTTATTTATTTTGAAGTCACTTGGGACATGGTTACTATAACATGGCTAAAGTTTGGCTCTAGTGTGGGAGGTATGAGTTCTCCCAGTCGAGATAGTGCGCACTAGGGGTGGT
The DNA here is from genome assembly GCF_030987335.1 of Cornus florida. Lineage (NCBI taxonomy): Eukaryota > Viridiplantae > Streptophyta > Magnoliopsida > Cornales > Cornaceae > Cornus > Cornus florida. The sequence goes on from NW_026775579.1 coordinate 27,196,967, forward strand.
ATTGCCATCGGGTTTGTCCCCATAATAGCCGTTAAGGTCTCGGTAGAATTCCAAGCTTAGATGTCCAAGTGTTCCACTAATTGATTTCGTACTTTTAGATTTCTAGTTGATAACCTAGAGAATTTATGTATTGATGTGTTGTATTAGATATTCTAATTATACTAAATTACTATATTTAGTTGATTTCACACTTTTAGATTTCAAGTTGATGACTTTGAGAATCTATATCTTATTGCTTGGTATAGCATGCTTCTATGTTGGTTAAATTGCATAGATATTGCGATTGTGTTTTGTTGTTCAAATGTAGCTTAGGAGTGATCCTATAGATTCATTTGGAACATAGACGTTAGGTGGCATGACCCACTTTGGTTGTTTTCACACTTTAGATTTCAAGTTGGTAACTTTGAGAATCTATATCATGTTGCTTTGTATAGCATGCTCCTATGTGGTTTTAATTGCATGGATGATGTGATTGATACTAGAAATGATCTAAGGTAGCTTAGGATGCTCCCTGAGTCTCATTTTGACATAGACGTTAGGTGACATGAGCCCCTTTAGCATGTTTCACTTTAAGGTGATAAAATTGTAAAACGTTAGGTCGATGTATGCTCATTTCCTATGAGTAGCTTTATGTTGCTCACCCCAAAGTTACTGGGGCATATTTCAGGTACAGGATACAAGATCAAAGATTTGCACTTGCTTTGGTAATTTGCAGAATTGAAGTTTCTTTAGAAGTATTCTTGTTCACATACAAGTGTTATCATGTTTAAGTTTTGCCTATGAAATGTAATTTTTCTAACTTGGAGGTTTGACATGTGAAATGTTGTAAATGAATTATAATAAGGCCATAGGCCATTTCAGCATGTTTAAAATGTTATTTTACACTTGCGTGTATGTCCATATCATCACACACTTGCATACAATTCATTTTGATCATGCAATGGGGGATCCATTTGTGACTTAGGAATTTCTTTTCAGTTTTGGTGCTTAACAGGTTCATTCTTTGCATTTCTACCTGTTTTGATCGACCAGTGGCTTGTTTTGGTCGACCAATGGCCTTTGAATTTCAATTGAACAGTAAAACTCCAATTCTAGTAGCCATTTTTCACTTCGAGCCACAAACCGGTCGACCGGTTTGTCATTTCAGTCGACCGAAATGAAGGCTCATTTCTCTTCTCTTCCTGGTCCATTTCGGTCGACCGAAATGGAGCTGTTTTGTGGGTTTTGCTTGGTCAGTTGTTTCGGCTGGTTGGCTTTATTTGTTTGTTCCAATATAACCTTGTCGATCTCGTTTAAGCCATTTAATAGTGTACGTAGTCTAGTTTGAACTAGATCATATTCATTTGGTCATCATGGGTGCCATAGGGTTTCATTTGACCTTTTTATTCTAGTATTTCTTTGAGTTTCTTGACTTCATGGAAAGTCGTTTGGGTGTCTTAGGGATGATTGATATCTCTACAGGCTTTGTTTTTGGTTTCGCTTCCGCATTTCAGATCCTTTATCGAGTCAACTTTCGGTTCATCACTGACGCACCGGGTTGAAAAACTTGGGCCGTCTCAAGTGGTATTAGAGCTCCTTGGTTTGAAAACCTTAGGATGATGGGTTTTGGGTGTATATCACACTTGTCTTGCCATGCTATATATGTTTATATGCTTCATGATAACATGTTGTGGTTTGATAACATGTTTATGTACTTATGTGCTACATGTGGTATGCCATTTGTTTAGCGTGATTTAAATTTTATTGTAAAGAGCATGACATGTGATGTATGCTAGACTAGATTTGTATATGCATAACTATGTTGCATATTTGGCATGACATGGGATTGGTCATTGAGGCACGAGTTGAGGTTGATGGTGATTGTAGTCACAGTTTTGTGGTAGTGTAGGTTGTTTTTGACCTAGCATTGGTTTTGAGGTAGGTGGATGGTTACGTTTTTGTTTAGGTTCTCGTGAAGTGAGTCATTTGGCATTGCTATAGTGTTGGATTTGTTGGTTTTGGGCCATGATAAGGTTATGGACCTCTTAGGATCTTTGGTTTTTCAGGATGATTCCTCTGTGATTGCGTTTTTCGTGGGCGGGTACGTTTGTGGGCTGGTGCATGGCACTATCATGCTACCGTACTGGCTAGCTACAAATGCAGTTCAGATATAATTAATGTTGGTTTTTTTTTTTTTTTATAGGCGTTGTCCTTTTGATCGATGATGATGATAGTTGTTTGGGGATCAGTCGTAGTGATTGATTTAGTTGTTGTTGATATGGCTATAGTTGTCCTTTTCTTTGAGTTCTCCTTGTGTGATGATGCTTTTAGGATCAAGTTGATTAATTGATGTTTCGGGTAGTGAGAGCATTGCACTGTTAGTGTCACTTGCAGTGTCACCTCTAGATTCGGAGTTGGATTGTGAGAGTCTTACCATTGTGGTAAGGGCTTACGTTTGTTTTGAGACGGGTTGTTGTAGCATTGAGTTTTCAGAGACAGTTTATGGCTAGGACTGGTCTTTCCTTTTACCTAGACATTCTAGGACACGATGTCCATAAGGTTCATTATTGCATCATTTTTATCTTCTGCAGTTTCGTTTACTACCATGTTAGTAGTATAAATTATGATATTGTGATGCATGAGTAGGTAGAAGTGTGTCCACATTGCTTTCTTGTTGTGTGGCATTAGCATGCCTTATTTATATGCTTAGAGATGCCATATTGTTATTATACTTTAGTGACATGATTTTGTGCTTACGTGGAGACGTGCTGCATGTGACCTTGATTTTATCTATGTGAGTAGATTTACCTTCTTGGTAGTTGCATTTCCTTGTTATTTGCATGACTTCCATGTTTAGTTCTTCCTTTTGTTCCCCTTTCATACTCGTCGTGTTGACATTTGTGGGAGAGTAGGGTTTCTTCTATTTTCTTGGTTCGAGTAAGGGACTTCATAAGGAGTGAGTCTCTTCTCTTCGTTGTGTTGTGCACATATTTGAGGTTAGCTGGTCCGTGACGATCATAATTCTTGTCTTGAGTCCTTGGTGAAGATTTGGTTACTTTTGGTCGACTTACTTCCATGTAGGGGGTGAAGTCTTTGACCTTGTGTCTTTCATTTCAGAGACAGAGTTGTGGTGTTGTCCTTCTTAAGACTGGTGATTTCCTTTCTTTCGTATCTTCCTTTGGGGAGTTTTTATCGTGGTTGTTGATGGGTTGTGGTTCTCAGAGTGAGTGGATTGGTATGAGATCATTTTTCAGGGACTTGTGTCCAAATCATTGAGGATATGTTTGATTCGTGAGGTGACCTCGATGCTCTTTTGAGTATGTCTTTTAGAGATTTGTTTCAGTTTTGGAAATCTTGATGTGGTTGACTCTTAGGAGGAGTTTTGAAGGATTGTTATTGGATATGGCTTGTTTGTGGAGTCGTCTCATCCTAGTTGTAACTGGGTATAGTTTTGAGGAATTGTAGTTCCAGAGATTATTTATGGATGGAAATTGAGGAATTTTGACTTAACTTGGTGTTACCAAGTATGGTTTTGAGAGACTCATTTTGTGATTTTGATTGTTGTCAGAATTTTGATATGTGTGCCACTTGGTGGACTTGTGTTCCGAGGATCTAGTTACCCGTGATAGGGATGTGAATCCGATATTTGACTTCGGTGTAGTCTTGTAGTTGATCTGTTTCAGGGAGATATGTAGGACTTTCGATGAAATGTCTTGTAATGAGATTCATTTTGGTTTCTGGATGTTTTGACTTGTTTTTCAGGATTAGGACTATTGATTGATGTTGTTATGAAAGTATTTTGAAGCATTAGAGTTGTCAGCTTTGTTGTATTGAGGATTTAAGGCCTCAAGCGTAGCAGTTCCTATGGCATTGTTGTCAGAGTTTGGGATTGGCCAAGATGGTCCGGTCGGACGTCTTTGGACCATATCTCAACTCTCATAAAATGTCAGGCCTCCGTGGTGCTTTTGGTATTGATCATTTTTTACATTGATGTCATTTGTATCGAGAGGTTTCATGGGTAAACCTAGTTGGGGCAGGTTATGAACTAGTGCCTTATACTGTCATACTACCATAAAAAGTTGTGTGTTGTGGGCGAGTGCTAGTTGCCGTCGATGCTACCTTACTGACGAGTAAGTGTGGGCGGGCACTAGGTACTGTCATTGCTACCACACATTTGAGTACGTCGTGGGCGGGTCCTGGTCGCTATTCGTGCTGCCATGTCATCCTTGTTCGGTACCTTGATTTGATACGTGGTTATCTTCGAGTTCTTTTTGTGATTGTTTTCTGATCCGTATGATAGTTCGTCAAGAAGGATGCTTATGGTTGTGGTCTTCCGTTCCTTTGTTTGTCCTTGAGTTCTGTGTGTGAGTTTTAACTTGTTATGTGGCCGAGTGGTCACTTTTCTTTTGAGAGGTTGTCCTGTCGTGTGCACGTGGGTGCGAATGACATTGGTTTATACTTTGTCTTTCAGTTCTAGGATCACTTTTGTAGCATGTCGAGTGGGATACTCGGAAATGTACTCCGTAGTTATCCTGGTTCCGCCTTTTATTTTGTTGGGGCTGGATTTCGGGGACAAAATCCCTTTTTAGGTGGGAAGGTCGTAATGACCCAATCATTTTCTTTCCTTTCTTTTTCTCAGATTTTCACGGATATTTTTTTCCCGTTGATCTTTTCCTTTCTGAGTTCGGTTTCTCGTCATTTAGTGTCATCTTGAGTGCTCGGGGATGGTTTCCGAGACTTTTTTCCGTGGATTGACGACTTCCTTTAAAGACCAAGTCATTTTTACATTTTCACTTTTGTGACACTTTTCACCTTTCGTCTTTTTCTCAGTTGTCACTTTGTTGGCATAACCTCACTTTTCGTGTTCGGATTTGATTCCGGTTTTGCATGCATCCATGATATTTAAATTCCATGCTATATGCATTTTCACTTTTGTAGAAAAGCATGCTACGTGTTTACTTTTCTTATAAAGGGTATAGACGCATAATCTTTTTGTAATATTATAAACTTTTGGGATTTTTGTGTAATTACTGTAAAGTAATTATTTTTCATCTTAGGGACCATTTTGCAATTTAATTTGGAAGATATTTTCAAAAAGGACCTTTTTGCAATTTCTGAAAAGTGTGACAACACTTTCATTGGTCCACTTGTTAACATTTATGTGGGGACACTTTGATGCCTTGGATGATGACATGTGGAGGGTGGAGATTCACCCACTTGTTGGCCTAGGATTGGTGCACTTGTTAGTTTGGATGGTTGACAAGTGTAGGTTTGAGATTAATCTTAGGATGGAGCCTTGGATTTGTGACAAGTGTAGGCACCAAATTTTGTCTTCCAATTATTTTTGGGCCACTTTGGAATTATGTTGTTAAGGAGGTTTTTTGTGCAATTGACCAAGACTTGTGTGTGTGACCTTGGTGTAAGACTACATAGTGAGTGGATGATTTCTATTTCCTCTACTCACATTATTTTTCACTTAATTTTGATTTCTTCCCTCTCTTGTAAAGAAAACCCTAGCCTCCATAGATGGAGCTTAAAACCTTTGGCCTTAATCTTGATTTTTGATGGCCTTCCACTCACCTTAGACCATGAAGCTTGGAATATTTTTTGTTCCCCTCATCCTCCTTTACATAACCCTTGAAGGGTTTGCCATTTTATGTTGATTTGCCTTGGATTCTAGAGAGACTGTTCTCTAGTGAGGTAGGTGGTGTTATAATTTATTTTCCAAGTTTTTCTTGCTCTTGTATGAAATATAAGTTGTATGCATGACTTTTGTTAATTTGAGAAATTAGAGATTTATCATAGCTTGCATATAACTCATTTTAGACTTAGTAAATGGCATGGCCATGAGTTGATATTTGATATATATTAATTTAGAATGATTTAGATGAGTTTTCAAATCTAAAGATTAAATGGATTTAATTTGATTTAAATTCTAGTAAATTGTGTTTGGCTTGTATTCCATTTTAGACTTGATATATGGTATGACCATGACTTAGTGCTTGATATATATTAATTTGGGATCATTTGAACAACTTTTGAAATCTACAGATTTAATTGATTTAAATAAATTAAATTCTATTTGATGATATCTTGCTCATCTTGCACTTTTGATTTGATATATGTAAAGACCATGATATATTGCTTAACATATAATAATTAATTTTAGATTATTTCGAATAGATTTGAAATTTAGAGACTTTCCATAATTAGGTTGAAAATCTCTTAAAATGTGGCATTTTAATTACCTTGTGAGCATGCTACTAACTTGATGTAGAATTAGTACTTATAGCTCCTTAACATGGTAATTGGACTTAGCATGATATGGAATATCATTGACTTGAATGGCTCGTTTACATATATCTTGTGTAGGTATATAACTTGTTAGAATATTACAATTGTTTACCTTGGAAGCTAGTTACTAAATTGAAACTTATTTAGTACTTGTGGCTTAGGATGGTAATGTGGCTCAATTGTTGTAAAACTATTCTTACTTAGTGTATAAATTGCATATTGAAGACATGACTTGTCATATGCTACTTAGACTTGAATTCTAGGACATGAATTGTGTGGATTCAACCTTACTTGTGCATGGAATATGGTAACTTGCATTTGATTTTGTATAAGTTTTGAACTTGTTGGTTTTGGAAAGCTTGTGAGGACATAAATTATGTGATGGCTAGCGTTTGACTCTAGTACAGAGACAAGAGTCTTCTAAGTCATAAGTGCACACTAGGTAGTACCTTGTGGGTCGTAATTACCCGAAAATACTTGCTTGGTCTAGTGACCGCATGTCCTAGTCTTTCCACTATTTGATTTCGCATTTAATTTCAAGTTGTTAATCATGGATTACTTATAGCTTGAGAATTAATGCTTACTTCGATATTTGAACCCTATTCAGTATACTTGAACTTGTATACTTGCTCCACGAGTTTAAATTGCATTTAGTATACTTGTGCTATGTATACTTGTCATATGTGCAATCCTATTAGCTTAGTATAATTGTGTTAGTATACTTGATTTATGAGATTTTCATATAAAATGCATACTTGTGTAAATATGCTTAGACATTGCATGACTTGTTTTAATATGGTTTAGCATACTTGGAAATGTATGCTTGTACGTTGTATAACATGTTTTAACATTGCTTAGTATACTTGAACATGTATACTTGTATGCCATAGTTTATCTCAATTGCATGAGTAGCTTTGGATGCTCCCTAAGTCTCACCTTGACATAGACGTTAGGTGGCATGACCCTTTTGAACTGTATCATGTTAGTCCTAAAAATCTCTAAAGAAATTGAGTCGATGCATGCTCATCCTCTACGAGTAAACTTGTTTACTCACCCCGAAGTTACTGGGCGGCTGTTTCAGGTATGAAGACTTGGTTCGTAATGTTCATCATTGCTTGGATGGTAGTTGACTTGAAGGCTTTATTTTTTGTAAAGGTTGGCTTGAAATGCCACTTGTAGCCTTAGTTGTCAAAATGTGTATATTTGATTCCATTTATGTAGTGTGTACATAAGTACACTCTTTACAATGTATTTGACATGTATAAGATGAGGCCGGAGGCCAATGACATGCATTTTGTATCCTATGTAATCTATGACTTCATAAAATATAGTGGAATTATTGAAAAATACTAAGTCATTGCGTCACCATGGTTGCATCGGGTGTGGGAATTCCATTTTGATTCTTTCGTAGGATCTCATTAGTCATGTATGAGGTGTGGCCAAAGGCCAAACGGTCATTTGAGGTCATTCGTTAATTTTGGATTTCAAAATTTCCATTTCAAGTTCATTTTTGCCTTTTTGGCCGTTTGGGGGGTCAGATTTTGACTCGACCATTTCTGGGAGCCGCAGACCATTTCCGCACGCTCAAAATCACTTTTTACTTGTGCGTGCATATTTGTTTCAGCTTAGAAGTGCATTTGGGGTCAAATGTATGCTTGGTGCAAAGTTGCATTTTCACCGTTTTGAGCCTAAACTGATCTAAGGGCATTTTGGGGATTTCTTTTAGGAAATAAATTCCATTCTCAACTCTGTCACATAGAAAATGTGATTTTAGAGGGAGATTCCTTTTCATTTTTTTCGAAAAATGTCATCTTGACCTCATAAACTGCGCTCCAAGTTCAATTTGCCGCTAAAAACACTATTCCTGCATTTTTTGAGGTTCCAGCCCATGCCACTGCCCCATTTGGCGAGTACCCGTGGCTTACTGCCACATTTGGTAGGCCCCTACAGGTTTTGCTGGGGCCCCCGTGGGTACTGTTCATACTCCAGACACTTTTTTTCAACGGGCCATATCTCACTCGTTTTAACTCCGAATTGGTCCGTTCTTGAGTCTAAACTGACCGCGTTGAAATAAGCCTTCAAATGGTACCAATTAGAGCTTCAGATTCCATTTGTAGCTCAAGTTATTCATGTTTTAGTAAAGTAGTGTCAGGATTTGGTTCAAACTGGGATACAGTTTTCCTTCCTTCGACTTCGGGACTTGATATCTTTTCCGTCCGGACTCTGAACCAGGTGATTCTTAAGTCTAACTTCATTAATTTTTTGTTTTCTTTCCAATGGTACCATTTTTAGTTTTAGATTTTTTTTCCTAGCTCAAGATATCCTTATTTTAGTGAGAGGGTGCCGGATTTGGTTTGAACCGGGATAGGGTTCATCTGGGATTTCTCTTCCTTTGGCCTTGGGACTTCATGTGAAGTTACCAATGGATGTTTTAGGATGTTTTAGGTCTAATTGGACTTGTTGAAAGTTAAATTCCTTCCTCTTAGGGTAAAATGACCATTTTACCCCTGGCTCTTCTCTTGTAGGGTTTTGATGCCCTTCTCTTCATTTTGTTTCCGTTGAGTCTCAAAACTCTTTGAGAGCCCATTGTTGTTCTCTAGGGATGATGTACATCTCTAAGGACTTGTCTTTGTTTTGCTTCCACACTTTATTCATCTGAATTCCGTGGCTTCATAGGGAGTCATCGTGGTGCCTAGGGATGGCGTACAACTCTTGAGGCCATTTTGCTTTTCTTGCTTCTGCATCTTGGATCCAGTTTGGGTCATCATAGGACACACTGGGTTAAAAAATCCAGGGTCATTATAGATAAAGCCTTGGTGTTGTCCTTCTTAGGACTGGTGGATTCCTTTCCTTCATGTCTTCCCTTGGGGAGTTTTTGCCGTGGTTGTTGACGGGTTGTGGTGCTCAGAGTGAGTGGGTTGGTGTGAGATCATTTTATGGGGACTTGTGTCCATGTCATTGAGGAATTGTTTGATTCATGAGGTGAGCTCAATGCTCTTTTGAGGATGTCTTTTGGAGACTTAGTTTGGTTTTGGAGATCTAGATGTGGTTGATTCTTAGGAGAAGTTTTGGAGGATCGCTGTTGGATATAGCTTGTTTGTGGAGTTTTCTCGTCCAAGTTATGACTAGGTATTGTTTTGAGGAATCGTAGTTCCAGTGATTGTTTATGGATGGAATTGAAGAATTTTGACTTAACTTGGTGTTGCTAAGTACAGTTTTGAGAGACTCATTTTGTGATTTTGATTGTTGTCAGAATTTTGATATGTGTGCCACTTGGTGGACTTGTGTTTTGAGGATTTAGTTATCCATGATAGGGATGTGGATCCGATGTTTGATTTTAGTATAGTCTTGTAGCTGGTATGTTTCAAAGAGATGTGTAGGACTTTCGATGAAATGTCTTGTGATGGGGTTCATTTTGGTTTTTGGAGGTTTTAATTCGCTTGTCGGGCTTTGAATTCTTGATTGATGTTGTTAATAGGAGTATTTTGAGACATTGGAGTTGTTGGTTTTGTTGTATTGAGGATTTAAGACCTTAAGCGTAGCGGTACCTACGGCATTGTTGTCAGAGTTTGGGATTGGCCAAGATGCTCCGGTCGGACGTCCTTGGACCATATCTCAACTCTCACAAAATGTCTGGCCTCCGTGGTGCTTTTGGTAATGATCATTTTTGACATTGATGTCATTTGTATTGAGAGTTTCATGGGTAGACCTAGTGGGGGGCAGGTTATGAACTAGTGTCTTCTACCACCATGATACCGTACAAAGTTGTGTGTTGTGGGTGGGTGTTAGTTGCCGTCGATGCTACCTTACTGACGAGTAAGTATGGGCTGGCACTAAGTACTGTCATTGCTACCACACGTTTGAGTACGCCGTGGGCGGGTTCTGGTCACTATTCGTACTGCCACGTTGTCCTTGTTTTGTACCCTTATTTGATACGTGAATATTTTGGAGTTCCTTTGGTGGTTGTTTTTGGATCGGTATGATGGTTCATCAGGAGGGATGCTTATGGTGATTGTCTTCCGTTCCCTCATCTGACCTTGGATTCTGTATATGAGTCTTGACTTGTTGTGTGGTCGTGTGGTCACTTTTCTTTTGAGAGGTTATCCTGTCATAAGCACGTGAGTGCGAATGACATTTGCTTGTACGTTGTCTTTCAGTTTTGGGGATTGCTTTTGCAGCATGTTTTGTGGGATACTCGGAGATGTACTCCGTAGTTATCCTTGTTTCACCTTTTTGTTTTCTTGGGGCTGGATTTCGGGGACGAAATCCCTTTAAGGTGGGAAGGTTGTAATGACCCGGTCTTTTTCCTTCCTTTCCTTTTCTCGGATTTTTATGCATATTTTTTTTCTGTTGGTCTTTTCCTTTCTGAGTTCAGTTTCTCGTCGCTTAGTATTGTCTTGAGTGCTCTGGAATGATTTCCGAGACTCTTTTCTTTGGATTGACAACTTCTTTTGAGGACCGAATCATTTCCACATTTTTCGTCCTTTTCCCTATTTCGTTATTTTCCCTATTTTATCTTTTCCCCGTTTGTCACTTTGTTGGCATAACCTCACTTCTTGTGTTCGGAGTTGGTTTTTGACTTCATGTATCTTCATTCTAAGTGGTTTCCACGAAATACGTATCTTTACTTTTGTAAGAAAGTACTCTAGTTGCTCCCGGTGTCCATAGGGGCATGGATACATAAATTTTCAGAATCTTTTTCTTTTCTTGGGGTGTTTTTCGTAAATATCTTTTGAAGATATTTTATTTCAGGGGTTTTTAAGAAAATACTTTTGGAAGATATTTTCATTCTGGGGCATTAGTGTAGTTTTCACTTTTTGAAGGAGTTGTGCAATTAACGAAAGTTATTACAAAAATACTTCATCTGGAGCCTGGATCCTCGTACAGGTTTCATTTTCACATTTCGTCAAATCATATACTCTTAGAATTCCGTTCTGGTAATTTTTCTCCAGTTTCAGAGTTTTTGACCCCGGTTGCCGCCGAACTTGTTCAGGGCATATCTCTCTGCTCGGGACTTGGTTTTCGACACCATTTCTTTTGTTATTCATGTTTTCTCATTTTGAATCATTTTTGTTCATGGAGTTTCACCGTTTGATCGTGTCTGCTCAAAATTTACTTTTCTGGACCCAGCGGGGCACTTTTTGAGATTTTCTATAAATAGGGGACTTAAAGAAGAAAAGTCAGATTTTGATCATCTTCTTCCTCCTCTTGGCTGGCAGCCATGGGAGGTCCTTGGGCTGCCACCTTTTCTTCTTCTCCTCTACTTGATTTCCTAAGTGAAAAGTCTTCGGCCTTCACGTTTATTGTTCCCCTCGACGAGCTCTACCTTTTCCCCTTATTAGAATCCATTTCTGACCATTTCTTGAGTTCGGGTTTGAAGTCAAGTTGTGATTTTCATGGGGCTTCCTTCGGATTCTTGTTCATCGTGTTGTCCTTGACAAAACCCTTCGGTATCGTCGGATTCGGAGCACTTTTATTTCGGTGGGCTTTTGAGATTTTCATCTCAAATTGAGGTAGGGGATGTTTTAGGATTTTATATGTGTTGTATGGAGTGTTTTCCATGATTATACAACTTGTATGCATGCTTTTGTTTAAGTCCTAGAATTTAATTTAATTAATTTATATGGTTAGAATTTAATTCTCATGATGATGTATAACTTAGAATTAAATTGTGGCATGCTAGAAAGTTTGGATTTAATATGTTTGTTAACATATATTAAATTGAAATTAATTGAATAAGAATTGCACTGTTTATTTAATATTTTTCTTTTATGAAAGATTAATTCCCATGGTCATACCTTACATGAAATGAACTTGTAATATGCTTTTAAATTAAGTCTTGCCATGTTCCTTAACATACTCTAATTTGAGAGCATTTGGATAAGTATAAAAATCTAGAGATTTTAATTAAAATGATTAATTAAAATCCATTTAATGGTTCCATTTGTTTAATTAAGTTTTTAACTTGATATTTGTGATGACTAGGGCTTGTATAGTAGCATATATTAATTTGGGACCTGGTGGTCGGTAGTGTCGTCGCTACTACACCACAAGCTTAGAAAGAGTGTGCATTAAGGCGAGGGCCAAGTTTTACATTTATAGAAGCCACTACTACCTTCACTAAAAATATAGTTAGGGCAAGTAGGGATCGTACCAAGGGATTGGAGTCGAATTTGGTTGTGGAATCGCTATTAGGGTTAGTAGGTCGAGTGATCAAACAAATGGTTGTTTGGTTTATTAAACTAAGAGCAAATTAAACTAAATAATTAAATGCAATAAAGAGTAAGTAAGAGAGAGAGATCTTGCGGTTTAGAGGTCACCACCAAACAATGCTTTTCTACACCCTTAACTAGTGACTAATGAGGGAAATGTGTGTTGCAATATTAATGTGTGTGTGTATTTGGTTGATTCAATTAGCAAGGGTGACCAATTAAGCATACATTGTCTAATCAACATGTGAAAAGCACAATATATCTAGCAATTAAGTATATATTGTCTAAATAGCATATGAAAAGCACAATATATCTAGCAAGTCCTTAATCCTCTCATTAAGCTCATAAGCCAAATACACCACAAGGTTAGAGACATATGCTACTTGCATTTAAAAGTATGGAACATCAAACAACAAGTATGGATTGTCCTCCCATCTAACAACTATGCTACCACTACACTACAATTAAGCTAATGACATGAAATTAAACTAATTAAGCTAAAGAAAAGGCACAATCCATCAAGAAATGAGCATGGACCATCAAGAAAATTACAAGAGCATTTCTTTAAGCACTATGTTTTGACAATCTCTAGATCTATGGCATTAATACACATAGACATGCATCAATAACACAAAAAATAGAGACAAACACATGAACATCTATTCTAGCATACATAGACATATGGATAGAATGAAATGATCAATTGGAAGTATTAAACCACATAAATCATTGAATAAACAAGATCTATATATATATAAGTGCCAAAACATGTATCACAACACTAATCCCTCAATAATACGCAAAATCAAGATGTAGAAAGCACGCTTGGGGCTAACTCTAGTCCCAAGAGGATGTCTAGCCACTCATGGTGGTGCTTCTCTAACCCTCAAGGGCTAACTCCATTGTAGAGATTTGCTCCTTGGTTGATAAAGAGTCTCCAATGGTGTCTCTAGCCTCCTCCTCCTCTAAGCTTGCTCTCCAAGAGTTCTTACAAGGTATGAGATGATATGATATGAGGTATATTGTGTTCTTCCTTGTAAAAAGTAATCTTTATCCTTATATAGGTAGGTCAAATGACACCCAAAATGAGCTGGGGTCGTGCACAAAATATTCCCCAATGATTGGATAAAGGACAACTTTCAATGAGCTAGAAATTTAACTTTTTCGCACTGGAGGAAGTTTGATCGATCGAACCTTAGACTTGGATCAATCGAACATGGCTGAGATCTATCGAACTTAGGCTGGATCGATTCTCAATGGTGGCGCTTTCTGGATAAAGACAAATCTGAGATATTTTGAAGATATTTTTGGGAAAAGGACAAAAGTGGTTGGTAGGGTGGTACAACTAGATAAGATCAATCATTGGAATAAAAAAAAGGAAGTTCGATCGATCGAACTTTTGAGATCTCTAAAAATGTCATCATGGCTCTGATCCATCATGAAGTGCTGAGATTGATCATGTTGGATCGATCGAACTTTGATCTGAGATCGATCAAAGATGTTGATTTCCACCTTTCTCTTCCTTTTACTTCCACTTGGCTCCTTTCTTTGATTCATCCCAGAATTGCTTCATTTCTGCTCTTATTTAGCTGAGTTAGCTTATTTTTGGGATAAGTGCCTGAAAATGGAAATAATACGAAATTAATCTAAAACGGTAAAGTAAGATAGATAAAGGTACTAGAATGCCTAAGCTTAAGGGGTTTAAATACGCACTTTTCAGCGCTCATCGGGACCATTTGATGTTGTTTTAGAATTTAGGGATTTAATTATCATGTTTTAATTAAATTCCAACCTATTGATCCAATGACCTAAGTAAGCTTTTCATTTGATTCATGTAATGAATAAGTTGTGTTGTTTAACATGTGTTAATTAGGGTTCATTTAATTGAGATATGAAACTTAGAGAAATTAATTAGGTTATATAATTAATTTTTGTTTCGATTGTATTATTGATTAAATCATGTGTTTAACATTGATATTATGTTTCAAGCATGATTTTAGACTTGTAATGGATTTATGCGGTTATGTTTCAATATTGAATTATATTGTTATAGCGTGTAACAAATCGCACACTGAAGATTCGACATGTGATGTTATTATAGCGCGTAACGAATCACGCTCTGAAGATTCGACATTGTCATTCTATAATAGTTGTGGATTTAGAGCCTATATTGTGTGGTTTTGACTTACTTGTGCATAGAATGCAGTTTCGTGCTGTATATATATTTTTCGTATATAAGTTGTTAACTTATTTATTTTGGAGTCACTTGGAACATGGTTACTATAACATGGCTAGAGTTTGGCTCTAGTGTGGGAGGTATGAGTTCTCCCCGTCGAGATAGTGCACACTATGGGTGGTATTGCTAGCGGGTTAGTCCCCGTAATAGCCGTTGAGGTCTCGGTAGAATTCCGAGCTTAGATGTCCAAGTGTTCCACTAATTGATTTCGCACTTTTAGATTTCTAGTTGATACCTAGAGAATCTATGTCTTGATGTGTGGTATTAGATATTCTAATTATACTAAATTGTTATATTTAGTTGATTTCGCACTTTTAGATTTCAAGTTAATGACTTTGAGAATCTATATCTTATTGCTTGGTATAACATGCTTCTATGTTGGTTAAATTGCATAGATATTGTGATTGTGTTTTGTTGTTCAAATGTAGATTAGGAGTGATCTTATAGATTCATTTGGAATATAGAAGTTAGGTGGCATGACCCACTTTGGTTGTTTTCGCACTTTAGATTTCAAGTTGGTAACTTTAAGAATCTATATCATGTTACTTTGTATAGCATGCTCATATATGGTTTAAATTGAATGGATGCTGTGATTGATGCTAGAAATGATCTAGGGTAGCTTAGGATGCTCCCTGAGTCTCATCTTGACATAGACGTTAGGGGCATGAACCCCTTTAGCATGTTTCACCTTAAGGTGATAACATTGTAAAACGTTAGGTCGATGTATGCTCATTTCCTACAAGTAGTTTTATGTTGCTTACCCCAAAGTTACTGGGGCATATTTCAGGTACAGGATACAAGATTGGAGATTTGCACTTGCTTTGGTGATTTGCAGAATTGAAGTTTCTTTAGAAGCATTCTTGTTCACATACAAGTGTTAGCATGTTTAAGTTTTGCCTATGAAATGTAATTTTTCTAACTTGGAGGTTTGACATGTGAAATGTTGTAAATGAATTGTAATAAAGCCATAGGCCATTTCAACATGTTTAAAATGTTATTTTACACTTGCGTGTATGTCCACATCATCACACACTTGCATACAATTCATTTTGATCATGCAATGGGGGATCCATTTGAGACTTAGGAATTTCTTTTCAGTTTTGGTACTTAACAGGTTCATTCTTTGCATTTCTACCTGTTTTGGTTGACCGGTGGCTTGTTTCGGTCGACCGATGGCCTTTGAATTTCTATTGAACAGTAAAAGTCAAATTCCAGTAGCCATTTTTCACTTCGAGCCACAAACCGGTCGACCGGTTTGTCATTTCGGTCAACTGAAATAAAGGCTCAATTCTCTTCTCTTCCTGGTTCACTTTGGCAGACCAAAGCTCCATTTCGGTCGACCAAAATGGAGCTGTTTTGTGTTTCGGCTGGTTGGCTTTATTTGTTTGTTTCAACATAACCTTGTCGATCTCGTTTAAGCCATTTAATGGTGTACGTAGTCTAGTTTGAACTAGATCACATTCCTTTGGTCGTCATTGGTGCCATAGGGTATCATTTGACCTTTTTATTCTAGTTCCGCTTCTGGTTATTTCTTTGAGTTTCATGACTTCATGGAAAGTCATTTGGGTGTCTTAGGGATGATTGATATCTCTACAGGTCTTGTTTTTCGTTTCGCTTCCGCATTTCGGATCCTTTATTGCATCAACTTTCGGTTCATCACTAACACACCGGGTTGAAAAACTTAGGCCGTCTCAACTGCTGACAGTTTTTTGTAAAACGTTATGTGACTCAGTTGAAGTATGTTAAGATTTCTTTTGAATGATATAATCATATAAGTGTTGCCACAAGTTGAAAAAGTTTATGAATATTTGTATATGCATAATATTACTTTATAAGTGAAATTTATGAGAATGTTAGTAAAAAGATGTGATGGTTTATTACTAAAGATGTTGACACTTGTTTTTGAAAAGTTATATTTTTCAGTTGAAGTATGTTTGGATATATTTTGTATAACATATTCATATTAGTGCTGCCATATGTTGGAAAACTGTATGAATGTGTGGACATGCATTATATTACTCTATCTATTAAAATTAGATGAAGATGCTAGGTTATAAATGTGATGGTTTATTTATTAAAATGTTGACACCTATTTGTAAAAGGTTATGTTGTCTACTTCAGAAGTTCATTTGCTTCCCACTTTAAATGATTTTCCTTTATGAGGTTTAGTTGAAGTATGTTAGGAATAATTTTGTGTAACATGCTCATATAAGTGGTGTCACATGTTAGAAAAGTGTATGAATAGATGTTAGGTAAAAAATGTGATGGTTTATTTATTAAACTGTTTACAGTTCAGTTCAATAATTCATTTGCTTCCCACTTTAAATGCCTCTATGAGGTTCAGTTGAAGTATGTTAGGAATAATTTTGTATGACATATTCATATAAGTGGTGCCACATGTTGAAAAAGTGTATGATAGATGTTAGGTAAAAGATGTGATAGTTTATTTAGTAAACTGTTGACATATGTTTGTAAAATGTTATGTTGTGCAGTTCAAAAATTCATTTGCTTCTCACTTTAAATGCCTTTATGAGATTCAGTTGAAGTATGTTATAAATAATTTTATATTACATGTCCATATAAGTGGTGCCACATGTTGAAAAAGTGTATGAATGTGTGGACATGTATTATATTACTTAATCTGTTAAAATCAGGTCAACATGTTAGGTAAAAGATGTGATAGTTTATTTATTATACTGTTGACACTTGTTTGTAAAAGGTTATATTGTTGAGTTCAAAAATGCATTTGATTCCCACTTCAAATGATTTGTCTTTACGAGGTTCAGTTGAAGTATGTTATGAATAATTTTGTATGACATTGTCATACAAGTTCTGCCACATGTTAGAAAAGTGTATGAATATGTGTACATGCATTATATTACTTTATCTGTTAAAATCAGGTGAAGATGTTATATTGAAGATGTGATGGTGTATTTATTAAACTGTTGACACGTGTTTGTAAAATGTTATGTTGTCCAGTTCAAAAGTTCTTTTGATTCTCACTTTAAATGATTTTCATTTATGAGGTTGGTTGAAGTATGTTCCGAATAATTTTGTATGACATGTTCATATAAGTCGTGCCACATATTGAACAAGTGTATGAATAGATGTTAGGTAAAACATATGATGGTTTATTCAGTAAACTGTTGACACCTGTTTATAAAAGGTTATGTTATTCAGTTCAAAAGTTCATTTGTTTCCCACTTTAAATGATTTGCCTTTATGAGGTTCAGTTGAAGTATGTAAGGATATATTTTGTATGACATGTTCATATAAGTGGTGAAACATGTTAGAAAACTATATGAATGTGTGGACATGCATTATATTATTCTATGACTTAAATTCATGTCAAGATGTTAAGTAAAAAATGTGATGTTTTATTTATTATACTATTGACACCAATTTATAAAACACTATGCTGTTCAGTTCAAAAATCCATTTGTTTCCCTTTTTAAATGCCTTTATGAGGTTCACTTGAAGTATGTAGGATATATTTTGTATAACATGTTCATATAAGTGGTGCCACATGTTGCAAAAGTGTATGAGAGTGTGGATATGCATTATATTACCCTATGACTTAAATTCATGTCATCTTGTTAGTTAAAAGATGTGATGATTTATTTATCAAAGTGTTGATATGTGTTTGTAAAAGGTTATGTTGTTCGGTTCAAAAGTTCATTGGATTCTAACTTTAAATGGATTGCCTTTATGAGGTTCTCTTGAAGTATGTTAGATTTTTTATATATGATATGTTCATATAAGTACTGCCACATGTTGAAAAAGTGTATGCATATGTGGATATGCATTATATTATTCTATCAATTTCATGTGAAAATGTTAGGTAAAATATTTGATGGTATATTTATTAAACTGTTGATACATGTTAGTGAAAGGTGGTGTTAGTTGAACTATGTTAATACCTATTCTTATGCTTACTTTTGTAATTTTTGTAGTTATAGGTTTTATATTTAAGTTATGGCCATGGAAGATGGAACTATTAATATTGAAGAAACAGATAACGATTCAGACTGCAAGGTAAATGAAGTACAATGGAAACTATGTATTGAAATAGAGTTTAATTCTGAAGATGCGGCGTATGATTTTTACAACAATTATGGTGTCAGAGTCGGTTTCAGTATTCGGAAGGAGTACGGAAATAAAAGTCGGAAGGATGGAAAAATAACATTTAGGTTATTTGTATGTAGCAAGAAGGGTTTAAGAGGTAAGGACAAGAGAGATGGAAAAACAAAGAAACCAAGGGCTGGAATACGCACAAACTGTGGTGCACATATGTTAGAAAGGTATGATGTGGGTTTACAAAAGTTCGTTGTAAGACAATTTGAAGAAAGTCACAACCATCCCCCCATTATGTAGCAATGCACACACATAATGCCATCGCAGTAAGAAATTAGCTCAGTGCAAGGTATTGATGTGGAGCTGGCTTGTGATTCTGGAATAGCAGTTTGTAAAGCCTTTAAATTAAGGTCCAGGCAAGTTGGAGGTAGAGAAGCAATTGGCTACACCAAGATTGATGTACAAAATTATATTAGGACAAAAAAACAGAATGAGTTAGAATGTGGAGCGGCGGCTTGGCTCATGAATTATTTCTAAACTCAGTCATGGGAAGATCCATCATTTTTTCATGCTGTCCAACTGGACATAAATACAATGATAACTAATATATTTTGGGCCGATTCGAAAATGATATCAAATTATGGCCATTTTGGAGATGTGGTTACGTTTGATACAACATACAAACTTGTCCAAGGTAACAGGCCTTTGGGTGTTTTTCTCAGTTTGAACCATCATCGGCAGACAGTTGTGTTTGGTGTTGCTTTCATGTATGATGAGATAGCAGATTCGTTTGCTTAGTTATTTAATACATTCTTGAACGCAATGTCCCATAAAGTGCCAAGGACAATATTGACTAACCAAGACACAACAATGGCAAAGGCATTAGTACAAGTAATACCAGACACAAATCACCATTTATGTACGTGGCACCTTATGCTTAATGTGCAAAAGCATATCGGCAACTTTTCTGTTGGTGGGAAAGGCATACAAAGTGTGATCTCCAAATGAATGTTTGAGATTGAGGAGCACGGTGAGTTTTTACATGAATGGGCTTTGATGGAAAAGGAATTTGGTGTGGAGAATAATACATGGTTGGCTAACTTGTTTCGTTTGAAACATGTATAGGCCAAGACATACATAAAAAATGTATGGTTTGCTGATATGTGTACCACATAGCTAAGTGAAAGCTTCAACAGTGGATTGAAACAGTACTTATCAAGACAATATGCACTTCCAGATTTCTTCAAGTATTTTGACACCTTGTTGCACGACAAGAGGTACAAGGAATATCAAGCTGAATATGATTTGGTCCAGAAGATACCTAGGATGAAAGCAAGATCTCCCATATTAGATCACGCCGGACATGTGTACACTACTAACATATTTGAACTTTTTCAGAAACAATTATTAATAACTTGTATGAGTCAGTATATCCTAAAATGCAATAACAATGGTAATGAGGAATTTATGTATGAAGTTGCGCTGTATAATGACAAGGTGATACAACGAGTATACGGACATGTAATGACCATTTGTCTTATTCTTGTGGAAAGTTTGAAATGGAGGGTGTCATGTGCAGCCATAGTCTACAAGTCCTTAGAGATAAGATATCTGTGAACAAAATACCGAGCCGATATGTTTTAAAGAGGTAGACAAGAAATGCCAAGGACGGTAGGTTGGAAGATTTGATTGGCACAGATGTGCTGACGGATCCTAGACTTGAGATGAGATGACGGCATAGAATACTTTGTCGTCATCTCATTGAAATATCTTCCATTGCATCCTTGAGCCATGACGGATTCAATAATGTTTTGATTCAGCTTAGTAGTTTGAATCAAATTACCCAAGGATTAATACATAATCCTAAGGCTACCACCAAAGACATTGTACAAACCATTCCAAGATTTAATCCGAAAGGGATTGTCACCAAAGATACATCGAAAGGAAGAAGGCATAGACTCATCTATGTGTTGGAAAAAGCCACTACAAAGAAGAAAAAGACTGACAACCGTAATTTAGAGGTACATACCCTTAGCCTTAACATGTATGTATTTACCTTTATGTGCGTGGTTTTACTCTGTTATGTTTATCGTTTTATCCCTATTTTTATTATAACAATTTCTAAACAACAATTTGCTCAATTTGTGTAATATAGAATTTCATTGGTGGCGTTGTTGCCCTAGTGACAGGTTGTAGTGGTGGTATTATGACCCCTTCATATATTTTACACAATATGAGTCTTCTTCTAAGATTGACATATCTAAAACTATATGTATATCCTAACACTTGAGTTGATGGTTTAATAGTTTAAAGGGTACTGAAATTACATCACACATATTCATGTCCGAAGAATTTGATAGGGCAGGACCTTCAACACAACCCCAGGAATCGGATAATAGCCCTCGTACTGCTTATCTTGGTGAACCCATGACTCCATTAACTAACCCATCTGCATATGAAGAACCATTCACGTTGAATCTGGTAAGTGTATATTATATTTATAAGGCTGAAATTTTAAAAAAATTTACTGTTGAAATTACTAACAACTTATGTATTGTTTTGTGTGAATCATGATACTAAAAGGGAGTTAATGTAGAAGCTGTACATCGATACAATGTTATGCCAATGTCCCCTGTGCCAATGGCAAACATGAATCAAACATTTCACTAATAACTCTCTCGAAAATGAGCACAACATTCTCAAGGACATAAAAATTTGGTGCATTTATTTCTTTTGGTACAAATATATTATTGAAGAACATATTTGAACTGAACTTAAATCTTTTGCTTCGTATGTGACGTTAGAAAGACTTTTTATAGTTTATTTATGTACATTGCATTTATTATTGCACATTAAATATTTTGGTTTGGTAAAGTTGTTGGTAAGAACTATAAAGAGGCTATGATTTGTTTGGACAATTACTTTCCACATACATTGGTAATTGTTTGGACAATTAATTACGGTTTGGTAAGAACATTAAAGAGCCGAGTTATGTTTTCCCTTTGCTGAACTTGAAGTTTAAATATTCAGGGATTCTTCATCTCCATATCATTCGTTTCATATTCACATCACATATTCTGTATAAGTAATGGGTGCACGTCGGTAATGTGGGTATATACAGGAAATTGGCAGATGCAAAGGCACGGACATAAGGGTATCCTGATGCGAAGTATTATCCTTATATTACTCATGCAGATGCTATTGAGGCCTTTAGCAGATGGAATGCCCACTGCCATGCCGAAGTGGTAAAAAGTGAAGGTAAGGTACTACAAGATATTCAACCTGATGCAGTTCGTCCACCTCCACAGGTGTCTCAAGCTAAATGGCAACCGAAATAGCTTATTAAGTATAAGGAGTTAACAAACGTAAGGAGTATAATTGTTGCAGAGTGTAGATGAGCAGGTCTACCCATTCCAAGACCGCATTCACTTGAAATGAAGCTGGCAGGTATATCAGATATGTATTCCATCATTGCTTAGATTAACTGTGAAATCCATCACTGTAACGACCCTGTCATTTGCCTTCCTTTCCTTTTTCTTGAAATTTTACGAATGAAATTTTTTCGTTTAATTTTCTTTTCTGAGCTCTGTTTCGTGTCACTTAGTGTCATCTCGAGTGCTCGGAATTGGTTCTTGAGACTCTTTTCCCTGGATTGACAACTTCCTTTGAGGACCGAGTCATTTTCACATTTTTCGTTTTTCGACACTATTCACTTTTCGTCATTTTCCCTATTTCGTCCTTCTCCTTATTTTGTCTTTTCCCCATTTGACACTTTGTTGGCGTAACCACACTTCTTGTGTTCAGAGTTGGTTTTTGACTTCATGTATCTCCATCTTGAGTGGTTTCCACGAAATACGTATCTTTACTTTTGCAAGAAAGTACTCTGGTTGCTCCCGGTGTCCATAGGGGCATGGATGCAAAGTTCTTTGAAATTATTTTCTTTTCTTGGGGTATTTTTCATAAATATCTTTTGAAGATATTTTATTTCAGGGGTTTTTAAGAAAATATTTTTGGAAGATATTTTTATTCTGGGCCATAAGTGCAGTTTTCACTTTTTGGAGGGGCCATTGTGCAATTAATGAAAGTTATTACAAAATGTCTTGTTTGAGCCTGGATCCTCGTACGGGATTCATTTTCACATTTTGTCGAGTTTTCTACTCTTAGAATTTCCTCTTGGTCGATGTTTTCCAGTTTCAGGGTTTCTGGCCCCAGTTTGCGCTAAACTTATTTTGGGCATAACTTTCTGCTCGGGACTCGGTTTTTGACGCTATTTTTCTGTTGTTCATATTTTATCATTTTGAATCTTTTTTGTTCACAAAGTTTTGCCATTTGAGCGCGTCCGCTCAAATTTTACTTTTTCGGACCCGACGGGGCCCGTTCGGGGCACTTTTTGAGATTTCTATAAAAGGGGGGTGAGATATTTCATTTTTCATCTTCTCCCCTCTTCATGCACGACCTGGAGCTCCCATGGCAGCCCAAGGGGTGCTGCCATCTTCTCTTTCCTCTTCTGGTTCACTTTTCCTTGATGAAAAGTCTTCGGCCTTAACGTTTGTTGTTCCCCTCGCCGTGCTCTACCTTTACCCCTTATTAGAATTCAGTTTTGACCATTTCTTGAGTTTGGTTTTGAGGTCAAGTTATGATTTTGATGGGGCTTTCATGGGGGTTATGTTCACGGCGTTGTCCCCGACAAAACCTAGTAGTTTCGTCGGATTCGGAGCCGTTCCATTTTGATGGCTTTTGAGATTTTCATCTCAAATTAAGGTAGGAGAAGTTCTAGGTTTAAATTCTTGTTATATAGCATGCTTGTGATGCTTATAATACTTGTTTGCATGATTAAATATAAAATTTAGAGATTTTATTATTTATTTTTTTTTATACGGGATCTAATTTTCCCGGTTGCTCATGACTTGGTTTAAACATGTAGCATGATTTTATATTGCCCCTTGATATGCTCATTGTCGTGTATTAAAATTGGAACATTTGAATAAGTATTAAAGATTTTATTTAATATTTATCTTAGGTGAAAGATTAATTCGTATGGCCTTAACTAGCTTAAAATCAATATGTGTTAGCACATTAAATTAGGCCTTAGCATGCTCTCCAACATAGTTGAATTTGGAAGTGATTAGAGGTATTTTAAAAATTAGTAATTATTAATAAATTTGCCCCGAGTGCATTATTCACTCTATTTAAATTCTTACTTGATATTCTTGATTTACATGCCATATAGCTTCACATATATTTGATTTAGAATATTCTGTTAGGTTTTGAAACCTTTTATTTAATTAAATTTCATGTTTAATATTTAATCCTCATGGTGATATACAACTTGGAATTGTATTGTGGCATGCTAGAAAATTAAGTTTTGGTATGATTGTTCACATGTATTAAATTGGGATTTATTGCATGAGAATTGCAACTTTTGTTTTATATTTAACTTTAGTGAAAGTTTAATTCACATGGTCTTAAATTGAATGAAATAAGCTTGTAATGTGATATTACATTAGTCCTTGGCATGTTCTCTAAGATATGTTAAATTGAGAGCATTTGGTTAAGTTTGAAAATCTAGAGATTTTAATTAAAAGAATTAATTAAATCTATTTTGTGGTCCCATTAGCTTAATTAAGATTTCAACTTGATATTCGTATTGGCCATGACTTGTTTACTAGTATATATTAATTGTAGACCATTTGAAGTTGCTTTAGAACCTTGGTAATTAAATTAGCATGATTTAATTAAAGTTCTACTTTGTTGTTCTAACAACCTAATTGAGTTTTAGAATGGATATAGGTGATGACCATGCCATGTCCTTTAACATGTATTAAATTGAGGTTATTTGGAATTGAATCAGAATCTAGAGAATTTAATTGTGTTTATCTATTTAAATTCTATCAATTTGCTCCACGATCTAGTTGCGTTGTAGAAGTGGTTTCTATATTCAAATCATGGACTTGGACTTGTTGTATATTCATTTGGTTATGTTTTGAACATTGGATAACATAGTTGCTATATTTGTATTCATGAGAATATGTTTTCCTTATTGAATATATTGTTGCCTTGTGTAATGATTTGCACACTTCGTATTTAACATCTTTCATGCATAGCGTGTAACGAATCGCACACTGAAGATTCGACATTCATCATATCATATTAGTTGTGGATTTAGAGCATGTATTGTATAGGTTTCCAAATTTGGTTGTGCTTAGTTGATAGTTGATTATCTTGCATATTCCTGTTGATATATACGTTGTTGCATAACTTGTTGATTTTGGAAACTTGGGGATGTCGTTGTTTAACTATGGCTAGGACGTGGTTCTAGTACGGGGGATAGTCCCTCTATATATAGTCTAGTGCGCATATAGGGAGGTTACCCATGGGCTAGTAACCCTAAAGTAACTATGTTGTCGGTCTGATCAGGCGTGACGTCTGAGTATCCACTTTGTTTGATTTCGCATTTCATTTTCAAGTTGATAACTAGATGATGTTGTAACTTGTTGTTTCTTATTTGTCGTTCCATTTTAAGTTACAGGATGTTAACTTTGCGAAATTGTGCTTTATGCGTTGTATTGGAAGTTCCAATGTTGGTTAAATTGCATCGATATTGAAAATCATGTTTTGACGTTCTAATAAAGCTTAGGATTGATCCTATTTATTCATTTATAACATAGACGTTAGGTGGCATGAACCACTACTGTTATTTTGTGCTTTAGATTCTAAGTTGATGGCTTTGAGAACTTAAACCTTGTTACATTGTATAACATGCTCTTTTGTTGTTGAATTGCATGGATAATGTGATTCTTGTTAACTTGTATTCAAATATGCTTTTGTCATGTTGTATGGATTACTCTAAACCTAGTTCAATTGTATTGAAAATGCAATTCATGTTAATCTATGCTCAAGCATTCTTCTTGTCGTGTTCTTTGGATTATCCCAACCATGATTCGTTTCATACACGTATGTATATCATGATTCTTGTTGCTTAGACTCTAAGGTAGCTTAGGATGCTCCCCGAGTCTTACTTGGACATAGACATTAGGTGGCATGAGCCCTTTTAACATGTTTCACCTTAAGGTGATAAATTTGTAAAATGCTAGGTCGATGTATGCTCATCTCCTACGAGTAGCTTTATGTTACTCATCCCTACGATACTGGGGCATATTTCAGGTACGAAGACTTGATTCGTGACGCCTAGCATTCCTTGGATGTTGTGTAGCTTTCAAGTTTCCATTTCATGCAAATGTTAGCATGAAATGTCATTTTGTAGACTTATATGTCAAAATATGTATATTTGATTCCATGTATGTAATGTGTACATAAGTGCACTCCTTTCAATGTATTTGACATGTATGAGTTGAGGCCGGAGGCCAATGACATGTGAATTGTATTCTATACAACTGTTTAACTTCATGAAATATTATGAAAACCTTGAAAAATCGCAAATCATTGCTTCACCATGGTTGCATCGGGTGTGGGAATTCCATTTTCATTCTTTCATAGGGTCTTATTAATCTTGGATGAAGTGTGGCCAAGGGCCAAACGGTCATTTGATCCCGTTTTGTATTTTTGGATTCCAAGTTTTCATTCCAAGTTCCATTTTTGTCTTTTTGCCCATTGGGGGGTCTGATTTTGTATCGGTGGTATTTTTAAGTCGTGGACCATTGTAGCACGTCCAAATAGGTAAGTTACGTTTGCGTGTATGGTCGTTTCCGGGCAAAACCTTATCGTTTGTGTTTTGAGCCTCTTGTGAATTCATTTCGTATTTTTTTTACATATTCTGATCTAGGGGCATTATAGACCTTTCACATCAATTTTATTTTCTTCTTTTGACATGGTTGAATAGAAAACATGATTTTAGGTGGGGTTTATTCTTCGTGTTTTACCAGAAAATGTCGTCTTGGTACCGGAAATCCCTCGTGAAGTTTCAGCTTCCAGTTTTCATTTAGCAGCTTTATGACCTCTTGTTCAGTTCTGATCTAGGGGCATTTTGGGATTTCACAGTGAGGTTTTTTCGATTCCGTTCGCGAAGTCGGCTAGAAAACTCGATTTTAGGGGGGGTTTCTTCTTCGTGTTTTTCCATAAAAACTCATCTTGACCTCCGTTTCAAGCCTCAGCTCTGGGCAGATCAAAAAAAAAAATGTAGCAGCAGCCAAGGGCTGCCACCAGCCACGTCTTTGGGCGCCGGCATGCGCGCCGGTGGGCTCGCGCATGGGCGCCGTGTGCGCCATGGCCCTCGTCGGGCCGCCACGACGTTAATTCTTTTTTTAGGCTTTTCTCCTTCGTCCGGACTCCGATTCAAGTGAATTTTTTTTTTAACTTGACCAATTTTTCGCTGTCTTTCCAACAGTGTGCTTGGTTGCACCCGATTCTTCCTGGATAATTACCAGTTTGCCCTTAAATCTTTAAGTGTCCCTTTTTCGTCGTCATGATGTTTCTCCTTCGTCCGGACTCCGAATCATGCGATTCTTGAGTCCATCTTGATTAGTTTTTCATTGTCCTTTCAGCAGTGTGCTCGGTGGGACCCGAATTCACATTTTTCAAAAATGACTGTTTTGCCCTTGGGGGCTTATTTGTCATATTTTGACCTTTTGTTTCCGCATCAGTTCTCATTGAGTTCCATGACCTCATGGAAGGTCACTTTGACTTCTTAGAGTCCTGTTTTCTGTTTTCGCTCCCGCTTATCGGATTTGTTATCGGGTCAAATCTTCGGTTCATCACAGGACACGCTGGCCTAAAAACCAGGGTCGTCACAATCAACTTTATGTGAGATGGCAAAAGTGGAGAAAGTGAATGAAGCTAAAGAAACATATGAGGATCCAGTAAAACAAATTGCCTCCATTTTTAATGACCCAAAATTTGAAATCAGATTCTGATTTGTCGGATTTTTCTGACCCGATAAATGATAACTTCGTAAGTCCACCTCCAAGATATAGAAGAAAGAAATAATTCCTATTGATGTACTTCCACCTTAGTTTATTGTAATGAAAATTAGCAGTCACTTATTACCAATGTTTGAATTATTTTGCTGACTTACTTGTATAACCACTGCTAGTACCATTTCAAGTTACATAAGATTTGTAAGAGACGTGATGTTGACAAACACCAAGTATGAGACGGTTTTATTCTCAACCGTTCTTGTAATTTGCATCTATTAATATCGTTATCGTCTGATAAATTACATTAAAGTCCATGGATATATTTCTAGAGCATGCGATTGAAGTTGTTGTCAATCAAATTAATCGTATAGCTTTTACGAGCAATCATGACAAGCATGCTTGGTTAGTTCTGTTCATCTATTCTATTTATTTAATTATGCATAATTGTTGTCATCAGTATGATTTTTGTTTAACATAAAATTCACGAATCATGGCTCTGTTTTTCTCCTACCATTAAAGGAAATCGATGCAATGGGTACTGCAGCGTGGACCAAAAATATACATTGTTATGGCGAAACAATTCAATTACTTACACTTAATGGACCAGAAAATGCTATCATAGCAAGAACTATGTACCGCCAATAATGTCTTCAGTCTAGGAATAATTTGGCAAGATTTATTAGGGGAGTGGTAAGTGTACAAACATAATATGTTTTTCGAAGACTAAATAATTTCTTTCTTTTATAAGTTGACCTGTGTAACGACCCACTCCACCACATGGTATGATATTGTCCGCTTTGGGCCTGAGCCCGCACGGTTTTGCTCTTGGGTTTTATCCCAAAAGGCCTTATACCAATTGGAGATGACACACTTACATATAAGCACTTCACCTTTCCTCTACCCAGGCGATGTGGGACTGTGCACCTGTAGCTCACCAGTGTGGTAGCCTGACAGTGTCTCTCGCACCCGCCCACGACACACCCGCCCACAAGGTCATCACAATCTACCCCCCTTGGAGGCCCGACGTCCCTGTTGGCACACTTCTAGCTGCGTCAGGCTCTGATACCATTTGTAATAACCCACTCCACCACATGGTATGATATTGTCCACTTTGGGCCTGAGCCCGCACGGTTTTGCTCTTGGGTTTTATCCCAAAAGGCCTCATACCAATTGGAGCTGACACACTTACATATAAGCACTTCATCTTTCCTTACCCAGGCGATGTGGGACTGTGCACCCATAGCTCGCCAGTGTGGTAGCCTAACAGTGTCTCTCGCACCCGCCCACGACACACCCGCCCACAAGGTCATCACAATCCCACACTGGCGAGCTACGGGTGCGAGAGACACTGTCAAGCTACCACACTGGCGAGCTACGGGTGCACAGTCCCACATCGCCTGGGTAGAGGAAAGGTGAAGTGCTTATATGTAAGTGTGTCATCTCCAATTGGTATGAGGCCTTTTTGGGATAAAACCCAAGAGCAAAACCGTGCGGGCTCAAGCCCAAAGCGGACAATATCATACCATGTGGTGGAGTAGGGCATTACAATATGATAAGTTTTTTTAACAAGGTTGATTGGATTGGTTACAATGAAAAAAAAGAGTTGGCTTTCTTCCGCACAAATGGTTACGAGTCGATATATCCTATGTGCATTGCATTATTGTTATCCAATAAAGTGGACAATGAGATGGGGATTAATTTATTAACATTATTGAGGACAAATGATATACTTTGCATATTTATAAAGTATGCACAAAGAAAGATGTTAACATTTAGTTAATTGAGATCTTCTTGGAATCGCAATTTCTTTATACATGTTCCTCATTACTGTCCTGAAGGCAACCACATTGACTGGAATTGTTAGATCCTTAATGAGGATATTATCAAATGCAACTGGTGTTGGTGGGATTTAAATCTGATGCTTTTGCAAGGGCGATTTCTGCTAGATTTCGTAGAGGGCTTGTTTGGGTAATACTGGTATTTATTTATGTTATATTTGTAATTCGATATATGTTACTTTAATGTATTGCCTTAAATTCATACTGAAATTATATGAATAAAACATATTTAATGTTGAAGTATGTTATATTTGTTATATGATATATGTTGGTTTAATTTTCTGCATTTAATGTTACTTACTTTCAACTTCGTGAATAAAAGTTGTGATGCATGTTAACAAAAGTTGTGATGCATATTAAGAAGAAATGCATATATTATATACAATTATGTTGTAACATATATTAGTTAAACATTTTGATATTGTTACTTTAATGTTCTGCCTTAAATTGATAAACAAATTCAATTAATGCATGTCATAGATGCTACACAGAAGGGACGTCAGCAATTCATGTGATAGCTGTAAAGTGATTGGAAAGGATGACAATTTCAATGCAGCATATCTGGTTAGTTAAATATGCAATCTTTCCATATCAGCTTTGATTAATGGACAATTTCCTATGAATGAAACAACCGTAGCCTCTATAAAACCCTAGTATCAATACACAAGATAAGTACGACATAGCAATGTCTAGTTCAGCAGGTGGAAATGGTAACAGTAGAGGAAAAAGAGGAAGAGTAGGAAGGAGAAGAGTACTAAGGAACAGGAACCCAAGTCTTCCTCCTCCACCACTCCCCTATCCTCCACTAACCACTACTTTGTTGGCAAGTAGTGATGAAAACCTTCGATAGTCGGTAATGGAAAAATTAGGCCGCCTCATAGAAATGGTGAATTGGATGGAGGATGGAATGATACTGGTGGAACGTGGTCTAGACTTGTTGGAAAATGATAGCAATGAAGCCCCCGGCGGGTCCGGCAGCACCTCCTTCTAAATATAAAAGGAAGGAAGTACGATGCCAATGTAAGTAAATATGAAGAATGGATGATGCGAATGTAACAACCGTTTTGTTGTTCCTAACTCTTTTGTAGTTTCTTTGCAGTTCCGGCCGCACCTCATTCAAAATATGAAGGGAAGGAAGTACGATGCCAATGTAAGTAAATATAAAGAAGGGATGATGCGAATATAAAAATCGTTTTGTTGTTCCCAACTCTGTTGTAGTTCCTTAGGGAACGTGGAATGTAGATACATGCCTAGACCATCTATTTTTTTAACGAAAGTTTATTTAACTTTAACTAAAGCCATCTGTTTTTTCTTCTTTCTCTTTATTGCTTTCCCAGAATACAAACCCACTTTGACAATCAATATTACATTCAATAGAAATATTATTTTATTGTAATCAAAAATAATTATTTATACCACTTTCAAACTGATAACTGACCCTTTAATTTGAATCGTTAAAAATGAACCGTTATAGAGTCGCTATAAACACACAGGCACACACACAGCTATATGTGTGTGTGTGTGTATATATATATATATATATATATATATATATATATATGTATGTATACAAAAAACCAGAAATAGAGACATAATCTAAAATACATTGCCTTGAAACCTTCCAATTATCAGTCTTATTCTACTTTTCTCTAACAAAGGAGCTGTGTAGTCTCTCTCTTTGGTCTAAGGTGTGCACTTTGTTTACTGCATACTTATATCAACTGTCTTCAATGGCGTCATCGAGCAGTGCTGGAGTACGTTGTAGAGGTGATGTTGACCATCCAATTTGTTTATATGGAGAAAGGATTCGTTTGCATGTTTCAAAGACCAAAGAGAATCCTAGGAGGCAATTCTTCAATTGTGCAGAAAGGCGTTATTATTTTTTTGTATGGATCGATCCACTATCCACAGTTGAAAATGTTGTTGCTCGTGCAACAACAACTACTGCAGATGCCGATCTTCTAAATATATATTTGTCAATCACAAAATCTTTGTTTATTTTCTTTCTTGCAGGCCTAATTTTTTTTGGGTTGCCAGTGATGTTACTCATGCAAGTGTTGTTGCGTAAATGAAATATTCGGATTCATGTTAAAAAGAATTCATATGTTATGCCCAATTATTTTGTAACATATATAGTAAAAAAGTGTGATGGGTATTTAACACTTATCTTTAACTTCGTAATTAAAAGTTGTGATGATGTTAACAAAGAATTCATATATTATATATAATGATGTTGTAACACATATTAGTAAAAAATTATGATGCATATTTAACAGTTACCTTCAACTTCGTAAATAAAAGTTGTGATAATGTTAACAAAGAATTCTTATATTATATACAATTATGTTGTAACATATGTTAGTAAAAATATCTGATGGGTATTTAACATTTACCTTCAACTTCATAATTAAAAGTTCTGATGATGTTAACAAAGAATTCATATATTATATACAATAATTTTATAACACATATTAGTAAAAAATTATGATGCATATTTAACACTTACCTTTAACTTTGTAATTAAAAGTTCTGATGATGTTAACAAAGAATTAATATATTATATACAATTATGTTGTAACACATATTAGTAAGAAATTATAATGCGTATTTAATGATTCCTTCTACGGTCCCTTCAACTTCGTTTGTTCTACATTGGTCGTAATACATATATTTACTCAACCAAGTGAATTGGTTCCTTCATTACTAGTTCTATCAAATGTTTACTTGCATTGAACATCTTATATAAAAGTTGTGATGTATGTTAAGATAAATCTTATATTATATACAATTATGTTGTAACACATATTACTAAAAAATTATGATGCGTATTTAACACTTGCCTTCAACTTCATAATTAAAAGTTCTGATGATGTTAACAAAGAATTTATATATTATATACAATTATGTTATAACACATATTAGTAAAAAATTATGATGCGTATTTAATGATTCCTTCTACGGTCCCTTCAACTTCATTTGCTCTAAATTAGTCGTAATACATATATTTACTCAAACCAAGTGTCAGCTAAATAGGGTGTTTTGAATTGGTTCCTTCATTACTGGTTCTATCAAGTGTTTACTTGTATTGAACATCTTAAATAAAAGCTGTGATGTATGTTAAGATAAATCTTATATTATATACAAATATGTTGTAACACATAATACTCAAACATTTTGATGTCTAATTAATGAAATTTGTATAAAAGTCCTACAACATTTCAGAAAATTTGACTACCTTCAATTGTACCACATTAACATAAATTAATTGTACTGCATTAACACAAATTATGTTGTTCTTTTGGGATCATCGAATAGATGACAGGATGTACAAATCTAGTCTTCTTTCATTCCTATCATCATCCAAGAGCTGGAGGAGTATTTCAGAACGCATTGCCTTTGCGTCTGTCTGTAACATTATGAAAAATATAACAGTTTTAGTTAATTCATGATAAAGTAAAAGTGAAATATAACCATTAATTTAATTACATGCATTATATTGTACGAATAAGTTATCACATTTTTTACTTACATTTTCCAAATTGGGGGTTAAACATTTCCCATTCCACAGCTCTATAAACCTCATCACAAATACTCCACATAATGCACTGCAATGCAAACGTTTTTTAATTGGAAGTAATTATCTATATAAATGTATAGGGCAGTTTTGTAATTAAATACATAATAAATTATTCTTACCTATCTTGTTGTCTGGGTATTGCCCTTGGTGTGTTGGGCATAAATTCTGTAAAATCTTCCTCAAACACAATCCCAATAGACTCTTTCTATTGTACATACCAGTATTTTCTAAATGATAAATGTTCACTCATAATCAATTACATCAACACAAACTAAATATATGTACCAACACTTTAACATAATCCATATATTTATGGGACCTTCCTAATGAACAAAGGTAATCAACCGTCTTTTTGGGACGGCTGACGAAAAACAGTATCCAATGTCGTTCTATACATGCAGGGAAAAATAACTACAGCAAGGTAAGTATATAGAGTTAATAAATAGTAAAAGTAAGGTTTACAAGATTATAGAGTAAACAATATAAAAACACACTAACCAATTTTGCTGTGTCCGTATCACGTAGAAAACAGTACTCACTATGCTTCTTGAATGTTTCCCACACTTCTTTAAGGCGACTGATGTGTTCAGATTTTTTCTTTAATTCCCTTACCTTAAATTCAGTAATTAACCGGATGGCTCTACTACTAAAGTAGTACATGTCCCCCTTGGATCCATGGTTCTTATTTAACATATTCCCAAAGTAATTTATTACTCGTAAAAATTACAGATTTTTTACATACATGTTAAAGTAATTCAATTAACATTAATACATATGTATAAACAATGTAAAAAGTGTAATTTAACTCACATCATCGGATACCCAGTTATCTGCGAAGACACTATGAATCTCATGGCAAGATACGATAATACTGTGCATGGAAAGAATTCTTTCACTGACACAATGAACAACAAAGCTTAAGAATTCAGTTTCATTTTGAACAAATATTTTGCTATATATAAGATCCAGAAATCTAAATATATTAAGCCAGTATTAGCTCAATTCACTTGATGAAGAAGAATAAAAGTAAACCATTAGAATTAAAACACAATTTATATGCTACAACCAAACACTGAATGGGAAACTCAATATATAGAGATTGTTATCATTCCTATCCTATCAAATGATTGGTGGAGGTGACTCACCCTTATCCATACTAAGGCAGCAAAAAGTTAGTATAAATATACTACTATAGTGGTTGCAGCAATGTGTGTGCACAAATATATAGGCTTTTTTAAGCTACATTGTGAGGCTGTGAGGAAGGTGCTCGAGAGAAAAAGATGTGTGTGACTTTTAGAGAGTGTAATTAAAGATCAAACCTGCTTATAATCTCTGAAATTACCATGAAAAGTGCACTTATCCACTGAAGTCTAAAATGAAGCTATGAAGTTAATTTTCTGGTGTACATCTGAGGCTGCTAAAGGTGAAATCAAGTTGTGGCTACCTCTGGTGTTAAAATAAGGTTCAAGCATGTGTGGTTGTGGTTTTTACATCTAACCTTGGTATCAACCATGTGTATTGTAATTTGAACTGAGAAGACATTATACCTAGCTATCATTGATGAGATTTCTATTTAACCATGTGTATTAACATGAAATATGACTGACGGTCTTGACTATAAAATAGTGCAGCTGTGAATTAATATTTCAGTCCCAAGTTATAGAGTTTCTGCAGAAAATGGTTTGGTACAGATTTTGGGGCTGAAATTTAATTCATAAAGAAGTGCTCGACCTCTAAGTTTTGTTTGAGAAGATAACCCAAGTATAGGAGAATAATTTCCAGGCCTAATACCTTGAAGAATACCTTTCATACCCTCAATTGATAGGGATCACAGTAGCTACTGATCGAAGGCTGGACTATCAATTATAATTTAACCCTTTTGCAATAGTACAAATCATTGTAAAATAAGGCTATTGGTCGGGTAAGTCGAACCACTGGGACTACTAGTTTATGGCAACTTAGGTGTCTAGAATCATTTTTAGAATGATAAAGGGGTAACGAGGATTTGTTGGTTTGTCACTTAAGCTATGAATTGAGAAATGCATAAAACAGTAAATTACGAGGAGTTTAGAAAGAAAAGATCTAGATAGAGAGGTCTAGGGAAGTGAATCCACTCCTACCCTTTACACATGCTAAGTATATGATTGATTTGGGGAATTAATGTACATAAATGACCATGATACATAGCAACATATAATTACTATAATATCTTCAAGAAATTCATTTAATCACAAGGTAAGAATAACCTATCAAAGCTTCACATGCTTCAGCTACCTAGACTATGGTGTAACCTTAGACATGCTCACTAAGCTAGAGATTATCAAATCCTTAATTAAATGGTAAAAGCATATGGAATCAAGATGCAAGATTAACCCATCAAAAGAAAGTCTTAAGCTATGGATTAACAAATTTCTTAAAAACCATGCCATTAAAATCATTCCATAATCTTGTTTCCATTGTCACTATGGAAATACTAGCTACACAACCATGAGAATAAATAATCTAAGAAAAGAACATTTGATTCAACATGATCATTTATAATTAAAAACATTCATTACAAATTGTAATATGCTCTAGATTATGGAACTTGGCCATACATACATTTCATTCCCCAAAATAAATCAAAAATTAAACATGCCTACACGGAAGGGTTTCATCACCTCCCTCGATGGAGGTTTAGTTACCCATTAATGCTACAAGGAATGAAGAGGAAGAAGAATATCCCTCCATTTCTGCACCTTTGCTCCAAGAACACTTTTCTCTCTTCTCTAGATCTCCCAAAAAATGTTAGATATGTGATATGAGACCACCTTCCCCCCTTTATCTATCCAAAACCTTCTCCCTATACTCATAATCCCGAGCTCCCCCCTCTGCATGAAGCTAGACCACACAAAAGAAGGATAAGGGGACCAAAAAGCTGGAAATCAGGGGCAGTTGAACTGCCTTCTGTAGTTCTGCAGGCGCCCGTGAGGCACCGGCGGGTGCCCGCGGTGGCTTGGCCTTGCGAGGATGCTATTAGTGTGTTTGGCGGGCGCCCATGATAGCGCGGAGGGCGCCCGCGGCAGTTCGCGGGGGCTTCTGCTGGAGCTCAGCAAGGATCCGCGAAACCTGGCAGTGAGGTGTGGAATTCAGCGGGTGCCCACGGGAGCTTGCAGCTGCACTTTATCAAGGCTTTATTTTGTTGCAAGCCTCTTCAGGTTGCAGCGAAGACACACTTGCACTCTGAAACACTAAGCCATGTCTTCACAATAATTGCAACAGAAGAGGTTTGATCCAAAAGATGACTCCCTGACACGGCACACGTATTTCAATACAAATGATGTCAAAACCGCTTCTTTGATCATTCTCGAGCAAAATACCTGAAATCAGAAAGAAATACACAAATGAATTAAAACTGTACATTATCTTCTAATAATGGACTTAACTAATGCAAGAAAGGGCGCTTGAATATGTAATATTCGGCGCTTATCACACCCCCAAACTTATATTTTGCTAGTCCCTTAGCAAAACAAAATAAAGAGCTTAATGAAAATGACGACCAATGAAATGCTGACACATGCATCAATCATGAAACAAAAATATCGACGAAGCTCAACTATGATTTGGAACACAGAAAATTCGAAGATAGACATTAAGCAGACTGCCTTACATATATGAAGCCTTAACACATAAAATGGCAAAACAAGATCAACTTTAAAACATCAATCATCAAGTTCTATATAAAAACTTCAATTGTCATCTCTTAAATAACATGAACTCTAACTTCAGTGAAAGTGAGCCGAATTCCCAATATGCGGCTTTTACCCTCTTTTTCCAATCCCAAGAACACCTTTTCACATCATTAAATCTCCTTCTAAATGAGGTCCCCAAGGCATAACTTTATTCACAATACAACTTTTGTTGCTTATTGAAAATTTTATTCTAACTCAAAATGAAACATACTATGGTTGTGCAATGTCGAAAATCCCTTAAGCTTTCTAACCAACCCATGTAGCAAGTGTTGGGCCAACAACTCCCAAGCTAGATGGCTTTAGGGTGCTAAATGTAGAAACATTCCTAGGGCTTAATAACTCAAGTTGGAAAGGTTACGAACTTCGACGAACCAGATTTATTTATTTTTGAACAACCGTGTCTAAGTTCTTTAAGCTTTCTAACCAACCCATGCAACAAGTGTTAGGCTAACAACTCCCAAACCATATGGCTTTAGTGTGCTAAGTGTAGAAACACTCCTAGGGCTTAATAACTCGAGTTAGAAAGGCTACGAACTTCAACTGGTCATTAATTTTTTTTTTTTTTTTTTTTTTTTAAGATAAATGCCAAGGATATCCATTCAATAGGGTCATTAATACAGATCACTAAGTCCCGATCAAGGTCAATATGGCTTACATGCCTCACAATTTAGTTTCCAGTGTGCAAATGTACAATATGAAGCACAACATAGTATGAAATCCGACGAAAATTTAATTGAAATCTTTATACAAACCGATTATGAATCAACATGCTTATTTCAAAAGTTTCTTTATTTTCAAAATTTGTCTTGGCTTCTATACACAAAGTATTAAGCACATGCTTCAACCTTCAAAAAGTTCCATGATTACACTATTATTTCTTTAAACAATATGATTTTATTAACTTACGAGCATAAAAAATGAGCAAAGATCATCAAAACTGCAATAACATGCACATGCACCAAAAATGAAATAGCATGCACATGCACCCCCAAACTTGAATGTCATATTGTCCTCAATGTAAGAAGACAAGGGACAAGCAACGAGAATGAACAAAGGGGGAAAGGAACAATAGTACCAAGTTGAGAGGATTGGAGTGGCGGTGCAAAAATAGGCCACCTCGTGAATTCCATGAGCATGCCCCCAAAATTGGTTTCAAAAACCTGTCAAAAGACATCTATACAAAGCAAGAATCATATGAATCCAAATTCAATGAAAATAACTGCAATTTATTCGACTATAATCCATACAAAGTAGCAAAA
Organism: Cornus florida; assembly: GCF_030987335.1. NCBI lineage: Eukaryota > Viridiplantae > Streptophyta > Magnoliopsida > Cornales > Cornaceae > Cornus > Cornus florida. Next base: position 27,235,040 of record NW_026775579.1, read on the forward strand.
GTGATGCAGTTATAAGTTCAAAAGAAAAACTGAAAAGCAAATGCCAAACGTAGCCCAAAATAAGTCTAAAAAGTACTACTGAAAAGGGAAATAAAATGAAAAACATGAAATCACTCCACCATCGGAGTAGAGGAGGAAGCACCAGGTGTGCCAGGCACACGGTCAATCAATGATTGGAGCATAGCCTGCAGAATCTCTTGATTCTCCTAAGTCTTCTGGATGGCACCCTCTATGGCGTCAAATCGCAAGGTACATGCATCGAGATAAGCATTTAAGGCGAGATAGTCGGCGTGAGTCATGACATCCGGCGGTGGTACAAAAGGGGCAGCTGGAGCAGCGGGGGCATCATGAGCAGGAGGGGCAGGAGCCACAGGGGGAGCCGGAGCACCCCAATCCAATGCGCCACCAATGCTGGCCTGACGGGACGTCTGAAGCTGAACTATACTGGACTTCTAGACCCCAAGGTTGAAGTTCAACACATCTTTCTCTTTTTTCTCACCACGGGGAGCTCGGAACCCCGCATTTTTTAGCAACCTTGTAATAAGGTATGGAAATGGGAATGCCCAGGTGGTGGTGGTGCGCGACCGAACCAAGATTAATTCATTGTAGATTTTTAGCAATTGGTCCCAGACAAGTTATGGGACACAAAACCAATACTCCTTTTCAGCATGGTAGAGGGTTTTCAGAAAATCCCCCTTACGCTCGGAATGGCCTGGCATGGTTAGGACGTTCTTGGCCAGGACCGAATCAAGAAACCACAGCCGGCATGGTAAGAAGGATTTATTGGTGCTTGTGGTTTTGTTACCCGTGAATAGACCATGGCAAATTTCTCCCACAATGTCCGCTAAGGTAAGCCGATCAGGACCTTCAACATAAAGGGGGAGGCCCGCCTGATCCACCGACGAAACCAAAGGGCAATCCATAGCCATAGCAAGGTCATCCAGGTCAAATTCATAATCATAGCCATCAATGGTGGTTTTGAGTTTGTCCGGTTCTGCACATGAGTGGAACATGTTGGCGTAGAACAGACAGACCACACGCAGGTAGTAAGAATGAACGTATGGTTTGAAAAGAGAGGCGAGGCCACGGGACCCTCAATTCGCGGACGGACCATGCGGTCTCCGAATTGCTCTCGAAATTATTTGCAATGTCGAATCTTGCTTCGGTTTCAATTGGGCAGTTAGCCCAATTTGGGGTCGGAGGCATATTAGAAGGACCCTCAGATGAACGAGCACACTTAAAAAATTGGTTCAGGACTTCTATTGAACACCTGGTGTGCAGCATAATTGGGAAGAGAGCAAAAATAAGGTTAGAAATGCGAAAACCCCAAAATTTTAACCTATAATGGACATTTAATCATAACCCCAACAATCACTAATCCCTCAGAACAAGAAGCTCAGAAATCAAAAGAATTGCTTCCACGAATGCTAAATTTAATGTCGATAGCTAGACAAACCAGGCGTTACATGGTGCATCAATCCTCATAAATTGGGTCCGTCAATAGGACTTTCTCAACATTTCGAATAGGGACTATGCCGTCGATGTAAGGCTTAAGCCGTTGGCCGTTAACCTTGAAGAGAGATCCATTGGTAGGATCTTGGAGTTCGACTGCACCGTGAGGAAAGACGGATGTGATGACATATGGATCATCCCATCGTGAATGAAGTTTTCCGGGAAAGAGTCTCAATCTAGAATTGAAAAGCCAAACTTTTTGTCCAGGGGCAAAAGACTTTTTGACAATGTGCTTGTCATGAAAAGCTTTGGTCCTTGCCTTATTGATTTTGGCGCTTTCATATGCATCATTTTAAATTTCCTTAAGTTCATTGAGTTGCAATTTATGAGTAGAGCCGGCTTATTTGAGATCAAAGTTGAGCCTTTTTATGGCCCAATAAGCACGGTGCTCTAGTTCAACAGGGAGATGACACGCCTTGCCAAAGACAAGTCGATATGGCGACATGCCAATGGGTGTCTTATAAGCTGTTTGATAAGCCCAAAGCGCATTGTTTAGTCTTAATGACCAATCTTTGCGGTCCGGTCGAACCATTTTTTCCAAGATGTGCTTAATCTCCCGATTAGATACTTCCACTTGACCACTCATTTAAGGATGGTAAGGTGTGGTAACCTTGTGAAGGATGGAGTACTTGGAGAGGACGGATTTAAGGTAACGATTTCGGAAATGAGATCCACTGTCACTAATGATTGCTCAGGGCGTACCAAAATGACTAAAAATATTGGACTGAATGAAGTTGATCACTACTTTATGATCACTGGTTTTGGCAGCTTCGGCTTTAACCCATTTGGAAACATAATCTACCACTACAAAGATGTACTCATAGCCATAAGAAGATGAAAATGGTCCCATGAAGTCGATCCCCCACACATCAAAAATTTCTATGATTAAGATGGGAGTGAGGGGCATTATGTCCCTCCAGGACATGGATCCGAGCTGTTGACATCACTCACAAGATTTACAGAAATTGTATGCATCCCGAAACAAAGATGGCCAATAAAATCTGCTTTGAAGGACTTTATCGGAGGTCTTTTTGGCACTAAAGTGTCCCCCACAAGCAAGAGTGTGGCAGGAATTTAGGACACTTGTGGTTTCATTGTCGGGAATGCATCTCCGGATGATTTGATCCGGGCAATATTTGAACAACTCCGGATCTTCCCAAAAGAAATGCTTAACTTGGGAGAAGAACCGGTCTTTCTCTTGTTTGGACCAATTTGATGGAATTTTGCCTATCGCTAGATAGTTGACAATATCAGCATACCAAGGGAGACTAGAATGGGAAATCTGAAAAAGTTGCTCATCTAGAAAGGAATCACGGACTGCAGCAAATTCAGAAGATTTTTCAATGAGTAAACGAGAGAGATGGTCTATGACAACATTGTCAATCCCTTTTTTGTCCCGAATTTCAACGTCAAACTCTTGAAGTAAGAGTATCCATCGAATTAGACGGGGTTTGGTCTTTTTTTTAGCAAGCAAATGCCTAAGAGAGGCATGATCTGAGAAGACAATGACCTTGGATCCAAGAAGATAGGAACAGAATTTATCCAGGGAATACACCACAGCTAGCAATTCTTTCTCAATGGTGGTGTAATTTAACTGAGCATCGGAGAGAGTCTTGCTAGCATAATAGATAACGTATGGAATTTTTTCCACACATTGGCCCAAAACCGCACCTAATGCATAATCAGATGCATCACACACGATCTCAAATGGAAGAGACCAATTAGGCAGTTTCATGATTGGGGCAGATGAGAGAAGAGTGCGAAAGTTTCACGAAAGCTTCCGTACAAGCTTCATCAAAATTGAATGGAACGTCCTTGGCAAGAAGATTACACAAGGGACGAGAGATTTTGCTAAAATCTTTGATGAAGCGACGATAGAAACCGGCATGTCCAAGGAAGGAACGGATTTGACGGACCGAATTTGGAGGAGGGAGATTAGAGATTAACTCCACTTTGGCTTTGTCAACCTCAATTCCTCTTTTTGAAATGACATGTCCTAAAATGATGCCATCTCGGACCATAAAGTGACTTTTCTCCCAACTTAGAATGAGATTTATTTCCTTGTACCTTTGAAGTACAAGAGATAGATTTTGGAGACACGAGTCAAAGGAGGATCCAAAGATGAAAAAATTGTCCATGAATACCTCTAAGAATTTTTCAACCATATCCGAAAATATGGACATCATGCATCTTTGGATCATGGCCGGTGCATTGCATAACCCAAAAGGCATGCGTCTATAAGCAAAGGTTCCGAAGGGGCATGTGAATGTGGTCTTCTCTTGATCTTGTGGATCAATTGCCACTTGGTTATAGCCGGAATAACCATCAAGGAAACAATAAAAGCTTTGGCCAGCTAACCTCTCTAGGATTTGATCAATGAATGGGAGTGGAAAATGATCTTTCCTAGTGGTAGAGTTGAGTTTCCGGTAGTCAATGCACAAACGCCACCCGGTGGTGGTGCGTTGTGGCACGAGCTCTCTGGAGGAATTTTCAAAGACAGTGAGGCCTGATTTCTTAGGAACAACTTGAGTGGGACTCACCTACTTACTATCGGAGATGGGGTAGATGATTCCTGCATCTAGCAATTTGATCACTTCTTTCATGACCACTTCCTTCATGTTGGGATTCAACCGGCGCTGCACCTCTCTGGAAGGTTTAGCGTCCTCCTCCATATGGATGCGATGCATACAAATAGAAGGGTCAATTCCTTTCAAATCAGCCACTGCCCAACCAATAGCTTCTTTGTGCTCTTGCAGCACCGCTAAAAGGCTAGTTTCTTGATCCTTTAAAAGGTTAAAAGCAATGATGACTGGAAGAGTTTGATTTGTACCAAGAAACACATACTTGAGGTGAGCCGGGAGCAACTTTAGCTCAAGTTGTGGAGGAGACTTCAAGGAAAGGACCAAAAGAGTAGAAGAAAGTTGAGGAAGCGGTTCTTTTGGAATTTTCTAAGGAGGAGTATCCATGGTAGCATTAATGCCAAGCAAGGAGTTCACTTCTTGGATTGATTGGCTAATATCAAAGTTCAAGAAGTCAAAATGAGACATGCAAGTTTCCAAAGGATCTTTGCGTAGAATGAAAGGGAGAGATTCTTCGACCACTTCATCTACCACATCGATAAGGAAACAATCATCCTCATCGGAAGGATGTTGAGTTGCATGGAAGATATGGAATTTGACTTGCATATTTCCAAAGGTGATATCCATCACCCCGGTTCGGCAATTAATTGAAGCGTTAGCCGTAGCTAAAAATGGCCTACCGAGGATCACGGGAATATGCTTCTTTGGGTCATGGACCGGTTCCGTGTCAAGAACCAAAAAGTCTACCGAGAAATAGAATTTGTCCACTTTGATAATGACATCCTCAAGAATGCCTCGTGGGTGCTTGACCAATCTATCGGCAAGCTGCAAGACCACAGAGCTTGGCTTTAGATCTCCCAACCCAAGCTGTAAGTAAACTGAATATGGAATCAAATTTACACTAGCTCCTAAGTCAAGGAGGGCCCTTTCTATCTTGTTGTCGCCAATGACACACGAGATAGTTGGGGCGCCCAAATCCTTATACTTTGGAGGAGCACTGTGTTGAATGATTGCACTCACATTTTCAGTTAATCTCACCTTCTTTGGTAAATGATTTTTGGAAGTGCGCTTTTGAGTGCACAAATCCTTGAGAAATTTTGCATAGGGAGGGATTTGCTTTATAGCATCTAAGAGAGGCAAGTTGATCTTTACTTGCTTGAAAACTTCCCACATGTCTTGAATTTTGCAATTCTTATTCCCAATTTGTGTTGACTCTTGGAGACGTTAAGGAAACGGAGCTTTTGGCTCATAAGAAGTTTCCACATTTGGGGTGACAAGCTTGGGATTTTCATAAGTGGGATTTGGATTAGAAGAGCTGGTACTTGGATTTGGATTTTTTGAAGGAGAATTTTTCTCATCCTTGTTTCCATCAACCTTGATGTCAATAACTCGACCACTCCTAAGGGTGGTGATTGCTTGAACATGTTCATGACTCGGCCCACTAGGAGGAGGGGTTTCATCAATCATATGCATCCCTCTAGGATTTTCAAATGGTTGAGCGGGAAGCTTACCCTTGTCCTTTTGGAGCAATTGATTCATGGAATTAGCTATTTGACCCACTTGATTCTCAAGCTTAGCTATGGACTGAGTATGAGAATGAACCATTTGGAGAGTGGGTTGCAAAGATGTCAAGAGTTGCTTGTTGGAATCCATCATTTACTTATTTAATGATTCCATCATTTGTTTGTTTGCAGCCAAGATTTCATCGGTTGGAAACACAGGAGGATGACTAGAGACATTTGGATTGTAAGGAGGACGATAGCTTGAGGAGGCCTGAAATTGCCTATTTTGAAATTGAGAAGAGGGCTAATTTTGTTGCCCTTGATTTTGAAAACTCGAATTTTGTAGGGCTTGTTGCCTCCACGAGAAATTCGGATGATCTCTCTATCCCGGATTGTAAGTATTGGAATATGGATTATTCTCGGGCCTTGAGAACATCGCATTTGCTTGCTCTTGATTGGGATTGGAAAATTGCTCCGGTGTGGGGCAATCTTCCGAGAGATGGAATGGACTATTACATGATGCGCAAACCACACTTGCCGAATTTTGAGACAAAGAGGGGGAGAGATGTGGTGCCATTAATTGATAAAATTTATGAGCTATGGTATCCACCTAGGAAGATTCCTCCCTTATTGTTTTTGGTTGACAAGGGTTGGTGTTCTTTGTATTGGTTCAGGTTGGACCACTACGAGAATTATGCTGAATGAGTTTTCACTCAAATTCTCAAGTAAGGTCCATACCTCATCCGCACTTTTAGACATGAACATCCCCCCACAAGATGAGTCAACCATGAATCTATGTGGGTCGGTTAACCCAGCATAGAAGGCTTGCACCAATTGCCATTTTGGAATTAGATGGTGCGGACATTTCTTTAAGAGGTCTTGAAATCTCTCCCAAGTCTCATGGAGTTGTTCCCCCTCACTTTGTGAAAAGCTAAGAATGGAATGCCTCATTAAATTGGTTTTACTCACTGGATAATATTTCTTTAAGAATTCTTGCTGCAGTTGCGCCCATGTGGTGATGGAATTTGTAGCAAGGGAGTTCAACCAATACTTTGCCCGTTCTTTTAATGAGAATGGGAAGAGATGCAAATGGAGAGCATTGTCAGGAAAGCCCCTCAGCTTGATGGTTGAGTATATTTTAAGGAATTCATCAAGTTGCTTATAAGGGTCCTTATTTTCAAAGACATTAAAAGATGGAAGCATTTGGATGGTGCTAGATTTGATTTCATATTGAGCGGCTTCAATATTTGGCATCACTATGCAAGAGGGAGAAGCATAAGTGGTAGGGATGAAGTGGTCCCTAAGAGTCATGGGAACCACATTTGGAATTTCGGCCCTATCATTATTAATCCCCTCATTTCCGACATTTCCAACATTTTCATCCATTGTGTTAAATTCAGTTTCAAGCTCTCTTATATGAGAAGATTCCCTAAGGTTTCGTCTAAGAGTTCTTTCAATAGAATTTATGTCAACTGGAAATTCTAGAGTTGGTAGGGAGAGTGATCTACGGCCAAACATCAACAACACACCCCACAATCAATATAATAATTCATCACCATCAACTCCACATACGATGTTTCCTTTCTCCTCAATTATCAAGACAGAAATTAAATGGCCACAACAAGGACCGATGCTTTGCAATTGAAAATAAACAAAACAACAGCCTCGACAAGGGCTTCACAACTTAACTATCACCAAATTTAACACATGCACAATATTAACAATTTCGAAACTAAAAGGCCAACTGACTTACCTGGAGTCCTCTAGACTTACAAATTTGCTAGCCTTCCCTCAGTGAGCATCAAGTCCCTAGAATCATACAAACAACTTTTAATACAAAGATGGTTAAAACCACACAAGAAATATTCACAAATCACAATATTGACAACCAAACCAAAATTAACCTTAGAACTTTGGTTGCTAAACCGTGTGCAGTCCTTGGCAACGGCGCCAAAAATTGATCGAAGGCTGGACTATCAATTATAATTCAACCCTTTTGCGATAGCACAAATCATTATAAAATAGGGCTATTGGTTGGGTAAGTCGAACCACTGGGACTGCTAGTTTATGGTAACTTAGGTGTCTAGAATCATTTTTAGAATAATAAAGGGGTAACGAGGATTTGTTGGTTTGTCACTTAAGCTATGAATTGAGAAATGTATAAAACAATAAATTACAAGGAGTTTAGAAAGAAAAGATCTAGATAGAGAGGTCTAGGAAAGTGAATCCACTCCTACCCTTTATACATGCTAAGTATATGATTGATTTGGGGAATTAATGTACATACATGACCATGATACATAGCAACACATAATTACTATAATATCTTCAAGAAATTCATTTAATCACAAGGTAAGAATAACCTATCAAAGCTTCACATGCTTGAGCTACCTAGACTATGGTGTAACCTTAGACATGCTCGCTAAGTAGAGATTATCAAACCCTTAATTAAATGGTAAAAGCATATGGAATCAAGATGCAAGATTAACCCATCAAAAGAAAGTCTTAAGCTATGGATTAACAAATTTATCAAAAACCATGCCATTAAAACCATTCCATAATCTTGTTTCCATTGTCACTATAGAAATACTAGCCATACAACCATGAGAATAAATAATCTAAGACAAGAATATTTGATTCAACATGATCATTTATAATTTAAAACATTCATTACAAATTGTAATATGCTCTAGATTATGAAACTTAGCCATACATACATTTCATTCCCCAAAATAAATCAAAAATTAAACATGCTTACACAGAAGGGTTTCATCACCTCCCTAGATAGAGGTTTAGTTACCCATTAATGCTACAAGGAATGAAGAAGAAGAAGAATATCCCTCCATTTCTGCACCCTTGCTCCAAGAACACTTCTCTCTCCTCTCTAGATCTCCCAAAAAATGTTAGATATGTGATATGAGATCACCTTCCCCCCCCCCCTTTATCCATCCAAAAGCTACTCCCCATACTCACAATCCTGAGCTCCCCCCTCTGCATGAAGCTGAACCATCCAAAAGAAGGATAAGGGGACCAAAAAGCTGGAAATCAAGGGCAGTTGAACTGCCTTCCGCAGTTCTGCGGGCGCCCGCAGTGGCTTGGCCTTGCGAGGATGCTACTGGTGTGTTTGGCGGGCGCCCGCGGGAGTTCGCGGGGGCTTCTGCGGGAGCTCAGCAAGGATCCGCGAAACCTGGCAGTGAGGTGTGGAATTCAACGGGCGCCCGCGGGAGCTTGCAGCTGCACTTCATCAAGGCTTTATTTTGTTGCAAGCCTCTTCAGGCTGGAGCAAAGACACACTTCCACTCTGAAACACTAAGCCATGTCTTCACAATAACGACAACAGAAGAGGTTTGACCCAAAAGATGACTCCCCAACACGGCGCACGTATTTCAACACAAATGATGTCAAAACCGCTTCTTTGATCATTCTCGGGCAAAATACTTGAAATCATAAAGGAATACACAAATGAATTAAATTGTACCTTATCTTCTAATAATGGACTTAACTAATGCAAGAAAGGGCGCTTGAATATGTAATATTCGGCGCTTATCAGCTACAAAACTGACCTGAGGCTAGTTGTTTTGTTACTGATTTTGTGCTGAAGTGTCATTATCTTGTTGTGCTTATTGAGAACATTGTTAGCAGAGAACTGTGTAGTGCTTGCTATTCACTATCCATTACTGTTTTGAGCAACTGTATTATGCTGAGAGAAGGGTGTGGAAACCTAGTATGTGCTACCATTGAAGCTGCATTGTGAATTGGCAAGTCCACCCCCATTGGTGCAGTGAAGTAAGAAGCTAGAGTTTCTTCTATTGTAGTACTTAAAGTTGTGTGTTTCATTCTCACTTTGTTTAACTTAACTTGCAATATATATCTTTCTCAGCTCAGTTTCTACTTAAGTGAAAAGAAGAAGAAAGTTGTAAACAGACCAATCTGCCACCAACCACAACAAAGTTTAACAATTCAGTATCATACTCACGTAATCCATTTTGAACAAATATTCTAATATATATATGATCCACAAATCTAAATATATTAAGGCACTATTAGCTCAATTTTAACTAAATGTACCTTTAATATATACTAAGCATTCAAATGAAATAACCAGCCTAATAAAAGTTGGTGCATTGGAAAACTTACGATTCATCTGCCTTAGCATTTGCTACATATGTCAACAACATGTTTTGCTCCGAAATCAGACTAATCATTTTACCGCCTTTGTATACATATGGATAGAAAAAATATTTTTCACCTTTTAATTTACTTTTCCCCTTTCCCTTTTTATCTTTTACATCACTAGTTCCCTCTTCAACATTTTTTAAATCAATAACCTCATTTACATCATTTTTTTGCTCCGTAATTACCAACACCTCCTGCCTAAGACTAGAACGACCCTCATTTTTTTCACCCTCCACATCACTACACTCATGGTCATTTCTTCCAATACTTTCCTCACTCCTATGCGATTCATCTTCACTATTATCTAAACCAATTCCCTCGCCCACTATTTCATCATCACCGCTAGAGTCTTCATCATCATTTTCATCATTCATTGCACAATCTTTACCACCTCTGTTATCATCTTCACCTGCTTGGTCAACCGGTTCAACATCCCCATCCTTACCACCTCTGTTATCATCTTCACATTCCCCACCAACACTACTGCTGTTGCCATTGTTGTCCCCAGACAGTTTGGTTCTTTTCTGAATTCCACGCTTCTTCAATGAAGTCAACAATTTTCCTAGACTCCTTTTCAAATTTTTTAGATTAAATTTTGCTAATGCAATGTCCGTTTTAACTTTTTTAATGCAAACCTGCGTGTATACAATTCAATGACATCCGTAAATTTTAAAACAAATATTCCACATATATCAAATGCATTTCACTAACTAAATGAATACCTCCACCCCTAAGTCAGAATATTCATAATCATCATATTCAAAGGTCAATGAATCAGATGGAGAAAGGGCCTAGCCATCTTCGGCTGCACTATCATCGCCTCTGCTTCTTCTACATATCTTCGCCTTAAGAGGCACCAACTATTCAAATTCCATATGAAAATACATAAGTCAGTCATTACATTATCATATAACAAAATAAATTATCTGTTCACAATCAAAACTTCAATTACCTATCCACGACCAAAACCTCCATTACCCAATTCCCATCTTACGCGTGATCGAAAAATTTATGTGGTCCAAAAATCAAGGGCTTTAATATCTCCCTCTAGGTAACCTCCATATTCTGTCTCATAGCATATCATATAAAGCAGCTGTTTTCAATTACAACAAACAAAGTAAATAAAAATAGAAATCAAAAGAAAAGAAAAAGGAAATCTGAAGAAAAGAAAAGCAATGATACCTGCAAAAACATTAAACAACCACCATATGACTTTTTCAGCTTCCCATTTGTATGTAGTTTCATAGTTCTCAACAAATAATAGCAGACATAGCCGCACCAGTTGTAAGTACTAAAAACATTAACATTATCCATACTTTTCAACAAGCCCCAGTGGCACGTATTTCTGCCAGTAAGACTTAGTAAAGTGGAGCAAGCAAAGAAGATAAATACTCTTTTGAATTGATCACATGCCTTTAAGTTTAAAACCTGGTCAAACTGTGACAGCCCAAGTTTTGTAAACCCGGTGCGTTAGTGATAATCAAAAGATGACCCGATAATGGATCCGAAATGCGAAAGCGAAAGGTGAAACAACGGTCTCTAGAGATACAATGCATCTCTAAGACACTAATGTGACCCTCAATGAGGTCACGGAACCCAAAGGAAACAAATGCAGAAGTGTCGTTTCAAAAACGGACAAAAAGAACTTAGGGGCAAAATGGTTATTTTGTAAAAAGTGGATTCAGGTGCTATCGAGCACACCGCTAGAAAGACAATGACAAATTAGTCAAGTTCAAAAAAAATTTTACTCAATTTGGAGTCCGGACGGAGGAGAAAGGTCAAAAATAAAAATGATGTCGTGGCGGCCCGATGAGGACAACCCACCACTGCTGCAACTGAGAGTAAAAACGGGCATCTAAACGGACTTTTTTGGAAAAACTCAAAGAAGAAATCCCCCCTCAAAATTGAGATTTCTACGTGACACATGAGGAAAAATGAAAAAAATGCATTGTGAAATACTCGAAATGCCCCTGGAACAGAATAGGGTAAAACTCCCTAAAAATGCTACTTAGAGTTTTTGTTTCATCAAGGAAGGTATTGTTTGCCAAAGTGAGCATGCAAGTGTATGTAATATGATAAAATAGATGTGCTACAATAGCTTATGGCCTCGTTACAATACATTTACAACATTTGACATGTCAAACCTCCAAGTTAGAAAAATTACATTTCATAGACAAATCATGAACATGCTAACACTTGCATGTGAACAAGAATGCTTCTAAAGAAGCTCAACTCAATAAATCACCCAAGCAATTGCAATCTCCAATCTTGTATCATGTACCTGAAATATGCCCCAGTATCATAGGGGCGAGTAACATAAAGCTACTCGTAGGAAATAAGCATGCATCGACCTAAAGTTTTACAAGTTGCATGATTTAATTATTGTGGTTCATTCCACCTAACGTCTATGTCAAGGTGAGACTCAGGGAGCATCCTAGCTACCTAAGATCATTTCTGGCATTAATCACCTCATTCATGCAATTTTCACAACATAGGGTCATCCTTACACAAAGCAACAACATAGGAGCATGCTTACACAAAGCAACAACATAGTGGTTCTCAAGGTTATCAACTTGGAAGTCTAAAATGCAACATCGACTAAATATAACAATTTAGCATAATTAGAATATCTAATACCACACATCAAAACATATCTTATCTAGGTTATCAACTAGCAATCTAAAAGTGTGAAATCAACTAAATATATCAATTTAGTATGGATGTACTTAACAATATCAAATCGCCAATTACCAAAACCACAAGTCACAATTAAACATTGGTTGTCAACTTGGAATTGAATGCGAAATCAAATAGTGAAAGACTTGGACATCACAGCTCAGATTTTCGCTGAGACAAGGCAAATTTGGAGCTACTAACCCCCAGGCAGCCTACCCAACGCGTGAACTTTAAAGGGCTAATTTAGAGATACTAACCCCTAGGTAGCCTACCCAACGCGCGAACTTTTGACTTAGAGGACACTTGTCCCCGTACTAGAGCCAAACCCTAGCCATCACAGCTTAACAATGTCCCAAGCAACTCCAAAATAAATAAGTTAACAACTTATATACGTATTAAACAGTACACGAAACTACCTTCATGCACAAGTAGGTTGTAACCACACAACACATGCTCTAAATCCACAACTACTATAGGATGACAATGTCGAATCTTCAGAGCGCGATTCGTTACGCGCTATAATAACATCACATGTCGAATCTTTAGAGCGCGATTCGTTACGCGCTATAACAATATAATCCAATATTGAAACATAACTCATAAATCCATTATAAGTCAAAAGTCATGCTTTAAACATACTATCAATGTCAAATACATGAGTTAATCAATAATACAATAGAAACGGAATTTAATCAATAAACTAATTAAATTCCCTAGGTTTCAAATCTCAAACAAATGGCCTCCAATTAATACATGATAAACAATATAGCATGATCATTACATACACCACATTAAAACTCGATTAAACCATAAGAACAATAATGTGGAATTTAATTAAATCATGATAATCAAATCCCTAACTTCTAAAACAACATCAAATGGTTCCAAATTAACATATGCTAGAATATAAGTCATAGTTATCACAAATATCAAGTTAAACACTTAATTAGGCCAATGGAACCCTTAATTAGATTTTAATTAATCATTTTAATTAAAATCTCTAGATTTTCATACTTCTCCAAATGCTCTCAAATTAAAGTATGTTAAACAACATGCCAAGACATAATTTAAAATCATATCAGAAGTCAATTTCATGCAAGGTACGGCCATTGGATTTAATCTTTCACAAAAGATAAATATTAAATAAAATATGCAATTTTTATTCAATCAATACCAATTTAATATATGTTAACAAATATATTAAAACATAATTTTCTAGTATGCCACAATTTAAATCAAAGTTATATATCATCATGAATTTTAAATCTTATACAAAGAAATAAAAATTACTAACTTTCTAAATTTGATACAAGGCATACATATAAGTTGTATAATCATGAGAAACACTCAATACAACACATATAAAATCCTAAAACATTTCCTACCTCAATTTGAGATGAAAATCTCAAAAGCCATCAAAATGGAACGGCTCCGAATCCGACGAAACTGCTAGGTTTTGTCAGGGACAACGCCGTGAACATAACCCCCATGAAAGCCCCATCAAAATCACAACTTGACTTCAAACCCAAACTCAAAGAATGGTCAGAAATGGGTTCTAATAAGGGTGAAAGAAGCGCGTAGTCAACACGAACACTAAACTCAAAGGCCCTTCTATGTTCTGACAAATGAATGAAGCTCAAAATAGGAGAGAGAAGATGGCAACCTCCCTTGGGCTTCCATGGAAGCTTCAGCTCATGCAAGAGAGTGGGGAAGATGAAAAAATAAAATATCTCACCCCCTTTTTATAGAAATCTCAAAAAGTGCCCCGAACAAGCCCCGCCGGGTCCGAAAAAGTGAAATTTGAGCAGACACTCTCAAATGACAAAACTCTGTGAATGAAAAAGATTTAAAATGATAAAATATGAATAATGGAAGAAACGGCGTCAAAAACCGAGTCACGAACAGAAAGTTATGCCCCAAACAAGTTTGGCGCTAACTGGAGCCAAAAACCCTGAAACTGGAAAACAATGACCAGAAGGAATTTCTAAGAGTACACGACTCGACAAAAAGTGAAAATGAATCTCATACGAGGATCCAGGCTCAAAACAAGGCATTTAGCAATAACTTTCATTAATTGCACAATGGCCCCTCCAAAAAGTGAAAACTGCACTAATAGCCCAGAATGAAAATATCTTCCAAAAATATTTTCTTAAAATAATTTTTTCAAAATATCTTCAAAAGATATTTATGAAAAACACCCCAAGAAAAGAAAATAATTTCAAAGAACTTTGCATCCATGCCCCTATGGACACCGGGAGCAACCAGAGTACTTTCTTGCTAAAATAAAGATACGTATTTCGTGGAAACCACTCAAGATGGAGATACATGAAGTCAAAAACCAACTTTGAACACAAGAAGTGTGGTTACGCCAACAAAGTGTCAAACGGGGAAAAGACAAAATAGAAAAAAGGACGAAAAATGAATAGTGTCAAAAAACGAAAAATGTGGAAACTATTCGGTCCTCAAAGAAAGTTGTCAATCCACAGAAAAGAGTCTCGGAAATCACTCCAAAGCACTCGAGACGACACTAAGCAAAGAGGCACTGAACTCAGAAAGGAAAGACAACGGAAAAAATATATATATATATCCGTGAAAATCCGGGTTATTACACAAACAATAACTCATTATGAATTCCACTTATGTCAAAGTAACCACATTCGTCTATCCACTCCGCATCGTAGAAGTAGACATGTGTGGGAACATTTGGAACTCCAAATGGTATCCCAAGAATCAAGTGCACATCGGCTGAATGTATCGATATAAAGCCTCCGTTCTTAAGTCTTACGCGAGAATTATCATCGTCATAATTATTCAGTAAATACATGCCTAAGTCCCAAGATATATACGTACATTTCAACTTCAATAATTTTCTGAAACCAATGTCCTCCATAGCTTTTCTCTTATCATTATCAAGCTGTACAACAGCTTGAACAAACTTCAAAACTGCGCATCTGTGCCATGCACCTGACTGAGCAATTTTTTTTTCCATTTTTCTTCTGCTTCAAAGCCATACCATTACAAAACAAACATCATGCATATAATCTTTTCCTTTCCCTTAGCCATAAAATTAAATCATTACAACTAAATATAATTACCTTCTCTTTTATGGGAGCTCTTTTTTCTTCAGCGAGGTTATCATACTCTTTCTTTAATCATTTTCTTTCCCTTACCTATGATTCTTTCTCACTAGCCGACATAGCATTCCATGTCATTCTGCAACCATTGTGCACTGAATTCATCAGAACCTTAGACATCCTTCCTAGTTTTTGGTTTGCTTTCCAATACTTCGCTATATAATCAGACCTTTAATCATCATAAAGAAATTATTATCAACTTTTTAGAGGACTCAATAGTTATTAAATGAATGTATATTGTATCAACAAACTAACTTTCCTACCATGTCCAACAACATAAGATAATATGCAATACAAATTATATACTAATTATGTTTTAGGCCTACTTCAGTGTTCTTCAGGTCTTAAAAGGAATAATTGTAAAGATCTGGTTGATAAGGTTATTAAAAAGATTTCTTATTAGAATACTAAGCTGTTATCTCTTGCTAGTATGTTGGAGTTGATTAAAACAGTGGTGAATCCTATCTTTCTTTACTGGTGTAGTAGTTTTACTGTCCCTGCGGCCGTGACAAATTAAATTCAAAAACTACGTAGAGATTTTTTGTGGGGGAGTACTGCTCATGCTAATAAAATACATCTGCTGAAGTGGGATATTGTTACAAATACAAAATCTGAATGAGGTTTTGGGCTTAGGAAGCTGTCTTATCTTCAAAGAGTGTCTAGAGTTGTGTTAGCTTGGGACTTTTTACAGAGTAAGGATAGGCTGTGGGTGTCTTGGTTTCGTCAAAAATATTATGCTAACTCAACTTTCTGGAATGTGGTACCAAGAAGTTCTAATTCTGTTATTTGGAAGGCTATTGTGGAGGCTAGAGATACTATGTTGACATTTGTTTTTTATCAAGTTGGAAGTGGTCAGAAATCAAATTATTTCTTGACCCTTGGTGTGAAGGGTTAACAATTACACAAAAATTTGGTCATATGCTGGCTAGAAGGTTATGTTTACACAAGGATGTTTTAATTCAGAGCATTATGCTGAATGGAGGCTTGAATTTTGCTCTGTTGCAAGATGATTTGCTTCTTCCTTTTAGGGTTTATCTTGACACTATTAGCATTCAGTCTAAACCAGATAAACTGATATGAAATGGTGGTTTATTTTCTTTTAAGAGAGCATGGGAATGTTGCAGAGTTCCAAATGTTAAAGTACAGTAGTATAAACTAGTTTGGGGTAAGGCTAGGCCTCAGTGGTCTCTAATTGCAGTGCTGGTGTTGCAGAATAAACTCCCTACTATGTTAAATTTACAGAGAAGAAAGTTATTTTTGGCTTCAAGATGCTCATTATATTTTCAAGCTTGGGATACTATGGATCATATAATCATCAATTGTGCCTTTTTCTCAGAATTATTCGAAATGGATTGGTGAAGCCCTACATTGGAATATGGAATTGTTTGCAGCTATTAACACAGTTTAGGAGCTTTTTTCTCTGGTTTAATTCGCAGTACCAGTATTCGAGGGTTCAATAAAATTTATTTGCAGTATCTTTGTGGGCTATTTGGAAGGAAAGAAATGCTAGATTACATTTGGATGTTTGCACTCTTTCTAATTCAGTGGGTAAACACATCTTTTTTTATGTTCTCACAGTAAAGAATGATACCTTACAAGATATTACTATATAAATTGGGGTTCTCTATGATTTTTTGGAAATGGTATTTTTCTTAAAGACTTTTGCCTATGGATTTGTTTGGATATGGTAGGATAAGGTTGGCAATGGTTTTTTGTTGCTGTCTTTTGTTTGTGCTTTGCTGAAGTGGAGATTCTAGGGGACCTTATTTTTTACTGCTGTTTTGTTACCAAGAACTAATTACAAGGGTCTGCATTTTCTATTTTTTGAATTGTTATTTTTGGATTCATTGGTTTGCTACTTTTAGTTTTGGTAGTGGAATTTTTTATCTATTACTTTTCTTTTTGAGTTTTTGGATACTTGTATCCATTTTCTTTTTAGGTTTTCATGTTCATTTATCTGAGGGAATGCCCTCTGTGCACCTATAAATATGTTTTTTCTTTTTTATATACAACCACAATTATGAAACAAAACTAATTATGTTCTCTTTTTTTTTTCAATAACCCTTTCACTAGGTAGCCTGCAAATTTGGGCAGCATTTATAACCTCAAAACCTTCTACCTAATGCCCATAAAAATTTCAAGACTGCCATTACTTTCCATTTGATAGCTTCATTTTTCATTTCATATTCTATAAAAATAACAATCACAAATTCTTTCAACATCTGTGTATTATGAATTACATAGTACATCAACAAACCTTCCTAATATGTGTATGTGTATTATACTTCTTATTTCAATAAATAAGATACACTTCATTTTTTATTTCATATTTCTATAAAAATAACAACCACAAATTCTTTCAACATCTGTGTATTATGAAGTGCATACTAACATGTGTATTTACAGTTATACAACTAAAATTAACACAATGTGGATTTACAGTTCTACAACTAAAATTAAAAACACTAATTTAATCAATCAAATTTTCTATAATCAATCAATTTTTGTAAAACCTAAATACTAAAATAAATGCAATTGTGGATATAAATTAATTTCAAAAGCTTAAGGAATATTTATCTATACATGACAAAAATAGAGGGAGACGATTTCACCAATTTCTGCTCACCACCTGCAATATCTTCTTTGTTCATTGTTTTAGATACCGATTTCTTTTCCAATTTCTTCTTTGCTATAGTTTTTTTCCTTGCCATTATATTTCCCCAAATGTATAAAACCCTCGTAAAATCACAGGATTACTTTACCACTTTTGATGACATAAGATGCAACAACAACAGCAACTGAACAACAACTGTTATTAAACAAACCTAAGGCAAGACTTACAAACGAAAATACGATACCGGCTCAGACG